>NC_088794.1:7879290-9367239 GCF_011386835.1 Chrysemys picta bellii
GTGGGAATGGCCCAGCAATAGGGCTCCCAGCCCTTCCCTTGTAGGAGATTGTTCCTGACATCGAGAGTCTTTGGGGAGGGCAGAACCCGCCAAGTGCTGAACACCCACACCCCAATCAGTGAAATCAGTGGGAACTGAGGGCGACACCTCCCTCATAGGATTGGCACCTTGTGAACTTTCGCTGGGGACTATCCGGGTTCTGCTCTTTCTCTGGCCTGGGAGGGAGCGGGGCCTACTGGGCTGGAGGGAGCTGCTTGACCAAACTAACGGAGAGCACTGCTCTGAAAGCAAGAGATTCCCCTTGTGTCACAGGGCCCCGGTGGTGAGGGGGAACATTGGGAGCAGCCTGTGCTGTGAGTTGCTGACAGTGTGTGTGGACGGCAGCCCCCATGGCCTGGGGCGGGGTGTGCGATGTGGGGGAGTTGCCTCAGCGGAGGGAAGGTGGGCTGGGGAGCAGGCAGGCCCGTTAATGAGAGGCTGCCTTGAACCCAGACTCACGGCTGCTCCACACTCAGTTCCAGGATGGAGCGGCTGAAGCAGATGCTCAGGAGGAAGGCCGGGCAGGTGGCTCCAGAGCCAGAGGGAAGGAACATCCGGCTTGCCCAGAAGGAGAGCGGCCCCTCTGTCCCCACGGGCGGGGAAGAGGCTTGTGGCCTGGCAAACAGGAGGAGCTCCCTGGCATTCTGGAGGAGGAGGAAGACACCAGCTCCCAGAGGAGGCCCTGAGGCACCTTCTGGGCCCAAATGGAGGTGGCCCCGGGTACAGCTATGCAGGAGGGACACAGGAGAGGGCGGGAGCCGGGCAAGGCGGCTCTGGGGCTTCCTTTACAGGAAGCAGAGGAGCCAGGAGCCCAGCCTCAGGGCCCAGCAGGAGCCATCCACCAGCCTGGACACTGAGGAGCCCCCAGCCGGCCCAGAGCAGGAGATGGGCGACTCTGGCACCAGCACCAGCAGCTCCACCTACTCGCAAGGGGCCAGCAGCCCCTCAGTGGCATCTGACAGCCCTGAGGCTGAAGGCTCCCTCTTTCCAGGTGAGGGGAGACCCAAGGGAAAGGGAGGAGGACTGGGGCAGTGGGGGACTAACAACACCCAGTGCCCATTGACTCGCCAAGGCGCCAGGACTGACCCACGTGAGCCCCACTAACACCAGTGTGGGTGGCACAGCAACGCCCTGCAGCAGGGGATGCTGGACGGAGTCAGGGGAGGTCCAGTCTCCCCTGATTGTGTGCGGAGGGGGGCTGACTGCCACAGGGCCCTGAGGCTTATGGGGCTGAGGGTGTCTCTGGGAGGGGCAGGGTGGGGCCCTCCCTGCCATGGGGCTCCTTGCAGAGGAGGGGGAACTTTAAGCCTTCTCTCTCCACTGCATCCCCCTAGCAGAAGGGGGAATTATCCTTTCTCCTTCTTTCCCTGGTGCAGAGCCCCCCAGTGCCCAGCTGGGGGGGGTGGAGGAGGAGGAGGATGTGCCCCCAGAACAAGCCACCATCAGGGTCATCCAGCAGCACCTCCAGGGCAGAGATGAGGTACAAAAATCCGCTAGCTGCGCTGCCACTGAGTCTGTCCTGCCCATTGTTCCATCGCCACCCATGCAGGGGGGACTTGGCCCAGAGAATCCATCACCCCTAATGAGGGGCACTTCTCCTCTGTTATCTGGCACCCCAAAGTGGGGGTGTTTGTCCCACACAGGCCAAAGTGTCCTCTCCCCACAGACACTGTCCCAGTTACAACCTGTGTCTGTGCAGGGCGACACTCTGGTTTCAGGAAGTGGGGGGAGGCTTTCCCTGCCCAGCCCCATGAAGGTCCTGAGCCCTGGAGCTGTTTGGGTGGGGCAAGGAGGTTCCTACCTAACAGGCTCTCTCTTTCTCTTCCCCAACCCCCCTCCTAGTGGGTGGAGGACAGGGCCAAACAGCGCTGCTTCCTCCATGCTGTCCCGAGTCTGTGCTTCTCGGCACAGCAGCAGGGGCGGGACACCCTGGAGCCCCACTTCTCCAAAGCAGCCCTCGTGGAGATCATTGCGGTGAGTGGGACCCCGTGCCCGGCCCCTGGGGTGAGGGAGCCAGACATGGGAGGAAGAGTTCGTGGGGCTGGAGGGGGAAGAAAAGGACAGGGGTTCCTGGGGCTGGGGAGCAGGGAAGGGAGAAATTCTGACACTGATGGGGAGCTGGCAGTTGGGGAATTGTAAGGCCGGAGGGGCAGCTGAGTCTGAGGGGAGGGGGGAATTGGGTGGGAGAGGGGGAAGGCAGGAGTAAATTTGATGGATGGGAGGAATGGGGGGGCCCAGCCGGCTGGGGTGGGAGTGACACTGGCTGTTTCTGAAGAGCACTTTGGCCTCCTCCCTGGGAAGCGCCTGTGGGTCTGCGGGGCCTGTTCTCACACACGGTTTTGTTTCCTTGGGGTCTCCCAGGAGCTGATTGAAAATCTCCCTGAGGTGTCAGAGACAAACTCCATCGTGTCCAGCTCCATGGCCGCGGTTTACAATCTCAGGTATCAGGACCCTCCCGTCCAGCTGCCCTAACCCTGGTGCTGATCGGGCCCAGAGCCGGGAGTCACAGATCCTCCCCCGCCTAGGTTACCCCCAGCTGTGGCTGTTCCCATCCCCAGCAGAGGAGGCGGGAACGTCCCCTCTTTCCTGGCTGGGGGGTGGATTTCACTCCAGGAACGTTACAGTGGCCGTAGGGAGGGGATCGCTGCGTGGGAGGAGGTGATGTCCATGGCAGTGCCAGCACCACGCTGGTGCTGCAAAGTGTACGACAGGCTCCTCTCTTCTGCCAGCAAACTGAAGCCACCACTGCCCCTGGAGCTGGAATCTCGCCTCCTGAGCGCGCTTCTGCACCAGATCTTCACCATGGGCACTGGGAACGACACCACCCACTTCCAGGTAGGTCTTGATCCTACTTCTCTGTCCCCGGAGCAGGAGCAGGCTCTGGTCCCTGCTCCCTCGCTTTGATAGAGCTGCTGAGAATAGGGGAGGGGTGAGCAGAGCTGGGAACAGGCCCTGGCTGGGACACAATCTGGCAGGGAGGCCCCCTTCCCTCCAGAGGGGATTGCGTTACCCCTCTGTGGCTGATCCCAGCCTTCCCTCCTCTCCTCATTCTGTGCTCTGCTGCCTGGACTCTCCCGGGGATCCTACTTCCCACCCACTGCAGTTTGGCTGTTCCATAGTCTGCTGGGTACTAGGCCCTGTGCAGAGAACTGCTAAGAGCAAGGATTGAAGAGGCAGCAGGTGTCCAGCCATGAATTCTTGCTAAGTGTCCCTGGAGTGATGTGAATGGGAGAGGACAGGATGTGCCTTTTGCCTCTTGCCAGGGCTCCCTGGAGAACCCCCTAATTGTCTCCTGACTGGTGTAGCCCCATGTCCCATGACTGACGGGTGCTCCTTCTTCTTGCAGGCTTTGCACAAGAGCTATTCGCAGAGCCTGGACACCATGCTCAGGGGCCTGCTGACAGAGATCCCCACCACAGACAAGCTGCAGCACCTCTTGAAGGTGAGTAGAATGGGACGGTCTGGGTGGAATTGCCCCTGAACCCTGGGGGAGGGCAGCAAACGAGAGACTAGAAGAGCCAAGTTTCCATTGTGTCCTCCCAGCTTGGACCCAGCCGGCCACACTTTCCCAGAGCTGTCAGTGCAGGGGGAAGGAGCTGGGACTGTCAGCCAGAGCTCTGCACGTTTGCATTCAGCACTAACAGTGAGCACCAGGCCTGGCTGGGGACTTAGAGACTGAAACCCCTGTGAGATGCAGGACATGGGCCTCTGAGAAAAGTCTCTGGCTCCTTTCTAGGGAGACTCTGAGATACAGGAACCTCAGGGAATCAGCTCTTCTGTCCTAGGGACACTGCAGTTTCCGGAGGGATTGTCCTCACGGCCGTTCCATCCATCCTACCAAGGCCCTTGCAGCTGGGGTCTGGGGTCCAGGGCATGAGCCTGGATCGTGATGTGGTGTTCATGGATCAGGGGTTCAGAGCAAATAGACCAGCCCCAAGACCGAACATTGTCCCAGCCTGGAGAGACCATGAGCTTGTGCCCAGCAAGACGTGGGCCGTGTCATGAGCCCCTTTTCAAGCTCTGCGACCAGGGGTCAGCTATTCCACCCTAAGCACAAGGTCTAAGCCCCATTGGGAGGGGGAGAGTCTCGTTTGTAGAGCATGTACGCCTGCCCACTAACCCTCGCCTGCCTCCTTCTCCCACAGCACATCCATTTCTGGCTCCAATCTAAAAAGACCAAGGAGAGAGCAAGGGCCATACAGAGCAGCACTGCCCTGCTCGAATTTGCCACCATCCTGCCTGGATTTGACGTAAGTGACCTTTGACCCCAGCATCCTGCAGAGTCAGGGCTTGAGTCAAGTTCCTCATCCTCTGACTAATTGGTCCCCCGCTGGGTCCGCAAGGGACTCTGTTCCATAGGCCACTGGTTGGCAGATTTGTGCCTGGCCTCAGGGCCCGTGTTATTCTGGAGCAACTAGGCAGCGAGCGCTCACAGAGGGCCCTTGCCCTGGTCCCTTTGCTCCAAGGTCCCCCAGCGCCTCCCACAGAGGGGTGGGAGCAGAGCTCTGGCCCAGGGGCGCTGGAGAGCTGAAGGGAGAATGTTGATGGATTCCCCTCTCCTCCTCCTTCCAACAGACCTCCTCCGACTTCTCCATGGCAGGCGACTTTGTGCTGCAGCTGGGTCTCCATGTATCCCACCCAGCCGACGACATCAGCCGGCACGCCAGGGGTGGGATATATTGGCTGCACAGGCTCCTGCTCGTGCTGACATATTCCATCCTGGGGGAAGCCGGCCAGCTGATAGGGGACGAGGTAACCAAAGAGGGATCAACTGGGGAGGGAACCCCAGACCCTTTCACCTCCAGGCCATTGAAAATCACTCCCATCCCATCCCCATGCGCTGACCTGGGAGCAAGGAGAGGATGAACCCAGGCAGGTGCCATTGGTAGGTGCCAGCTTGTCCCCTGAGCAGCTCAAAGCAGGGCAGACCCAGCTCTCCAGCAAGGCTATTTCCTAACAGGCATCACATCAACATGACACGCTGCCATTGCTCATGCTAGGGGCTGCCAACTCCCCTAGCCACCTCTGTGAGCCTTTCATCCCCTCCGGGCCTCAGGCCGGTTCCTAGTGCTCTGGGATCATGTTATCCCAGCAACCACCTGCTCTGGGAGAGCTGGAGGAGTCAGTCAGCGGAGGCTGCTTAAGTGCCCCATTCCCCAGAGCTACTGCCCATGGCATCATGTTAAGGATGGGGGATCCCTTGGGGAAAGGTGTCCACTTCCTCTCAGCCCCCGGCACTACTGCCCAAAGCCTCCCAGCCCCGCAGCTGGAGGGGGCGAGGGCAGCTGAGGGGATTCTGGGGAGCGGAGCTTTATCCCCAGCTGGGTTGGGAGATAGAACAGCTCTCAGGGGGACTGAGAGGAGTGGGGGCAGGAGTTCATTCCCCAATGGTGGGAGAGGGGATGGGAGTCACTGGAGAAGAGACGAGATTTTGTCTCGGGGGTTGGGTGGGGGAATCCGTCCCTCAGACATGGGGGGGGGGGTTTGCTGGCTCCCGGTGCCGTTAATCCCCTTTGTTCTCGTGGGTGTCCGAGTCTCTGATTGATCCTGGTTCCCTTGCAGCAGGAGGACGTTACTGCCAAGGTCATGGCCCAGCTATTTACCATCAGGTGCTTGCACCAGGTGTCCAAAGCACTGCAGGGGCTGCGCTCCATGGGACACCCTTGAAGGGCCCCCCCTTCACATGACCAGAAACTCCCACGCCCTGCCGCAGGTACTGCTCTGTCTCACTGTGGCTGGGGGGCAAGGGCTGGGGGGGAGTGGCCATAGAGCCCACAGCACTGAGAGAACCCCAGGCTGAGCACCTCGTTCTCACCACCCTGCCCCACCCCGACCCCTGGAGCTAGGGCCAGACCAGATACTGTCCCTGCCCTCAGGCCCAGAGGCCAGTATGTGTGGATGGCAGCCCCCGTGCCCTGGGGTGGGGGGTGGGAAAGTTGCCTCAGCAGAGGGGACGTGGGCAGGGGGGCAGGCACGCCCATTAATGAGAGGCTGCCTTGAACCCCGACTCACAGCTGCTCCACACTCAGTTCCAGGATGGAGCGGCTGAAGCAGATGCTCAGGAGGAAGGCCGGGCAGGTGGCTCCGGAGCCAGTGGGAAGTAGCAGCCGGCTTGCACAGGAGGAGAGCGGCCCCTCTGTCCCCGCGGGCGGGGAAGAGGCTTGTGGCCTGGCAAACAGGAGGAGCTCCCTGAACTGCTGGAGGAAGAGGAAAACACCAGCTCCCATTGCAGGCCCTGAGACACCTTCTGGGCCCAAATGGACGTGGCCCAGGGTGATGCTATGTCAGAGGGAGCCAGGAGAGGGCGGGAGCCGGGCAAGGCGGCTCTGGGGCTTCCTTCACAGGAACCAGAGGAGCCAGGAGCCCAGCCCCAGGGCCCAGCAGGAGCCATCCACCAGCCTGGACACTGAGGAGCCCCCAGCCAACCCAGAGTAGGAAATAGGCGACTCTGGCACCAGCACCAGCAGCTCCTCCGCGGGGTCTGACAGCCCTGAGGCTGAAGGCTCCCTCTTTGCAGGTGAGGGGAGACCCAGGGGAAAGGGAGGAGGACTGGGGCAGTGGGGGACTAACAACACCCAGTGCCCACTGACTCGCCAAGGCGCCAGGACTGACCCACGTGAGCCCCATTAACACCAGTGTGGGTGGCACAGCAACGCCCTGCAGCAGGGGATGCTGGACGGAGTCAGGGGAGGTCCAGTCTCCCCTGATTGTGTGCGGAGGGGGGCTGACTGCCACAGGGCCCTGAGGCTGATGGGGCTGAGGGCGTCTCTGGGAGGGGCAGGGTGGGGCCCTCCCTGCCATGGGGCTCCTTGCAGAGGAGGGGGGAACTTTAAGCCTTCGCTCTCCACTGCATCCCCCCAGCAGCAACAGGAATTATCCTTTCTCCTTCCCTCCCTGGTGCAGAGCCCCCCAGTGCCCAGTTGGGGGGTGGGGCATGGAGGAGGAGGATGTGTCCCCAGAACAAGCCACCATCAGGGTCATCCAGTAGCACCTCCAGGGCAGAGATGAGGTACAAAAATCCCCTAGCTGCGCTGCCACTGAGTCTCTCCTATCCCTTGTTCCATCCCCACCCACGCTGGGGGGTCTTGTCCCAGAGAAACCACTACTCCTATTGGGGGGCACTTGGCACCCCAAAGTGGGAGTGTTTGACAAGCACAAGCCAAGGTGTCCTCCCCCCACAGACACTGTCCCAGTTACAACCCCTGTCTGTGCAGGGCGACACTGGTTTCAGGAAGGGGCAGCTTTCCCTGTCCAACCCCATGGAGGTCCTGAGCCCTGGAGCTGCTTTGGGTGGAGCAGGGAGGTCCCTTCCTAACACGCTCTCTCTCTCTCTCTCTCCTCCCACCCCACTCCTAGTGGGTGGAGGACAGGGCCAAACAACTCTGCTTCCTCCATGCTGTTCCGAGTCTGTGCTTCTCGGCACAGAAGCAGGTGCGGGACACCCTGGAGCCCCACTTCTCAAGAGTGGCCCTTGTGGAGAGCATTGCAGTGAGTGGGACCCCGTGCCAGGCCCCTTGGGTGAGGGATCCAAACATAGGAGGAAGAGTTAGTGTAGCCGGAGGAGGAAGCAGCGGACAGGGGTTCCTGGGGCTGACGGCTGGGGAGCAGGGAAGGGGGAAATCCTGACCCTTAATGGGGAGCTGGCAGTGGGGGAATTGTAAGGCCAGAGGGGCAGCTGAGTCTGAGGGGAGGGGGGAATTGGGTGGGAAAGGGGGAAGGAAGGTGTAAATTTGATGGATGGAAGGAATGGAGGGCCCAGCTGGTTGCGGGTAGGGGTGACACTGGCTGTTTCTGAAGAGCACTTTGGCCTCCTCCCTGGGAAGCGCCTGTGGGTCTGTGGGGCCTGAATCTCACAGGCGGTTTTGTCTCCTTGGGGTTTCCCAGAAGCTGATTGAAAATCTCCCCATGGTGTCCGAACCGAGCTCCATGGTGTCCAGCTCCATGGCCGCAGTTTGCAGCCTCAGGTACCAGGACCCTCCTGTCCAGCTGCCCTAACCCTGGTGCTGATCGGACCCAGAGCCGGGAGTCACAGATCCTCCTCCGTCTAGGTTACCCTCAGCTGTGGCTGTTCGCTTCCCCAGCAGAGGAGGCGGGAACGTCCCCTCTTTCCTGGCTGGGGGGTTGATTTCACTCCAGGAACATTACAGTGGCCGTGGGGAGGGGATCACTGTCGGGGAGGACGGTCATGTCCGCGGCAGTGCTAGCACCACTCCGGTGCTGCAAAGTGTAGCACGGGCTCCTCTCTGCTGCCAGCTTGTCCTGGAGCTGGAATCACGCCTCCTGCGGGTTCTTCTTTACACCATATTCACCATGGGCACTGGGCAGGACACCACCCACTTCCGGGTAGGTCCTGATCCTACTTCTTTGTCGCAGGAGCAGGAGCGAAGGGGAGAGGCTCGTTTGTACAGCATGTACTCCTGCCCGTTCACCCTCCCCTGCCTACGTCTCCCGCAGCACGTCCATTTCTGGCTCCACTCCAGAGAGACCCAGGAGAGAGCTAGGGTAATACAGAGCAGCGCTAAGGCCTCTCCTTTTAGACCCACTGTAGCGGGGCAGAGGGACCCCAATAGAAACAAGGCCCCTGTTTTGGGGGCCTCCCTTGCTGAGCAATGGGACCCTACAGAATGAAGCCCCCTCCTCTGAGATGGACTCCAGCTTAGATGCTGATTCACACTCCTCTCCCTACTTCAGGGAGAGGGGAAGAGAAAGTAAGTTCCAGGGCAATTGGCTGCTGTAGCTCAGAGCCCGGCTCTGTCCTGCACCCCAGGGAAATCAGTCCACCCAGGGGGCAGCCAGCTAGTGAGGGGACAGGAATGGAGCTATTGAGACATGTGGAGAGAAAGAGCCCATCATGAGGACAGGGGCAGGAGCAGGGACCACAGGGGAAGGACACAAAGCTTGTAGGATGTCACCAGTTTGATAGCGAGGGCCAGATCCTAACTTCAGTGGGTGTGGAGGGTTCTCAGTATTAGACGCCACCGTCTGCTCCATCAGAGCTATTGGAGGCCTCAGTGCCTGCAACCTCTTACTGAAGGGGGTTCCTGGGTCCATGGGACCGCAAAAGTTGGTTCCCCCAGGACTCTTCTCCACCTTGTGAGCCACTAGAGGGATTTGGAGCCTGGTTCTGGGCAATTGTCAAGGGCTCTGGTGCTGTTGGTTTTAGGTCTTTGGAGAGATCGTCACAGAAAGCCAAAGAAGAACTTTCCTCCAGGTGGCGCTTCTGGCCATACGCGACCCCCAGCTGCGTGTCAGCCAGGCTGGGCTGGTGCTGACATATTCCATCCTGGGGGAAGCCGGACAGCTGATGGGGGACAAGGTAACCAAAGAAGGATCAATTGGGGAGGGACCCCCAGGGCCTTTCACTTCCTAGCCATTGACAGTCACTCCCATCCCATCCCCATGTGCTGGGAGCAAGGAGAGGATGAACCAAGGCAGGTGCCATTGGTCGGTGCCACCTTGTCCCCTGAGCAGCTCAAAGCAGGGCTGACCCAGCTCTCCAGCAAGGCTATTGCCTACCAGGCATCACATCAACACGACACGCTGCCATTGCTCATGCTAGGGGCTGCCAACTCCCCTAGCCACCTCTGTGAGCCTTTCATACCCCTCCGGGCCCCAGGCCGGTTCCTAGTGCTCTGGGATCATGTTATCCCAGCAACCACCTGCTCTGGGAGAACTGGAGGGTTCAGTCAGCGGAGGCTGCTTAAGTGCCCCATTCACCACAGATACTGTCCATGGCATCACCTTAAGGACGGAGGTGGTGGGGGGTGTCCCTTGCGGAAAGGTGTCCACTTCCTCTCACCCCCCGGCACTACTGCCCAAAGCCTCCCAGCCCCTCAGCTGGAGGGGGCGAGGGTGGCTGAGGGGATTCTGGGGAGCGGAGCTGAATCCCCAGCTGGGTTGGGAGGTAGAACAGCTCTCACGCGGGGACTGAGAGGAGTGCGGGCAGGAGTTCATTCCACAATGGTGGGAGAGGGTTTGGAGGTCACTAGCGAGGAGACGAGATTTCGTCTCGGGGGTTGGGTGGGGGAACCGTCCCCCAGATGCGGGGAGGGGAGAGGACATTTTGCTGGCTCCCGGTGCCATTAATCCCCTTCGTTACCATGGGTGTCCGAGTCTCTGACTGATCCTAGTTCCCGTGCAGCAGGTGGACGTTACACCGAAGGTCATGGCCCAGCTATTTACCATCAGGTGCTTGCACCAGGTGCCCAAAGCACTGCAGGGGCTGCGCTCCGTGGGACACCCTTGAAGGGCCCCCCCTTCACATGACCAGAAACTCCCACTCCCTGCCACAGGTACTGCTCTGTCTCACTGTGCCTGGGGGGGGGAAGGGCTGGGGGGAGCAGCCATAGAGCCCACAGCACTGAGAGAACCCCAGGCTGAGCACCTCGTTCTCACCACCCTGCCCCACCCCGACCCCTGGAGCTAGGGCCAGGCCAGTTACTGTCCCTGCCCCCAGGCCCAGAGGCCAGTGTGTATGGATGGCAGCCCCCATGCCCTGGGGTGGGGGGGTGGGGAAGTTGCCTCAGCAGAGGGGACATGGGCAGGAGGGCAGGCAGGCCCCTTAATGAGAGGCTGCCTTGAACCCCGACTCACGGCTGCTCCCCACTCAGTTCCAGGATGGAGCGGCTGAAGCAGATGCTCAGGAGGAAGGCCGGGCAGGTGGCTCCGGAGCCAGTGGGAAGCAGCAGCTGGCTTGCCCAGAAGGAGAGCGGCCCCTCTGTCCCCACGGGCGGGGAAGAGGCTTGTGGCCAGGCAAAGCAGAGAAGCTCCCTGGCATTCTGGAGGAGGAGGAAGACACCAGCTCCCATTGCAGGCCCTGAGGCACCTTCTGGGCCCAAATGGAGGTGGCCCCGGGTACAGCTATGCAGGAGGGACCCAGGAGAGGGCAGGAGCTGGGCAAGGCGGCTCTGGGGCTTCCTTTACAGGAAGCAGAGGAGCCAGGAGCCACGCCCCAGGGCCCAGCAGGAGCCATCCGCCACCCTGGCCACTGAGGAGCCCCCAACCGGCCCAGAGAGGACATGGGCAACTCTGGCACCAGCACCTGCAGCTCCACCTACTCCCGAGGGGCCAGCAGCTCCTCCATGGGGTCTGACAGACCTGGGGCCGAAGGGTCCCTCTTTGCAGGTGAGGGGAGACCCAGGGGAAAGGGAGGAGGACTTGGGCGGTGGGGGACTAGTAACAACAAGGCGCCAGGACTGACCCACGTGAGCCCCACTGGCCCAGTGGGGATGGCACAGCCACGCCCTGCAGCAGATGCTGGGCGGAGTCGGGGGAGGTCCAGCCTCCCCTGATTTTGTGCAGGGGGGGAGCTGACTACCATGGGGCCCTGAGGCTGATGGGGCTGAGGGCGTCTCTGGGAGGGGCAGGGTGGGGCCCTCTCTGCCATGGGGCTCCTTGCAGAGGAGGGGGGAACTTTAAGCCTTCGCTCTCCACTGCATCCCCCCAGCAGCAGCAGGAATTATCCTTTCTCCTTCTTTCCCAGGTGCAGAGCCCCCAGTGCCCAGCTGGGGGGGGTGGAGGAGGAGGAGGATGTGTCCCCAGAAGAAGCCACCATCAGGGTCATCCAGCAGCACCTCCAAGGCAGAGATGAGGTACAAAAATGCCCCAGCTGTGCTGCCACCAAATCTGTCCTGCCCCTTGATCCATCCCCACCCACGTAGGGGGGTCTTGTCCCAGAGAAATCATCACCCCTAATGGGGGCACTTGGCACCCCAAAGTGGGGGTGTTTGCCATGCACAGGCCAAGGTATCCTCTCCCCGCAGACACTGTCCCAGTTACAACCCCTGTCTGTGCAGGGCGACACTGGTTTCAGGAAGGGGCGGCTTTCCGTGTCCAACCCCGTGAAGGTCCTGAGCTCTGGAGCTGTTTTGGGTTGGGCGGGTAGGTCCCAAAGTAACAGGTTCTCTCTCTCGCTCTCTCTCTCTCCCCGCACCCCACTCCTAGTGGGTGGAGGACAGGGCCAAACAGCTCCAATTCCTCCACGTTGTCCCGAGTCTGTGTTTCTCAGCACAGCAGCAGGGGCGGGACACTCTGGAGCCCCACTTCTCCAAAGCGGCCCTTGTGGAGAGCATTGCGGTGAGTGGGACAGCTTTCCCTGTCCAACCCCATGGAGGTCCTGAGCCCTGGAGTTGCTTTGGGTGGAGCAGGGAGGTCCCTTCCTAACATGCTCTCTCTCTCTCTCTCTCCTCCCACCCCACTCCTAGTGGGTGGAGGACAGGGCCAAACAGCTGGTTGGGGGTGGATGGGAGGAATGGGGGGCCCAGCTGGTTGGGGGTGGGGGTGACACTGGCTGTTTCTGAAGGGCACTTTGGCCTCCTCTCTGGGAAGCGCCTGTGGGTCTGCAGGGCCTGAATCTCACATGCAGTTTTGTCTCCTTGGGGTTTCCCAGAAGCTGATTGAAAATCTCCCCATGTTGTCCAAGCCAAGCTCCATCGTTTCCAGCTCCATGGCCGCGGTTTGCAGCCTCAGGTACCAGGACCCTCCTGTCCAGCTGCCCGAACCCTGGTACTGATCGGACCCAGAGCTGGGAGTCACAGATCCTCCTCCAGCTAGGTTACCCCCAGCTGTGGCTGTTCCCATCCCCCAGCAGAGGAGGCTGGAACGTCCCCTCTTTCCTGGCTGGGGGGTTGATTTCACTCCAGGAACATTACAGTGGCCGTGGGGAGGGGATCACTGTCGGGGAGGACGGTCATGTCCGCGGCAGTGCTAGCACCACTCCGGTGCTGCAAAGTGTAGCACGGGCTCCTCTCTTCTGCCAGCAAACTGAAGCCGCTGCTTGCCCTGGAGCTGGAGTCACGCCTCCTGCGGGCGCTTCTTTACACCATATTCACCATGGGCACTGGGCAGGACACCACCCACTTCCGGGTAGGTCCTGATCCTACTACTCTGTCCCAGGAGGGAAGGGGAGAGGCTCGTTTGTACAGCATGTACTCCTGCCCGTTCACCCTCCCCTGCCTCCTTCTCCTGCAGCACGTCCATTTCTGGCTCCACTCCAGAGAGACCCAGGAGAGAGCTAGGGTAATACAGAGCAGCGCTAAGGCCTCTCCTTTTAGACCCACTGTAGCGGGGCAGAGGGACCCCAATAGAAACAAGGCCCCTGTTTTGGGGGCCGCCCTTGCTGGGCAATGGGACCCTACAGAATGAAGCCCCCTCCTCTGAGACGGACTCCAGCTTAGATGCTGATTCACACTCCTCTCCCTACTTCAGGGAGAGGGGAAGAGAAAGTAAGTTCCAGGGCAATTGGCTGCTGTAGCTCAGAGCCTGGCTCTGTCCCGCACCCCAGGGAAATCAGCCCACCCAGGGGGCAGCCAGCTAGTGAGGGGACAGGAATGGAGCTATTGAGACATGTGGAGAGAAAGAGCCCATCATGAGGACAGGGGCAATAGCAGGGACCACAGGGGAAGGACACAAAGCTTGTAGGATGTCACCAGTTGGGTAGCTAGGGCCAGATCCTGACTTCAGAGGGTGTGGAGGATTCTCAGTATTAGATGCCACCATCTGCTCCATCAGAGCTTTTTGAGGCCTCAGTGCCTGCAACCTTTCTGAAGGGGGTTCCTTGGTCCATGGGACCGCAAAGGTTGGCTCTCCCAGGACTCTTCTCCACCTTGTGAGCCACTAGAGGGATTTGGAGCCTGGTTCTGAGCCATTGCAAGGGCTCTGGTTCTGTTGGTTTTAGGTCTTTGGTGAGATATTCACTGAAGATCAGAAAAGAACTTTTCTTCAGGGGGCGCTGCAGGCCATACACCACCCCCTGCTCTATGTCAGCCAGGCTGGGCTGCTGCTCACGTACTCCATCCTGGGGGAAGCCGTCCAGCTGATAGGGGACGAGGTAACCAAAGAGGGATCAACTGGGGAGGGAACCCCAGACCCTTTCACCTCCAGGCCATTGACAGTCACTCCCATCCCATCCCCATGCGCTGACCTGGGAGCAAGGAGAGGATGAACCCAGGCAGGTGCCATTGGTAGGTGCCGGCTTGTCCCCTGAGCAGCTCAAAGCAGGGCAGACCCAGCTCTCCAGCAAGGCTATTTCCTAACAGGCATCACATCAACATGACACGCTGCCATTGCTCATGCTAGGGGCTGCCAACTCCCCTAGCCACCTCTGTGAGCCTTTCATACCGCTCGAGTGCTCTGGGATCATGTTATCCCAGCCACCACCTGCTCTGGGAGAACTGGAGGGTTCAGTCAGCGGAGGCTGCTTAAGTGCCCCATTCACCACAGATACTGTCCATGGCATCACCTTAAGGACGGAGGTGGTGGGGGGTGTCCCTTGGGGAAAGGTGTCCACTTCCTCTCACCCCCCGGCACTACTGCCCAAAGCCTCCCAGCCCCTCAGCTGGAGGGGGCGAGGGCGGCTGAGGGGATTCTGGGGAGCGGAGCTGAATCCCCAGCTGAGTTGGGAGGTAGAACAGCTCTCACGGGGGGACTGAGAGGACTGGGGGCAGGAGTTCATTCCACAATGATGGGAGAAGGGACACTAGAGAAGAGACGAGATTTTGTCTCAGGGGTTGGGTGGGGGAACCGTCCCCCAGACGTGGGGAGGGGTGGGGTGGACATTTTGCTGACTCCCAGTGCCTTTAATGTCCTTCTTTACCATGGGTGACCGAGTCTCTGACTGATCCTGGTTCCCTTGCAGCAGGAGGATGTTACAGCAACAATCATGGCGCACCTGTTCAACATCAGGTTCTTGCACCAGGTGCCCAAAGCACTGCAGGGGCTGCGCTCCCGTGGGACACACTTGAAGGGCCCCCCCTTCACATGACCAGAAACTCCCACTCCCTGCCGCAGGTACTGCTCTGTCTCACTGTGCCGGGGCGGGGGGAAGGGTTGGGGGGAGCAGCTATAGACCCCACAGTACTGAGAGAAACCCAGGCCGAGCACCTCGCTCTCACCACCCTGCCCCACCCCGACCCCTGGAGCTAGGGCCAGGCCCAATACTATCCCTGCTCCCAGGCCCAGAAGCCAGGTTCGGAAGCATCAGGCTGTCAGAGCCATGGAGCTGGCCCAGAATGAGAGCATCCGCAGAACCAGGGGTTATCCTCAGTAACCCATTGCGGTCTGGGAGTGGTGGCCTGACGTGGAGCCCCTCCCGTCCTCACTGCTCAGACCTTCCCATGGCGCGTGTCACCCCCGACACAGTGAATGTCTGACCGTCCCCCACCTCGGGCCCAATCCACCCACCTGGTATCTGAACCCTTCCCAGCCAGGAATGAAACTCCCCCCTAGCACCCTGGGGCGGGGACGGATCCTCCACATCTGGCAGGTGAGGACTGAGACACAGAGGAAGGGCTGTGGTCCTGGGTATAGATCTGGGAAGTGGACTGGGTCCCAGCCTAGTGCCTTTCCCCCAGGGGCACCTTCGCTTTCTGCCCTTTATTCTCCCCTCCGGCTAGGGAGTCTGCTAGGGGGTCAAGAGGGACCAGTCTTTTCAGTAGGGAAGCCATTTGCTGAAGGGAGGTACCAAGCCCCTGGCACTGACCGAATACCTAAGCCCTGTCGCTGGCAGCAGCTCCTGACCCATCCTCCTTGGCTGACCTTCTGAACCCATCCTCCTCCCCTGTCTTCCAGGCTCTGGGATCTGACCATGTCGCCTACAGCAATGCAGCCTGCAGCTGGTCCACCTTGGGGAGCCATGACCTCATCCTGTGAAATCGAGACGTGCTGGCTCTCAGTGATGCTTAGACAGAAAACCACGTACCCCACACAGAGGTAGGAACCGCCATTCCCAGGTTGTCCCGAGGAGCCATGATTCCTCCAGGAGCTGGGGAAGGGCACAGTGATCAGTCTGTCAAAGGTAGGGGAGGATAGTGTAAGGAGAGGGTCTAGGAGAGGAGGAGCGTGAGCTAAGCTCTCTTTTTGGGCTTGGCAGGGATCAAGAGAAGGGACAGGGGCTGTAAGAGGGCAATGGTGAGGTACAAGGGGTGTCGGAGATGGGGGCAAGGCCTGATAAGTTCAGCTACTTTAGATCAGTTGTGCCAGAGAATCACCGGTTGAGGTGACTGAAAGCTCTGAACTGGGGCTGGCCAAAATCATCCTCCTCAGATGGGAACATCCCAAAAGTCTGCAGAAGCTCAGCCTCTGAGGTGAACGTTGTGACCCAAACCTCTCTCTGCTCTGTACCTCGCAGGATTCCAGCCGGCTGTTCCAATCCAGGGGGAAAACTGTGCCACTGAAATCACACAGCACCTGTGCAGTGAAGTGCCACTTAAACCCGCTGTGATGCACAGATCTTGCCCTGGCTGTCTGCACAGGCCTGAATTTCACCCCTTCAGAGTGTAAGGAAATAATTGGCTGAAGGCCTTTTTTTCTTTTTGGATTTTGTTCTAGTGGGAAAGAACTATGGGGATTTTTAACCTGTATTGCTCCCGTGACTGGTGCTTTAATGATGCAAAGTGCTGATTCACTGGTTGATTTTTTTCCCTTTTAAATCTACTCTCTTTTTCTCTTTTAACAGGTATTCTAAGGGCACCCCATGCTTCATATGGGCATTCTTGGGTGGGCAGATTGCATCAGACCTGCACCTTAATAAATAATAGTGAATGAAATATGCAGACACTAAAGTCCTGCAGACAAATTCGCAGAAACCTTCCTCTTCAATGTAGGACCAGGATTTTGTATTTAATTGATGTTTTTTAAAGTGCTGAGCAGATGCTACACTGTAAGGAGAGGAAATAGAAGCAAAAACTGAAAGAATGTTACTTAAACCGGTGAACAGATGCAGAGAGTGGAGACACAACAAAGCAAACAAATGAATACTATGAGTAAATAACATGAAAGCAAATGGGGGGGAAACCCTCATCTGGGTAATTGTGGCTCTTGGCACAAAGATCAGGTTCCTGGTACTAGCCTGGCTGAAAGCATCCCTTATCCCTGGATCCCAGACCTGGGATACAGATGTCATTCTCTGTGTGGTGTCCTTATTTTACTCCTAGGAAAAGGATCCCCAAAGGAGGTGTAAGGATCCTGGACTGTGGTACCTGTAAGCAGCTTCAGCCACCTTCACAGGTAAAAGTCACTGTCTTTCCTACAATGCCACTAGTGCCCTTTCTGCTCTCCAGGTCTGCTCCCTCCAGCAGGTCAGAGACACCCCTTAACTCCCCAAGTCCTGATTTCTTGCCATTCAAGGGGCTGAGGGCTTCCATTGCCCCCACCCCCACCATCAGATACTTTTCCTATGGGGAGAAATCTGTTCTTCTCTTAGAAGCAGTCTGCTCAGTAAATCCACCCACACGGACCTCATCTCAGCTGCTTTGTTTATCCGAGATTAGTGGTATCTTTGGAAAACGCTTAGGGTGCCAGGGTGTGAGGTGGAGCAGGTGAGACGGGAGCTCCAGCAGATTCCCCTGAAGAACACCACCCTGTCTTTCTCTGGTCAGGCTAGAGCTCACCATCCATTGTGGAGGTGAAGACCGGATGGGAGCTGCTGGATTGACTTTGATGTGCCATGTCCTTGTGTGGATGAAAGACCTACGTCTCAGAGATTGCCAGCAGCAGATGTAACACGTGTCCAGGAATAGGCTAAACAACCTACAGTGATAGGTAAGTAAAATGTGGGGGAACGATAGCTCAGTGGTTTGAGCATTGGCCTGCTAAACCCAGGGTTGTGAGTTCAATCCTTGAGGGGGCCATTTAGGGATCTGGGGCAAAAATCTGTCTGGGGATTGGTCCTGCTTTGAGCAGGGGGTTGGACTAGATGACCTCCTGAGGTCCCTTCTAACCCTGATATTCTATGATTCTATGAAAATCATGGCCACATGTAGCCATCACAGGAGTTGGTGGAGATTGAACCAGGGTCCTTCAGCACAAACCCCTCTCACTCAGTGTCAACCAATCCAGCTCCACCCACTAGATCACACCCCTTTCCAGAACTGCAGAACCCAGGAGCCCTGATTCTCAGACCCGGGCCTTACATCAGAAGGCCAAACTTCCTCCCGTTAAGGGAGCTATAGAAAGGACCATCTGCAGAGACCCCTCTACATCCCCCCCGGTCAGAGACTGCTGCCTTGCCTGATCAGTGAATGAGCAGAGATCTCCCCTGTGGGAATCCGAGAGGCTGCACATTTGGGTTTCACAGGGAAGGCCTCTGGCAGCCATTGACAGAGTGTTCCTGGGAGGAGATTTTCCGTCTCTAACAAAGGGTTTCTGTTCCCCCAGATCTCAGCCGCTCAGCAGAATGCAGGAGAGCCGAGTGCTGATGGGCTAGAGGGGTCCCAGGAGTCGCTGTGCGGCAGGTGCAGTGTCTGCAGTCACCATGGGCCAAACCCTGTCCTCCAGACAACCCAGGCTCTTTCTCTGGATTGCGAAGGGGACTTTAGCTTTAGCCGTTTTCATGTTTGCAATTAAAGGAAGCCAGATATCTAGCTACTTGAGAGCCCCCTTGTTCCAGTCAGGCAGAAAATCAGAGCTAGCATGCGCACAAACCCTTACAGGGAAAAGATGGATTTTTAACCTAAAGCCATACCCGGTTCAGCCACATTTTCATGACTTTCCAGATGGGGCAGTGTAAGAAATGGCTGGGCCTTTGCTTAAGATTTGACTCACTGTGGAATGGCACGTCACATTACCCAGTGCTGGATAACTATGGACTGAAGGGCCTATGGAACTGCAGAATGACCAGCAAATTAAACTGGAGGTGATCTTTTAAAAATAAAGTGTTTACAAACTCTGCCCAAACCCAGGTCTGCTTTGTGTTTAAACCCTCGGTAAAACCCAATGCATTCAGGCCAGCATGGAGCTGCTGTTTGAAGCATCTAATCTGGGCTTTTCAAAAGAATATATGAAAGTTAAATGTACTGATCCATTTGAAATTAAGGGAGAGCTGGGCATCCACCTATCCATGGCATTCACCTGCTCCTCAGTATCATGACAACTGCATCGCTCACAACCTGTAATGTATTTAGCCTCACTACACGCCTGTGAGGTCGGGAATTATGACCGCCTCCATTTCACAGTTGGGGAACTGAGGCACAAGGAGATACCTTCAGAACTTGCATTAACTCAGGAAGTCTTTGGCAGAACAAGTAGTTGAATCTGGGTCTACCAAGTCCAGGATTAGCACCCTCAGCTATGGGAACATCCTTATGCCTGACTCCCTTACCCTCCTCTGAATATCCCTGTCCTAGTTTAGGCTTTTTCCACTGCAGTTTCCTGTGCCTCACATACATTATTCATTGTCTTTAGACTTTAAAGACCTAAAAGACATCTGTGCTAACATGACCAGATGTCCCGATTTTATAGGGACAGTCCTGATATTTGGGTCTTTTTCTTATATAGGCTCCTATTACTCCCCACCCCGTCTCGATTTTTCACACTTGCTGTCTGGTCACCCTAGTCTGTGCCAGCTTTAGTTGCCTTAATAGATGAGTAGAAACACAATCCACAACAAAACAGCAAAAGCAAATGCAGTGGCCAACTCAGAACACATCCGGACACAAATGTACCCTCCCCCGATCTCCTGCAAAAGATGTAGATCTCTTGTAATCAGATGTTGTGGAGCTAGAGCCTGAGATGGTATAAACTGGAATAGCTTGAGGATCTGTAAATTAAGCCCTTTAATACTGAGTCCATTTTTGTTTTAAGTCTTTAACAAGTAAAAAAAATACATGATGAGCAACATGTCCATGCCCAGTGTTCATTCATCTGAGCTATGGGGCTATTTGAGTTGGGGGAATGAAGTATCAGTTTCACCATACTGTGTTACCCTGGCACATTTACAAATGGTTCTGAACCAATGTGAAGCAATTCATAGGCTAAAGGAGTGGCAGAGTGCAATTTTCAATGTTTTGGGGGTTTTTTTTTTTTTCAACTTGGACCTGGTCAGAAAACGGCTTTCCATTCTGCAGGAAATTCTGACATTTCTGGGGTAGGAAATTTTGGAATTTACCGCAAAATGAATATTCAAAAAATGTTTGATTCATTACCAGTTCCTTTTGAAAATGGCAAATAATTTTATTTTGTTATAACAATTACTTTTGTTTCAACTGTTATAACATATTAAACATTGTAATTTAACATTTTAAATAGCACAACTTTTCTTATGATGTCTGTCTGTCTGCTCTAGGAAGTACGCTTCCAGATGCAGCCTACGCGTACCTCAATTCCATTTTTCAAGAAACATAATTTCAATATCCTTTCTGCCATGCCTCTTTCCTAATGCTTATCAGGCAATGACTTCTCCCCAGGAAGGGGAATAAACTCACAGCACCTTAGGTGTGGTCTACACCAGAAATCCACATCCCTGAGCGATGTATTTAAGCTAACCTAAGTGCCTATGTAGACAGTGCTAGGTCAAAATAAGAATTCTTCTGTCAACCTCGCTACTACCTCTTGGGGAGGGGGATTGCTTATGCCAACAGGAGACTCCCTCCCATCAGTGCAGGTCGTGTTTACACTGTAGTGTTTTAAGAGTAAACCAGCCCTTACATTAAGTGGACCTAGCCTTAAGCCACACAGGCTGTTTCTATACTGCGGCTGGGAGCTTGCCTGCCAGCCCGCTTAGGCAGACTCACTTTAGCTCCTCTAGATCTAGTGTGCTAAAACTTGCCATTTAGAGATTGTGGCACTGGCAGTGGCTCTAGTTAGCCGCATGAGCTCAGCCTCAGGGGTCGTGGAAGCTTGGAGACCGCCAGCTAGTTTGAGCTGCCACGGGTGCAGCAATGTCCACATGACTACGTGTAGCATGCTAGCTTGAGTGAACGCTCTGAGCGGCCGTACAGACACACCCACAGGTGCTGTAACAACGGGCTGCTTGGAAATTCTCTTGGTTCAACAGAGACCTAGCACTGAAAATATAATCCAGAGAAGCAATCCAATGTTTAAGCATATAGAAGAGAGGACCTTTAACCAAAAAGTGCTGCTCAATATTAATTGTAATATATAATTATAATAATGGTCCCTTCTGGCCTTAAAATCTGCAAATCTATCTTATCCCTTACGCCCTCTGACGTTTTGATTTTGCTTTCCTGACTAGCGCTGCACATAGGAACATAGGCCCTGATCCTCAACTGTATTTAGGTACCTAACTCCCAAGGATTTGGGCCATAAGAAATTAGCTTAATGGATCAGATTACAGTGGTGCCCAACCCTATTACACAGGAGGGCCACATGACCCAAACAGTGGGGGGCAAGCAGATTTTACACATTTTAATAAGATTTAAAGTTGCTGATATTGATTTATATTTTAAGTTCAAAGCAACAGAGGGTCCTGTGGCACCTTTGAGACGAACAGAAGTATTGGGAGCATAAGCTTTCGTGGGTAAGAACCTCACTTCTTCAGATGCAAGAAGTGAGGTTCTTACCCACGAAAGCTTATGCTCCCAATACTTCTGTTAGTCTCAAAGGTGCCACAGGACCCTCTGTTGCTTTTTACAGATTCAGACTAACACGGCTACCCCTCTGATACTCGATTTTAAGTTCAGCTTGTTTTGTACCTCTTTGGGTTGTTTCTATGCACAGGATTTTCTATTTACACACTTGGGCAAACTAAAATGATGTAAAGATGGTGTCAAAACACCAATGAATTGGCCCCTAGGTGCTGGACCTAGGGGTGCTGCTGCTGCACCCCCTGGCTTGAAGTGGTTTCCATCATACACAGGGTTTACAGTTTGGTTCAACGGCTTCCAGCACCCCCACTGTAAAAACTGTTCCAGTGCCCCTGAATTGGCCGTCAGTAGATTGTGTTGAAGTGGGCTGCAGACCTTAAAAAAATCCTCTAGTGATCCATATATGGACTGCAGGCCGTAGGCTGGGCACCCCGGGATCAGAACAATGGGAGATACAGTCCTGCCAGACACCTCGGCTCTTTGAGGAGAATTGCCACACGAGACACCCAAACAATAACTCCCCTAAGACCACAGGGAATCATTTGCAAAAAGACATTTTTGGTTTTCAGACAAAAGTTTTAGGTGAACATTTCTGGAGTTTAATATTTTCTTTAAAAAAAGACAAATTTGCTGTGTAAAAACTCCCCTGTTTTGTGACAGGCACCAGTATTTCCATGGTTCAGGTCTGAATTTGCCAACTTTCCATTTCCCTGGGGAGAAGTTGTCATTCAGCTCTTCACAGTAACACCAGAGAATGTTTCACTGGCAGTTACTGACCTTAGAACACAGAATCATGCGTGAGCTGTTCAAATTCTTTGTCAACAGTTAATTTCACCTGCCACTGAGCTGCCCATTCCCACAACTTTCAGCTAGGTCCCTCTGAAGTTTTCACTCTCATTCCCCAGCCTGGACTCACCAAAGCAATTCCATGTCATCTGCAAACTTTGCCACCTCCCAGCCCGGTTAGGCAGACTCACTTTAGCTCCTCTAGAGCTAATGTGTAAAACTTGGTGTTTAGACATTGCGGCACTGGCAGTGGCTCTGGTTAGCCGCATGAGCTCAGACTCAGGGGTCGTGCAGGCCTGGAGACAGCCAGCTAGTTTGAGCTGCCACGGGTGCAGCAATGTCCACATGACTACGTGTAGCATGCTAGCTTGAGTGAACGCTCTGAGCGGCCGTACAGACACACCCACAGGTGCTGTAACAACGGGCTGCTTGGAAATTCTCTTGGTTCAACAGAGACCTAGCACTGAAAATATAATCCAGAGAAGCAATCCGATGTTTAAGCATATAGAAGAGAGGACCTTTAACCAAAAAGTGCTGCTCAATATTAATTGTAATATATAATTATAATAATGGTCCCTTCTGGCCTTAAAATCTGCAAATCTATCTTATCCCTTACACCCTCTGACGTTTTGGTTTTGCTTTCCTGACTAGCGCTGCATATAGGAACATAGGCCCCAATCCTCAACTGTATTTAAGCACCTAACTCCCAAGAATTTGGGCCATAAGAAATTGTTTTAATGGATCAGATCACAGTGGTGCCCAACCCTATTACACAGGAGGGCCACATGAATCAAACATTGGGGGGCAAGCAGATTCTACACATTTTAATAAGATTTAAAGTCATCTGTATTGATTTATATTTTAAGTTCACCTTGTTTTGTACGTCTTTGGGTTGTTTCTATGTACAGGACTGTCAATTTACACACTTGTGCAAACTAAAATGATGTAAACATGGCGACAAACACTAATGAATTGGCCCCTAGGTGCTGGACCTAGGGGTGCTGCTGCTGTACCCCCTGGCTTGAAGTGGTTTCCATCATACACAGGGTTTACAGTTTGGTTCAACGGCTTCCAGCACCCCCACTGTAAAAACTGTTCCAGCGCCCCTGAATTGGCCGTCAGTAGATTGTGTTGAAGTGGGCTGCAGACCTTACAAAATGCTCTAGTGGTCCATATATGGACTGCAGGCCGTAGGCTGAGCACCCCGGGATCCGAACAATGGGAGATACAGTCCTGCCAGACACCCCAGCTTTTTTAGGAGAATTGCCACATGAGACACCCAAACAATAACTCCCCTAAGGCCACAGGGAAACATTTCCAAAGAGAAATTTTTGGTTTTCAGACAAAAGTTTTAGCCTGAACATTTCTGGGGTTTAATATTTTCTTTAAAAAAAAAATTTGCTGTGTAAAATCTCCCCTGTTTTGTGACAAGCACCAATATTTCCATTGTTCAGGTCTGAATTTGCCAACTTTCCATTTCCCTGGGGAGAAGTTGTCATTCAGCTCTTCACAGTAACACCAGAGAATGTTTCACTGGCAGTTACTGACCTTAGAACACAGAATTTTGCGTGAGCTGTTCAAATTCTTTGTCAACAGTTAACTTCACCTGTCACTGAGCTGCCCATTCCCACAACTTTCAGCTAGGTCCCTCTGAAGTTTTCACTCTCATTCCCCAACCTGGACTCACCAAAGCAATTCCATGTCATCTGCAAATGTTGCCACCTCACTTCTCGCCCCCTGTACCAGATCATTAATAAATATTTGAAACACCGCCAGTCCTAATGTGGAACATTGTGTCAACCCATATTTTACCTGTTGCTGTGTTGAAATTGACTGTTTATTCTCCCTTTGGCCCAAATGCTCAAAGGTAGGTAGGCTCCTAACTTCCACTGAAATCAACGGACGTTAGGAGTCTAGACAACTCTGAGGATCTGGACATTTGTTTTCTGTTGCGTAACCAGTTTCTCATTCATGACCGCATTTTGCCTCATATTCCATAACTACATAACTTCCTTAATAGCCTCATGTGAGGGACTTTGTCAAAGAAAGTCCAAGTATATTATGTCAGGTGGTTCCCCCATATTCGCTCTATTGTTGACAAAATGAAAGAATTATAGTAGATCAATAAGGAATGATTTTCCATAGTAGAATCACAAGTCGTTAGTCCCTATCATGACATGCTCATCTTGGTATTTTTTAATTCCATTTCATCATCACTGGTAGAGAGACACACACATTATTGCTTATATAGGGTGAGATATGCCCCCAGCTATGCCCTTCATCCCATTACTCTATGCATCACTCTATGCTATTCCAGCCCTTTCTGACCCCCTGAGTCTACCAGTGCCCCTCAATCCTGATCTTCAGCCATTTTTGCTACTCCAATCCCAGGTCACTGGTACCCATGTTCAGTGGAGGTGGTTGAATTTATTTTAACCAAATCATATTTTTATGAAAAATGCTTTTTTGCAGAAAATTTTCAGTATAGTCCAACTTCTTCTGATGTTTCAGGGGGAAAAAAGGAAACCAAACCCCAAATATTTGGGGTGGGACATTTTCAATGTGTTGTGAAATTTGGAACCTAAAACCCTACAGATTTTAGTAACAAAAATCTGCAGGGGAGGGACAGCTACGTGGTTTGAGCATTGGCCTGCTAAACCTATTACCTATTACTGTGGTGGATGTTTCATCACGTAACATCTTAAAATCAAGGCAATATATCTTCCTAAATAATATGCAATCACTTGAACAGAATTCATGGACTCAGTGGACAAATTACTGGATGAGGGTCTTGTGCCTGTGATATGAAGGAAGATCAGCTAGATAAAGATATTGGTCCTGTCAGCATGTTTAAGTCACTTTAAAAAAATCTAGGAATCTATGAGTCTCTTTATGTCTGCCCAACACATCTTGATCACTGACTTATGAGGATATGTAACAATAACCCTGATATCTCTGTTCAGAATATGACGTTTATTTCAGCAGCTATTCACATCTTCCATATGTAAGGGACCGTTTGGCCCTTTACTAAAACGCAGTGAGGGTGTTTTGGTGGCTAGCTCCCAGTACCAAAAGGAAGGGGAAGGGTCGGTGGGAAAGCAAGACCCTGAGACTGACGGTCCCCAGGGGCAATGGGGAGCATTTTGACAGGGCAGACAGGCTAATGACGGAGTCAGGGGGTCAGAAAGGTCCCGTCCTCTGTGTGAGCTGGAATCGGAGGCTCCACTCGGCCTCCCACCCCCTGGGCTGTTTCTCTGGCCCCTCTGGCTCTGGGGCTGCAGCCCTGCTCCCAGCACAGGTCTGCCCTCTCCTTAGCTCGGCCCCACTCTGCCTGTCAGACCCAGGGCGAGTCCAGCTCACACGGAGGACGGGACCTTTCTGACCCCCCCGACTCCCTGATTGGCCTGCCTGTCCTGTCAATCAGGCTGACCTGGAGCATTGGCCTCTCCCCATTGGCCCTGGGGACTGTCAGTCTCAGGGTCCTGGTGTCTCACCGACCCTTCCCCTTCCTTTTGGCACTGGGACCTAGCCAACTGAAACACCCTCACTGAGTTGTAGTAAGGGGCCAACAGTCCCCTGACACACACAAGTGTGGAAGTGGAGCCACTGAGCCAAAGCCTGTTCTTACTAGCGCACACGTAAATCTGGAACAACTTCCTAGATTTCACTGGCTTTACCAATGGCATAAAAGCCTGATGCAAAGGTGCTGAACTCCATGACAGCTTTGCCATTGACTCCAGTGGGCTATAGCTCAAGGCATAGAATTTGGTGCACTACTTAACTAGGGTTACCCTATTTCAGCAAGCAAAAAAGAGGACGGGAGGAGCCCTGCCCTAGCCCCGCCCCATCCCTCCTACTCCCCCCCTCAGGACCCCCAACCCTCCCCCTGCTCCTTGTCCCCTGACTGCCCCCTCCTGGGACCCCTGCCCCTAACTGCCCCCCAGGACTCCACCCCCTACCTAAGCCTCCCTGCCTCTTGTCCCCTGACTGCCCCCTCCTGAGACCTTCCCCACATCCTAACTGGCCCCCTAGGACTCTACCCCCTACCTGTCCCCTGACTGCCCCAACCCTTATCCACACCCCCACCCCCACACAGACCCCTGGGACTCCCATGCCCCATCCAACCATTCTCCACCCCCTGACAGCCCCCCCCCAGAACTCCCGACCCATCTAAACCCCTCTGCTCCCTGTCCCCTGACTGCTCCGATCCCTCTCCTCACCCCTGCCACCTGACAGCCCCCCCCAGAAATCCCAAACACCCCCCCCGCTCCTTGTCCCCTGACTGCCCCCTCCTGGGACCCCTGCTCTTAACTGCCCTCCAGAACCCCACCCCCTACCTAAGCCTCCCTGCTCCTTGTCCCCTAACTGCCCCCTCCTAAGACCCCCCCCCAAATGCTCCCCAGGACCCTACCCCCTACCCGTACCCTGACTGCCCAAAATCTTATCCATACCCCCACCCCAGAAAGCCCCCCCCGAACTCCCGACCCCCCCGTCTCTTGACTGCCCCCTCCAGAACCTCTCTGCCCCTTCTCCGACCCCCTGGCTCCGCTGTTGTTGGCCTTCGCCTAATGTCTCTGTGAGCTTTGCTCAGGAACGGCCGGAGCCATTCGTCCCGGCATGCTGGGCAGCAATGGGGGAGGAGCGGGGGAGGAGCTGCAGACTGCCGGCAGCGATCTGCGAATGCAGGGAGGGAGGGAGTGATCTCTGCTGCAGGGGGGAGGAGGGGCTCTCTCTGGCTGTCAGAGCCCCATGTAAGTGGCACCATCTGGCCAGCTGCTCTGTTAGCCGCACGCGCTCTGCATGGGGGGGGAAGTCCGGACATTTACAAATTCCCCCCGGACGCTATTTTTAGCTCAAAAAGCCGGACATGTCCGGGGGAATCCGGACAAATGGTAACCCTAACTTAATTCTTTCTTGTTGGGAAGAGTCATCTCTCTATATCCCCTCCCACCCTGAGCCGGGAATTGGGTGTCTTGCCAAGATGCTCTGATACAATGCAAGGCTCTCTCTGGACTGGAGTGGCGGTCTCACTGGCTGCAAGAAAAGAGTTCCCAAAGAACATTGTACCCTGAGAAATGTAACGATGGGAGAAAAGTTTCCGCCCTCATCTGGTTTCGTCAGCAGATGCTCCTTCCCTGATCTAAATACTATGTAAACATAAGTTTAAAATCACTGGGCTGGATTCTGCTCTTAGTGACCTTGGTGTAAATCCAGAATGACCTCACTTATGTGAATGGAGTCAGGGTTGGATTCTGCTCTCGGTCATACTGGTTTATATCCACAGTAATCCTTTTGGGTTTACTGGGGTCACTCCGCATTTATTCTAGTATGAGATCAGAATTGGGTCCTTTGAATTACTGTGTTTATATGTGAGAAACCCACTGTTACAGGATTGAGAGTAACTCAGTAGCAGCCTGGATTAAAAATATAGTTCAAAACCTTTGCGTGTTATCCACAATCTGAACATGGCTCTAGAACTTAAAGGAACAAACAACGACCAACACGCTCAAGCCTATTTGCTAATAAGAACAACCAGAATGCAACCCTGACTCCATAGATGTCAGGGGAATCACCCTGGATTTACACCAGTCATGAAGAATAGAATCTGCCCCTACTGCTGATGCAATCAGGGGTTACAGAAATTGAGCTCTATTAAAGACTCCCCATCATTTTCTTTGTTTCCCTTTAATCTTTTCCAAGAACCAGAGCACCCCCCAGCATGACTGAGAGATACAGAATGTTCCACCTATTACCCTGAAAAACTGGCTTTGGGGAACCTCTTGACTAACCTGCCTATCTCATTTTTTATGTCTGTGTGTGGAATTAATTTTGTTATGTGCACCGGTATGGAAGTAATGTGTGACACATCACCTTCATATTATCAGAGGGGTGGCCGTGTTAGTCTGAATCTGTAAAAAGCAACAGAGAGTCCTGTGGCACCTTAAAGACTAACAGATGCATTGGAGCATAAGCTTGTGAATACCCACTTCGTCAGATGCATGTAATGGAAATTTCCAGAGGCAGCTATAAATATGCAGGCAAGAATCAGTCTGGAGATAACAAGGTTATTTCAATCAGGAGGGTGGGGCTCTCTTCTAGCAGTTGAGGTGTGAACACCAAGGGAGGAGAAACTGCTTTTGTAGTTGGCTACCCATTCACAGTCTTTGTTTAATCCTGAGCTGATGGTGTCAAATTTGCAAATGAACTGAAACTCAGCAGTTTCTCTTTGAAGTCTGGTTCTGAAGTTTTTTTTGCTGCAGGATGGCTACCTTTAAACCTAGTATTGTGTGTCCAAGGGGTTCGGAGTGGGGGGGGGCTCAGGGCTGGGGCAGAGGGTTGGGGTGTGGGGGGATGAGGGCTCTGGCTAACGGTGCAGACTCTGGGGTAGGGCAAGGAATGAGGGATTTGGTGTACAGGAGGGGGCTCAGAGCTGGGGCAGAGCATTGGGGTGCAGGGGTTGGAGCCAGGGATGAGGGATTTGGGATGCAGGCTTCCCCAGGGCTGCGGTCAGGAGAGAGGACTCCCCCGCAACCCTCTCTCGCCACAACAGCTCGGGGCGAGGCACCACTCCCCAACCACGGCAGCTCCAGCGGGGCTGGGCCGGGCCGAGGGAGGGGCTCCTCTCCCCCAGCCGCAGCAAGTCCAGGGGGGCCTCTCCCTGCCACGGCAGGTCCATGCTGAGGCATCTCTCCCCGCCGTAGCCCTGGGCCCCTGCGCTGGACTTAACAGTCAGCTGCGCAGCTTAGAGGGAATTTAGATTGTGGGTCTTCCCCAGGTATCCTGATCTAAATGTGCCACTAAGCCAGTAGGATCATATGCTGACACTGGAGAAACCAGAGGGGCCCAGCCTCCCTCTGCTTGGGGATGTGGGGGAGCTGTAGGTACAGTTTCCTCATACTTTAGTAACCTTCAAAGCAGCTCTGCAGCAGGTAACCTATCCGTCTGGTCTCTGCTCTCATATTGTAACAGCCACTTCCACACTAAGTTTCTCCACAATTTCTGCTGTTCTTTGTGAGGATTCCTATTAATTTCCCCATTCTGGCTACTTCGGGGGCCCCCTTTTCCCAGTTGCTGGTCTCCTAATTCCTCTCTCCATCATTCTAGCTGCCTTTTAAACTGTCCTGTCAGCTAGCAGATCTTTACTACACATACTGATCGCGAGTTGTTTACCACACAGTTATGCTGCACCTGTTTCTGCCAGTTCTGTGGTTTTTTCTGTTTTCTTTTTCCCCCCCAGCTGAACTTTCGACCTGCAGAGTTTTCGACCTTTTGGACTACTTTTTTTTCTTTCAGCTCAACTTTTGACTTCTTGGCCTATTTTCAGCAATGATGTATCACAGGGGTAGGCAACCTATGGCACGCGTGCCGAAGGCAGCACGCGAGCTGATTTTCAGTGGCACTCACACTGCCTGAGTCCCAGCCACCCGTCCAAGGGGCTCTGCATTTTAATTGAATTTTAAATGAAGCTTCTTAAACATTTTTAAAACCTTATTTACTTTACATACAACAATAGTTTAGTTATGTATTATAGACTTATAGAAAGAGACCTTCTAAAAACGTTAAATTGTATTACTGGCACGCGAAACCTTAAATTAGAGTGAATAAATTAAGACTCGGCACACCACTTCCGAAAGGTTGCTGACCCCTGCTGTATCATGTGACCTGCAACTTCTAATGGTGGAATAACCTCTGCGCATTCAAAATGCAAGCTAGGGACACCAAACGGAGTCTGGAGAATCTCTCCGGTATCACACCATCTCTTACCCTGCAGCAATCCAGGCACTGGGATTCAAATCCTTCAAACAGGCCTCTGAACTCCCATCCTCCACTTCCTGTGACCCCTCTTAGCTCAGTTCACCCACACAGAATCCCTACCCCCCAGACTTCTTATTTCCACACAGCTGTGATTTTCTGGATTCCACAGATCACAAAGGAAAAACACACACACAAACCCCATCTTTCAGATCCAAATATTTATTTTCACCTCTTAGATCTAACTACCAGAAGCTCAATACGTGGATAGAAAAATATCACTAGTTAAAAAAAAATGGATAAAGAATTAAAATCAGCCCTACAGAAAAATATTTGAATTAATCTAACACCTCTCCCTTAAAAGCTACATAGTGAGAAGGCCCCAATACTTCCATGAGTAGATTTCCTTCATTAAGTCTCTCTCAACTCATCATAACATTGAAATAATTGGAGCGAGATCTCTGTGTTATGACATCTGATGAAGCTGCAGGAGAAATATCTCTGGATTATAACATCCTGTGAAGTTGCAGGAAAAAGTTGTCTCTTTCCTGCTAAAATGAAATCATGCCAATCCCTCTACTATCGCCCTCCCCGTGTTTCTAAAGATTCCCAGATTAAAATACGCACACCCTCCCCTCAAAAAGAAAAAACAAAACAAAACAACCAAGGCTAAAAAGAAATCACTTTAAAGGGGCATTTTAACAGCAGTCACTTCTCTAAAACAATCTGGGTTTCCTTTGGTTTTAGAAAACACTTCCCCACTTGAATCAAAAGAGCAAACAATTGACTTAAGAGAGGATGGAGAGTGGGTGGAAGACCTGGCTAAGCAGACAACAGGGATTCTAGCTAGTTACTCTGAAGATTCAGTGGCCACCACTGTCAAAAGCAGCGAGTGATTCAGTGTCTCAGTTTTTAGGGGACTCAAATTGGGGGACGCCACCTTACAAGGAAAGTGATTCCCCCGAAAGCGCTGAGTGCTCGCCCTCTGAAAATCAGACTCAGACTGAGCACCCCCAAAATAACTAGCCAGTTTGGAAAAAATCTTAGCCATTTGCTTTTTCTCCTCCTTCCCCCTCTCCCACCCTATTGTTCAATCACAGCTTTTCCGTGCCACATCTTGATGCAACCTTGTTGTTCTAAAAAGTCCTGGTGTTAAGTGAATTCTTCACGCAGCCCTGCCGCAGATTTTAAAACTGCCCCCGCCTAGGGTTGGGCACCTGCTTCTGGTTGCTGTGCACAATCTGTGCCTGGCAAGTCTCTGGTTGTTGAGGGCACTTGGCCCAGGGCCAGAGAGTGCCATTATGTTGCAAAGAACAGAACACAAATCTAGATTTCCATGGCCACCTCTGCTGCAGCCAATAGATCCCACTTCCCTCCAAGAGCCATGGATACAGCCCAGGCGTCCTAACTCCCAGCCTCCCCTGCTCTAATCCACTCTACGCTTTTCCCCTACCAGAGGTGGGAAGAAAACCCAGAAATCCTGACTTGTTGAATCCCGTCTCTAACCTACACAGCTCCAAGACCAGACGAATCACCTTTTCTGCCTTTACTTACGTATAGATAGTTCCACCGGGCTGTTGGGTTTTTTTATAAAGAATTCTGCCTTGCAGGCATAACTCCACCAAACTCCAACGACAGCTTTGCCTGTAGAAATACAACAGGGCTGGGGGAAGCTCTGGGGTTTATTCTTTAAACCTTAGAACCACTAGGAATGTGTGATCTTATTTTATTTCCCTATGAAGCATCAGGTGAGGAAGCTCGAGAGCTTAACAGAACTCCCAAGGCAAAGGGTTGGTGAACTTTTAACAAAGAAGATTTTTCTCCAGAGTGTCTGTTATGCTGTGATGTACATGGGACTGTTGGTAATATTTTTATGATCCATATGTGTGTCTCAGTTTCCCTGTGCATTTTGTATGGCTACACACTGAGTAGAGCGAGGAATGAGGGCTGGCAGAATGGCAGGTGGACTATCTGAAATGGTACTAAGGTGTCTTTAGGAGCAGAAAAGAATCAACACACCTGAATGAAAGATCCGGAAGACATAATGGGAGCCCCAGTGACTGAACAAGAACACTGAGCTGCTGGGCCTGGAAAGAGCAGGCAACTTCCTCCGACACTCTACAGGGAGGAAAGAGCTCAGTATCACTGCTAATACGCAATGGGCTGCATCGCTCCCTGAGACAAGAATGTCTCCGCAGAAGTCTGATCTCAGTCGGACTCGCTGTAGGAGCTCCCGGTGGCAAACCGGGGTGCTGGAGCCTGAAGACCCAATCCTGGAGTCAGAGAGGCCACATGGCCTCCCCTGGTGGAACTGTGTGTCCCCCTGAGGTCTGCCACACTAAATAAAAGGGTTACTCCCAGGAGACTGTTTAAAGGACGGGATGTAGCACAGACCCTGTAAACCCATGTCTGATGGGGCATGCACCCCACACCACCTCTGAAGGGCTTAATGTGGCTAGTTGGACCAATTAACCAGCAAGGCTGCACCTGGAGGGGAGCCAGGGAGCAGAGAGGACTAATTAAAGGTCTGTAGTCACTCTCTGGGGCTTGGGAGAGCAGGGAGCTTGGCCTAGAGGGAAAGGCAAACCCAGAGGGGGATAGAAAAGAAGCTAGACAGAGACAACATATGAAGCAGACCAGGGAAACAGCAGTCATGTGTGGGACACAGCAGGCCTTAGCCACTGGATGTAGTGTCCCTGGGCTGGAAGAGGCCAGGTCTGGTTCCCCTACCAGCCACTGGGGAAATGGCTCCATTGATGGGCAGTGAACTGGAAGACTGCCTAGGATGACTGGTACAGAGAGACGTGGGTACACAAACCCCCCCCGGAAGGGGAAAACTACGGTGAGCTGGCCAAAGGGCCAAGCCACGAAGAGGGAGCCATTGAGTCCAGAGAGAGAGACGGAGTGAGCACATGCAGGAAGGGGTGTCAGACTGGCAGAGCTATTCCCCAGCTGGGGCCACAAGAAGGTGCTCCAGTGGTGAGCAAAGCATTCCATGATGCTATGTAGGCATTTGAGTGATATAAATATTAACACAGGCAAAGAATCTGATAGGCTCACTTTGTTGACACTTATCTAACTCAGTTATCCAAGGAGCATATTGGAGAAAAATCCTCATGGTTAAAATTTGTGTCAAAACTTTCAATGGTGACGGTCAGTGCCCAACTTTTAATGGTTAAGGGGGCCCAATTTTGAGACAATGCTGAGCACTTCCACCTGAAAATTAGACCTCTAAGGTATCTCACAATGGACGTCCTCCAAGATTGCTACTGAAAACTCCTAGCCTTAACTTATGTTTGAAAGCCATTCTCCACATTCAATCAGGTTTAACTGATCAGACCCAATTCACCAGTCTTCCCAAGAGACTTCCAAGTTATACAACTCCCAAATGTCTAACGTACAAGTCCCAAGCAAGTTGATTCCCTACGCCCCTTCCTCACGCTTTGTTTTGTGCATCATAAAGTAGCAAAATTGAAGGGCACAATCCCCAGTTTTATTTCCCTTTCCAGAATCTCCTTAAATTTCTTCTGTTGGTTGGTTGAGATAAATGAGACATCAATCGTGGAGCTTAATTACTGCAAACCAGACTAAAAAAAGACCTAGAGATCTATGCTCTACAGCTAACTCAGAGCATGAACAAAGCAGGTCAACTGAGAGCCACTTCTGGCTTAGAGAATTACTCACCAAATAAAGAATAATATGCACTTTTCATCTATGAATCTCAAAACACTGTAGAAAAAAGCTGGGTATCATTATTCCCATTGTACAAAGAGCTGGGGCTGGAACCCAGGAGTCCTGATTCTCCCAGCCCCTTCTGATATCAGCCCTAGACCCCATTCCCCTCTCTAAGGACTGAACCCAGGAGTCCTGACTCCCAGCCCTAATCACTATGCCACACTATATTTGCTTATTTCCTCTCTACAAATCTACACATCAACGCTAGACAAGTTACCTTAGCTCTTCCTGCCATTTTGGGATCTTCGCAGAGGCCATCAGCACCTTGATCCAGTGGAGGGGTGAGGGCGGGGGCTTCTAGGGCACTGGCATGCATTGGGGGTAGGAGCCAAGACTTCCGAGATGGATGGGTATGTCTTGCTGAGCAATGGGGGTGGGAAGAGAGGAAGCCAATTTACTCTCTATAAAGGTGCCCTTGTCCCTCCCAGCTACCCCAGAAGGCACATCAATGTCCTCCTCTGTAGTGGCCCCTGTTCCCCAGGACATGTCAATTTCACCCTCTCGAGTGCCCCCCTCTCTGTCTGCTGGGTGTCTACTTGGCATGCGTCCTCTGGTGCTTCATGAGCGCGGAGCTGTCTCCAAAGCCCTTCCCGCAGTCGGTGCATTTGTAGGGCCGCTCTCCGGTGTGGGTGCGCCGGTGGTTGGTGAGCCTGGACCTATTGATGAAACCCTTCCCACACTCGGGGCACTTGTAGGGCCGCTCCCCGGTGTGGATGCGCTGGTGGTTCATCAGGGATGAGTTGCAGCGAAAGCTCTTCCCGCAGTCGGTGCACTCGTAAGGCCGGTCTCTGCAGTGGATCCGCCGGTGCCGCATGAGCGACGAGCTCTGGCTGAAGGTCTTGCCGCACTCGGGGCAGCTGTAGGGTCTCTCTCCGGTGTGGATGCGCCGGTGCTTGATGAGGTTGGCGCTTTGGCTGAAGCTTTTCCCGCAGTGGCCACAGCTGTAGGGTTTCTCCCCAGTGTGGATGCGCCGATGCTGGATCAAGTTGGAACTGCTTATGAAGCTCTCGCCACACTCAGCACAGCTGTAGGGCTTTTCGCCCGTGTGGGTGCGGACGTGCTTGGCAAAGGATCCCAGGCTGAAGCTCTTCCCACACTCGCTGCAGAAGCAAGGCTGCTCCGCAGCATGGGTGTGGTAATGCTTCACCAGGGTGTAGTTGCATTTGAAACTCTTCCCACACCTGCTGCACTGGTAGGGCCGCTCGCCCGTGTGGATGCGCTGGTGCTGGAAGAGGTGGGAACTCCGGATGAAGCCCTTCCCGCACTGGCCGCACTTGTAGGGGCGCTCCCCGGTGTGGATGCGCTGGTGATCGATGAGGTTATATCTGAGGACAAAGCACTTCCCACACTCGGTGCACTTGTAGGGCTTCTGGCCCGTGTGGATGCGCTGGTGCTGGACCAGGTGGGAGCTCTGGCTGAAGCTCTTCCCGCAGTCTGAGCAGCTGTAGGGGCGCACCTCAGCCTGGGCTTGGATGTGCTCTGTCACCACCCTGATGTCCGTGTCATCCAGAGATATCACCTCTGTCTCCTGCTGCCGTCCAGCTCTGCTGGCCTCTCCCTGCTCAGCGCCCCGGGACAACCCGCAAGGCTCCCTTCCTGCAAGCCCTTCCTGCTCGGGATTATCCTCCTCCATCCCAGCACCTACTGGGGAGAGAGGGAGAATCCAGGGAGGGCTCGTTCCCTGTGCCAGGGAGAGAAGGGGCACAAAAGGGAGCAGAAAATCTGAAGAACAGAAAACGAATCCCCGGAAAGCCTTCCCCACGGGAGAGCGGAGGGGCTGGTTCTGCCCCATGGCCTGGCTGAGCCCTCAGAGAATGGCTGGGGGAGGGCAGGGTTCCTCCCAGGGGTCAGGCAGGGTGGGCAAGAGCCAGGAGTGACGTGTCACGAGGACAGGGACCTGCTGGAGATGACATTGAGCGAGTCCAGACTGTGGAGGTCTCCAGGCGGCTTTGCTGGGACCCCTTCCCTCCTGTAAATTGCCAAACTAACCTAAATTATTTGATGCCAATTTTGCCACTTCAAGGCTCCCCCAGCTTTGTGGCTCACTGACACCAGCCCTACGGGTTTGCGCTGTGATTCTCTGGCCTGGGTTTGGCAGGACGTCAGACTAGCTGACCAGAATGGCTCCTTCTGGCCTCCCCCATCTATGGCTCTAGCATGGCACCCCGGGGCTCTGGCTGTTAGTTCATGGAGGGTCTCTGGGACAGCATCACTCCTTTCTCACCTGTGCAAATGACCATCAGGTTCTCCGTTTCCTGGGAGCCCTGGAGATCCGGGACCCTCGGTTCTTCCCCTCGCTCCATCCAGGGGATCACAGCTGAGACAGGGATGGGGAATTCTGCTCGGGGGAAGGAAACAGGCGAGGTGGTGCTTGGTGAAGTCTCCCTGGAGGGCTCGGGGCAGAGAACTCGCCCTCATTTTAAGCCCGACCCTGTTCTCTGCTGGTGGGATATGTTCACAGGGAACCTTGGGGCAGGGTGATACCTGGGGGGATGGGCTGTGCCCCCTGTAAGGGAGTCAGGGATCTCAACACACAGTCAGGGACTGAATGGCTCAGGGAGTTGCTGGGCCGTTCCTAGCCCTGCAGAGAGAGCAGAAGCCCTGCTGGGCACGGAGCTGCCTTGGGAGGGGGATAGAGGGATTCGGTGCGTGTGTGAACCGGAGCAAAGAAATGCAGCCACCTGTGCCCTGGAGATCCCTGAGGGGAGGGGATCAAACTATCCCCTGTGAATCTCCTTCCAGTGAGGGGCTGTGGGGGTGACGGTCTCTCCTGTGGGGTTTGGGGAAGGGGCCAATCCCCCAGAAATCTACGGGGCCAGGGAAGAGCCCTGAGCCGAAGCTGTCCAGGGCTCCCCGCTACATCAGCTCCTGATCCCCGAGGGGCAGCGGCGCCTCACCCAGCGAGATCAGAGTCTGGTAATTCTCCTGCATGACGTCCCTGTAGAGCTGCCTCTGCCCTTCGTCCAGGAGCCCCCACTCCTCCCGGGAGAAATACACGGCCACCTCCTCGAACCCCACCGGTGCCTGGAACCAGAAGGGACCCCGCTCAGCACCTGCCGCTCCAGCCACGGCCCCCAGCGCTGGCTCAGAGGGCGGGCAGCGAGGGGCACCGCTGGGAGAGCCCAAAGGGGGAGTGCGTGCAGGAGGAGCCAGGGGGAAGGTGCAGTGATCACTGTCCGATCGCACATCCCGCTGCGCATCTCACCTGGGAGCCAGCCACTGCGACCACCAGCTCCAGTGCCGGGCCGCTCCCCTCCTCGCCCAGGGCAGGCCGATCTGTGGGGAGCACATGGAGGTCAGAGGCCAGGGCACAGCCCCACGCGGGGGGGGGGGGGTGTATGGCCCCCTATGGAGCTAACCGCTCTGCTGGAGACCCGTGGCTGGCACAAAGTCCAGAGGGCCCTGCTGGGGTCATGCTCATCCTAGGGCACCTGCTGGGATCGCCAGCCCCCTTGGCACGGCTCCCAGCCCCACGGAGCCACCTCTCTGCTGCTCCCCCGGGATCTGGGGCGTGTGAACCCCGCTGGCAGCCTGTGGAGCTCGCGTGGGGCACGAGACACAAACACTCGCTGAATCTGTTGCAGCCTCACACCCGGAGCCCAGTTCTGGAGCGCCAGCAACTCCGGATTTCAGTCCTGCTGCCCCCGCCCCCAGCCCCGCCGTACCCACGTCCTGCCGCTCGCGGGGCTCCGGCAGCGGCTTGTCCGGGGAGCCCCGGGGGAGCCGCCTGCCTCCGCCCCCCGGCTGGGAACCGGGCTCCAGCAGGGAGCTCGGGGGCTCCATCTTGCCTGAGATCATTTCCCCTCTGCAGGCGTCACGTGTAATCCGGAGCCAATCCCCTTATCTCAGAGACCGGGATGAATGAATGGGCTTGTACATCTGCCACCACAGCGCCCCTCAATCCCGACCCGCGGCCCCTGCTATCGCCTCCCCTGTATGCAGCTACCTTGCACGTGTGCCCGCAGCACTCCTGGGGCTATCCAGGTGACCCAGGAATAACTCATTGAACAGGCTTCACTTCAAAGGGGGCATTTCCACCTAACCCGAAGAGAAACATGGGGAGCCAACATGACATTGGCTAGAGCTCGGGACTCCTGGGTTCTGATCTCGTTTCTGGGAGCTGAGTGGCATCTAGTGGACAGAGCAGGGGGTGGGCGCCAGGGCGCCTGGGTTGTAGCCTGCCCTACGGGAGAGGAGTGGGGTCTAGTGAATTACAGCGGGGGCGGGGGGGGGGGCGTCAGGACTCCTGGGTTCCATGGCCCAGATCTCCTCAGGCAGGTAACTGAATTGTTCTCTGAGTCCTTTAGGGAACAGGGATGGGGGACGGAAGGAACTTGAGAAAAAACCATTTCCTGCAGACTGGAGAGTTTAGTGTTAATATAATAGAGAAATTCAACTCCAGCTTCCCAGAGCGGAGCCGGTGCTGGCTTAGGCTGTAACAGCGCAGGGACCTTCCTGTCCCGGCCTCCGGACACCTGGGTCCCTCCCAGGCCGGCTTCCCCCGTCCCCCTGCGTGCCCAGAGGTGAGTCCCTGCTGAGGGCCGAGGGGATGGCCTGGCCGGGCGGTGAGCTGAGGCGCAGGGAGAGGCGGCTCTGGGGAGGGAGAGAAACGGCAGCAGGGGGCAGGAAATCGCTGCCTGGAAGAAGGGGCTGCAGGGAGGAGGGGATCGGGGCTCCCCGAACTGCAGCTGGCACCAGAGACACCCCCGGGCAGCGGGGGGAGGGGGTCTATGGAGCTGAGCCCACAGGACCCAACCCCGGGCTGCCTGGGGGGAAGTTTTGAAGGGTTTAATGGTAATTTATCAAACCAGGACTTCCCCTCTTTGCTCCCCTGCAGGCAGGATTCCTGATCCCTGATCTCCGGGATGGAGCACGGGGACGAGCCGTGTGTCCGGGATCTCCAGGGCACCGAGGAAAGGGAGACACTGGCCGTCACTTGCACAGGTGACAAAGGAGTGTCGTGGGCTCGGGGACTCTCCATGAACTAACAGCCAGAGCCCCAGGGTGCCATGTTAGAGCCATAGATGGGGAAGGCCAGAGGGGGCCGCGCTGGTCAGCTAGTCTGACGTCCTGCCAAACCAAGGCCAGAGAATCGCAGCCCAAACCCGTAATGCTGGTGTCAGTGAACCACAAAGCTGGAGGAGACTTGAAGTGGCAAAATTGGCATCAAATAATTTAGGTTAGTTTGGCAATTTACAGGAGTGAAGGGATCCCAGCAAAGCTGCCTGGAGACCTCCCAGTTCTGTCTGGTCTCACTCAGTGTCATCTCCAGCAGGTCCCTGTTCCCACAGCAGGCATCATTCCCAGCTCCCACCCACTCTGCCTGATCCCTGGGAGGAGCCCAGCCCTCCCCCAGCCATTCCCTGGGGGCTCAACCAGGCCATTGGGGCAGAACCAGCCCCTCCGCTCGCCCGTGGGGAAGGCTTTCCGGGAATTCATTTCCTGCCCTTCAGATTTTCTGCTCCCTTTTGTGCCCTGTCTCCCTGGCACAGGGAACGAGCCTGCCTGGATTCTCCCTCTCTCCCCAGTAGGTGCTGGGATGGAGGAGGATAATCCCGAGCAGGAAGGGCTTGCAGGAAGGGATCCTCGCGGGATGTCCCGGAGCGCTGAGCAGGGAGAGGCCAGCGGGACTGGAGGGCAGCAGGAGACAGAGGTGATATCTCTGGATGACACGGACATCAGGGTGGTGACAGAGCACATCCAAGCCCAGGCTGAGGTGCGCCCCTACAGCTGCTCAGACTGCGGGAAGAGCTTCAGCCAGAGCTCCCACCTGGTCCAGCACCAGCGCATCCACACGGGCCAGAAGCCCTACAAGTGCACCGAGTGCGGGAAGTGCTTTGTCCTCAGCTACAACCTCATTGATCACCAGCGCATCCACACCGGGGAGCGCCCCTACAAGTGCGGCCAGTGCGGGAAGGGCTTCATCCGGAGTTCCCACCTCTTCCAGCACCAGCGCATCCACACGGGCGAGCGGCCCTACCAGTGCAGCAAGTGCGGGAAGAGTTTCAACCGCAATTACACCCTGGTGAAGCATTACCACACCCACATCGGGGAGCAGCCCTTCATCTGCAGCGAGTGCGGGAAGAGCTTCAGCCTCGGCTCCTTCGCCCAGCACGTCCGCACCCACACGGGCGAAAAGCCCTACAGCTGTGCCGAGTGCGGCGAAAGTTTCAGCAGCAGTTCCAACCTGAGCCAGCACCGGCGCATCCACACCGGGGAGAAACCCTACAGCTGTGGCCACTGCGGGAAAAGCTTCAGCCAGAGCTCCAACCTCATCAAGCACCGGCGCATCCACACCGGAGAGAGACCCTACAGCTGCCCCGAGTGCGGCAAGACCTTCAACCAGAGCTCGTCACTCATGCAGCACCGGCGGATCCACCGTGGCGAGCGGCCCTACGAGTGCACCGAGTGTGGGAAGCGCTTCATTGACAGCTCCAAGCTCAACAAGCACCGGCGCACCCACACCGGTGAGCGGCCCTACAAATGCACCGACTGCGGGAAGGGCTTCAGAGACAGCTCTGCCCTCATGAAGCACCAGCGGACCCACACCAAGCAGATGCATCTCAGCTGTGGGGAGGGGACTCTCGAGGGAGGGAAATTGACAGGACTGCAGGGGGACTCTCTGGCAGTATATCATAGGCTAGGAAACTGAGGCGTGCATGCATATCAATCATATAAGTATTTACCAACATTCTCATGTTCATCACAGCTTAATGGACACTTTGGAGGAGGCTTCCTTGTTCAAGGTGTGTCAGCGTGCTGGCACTGTCCCCAACTCTAAAGCATGCCCTGCCACACCCAGTCTTTTCAAGGAGGTCCATTTCTTTCACAGAGATTAGCACACAGAACAGGAAACAGCCTTAACTTAATCTTGGCCCCAGGCTTCAGGGCCACCCCACCCCGGGGTCTCGGGCACCCCTGTTCCTGGCAGTTTCCCAGTTTCAGCCACCTCTACATAAGAACGGTCATACTAGGTCAGACCATGGTCCATCTAGCCCAGTATCCTGTCTTCTGACAGTGGCCAATGCTAGGTGCTTCAAAGGGAATGAACAGAACAGAGCAATTATCAAGTGATCCATCCCCAGTCATCCAGTCCCAGCATCTGGCAGTCAGAGGCTTAGGCACACCCAGAGCATGGGATTGCATCTATGACCATCTTGGCTAATAGCTATTGATGGATCGATCCTCCCTAAACTTAGCTAATTCTTTTTTGAACCTAGGTATATTTTTGGCCTTCACAACATCCCCTGGCAATGAGTTCCACCGGTTGACTGTGCGCTGTGTGAAGAAGTACTTCCTTCTGTTTGTTTTAAACCTGCTGCCTCTTCATTTCATTGGGTGACCCCTGGTTCCTGGGTTATGTGAAGGGGTAAATAACACATCCTTATTCACTTTCTCCACACCATGATTTTATAGACCTCTCTCATAGGAATAGGTCTGTGGTTTGAGTATTGGCCTGCTAAATACAGGGTTGTGAGTGCAATTCTTAAGGGAGCCATTTAGGGATCGGGGGCAGGGGGGGGAGAGTGATACTTGGGACCAGACTCAATGATCATTCAAGGACCCTTCCAGTTCTATGAGATAGGTATTACCCCCCCCCCTTAGTCTTCTCTTTTCCAAGCTGAACAGTCCCAGTCTCTTTAATCTCTCCTCACATGGAAGCTGTTCCATCCCCCTAATCATTTTTGTGGCCCTTCTCTATACCTTTTCCATTTTTAGCATAGCTTTTTGAGATGGGGCCATCAGAACTACATGCGGTATTCAAGGTGTGGGTGTACCATGGCTTTATACAGTGGCAGGGCTTCTTCCCTGAGCCCCCCTTGCTCCAGGGACCCACCACAGGAAGTAGCTCCACTGCAGTGTGGCTTTCCCGCTCCAGGGCTCAGCCTGTCTCAGTCGTTCCTCCCTCTAGCCACTTAATAGCAGCCCTTTATCGGCCCAGGTGTAGCCCAGCCATCTTTAATTAGTTGGATTAAGCTCACCTGCTCTTGTCCAGGGGGGCTGGACTTAGTCTATCCACAGGGACCAGCTACGCTGGGATACAGCCCTGGGGGGAAAGAAGGGAATATGCTGGAGTAGTCTGTCTATCTTGATTATGTTGGGTGGTGCTGTGGTTCCTGGAAAATATTAAAAGGAAATTAGATAAAAAGATGTGGGATCTTTAGATCAATGTCCGTAACCCCTGACTGCATCAGCGTTAAGGGTAGATTCTGATCTCGACGCCCATGTAAATCCCATGTGACCCCTCTGATGTCAGTGGAGTTAGGGCTGGATTCTGATGGGTCTTATTAACAATTATTATTTGTTCCTTTAAGAGCCATGTTCAATTGCTGGATAACACACAAAGGTTCTGATCTATGTTTTTTATCCAGGCTGCTAGTGAGTTACTCTCAGTCCTGTTACAATGGGTCTCTCACACATAAACCCAGTAATTCAAAGGGCCAGAGTAAATCCAGAAGGACTCCAGGAAAGTCAACAGGATTACTCTGGATTTAAACCACTGGGACTGAGATCAGAATGCAGGCCTGACTCCAGTGATTGAGTGGGGTGCTGCTGGATTTATGCCAGGGTCACTGAGATCATAATCCAGCTCCATGATTTTAAAGTTCTATTGATACAGTACCTTAGACCGTGGAAGGAGCAGATGCTGGTGAAATTATACTTCTGTATTGACCAAAATTCTGCCTTCTGCTCCCTGAGCACTTTGGTGGGAGTGGGAGGGGCATGCTGACTGGGTCCCATTGAATGGTTAGTTGATTGTTGTTTTTGCATTTGTCTGTTTCCAATAAACTCTGATGCTTAAGGCACACCTGAGAGGAAAAGACTGTGTGTTATCATTTTAAACCTTGCTCTTTCCACTGAAATAGCTAAAAACCGTAGTTGTCACATCTCTCAGCTCTCCAGCCTCAACCCCACTGAGTCTGTGGCATTTTTCTACAAGAGGCCATGAAAAGAGGGATGGGGCTTGATGGGGGATTTTTATCTCATCCTTTAACAATAGAAGTGGCAGGGCTTGGAGCCGTCTCTCTGCAGCTGGGGATTTCCTCTGTTCCCGAACCAAGGGAGGCAAAGGCTCCCAGACTGGGATTCAAACCCACAGATCCCAGCACCACCCTCTTTCACAGATCCCCCCCTCAGCCCCTGCTGAGCTGGTTCCTTTATTCTCCCCTTGTAAACTGGTCCCTGCAGCCTCGGATCATGTCTGTTGCTCTGCCCTAGGCTCCCCGGAATCTGAGGGACCCAGAGATGAGCCGCCAGAAGAGCCTCTCCTGGATTATATAGACAGGAACTATCCCCTCTGTTCTCAGGTCCGGGAATGGGACATGCAGCGTTTCCCCTCTAGGGGGCTGGAGCACATGAGTTATGAGGAGAGGCTGAGGGAACTGGGATTGTTTAGTCTGCAGAAGAGAAGAGTGAGGGGGGATTTGAGAGCTGCTTTCAACTATCTGAAAGGGGGTCCAAAGAGGATGGATCTAGACTGTTCTCACTGGTACCAGATGACAGAACACGGAGTAATGGTCTCAAGTTGCAGTGGGGGAGGTTTAGGTTGGATAGTAGGGGGGGAAATTTCACTAGGAGGGTGGTGAAGCACTGGAATGGGTTACCTAGGGAGGTGGTGGAATCTCCATCCTTAGAGGTTTTTAAGGTCAGGCTTGACAAAGGCCTGGCTGGGATGATTTAGAGATTGATCCTGCTTTGAGCAGGGGGTTGGACTAGATGACCTCCTGAGGTCCTTTCCAACCCCGATAGTCTATGATTCTAGATCCCAACATCCCACCCCCCCCTCCACTGCCACAGAACCTCCAGAGCCCAACATTCCACCCGACTGCCATGGAACCTCCAAACACCAACACTCTGCTCTCGGCTGCCACCGAACCTCCAGGCCCCGACATTCCACTCAGCTGCCACAGAACCACCAGAGCCAACCCCCATGGAACGGCTAGACCCCAACATTCCATCTGAAATGGACCCTCGCCTAAAAGCAGCTGATTTCCTCCTGCAGAGGTTACTCGGGGGGGGGGGGGGAGGGGCGTTAGGCAGCGTGGATCCGGAGCACTTTAACTGAGACACGGGACCCCGAACCCCAAGGAGCCCGTAATTCGGATTCCATCCGTTTCCTCTCCAATCTCTAGAAAGAGAAAGACTAGACCAGCACCCTCAGGGAAATCTACCGCCTGCTACCCCTCCCTGGGCACATCCCCTAGGGAGAGGGCACCCCATTGCTCCCCACGCTGGTCTGGTCTGTAGTGTCTTCCCCAGGGGCTCCCATATCTGGCCAGCCCAGTCTCTCCATGTTAGGAGCCTTTGCCTACTACTGTATCCGTCAAATCCCTGGGTTAAAATCATAGAGATCGGAAGCGCCCAGGACTAGAGCGGAGGCGGGATGAGCGGGGCTGTGATAGCGCCGGGACCTTCCTGTCCCAGCAGCATCCTGGACATCTGGGTCCCGAGCCCCGCTCCCGGCCCACGTGTGCGCAGGGCGAGTCCCCGTCTGCAGCCCCGCGCGGGGACAGAGAGAAACAGCAGCAGAGGCAGGAAATCGCTGCCTGGAGGAAGCGCTGGTGGGACGAGGGAGCCGGAGCCGAAGGCGGAGAGGGAGACGGAGACCCCCCCCCCCCAGCCCGATTCGGGGCAGCGCGGGTGGGTCTGTGCAGCTGAGCCCCGCACGGTGCCCCCAGCCCAGCCCGCTCGAGGGCAGCAGGGACGGGGGCGAGGGGTACCTGGGTTTGGTATTAAAGCCCAGGCGCGTTCTCCGCTCTTAGCCCTCGCGGGAGGTCATCTCATCGAGCCCCGTCTCGCCTGTTTCCTTCCCCGGCCCGGGCGCGATCCCCCGCATGGAGCCGAGGGTCCCGGATCTCCAGGGCTCCCCGGGAAGGGAGCTCCCCAGAGGCGCCCACACAGGTGAGGAATGAGCGACGCCGGCTGGGAGCGAAGGGAAAAGCTGGGGTCCCAGCCAAGCCAGCGGGAGCCCCCCAGGTCTGTCTCCCCTCCCTGTGTATCGTCCCCAGCAGGTCCCTGTCCTCATGGCACATCCCGGATCCCACCCCTCGGAGGAGCCCTCCCCCAGCCTTTCTCTGAGGGCTCAGCTGGGATGTTGGGGCAGCCCCAGCCCCTCCTCTCCCCTCAGGGAAGGATGGGGGGGGGGTGCTTCTTATCCTCATGTTTCCTGCTCAGTCCCCTTTGTTATCCCCTCTCACCCCCTGGATTCTCTCTCTCTCCCAGCAGATGCCAGGACAGAGGAGGACAACTCCAAGCAGGAAGGCCCTGTGGGAGTAAAGCTGCATGGGATGTCCCATTGTCCCAAGCAGGGAGATGATGCCTGTGGGGTCGGACAACAGCAGGGAGCCCCCCCGGGGCAGAGACCTAATGATCTCGCCCAGCTGACCTCCATCCCAGCAGAGAAACCCTACAAATGCCACGAGTGCAACAAAAGCTACAGCCTGAGCTCGAACCTGAGCCGCCATCGCAGGAGTCACACGGGGGAGAGATCCCACAAATGTGCCCAGTGCGGGAAGAGCTTCCACTTCAGCTCCCAGCTTGTCCAGCACCAGATCGGCCACACTGGGGAGCGACCCTACAAATGCCCCGACTGTGGGAAGAGCTTCGGTGTGAGCTCCAACCTTCTCCAGCACCAGCGCCTCCATTGGGTGGAGCGACCCTACAGCTGCGCCAACTGCGGGAAGAGCTTTGGCCACAGCTCCCTCCTGGCCCAGCACCAACGCATCCACATGGACGAGAGACCCTACAAGTGTGGGGAGTGCGGGAAGGCTTTTGGGGTGAGCTCAGCCCTGATCCGGCACCAGCGGATCCACACCGGCGAGAGGCCTTACAAGTGTCTGGTTTGCGGGAAGAGCTTCAACCTTAGCTCCAACCTTTTCACCCATCGCAGGATCCACTGGGATGAGAAACCTTATAAATGCCCTGAATGTGGGAGGAGCTTCAGCCAGAGCTCAAGCCTCAGCCGCCACCAGATCAGCCATACGGGGGAACGACCATACAAATGCCCCGAGTGTGGAAAGTGCTTCAACCAGAGCTCCCTCCTGATCCGGCACCAGCGGATCCACACGGGGGAGCGACCCTACAGATGCTCCCAGTGCTGGAAGAGCTTCCTACGGAACTCCCAGCTGAAGAGACACCAGAGTGTCCACACTAGGTAGGGGGCAGTGGTTGATGGCTCTCTGGTACCCAGCTGGGCCTGGGCCATAGCAGTTCTACAGACCAACCAGGATCACTTGGATAACTGGGATCGTCTCAACAAGATGTGTTTTAACACAGCCAAATGCAATGCTGTACATTCAGGAATGTGTGAGAATTTGCATTTACTGGGTGAAGGACTGTATACTGGGACACAGTGACTCTGAATAGGACTTACGGGTCCTGGTGGATAACCAGTTGACCATCAGCTCCCAGTGTGATGCTCTAGCTAAGAGGGTAATGTGATTCTTCATTCTATAAACTGGGGAATATTGGCTGCTACTCTGAAACAGAGAGGGAGTATCGCCTCTGTATGCGGCATTGGGGAGACCATTGGAGGAGACTGCATAGGGTTACCATCCGTCCGTATTTCCCCAGACATGTCCGGCTTTTGTGTCTTTAAATAGCCATCCGGGAGGAATTGGTAACAAGGTTATAAAATCCGGGATTTTTCCCCCTCCCCTCCTCTCCCTCCCTCCCTTCCATGCAGAGTGCGGCGTGGTGATTGGGCGGCTGGGCCCGATTGCATCACTCCCATTGGCCTCCAGGAGCCAGAGCCCCTCCCCTGCTTCCCCCCCTCTCCCCCCCCCCTGCAGCCCAGTGGGTGTAACAACACAAACAGCCCCGCCTGCAGCGAGTTTTGACTACACGTGGAACCAGCATCTGACCGGCATGGGCATAGTAAGGGGAGTCCCGGGGGGCAGTCAGGGAGCAGGGGGAGGGTTGGATAGGCCTGTCTGGGGTGGGGGTGTGAATATGGGGTGGGGGGGCGGCAGGTTATAGTTTTTGTGGTGCCCGAGCTTCAGCAATATCCAGGGCCGGGGGCTCTTCTCCAGCAATATTTGGAGCTGGGTCTCTCCCCCGGCCTTGCCTGGAGCGGGCCCCGGCCTCCACCTGCCACCCCCCCTCCGCGCATCCTCCCCCCGCAGATCCTCCCCCGTCCCTGGCCGAAAGAAAGCAATGCGCCCCTCTCCCCTGCCTGCTTGTGCCCATTCCTACCCTGCCTCCCGCAGCAACTGCTGTCTGCTGCCCCAAGGTCCCAGTGCCCCCCAGCCACTAATGGCAAGGCAGGCTGCCCTTACCCTGCCCTTCCACCCTAGCCCTGAGCCTCTCCAACGCCCCAAACCCCTCATCCCCAGCCCCAGCCCTCATCCCCCTGCACCCTAATCCTCTGCTCCAGCCATGAGCCCCCTCCTTCATCATGAACCCCTCATCCTCAGACCCACAGCCCTCACCCCTGCACCCTCTCCTAGCCCCAAGCTCCATCCCAAACCCCCTCCCCCTTCCCACACACCCCTCCTGCCCTCAAACTCCCTCACAAAGCCTGCACCCCCTCCCTTTGCACCGCCTCTCACCCCCAAACTCCATCCCAGAGCCTGCACCCCTCACCCCTTCCTGCACACCCACCCCCTGCCCCAGCCCAGAGCCTGCACCCAGCACTCAAACTCTATCCCAGAACCTGCACCCCTCCTGCACCCTAATCCCCAGCCCAGGATCTGCACCCCAGACCTCCTCCCCCACCCAACCCCCCTCCCAGAGCCTTAGGCAGGTCTGGGCACCACCAAAATTTCTAAAAACCTGCCACCCATGGCAGTCAGGGGACAGGTAGGGTCCTAGGGGGGCAGTTAGGCTGGGGGGGTTCTCAGGAGGGGGTAGTCAGGGGACAAGAAGCAGGGGGGGGTTGGGGGTTCTGAAGGGGGAAGTCGGGGTGGGAAGGAGTGGATGGGGGTGGGGCAGGGCTAGGGCGGGGCTCCCCCCTCCCCCAGTGTCCTCTTTTTTGATTGTGGAAATACGGTAACCCTAAGGCTGCGTCCAGTTCTGGAATGCACCCTTCAGAAAGGGTGTTGACAAATTAGAAAGGGTTCAGAAAAGAGCCACAAGAACAATGTGAGGTCTGGGAAACCTTCCTTGTAGTGAGCCACTAAAGAGGTTTGATCTATTTAGCTTATCCAAGAGAAGATGAGTCGATGACTGGATCCCAGTACCTACATGGGGAGGAGAATTTTGATAGCAGAAGGCTCTTCAGAGTAGCAGCCAAAGGCTAAATGAGATCCAGTGGCAGGAAGCTGAAGGGAGACAAATTCAGACTGGAAATAAGGTGTGAATTTCTAGCCGTGGGGGAATTAACCACTGGAACAACTCACTGAGGGATGTGGTGGATTCCCCATCACTTGGAGTCTTTACACACCGAGCCTGGACGACTGTAACAGCTCCGCTCTAGCGCCACCAGAAGTTCTGGGCTGGCTGCAGGAATCACGCGGTGAGGTTCGTTGGCCGGGGTTATGCAGGAGGTCAGGCCGGGTGGTCAGAATGGTCCCTTCTGGCTATAAACTCTACGAATCCCTCACCCCTGTCTGCCCAGCTGTGGGAGGCAGAGTGTGATAGAGACACAAAATGAAGGATTCACATAAACGTATCAAGGCAGGAAGAACTAAGACTAAGAGGCCACGTGGTCCTCAAAGTCAGCAAATCTGGGTTGTATTCCTGCCTTGGCTACTGACTGGCTGTGTGTCCTTGGGCAAGTCCCTTTCCGTCTCTGTGCCTCAGTTTACCCTCTTGCCCTTTCTGTTTTCCCTTGTGAGCCGGGCAGGGGCTGTCCTTGCTCTGGGTGTGTGCTGTGGCTGGCACAATGGGGCCCTGATCTGGGGTGGGCCTGTGGGTGTGGCTATAATAGAAATAACTAATGAAGTGGGAAGCTTTAGCGTCATTTACAAATGACTCTGTCGCCTCCTCCTTGTGCTGCTTTATCCTTGCTGGAAGTGACGTCCCGCAACCCAGGCCTGTTGGCTAAGCAAAATGAGACCTTACCCTCAACTCCACGGCATTTCTCTGTTTGTCAATCAGACAACTGGTTGGGGATAAATGGGGGACACACAGAGCTCCTGGCATGGGGAAAAGAGGGAGCTGGTGAGGACACAGAGAGCCCCTGACATGGGAGTGATGGGGGGACACACACAGCCCCTGGAATGGGGAAGAGAGGGCAATCGGGGGGACACAGAATTCCTGGGATAGGGCCAAGGTTCAGGTAGTCCCTGAAGTAGAGGGGGCTGGGAGGGTGGTATACAGGGAGCTTGTGGGGGATGCACAAACCGGGGAGTCTTGAGTAGGAGTAAATATGTTATTTTATCTCTGCATTTGGCTTTGGTGCCACCACTTCTGGAATCCTGTGTCCAGTGCTGAAACCCACAATTCAAGACGGATGTTGATACATTGGAGAGGGGTCAGAGAAGAGCCACAAGAATGATTACAGGATTAGAAAACCTGCCTTAATAGTGACAGACTCAAGGAGCTCAACCTATTTAACTTTCCAAAGAGAAGGTTAGAGGGTGACTTGATCCCAGTCTGTAAGTACCTACATGAAGAACAAATATTAATAATGGGCTCTTCAGTCTAGCAGAGATCCAGTGGCTGGAAGTTGAAACTAGACAAATTCAGACTGGAAATAAGGCGTAAATTTTTAACAGTGAGAATAATTAACCACTGGAACAATTTACCGAGGGTCGTAGTGGATTCTCCATCACTGACCATTTTTAAATGGAGATTGGATGAATTTCTAAAAGCTCTGCTCTAGAAATTATTTTGGAGCAGGTCTCTGCCCTTTGTTATCCAGGAGATCAGAAGAGATGATCACAATGGTCCCTTCTGGCCTTGGAGGAGCCCCTGTGGGTACAATGAACAGAGCGAACAGAAGAAACAAAGTGTGGGACCCGCTAGCATAGAGTGTAGGTCACTTCAGGAGCTGAAATGAGCGATATGTCAGAGTCCTTCAGTCCCAGCTCCTACCCCACATCCCTGGGGCCTCCCAGGAGGTCTCCAGCAGAACTACAGAAGAGGAGACTTTGATTGGGGGATGGGTTTAATTTGAGATCGAGAACACCTTTATGGAGAGGAGCTCTCCATGTCTGCTGTGATACTTCTCCACCTGTTCCGCGCTCCAGCTGTTCCTGGAGAATGGACCCATGGGTGGGGGTTGACACAGTGGGACAAACAAGGGCACATTAATTGGGACACAGGACTCTGAGCCCTTAAGGGGGCCTGTAATTCTGATCCCATGTGTTTTCTCTCCAATCTCGAGAGAGCATCCACAGGGAAATCTACTGCCTGGTACCCCTCCCTGGGCACATCCCCTGGGGAGAGGGCACCCCATTGCTCCCCACGCTGGTCTAGTCTGTAGTGTCTTCCCCAGGGGCTCGATATCTGACCAGCCCAGCCCCTCCGTGTTAGGAGCCTTTTCATAATACTGCATCCGGCAAATCCCTGGGTTAAAAACAGAGCTCAGAAGCGCCCAGGACTAGAGCGGAGTCGGGATGAGCGGGGCTGTGACAGCGCCGGGACCTTTCTGTCCCAGCAGCATCCCAGGCTCCCAGCCCGTGTGTGCGCAGGGCCCAGTCCCCATCTGCCGCCCCACAGAACCCAGGCGAGAATCGCCCCGGCCAGGCGGTGAGTGGGGACCCCGGGGGCAGGGGAGAGGGAGAGAAACAGCAGGAGAAATCGCTGCCTGGAGGAAGCGGCCGCAGCCACAAGGGGATCGGAGCTGACCCCCGGCTGGGACTGGAGAGCCCCGCCCCAGCAGCCAGCTGGGAGGCAGTGTGGGGTGGGGGTCGGGGCAGCTGAGGGGCAGCAGGGACTGGGGCCGGGAAGGGGTTTGGTCAAGCCCCGGCGCGTTCTCTGCCCCGAGCCCTGGGGGGAGATTTCACCAAGGGGGATTCCCGGCCCGGCTGCGATGCCCCGCATGGAGCCAGGGGAAGAGCCGAGGCTCCCAGATCTCCAGGGATCCGGGGAAAGGGAGATCCCCAGAGGTGCCCGCACACGTCAGAGACCCGTGGGTATGGGGGGAGCAGGGCTGTATCCTGGGAAGTAGGGACCCTCTAAGGGGGCTGGATGGAAACCTAGAGAAAGCCTGAGCTCCAGGTGCAATGCTCTGGCTAGGATGGTAACAGGATCCTTGGATCCATAAACAGGGAACTAACCCAGTAGTGGCAGGGAGGGGGTATCACCTCTATAGAATCAGAAGATTTGGGTTGGAAGGGACCTCAGGAGGTCACCTAGTCCAACCCCCTGCTCAAAGCAGGACCACTAAATCATCCCTAGGGCAATGACCATTACAGGAGGCTGTGTCCAGTTCTGGTATCCACCCTTCAAGAAAGGACATTGCGAAAGTGGAGGGGGTTCAAAGAAGAGCCATGAAAAGGATGTGAGGTCTGGGTAACCTGCTTCCAGCTGAGGCCCCAAAGAAGCTCAATCAATTAGGCTTTTCCAAAAGGAGGTGACTTGATGCCACTCGTCCCTCTGTGGGGAGGAGATCGCTCAGAGCAGAGGGCTCTTCAATCTAGCAGCCAAAGACAGAGCAAGCTTTAGGAGCGGAAGCGAGACACATTCAGACTAGAAATAAGGTGCGAGCCGGGGAATGAAGCACTGGGGTACGTTACCAAGGGCGTTGGTGGGTTCGCCATCACCTGGGGTCTTTTGGGAAAGATTGGGGGTGTTTCTAAAAGCTCTGCTCTGGTGAAAGCAGAAGCTGGGTTAGATGCAGGAGTCGCTGGCTGAGATGCTCCAGCCTGAGTTACACAGGACTAGGTCATCACCATGGTCCCTTCTGGCCTTCGCATCTGTGTATGTTCCCTCACTCCCAGCAGGTGCCAGGACAGCAGGTGAGGAGAAGCCCCGCTGGACGGGCCTGTGGAAGCAGAGCCGCAACGGACATCCCGGAGCGCCAAGTGGGGAGATGCCAACGGGCCAGGGTGGCAGCAGAGAGATCTCCAGGAGGGAAGAGGCTTGTGGGCACTCGGGGTCCTTATGGGGATGCAGCAGGGGGAGCAAGCCTACCACTGCCCCGACTGCAGAAAGGGTTTCAGCCAGAGCACAAACCTCCTAACCCACCGGTGAGCACACCTGGAGGAGAGACCCTACGAATGCCCTGATTGCGGGAAGGCCTTCAGCTGGCGCTCCCACCTGCTGGAGCACCAACGCAGCCACACCGGAGAGCGCCCCTACCACTACAGGGAGTGCGGCAAGAGCTTCAGCTGGAGTTCGGCCCTGATCCAGCACCAGAGCACTCACACGGGCGAGCGGCCCTACCGCTGCCCCGACTGTGGGAAGAGCTTCAGCCGTGGCTCCAACCTGCTGCAGCACAAGCGGATCCACACAGGGGAGAGGCCCTACCGATGCCCCGAGTGCTTGAAACCCACTGCCCTATAGGATAGGGGTCACTGATCAAACCTCAGTGGCCCTTGGAGGGATGTGCCACCACATCAGGCTGAGGGTCTGCAGTGGCGGATTATGGAGCCAGCTGGGATCCTGGCCTGGTAGCCCTCATGGGGCACATTACTACATTGTGTCTCACCTCTCCCCACCTGGGATTGAACCTAGTACCTCTGTTTCCTAGACCTATGCCTCCCTCCTGTCTGCAGTAAAGGACATGTTGCCTGCGAGGCACTGACAAACCCATCATTTAGCTGTTAGAGAGGGACATAGGCACCCTGTTAGCACAGGTTACAGCCAGCCTGAGGATCACTGGATTATGTACCCATATTCCCTTGGTTGGTCTGTTTATAGGGCTCGAACCCACAACCTCTGGGTTTCCACTGCCCTATGTTCTCTGCTTGGTTCAGGTCCCATTCAACCAGGCTGAGAGTCTGAGAGGTAAAAACAAGCACTGCTACCTCTCTGTCATGCCCTCTTTCCTCCTGCTGGTGGCATCAATATGCGCCATCAGCTCACAATAAATTGAGTGGATCATCAGGCTGTGGCCAACCCTCTCTTTTATTACATGGAAGAAGTAAGTGTGTGTGTGTGAGAGAGAGAGAGAGAGAGAGAGAGAGTTGGAGGGAGAAGCACAGTGCATGGGTCCTGGACCGTATGGGGGTTACATCAGGGGGTCCATAGAGAAGATGGACCAGTCAGAGGTAGCACATATTATTGGAACACCTAGGAGTCTCAGTCAGGCTCCAGGACCGCACTGTGGTGGGTGCTGTACATTATTTATTAGGTGTATTATGGTAACACCTAGGAGCACTGGTCAGGCAGCAGGACTGCACTGTGCTTGGTGCTGTACATTATTTATTAGGTATTGTGGCGGGTTGCCCCCTCCCCCTTCCAGGGACCTTGGCCAAACTGGACAGTCACTACGCAAGAGGATAAATGGACACAAGTCAGATATCAGGAATGGCAATATACAAAAACCTGTAGGAGAACACTTCAACCTCCCTGGCCACACAATAGCAGATGTAAAGGTAGCCATCTTACAGCAAAAAAACTTCAGGACCAGACTCCAAGAGAAACTGCTGAGTTCCAGTTCATTTGCAAATTTGACACCATCAGATCAGGATTAAACAAAGACTGTGAATGGCTATCCAACTACAGAAGCAGTTTCTCCTCCCTTGGTGTTCACACCTCAACTGCTAGCAGAGCACCTCACCCTCCCTGATTGAACTAACCTCGTTATCTCCAGACTGATTTATACTGCCTCTGGAGATTTCCATTACTTGCGTCTGATGAAGCGGGCATTCACCCACCCCAGTTCTGTCTTGTCTCTCCCTTATCCCTCCTATAACAGCCCATGCTCCCCGCAAATCCCCAACCTTCTCCCAGGTCTCCATGTTTTTGATTTACCTGTGGGCTTTGGTCACTTGCCACCTTCTAACCTAGTTTAAAACCCTCCTCACTTGGTTAGCCAGTCTGTAGCCAAATATGCTCTTCCCCTTCCTCGATAGGTGGACCCCATCTCTGCTTAGCAGCCCTTCTTCCTGGAACAGCATCTGTGGTCAAGAAAGCTGAAGCCCTCCTGGCGACCCTTGGGAGTGGGGGAGTGGCATGGGGCCAGGGTAGGCAGGGAGCCTGCCTTAGCGGCAACCACGCTGCATCACCAAATAGGAGCTGCTGGAGGTAAATGCTGCCCGGTGGGAGGCCGCACCCGAACCCCCAGCCCTGAGCCCCTTCTGGAGCCAGCACCCTGAACCCCCTCCTGCACCCCCAGCCCTGAGCCCCCTCCCAGAGCCAGCACCCACAAACCAGCCCTGAGCCCCCTCCTGCACCCCAAATCCCAGCCTGACCCCCCTCCCAGAGCCAACACCCCATACCTCCTCCTGCAACCCAACCCCCTGCCCCAGCCCTCACCCTCCTCCCAGAGCTTGCACCCTTCACCCCCTCCTGCACCCCAACCCCCTGCCCTAGCCCTCAACCCCCTCCCAGAGCTTGCACCCCTCACCCCCTCCTGCACCCCAACCCCCTGCCCCAGGCTCAGCCCAGAGCCCCCTCCCACACTGTGAACCCCTCAGCTCCAGCCCAGAGCCCGCACCCCTTCCCGCACCCCAACCCCCTGCCCAGCCCTGTGAAGGTGAGTGAGGATCGGGGAGAGCGAGTGTGGGGGGGATGGAGGGAGTGGGCTGGGGCTTTGGGGAAGGGTCAGGAATAGATCATGGGTTGCCCTTAAATTCAAAAAGTGATCTTGGGCATAAAAAGGGTTGGAGATCACTGCCCTACACTAACCAGTCCCCTCCCTGCCTTTCCACTCGCACGAGAAGCTACCTACTGATCATTCCCATTCCCATCCCCTGCCCCAGCCCATGCCAGCCCTCCGGGGCTCCCGAGCCCTACCATGCGCCCACAGCTCCCCGCCCTGATCATGAATATGCAGAAGAAGGTGGCTCTGAACTCTCCAGCATGCCCCGATTAAATGGCCAGCCCTGCCCATCGTGCATTGCAAAGGGAGACTCCATTTCCCAGAGTCCCTTGCAACGGCGATTGCACTAAACGTGGGACAGGCTCCCACCCCCAGCCCGTTCCCACCCCCTTAGTCCCCAGGGCTGCTGGGGCAGGAACTGTGGCTGGAGCAGCAGACACCGGCAGCTCCCTGGTGGTTCCCCCTTGGGGGCTTGGCCGCTCTGCAAAGACGTCATGCAGGAGAATGACAAGACCTTGATCTCGCTGGGTGAGCAGCGGCTGCCCCTCGGGGATCGGGGGGTTCGGAGGTGCCCCGGGGGGGGCTTCAGTTCAGGACTCCTCCCCACCCCCTTGGGTTCCTGAGGGAACCGCCCCTGGAACCCCACCACCCCCATACGATAAAGGCAGTGGGGCCAGCTGCTCCTCCCACGCCCCTAAGTGCTGAGCTCTGCCTCTCCATCCCCACCAGCAACAGCTGGAGACCCCCCGCATCTCCAAGAGACCCTTAAATTCTCCACAATCCCCTGTCCTCCCTGAGCAGCATCTCCCTGAACGCTGCCCCCCTCACTCACTCTCTCTCTCTCTCTCTCACACACACACACTCACTTTCCATCCACACAGGGAGGAGAGGAAGTGTGTGCAGGTGGTGGGCTGAGAGGATGGGTGTGCATGGGGAGACGGGGGGTGCACACACGTGTGCAAGCGGGGAAGAGCTGGGTGTGCATGTGCAGGGAAGGTGCTGCTAGACCCCGTCTCTGGGGCTACGGGGAGTGTCATGGGGGTGCACTTACCACCCAAGCCCCTCTGGGGTCAGGACACGACAGGGATTCGTCTAGCTTCAGCACCCCCTTTTGTCGGCTGATCTGGCTTTGCCATGGTGGTGTTCTGGGTGACTCAGCCCTCAAGCCAGGTCACACTTCAAGTTCAGTGCCCTTCTGGGATATCCAAGTCCAGCTGTAACTGGTCAGGCCCCACGCTGGCCTCTTCACAGTCCCTTCACCCACTTCCCCCTGGTCCCACAGCAAAATCATAAAAATGGAAGTCCATCCACCTGCGCTGAGGTGGGACCAAGTAAACCTAGACCAGGGGTAGGCAACCTATGGCACGTGTGCCGAAGGCGGCACGCAAGCTGATTTTCAGTGGCACTCACACTGCCCGGGTCCTGGCCACCGGTCCGGGGGGCTCTGCATTTTAATTTAATTTTAAATGAAGCTTCTTAAACATTTTAAAAATCTTATTTACTTTACATACAACAATAGTTTGGCTATATATTATAGACTTATAGAAAGAGACCTTCTAAAAACATTAACATATATTACGGGCACGCGAAACCTTAAATTAGAGTGAATAAATGAAGACTCGGCACACCACTTCTGAAAGGTTGCTGACCCCTGACCTAGACCATCCCTGACAGCTGTTTGTCCAGCCTGTTCTTAAAAACCTCCAATGACGGGGACTCCACAAACTCCAGCCCGGGAACATGTTGCCTCTGAACTATCCATAGAGTTAGAAAGTTTTTCCTAATATCTAACCTAAAGCTCCCTTGCTACAGATTAAGCCCATTGCATCTTGTCCTACTTTCAGCTGATCACTGTCCTTTTTATAACAGCACTTGGCATATTTTAAGACTGTTATCAGGTCCCCCCCTCAGTCTTCTTTTCTCAAGACTGAACATGCCCAGTTTTTTTTAAACCTTTCCTCATAGGTCAGGTTTTCTGAACCATTTATTGTTTTTGTTGCTGGTCTCCGGACTCTCTTCAGAGTCCAAAGAACAGCCTCTTTCCTAAAATGTGGTGCCCAGACTGTGCCCCGGTTCTCCAGCTGGGGTGTCCCCCAGTGCCAAGTAGAGCAGGACAATTACCTCCTGTGTCTTACACACAACACTCCTGTCAATACACCCCAAAGTCCTTCCAAATTAAACAGAACCTAGCAAAATCACACTCTTCTTTCACAGAGTAGCAGATCCCAGGGCTTCTCCCTGGGCCCCCTCCATAAAGCTCAAAACTACAAACAAAATTAAACACCCCCAAAGCATTTCTCACCCCTCTCCACTCTTGGGCCAGTCACACTGTGATGGGGAAACAGGCACTCTCGGCCCCGTTTCTATGGGTACAGCGGAATTGGGGAGATGCGCACTCTAGGCTAGGGTGACCAGATAGCAAATGTGACAAATCGGGATGGGGGTGGGGGGTAATAGGTGCCCATATAAGAAAAAGCCCTGAATATCGGAACTGTCCCTATAAAATCAGGATATCTGGTCACCCTACTCTAGGCCCTGTCTCTATGGTTACAGTGGGGCTAAGGAGATGCGCACTCTAGACCCCATCTCTATGGTTATAGCAAAGCTGGGGAGATGTGCATGCTTGGCCCTGCTCTATGGTTACATGCAGGCATGGGGAAATGCACATTCTAGGCCCCATCTCTTTGGATACGGGGGAGCCAGGGAAGTGCATGCTCTAGATAGAGTCTCTATGGTTATGGTTGAGCCTGGAAGATGCACACTCTAAGCTGGGTCTCTACGGTTACTGGCTGGGCAAGGAGATTTGTGCTCTGAGTCCCATCGCTATTTACTGGGGTTAGGGTTGGGAATATGCGCTCTAAGCCCTGGCTCTGTGGTTACAAGTGGGCCGAAGAGACATGCATTCTTCTAAGCCCATCTCTGTGGTTACAGGCGGGCTAGAGAGACGTGTTCTCTAGACCCCATCTCTATGGTTACAGGAGTGCATGGAGACTTACATTCTAGGCCATGTCCCTCTGGCCAGGTATTACATTGTGCAAGGTGGGGAACCAAAGGGAGTGATGTCAGGGAAACCTTGAGAGGGGACTACAGAGAGAGGGGAGAATCCCTTTTAAAAAATATTATTATTTTTGCGGGGATTTTCTATTCATTGTCTTGTTTGCATAATTGTATGGAAATTAGGGGATTGGCTCACTTGCATAAACCCTCCAGATTTCTGAGCCTGCAGCCACGACATCATGGAGGGTGGTATAAATGATGCTTCTGGGCAGGGTAGATGCCTTCCACTGATGCCCAGGCCTATAACAACTCCGACGATTCACTGGGTGTAGCCAGGATCTTCCCTGCCAGGGTGAGGGAAGGGTTTGGGGGTTTTCGCTTCCTGCCCATCAGGTTTTCTGCTCTGTGACAAACCCCTTTGCTGCCCCTTCTCTCCCCAGCAGGGAACGAGCCCCGGCTGGATTCTCTTTCTCTCCCAGCAGGTTCCAGGACCAGGAAGAGGAATCCCCAGCAAGAAGAGCCTGTGGGGGCGGAGCTGCAAGGGATGCCCCACAGCCCTGAGCAGGGAGACGCTGGCCAAAGCCAGGGAAGGAGAGGACAGCAGCAGGGAAAGACAGAGGGAGAACCCACTGATGAAGAATGTTCTAAGAAGCTCCTTGGCTTGCAAAGAATCTGCACAGCAGAGAGACCCTATAAATGCCCCGAATGCGGGAAAAGCTTCACCCAGAGCTCTATGCTCATCCGCCACGAGAGATCCCACACGGGAGAAAAACCCTACACGTGCTCTGTCTGCGGGAAGAGTTTTAGTCAGAGGTCCAATCACATGCAGCATCAGAGGATCCACACGGGGGAGCGACCCTATAAATGCACTGACTGTGGGAAGAGCTTCTCTCTGAGCTCCCGCCTACTCCAGCATCAGATGGTCCATACTGGAGAGCGGCCTTACAAATGCCCTGACTGTGGGAAGAGCTTCAACCAGAAGTCCAACCTGAAGCAGCACCAGAGAATCCACACAGGGGAGCGACCCTACCAACGCCCTGATTATGGAGAAAGCCACTCTCTCAGCCCACCCCAGGGGATCCATAAAGTAGAGAGACCCTATAAGTGTCCCCAATGTGGAAAATGCTTCCGTGTGAGCTCACACCTTATTAGACACCAAGTCACCCACACGGGAGAGCGACCCTATAAATGCTCCGTCTGCGGGAGAAGCTTCTCACTGAGTTCTCACCTCATCCGGCACCGGATAGTCCACACAGAGGATAAACCCTACATCTGCACTGAGTGTGGGAAGAAGTTTAGCCTGAGCTCCAGGCTCGATAGACACCTGAGAACCCACACGGGAGAGAGACCCTATAAATGCCCCAACTGCGGGAGTGGCTTCGTCGACAGCTCTGCTCTTATTAAGCACCAGAGGATTCACACTGGGGAGCGACCCTATACCTGCCCTGAATGTGGGAAGAGCTTTGGTCGGAGCTCGTACCTTATCACCCATCAGAGAACTCATACGGGAGAGAGACCCTATAAATGCCCCGACTGCGGGAAAAGCTTTGTCGGCAGCTCTGATCTGAATAAACACCAGCGCACCCACACGGGAGAGCGCCCCTATAACTGCCCTGAATGTGGGAAGAGCTTCAGCCGGAGCTCAAACCTTATTGCCCATCAGAGAATCCACACGCGTTCCTTCACTCCTGCTCAGGGATGTGGTTAGGGAGATTTTGAATGTTGGCATTAAACATTTTGGGGGGGTTATTTATTTGATCACTTGGCTCCCATGCAGGGTTTGGAAATAAGAGACTACTAGTGCCTTGTTCATCCTGTGTTTTAATACGGCTAAATGTAAATGTATACATCTGGGAACAGAAAGTGTCAGCCAGACTTACAGGATCGGGGACTGCCCTGGGAAGCAGGGACTCTGAAAAAGATTTGGAAGTTATGGTAGATAATCAGCTGAACATGAGCTCTCCCTGCGACGCTGTAGCCAAAAGATCTAATGCAATCCTGGGATGCATAAACAGGGGACTCTCAAGTGGGAGTAGAGACGTTATTTGACCTTTGTATTTGGCACTTTTGCAACCACTGCTGGAATCCTGTGTCCAGTTCTGGTACCTACAATTCCAGAAGGATGTTGATAAATTGGAGAGGGGTCAGAGAAGAGCCACGAGAATGATTAAAGGATTGGAAAGGCTTATGGTGGCAGACTCTAGGAGCTCAATCTATTTAGCTGAACAAAGAGAAGATTTTGGGGTGACTTGATCACAGTCTATAAGTAACTCCATAGGAAAAAATATTTAATAATGGGCTCTTCAGTCTAGCAGAGAAAGATCTAACACTAGCCAGTGGCTGGAATTTGAAGCCAGACAAATTCAGCCTAGAAATAAGGCATAATTTTTTAATGGTGAGAGTAATTAGCCATTGGAGAACTGGCCAGGGGTTGTGGTGGATTCTCCATCACTGACAATTTTTAAATCAAGATGGGATGTTTTTCTGGAAGTTCTGCGCTAGGAATTATTTTGGGGAAGCTCTATGGACTGTGCGAAACAGGAGGTCAGACTAGATGACCACAATGGCTTTAGAATCTGTGGATCTACATAAAGCCTTGGAAGGAATAATTTTTTTAGTCAGTAAATGTCAATTTCAGCATGCACACACAAACCAATGACAAAATATTTCCCGTGATAATCAACATTTACAGATAGGCAGAGTAAGAAAAATGCTGCTTTAGAACTTCTTGGAGTCAAAATCCAGTGACTGAAAATAAGCCTGTTACAAATGGACTAGTGAATGAATCGTAAAAAACAGGTAGGATTTGGGGTGATGTCAGGATATTGACTTTGTATATTTTGACATGTGATGCTGACAATTTGGTTTTAATGGTTTATAAAACTTTATTTTTTTGAATCTCAACATCTGCTATCATTAAATAATTATCTGACACTCCCGACTTAATTTCCGGCAACTGTGAAAATTTAAAGAGATAAAAATAAATGCTTAAAAATAAACATTGATATTATCTGTTGAAATTATTTTTAAAAATTCTGCCAAGCCTAGTTTTATATACACCTCTACCGTGATATAATGCGACCTGATATAACACGAATTCGGATATAATGCGGTAAAGCAGCGCTCCGGGGGGTTGGGGCTGCGCACTCCGGTGGATCAAAGCAAGTTCGATATAACACGGTTTCACCTATAATGCAGTAAGATTTTTTTGGCTCCCAAGGACAGCGTTATATCAGGGTAGAGGGGTGTATAATATATAAAAAGCTTTTTGGAACAGGGCCTGTCTCTTCAATACATACAATGCCTAGCACAATGGGATCCCACACTTGATTGGTCCCTCTGGGTGTAACCAGGCTTGAAACATTAAAATAACAAAAATGTCCATGTTTTGATTTATAAAATGCTCTTGCAGCCTTTCTTTGAGAAGCTCTAACACCTCTCTCGTTTGTAGCAGAGTTCTGAAATACGGCAGAGGGAAAGCCCTTGGGCTAGAGAAGTGCCTTTTCTTTGTCCTGGAAAGTCTGCTCCAGTTTGGCAGGGATATCAGTTGTTAACAGTCACCAATTCTTTTCTCTCACTTGGGTTCCTCCAGAAAGTGGTGAGAGGCTGCTGGAATAACACCTGAACTCAACCATTGTAAAGATCCAGGCCTGTCCTGCTGCAGCACATGCTACTGGAAATAAGTTGGAACTGCTGGCTTGGGGGGGGATGGGGGACACACAGAGCCCCTGGCATGAGGGAGAAGGAGGGAGTCCCCGAAATAGAGGGTTTGGGAGGGTGGCACACAGGGAACTTCAGCCAGGGAATGGCAGGAAAGAGGGAGCCCATGATGTGTGTAATGAGTAGGGCCTGCTGGAGAAACAGACGTGTGCAATCTTGTGGTGGAGAAGGTACTAGCATGGGACTGGGTATTCCTGGACCTTGAGGGAGTCATTCCCTTCTCTGCGCCTCTTTCCCTCTCCCACCTTGTGTCTGCCTTGGGCAGGCCTGTCTCGTGGCTGGGACTGCAGTCGGAAAGTTCTTCCTCTGAAATGTGTTGCCTTTCAAGTCCGTTGACCATTCTCTGATGGTCTTGTGGCACAGGAGATCCCAAGCTACTGTCTCTATCTCGCTCATCTATCGGGTCCCCTCTCACTCCTCCCCTCTCTAGGCTAACCAGCCCCTGGCTTTCCAGTCTCACTCCATATGACAGTCTGTTCTGGCTGCTAATCATTCTCGGTGCCCAACCCTGCCCCTGGGCCTCCCTGCACCTACCAGGCTAGTGGAGAGATTCATAGATCTTAAAGCCACAAAGGATCATTGGGATCATCTAGTCTGGCCTCCCGTATAACAGGTCAGAGACCTGCCTGGAATTAGGGTGACCAGATGTCCCGATTTTATAGGGACAGTCCCAATTTTTGGGTCTTTTTCTTAGATAGGCTCCTATTAGCCCCCACCCCCGTCCCGATTTTTCACACTTGCTGTCTGGTCACCCTACCCGGAATTAATTCGTGCTTGAACCAGAACAGATCTTTCAGCAAAACAGACTGTCTTGAACAAAGGTAACAGCTCTCCGCCCCTTCGTGAATATTCAAGAGGGGGTGAGTCTGCAATCTCCAGCATGCCCCCAAACAAACAGCCAACCCTGGTGCATTGCAAAGGGAGACTCCATTTCCCAGAGACCTTTGCAAAGTGGGCCGCACTAAAAGCACAAGACCCCACCCCCATCCTAGTCCTATCCTAAAGTAGTTCCTGCCCCAGCCCTAGTGCTGGGGACCGTGGCTGGGGTCCCTGCCCCGGTGGTTCCAGGCACCGGTGGGGTTCGAGGAGGTGGCCGTGTATTTCTCCCGGGAGGAGTGGGGGCTCCTGGACGAAGGGCAGAGGCAGCTCTACAGGGACGTCATGCAGGAGAATTACCAGACTCTGATCTCGCTGGGTGAGGCGCCGCTGCCCCTCGGGGATCAGGAGCTCGACGGGCTTTGATGGACCCGGGGCAGCTACGGCTCAGGGCTCTTCCCTGCTTAGATTTCTGGGGGATCAGCCCTGCTGCCCCCAGGCCCAGCAGCACAGGGACCGTCACCCCACAGGGCGGATCCCGTGTGCCCCCAGCAGAGAGCGGGGCCCGGGTTAAAATCAATGAGCAGTTTTCCGTACCGAGCCCTTGGGGGAAATTTCACTGAGCCCCGTCTCGCCTGTTTCCTTCTCCTGAGCAGGATTCCCCGACCCAGCCGGGATCCCCCGATGGAGCGACGGGAAGAGCCGAGGGTCCCGGATCTCCAGGGCTCCTAAGAAAGGGAGATCCTGAGAGGCGCCCACACAGGTGAGGGATGAGCAACACCAGCTTAGAGACCGTCCGGGAGTGAAGGGAACAGCTGGGATCCCAGCAAAGCTGCAGAGAGCCCCCCAGTTCTGTCTCATCTCAGTATCGTCCCCCGCAGGTCCCTGTCCTCACAGCAGCTGTTACTCCCAGATTCCATCCCGGCAGGAGCCCTCCCCTCCCCCAACCTTTCTCAGAGGGCTCAGCTGGCATGTTGGGGCAGCCCTGGCCCCTCCTCTCCCCTCTGGGAAGGGTTTGGGGGATTCGCTTCCTGCCCATCAGGTTTTCTGCTCAGCGACAAACCCCTTTGCTGCCCCCTCTCTCCCTGGCACAGGGAACAAGCCCCGGCTGGATTCTCTCTCTCCCAGCAGGTGCTGTGATGGCGAGTGGGAGCTTTGAGGAGATCCCCCAGCAGAAAGAGCCTGCAGGAGCGGAGCTGCCCAGGACATCCCAGAGCCCCGAGCGGGGAGACACCGATGGGGTGGAACGGCAATGGGGAGCCTCCCCGGCAGGGAAACTGAGTCAATCCAGAGCTGGTGTCGAAGCTGAATATGACTTGGTGTCTTGTGGAACCCAGGCGGGGGAGAGAGCGAATACGTGCCCTGAGTGCGGGAAAAACTTCCCTTGGAGCTCCCGGCTCCTCCGACACCAGAGATCCCACACCGGGGAGCGCCCCTACCGGTGCCCTGACTGTGGGAAGGGCTTCAGCGAGAGCTCGGCCCTGATCCAGCACCAGCGCACCCACACCGGGGAGCGCCCTTACAGCTGCAGCGTGTGCGGGAAGAGTTTCGGCCTGAGCTCCCACCTGATCCGCCACCAGCGCACCCACACGGGGGAGCGCCCCTACCAATGCCCTGACTGCGGGAAGGGCTTCCTGCGGCGCTCCCAGCTCACCCTGCACTGCCGGACCCACACGGGAGAGAGACCCTATCAATGCCCTGACTGCGGGAAGGGCTTCAACGAGATCCCCAACCTGCACCGGCACCAGCGCAGCCACACGGGGGAACGGCCCTATAAATGCTCCGACTGCGGGAAGGGCTTTGCTCAGAGCTGCCACCTCCTGCAGCACCAGCGCACCCACACCGGGGAGCGGCCCTACAGGTGCCCCTGCGGGAGGGGGTTTGTCCGGAGCTCCCAGCTGATCCGGCACCGGACGGTTCATACAGGGGAGAAACCATACAAATGTCCCATCTGCGGGAAATGCTTCACTCAAGGATCCACCCTGACCAGCCACCTGCGGATCCACAGTGGGGAGAGACCCTTCAAATGCCCCCAGTGCGGGAAGAGCTTTGTTCGGCGCTCCCACCTTATTACACACCGGAGAACCCATACAGCATAGAATGCCATGCACCCCTCCCCACCTCCATACATGTCCCAGCCCTGGGGTGTGTATTAGCCACGGTTCATCCCTTATAACGCCCCTTAAAACCCACACATGTGGCTCCTTTCATACATGTTCCCTCCTGCGCAGAGGTACAACTAAGGAGAGTTAAACATATTTAGGGGCCTCATTTATTTCAACAACCGCTTGGATATAATCCCTTGATTTCCAGCCAGACTGCTCGTGCCTTTTTGATCCATGTGAGTGTGGAGGGGAGGGGAGGGTTCAGAGCTAACCACGGGGTTCAGATGCCCTCTCTATTAATTTTAATGGGGATTGGATCGCCCAGTCCCTTAGGCATAAAAGGTGGCAATAAGGCATACATTTTTAACAGAGTAATTAACCAATGGAACAATTTACCATGGGGCATGGTGGATTCTCCATCCCTGGCAATTTTTAAATCAGGAGTGGAGGCTTCCTACAAGCTCTGCTCTAGGAATAATTTGGAGGGAGTTCTCTGGTCTGTGCCATACAGAAGGTCAGACTAGATCAGTAGTTTCCAAACTGTGGGTCGCAACCCGGTACTGGGTCGTGGAATGTCAGGCGCTGGGTCACGGCAGCTCTGGTCAGCATCGGCGACCCGGGCCGTTAAAAGTCCCGCCGGCGGTGCTGCCTGGCTAAGGCAGGCTAGTCCCTACCTGTTCCGACACCGCACTGCGCCCCAGAAGCAGCCAGCAGCAGGTCCGGCTCCTAGGCAGGGGGCCACAGGGCTCCGTGCGCTGCCCCCACCCCAAGCACCGGCTCCGCACCGGCCAATGGGAGCTGTCGGGGGCGGTGCCTGCGTGCGAGAGCTGCATGGAGCCCCTTGCGCCCCACCGCGTAGGAGCCAGACTTGCTGCTGGCTGCTTCCAGGGTGCAGCACGGTTCGTGGTGCCAGGACAGGCAGGAAGCCTGCCTCAGCACCCCTGCTGTGCCGCTGATCGGGAGCCGTCTGAGGTAGGCCCACGCCCCAATCCCTTGCCCCAGCCCTAGATGCTATGTATCTATTGAACAGACTGTAAGCTCTTTGAGGTAGGGACTGCCTCCATGGTCAGTACTCCTGGACCAACAGGGGACACCAATCACAACCTCTGCCTTCTACCAGGCTGCATGTAATAAAGACAACCTCCACAGGCAACAGTTTGGAAGTCAGTGTTGTCGTTATGGAGGTATTGAAAGGAAGGGTTGTGTTGGGGGTGAGTGTGGTTATTGGGGAGGCCTTAGAGGTTTGGATAATGAATTGAGGCTCGATTTAATTCCATTCTCAGGGCCTTGGCTTCTGGAGTTGCGTGTTTTTATCAGAATCCCTGTTTTCATTAAAACCAAAAATCTCTAGCCCTCAAGGTTGCAAAGAAAAGTTTCAAAATGTCACTTGGCTGTGAGCTGAACTCATCACTCTGAGAGGTGTGAACGTTCCCGAATGTAACCAATGCTGCCTGAGTCTGCAGAGAGCCTGAGCCTATCACTCAGAGAGGTGTGAACTGCCCTGATTGTAAGAAAATCAGCAATACTGCCTGAATCTGCAGAGAGCCTGAGCCGAACGCTCTCAAGGGGTGGGGGAAGTGCCTTATGCATCTTAGCTCTGAAACCTGTTACTCTGGTAAGAGGACAGGTCACGGCGGCAGAGAGGAAAGCCCCAAGGGCCCCAGACACAGATTTCTCTGCTGGCTTGGCTTGGAGCTGAGTACCAGCTAGCCTGTGATGGGGTATACACATAGGCGCCAACTTCTGCTGGCGCTGGTGGGTGCTTGACCCCCCCCCCCCCTCTGCTCCTGGCCCTGCCCCGACTCCACCCCTGCCCCACCCCATTCCAACCTCTTCCCCAAAGTCCCACCCCAACTCTGCCCCCTCCCTGCCCCTATTGGACCCCTTCCCCAAAGTCCCACCCTGGCTCCGTCTCCTCCCTGGGCGTACCACGTTCCCGCTCCTCCCCCATCCCTCCCAGAGCTTGTTACGCCACAAAACAGCTGTTTTGCAGCAGCAAGCGCTGGGAGCTAGGGGGAGAAGCGGGGATGTGGCGTGCTCAGGGGAGGAGGAGGCATGGGGGGAGGAGCTTGGCTGCTGGTGAGTACAGAGCACCCACTAATTTTTCCCCATGGGAGCTCCAGCCCTGGAGCACCCACGGGGTCGGTGCCTGTGACCCCATACTGGGCAATAAGGGGTTAAGGGATTATTTTGGGCTCACCCAGCCCCACCTCGCCACACCTGCAGCAAATGCTCCATCTGCTGGAGGAATTAAAAGCCAGGGAATTAGTTCATTTGGGTGGCAGAGCTAGAAAGACGTGCAGCCTACAGCAGTGGGAAGCCTAGAGGCTCTGACAGCTGCCTGGAAAAGAGGACCCACCCAGAGACAGCCAGAGAGGGAAGTATCCTGTGGATGTTGGACGTTGGCAACCCCCTTTTACTTATTATGGTTTGGCTTTCTGGACGGGGTTGGGAAGAGGAAGAGACCATGGAGGACAGCCTTGGTTGCCAGGTTACTGGTAGCCCAAAGGGCCCTGGGTCAGAGCCTTGTGGAGTGGGAGGGCCTGTAATCCCCTCCCCACAACCCCCTTGGCAGTCAGGTGTTGTGGCTCTGACCACTAGGCCCTGCTCCCCAACCAGACCCTGAGTGAGGACCTTTACATAGCCCCATGGAAGGCAGGAACAGTGGTGTGGGGAGACCATGGAAGGGAGGGGGCCATAGCAGGGGGAGGGGAATGGGACGTGTGCCCCCAGTGGGGTGTCCCTATGGCCATGGATTGCTTTAATTCAGCCCAAAGATGGATGCAGACAAGAGGAACCATGGACTGACCCAAGGGAGGATCACAGTCGGAGCCACCCCTCTTCCAGGCTAGAGCGGGGTGGCTCACAACTCCCCCGTATGAATATGAATGGAGTGGGGGAGGCAGAAGGATCAGTTAAGAGAGAGCCAACCCTGCTCATGTGCAAAGGCAGACTCCATTTCCCAGAGGCTCTTGCAAAGGGGAGTGCACAAAAAGCAGGACAGGACTCCAGCCCCCTCCATTCCCACTCTTCTTAGTTCCTGCTGGGAACTGGGGCAACGTTGCAGGGTCCCTTGGGGTTCCAGGTGCTTGGGCGGAGGGAGAGGTGAGGATTAGCCGTGTGTTTCTCCCGAGAGGAGTGGGGGCTCCTAGAGAAAGGGCAGAGGCAGCTCTACAGGGACGTCATGCAGGAGAACTACCAGACTCTCACTTCATTGGGGATCAGGAGCTGGTGGGGCTCTGACACATGCACAGCTGACTGCCAGCCCCCCTGCTCTAACCCAGAATCCTAGCTCCCAGTTGCTCCTCCATGTGTGTGTGATGAGAAGTAAGCTTAAGGATCAATTTCCTATTCATGCATGAATGCATCGTCATGGCAACAGAGATCACATCCCTATGACTTGTTACTAGGTGTTCTATGGTAGCATCTGGAGGGTCGTCATCTCCCCCCTATTCCCCCCCCCCACACACACACACACACACACGACTGAGATTGTGCAGGCCATGGAGGTAGACTTGGGATTCCTGGATTGTATTCCTGGCTCTGCCATTGACACACTGCATGACCTTGCCAGTCAGTTTCCCCTCCCTCTGTTTAGATCATAAGCTCTTCCGGTTAGGGATGGTCTCTCACTGTTTCTGCACAAGGCTTCGCACAGTGGGGTTGGAGCCTTTAGGTGCTACATAAGACAAGTTTGCTGCTCTTCTCATTGCCTGGACTGGCCTTTCCTTGGAATCCACTGGAAACGGAGTTTCGCTCCTGGAAACTATTTACTTTTTAAAATGTTATTTGGATTGCTCTTAGCACTTCGTTTACCTGCATAGAATCATAGAATATCAGGGTTGGAAGGGACCTCAGGAGGTCATCTAGTCCAACCCCCTGCTCAAAGCAGGACCAATTCCCAACTAAATCATCCCAGCCAGGGCTTTGTCAAGCCTGACCTTAAAAACCTCTAAGGAAGGAGATTCCACCACCTCCAGTGCTTCACCACTCTCCTAGTGAAATAGTGTTTCCTAATATCCAACCTTAACCTTCTCCACTGCAACTTGAGACCATTACTCCTTGTTCTGTCATCTGCCACCACTGAGAATGGTCTAGATCCATGCTCTTTGGAACCCCCTTTCAGATAGTTGAAAGCAGCTATCGAATCTCCCCTCACTCTTCTCTTCTGCAAACTAAACAATCCCAGTTCCCTCAGCCTCTCTTCATAAGTCATGTGTTCCAGCCCCCTAATCATTTTTGTTGCCCTCCGCTGGACTCTCTCCAATTTTTCCACATCCTTCTTATAGTGTGGGGCCCAAAACTAGACACCGTACTCCAGATGAGGCCTCACCAATGCCAAATAGAGGGAAATGATCACGTTCCTGCATTAACATTGTGCAGCTGGATTGTGCTATGTGATTGATATTTTAACAGCAATAATCATTCAAAATATTAATAGTTGTTAGTAGTTTCAGCAGTTACACTTCTGTGTTTCTAGTATAGCACTTCCTGTTTCTCCTGCAACGTTAGATTTTATTTTTAAATTTGGGGGGGGGGGGGAGGTTGAGTTTTTATTTTTTTATATATATATATATATATATATATATATATATATACACACACACACACACACGTTTATTCTTTGGGATCATGTGACTTTTAGGTTGACCGATTTCCTGGTTTGAGGTCAAAACCTCTTCAGTTTCCTTTGATCCACCAACGGGGATTGCCCATTGCAACTGTTACTTTGCCTCTCTAACCAGCACCAGCCTCCTTTTTCACATCACTTGTGTGTCAAACTTCGATCCCAAATAGTCCTCACAGGCCAGATTTTTAAGGGTTGAAAATACCTAGATGCTTTTGAAAATCCCACTAGTCACCTAAATACCTTTAAAAATCTGGTTCTAAGGGCAGTGTTCTATCTTGTATGAAATCCTTCTCAGAGGCAAATTTCTACTGTAATTTTTACTGACTATAGGTATACATTCCTGAGATAGATTGCAGGTGTCAATCTTTCAAAAATCATGAGTTTTACACCTGAAAATCATGACATTTAAATAAATACATACATTTGGGGGTCTTTCATTTTGTCTTTTTGTTTCTGAGCTTTTAGGGTGCACTAGCTTCATACTTTTTCTGTTTCCTCTCTCAAAGACTGCATCTACCTAAAACAAGTATCAGGGGGTAGCTGTGTTAGTCTGTATCTACAAAAACAACCAAGAGTCTGGTGGCACCTTAAAGACTAACAGATTTATTTGGGCATAAGCTTTCGTGGGTAAAAACCTCACTTCTTCAGATGCATAGAGTGAAAGTTACCGATGCAGGCATTATATACTGACACATGGAGAGCAGGGAGTTACTTCACAAGTGGAGAACCAGTGTTGACAGGGCCAATTCAATCAGGGTGGATGTAGTCCACTCCCAATAATAGATGAGGAGGCGTCAATTCCAGGAGAGGAAAAGCTGCTTCTGTAATGAGCCAGCCACTCCCAGTCCCTATTCAAACCCAGATTAATGTTGTTAAATTTGCAAATGAATTTTAGTTCTGCTGTTTCTCTTTGAAGTCTGTTTCTGAAGTTTTTTTGTTCAATGATAGTGACTTTTAAATCTTCTTCAGATGCAAGTAATGGAAATCTCCAGAGGCAGGTATAAGTCAGTATGGAGATAACGAGGTTAGTTCAATCAGGACCAGACTCCAAAGAGAAACTGCTGAGCTCCAGTTCATTTGCAAATTTGACACCATCAGATCAGGATTAAACAAAGACTGTGAATGGCTATCCAACTACAGAAGCAGTTTCTCCTCCCGTGGTGTTCACACCTCAACTGCTAGAAGAGGGCTTCATCCTCCCTGATCGAACTAACCTCGTTATCTCCATACTGATATATACCTGCCTCTGGAGATTTCCATTACTTGCATCTGAAGAAGTGAGGTTCTGACCCATGAAAGCTTATGCTCCCAATACTTCTGTTAGTCTTAAAGGTGCCACAGGACCCTCTGTTGCTTTTCACGTGAGTACTGTGAGGGATGGCTTGGCTGACAAGGCTGAAAAAGGAGGAAGATGCTGACATTCTTACGAAGATCTGAAGAAGCCAGGCATGTACGCTACATATTATGGCCACAATTTAGAATCATAGACATGTAGGACTAGAAGAGACTGGGAGAGGTCATCACGTCCCTCTCCATGCACTGAGGCGGACCAAGTAAACCTAAACCATCCTTGACCAGTATCTGTGTAACCTGTTCTTGAAAACCTCCAATGACGGGGTTTCCACAACCTCCCTAGGTAACCTGTTCCAGTGCTTAACTCCCTTCGAGTTTGAAAGTTTTTCCTTATATCTAACCTAAAGTCCCTTGCTGCACATTAAGCCCATTACTTTGTGTCCTACCTTCAGTGGACATGAAAACAATTGATCACTGTCCTCTTTATAACAGCCCTTAACATATTTTAAGACTATTATCAGGTCCCCCCCTATGTCGTCTTTTCTCAAGACTAAACATGCCCGGGTTTTTTAACATTTCCTCCTAGGTCAGGTTTTCTAGCCCCTTTATCATTGTTGTTCCTCTCCTCTGGACTCTCTCCACTTTGTCCACATCTTTCCTAAAGTGTAGTGCCCAGAATTGGACACAGTGCTCCAGCTGAGATCTCACCAGTGCGGAGTAGAGCAGGACAATTACCTCCTGTGCCCTACGTATGACACTCCTGTTAATACACCCCAGAATGATACTAGCCCTTTTTGCAGAGGCATCACATTGTTGACTCATAGTCAATTTGTGATGCGCTGTAACCTTCACATCATTTCAGCAGCACTGCCATCAAGCCCGTTGTTCCCCATTTTCTAGTTGGTCGTTTGATTATTTTTTCCCCTTCCTAAATGAAGTACTTTGCACTTGTCTTTATTGAATTTCACCTTGTTGATTTCAGACCAATTCTCCAACTTGTCAAGGTCATTTTGAATTCTAATCCTATCCTCCAAAGTGCTTGCAACCCCTCTCTGCTTGGTGCCAGCTACACATTTTATAAGCCTACTCTCCACTCCATTATCCAAGAAGTCATTAATGAAAATATTGACTAGTACCAGACCCAGGACTGACCTCTGAGGAGACCCTTCTAGATCCACCCTCCCAGTTTGACAGTGAACCATTGGTAACTCTTCTTTAAGTACGGTCCTTCAACCACTTGTGCACCCACATTTCATCTAGATTGCATTTCTTTAGTTTGTTTATGAGAATGTCATGTAGAACCACAGGCGCCAACTTTCTCCGGCGCCAGTGGGTGCTCGTGCCCCGTGGCCCTGCCTCGACTCCACCCTTTCCCCGCCCCTGGCCCCACCCCCATCCCAACCCCTTCCCCAAAGTCCCCACCCCAACTGCGCCCCCTCCCTACCCCTATTGGATCCCTTCCCCAAATCCCCAGCCCCGCCTCTTCCCCCAGCATGCCACGTTCACCCTCCTCCCCCATCCCTCCGTGCCCCGCGAAACAGCTGTTCCGCAGCGCAAGCGCTGGGAGGGGGAAGAAGCAGGATGCAGCGGCACACTCGCGGAGGAGGCGGAGGTGAGCTGGAGTGGGGGGGGTGAGGCGCGGCCACAGGGAGCTGCTGGTGGGTGCTCAGCACCCACTAATTTTTCTCCGTGGGTGCTCCAGCCCCAAAACACCCATGGAGCCGGCGCCTATGTGTGGGACTGTGTAAAAAGCCTTGCTAAAATCAAGGTATATCATATCTACTCCTTCCCTGCCAACCACTAGGCCAGTAATCCTGTCAAAGAAAGAAAATAGGTTGGTTTACATGGTTTGTTCTTGACAAACCCATGCTGGCTATTCCTTATAACCCGATTATCCTCCAGGTGCTTACAAACTCATTGTTTAATCATTTGTTCCCGTCTCTTTCCAGCTACTGAAGTTAGGCTGACTGGTCTATAATTCCTGGGTCTTCTTTGTTCCTCTTTATAAAGACTTAGGGTGAGATTTTCAAAGGTTTAGGTGCCTACATCCCAATTTTAGGCTCCATTTGCAATTCCCCAAACTTCCGCCAAACCCTTTAGGCACCTCAACAAACTCAGCAGCTACATTTTCAGGGTAAAAGTTCCTTAGATGCCTAAGTTTCTGCCTTTGAGCATGCGCGCACGGCTGCCTTATCCTCGGCATCTGGCTGCCAATGTCCCCCGGGGAATCACAAACCTGGGAAGATGGGGGGTAGCAATGCTTATCTTTAGGGCCCTACCAAATTCACAATTCATTTTGGTAAATTTCACGGTCACCACATTTTAAAAATCTTGAATTTCACAGTTTGAGATATTTAAATCTTAAATTTCACAGTCTTGTAACCGTGGGGGTCCTGACCTAAAAACGGGTCAGGTTGGGGGGTGGTGGTGTTGCGGTTTGAGCATTGGCCTGCTAAACCCAGGGGTGTGAGTTCAATCTTTGAGGGGGCCATTTAGGGATTAGGGCAAAAAGAAAAGTTGGGGATTGGTCCTGCTTTGAGCAGGGGGATGGACTAGATGACCTCCTCAGGTCCCTTCCATCCCTGACGTCCTATGATTCTTTCTTTATGGGTGTCCACATTTAAAACAGAGACTTCACCAGGGAGCACAGTGTGAAGTCGCCCCTCTAACCATCACCAAGGGGTTGCCAGGACTCAGGAGATGGGGAAAGCAGAGAGGTAGCAAAATTGTGACAAGCCTCCCCCTATCTGGCACACCTGGCTCTCCCCTGGACCAGAGAATGGGGAAAGGCGGAGGCAGCAAACAGCGACAAGCTTGCCAGCGATGCAAGGTTTTTTGTGCTAAGTGGGAGGGCAGCAGTTTGTAACACGGTACCTGGAGAGCTGGGGCGACTTCAAAGCACCAGGGATCTCCCAGTGTTTTGCAGCCGGGGGAGGGGCTCAGACACGCCTCACGCTGTGGGGAAGGCGGCCAGGCCAGGCGGGAGCGTGCTGGGCAGGGAAGGGTTAAGCGCAGGGCTTTCCCACCCCGTCTCCCCCGCCCCAGAGCACATGGGGCCGGGCTGCAATAGCGCAGGGACCTTCCTGTCCCAGCCCCGCCGCAGCCCCGGCCGGGCGGGGAGAGGGGCGCGGGGATCCCGGGCGCGGCGCGGCGCAGCGAGAGACACTCACCGCAGCCGAGGCAGGAAATCGCTGCCCGGAGGCAGCGGCCGGAGCGGGGGGATCGGAGCCGAACTGGCACCGGAGAGACCCCCCCAGCCAGCTCCGGGGCAGCCCGGGGGTCTGTGCAGCTAAGCCAAGCAGGGACCCCCCCCCCAGCCCGCTGGGCCTTCGGGGCAGCCCCGGCCCCTCCTCTCCCCGCGGGGCAGGGTTGGGGGGTTCGCTCCTGCCCCTCGGAGTCTCCCTCCCTTGCGGGGTGCAGGGAAGGGGCCCGGCTGGATTTCGCCCCCCAGCAACCACCAGGACGCAGGCGGGGAGCCCGCGGGAGCAGGGCCTGCAGAGCGGAGCTGCCTGGGGGGAGACTCGTGCCGGGAGCCCCCATGGGCGACGCTCTGACCATCTGCCCCGACTGCGGGAAGAGCTTCCGCCAGTACTCGTACCTGGTCACCCACCGGCGCGTCCACACCGGGGAGCGGCCCTACAGCTGTGCCCAGTGCGGCCGGGGCTTCTCCCAGCACTCCAGCCTCATCCGGCACCGCCGCACCCACACGGGCGAGAGACCCTACCGGTGTCCTGACTGCGGCAAGGCCTTCGCCCTCAGCGCCTCCCTCCTGACCCACCAGCGCACCCACACCGGGGAGCGCCCCTACGGCTGTGCCCAGTGCGGAAGGGGATTCAGCCAGCGCTCGGCTCTGGTTACCCACCAGCGCACCCACACCGGGGAGAGACCCTATAAATGCCCTGACTGCGGGAAGAGCTTTGCCATCAGCTCCCACTGCACTGCTCACCAGAGGATCCATGGGGATCCGGGCGGGGAACCCCCGTACCGGTGCCCCCAGTGTGGGGAGGGCTTCCGGCTCCGCGCCCGCTTCCTGCATCACCGGCGCAGCCACGCAGGCAGCAAACCCCACCGCTGCCCTGACTGCGGGAAAGGATTCTCCCGCAGTTTCCTGCTCAAGACGCACCAGCGGATCCACACTGGAGAGCGGCCCTACCCCTGCCCCGACTGTGGGCGCCGCTTCCGGCAGAGCTCCCACCTCACCCACCACCGGGCCACCCACACTGGAGAGCGGCCCTACCGCTGCAGCCACTGCGGGGATGCCTTCCCTTGCAGCTCGGAGCTCTACCTGCACTACCGCAGCCACACCGGGGAGCGGCCCTACCAGTGCCATGACTGTGGGCGCAGCTACACCACCAACGGCAGCCTGCGGCGGCACCGTGCCAGCCACGCCGTGGGCTAGGGGATGCAGCCGGCTCGGCCCATGGGCACCCTCCTGGGCAAGGTGCTGCATCTTCCTGGCTCTAGGCATGGCCTTTGTGGCTGTTTGCTGGGTGGATTGTACTGGGGAAGAGAGCTAGGGATGGGTTATAGGGGGCTAAAGGTGGATCATACCAGGAGAAAGAAGGAACACAGGGAGAGATCGATGGGTCATCCAGGTGTAGAGCTGGGTCATACCTGTTAGAATGTGAAAAGCAGCTCCACTCCATGTCCCCCTGGCCCTGATGTTGAGGTTTTCAAAATGATCTGAAGTGTGCGTGTATTTTTCCAAGCACCTTGAAATAGAGCGTGAGTGTATCTATCTGTTCTTAGATGCAGAATTATGTTCTATGGCTCAATATAACAATCAGCCGACCCACAGATTGTGCAGGTAGGGGATGTGATGTTGAAAGACACTGGCGGCTGCTATCAGGTGACAATCGCAGACCTCCTTCGCGCCACTGGCTCCTGTATGGAGTAGAGAGAGCCACCGAGAAAGGAAGCGACTGCCAAGAGACATGGCGGGTCAGAACTGAGCTGGTTGCAAACACGAGCATTAGGAGATCAGCGTGGGTTGGAGTCAGCAAGCCAAGAGAAGGAGATGAGAGCATGACTCTGACAGGAAGCAGAGAGACAGAGCTTCTTGGTCACAGAGCCCACTGGAGGGGCAAAGGTGGGGACTGTGCTGCAGGGAACCTGCCTGCTGTTTGTTTTCTGCGGTGTATAGGGAAACAGGGTACGGTGGGCAGTCTTTGTAAATAAACACCATCACACCTGGAATAGACCTGCCTTGTCTCAGCGAGGTGTTGTCCGAAGAGGACCAGTCTTGCAAGGCCCTGGCTATTGGCTAAGAGCTCGGGCCAGATGGGTTACAAGGTATGTACATGATACCTTGCCCCAGAGAAATCCTGGGTCAGTCAGTCCCTTGGGAAGAGAACAGCCTGAACCTGAAGCAGCACAGATCTGCCCCATCTGAACACTGGATCCCAGATGGGGTGGACCAATGTTTTAGGGTGGTCCAGAGAATCTTCTTTCTAGCTGCCTGGCTGGTGGGTCTTGCTCGCATGCTCTGGAATGACAGATTAGGGGTCAGGAAGGAATTTTCCCCCAGGTCAGATTGGCTGGGGCCATGGGGGGGTTGTCAACTTCCCATGCAGCGTGGGGTGTGGGTCGCCAGCTGTTGAACATCTGGGCATGGAATTATAGAGTTGTAGAGCTAAAAGGGACCTCAAGAGGTCATCAAGACCAGCCCCCTGCGTTGATGCTGGACCAAGACCATCCCTGACAGGTGTCTGTGTAACCTACCCTTGAAAACCTCCAGTAATGGGAATCCCACAACCTCCCTGGGTAAACCTCTTCCAGAGCTTTGCTACCCTGAGAGTGAGGAAGTTTTTCCTTATAACTAACCTAAGTTCCCTTGCTGCAGATTGAGCCCAGTACTTCTTGTCCTGCCTTCAGTGGACATGAAAAACAAGTCATCACTGTCCTCCTTATAACAGCCCTTAACATATTTGAAGACTTATCAGGTGCCCCCTCTGTCTTCTTTTCTCAAGAGTAACATGTCTGGGTTTTTTAACTTTTCCTCCTAGGTCAGGTTCTCTAAACCTTTTATCGTTTTTGTTCCTCTCTTCTGGACTCTCTCCAATTTGACCACACCTTTCCTAAAGTGCGGTGCCCAGAACTGGCCACAGTGCTCCAGCTGAGATCTCATCAGTGCTGAGTAGAGCAGGACAATTACCTTCCATGCCTTACAACATTCCTGTAAATACACCCCAGAATGATGATAGCCCTTTTTTGCAGAGGCATCACATTGTCGGCTCATACTCAATTTGTGACCTTCACATCCTTTTCAGCAGCACTGCCATCTAGCCAGTTGTTCCCCATTTTCTAGTTGTGCTTTTGATTTTTCCATCCTAAATGAAGAACTTTGCACTTCTCTGTATTGAATTTCATCATGTTGATTTCAGCCCAATTCTCCGATTTGGCACGGTCATTCTGAATTCTGAGCCTGTCCTCCAAAGTGCTTGCAATCCCTCCCAGTTCGGTGTCATCTGCAAATTTTATTATCACACTTTCCACTCCATTATCCAAGTCATTAATGAAAATATTGACTAGTACCGGACCCCACTAGATGCACCCTCCCAGTTTTACAGCAAACCATTGATAACTACTCTCTGAGTATGGCCTCACCCAATCAATTCCCTGCCAGCGCAGTGACCTCAGGCATTGACGGCTCATTGGTTTCTCGTGCTCTCTGCCTGTTGCTCACAACAGGGCTGAAATGCTTTGGGCTTTGGACTTAAATAGTACCGGCCTGTGCTCTACGGAAGTGAGATTAAATGAGCTGATGGCCTCAAACATCTAGGCTGTTTGTGGAGGCTGGTGTAGGCCACGCGGGTTGGGGAAGGGGCTGTAACCGAGGGCTCTGTTATTTAGAATGACTTTTTTAAAATGCATCCAAGCCTCTGGGTCCCTGGCACGTCTATTAAAGATTGCCGCCCAGAAATCTATTCCTTGCCTTTCAGAGTTTGCATTTTAGCCCCCCTCCATCAGCTGCGGGCAACGGTAACTTTTCCGGCAGGGGATTTCCCTTGTTTGTTATTGAGGAAGTGCCGGTAGCAGTGAGGGGGCGGGATTGGGGGCATCTGTGTGTGAAAAGGGGAATCCTGGGCACACGTCACCATTCAACTGCTGCTTTCCCCCTCCTCCGTGCTGCCCCATGCCTTGGTAAGATTGGAGGGGCCATGGGGAGCTGGTGAGGCTGTGCGGGACACGGCCCAGCTGGGGGCAGGAGAGTGGAGATGCCAAATGCCTGTCCCAGATACACATGTCCATCTGCATCATGGGAGAGGTGTGAAGTGGCCCATTCACCTCAGGGCACTGAGAACACCCCAGGGAGAAGACTACAGCCTGTAACAATAGCTCGGAGAAGTGCGTCCTGCTCCATTCATCCCAGCGGGTGTTCCCGTCCTGCAGTCTCAGTGCTGTGTGCATGCGCCACGAACTGAGCATGCCCATCCCCAGCGCCCAGCACAGACCCGGGGCACACACCCCTCGTGTTTCCCAAAGGAGCCCCAGACACCACGCAAAAGGCAGGGGGGGAGCGAACGCCTGTGGCACAGAGTGGCCCGCGCTGAAGATTTGGCCTCGTTGCCCTTGGCTTTTAGGGGCAGCACTTGTTGCCTTAATCCCTCAGGCAAGGAAACAACAGCAGAGGTCCAAAGGGCTGTCTCCACCAAGGGGCCTTAGCCTCATCGTTGCAAGGCCTAGCTCTTAGGCACCTGCAACAGGGGTTCAGAGGAACACAGAACCATAGGCCTAGAAGGGACCGCGAGCATCATCTAGTGTAACCCCAGCCAAGCGGCAGGATTTGTTGTGTCTGACCCATCCAAGACGGAGACCTGTCCAGCCTCCGTTTGAAAACCTCCGGCCAAGGAGCTGCCTCGGTGCCCTGTCACTCAAATCCCCACCAGTCTGGGTTAACTGGGATCTAAAGGGAGGAGCAATTAACAAGTGGAGCCACAAGCTGATAGGCTAATTAGATGGCGGGGAAGGGGAGAAGCAACTTCAGCAGCTGGGAGCAGACAGAGGGAGAGGAAGGAAGCCCTGAAAGTGGGTGGGTGGGTTGGTTGCGCTGTCTGCTGCTGCTAGCGCTGCTCCCTTTCACCGAGAAGGAAGAGGGGACGCTGCCTGGGACTGCTAACTATGTAAATAGCCCCTCATAGACTTTAAGGCCAGAAGGGACCATCTGGTCTGGCCTCCTGCACGTCGCAGGCCACAGAACCTCACCCACTCGCTGCTGTAATAGGCCCCTAACTGCCGGCTGAGCTACCGAAGTCCTTGAATCGTGGTTTAAAGACTTCAAGTTATAGGGAATTCACCATTTACACTAGTGACCTGTGCCCCATGCTGCGGAGGAAGGCGAACCCCCCCCCCCCCCCCCCGCCCCAGCATCTCTGCCAATCAGAGTGGAAGGAAAATTCCTTCCTGACCCCAAATATGGCAATCAGACTGTGAGCATGTGGGTGTGACCCACCAGCCAGAGACCTGGGAAAGAATTCTCTGGAGTAACTCAGAGCCCTCCCCACCTAATGTCCCAATAAACAGTACAATAAAGCCCGGTGGTGGTGAAGGTGGCCTGTACCTACGGTGAGAAAGACTCACAGGCGGCCACCCCATGGCACCAACCTTCAATCCACAGCCCTGAGTTAGGGGCCCAGGCTCTCTATACAGTGCGGGGGCAGAGAGAGGTGCCTGGGAATGGGATCCACAAATGCCAGCATGCTGAGTGCTGCGTAAGCCAGCCAATAGCAAATGCTGAGGGAGCACCCTTAGCCAGGACCCAAATATTCGCTGGGCCAGACGCAGAGCAAGAACGACTTGTAGCCCAGTTGTTAGGAGGGTTAGCTGGAATGTGGGTGCTACAGGTTCCACTGAACTATTTGTGCCCCATGGAACAGCTGCAGTAGGAGAGACCGAGAAAGTCCTGCTCCCAGACATCCTGTCGTCCAGTGGTTCGGGCACTAACTGCAGATGTAGGTTCACTTCCCATCAGGCAGAGGGGAGATTTGAACCTGGGCCTTCTACGTTTTGGGCTCTAACCACAGGGCTAAAACCTGGAGCCGGCCCAGCTCCCGGAGGCTCCCCTCCTGCGTCCTGGTGGCTGCTGGGGGATGGAATCCAGCCAGGCCCTTTCCCTGCGCCGGGGAGAGCGGGGCGGCTAAGGGAGGGAGACCCCGACGGGCAGGAGCGAACCCCCCAACCCCTGCCCCATGGGGGAGAGGAGGGGCCTGGGCTGCCCCGAAGGCCCAGCGGGCTGGGGGGGAGGGTCCCTGGCTGGCCCAACAGCACAGACCCCCGGGCTGCCCCGGAGCTGGCTGGGGGGGGTCTCTCCGGTCCCAGTTTGGCTCCAATGCCCCTGGCCCTGCGGCCACTTCCTGTCTCCCCCTCCCTGGGGCTGCTTCTTGCTGCGACTCGCTGCACCCGGTGCCCCGCTCACTGCCCTGGGGCTGCAGCCTGCGTAGGGAGACTTGCTCTGGCGCACATGCGGGACCCAGGCAGCCGGGGCGCTGGGGCAGGAAGGTCCCTGGACAGCGCCATGAGATGGGCTCTGCCTGGGAAAGGGAGGAAGACAGGAACTCCCTGCAACCCCTCCCCCCACCAACCCTTCCCTCTGCCAGGGTCTCGGGGTGTCTTCGCCCCCCAGTGCCAGTTGCACAGCTCATTGCTCCTATCAGCTGAGCTCAGTGACCGCCCCAGCGGCTCCCTCCATGGCAATTTCTAATTTTGTACATTCGTTCTTGCCTGCCCGTCTGAGGGCTCAGTCATGTGGGTGGCCACCTGCCACGCTCCATTGGGCCTCTGGGACGAGCTGGCTTGGGGGAATGTTGTGAGGCTGGAAGGCATCCATGACTGCCATCAGCCATGTCTTTCCTCTCTAGCCAAACCACGACAGGCCTGGCTGAAGCTGCAGGCTTTGCTAACCGGATGCCGGGGGCTCTGGGTGGCTCCCCCAGGCCGGTTTTCTGATCTTCTCCAAAATCCCCAGGGGTCTGATCAGCAATGCTGTGAACATTCCCTGGAGTTCTGGAATCAATTTCGTGTCTCATGCCACCAAGTTCGGGGTGGGGCCTCACTTCACTCAGCTAGCGATTGGTCCATCTCTCCATCTGCCCAATCAATCAGTCCATCCATGTGTGTCAGAGCAATCCAGCTCGGTGCTCCCTCCACAGGTCAGAGGTCCATTCTAACCTGGCCCAGTCCCCCTCTGTGTGGACACCCATCCATTGCCAGTGGGCCCCGGTCGTTGGATCCCATGTGCTCTCAAGTCCCCTGGCTCTGGGCAGAGTCTAGTCCCTGTTTCCAGCTCTGGGTCTATGGGGCACATCCCCAGGCTCAGACCTCTTGTCTGAGCCCGTCCTTGGGACATGGGACTCCACCATCCAGCCGTCCTAGATCCTGAAACCTTCGAGTCTCTCCCCCCAGCCCCAGTGGCCAAGGCTGTGGGCACTCTGGGCTTCTAGTTTAACCCTTTCACGGCCAATGGGGTGGGAAAATGTAGAGAGGGGGCATAGCCTCCCTTGGAGACTGATAGGGAGGAGGTACCATTCACCCTGGTGGGTGGAGCCAAGCCAGCCGGAAGCAGAAAGGTGGGACAGGACGTTTAAGAGGCGGGCCCAGCAGCTCAGTTTTGGGCCAGAGCTGGTGAAGGAGACAGATGCATCCTACCTGTGCTGAGCCCCAGGCCCGAGGACAAGCCCTGCGGCACTGAGGCCCAGAAGGACTGCTGGGCTGGCTGACGGCTGACCACGTGCATCGGAGAGATGGAGAACCCCCACGAGATAGCAGTACACAGCAGTGGGGTCATAGGAAGTAGGCCAGGGACACCAGACAATAGTCCAGTTGTGCAGAGGCGCCATTTCAGATTTTGGTCAGGGAGGCAACTTTAACCATGATTCCAGGGGCTACTTAGGCACCTGAAAACTAGTTTTTTTGGCAGGTAACTTAGCAATTAGCTGACAGGAGCCCTGTATCTAATTCCTATATAAAAGAAAGAAAATTAAATAAAATATTAGACCCACTCAGCGCTAACACTAACATGTTCTGACATCTTGTGGCAAATCACTGAAGGGACACTAGTTAAGTTTAAAATTGTAATGTATATTCTTACTTTGTTACTAACTCTGCGGAGAGAGAGGCCCAGTCAAGACTCCTGGGTTCTATCCCAGCTCTGGGAGGGGAGTAGGAACTAGTGGGTTACAGTGTGGGGCAGATACATCTGGGTTCCATATAAGAACATCAGACTGGCCATATTGGGTCAGACCAATGGTCCATCTAGCCCAGTATCCTGTCTTCTGATGGTGGCCAATTCCAGGTGCTTCAGGGGGAATGAACAGAACAGGTCATCATCAAGTGATTCATCCCCCCATTGCCTACTCCCAGCTTCTGGCAAACAGAGGCTAGGGACATGCAGAACATGGTGTTACATCCTTCCCCATCCTGGCTAATAGCCATTGATGGACCTATCCTCCATGAACTTATCTAGTTCTTTTTTGAACCCTGTTATACTTTTGGCCATCACAACACCCCCTGGCAATGAGTTCCACAGATTGTCTGGAAAGAAATACTTTCTTTTGTTTGTTTTAAAGCTGCTGCCTATTAATTTCATTGAGTGACCCCTTGTTCTTGTGTTATGTGAAGGAGTAAATAACACTTCCTTATTCAAATTTTCTACACCAGTCATGATTTTATAGACCTCTGTCATATCCCCCTTAGTCGTCTCTTTTCCAAGCTGAAAAGTCCCAGTTTTATTAATCTCTCCTCATATGGAAGCTGTGCCATACCCTTAGTCATTTCTCTTGCTCTTCTCAGTACCTTTTCCAATTCCAATATATCTTTTTTGAGATGGGGTGACCAGATCTGCACGCAGTATTCAAGATGTGGGCGTACCATGGATTTATATATCGGCAATATGATATTTTCTGTCTTATTATCTATCCCTTTCTTAATGATTCCCGTCATTCTGTTAACTTTTTTTGACTGCCACTGCACGTTGAGCAGATGTTTTCAGAGAACTCTCCACAATGACTCCAAGATCTCTATCTTGACAGGTAACAGCTAATTTAGACCCCATCCTTTTATATGTATAGCTGGGATTATGTTTTCCAATGTGCATTCCTTTGCATTTATCAACACTGAATTTCATCTGCCATTTTGTTGCCCAGTCACCCAGTTTTGTCAGATCCCCTTGTAACTCTTTGCAGTCAGCTTTGGACTTAACTATTTTGAGTAATTTTGTATTATCTTCAAATGTTGCCACCTCACTGTTTACCCCTTTCCCCAGACTATTTTAATATGTTTAATAGGACTGGGCCCAGTACAGACCCCTGGGGGACACCACTATTTACCTCTCTCCATTCTGAAAACCCACCATTTATTCCCACCCTTTGTTTCCTATCTTTTAACTGGAGTGCCTGGCAGCGTATTCAGGATCCTCTAAGCCTACACTGGCAATTTGCAGCGCTGCAACTTTCTGGCTCATGGGTGTGAAAAAACACCCCCCTGAGCGCAGCAAGTTTCAGCGCTGTGAAGCGCCAGTGTAAACAGCGCCCCAGCGCCGCTCGTTGTGGTTTTTTCAGAGCGCTGCGTCGCGACCACACGTGGCACGTTAAAGCGTTGCCGCGGCAGCGCTGTAGCGTTGCCAGTGTAGACTAGCCCTAAGTTCTGTGCTGGTCCCAGCTTCTGGGCAGGGAGTTTGTTTCTAAACAGAGGCGGAGCGATCAAGATACCAAAAGGCTTGTCGTTAAATGAAATTAAGGATCCTTAGAGCAGTGGTCTCCAAAGTGGGGTGCGCGGCAGGAGGAGCACTTTTTTTTTTGCTTCGTCAGGCGTGAGTCCGAGGGGTTTTTTGTTTTGTTTTTTTTCGGCGCGGCAGGGGGTGCGTGCTCAAAGTTTTTTTACTGGTAGGGGTGCGTGATCAAAAAAGTTTGGAGACCACTGGTCTAGGGTTACTTGGTCCTGCCTCTGCGCAGGGGGCTGGACCTGATGACCTCTCGAGGTCCCTTCCAGCCCTACATGGCTATGATTCTCTGGGCCCTCAGAGAAAGGTTGGGGGAGGGGAGGGCTCCTGCCAGGGGTCAGGCAGACGAGACGGCGTTCTGCAGGGGTTTATGTCAGGATCAGAGCGGCAAATCGTGATAACTGGGAGTCCAAGCAGCTTCTGAGCTTCCCTGCAGGCGAGAACAACACATCCAGGGCCATGTTGAGCCCTGAGACAGGGCCCTCAGCTCAGAGACGGGGGAGGCAGATCCCGGTGGGGAAGTTTATTTCCTACAGATACAATTGACTAACACCACAGGAGACTGGGTCATCACCAAAAACAAGCAGGAGGGTGGGATCCAGGGGCCTGATGGGAACCGAGAGCCAAGGGTGGGGCTGGCTGGATGCCAGCTGCACCAAGCACAGGAACGGATGTTCTCCAGGTGCCAGTGGACTCTGTGCACCGTGGAAAGAGAAGCCAGGCTCTGGAGACGCCACCAGGGAGAAGGAGATCAGGCACTCCCTCCCCCCCCCGCCCAGCTGTATGGGAGCATACGTCTGTCTGGCCTCTGAGAGCAGCCTCCTCCAGTTTCCAGCAGTCTCACGCACCCCTCCCCATGGCTCCCTATACCCCCCCCCCAGCCCCTGGGAGAGGGGAAGGAGCAGAGAGTGAGGCCCAGAGCTGTGGAGTTCCAGGGGAACGAAGGAACAGGTCCCCCCCAACCCCACCTAGGAGCGGGCACAGACAAAAGCCCCCAAGTCCTTCAGAGATCACTCCCTCACTATTACGGGGATTCTCACCTTTTCCCTACCAGGATCCCACTGCCTTATAGCCGGGAAACTCCCCCCTCCCCCTTAGCAACAAGGAAGGGGTAGGGTTACCATGACCTCCTTTCTGGGGCAGCGATCCCAGGGTGAGAACCCTGCCGTGTGGCCTCTAAGCATTTCTAATAGCCCCATCTTGACTGGGCCAGAAGGGACCCCCACGTTCACTTCCTTCCTCACTTCAACTAATTTCCACCCATGGGCCCCTCAGTCATTCCCGTCCCCCCTTCCCCCCATACACACGCTGCATCCATATTGCAATGGGCTGTGCCTTGCCCCAGGGGAAAAACTATGTCAGGTCTCTGGTCTCTAAGATCCTTGGTTTCTAAGGAGGCCTGGTCCCTAAAGAGGCCTGGTCTCTGGCTTCTAAGGAGGCCTGGTCCCAGGTCTCCAAGGTCCTTGGTTTCTAAGGAGGCCTGGTCCCTAAAGAGGCCTGGTTTCTGGTCTCTAAGGAAGCCTGGTTTCTAAGGTCCCTAAAGAGATGTGAACAGTGAACAGAACTGTCCTCACATGGGGACTCTAGGCCACATGGACCCTTTGGTGCCGGACAAGGTGGGAGCTGAGGATGAAGCTCCTCCCACACTCTGGGCATTTGTAGGGTTTCTCTGCCGAATGGGTGCGCTGGTGCTGATTCAGGGTGGAGCTGTCACCAAAGCCCTTCCCACACTCGGAGCACTTGTAGGGCCGCTCCCCGGTGTGGATGCGCTGGTGCTGGATCAGGGCCGAGCTGTCCCCAAAGCCCTTCCCACACTGGGTGCATTGGTAGGGTCGCTCCCCCGTGTGGGTGCGCTGGTGCTTGATGAAAGCCGAGCCCCAGCTGAAGCTCTTCCCACACTTGGGGCAGCTGTAGGGCCGCTCCCCGGTGTGGGTCCGCTGGTGCTTCACCAGGGTTGACTTGTGCCGGAAGCTTTTCCTGCACTGGGGGCATTTGTAGGGCTTATCGCCACGGTGGGTCCTCTGGTGCCCAATCAGGGTGGAGCTGTGGCTGAAGCTCATCCCGCAATCAGCGCACTTGTAGGGGCGTTCCCCCGTGTGGACCCGCTGGTGCTGAACCAGGTGCGAGTTCCGGCTGAAGCTCTTCCCGCACTCGGTGCACTTGTAGGGCCGCTCGCCCGTGTGGATGCGCTGGTGCTGGATGAGGTAGGAGCTGTCGCTGAAGCTCTTCCCGCAGTCAGGGCATTTGTAGGGTCTCTCACCGTGATGCACCTTCTGGTGGCGGGTAAGGCCTGACTTATCTCCGAAGCTTTTCCCACAGTCTAGGCATTCGTAAGGCCGCTCGCCCGTGTGGGTGCGGCGGTGCTGCAGGAGGTAGGAACTGTCGTTGAAGCCCTTCCCGCAGTCAGGGCATTTGTAGGGCCTCTCCCCGGTGTGGATCCGCTGATGCTTGGTGAGATGGGAGCTCTGGCTGAAGCTCTTCCCGCACTGGGAGCAGCTGTAGGGTCTCTCCCCCGTGTGGATCCGCTGGTGCTTAATAAGATCTGAATACTGGCTAAAGCTCTTCCCACATTGCCCACAGATGGTCAGTCTCTGGGGGACAGACATGCTATTGAGAAGCCCAAATCCATTTTCCACCCCTCGGAGGTCTCCCGCCTGCCGTCCCACCCTGTTGGCCTCTCCCTGCTCGGGGCTCTGCGACGGCCTGTGTGGCTCCTGCTGGGGATTCTCCTCCTCCTTCCTGGCACCTGTTGGGAGAAAGAGAAAATCCAGTTATGTGACAGGGAGAGAGGGGGCAGCAAAGGGATTTGTCACCAAACAGAAAACCTGATGGGCAGGAAGTAAACCCCCCACCCCCCAAACCCTTCCCACAGGGGAGAGGAAGGGCCAGCAAAGGAATTTGTCATTCACCCATTGATATGTCTGAAAAGTTTAATCTGGTTGTGAAGGACGGGGGAAAGGGAGAAAGTCACCTCACCTATCTACCCTAACCTCTCTGTGTTGTGTCTACTCCTCCTATGCTAATCTGTGAATCCTCCCTTATCCCATGGCAGTTTATGGTATCCATTCATCCAAATCCCGGGTCTAGGTCTGGTGTCCACAACTTCAGAAAAGGTGTTAACAAATTGGAGAGGGCTCAGAGAAGAGCAACAAGAATGATTTGTCCGTTCTGGATAACCTGTTTTATAGCATACAAAGCTCAGTTGATTTAGCCTATCAAAGGGAAGTGACTTGATCACGGTCACTGGAAGACGATATCATCATCAATTCTAAGGCCAGGAGGGACCATCTAGTCTGATTTCCTGTGCAACCCAGGCCAGAGGACATCCCTCATGATAATTCCTGTTTGAACCAGAGCAGGTCTTCTAAAAACAAAAACAACTAAAAAAACAAACAAACCACCCAATCTTGATTTTTCAAATTGCCCATGGTAGAGAATCCACTACGATCCTTGGTCAGTTGTCACATTGGCAAATTGCCCTCACTATCACAAATGTTCACCTTGTTTCCAGTCTGAATTTGTCTGGCTTCAAATTCTAGCCTTTGGGTCCTGTTAGACCTTTGTCTGCTAGACTGAAGAGCCCACTACTAAAATTTTGTTCCCCACATATGTAGTTAGACTGCTCAAAGCACCCCTTAACTTTCTCTTTATTAAGCTAAATAGATGGAGCTCCTGGAGTTATCATCCTAAGGCAGGTTGTCCAATCCTTCAATCATTCTTGTGGCTCTTCTCTGACCCCTCTCCAATTTATCAACATCCTTCTTGAAGTGTGGACCCCAGAACTGGACAGTCTACAGTAATGGCATCACCCTCCCCTAGTCCTTTTCAGAGTCACTCCTTCCCAGGTCTGCGGTATCTTTGATACAAGAAAGCTTTTTAATCTACTGGCCAAAGGGAGAACGAGACCCAACAGCTGGGAATTGAAGCTGCACTAATTCAAACTGGAAATAAGATATTGATTCTTAACAGGGAGGGGATTTAGTCAGAGGAACAGCCTTACCAGGGGATGGGATGGATTTTCCATTACATGGAGACAGGGTTGTCTTTCTTTACGGAGACAGTGCGGCCTACTGGATAGAACACCAGGAGTCCTGGGTTCTATTCCTGGCTCTGCTACTGGGATGCCTTGGGCAAGTCCATTTCCCTCTCTGTACCTCAGTTTTCCCATCTGTAAAACGGGAAACGAGCCCTCCTCTATGAAAGTCCCACGGCGATGCTCTCCAGCCTGGGCTACGCAGGAAGGGCAGGCTGGACAACCATCATGGTTACTTTTGGCCAACCATCTAGGGATCTATGGATGGTCCCCTCTGGTTTTCCAATCCATGACACTAATCAGCCTGCCACAAGCCTTTAGGAATGCTCCCCGGCCCAGCTTATCTAGTGCTCCCATCCAGACCAAGGCCACCACGTCTAGTTATAGAGGCAGAGGTGTGGAGGATGAGTGAGGGTACGTCTGCTCCAGTGTGAGCAGCCCCCCTGCCAAGCTCTGTCCAAGTCACCACGTCCTCTGGTGCTGCCTTCCCCCATGCAGGTGGGTTGCAATGCCAGGGCTTCTGGGGAGCACGTCCCACAATGCTTTGTGCTGCACTCAGCTGAGCTTGCTCGGTGATTCTTTCCCAGTGCATCCTGGGAGATGCCACCTGGCCTTCTGGGCACATGGGGATGATGGGAAGGCGTCAGCCGACTAGCGGCCCGCAAGGGGCTTAGCCAGCATCCTCACTGCGAAGCGGGGAGGTTAGCAGCCAGGTCGAGTACTTGAGGAAGACCCATATGGGGGGCAAGTGGCCGGATCACCTGGCCAAGGCTAAATGAAGGAGCCTGCAGCTGGCTAGATCTCCAGAAGCCAAGAGGACTCCCATGGGGCCTGGAAGCCAAACGCGATGGTGCCCTTGTCCCCTGGGGAGGAGGGACAGAAATAGGGACACTCCTTGTCCCCGGCTGGGGACGATACTGAGCGAGGGGAGACAGACCTGGGGGGCTCCCGCTGGCTTGGCTGGGATCCCACCTGTTCCCTTCGCTCCCAGCCGGTGTCCCTCATTCCTCACCTGTGCGGGCGCCTCTGGGGAGCTCCCTTCCCGGGGAGCCCTGGAGATCCGGGACCCGCGGCTCTGCCCCTGGCTCCATGCGGGGGATCGCGGCCGGGCCGGGGGATCCCGCTTGGAGAAATCTCCCCCCGGGGCAGAGAACGCGCCCGGGCTTTGGCCCCGCCGGCCCCGCTCTCTGCTGCGGGGGAAGCGGATCCAGGCCGGGGACCCTTCGGGGCAGCGAGATCGCGGGGGAGAACCGGGCTCCCCAACCGGGCTGGGCTCCGCTCCGGTCCCCTCCGGGCAGCGATTTCCTGCCCCTGCTGCTGTTCCCCGAGCGGGGACTCAGCCCTGCGCACACCCGGGCCAGGACTCGGGCTCCGGGGGGGCTGGACAGGAAGGTCCCTGCGCTGCTCCAGCCCCGCGGCTGGCAGCTCCCTGGGAAGCGGAAGGTTCAGGAGAGCGGGGGATTTAACCCGTTCTTCTCCGGGCCTTGCAGAGACACCGCTGGTTAGAGTCACTTCCGATCCCCCGCTCCCCTTTCTACAGTGCTTAGCTCGCGCTCTTCTCCTCGCTGGGACCAGGACCCAGGAGCCCTGACCCCCCCTAGACCCCACTCCCTTCCCCCCAGAGCTAGGGATAGGAGTAGAACCCAGGAGTCCTGACTGCCACTAGACCCCACTTCCTCTCCCCCCACACCTGCGGATAGAAGCTAGAACCCAGGAGTCCTGACCCACCGATTCAATTCTTATCTAGGCAGAAGACTCCTCAAAACTACCACACAACCAGGTGAGACGTGCAGATGGTGACAAAAGAGATCCAGGAAAGGTGATGAATATACACAATAACCCACTGTAGTTAAGACGTTCAATGGGCCTAGAGTATGTAACAGAGCTTTCTTACACCTGTGCTATCCAGATACAAGAGGAGAGATTACCAATAGGGCCCTACCATTTTCACAGTCCATTTTGGTCAATTTCACAGTCAAAGGATTTTTAAAATAGTAAATTTCATTATTTCAGATATTTAAATCTGAAATTTCATGGTGTTGTAGGCAGCCTGACCCAAAAAGGAGTTGTGGGGGAGATCACAAGGTTATGGGGGGGGGGGGTTGTTGTACTGCTACCCTTACTTCTGAGCTGCTGGAGAGCGGCGGCTGCTGGCCGGGAGTCCAGCGCATGAGTCAGGATGGCCTGGTATGGTATTGTCACCCTTACTTCTGCACTGCTGCCTGCAGAGCTGGGCCCTCAGTCAGCAGCCGCCACTCTCTGGTCGTTCAGCTCTGAAGGCAGCAGCGCAGAAGTAAGTGTGGCATGGTATGGTATTGCCACCTTACTTCTCTGCTGCTGCTGGTGGGGTGCTGCCTTCAGAACTGGGCACCTGGTCAACAGCCGCTACTCTCTGGTCGCTCAGCTCTGAAGGCAGCAGCGCAGAAGTAAGTGTGGCATGGTCTGGTATTGCCACCTTACTTCTGTGCTGCTGCTGGTGGGGCGCGGCCTTCAGAACTGGGCACCTGGTCAACAGCCGCTGCTCTCTGGCTGCCCAGCTCTGAAGGCAGCACAGAGATAAGGGTGGAAATACCATGACCCCCATACAAAAAATAACCTTGCAACCTGCCTGCAGTGCCCTGTGGGTCAGGCCCCCAATTTGAGAAACCCTGGTCTCCCCCATGAAATCTGTATAGTATATGGTAAAAGCACACCAAAAACCAGATTTCACGGTCCATGATGTGTTTTTCATGGCTGTGAATTTGGTAGGGCCCTAATTATGAGTAATGTGAGACCACATTATCGGACAAGCTTGTGAGGGTCTAAGCGCTGCTTGATGGTGTTTCTGTTTGTATTGTTTCGCATGGATCCCTCAGCCGGTGCTGAGATACAGCTGTTTCGGGGGTGGAATGTGGGGCCTGTTTATACAGGATCCCTCACCTGCTGCTAAGATGTAGCCATCTCGGAGAGGGGTGTGGGGCTGTCTATACAGGGATACCTCGCCCATTGCTGAGATGCAGTCACCGCTGAGGTGGATTGTGGGAGCTGTTTCTATAGGATCCTGCACCTGAATCTGAGATGCAACCACCTCTGGTATGGGGCATGAGGGCTGTTTATACAGAGATCCCTCCCAATTTTTAAACCAATGTTATGGGTTTTGTTTTAGGATATATTTCATGAGTTTTGAACACTCCAGGCCCGTCAAGACCAAGATTTTTATTATGAGAGTAATAATAATTCCTAGCTCTTATGTGCATTTGTAAATCTCAGGTCACTTTACAGGAGAGGGTAGTATCATTATCCCTTTGACATCCTGACATCCCCATATTCACCACTGTCATAGAATTTTAATATGTTTTGTACATGCCTTGTTGAGGTATCATTCTAAAAGTCTTGATCTGTCAAACATTAATATCCTGTTGGATTGTAGGTGTTATCGTTGTATGTGACGTTACAAAGTTTTGCCATGTATGTGTTACTGAAAGATGTTGTGAAGTTGAAAACACCCACAACTAGCCTTTCAGGTAGAACAATGGAGTAGCCAGACCGTGTTAATTGCTGTCATCAACGCCTATCCAGCGAAGAATCCACTAGCACAGGGAGTCTGTATAAGGAAGTTTCCTCGGAGGGAGCACGTAGGCAATGGAGAATGTTTGGCCAATGGGGTGGACTCCCCATGTCACATTTATAGGTTCTTCCAGCTTGCTGGAAAGTCTCTGCACGATGAGGAGTGACATCATGACTTGGTCTTCACTCCCCCACAACTCAACACCTGAAAGAAGCCCTGGGAGACAAAGGACTCTGAATGGGGGAGGGGAACCCAAGCTGCAACGCAGATGCGGCTTGTGCCTGAAGAATCTGTAAGCCTGCTTGTATCATCAGACAGGGTGAGATGTTGCTGATTCTAGTTTGTATAAGACTTAGTTTGTGATTTTGTTTATTTACTAGGTAATCTACTTTGATCTGTTTGCTATCACTTAAAATCTATCTGCACTGGTACTCGACCGGCCCATCACTCTCCCTGAAGCCCTTACCACACTCGGGACACTTGTAGTGCTGCTTCGGCACCCACTGTGTCCTCCAGTGTTGAGTGAAATGCAAGGCCAACCAGAAGCCCTTCCTCCAGCTGCCATGTCATCGCAGCCGCACCAGGAGGGCCACTCTTTGGTGGGGGTATGCTGGTGCTGCAGGGATGGGAACTCTCAGCAAAGCTCCTCCCTTATTTGGTGCCCTTGTAGGGCGCCTCTCCGGTGGGGATGACCCGTGGGTGGCCAGGTTGGAGCATAGCTGAAGCTCCTCCCACAGTCCAGACATTTGTAGGGGTGGGTCACCCAGGTGGGTCTGGCAGTGATGGAGCAGACACCAAAGCCCTTCCCGCAGTCAGGATGTTGATGGGGTCTCCTCACCGCATGGGCACGTTGGAGCTTGGAGAGAGACTATCTCTGCCCAGATCACCGCCCACACTCGGGACATGCATGGGGTCTCTGCCCAGTGTGGACTATGTGGTAGGGAGCCAGCATCGCGCTCCCCCAAAGCCCTTCCCGAAGTCGGGGCATCAGTCAGGGTGCTCACCCATGTGGATGTGCTGGTGTTTCACGAGACTTATTCTCTGGACACCTCTTCGTGTTCTCTCTCTTCTTCTAAGCAAGATTTTCCTCCCCTGGCCCTGGCCTGGGGTCCATTTTGTCTTGACTCTCACTGGCATCTTCAGGCTCCGGGACATCCCATGCGGCTCTGCTCTTGCAGGCCCTTCCTGCTGGTGATTTTCCTCCATCCTGGCACCTGCTGGGAGACTGAAAGAATCCAGCCAGGGCTCATTTCCTGCGCTGGGGAGAGAGGGGGCAGCAAAGGGGTTTGTCACTGAGAAGAAAATTTGATGGGCAGGAAGCGAATCCCCCCAAACCCTTTCCCAGAGGGGAGAGGAAGGGCTGGGTCTGTCCCAACGGCCCAGGAAAGGCCTCAGATAAAGGCTGGGGGAGGGGAGGGCTACTGCCAGGGGTGGGATCCAGGAGTGACGGCTGCCCTGAGAACAGGGACCTGCTGGGAATGATACTGAGCAAGATGAGACAGAATTGGGGGGGCTCCTGGCGGCCTTACTGGATCCCAGCTTTTCCCTTCAGTCCCAGACAGTCTCTGAGCCGGTGTCACTCATTCCTCATCTGTCCGGGATCCTCTCGGGATCTCCCTTTCCTCAGAGCCCTGGAGATCTGGGATGCTCGGCTCTTCCCTTCGCTCCATCTGGGAGATCACAGCTGGGTTGGGGACGGGGAATCCTGCTCAGGGGAAGGAAGCAGGCAAGGTGGCGCTTGGTGAAGTCTCCCCCAAGAACTTATACAGAGAATGTGCCCTGATTTTAACCCCAGCCCTATTCCCTGTCAGGGGGATGTGGGATCTGAGCAAAGGGAAAATGTTCATAGGGATCCTTTTGGGTACCGAAATGCCTGGGGGAAGATGGCCTGCACCATCTGTAGGAGAGGGATCCCCCCTACACACGGGCAGTGTGAGGGTTTAGGCCCAGCACAGGTATCCCATCACAGTGATAGTCAGACTAGTGACTATGTAAAAAGGGGTCCTTACAAACACAGTCATTGCCTCACTGGAGCAACAAGAGAACCTGGGGAACTACAGACCGGTCAGCCTCACTTCAGTCCCTGGCAAAATCATGGAGCAGGTCCTCAAGGAATCCATTTTGAAGCACTTGGATGAGAGGAAGGTGATCAGGAACAGTCAGCATGGATTCACCAAGGGCAAGTCATGCCTGACCAACCTGATTGCCTTCTATGGTGAGATAACTGGCTCTGTGGATGAGGGGAAAGCAGTGGATGTGATATATCTTGACTATAGCAAAGCTTTTGATATGGTCTCCCACAGTATTCTTGCCAGCAAGTTAAAGAAGTATGGAATGGATGAATGGACTATAAGGGGGATAGAAAGCTGACTAGATTGTGGGGCTCAACGGGTAGTGATCGAAGGCTCGATGTCTAGTTGGCAGCCGGTATCAAGCGGAGTGCCCCAGGGGTCAGTCCTGGGGGCCGGTTTTGTTCAACATCTTTATTAAGGATCTGGATGATGGGATGAATTGCAGATAACACTAAGCTGGGGGGAGAGGTAGATATGCTGGAGGGTAGGGATAGGGTCCAGAATGACCTAGACAAATTGGAGGATTTGGCCAAAAGAAAGTTCAACCAAAAGAGGTTCAACAAGGACAAGTGCAAAGACCTGCACTTAGGACGGAAGAATCCCATGCACCGCTACAGGCTGGTAACCAACTGGCTAAGCAGCAATTCTGCAGAAAAGGACCTGGGGATTACAGTGGATGAGAAACTGGATATGAGTCAGCAGTGTGCCTTTGTTGCCAAGAAGGCCAACGGCATATTGGGCTGTATTAGTAGGAGCATTGCCAGCTGATAAAGGGAAGTGATTATTTCCCCTCTATTCGGCATTGGTGAGGCCACACCTGGAGTATTGTGTCCAGTTTTGGTCCCCCCTCTACAGAAGGGATGTGGAAAAATTGGAGAAAGTCCAGCAGAGGCCAAAACAAAAATGATTAGGGGGCTGGGGCACATGATTTATGAGGAGAGGCTGAGGGAACTGGGCTTGTTTAGTCTGCAGAATAGAAGAGTGAGGGGGATTTGATAGCAGCTTTCAACTACCTGAAGGGGGGTTCCAAAGAGGATGGAGCTTGGCTGTTCTCAGTGGTGACAGATGACAGAACAAGGAGTAATGGTCTCAAGTTGCAGTGGGAGAGGTCTAGGTTGGATATTAGGAAACACTATTTCACTAGGAGGGTGGTGAAGCACTGGAATGCGTTATCTAAGGAGGTGGGGGAATCTCCATCCTTAGAGGTTTTTAAGGCCCGGCTTGACAAAGCCCTGGCTGGGATGATGTAGTTGGGGCTGGTCCTGCATTGAGCAGGGGGTTGGACTAGATGACCTCCTGAGGTCTCTTCCCACCCTAATCTTCTATGATTCTAAACCAATGGGCCCATCTGGCTTGGTATCGCACCCCTCCCTGGATCAGCCCCATGACTAAAAAGCTAGACTGGTATCAAATGCACGTGGCACAGGGGACTCCTCGTTGGCCAGGTGTTTCCAGGGGGCCCTGCAGGGATCGGCTCTGGGCCCCACGCTATGTTGGAAGGAGACATAAGGGGATCCCTGGCCCAGTTTGCAGAGGACCCGCGCTGGGAGGAGACGAGCGGTAGATCAGGAAGAGGCCAGGTGGCTGAGTCAGAGCCAGCTGCATGGGTGGGAAGCTCGGCACGTGTTTTAATACGGCGCGGTGTAAACGGGTCCATAAGGGAACAAAGAACGAGGGCCCCACGCCCCCACGGTGGGGATTGGCCGGAGCCTCCGTCACCCACCACCCAGGGTCGCCTGTCCCTTTAAATCCCCAGCTTCTCGCCCTCATCCAAGATGGCCTCCCCCTGAAACTGCTTCACACCCTCCGATGCCCTTATCCAAGATGGCAGCACCGCATGGCGGCACCGCTATGTCCCCTTGCCACCCCAACACACACACACCTTACGCGGTTGCCCCACCCCAAGATGGCGGCGGCTCAGCTTGAGCCGTGACACGGCTTTCTTTCTCGCCCTTTGCCAAGATGGCGGCCCCCACGGCTTCAAGCTCCGGGGACCCCCGGGCAGCAAGGCGCGCGCCTATTGGCTGCGGGGGGACGGGAGCAAGGCCCGCTGCCATTGGCCACGGGGGGTCAGGCCGTGGAGCTTCGGCAGAAACGGGGCGGGGCGGGAGGAGGTTGAGCCGCAGCCGGAGACCGAACGGGAGCGGGCGAGAGCCGGTGAGCGGGTGGGGGAAGGGGGCAATGGGGGAGCTGGGAGGGAGGGGGCAATGGGGGGAGCAGTGGGAGGGAGGGGGCAATGGGGGGAGCAGTGGGAGGAGGAGCAGTGGCGGAAGGGGGCAGTGGGGGGAGCAGTGGGAGGGAGGGGGCAATGGGGGGAGCAGTGGGAGGAGGAGCAGTGGCGGAAGGGGGCAGTGGGGGGAGCAGTGGGAGGGAGGGGGCAATGGGGGGAGCAGTGGGAGGGGGAGCAGTGGCGGAAGGGGGCAGTGGGGGGAGCAGTGGGAGGGAGGGGGCAATGGAGGAGTTTGGGGGGGGAGCAGTGACGGAAAGGGGCAGTGGGGAGAGCAGTGGGAGGGAGGGGGGCAATGGGGGGGCGCAGTGGGAGGAAGAAGATCCAGGGAGTTAGGGAGCAATGAGGGCCTTTGAGGAGGGACTCATGGGGCAGGACAATGGGGGGGGGGAATCAGTGAGGGTAGGATACTGGGGGCCGGATGGGAGGAGGGGAAGGGCAGTGGGGGTGTGGGGAGACCTGAGGGATGGATGGCTTGGGGGATTTGGGACAGTGAGAGAAGTGGTGGATGGATTTGTTGGGGGAAAGCCAGAGTGCAGCGGGGGAGAAAGGGACCAATGGGGGAGACCTGGTGGAAGGGCAGTTTAGGGGGACCAGTGATGGGAGCTGTGGGGGAAGACCCAGGGGGAGAGCAGATGGTGTGAGGGGGCACCTACAGGGAGGGGGGGGCAATTTGTGGAGGCGAGTGAAGAGGGGTGCAGCATGGGAGGGGAACGAACATGGGGAGAGCTGGGGGAAGAGGGGACCTGCGGGAGGGGATGAGAGTAAAGGGGTGAGGGAGAGGCGGGTGGATGAGGGAAAGGGGGAGTAGTGGGGGGGGGTGAGACTCAAGGGGAGGAGAGAGACCTAGAACTGGGGCGATGGATTTTGGGGTAGGGACCCAGTGGGGGCGAGATTTGGGAGTAATCAGAGTGGGAGACTGAGAGAGGGAAATAGAGAGGGCTGGTGGGGAGGATCTGGGGAAGAAGGGAGGAACCTGAAGCGGGGTGGAGAGAATCAGGGTGGGGGAGTCCTAGGGGCAGAGTTAGGCAGGGTCAGTGCTGGGAGGCAGGACAAAGATGGAGATGCCCCATCAGGGCCCCTCTAGCCTGTCCCCGACTGCCCAGGATCCATGCGTGTCCTTCGTGGCCTGGGAAACCATCTCTAGGTGATGGATCCCAACCCCCACACCTCCCGAGCTTCCCCTTTGCTCCCAAGCTGGTGTCAGGTCACACCTGAGCTGCGCAGGGGCTCTCTGGTTACCGCTAGCAATGGCTTTGCCTGCCTGCTAATGCCCTGTAATTATTCTCCCAGCGGCTCCCTGCTCTGCTTGTCCATTGTGATCTCTGAGTCCTGCATGGTGGGAATGTGCCACCTCTGCAGCCCCTCCCCACAGCATTGGGGAGAGCCCCCCCCCACATACACACACACACCAGTCTGATCCCCCACGGCTCAACCCTCTGCTATTGTGGCCATGCTGCCCACCCTAGGATGCAGGAGGTGTGACCAGAGCCGGTGCCCCCTAGAGCTGGGCTAGGGCGGGGGTCTTGCAGTGCTCATTGTAAATCTGGATTCTCTTTCCTGGGCAGAGGCGGCCATGCTGGAGGATGAATAGGCAGGAGGCTGTCCCGGGACGACCTCTGAACCCCTGATCCCAGGGGGCTGCCCCCTACATCCCAGCTGGAGCCAGCCATGGAGCACCCCGTGGCCAGAGGGGCGCTGGCAGGGGGCGGCACCAGGCTGTCTGCCTCGGAGCGGAACATCCGACGCCAGAGGCTCATCGTGTACAGGTGTGTGTGGGGGGGTTCACCTCTGTCCAGCGGCCTCCCCTCTGGGGTCAGGGCCTGTCCATCCCACTCTGGGCAGACCTCACCGGGGGCAGCGCCCTTCCTCTTTCCCCGGGCGTGGCCGGGAGGACTGTGTGTTTGGGTGGGGAGAGATTCAGGGGCTGTGGGTGGCAGACAATGAGGGGCAGTGGTCTGAGCCAGGCCGGGTGGGGATTTGGGCGGGGGAGGGGGAGCTGTGGGTCTCTGGGTCCTGGAGCGAACATCATGCCAGTAATCAGGGGGATTTGGGGTCAATGGCCCCCGTGAGTGACCCCATCTCTCTCTTCCAGACCCTCCACTGAAAAGCAGAGCTCCCCCGTCCCCCGGGGGCCTGAGGAGAAGGCTCCCCCACTGTGCTGGCTGCCCCGGGGCAGGGCTGGGTCTCCTCAGGCAAGGCGCCAGTCGGAGAGGCTGCAGGGCAGACGGCAGCGGCTGCAGCAGGGGGTGCCTCAGTGGGGCCAGGGGGCGGAGCTGTGGCTGGTGGCCTCGCCCATGGAGAGAGCCCGGCACAGGGTCCTGGCCATTACCCTGGAGGAGTGTCTTGCCACCACACAAGGGGCTGTGAGTGCGAAGGGGAGGGATGGTCTGGGGGTTGGGGGACCCTGCTTAGAGATCTGATGGCCTGAGCCCCCCCAACCTCCCCTGAGCCCTCCCAGCCCTGTCGTCCTGCTCCCTTTCTCCAGCCAGCCTCTCCCCCATGTACCCTCCTTCTCTCCCTGCTGTGGTTTGCCCCTGGATGGCCCAGTAACTCCTGTGCTGAGCTCGGGGGGGCGGGGAAGGACCGCTTGGTATTTGCGCCCCCATTACACATGGGAGGGGACCAGGCTGGGCTCTTGAGGAGGGTAATTTGGGGGTGCCAGGAGCTGGGAGTCAGTTTGGGGGGAAGGGATGGGGTTCATGTTTAACCCCATGGTGTCTCTTGCCCAGCAGGTCTCCCAAAGGGGCAACTCCCCCTCAGCTCATCCGGCCACCCCCTCCCTCCCAGGCCACCCCCTCCCTGGGAAGGCCTTGCCCCCTCTTGGGAGCCCTCTGCCTGGTTCGGATCGGACCCCTAGGCATCAGGAGCCCGCCATGGACAGGTGAGCGGGGGTGGATCACGTGTCAGGGCACCTGTTGTCCTGGCACCTTCCAAATACTGAGCAGGGTGTCTGCCGGGGGAGGGGATCGCTAGCTTCTGGAGCAGGGTCTGGATCTGGAGGGTCTGACGGGGGAGATATAGCAACATGTGGGAGGCTGGGAAAGGGAAGCGGGGTTCTTTGGGAGTAAGGGGGGCTGTGGGGAAGCGGGGTTCTTTGGGAGTAAGGGGAGCTGTGGGGAAGCGGGGTGCTTTGGGAGTAAGGGGGGCCGTGGGGAAGCGGGGTGCTTTGGGAGTAGGGGGGGCCGTGGGGAAGCGGGGTGCTTTGGGAGTAGGGGGGGCCGTGGGGAAGCGGGCTGCTTTGGGAGTAAGGGGGGCCGTGGGGAAGCGGGGTGCTTTGGGAGTAAGGGGGGCCGTGGGGAAGCGGGGTGCTTTGGGAGTAAGGGGGGCCGTGGGGAAGCGGGGTGCTTTGGGAGTAAGGGGGGCCGTGGGGAAGCGGGGTGCTTTGGGCGTTGGGGAGGCCGTGGGGAAGCGGGCTGCTTTGGGAGTAGGGGGGGCTGTGAGGAAGCAGGGTGCTTTGGGAGTAGGGGGGGCTGTGGGGAAGCGGGGTGCTTTGGGCGTCGCGGGAGTCTCAGTGGAGCTGATGGCAGGGATGCAGGGAGTGGGATCTCGGAGTGGGTGCTGGTGGTGGTGTGATTTGGGGGGGAGGGGAGTCTCTGGGGGGCTGAAGATCCTGGGGAGCAAAGATTGTACCAGTGAGCGACAGGGCTTTGGGGTCCGTGGCCCCGTCTCGTTCTTCCAGACCCTCCCCCGAGGAGCACCGGTCTCCCATCTGCCAGAGGCCTGAGAATAAGGCCCCCGCATCGTGCTGGCCGCCCCAGGGTACAGCCGGGTCCGAGTCAGAGCGGCTGCAGGGCAAGCGGTGGCTGCTGCGGCAGGGGGCGCCGCAGCAGAGCCGGGGGCCGGGGTCATCTCCCTCCATCTCCCAGCAGGGGAAGGAGCTGGTGACGTCGCCCATGGAGAGGGCCCAGCAGCGCGTCCTGACTGTGGCACTGGAGGAGTGCCCCATGGCAGCAGTGAGCAGTGGGGGGCTAGAGGGAGCTGCCAGAGCCCAGAGAGGAGGGGATGGGGTTGGGGGTGCTGCCAGAGCCCAGGCCAGAGGGGCTGGGGCGGGGGAGGGATTGGGGATGGAGACAGGGGTGAGGGAGGGATTGGAAGGAGCTGTGGGGACAGGGAGGGGGCTGCCAGAGCCCAGCCCAGAGGGGAGAGGGATGGGTGGGGATCTCAGCAGTGGGTGCTATCCCAGATAGGTCAATGGAAGGAGGGGTTGGGCTTACGACCAAGGAGGAAGCTGCCCTGACCAGGTGCCGCTGTCCTGTCAGCCTCGGGTGCGGGGGGTGGACCTCATCCCGTGCCCCAGCTCAGATGCCACCTCTCATTGGCAGGATGCCAGCCTTCAGCAGGAAGATCTGCTGATGCCGTCGCCTCCTAGCACGTAAGTGCACGTCCCTACCAACCAGCTGGGGTGGGACACAGGGCCCTCTAGGGGGCGCTGGCCCAGAGCTTCACTTCCCCTCTCTCTCCTGTCAGGGTTGATCAGCTGACAGCATCTTCCTCTTCCTCGGACCAGTGGGAGCAGTGCCCACAGCCAGGTAGGCGGAGCTCCAACTCATGCAGGGGTGGGGCTGGGGGTGGAGCTTGGACACAGGGGTGGGGCTCCATGGGAAGCAAGGGTTGAACTTTTCCTCAAAACGTTTTTTGACCGAAAATGTTGTTGAGAAAGAAACATTAATTTAAATGAAATTTCAGTAAAAAAATATTCTATTTTGGATGTTTTGAGAGTATCATTTTCTTGTTTAGCAACCATTTCTTTGTTTTATAGAAAAAGACGTGCTGAGAAGCTTCTAAAGAGATTGAATCAGTCCAAAAAACATTTAGATCTTTATCGGAATGAAACCTTTCTGCTCGAAATGTGACTTTCCCCAAGTCTCGTTTTGTGGGAAGTCAACATTTCTTCTTTTGTTCTGAAAATAGGTCTGGGGAGGCAAGTGTGTGCATTTTGGGGGCGGGGGGTTTCTGGGAGCTTGCTGAGGGTTTAGTGGATTCAGTACCGTTGGGGGCTGTCTGTGCATCGCGGGATGTGGTCCTCCCTTGACTTCTCCTGAACCCTGTGCCTCCTCCCAGCAGATCCTGTCCCAGAAGAAGCCGAGCCACCTGGCAGCCTCCTGCCTTCCTCCTCCTCCGCCTGGCCTCCCCCGATCTGTTCGCTGCTGCGCCCCCGGGCCACAGTCCCCCCCTTGCGGCACTGGGGCATCGCCCCGCTCTTCCAGAGTGTCAAATCCAAGCTGGAGACCTTCGCCGACATCTTCCTGAGCCCGGTCAAGCCGCGCTTGCGCCCCCCGCCGTCTCCTCATCCGGACGAGGGAGAGGGTGGGGGGCAGCCGGCGGAGCCTCTCCGCCCCGAGGAGGAGCCAGCGCAGAGCCGGAGCGGGCCAAGCCAGCAGGGGGCGCACAGCTCGCGCCAGGGGGTGAACATCGAGGTGAAAATTGCCATCTCTGAGCCAGCTGAGAGGAGGGGCCCTGGCGAGGCCAAAGATGATGGGGAGGGGGACAGCATTGTGAGCCGCCGACCCCCCATCTGCCAGTGGCGCCTGAGCCCTGAGGACCCCAGCCAGCCCCGCCTGGGCCGCAGCTACTCCTGCCCGGACTTCCCCTGGGCCATGCCGTCCCCATTGCCAGCGTCCGCCCCCTGCCCGCCTCGCCGTCGTCGTCACACGGTCTGCAGCCTGGAGGTGTCGCGGGAGTTGCTGCGGGGCCAGCCCTCGCCCCCCATCCTGCCCTGCCTGCGCAAGGAGGTCTTCCCCTTCCCGTCCCCGGCCTCCCGCCACCTGCTCAGCCCGGTGGTGTGCATGACCCGCTGCGACGAGGCCCGTTCCTCCTGCCCGGGCCCACCCCACCACGAGGAGCCTGCTACTGCCCTGCTTTGCCCCAGGTAACCCTGCCCCACCTGCTATCCCCTGCCTGCCCCTAACACCACCTCGCCACCCCACCTTGTCCCAGGTAACCCCTGCCCCATCCCTCTTGCCGCCCTGCTGTGGCCTAGGTCGTCCCACTGCCATCCTGCCTTGCCCCAGCATCTGGGCTCCCGGTGCCATGGCATCGCCTGGCCCTCCAGAAACGGCCCTGAGAGGTTCCTGGTCCATATGGTCTCCTTGCCTCACAGGGACGGCTCCCAGTGCCCGGAGCAGGGGGACAGGGGCCATGGCGTCACCACAGGCGGGATTCTCCTGTCACACACAGATGCCAAGGTGAGGTGGACCAATGGGAGGCAGTGTTGGTCCCAGAGTCCCAGTGCGGTGCTGGGGGCGCCGTGCTGTGGGGAGTGGGGGGCTCAGCGGGGGATGCCATGTTGCCGGGGGGCAGGCTTGGCGGGGGAGGGGCTCCGTGCGGGGGGGGCATCGTGCTGCAGAGGGAAGGCTCGGCGGGGGGCACCGTGCTGCAGGAAGTGGGGGGGGGGGGCTCAGCGGGGGATTCTGGTAGAGCAGAGGATTCTGGGAGTACCCCTGAGGACACAATGGCTCTAGGAGGATCCAACAGCAGACCATTCTGGGTGTATCCCCAGGGGAGATGCTCCCTGGAAGAGCTGAGGCTTCTGGGAGTATCCTGGGAGGGGGGCCGTCATGCTGGTGGGAGCGGGAGGGGTGGTGTCTTGCTGCAGGGGGAGGCTCGGCGGGGGGCGCAGTGCTGCCGGGAACAAGGGAGGGCTTGGCCGGGGGGGCTCGGCGGGGGGCACCATGCTGCGGGGAGTGGGGTGGGGGCTCAGCAGGGGATTCTGGTAGAGCAGAGGATTCTGGGAGTACCCCGAGGAGACGGCTCTAGGAGGATCCAACAGCAGACCATTCTGGGTGTATCCCCAGGGGAGATGCTCCCTGGAACAGCTGAGGCTTCTGGGAGTATCCTGGAAGTGGGGGCGGCATGCTGGCAGGAGCGTGTCGTGCTGCAGTGGGAGGCTCGGTGGGGGGCGCAGTGCTGTCGAGAGTGGCGGGGGGTTGGGGAGGCTCAGCGGGGGCGCAGTGCTGTCGGGAGCAGGGGAGGGCTTGGCGGGGAGCGGGGGGGCTCGGAGGGGGGTGCCGTGCTGTCAGGAACAGGGAGGTGGCTCGGCAGGGTGCCGTGCTGCGGGGGGCACTCTCCACTCTGTGTACATAACAGGGAATCTTTCCTGATCCTGTTCTATTTTTCTCCCCATTCCCTGCAGTGCTCCCAGGAAGAGAGCACAGGGAAAGTGTCCCGCTTCCGCATCCGCAAGACCCCAGCCAAACAGCAAGCCAACCTCACGCCAATGGGCCTGCCCCGGCCGGTCAGGTATTGGGAGCTCTGGGGGGAGGGGAGTGGTTGAGAGTCTGGACTCCTGGGTTCTATCCCCTGCTCTGAATCTACCCAGCGGTTACAGCTGGCCATAGGATTCTCTTCCATTCCTGTTGTGTGGCGGCCGTCCAGCCCCCACGTCCCACCCCCGAGGCTGCCGAGTCTCCACACGGACAAGGGATTTCCGTGCGCTGTTGCTAAGTCTGGTCTCCCTGTAACAGGTTGGACAAGAAGGAGTTCAGTTTGGAGGAGATCTACACAAATAAGAACTATCGCACTCCCACCGAGAAGCGGTGAGAGGGCCCTGGGTGCTGCTGCTGGAGGGGGTGAGGGGTTGGGGGTGGCTACGATGGGGGGGACATCCCCCTCTTCCACCTCACAGGAAGGGGAAAGCCTGGCTTCAGAGTTGTGGAGGGATGCAGGAGGTTAAATCTAGCCGTGGTTGGTTCTTGCTGCTGGGAACCCAGGGGTCCAGCTCACAAACTCGCTGCCCCCCTAAACAGCAGGAGGTGTTTGGTCCTGAGTGGAGGACCCAGGAGTCCGATCCCCATTCTCCCCACTCCTTGTGCTGAGGGTGTCCCAGCTGGGGGGACACAGTAGGTGAGGACCGAGGTGTCTGGGCCCCATTTGTGCTGTCGGCGTCCCAGCTGGGATACAGGGTGGGTTGGTGGACTCGGGCACTGGGTCCCGTCTAGCCCCCTCTCCTCCCCCCGTAGGACCTTCGAGACGATCTTCGAGGAGCCTCGGGAGCGGAACGGGGCACTGGTGCTTACCAGCCAGCGCAAGCTGAAGCGCACCATGGAATTCCAGGACAGCAGCCTGCCCCGCAAGCAGCGCCGTGCCCGGCCCCGGGGGAGGCTGGCGGGGCGAGCACCAGGTGGGCGCCGGGCCCCACCCCAGCACCCTGACCTGGAGGAACTGCTGCGCCAGCGCCTGGCCGAGCTGGACGCCCTGTTTGAAGCTGATGGGGACTAGGGGACGCTGTGCACTGTCCAGATCCATGCTGGGGATTGAGCCAGAGACTGAGTGGCCCCTCTGTCCTTGGTATTGCTCATTGGCCTGGGGGAGCTCCCAGAATCCTCTGGGATCCTAGGAGAGTAGTTACCTCCCAGGATACTCCCAGAAGCCTCAGCTCTTCCAGGGAGCATCTCCCCTGGGGGTACACCCAGAATGGTCTGCTGTTGGATCCTCCTAGAGCCATCGTGTCCTATGGGGTACTCCCAGAATCCTCTGCTCCCCTGGGGCTCCTGGACCCACGTCCAAGCAGAGATCTCTCTGGGAGAGAGATGTCCTAGTTCTACCCAGAATCCTTTGCTGCCCAGGCGGAGTCATCTCCTCCCTGAGCCCTAGTTCCACCCAGAATTGGCTGCTTCCCTGGGGGCAGCTCTTGGCTGCTCCCAGATCTGCCTGAGCTGAGGCAGCCGTCCTGCAGCCCATCGCCAAGCTGCCTCTGCCACTGCTCCCCTCACAGGCTCCAGGTCCAGTCCAGGAGCGGGGTGGGGGGGATGAATGTCCAGCAGGTGTGATGAACCTTTCCATTCTCAGCACTCAGTTGCCTACGCACAAATCCTCCTGGTGCTTCCATCCTCCCGGTGCCTCTGTCTACCGCCCCCCAGGGGCTGAACATACCAGGGGGTAGATTGTTTAGTGGGGGGGGGGGCAGTATTAGCCATTTTAGGATCACCTCCCACTGGGTTCCTGGGGGGCAAGTGGCCTTTGTCCAGTCGGGCTGGGATATAGGGCAGGAGAGGGGGCTTGTGGCATCAGTTCCCTGTGTGTATCAGGAGGAGGGCATTTTCCCCTCTGACATGTGACTGCAGCCTCGGGGGCACTGGTAGGAGCCCTGGGCGGGCGCTGTCTCCTGGGCTGGGCCCCGTTGGGTCAGTCAGTGGATATTTGCTGGTTTTATGTGTGTGGTTTTTTTTGAGATCTATATTTCTATTAAACTTTTCAACAAAAACATCCAGCCTGTTGTCTGATCTGCTTCATTTGTGCTGACCCTGGCACTAGGGACCACTGTGCTGCAGGGGGGGAGCTCAAAAGGGGGCACTCTCCCTTTGCAGGCAATGCTGATCTCTACACACCACTAGGGGGTGCTGTGCTGCAGTGAGCTCCTCGGCTGTGATCTGAGAGGTAGCAGGTACAGGAGGAAGCTGATGGGAGGTAAGCCCTCAACCTCCGTTCCCTGTGGGTGGGAGATATGTCCACCTGGAGCTGCTGGACTAACTGGCCCAGGCTGTTAACCCTGAACCCTACTGTTGGCACTAATTGAGTGCTGCGCCTTGCTTGTTCAGGCTTATTTGGCAGCTCTGAGCCTGCCATAGCCACTGCAATGCCTTGCCAGAGTCTGCCCTGCTTGCGACCCATCTCTTAAGGGAGCTGGGTCCCAAAGAGGGTGGGAGCTGCAGCAGAAAAGGCTCCTGTTTCCATGCATGGGAAAGGAGATGGGAGGAGGCCAGTGTTAAGGCAACTCCTTTACTGTAGCACCTAGGAGCCCCAGTCACAGTCCAGGTCTGCATTGTGCTTGGTGCTGTATGAACAAAGTGATTGTCCCTTGAGTGCCGGCACTGGATAGGGATGAGATATCCCGGGTCATACCCCCTCCCCACTGCTGTGGCTTGGGGTGGAGGAGGGATGGAGCTGGGTTTGGACTGGCCTGGTGTGACTACATGGGACTCTGAGAGCAGGCCTGGCCGTGCCATGGTGCTGTGGTTGGGTGGGGCACTGGGGCTGTGACATCACAAGGCTGGGTGATGGAATCAGGTGTCATTGTGGTGTGGTGTGGCAGGGCTATGACATTACAGTATGATGTGATGTCATCAAGCTGTGCTGTGACATCATGCTGCAGTTTGTGGGACTGTGACATCACCAGGCTGTTGCGTCTCCTGGGGACGCTGTGACATCACAATGTGGGGGAGGGGCTGCAGGGACTACTTCCAGCTGAGGGATTTTTTTCCCTCTTTCTGCGCTTTCATCAGATGGCGGAGGGATCGCACGCTGTGGACGGAATTGCGTCGCGTGCCGTGCGCAGAGAAGAGGATCCGGCAGCGACGCGCAGAGACAGACAGCCGAGAGAGTCGGGGGACAGGGGCGAGCGGGGCGCGGCCCGTGGAGGGGGAGGGCGAGACCAACCGGGCCCCCTCCCGTGAGGGAAGCAGAGACTGGTTCGGACTGAACCATTCCATCCCCACCGCTCCGGCCAATCAACGGGGGGCAACGAGGACAGCGCTGGGCACGAGCCTCGCGGCCAATCAGCGCGGGGGTCGCGAGACGCCCCGCTCCCCGCAACGGCCGCGAGAGCCCCCTCCCCGCCCCGTCAACGGATTCCTGCCCTCTACGCCCGCTTTCTTAAAGGGACAGAGCAACGTCAGGCGTCAAGGGGGATTTCTGCCGGAAGAAAACAACCCCCCTCTTCATCCCAGCGCCTGTCAATGGATTTAAAGGGAGCCCGGAGCTGGTAAAGGGGAGTTCGCTCCTGCCCCATTGTGGAAAGGGGTTTCTTGTCGGAGGAGTTTGACGCCAAGTTCTTAAAGGGGACGCCAGCTGGCCTAATTACGGAAGTGGCTGGTGAGATTTAAACTCCGGGTTCTTAAAGGGGACGTGGCCCCGACATGAATTCCGAGAAGCGATTTCAGTCCGGTTTCTTAAAGGGGCCGTGACCCCGCCCCGCCGGGAGGCAGACGCCGATCAATCTGGATCCGTACAGGGGAGGCGACCCCCGCGAAGCCAGACGCGTTGGCGGGGGCAGTTGTGCCCCTGGATTGTGAAAGGCGAGGTTCCTCCCTCGGCCCATCGACCATTGCCATTGCTGGCAGAAGTGGACGCTGGAGTCTTAAAGGGGAAGTCACTCCTCCCCTCCGACGTGCTTGGGGGCTGAAGACGTTTCATTCCGGACTCTCCAAGGGGAAGTTGCCTCGCGCGCAGGCCGCCTGCCAAAGGGACTGTCTGTGCTGGGGGGGTCGAGCCCGCACACTTAAAGGGGAGGCCAAAGCCCAGAAGCCGCCCAGCCCCCGCTGCAGTTTGTGCGGGGCGGGATTTAAATCTAGGGGCCCCAACCCCGCAGGGGTGAGGTGAGGCCTGATTAAAGGGGAGGCCTGTGCGAGAAGCCTGTCCTTAAAGGGGAGGTCCTTGGAAAGAGGGTTGTAGCCTCCCGCAGCAAGTTAATCTGAATTAAAGGGGAGGCGCACCTCGGCCCCTCCCTGTCTTGGAGTTTATGTCAAGGGACATTGAACCTCTATTATTTGACAGGCCTGCCTTAAAGGGGAGGACGCACAGAGCAGCCGCTGTGGCGTTCTGAAGGGGAGGCCCCCCAAAGAAACTGCCACGGGGAGTTTGTGTTGGGGGGCCCTAAATCGGATTTCAAAGGGGAAGATTGCCACCGTGTGTCAAAATCCCCCTTAAAGGGGAGGTTGCCAGCAAGTGTTTAAAGGGGAGGACAAAGACACATCCCCTCCACTTCCTGGGGGAGCACCTCCCCCCTCCGGTTCTCCACCAATCAGCGCCCAGAGGAGAGGACCCAGTTCAGAACAGCTGCCATGCAGCAGGCTGGAGAGGGGTGAAGGGCGTCGCAGGAAGAGGCTTGGACGGGGGCAGCATGGAAGCAGCGGCAGCTCCTGCCCCCTGCTGGAGCGGGGGAGGTGGCAGGGCCCGGAGGCTGCGTCGCTGCTCGCGGCGGGACCGCGAGAGCCGCCGGAGCCAACGTCGGGGGGGACGCCCAGGGGAGCCTGCCCACCGGGGCATCCTCTCCTCCTCCTCAGACTCAGAGAGCGAAGGTCCCGCCCCGCCGGCCCCTGTGGCGCCCGGTAAGCCCCGGCGCCGGCCCTTGCGCCGGAGGACGAGGCCATCAGGCTCCTCCTGCAGCCATGAGGAGGAGGAGGAGGAGGAAGAGGATCTGATTGACGGCTTCGCCATTGCTAGTTTCATCAGTCTGGAGGCACTGGAGGTGAGGGGCTGAGAATCGTTCTCAGCCACAGGCACTATAGGGCACAGGAGACACATAGCAGAGCCCATTCCAGGCGAAGCACAGTGGTGTGCGACACACGTACACCACACCCAAAACAGACAATTATAGGCAGCCCAGCCCGGATAGGGTGGATTGATGGGGTTATGTTTCTGGAGTACTTGGCATATAGCCGTGGAGATGGGGCCATGTCTCAGTGCTGGGGGTTCCCGGGGGCTGGAATATAGTGAGCGACGTAGTTAGGTGCCAGAGGTTCCTGTCAGCTGAGATATAGTTGGGGAGACAGGGATATGTCTCGGGGATGGGGGGTTCCGGGGGCTGGGATATAGTGGGGCAGGGGCTGGGACAGGGCTGCATCTTGATGCTAGGGGATGGGATATAGCATGACGGAGGGGCTGTGTCGCAGTGCCAGGGGATGGGATATAGCTGGGGGGGACGGGGATGCCTGTGCGTTGGAACTGGGGGTTCCTAGCACTGGATATAGTGGGAGAGATGGGGCTATCTCTCAATGGCAGGGGTTCCCGAGGGCTGGGATATAGCCGGGGGAACGGGGTCATGACTTTTGTCTGGGATGCTGGGCGCTGTGTCCAAGATGGTTGCTCTCCTTTGGGAAGCGGTGCTGTGTCAGGCCGCAAGTAAGGCTGTGTCTACACTGCCAAAACTTCACTCGTTCAGGGGTGTGAAAAAACACCAGTATAGACACCTTGTTCGAGGTGGTTATTTTTTATCCCCAGGAGAGCTCTCCCCTGGCGATAAAGCGTGACTCCGTTGCCCACGGCACAGCGCGGCCGTGTTGTAACGTGGGCAGTGTAGACATGCCGTAAGACATCTTCCGGTTAAGATGTGAAGCAGGGAATCCAGGTTTCAGCAATGCAGGGGGGGGAGCTCCCCAGTCTCAGTGTGTTCCTGTTCTGCGGTGACTCATGCTCGCTCCTCTTGTCAGACTGGACTGATTAGGAATCAAGGCGTGTACCCCAGAGTAAAGGTCAGTTGTAACCTGTCACGTCCCGCCCCCAAGGTGGCTGCTTCTTAGCACCAGGCAAGGGATCCCTATGTAAACAGTCCCTGTGCCCTGCCCAAGAGGTGGCCATATCTCAGTGCTGGGCAAGGGATCCCAGTATAAGCAGCTCCACCCCAGAGGTGGCTGCGTCTGAGCGCTAGGTGAGGGAACTCATTAGGGGTGGCTGGGCAGGTGTCATCTGTCCTCAAGGAGCTGCTTCACCATCTCCCCCTCCCCACAGAAGGACACGACACTGAGGACCCCCGAGCGGCTGGAGCATCGGCTGAAGCACTCGGGGAAGCGGAAGCGGGACGAGGGGAGCCGCTCAGAGGAGGAGGAGGGCCGTGATGAGAGCTCAGAGAAGGGGTGTGGGCGGCATGCGGGGGAGCGGGCGCTGAGGAGACGCAGCAAGAGGAGGAGGAAAGAGGTGAGTGGAGAGGGGTGTGTGGGATTGGGCAGGGAGAACTGTGGGGCTGGATGACATGGGGCTGCAAGGGAGGGTGGGGAGCTGGGCAGGGGGATGGCAGGGTATTGCAGGGGTGGGTGGGTGCTGTGAAAGGGGGACAGGGGATGCTGGAAGAGTAGGGGCTGGGTCGCGGAAAAGGCTGGGGGTGCAAGGGAGGGTGCGGGGAGACGGAGCATGGAGGTGCAAGGGAGGGTGGGGGTTGGATGAGGACTTTGGGATGCAGGCCGGGGGGTGTTCATGACATGGCAGGGGCATCTCAACTCTGCTCATCAGGGGGCGGTGCTGCCAATCGTACCCCTTCTTTCCCACAGGCCTCCCTCCGCTCCTACTTGGAAACAGGATACATAGTAAGTGGCTCCCTCGCGCTCCGCCTCTCCCCCCTTTGTCTGGCCCACGGCACCCCCTAGGGGCAGGCTCGGGCAGCTCGCCCTCTGCTCATCCCACCTTTGTCTTTCTCCCTTGCAGTGCGACATGGAGAGTGACCCAGGGGAGCAGGTGAGAGGCCCTGAACCTCACCCCTCCTCCTGCCCCCTCCTCCCATCCCCACCCCCTGAACTCCACCAGCCCACCCCTCCTGCCCCCACATCCCTGAATCCGCCCTCCCCCGGGCAGGCGTGTTTGGGAGGGGAGCCCTCCCTGGGGAGCTCAGAGAATCAAGGGGGGGGGGGGGCGCCTGGCGTGTATTTGGCAGCAGGGGGCTCCCCACAGCCAGCAATAACATGAGTTCATTTCTCTCCCTATCAGGCCTCCAATGATGACCTGGATCAATCGTTCACTGTTTCAACCAACAAAGGTGGGTGCTAAAGGAAAAAAGCGCCCCTTACCGAGCACCCCCACCCTGCTCGCTGCAGCACAGCGCCCCCTGTGACATTACCCCGGGTACAATCCGGACTGTTGAACAACTGCGTCCCCTTCATTCTCTAGCCTGTGGTGCCTTTTGCACTACTTTGCTGTGAGAACAGCCATTCCTGGTCCTACTCACTCATAGCCCCTAGCCTGCAGAATCGTTCCCAGCTAAACGACAGGAGAGTACTCTGGCCAGCCACTCATGAATTACATACAGGGCGACACCAGCAAATTCCCGGTCCCAGCCTTGTCCGCCAGAAATGGACGTCTTGTACTGCCCAGCTCCCAGCTGGGCAATACAAGCTCACAGAAAGTCAATCGTTTCATCAATGGAAAATTATATGCATATAATTTTCCATCTCAAGTGGAGGTTCCCAAATGCTTCAATCCAAACACACTGGCTTAGATAAAACAATAAAACAAGTTTCTTAAAACAATAAAACAAGTTTCGTATCAACAGAAGGAAAGATTTTAAGTGATTACAAGTAATGAGGCATCAAAGTCAGAAGTGGTTACAAAGAAAATAAAAATCAAAAAGGCAAACTAATACCTAACATAAGAACAGCCATACTGGGTCAGACCAAAGGTCCATCTAGCCCAGTATCCTGTCTACCGACAGTGGCCAATGCCAGGTGCCCCAGAGGGAGTGAACAGAACAGGTAATCATCAAGTGATCCACCCCATCACCCATTCCCAGCTTCTGGCAAACAGAGACTAGGGACACCATCCCTGCCCATCCTGGCTAATCGCCATTGATGGACCTATCCTCTGTGAATATATCTAGTTCTTTTTTGAACTCCATTGTAGTCTTGGCCTTCACAACATCCTTTGTCAAGGAGTTCCACAGGTTGACTCTGCGGTGTGTGAAAAAATACTTCCTTTTACAAGGAAGTACCTACCTTAACAAGCTAAGAGAACTTAAAGCAAAAATGTTTTTCTCACCATAAGCTTACAGCAGTCTGGCTGGATTGCTTCAGCTAGGATTTCCCCCCAGTTCAGTGATGCTGCCTTTGTCATTCCAACTTCACTGCTGCTGTGAGTAGAGATATGGAGAGAGAGAGATGATTTGGAGGCCACTGTTTCTCATACCCTTTTTCCCTCTTTGAGGATTATCTCCAGCTGGGGTTCAGGCGACAGGCAGTCCGTTTACACGGAACCCCCCAGCTGTGGCTTTGTCAAGTTCTCGCTCACACCCTGCCAAAGAATGGCCGCTTATCTAGTATGTGATGGTTCATTGGTTACCTGGCCGGGACGACAATGTGTCTTTTGTCTCTGAAGAACTGTTTTGGGCCTGCTTTTCTAAACTTGGAACACGTTACAACAATGTGATACTGTAGAATCTTATAACTTCACATACATTTTTGCCACACATATTTTACCAGGACAAAAATGTTCAGCAGATTGAGTTTTCAAATACCACCTCACAAGGCATACGTTTGTATACAATTTATCATAGTCTGTTGAAAAGCGTGAACATGGGGTACAGTCTGTCACACACCCCTAGCACTGACTGCTGGGGAGAGTGCCTCCTACTGAGCCCCCCCACCCTGCTCATTGCATGGCAGCACCCACCCACCCCACCCCCAGCGCTGCATTGGAGCATCAGGGCAGCACTGGCAGCCCGGGGAGTGCCCCCTGGTGCTGGGTGGTCTCTCACTGGGTGCTGTCTCTCTCCCCAGCCTCGGGCCCAGTTGGTGCCGTGAACGGGAGCTGTGCAGCCAAACTCTCTGTGATCCCCAAGGTCTCAGGGCTGGAGCGGAGCCAGGAGCGGAGCCACGAGGCCGACGGGGACCCCCTGCTAGTGCCTTTCCTGCCCAAGGACCCCCTTTCTCAGGCAGCCCCAGCCCTCCCTGTGGCCCCGGCCCGGCCCCCTACTCCTCCAGCCCCGCCGCCCTCCCGGACACCCAACCCGGCTGCTGCCCGCACCACACCCCAGCCCCGGGGCCAGCCGCCGGCGCCGCAGGGGGGCCAGGCACCCCACGGCCTGCCCCAGCCCACTGTGCATGGGAAGGGAGCACCCTTCGCCAGCCCCACGCCGCCGGGGCCCTATGGAGCAGGGCTGGACCTCAGCATCGCCGGGTGAGTGAGCTAGGGCGTGCATTCCTGCCTCGTTCTGTCCCCCTTCGTTCTGTCGCCTTTCCCCCCCTTCTTTTCTTGCTCTCTCTCAATCGTGTGTGTGTCCCCTCCCCCGTTCCTTTCCATGTTCCGTACCCCCTCATTTTCCCCCCACTAACTCTCCTCTCGTTCGGTCTCGCTCGTTCTCTCCCCTGGGCTGATTTTCTCTCTTCCTCTCTGTCTTCTGCAGGTGTAGCCGGAGCAGCGCACACGCCAAGCCCCTGCTGCCCCCGTGCTCCTCCTCCTCGCAGCTTCCTCCCCGCCCCTCCACCCCCTCGCTGGCCCTGCCCCCCCATGCCTTCCCTTCCACCCTGCGCCCCCCCACCCACCATCACCCACCTCTCTTCCCCCCCTCTCCGGGCCTGCCCCCACCACCCCCTCTGCTCCAGGTCGCTGGGCACCCCGCCGCAGCCGCAGCCTTATCCGGTGAGTTGGGAGGGAGGCACTGGGGGTGGGAGGGTGCATGGCAGGGCTGGTGGGGCCAGTCCCATCCCTTCTGGGAAGGGGTTGGTGGAGGGGGGAGGGGAACATCTTTCAAGGTGAGGCTGGCAGAAGATGGTTCCCATATCTCCAGGGGAGAGGGGCCGGCAAGGGGATCCCATCTCTCTGGGAGGGTGCGGAGGTGGCTGGTAGTTGTGGAAGGGATTTCATTTCTCAGGAAGAGGTGGTGGGGGGTGGTCCCATCTCTCTGGGAGGTTGAGGGGGAGGGGCTACAAGAGGGTCCCATATCCCCCAGATAACTCCATCCCCTGCTCTCTCCTCTCCCTGCTCAGAACAAGAGCTGATCCGGCAAGGCCTGAGCTCGCGGTTCCTGACAGCGCAGGGCGGGGCCGACATGGGGGCAGCCGCCATCCGCCCGCTGGCCTTCCAGTTCCATCAGCACAACCACCAGCACCAGCACACCCACCAGCACACGCACCAGCACTTCACCCCCTTCCCGCCGGGCATGATGCCCGCCCCCGCCATGGTGAGTGATCCTTCGGGGGCATCAGCTCCGGTCCGACCCCAGGGCAGGAAACTCTGCCTCAGGGGGAGCGGGGAAAGGGACACAGGACCTTTCCCCTCTAGAGAGCACTGGTGCGTTGGGTTCCCCTTATATCCCACTTTTTCTTTTCCAGTTTGAGAAATACCCAGGCAAGATTGATGGGCTTCTGAGGCATAACGTGAGTGCGGCGTTTGCAGCCACTACCCTGTGCCAGGGGTTCCCAAGGGCTGGGATATTGGGGGCGGGGGGAGAGGCAGGGCTGTGTCTAGGTGCCAGGGCTCCTGGGGGCTGGGATATTGCGGGGGGCAGGGCTGTGTCCAGGTGCTGGGACTCCTGGGGGCTGGGATATTTGGGGAGGGGGGCAGGGCTTTGTCTAGGTACCGGGGCTCCTGGGAGCTGGGATATGGGTGGGGGCAGGGCTGTGTCTAGGTGCTGGGGATATTGCAGCAGGACAGGGCTGTGTCTAGGTGCTAGGACTCTTGGGGGCTGGTATATTGAGGGGGGGGGGGAGAGAGTGGGAGGGCAGGGCTGTGTCTAGGTGCCGGGGCTCCTGGGCGCTGGGATATGTCGGGGCGGGACGGGGTCATGTCTCAATCCCAGGGGTGGTTCTTCGAGCAGTGTCCCTATGGTTGCTGCACTGTAGGTGCGCTTGTACCCCCTGCGCCTTTGGTCGGAGATTTCTCATAGCAGTGTCTGGTCCGCTCGTGCCCCGTGCTGCTTTTCTGTAGCACTGCGTGAGCGAACCACCCTCAGTTCCTTCTCAGCTGGAGACAGAACTCTGGCAGTGGTTCCCGTTGAGATTACCTCAACTGTGTCCTGCTTTGTTGTTGTAGTAGTTAGTTTGTCGTGTTTAACGTTAGTGTAATTAGTTAACAAGTGGTAGTAGTAGCTTTAGCTTCCTAGTTATGAAAAATAATTAATATTTGTTTTAAAAATCTGTTACATTTAGATAGATATTAGTTAGTAGATAAGGTAGTTTGTGTTCACTGGGAGGTTATGCCCGGTTCTCCCGGTGTCAAATGTTGTCTGTTGTGACGGGCACTCCTCAGTGCATTTGTTGCCTCGGGGAATCACACTTTGCCCGAAAGTGTAAATTCTGTCTGGCATTGACATCTAGAGCCAGAAAAATCTGGGAGATCAAATTTCGGCTCCTGATGATGGAGAGCTCACTACGCCTGGCTTCTGACCCAGGCCAAGGGACTCCTCCTGGACACCAGGAAAATATGCTACCTCCACGATCTCTCAACTGCTCTCATCGATGGCATCTAGGAGGAAGATGCAAGACTCCTCTCATAAGCCTTCCAAAGGTCATGCCCTGAGTTTACCAGGTAGAATTTCTTAAAAAAGCCAAGGTCGTCAGTATCTTCAGCTACTTCAGCGCTATCTGTTCTCCAATCTGGTACCTGTGAGGCTGCAGGTTCCTCAGGTTCCGAGGGCACCACTGGACCAAAAGATGGCAAAGCCTCAGGCCCAGCGAGATCGTTGGTACCGTTAGCAGACCAGAGCAGCAAGAAAAGCTCTTCCTCTGCGTCCTTGGTACCAAAGCAGCCTATCGTTAACAATTTTCCAGGGCTTCGAACACCACCCATCACAAAGATGGGCAACCTTCATCGCCTGCCCTCTCTAGGAGACCTGATCCTCAAGAAGAAATTTTTGAGGAGCAAGAAACTAAAGCCAGTGAAGAGGTCTCTCCTCTGGCCACATCTCAACGCTTGATGAAGCAGTCATGCCTCCTCCTCCATCCTTGGTGGATGATTTTTTAAGCAGTTCAGGATCTGGTCAAGAGAATTGCCAACTCCTTGCAGATCTCTCTCCAGGAGGTTAAAGAACCTCATCATAAGCTGCTTGGTGTCCTTCATTCACCCTCATCTGCCCACATAGCCTTGGCTGTCAACAAGGCCCTTCTGGACCCCGCAGCGATCATCAGGCACTATTCTGTCTACATGTGAGAGAACGGATAAGAAATATTACGTTCCAGCAAAAGACTTGTTGTTTTCTCATTCCTCTCCTACTTCTTTGGTGGTCGACGCAGTTAACGAATATGGAGGGCAGCACTGTGCTAAATCCACATCCCATGAAAGATGATAAACGTTTAGCCCTCGTTGGTAGAAGATCTTATTCGTCAGCCTACTTACAACTTAAAATAACCAAGTATCAGGTGTTAATGGTGAAATATAATCACTAAGGCCTTACCAAATTCACGGCCATGAAAAATGCTTCACGGACCAGGAAATCTGATCTCTTGCGTGCTTTTACCCTATACTATACAGATTTCACGGGGGAGACCAGCGTTTCTCAAATTGGGGGTTCTGACCCAAAAGGGAGTTGCAGGGGGGTTGCAAGGTTATTTTAGGGGGATCGGGGTACTGCCACCCTTACTTCTGCGCTGCCTTCAGAGTTGGGTGGCCGGAGAGCGGTGGCTGTTGGCTGGGTGCCCATCTCTGAAGGCAGCGCCCCGCCAGCAGCAGCACAGAAATAAGGAGAACAGGAGGACTTGTGGCACCTTAGAGACTAACAAATTTATTAGAGCATAAGCTTTCGTGGACTACAGCCCACTTCTTCGGATGCATATAGAATGGAACATATATTGAGGAGATATATATACACACACAGACAGAGAGCATAAACAGGTGGGAGTTGTCTTACCACCTCTGAGAGGCCAATTAATTAAGAGAAAACAAACTTTTGAAGTGATAATCAAGCTAGCTCAGTACAGACAGTTAGATAACAAGTGTGAGAATACTTACAAGGCGAGATAGATTCAATGTTTGTAATGGCTCAGCCATTCCCAGTCTTTATTCAAACCGGAGTTGATTGTGTCTAGTTTGCATATCAATTCTAGCTCAGCAGTTTCTCGTTGGAGTCTGTTTTTGAAGTTTTTCTGTTGTAATATAGCCACCCGCAGGTCTGTCACTGAATGACCAGACAGGTTAAAGTGTTCTCCCACTGGTTTTTGAGTATTTTGATTCCTGATGTCAGATTTGTGTCCATTAATTCTTTTGCGTAGAGACTGTCCGGTTTGGCCAATGTACATGGCAGAGGGGCATTGCTGGCACATGATGGCATATATCACATTGGTAGATGTGCAGGTGAACGAAATAAGAAATAAGGGTGGCAATACCTACCACATCATTCTTGTGCTACTGCCTGCAGAGTTGAGCGGCCAGAGAGTGGCGGCTGCTGACTGAGGGCCCAGCTCTGCAGGCAGCAGCGCAGAAATAAGAGTGGCAATACCATACCAGGCCATCCTTACTCCATACTGCTGTTGGCGGCGGCTCTGCCTTCAGAGCTGGGCTCTCGGCCAGCAGCCGCCGCTCTTCAGCTGCCCAGCTCTGAAGGCAGCGCCGGTGCCAGCAGCAGCGCAGAAGTAAGGGTAGCAGTACCACAACCCCCACTACAATAACCTTGCGACCCCCCCCCCCCCCCCGCTACAACTCCTTTTTGGGTCAGTACCTCTACAATTACAGCACTGTGAAATTTCAGATTTAAAGAACTGAAATAATGAAATTTACGATTTTTAAAATCCTATGACCGTGAAATTGACCAAAATGGGCTGTGAATTTGGTAGGGCCTAATAATCATATAAATTACACCAAACTGAACTCTTTTGTTGACCGCTTACTGGCGGAGCAGAGAGAGCAATTCCAGGCAATTATTGTGGAGGGCCAGCTTCTTGCCAGAACACCACTACAAGCCTCTCTCAACACTGTCGATATTGCTGCCCATTCGAACTCTGCAGCAGTAGTTCTGAGAAGGGCTTCCTGGCTCCAGCTCTGGATTTCTGAAAGAGGAGCAGAATACGGTGGAAGACCTTCCTTTTGATGGATGTAAACTGTTTGCAGACGGGGCAGATGAATCTCTGAGCACATTAAAGGATTCTAGGGCTACGTTGTGTTCTCTTGGGAACTATACATCTGCCTACAAGAGATGGTTTAGCAAGTCCCAGACAGCTCCGAGATCCCAGACAGCTCAATTCCTCATCTCCCAGAGGCTGTGTGAACCATAGCAGAAGACACCCAAATTCCAGAGAAAGAAACCATCCAACTCTCAGCCTTCTGCCTTGCACCCTTCCACCTCTGCACAGCAATTCTGATGGGCTAGTTGAGATTTCTGAATTACCACCCTCATCCTTACCAACTCCACCAGTTCCACTGCCTTCCTCCCTTTGGCGATGACCTTTACCTCTTCAGGCACGTTTGAGAGTTGATCCCTACAGTCAGATGGGTTTTGGAGATCATCTCCACAGGGTACGCCATCCCCTCCACATCTTTTCCATTGACCAACCCCCCTCTCCGTCCCTTTTCAGGGACCCCTCTCACGGGAGCTTGCCTTGTCAGGAAATAGCCTCTCTCCTACAATCGGGTGTTATAGAACCAGTTCCCATGCAGCACAGAGGAAAGGGGTTTTAGTCCAGGCACTTCCTAATACCAAAAAAGAATGGCCCTGGGAGACCCATCCTAGATTTGAGGCTACTCAACACTGAGGTGAAGGCACAAACATTCAAAATGGTGACACTTGCAGTGTTAATTCTGTCACTAGATCCAGGGGATTGGTTCTCAGCCCTTGACCTTCAGAATGTGCTTTTCCACATTGCGATCCAGCCATCTCACAATGGACATTTTATTGTCAGCCAGGACCACAGTCAGTACCAGGTGCTCCCTTTCAGCCTGTCATCTGCCCCGAGGGTCTTTTTGAAAGTCATCTCAGTAATAGCAGCATAGCTCCGCAGGAAAGGTATTTTAGGGTTCCCTTACCTGTATGATTGGCCGCTGAAGGGTTGCTCCCTGGAACTGACTTCAGGGGCCACTTCCGAAGCCATAGATCTCTTCCTCAACTTGGACCTACAACTGAACATTCAAAAATCTCCTTTTGACCCCTGTGCACAGCTTAGCGTTCATAGGAGCGCATCTTGATTCAGTAACAGCAGGAGCCTACCTTCTTCTGCGCAGGTGTGTGGCCCTTTCCAACATAGCCAATACAGTCCAGCTCAGCACCCAGACTTCGGTCAAGAACTGTCTTCAGTTGTTGGGGCACATGGCAGCCAGTCGATCACGCAAGACTCCGATTACACCGCCTTCAAGGGTGGCTCAGGAGTGTTTAGTCATCAAACAGACACAGTTTAAATATGCTTCTTTCCATACCCACTTGCATAAAACCGTCCATCAATTGTTGGAAAGACCATCACGGCGTGTGCGCAGGACTCCCATTTGTACGTCTTTTCCCAACGCTCGTCATAATGACTGATGCCTCCATGCGAGGGTCGGGAGAGCACCTGGATGTTCACATGGCCCAAGGCAAGTGAACGTCACAAGAGACCATGCTACACATCAACCTCCTGGAACTCTGAGTGGTCAGATACGCCTTTCTCTGGTTTCTACCACTAATCGGGGCAAGTACATAAAGGTTGTGACGGACAACATGTCATGCATGTTTTACATAAACTGGCAAGGAGACGGAAGATCCCCCTCCCTCTGCACTGAGGCTGTCAAGCTCTGGAATTGATGCATATACAATCAGAGCGTCATCACAGCAGCCCGTCTTCCAGGGGCTCAGAATGTGACAATGGATACTCTCAGCAGGCACTTCTTCCAAGACCACGAGTGCAGAAATAGATTCCAGCATATTACACTACATATTCCGGTAATGGGGCACCTCCCAGATAGGTCCCAAACTGGAGAAGGATGCTCGATTAGTGGATTGAGATTTCCGATCCATCCCAGCAATAAACAAGAGATGTGCCTAGTTTTGCTCCAGAGGCGGACTGGGTCACCGACTCCTGTGAGATGCCTTCATTGGTCGTCGGATCTAGTGCATGTATTCCCACTGACTCCTCTACTAGCCAAAGTTCTGTTCAGAATAAAAAAGGACAGAGCCAGAGTCATCCAAATAGGTTTGATCGGGCCCAGACAAACATGGTTTCTTTTTACCTAATACAGCGGTTCGTTTGCTCACCGACTGCTCTCCACATTGCTCCTCACCTGCTCTCCCAGGAAGGGTTGGAAGATCCTTCACCACAGCCTTGCAGTGCTTCATCTTAAAGTACTGTTGTTCCATGGTTCATGGGATTAGAGACCGCCTGCTCAGAGGAGGTAAAAAGAGTAGTTACACAGCAGAAAACAGTCTACTCGCTACACATACTCTCAAATGGACAAGATTTATCTGTTTGTGTGACCTCCGACATATTCCACCGACCTCGTCGCTGCAAGATATACTGGACTATATCCTAACTCTCTAAAAATTTCAGGGCTATTTCTGAGTTCCATTAGAGCCATCCCAGCTTTCCATTCTCCAATAGAGGGTTATTCTGTTCTTGCCCACCCGACAATATTGAGGTTCCTCAGACGTCTCAGAAATCAGAATCAGTCAGTCAGTTGTCGTAATCTGGTTCTTAAATGCCTTACAAGATCACAGTTTAAACTGAGCTGCCTGCTCTGTTTATCAGTGAAAACAACATTCCAGGTAGCCATCTTGTCGGCACAACTGGTTGAGGAAATGGGGGACATGCCACAAAGGCCCCTTTTCACAGATTTTTTTAAGGAGGTGGTCACATTATGATCCCACCTTGAATTTTTACCTAAACTTTCCTCTGAGTTCCATATTAACCAACCCATTCACCTGCCGATCTTCCACCCCAAACTTCACCTAGATAAACAAGAAGCATTGTTGCACACCCTGGACATTGGGAGAGCCCTGGCCTCCTCTCTGGATAGGACTAACCCCTTCAGAAAGACCCCCAAATTGTGTGTCTCCCTCGTAGCTAGATCAAAAGGGCCTGCAATCTCTAATCAAAGACTTGCCAAGTGGATATCTGACTGCATTCATTCTTGGTACAAATCTTGTAATATTCAGGCACCTCCAGACATACGAACTCAGTCTATGAGGTCCATTTCCACCTCTACAATATTTCTCAAAAACATGCCTGTGATTGAAATACGTAAGGCTGCTACTTGGGCTTCTAGATGCACGTTCGCTGAACGCTAGTCAGTAACTCCTGACGCTGCTTCTGATGCTGTTTTCTGTACTTTCTTCCGTACCGGACTCGACTCCAAAGGCCCTCCCCCCTCCCCCCCCAACCTTAGAGGGAATTGCCTGGTAGTCCCCCGAGCGGCGCACCTGCAGGGACACTACTCAACGAAGAAGAGACGGTTACTCACCCTGTGCAGTAACTGTGATTCTTCAAGATGTGTGTCCCTATGCGTGCACCACTGCCCACCCTCCTTCCCCTCCGCTTCAGAGTTCTCAGTTTTGGGGCTTCATGGTAGAGAGAGCGGTTCGCCCGTGCAGTGCTATATGACGACGCCCGGGGCAGTGCCATGAGAACTCTCCAGTCAGAGGCATGGGGGCGCAAGCACAGCTAGAGTGCAGCACCCGGAGGGCACATCTCGAAGAACCACAGTTACTGCCCAGGGTGAGCAACCATTTCTTCCTGGGGGCTGGCTATAGCGGTGGGGAACGGGGCTGCGTCTCGGTGCTGGGAGTTCCCAGTGGCTAGGATGTGGGCTGTGTCTCAGTGCCAGGGTGTCTCGGCGGCTGGGATATAGCCAGAGGACGGGACTGTTTCTCAGTGCTGGGGCTTCCAGTGCTGAGGCGTAGCGGTGGGGGGCCGGGGCTGGGGGTTCCTGGGGATTGGGATATAACCGGGAGGATGGGGACATGATTCAGTGCTGGGGGTTCCCAGGTGCAGGAATATAGTGGTGGGGAGGCTGGGCTATGTTGTAGTGCTGGGTGTTCCCGGGGGTTGAGGTCTGAGGTCCCAGGGTGCTGTTTATTCCCCAGGGACTAGCAGACCCCTGCATTGATGGCACTTCCCTTTCCACTCAGTGAGCTCTCCATGCTCTCTCTCTTCCTAGTTCTATGCCACGTTCCCTCCCGTGTCTGGGATCCAACCTGTCCTGCCCCCTGCTGTTTCCTTTGGCTCCCTGCAGGGGGCTTTTCAGCCTAAGGTGAGTGGGGAAGTAGACCTTGTCCATTCCCAGCTCTGGGAAGGGAGTGTGGCCTAGAGGGTTAAAGCTGGCAGGGGACGGGGGTAGCAGCTGGGATCTAGGGCTCGTGGGTTCTATCCCCTGCTCTGGCAGGCGAGTGGGATCTCCTGGATTAGAGTGGGGGGGGGCTGGGAGTCTAGCTAATTGTGGGGGAGGGAGGACTCTATCCGGGTTTTGGCTCTGGCTGTGGTAGGGGGATTTGTTTGTTTGTAGCCTCCTGATGCCCTGTTCTCTCCCCAGAGCACTAACCCAGAGCTGCCATCGCGGCTGGGAGCTGTCGCCCCCTCTTTGTCTCAGAAAGGGGGTCAGGTGAGCAGGGCAGTGGGCTGTTTGCGTGGTGTGGGATGTGGGCACAGATCCCTCTCTAACCGCCCGCTCTCTGTCTTTTTGTAGCTCACGGACCATTTCAGACCCTCCCTGAGGGTAAGTAACCACGTGTACCAATCCTGTGACTTCGCTTGTTGCAGCAGGGGATGCTGTGAGAAATGGGTCATGGGGGGGAATAGGCCAGTGCGTGCCCAGCAGGGGGCGCTGGGAGGAACGGGTCACGGGGCAGGGGAATAGCCCATCTTGTGCCCAGCAGGGGGCGCTGTGAGGAATGGGTCACAAAGGGGGAATAGCCCAGGCGGGGGCACTGCCCTGGTGTGTCCCAGGAGCTGATGCTTTCCCATCTTTCTTGTAGAAGCCTGGCAAATGGTGCTCCATGCACGTCCGCGTGGCCTACATGATCCTGCGGCACCAGGAGAAGATGAAGGTAGAGTCGTGGTGGTGCCCTTTCTAGGCCCCAGTGGGCACTGCAGGGGACAGCAGATCCTGACCAGTAGCGCCCCCTGCAGTACCGGTGCTGGGCGAGAGCACATCTGGGATCCTGCACTCATAGTCTGGGAGCATAATGTAGTAAAAACTCATTCTGGGGGCACCTTAGCCATAGAAAGGCAAGAGAGGTGTCAGCTGAGTCTTAAATATCTCCAGAATTATAAATTCAGTGGCTTCACCCTCTGCGGCATGGCAGGGGGCACTTGTTGCCCCCGGCCCCAGATCTAGATCCTCCAGTTGGTGGGAATTTTGATAATACTGTGTCATCAGAAATGAGTCCAGTTGAGTATCATTCAAAAGCCCTTTCTCCCTCGAACACAACAGTACCAAACGTAACAAACCCAGAACATTTAAATGGATCCTGTCAAACTAACCAAATATCTTTTTTTGAATGAGATTATAAGTTTGATTGATAAAGGTAACGGGTTTTTTTTTTAACTGTACTTTAACCGGGGATGCATTGGCTACATAAAAAAAACCTGGTTCTTTGGTAATCCTAGGGAAGTTAGCCTTGACATGTAGGACTGAAAACATGTTTTCATCTAAGTCATCATCGAGGTCCTCTCCATCTAGGCACGTTGTCACACTGATCGTTGTCCATGCTGCACTCGCACGTCTCTGTACAAGGCAATCTGCTGGCCAGACATTTGCAGGGTGATGAGTATCTGGGCTTTGCATGTGAGCGTTGGATTATCTAAGGATGAAATCAGGAGCACACGGTATTTTACACACAACTGGTGTGGTCAGGCCGTCTGTGCCTGATAGGAAGAGGGTAGTTTTGGATGCACGTGATCATCTTGGAGCCGTTCCATTGCTTGATGATTTGCCCTTCTGGTAGCAGGTCTAAATGCACCCCTTGTCGGTGGCAATTTATGTTCGTTGGTCTGCTTCTCGGAAAACATCGACACTGTAACTCTGCAAGTGTTGTAATGTGGATCTTCAAATGGTAAACTCGGCATATGAACACCTCCAGTGCACTTATGACATAAGAACGGCCATACTGGGTCAGACCAATAGTTCACCTAGCCCAGTAGCCTGTCTTCCAACAGTGGCCAATGCCAGGTGCTTCAAAGAGAATGACCAGAACAGGTCATCGTCACATGATCCAACCCTTGTTGTCCAGTCCCAGCATCAGACAGTCAGAGGCTTGGGGATACTCAGAACATGGGATTGCATCCTTGACTGTCATGTCTAGTAGCCATTGGTGGACCTATCCTCCATGAACGCATCTAATTAAATTCTTTTTAAAATCCATTTATAGTTTTTTGCCTTCACAATATCCCCTGGCAACGCGCTCCGCACGTTGACTGCATTGTGCGAAGTGCTTCCTTTTGTTTGTGTTAAACCTGCTGCCTATTCATTTTGTTGGGTGACCCCTGGTTCTTGTGTTATGTGCAGGGGGAAAAAAACACTTTCTCCACACCATTCCTGATTTTATAGACCTCTCTTATACCCCCCCCCCCCACCTTAGTCGTCTCTTTTCCAAGCTAAATAGTCCCCGTCTTTTAACTCTCCTCCTATGGAAGCTGTTCCATACCCCTAATCATTTTTGTTGCACTTCTCTGTACCTTTTCCAATTCTAATGTGTCTTTTTTTTGAGATGGGGTGACCAGAACTGCATGCAGTATTCAAGGTGTGGACATACCATGGATATATATAGCGGCATTATGGTATTTAGTGTGTTATCATCTATCCCTTTCCTAATGGTTCCTAACATTCTGTTCGCTTTTTTGACTGCCACTGTATATTGAGTGGATATTTTCAGAGAACTATCCACAATAACTCCAAGATCTCTTTCTTGAATGGTTATAGCTAGTTTAGACCCCATTATTTTATGTGTATAGTTGGGATTCTGTTTTCCAATGTGCATTACTTGGCATTTATCAACATTGAATTTCAACTGTCATTTTGTCACCCAGTCACCCAAGTTTTGTGAGATCCTTTGTGTGTCTTTGCAGTCTGCTTTGGACTTAACTATCTTGAGTAATTTTGAATCATCTGCAAATTTTGCCACCTCAACCGTTTATCCCTTTTTCCAGATCATTTCTGAATATGTTGAACAGCACTGATCCCAGTACAGGTCCCTGTGAGACACCACAATTTACTTGTCTCCATTCTGAAAACTGACCATTTATTCCTACCCTTTGTTTCCTGTCTTTTAACCAGTTACTAATCCATGAGAGAACCTTCCCTCTTATCCCGTGACCGTTTAGTTTGCTTAAGAACCTTTGGTGTGGAGCCTTGTCGAAGGTTTTCTAAAAGTCTAAGTACACTATATGCACTGGATCACCCTTGTCCACATGCTTATTGACCCTTCAAAGAATTCTAGTAGATTGGTGAGGCACGATTTCCCTTTACAAAAGCCATGTTGACTCTTCCCCAACGAATCGTGTTGATCCATGTGTCTGATGATGCTGTTTTTTACTATAGTTTCAAACTATTTGCCCGGTATTGAAGTTAAGCTTACCAGCATGTAATTGCCAGCATTGCCTCAGGAGCCATTTTTAAAAATTGGCGTCCCATTAGCTATCCTCCAGTCATCGGGTACAGAAACTGATTTAAATGGTAGGTTACAAACCACAGTTAGTAGTTCTGCAATTTCATATTTGAGTTCCTTCAGAACTCTTGGATGCATACCATCTGGTCCTGGTGACTTCTTATTGTTTAATTTAGCAATTTGTTTCCAAACCTCCTCTATTGACACCTTAATCTGGGACGGTTCTTAAGATTTGTCGCCTAAAAAGAATGGCTCAAGTGTGTGGATCTCCCTCATATCTTCTGCAATGAAAACCAATGCAAAGAATGAATTTAGCTTCTCCTCAATGGCCTTGTCTTCCTTGAGTGCTCCTTTAGCACCTTGATCCTCCAGTGGTCCCACTTTTAGCAGGCTTCCTGCTTCTGATGTACTTAAAAAATATTTTGCTGTTAGTTTTGTGTCTTTTGCTAGTTGCTCTTCAAATTCTTTTTTGACCTGCCTAATTATATTTTTACACTTTATTTGCCAGATTTTGTTCCTTTTTATTTTTCTCATTTGACCTCCAACTTTTAAAGAATGTCTTTTTGCTTCTAGATACTTTTTTTACTCTGTTTAGCTGTGGTGGCATTTTTTGGGTCCTCTTCACTATTCTTTTTAATTTGGGGTATACATTTAATTTGAGCCTCTATTGTGTTTTTAAAATATTTCCCTGCAGCTTGCAGGCATTTTACTCTTGTGACTGTTCTTTTTAATTTCAGTTTAACTAGCTTACTCATTTTTGTGTAGTTCCTCTTCCTGAATTTAAATACCACTGTGGTGGGTTTCTTTGGTATTCCTCTTTTCTCCCCCCCCTCTCCCCTAGGATGTCAAATTTAATTATATTATGGTCACGATTACTGAGTGGTTCAGTTATATTCACTTCTTGGACCAGATCCTGTGCCCCACATAGGACTAAATCAAGAATTGTCTCTCCCTTGTGGGTTCCAGGACTAGGTGCTCCAAGAAGCAGTCATTAATGGTGTCTAGAAGCGGTATTTCTGCATCCCATCCGAGGTGAATGTACCCAGTCAATATGAGGATAGATGAAATCCGCCATATTATTGAGTTTTCTATTTTAATAGCCTTTTTAATCTCCCTGAGCATTTTAGAGTCACCATCCTGGTCCGGTGGTCGGTAGTATATCCCTACTGCTATACTTTTATTACTCAAGCATAGAATTTCTGTTCATAGAGATTCTATAGTACAATTTATTTCATTTAAGATTTTCACTATATTTGACTCTGTGCTTTCTTTCACATATAGTGCCACTCTCCCACAGCACAACCTATTCTCTCATTCCAATATATTTTGCACACTGGAATTACCTTGTCCCATTGATTGTCATTGTTCCACCAAGTTTCTGTGGTGCCTATAATATCAATATTCTCATTTAATATTTGGCACTCAAGTTCACCCATTTTAGTATTTAGACTTCTACCATTTGTATACAAGTACTTATAAAATGTATCACCTTTTAGTTGTCTGCCTTCATGTGATGTACTTAAATGGGACGACTTTTCATCTGACTGTTTCTCTTCTGTTCCTACCTGTACTTTATAAACTTCTATCCTCTCCTCTTTACTAGAATATAGAGAATCCCGGCTAATAGATCCTCCCTATGGGATGTCTCTGTCCAAACCATGTGCTCCTTTGCACCTGTTGGCTTTTTCTCCAGCCTTAGTTTAAAAACCTCATCGGTGACTGTCACAGCTGTTTCGAGCACCTTTGGACAAGGAGAGAGGTGAATCAAATGTCTTCCAGTAAGATAATTTGGTCTTCCCAGTCAACCTTCCAGTAGTGTCACATCTTGAAAGGGCATGGAAACCTGCCAGTGGATAGCATTTAATGGGCCGAGTGATCGGAACACATCTCTGAGGGATATACAGTGATTCTGTTCTTCAGAAGGAGGCACAAAAACAGAACCTAGAATATCTGTGTCTTGTGCAAAACTCTGGAGTTTAGTAGCACCTCTTTCTCTGTGGCTTTGATGGCAGGCGAGATCGTTTTAGTCTCAGCCACCTCATGGGAACCACGAAGAAACTCCACTGAACAGTGCAAAGCGGCTGCTTCATTACACCATGCAACGATGAAATTCTTCCACCAGTTCTTTGCGTGCTGCAGCGTTGTCTCTGCCATGGACGCCGTTAACTCATCCTTTGTGCAAGTATGAGACAGTAGCTTCTTCAGTGTGAAATTGGAGATGTTTGTGGACAGGGGCAGTATCTCCTTTCTGGTAATACTGCTAATTGATTCCCCCGCATAGGTGTCAAACATGAGCTGGAGTTTATCATAGGTCCAGTATTTTCTCTGTAGCCTCCTAATGAAATGTTCAGCCAAATCTTGGCAGGTGTTACCAGGTTCTGGTTTGTCAAGAGCTTGTACCTCAGCCATACCATCTCTGATTGTTTCGCTTACTCTGCTGGTGTAAGGCACCGGTCACGTTGTCGGTAGGTGCTGGCTTAGGAAGCCCATGTGAGATGTGCATTAGTTTGCTTCTTGCCTGGTACATACGCATTGTTCTGTCGCGTTCAAACATAGATTGTGGTACCACAAAGAACTCGTTCGTTCCCAAAGTCTCATGTAGATCAACATCATGCTGCGATCTGGACACAGCCAGGAGATGAGCAGACCGTGACCTGTCTGGTTAGCCTTTCACTCTGACTTCCTTCTTTGCGTTTGAGCACCGCTTTAGTCTACCGTTCTTGATTGGAGCCTATAGATTGACGTGGTCTTGGCTAAGTGTTTGGGTGCTGAAGGCTTCATGCACGTCATGGCCCAAAGTATCCATTCGACCGACACCTTTAGCTATCTCATGCTATTAATGAGCTCCAGACCGTTCTATGCAAATAGATTGCCAATGCAAATAAGCTCATCATGTAGCTTTACAGTTACCCCTTCTTGGCATTTAACACCACCTAACGAATCTAGACGATGCTTGGCTACTTCTGGGGAAAGTCATCCCAGCCATGCTTAGTGTGCGAAATTCAATGGAGTCCTGTCGTTGTGAGAGAAACCAGGAAAGGATACTGTTCTGCCCCCCGATCCTCCAGTGACTTTCAATGCTCCGTGTTCATGTTCTAGGTCTTCGTCTGAACCAAGTGCACAGAAAGGAACTGGCGACCTTTTAACAACCCAAATTCCTTTTCTAAATTCCTCCCGTATTTTCTACATCTCTTATTTCAGCAAGGAACCAGGCAACCATCACAGAATATTTTGATACTTCAGATGTATTCAAGTAGGCGGGGCCTGATGAAAGTCATTGTAGGATACTTCAGGAACTAGCTGAAGCAATCTTAGACCATTAGCAATCATCTCTGAGAACTCCTGGAGGAAGGGTGATCTCCCAGAAGACTGGAGAAGGGCAGCCACAGTACCGATCTTTAAAAAGGGGAACAAAGAGGACCTGGAGAATTATAGACCAATCAGCTTAACTTCAATGCCTGGAAAGATACTGGAACAAATAATTAAACAATCAGTTTGTAAGCACCTGGAGGATAATAGGGTTATAAGGACTAGCCAGCATGGGTTTATCAAGAACAAATAATGGCAGACCAAATGAATTTCCTTCAAGATGTGATCTATCTTGATTTTTAGTACGGCTTTTAATATAGTCCACCAGACATTCTCATATGCAAACTAGGGTAATGTGGCCTAGATGAAATTACCATAAGGTGGAATGATTATAGTCAAAGAGTAGTTCTCAATGGTTTGCTGGCAAACTGGGAGGGTGTATTTAGGGGTGTCCTACAGGAGTCAGTCCTGGGTCCGATACTAGTCAATATTTTCCTTAATGACTTGGATAATGGAGTGGAGAGTATGCTTATAAATTTTGCAGATGTCACCAAGCTGGAAGGGGTTGCGAGAACTTTGGAGGACAGGATTAGAATTCAACACAACACTGACAAATTAGAGAATTTGTCTGAATTCAACAAGATGAAATTTAAGAAAGATGAGTGCAAAGTACTTCACTTAGGAAGGAAAAATCAAAGGCACAAGATGGGGAATAACTGGGTGGTTGCACTGCTGAAAAGGATCTGGGGGTTAGAGTGGATCACAAATTGAATGAGTCAAGCATGTGATGCAGCTGTGAAAAAGGCTAATATTGTTCTGGGGTGTATTAACAGGAGTGTCATAGCGAAGACAAGAGAGACAATTCTCCCACTCTATTCTGCACTGGTGAGGCCTCAGCTGGAGTATGGTGTCTAGTTCTGAGTGCCGCGCTTTAGGAAAGATGTGGACAAATTGGAGAGAGTCCAGAGTAGAGCAACAAAAATTATTAAAAAGTTTTAAAACACCTGACCTAGGAGGAAAGGTTTAAAAAAACCGGGCATGTTAGTCTTGAGCAAAAAGTCAATGGAGAGGGGACTTGCTAACAATCTTCAAATATGATATGGGCTGTTAGAAAAAGGACTATGACCAGTTGTTCTCCATGTCCACTAAAGGTAGGACAAGAAGCAACGGGCTTAAATTGCAGCCAGGGCAACGTAGGTTAAATAGAGTTAGAAAGTTTTTCCTACTAAGGGTAATGAAGCTCTGGACCGGGCTTCTGAGGGAGGTTGTGGAATCCCCGGCACTGGAGGTTTTATAAAATGGGTTAGACAAGCCACTGTCTGGGATGGTCCAGCCAGGGTTACTCGGTCAAGGGCACCAGAACCTTGGTAGAAGTGGGTGGTAGGCGGCACATAACTGTGGCTAGCAGGGGGTACAGTTGAAAGGTTCGGGGGGGGGCATGTGACCACCCCACATGTTGCTTCTTCCTCCACTCCTTGACTCACTTCAGTGGGCAGTCTCCAAAGCAGGCAGCAGCCCAGGCATGCCAGCAGCAGGGAAGGAGAAGCAGCCTCATGGAGGGGTCGGAGCGGGGGGCTCAGCAAGCCGCCCTGCTGCTTCCTAGGGGGACACAGAGAGAGCAGCTGCCAAGGGGAGCGCTGCCTCCTCGCTGCTGGGCATCCCAAGAAATCGGGGGGGTCCACGTAACCCCATGTGTCGTCCCCTCCCTCCCCCTTGGGACATGTCGCTTCTGGAAGGCCAAAGTGGATTCCTGTGCCCCTTCTCCCCTAGCCCTTGCACTCCCCTCCTGCACCCCCTGCCCTCCAGACACTTGGTGCAGCCAGTCTACCTCCAGCAGCTACACAGAGCTCACCAGGAACCAGCCACGTAGCCCATCCCCCTGCCTTTCCCACCAGCTGCCATCCAGCACCTGCACTACCACGGTCCAGGCACCCGTCGCAAAACACAGCCCCTGCTGGTGCTGCTCCACACTTGCCCGAGGCTTGCAGTGTGTGGATGGAGCCCAGTGACTTGTGGCTGGATATCTTCACCACTGCCCCATTACACCTCTTTTGGCCTCCTAATCCAAGCTGATAACAGTGATGATCTACACCAATGAACCACTTCTCTTTTGCCGCTGACGCCAAATCAGCTGGAAGCTCTCTCCTTCCCTTTCTTGTAACCTTAGAAAAATGAATCCGGTCTTGTGTTCTGAGCATTAACTACTACCGCGGTATTGTCAGGCAAGGGCCCCAGTTTCACTGTGGGAGGGCTGCATGTTTCATATCCCTGGGTTAAAGGAGAATTAAAAGACCCTTTTGGGTTTTCAATATTTTTCTCTAATCCAAAACTACATAATTGTTCGCGGTTTGGCCCGTTGTGTGCAGGGAGAAAGGGCTTTGGAATGATACCCAACTCGACCCATTGCTGATGACGTCTAATCCAAACTTCCACTAACCAGAGGACCTAGAGCTGGGGGGGGACTGAGATTCCCTCACAGAGGCTGATACCAGTGAAATGAGGATTCTGTAGATTTTTTTACACAAATCGGATGACCCCTCCCTCACCTTTCTGCTGTTAACTTTCCCCAGAATTACACGTGCTCCCAGACTGTCAGCTCTGGCCCAGGGTTCCCAGAACTCCAGGAGGGCCCGTTCCCTAGCACTGAGGCATGTGAGACTGGGGGCTGACGCCATATGGAGCCCTGGGGAGTAACCATTGGGGGTGACCCTGCCTGGGGGGGGGGGCTAGAAGGGCCCTGTGAGATGCAGTTAGGTTCCCCCTTTGCTGACCTCCTTTCTCCCCTCTCCCCAGCTGATGCAGGGTGATCCCCACAAGCTGGATTTCCGGAACGACTTGATCACCTGCCTTCCTGGCACAGGGACCTTTGGAAGCCTCGCTCATGGCCAAGAGCTTACGCGCCCAGCCACGCTTTTTACCCCCGCAGGTCAGCGCCTTCCTGGCCCCATGATCCTGCAGCCACTGCCCCCCTCCCAGCCCTGGGTACCCAGGTTATTGGAAAAATTGGGCATAAGCGTGCCATGGGAGTTGGCCTATCTGGGGGGGGGGGGGGGGGGGGTGCTGGGCTGGTGGGGGACGTGGGGAGATCGGAGCCGATTGGGGGAGGGAAGAGACAGGCCACCCAGGGGCTGTGGGGGGTTGGGGCTCAGTCTGGGGAAGGGAGGGAGGGAGGGAGGCAGATGGGCTAGCCAGTAGGGATGACCTCCTCTCAACCAATCTAATGCTCTTTCTGTCCTCCACAGGCGCCGTCCAGGCAAGCTCTGGTGCCTCCTTTGGGCCTCCCAGCGCGCCACATAGCTCTTTCCTGGGCCCCAGCGCACACATTGGTAAGAGTTGGGGGCAGGGTACAGGGCACCAGGACTAGGCATGGAGTCAGGGGCTGCACATGAGGCACATGGGCTGTGCAGGGCGCACCAGGGATGAGGCACCAGGGCCCCGGGGGGCATCACTGCGCCCATTCACCCCTCCCTTTCCTCCTTGCCTTTCAGATCCCTTCAGCCGCCCCACCAGCTTCCCCATGGCGCTCTCCAACGGGGCCTTCGGGGGCCTGGGGAACCCCGCCTTCAGTGAGTAGAGGGGGCGGGGCCACAGGCGTGAGGGCGGACTCCGGTGTGGGAAAGAGGGAGGGCTGTTCTAGGCCCCATGTGGGGTGACCCTGGGGGCCAAAGCCCACCTGGGAGGGAGCCAGGACCTGCATGGTGAGAGTCTGGGGGTGGAGGGAAAAGTTGTGGAGGCATGTGAGCTCTGGGGAGTGAGACCCCCATGTGAGAGGAGGAGGGCCTCAGTGAGCCCTGGGGAAGGGGTTGTGTCCAAGAGGGACAGCCCTGAAGCAGGGCCTGTGCTGGAGCAGGCAGGCGAGCCCTAGGGATTTCTGGGGGGGAAGAGGAGCAGGGCCTGCACCTGGGGAACGGGACCTGTTCTGGGAACCTCTGTAGGCTAATCCCCCATGAGATAAGGCAGGGCCTGGATAGGGAAGGGACATGGGGACAGGGCCTCCCTTGGCAGAGATGGGGCTTTTGTAGGGAGAGCCCTGGGGACGGAGCCTACTTTGGGAGCGGCGGAGCATGTGTATGGCGTTCTATGTCATGCTCTGCTCGCTGTGTTCCCATCCCAGACTCCAGCTCCATGTTTGGGCAGAAGGACAGCCCCGGGGCCCAGGCCTACGGCAGCCCCCACGACCCATGGAACCGGCTGCACCGCACGCCCCCCTCCTTCCCCACTGCCCCCGCCTGGCCCAAAGGGGCTGCTGGTGACGCAGCTGAGCGCGGGCCGGCCCAGCACGACAAGGAGCCGGACAAGCGGGAGGTGCCTGCCATAAAGGACGAGAAGGACAGGTATGAGGTGGGGGCAGGGCGGCTGGGGGTGCAGGGGTCAATGCAAGAGGGCAGGGGATGAGGGTTGCAGGGCTGGCTGAGGGTTGTGGGGGGGTCAGGGTGGGATCTGGGCAATGAGGTCCAGGTGCGGGGGTGGGACTGATTTTGGGGAAGGGGGGCAGATTGGGGGGGGGATCGGGGCTGATGTGGGGGTGGGGGAGGAAGGGGATGGAATGGTTGGAGATTGAGGAGGGGGGATCGGGGACTGATGAGGAGGGGGACGAGTTGGGGATTGTGCGGGCCTCAGCCCAGTTTGTGGCACTAACCCCCACCTCTGTTCTAGGGACACCCTCTTCTCCAGGCCCCCCCCTCGTGCCTCGCCGGCACCCCTCTCCACTAAGCACCCCGCCTCCCTGGGGCTGGAAGACGGCCCCATGCGGGCACACAGCGAGCCAGGCCGGGAGCAGCGTTACGGCAGCCCGGTGAGGGGCCGGGCCTCACGCTCACCCTACCCTGACCCTGTCCTCAAGAAAGAAGTGAAGGTGAAGGAGGAGCCGGAGCTGGGTGTGCTGGAGGGGGCACTACGGGCGGGCGGGCCCTTTCCTGGGGCTCTGCATGTCCCCCACTCGCTGGGGCCGCTGGCCGTCTTCGAGCGGCCACCATACCTGGTGGCTGGGCCGGCCCCTGGATCCCCCTATGCCACCCTCGAGGCCTGGCGGGAGCCCTACGCCCTGCCCCGCTATCTGGAGCGTGAGCTGCCCGAGGACTACGAGCGCGCCCGGCTCTATGGGCTGGGGCCGCATCCCCCGGGGCTGTTGGCCTACCCCCGCCATGCTGCGCTGCTGGCCAAAGCCCCACCCCCAGAGGGGTTGCTTGGTGCCCCTCCACCCCTCATCCCCGCCGTGCCCGGCGCCCGGCCCAGTTCCCCCCGCCGTGCCCCGGACCTCCGAGAGCTCACCACCGCCTACAAGGACCGGGACTCCAGATAATGATGCCTGTGGGTCCCACGCCCTGGCATCAGAGATGGCATCCCCCTCCACACTGGGCTGGCTAGGATCCCCCCACCCTGCCATTAGGGGCAGCATTCTCCCCCGCCCACCCCAGCATCAGGGGCAGTATGTCCTCCCCACACCAGGCCAGTCAGCATCCCTCCCACCTGGCTTCAGCACTGGTATCCACTCCCCTCACCGTGGCATCAGGTGCAGCATCCCCTCCCACATCCCTTGGCCTGGCCAGGATCAGGGGTGAGAATGCTGAGGAACCTCCCCACACACACACCCCACCCCGGCCGCTACACAGACACAAGCTCAGAAGGGGGGGGGGCAGGACAGTGGGGTTCAGGGTGTGGCTGTGCCTCCCCATCTGCCCCTGGCCTGGCTGCGTCCAGGTGAAGGAGGGTTGGCATTGGGCGCCCTATGCTGTCCCATGGAGAGGGCTTGGGGGAGAAAGACCAGCTGTCGGGGTGTTCTGTAATGGCCTGGGGGGGTTAGGTCTGGGTTGTTGGGATCACCCCAGGGCGGGTGGAGGTTAAAGGGCAATCTCCCCAAGCTCATGAGGTTTCGGGGCAGGAATCTGGGCTTCGGGTTCCCCAAATCTCCCCATAAGTGGGGATTTCGGGGGGTTTCTTGCTTTGCTCCTGTGGACTGGGGGGCAGGAGTGGAGCTGGGGCCCCCAGTCTAGTGTGAATAGGCCCCTGCTCCCTCAGGTGAGCTGGGTTTTGTACATTTATATCAGGTTTGAGGTGGTGATTTTAAAGGATCCCCCCGCCCCTCTTCTCTCCCCTCATTTTTAATGTACCGCGCTTTTTCTATTCCTGTATCGACGTTGTGATGCTCCCCTCCCTCTCCCCACTGGACCTGATCGGAAAGGGGTAACACGGCTGCAGGGGAAGGGTATTGGAGACCCCCCGCCCCTTGCATTGGACACTGCCGGTTCCTCTTTGCCCCCCACCTTCCCCCAACCCCTACCTCCCGGTTTAATTAAACCCCAGATTGGTGCTTCTGGATACATTCCTCTTTGTGATTTCTTCTACGTGGGGGTGGGTGAGGGATCTGGGTTATAATCCATGACTGCAGGATCGGAACATGCCGGTGATGAAATATTCAGGCCCAGGGCTGAGAGTCTCCGGGAAGGAGAGGGCAGCTGGTGCCTTGACGCAGTGAGATGAGGGAGGCCATATGTGGGCTGATCTGGGGTTTGGGCACCAATCCAGGACACCGGGGTTCCATTCCTGGCTCCACTGCGGGCTGAGGGGGACCTTGGGCATGTCCTTGAATCTCTCTGGGCCTTATCTGTAAAATGGGGAGAATTGTCCTCCCCTTTGTCGATTTCGATTGTGAGCTTCTTGGGACAGGGACTCGTATTCTCTCTCTCTGCGGCACACAGCACAATGGGGGCCCCGGTCTCAGTTGCGGTCTGGGCAGCACCCACCACAGTGGGAGCCCTGATTCATTCGGGGAGGGATCTGGGCAGAGCCTGGGCGATGGCAACTCTGATCCCATGTGGGGTGAGGTCCATGCGGCCCCCAGTGTGACACAGCCCTGATCCTGTGCAGGGATAGATCTGTGCAGCCCCCAGTGTGACACGGCCCCGATCCTATGTGGGGAAAGGGCCGCACGGCCCCCGGCATATTGCAGTCCCAGTTGGGGAGGGGTCCACACTGCCCCTCATGCAACAGCAGCCCTGATCCGGGTCGGAGAGGGGTCTGCGTGATTGCTGGCCGTTCCTAATCCCTGCTGTATGGCTGGAGAGACACTCTCTCCTCCAGCTCTGGGAGGCTTCCAGAGCATTCTCCACCCAAACCCAAACCCCCCATCCCTCCTGTTCCACTGGTACAAAACTAGAAAGGGGCAGAAGCCCCCTGCTTCCCTGCCCCGTCCTTTGCAGGGAAGATCCACTGGCCCCTGCCCCTAGATTTTCTCTGTGCTTCACTCCCGTGACAGTTGCATTTTGGCAGGGCCGTGACAGTGCATTGCAGGGTGTGTTTGGCACATGGGTGCTCTTTCTCCCCAAGATCCTGCTACAGCGAGCGGAGTACAGGAGCAGCTGTGGAAGCCTGCAGCACCAGCCAGGCCAGCAGGAGGTGCTTTATTGCTGGGGACCTGGTGGCAGCAGAGGGGTCTAGGTATTTCTAAAATGAGGGGCTGCTCTCCACAACCACCAGCTGCTGACACAACCCTGACCCTGGGCTTCCTCCATGTCGGGCATGATGCTCCAACCCAGAGCCAATGGTGTTTAAGTGAGGTTCTGTGTACAGAAGGAATGAAATAGGATTGGTGGGAGCTAGGACTCCTGGGTTCTATCCCCAGTTCTGGGAGGGGAATAGCATCTATTGATTAGAGCAGGAGGCACTGGGAGCCTCAAGGGTTCAGCAAACAGAAAAAATGCTCCATGTTAGAGGATTACTAACAATTATCTACTGCGGTCAGGCTGGGACGCTCTACAGCCAAGGAGGTAATTCCTGGCCCCAAGCATTTAGAATGGGCCTGCACTATCTGACCCAAAAGAACCCGCAGCTAGGGGAGGGATGCCTCCTGTTGTGCAGTGATGTGCTGACCCATTTCCCCCAGTGGATGGAGCCAAGAGCAATAAGGGAGCGAAGGGGATGTCATTCATACTCAACAAAGCCTGTTCAAATGGGAACAGAAAAGAACCCAGATCTCAGAACTAGGGGGAAGCTGAGCCCTAAAGGATCCTGCTATGTTAATTCAGAAGGAAACAGGATGTTTGGGGAAGAGTCGCTGGATGGTTCAAGTGCAGCTGACTGCTGTCCCCAGGGGGCGGTAGTGAGACAGCAGAGGGAACGGATTTGTTTGCAATGTATGATTTGATAGCATCCCATTACCTTGAAATGGGATTTGACTGGAGCTCCAGAGCTAGTTTTCTGTCCACATATATCCTTCTCTCTCCACCTCTGCCCATGCACACCCCTCCCTCCCTCCACATATCCCTCCCCTTCCACATCCCCCATCTATCTTTATTCACACCCACCTACATCCATCCCTCCTTCCCCTTGCACACCCATCTACATCTGTCCATCCCTCCTACATCCAATCTATCTATCCTCATCCACACCCCTCTATTCCCGCCTCCTTCCACATCCACACCTCTCTATCCACAACCCCTTTATCTGTCCACATCCACACCCACCTAACCTCTCCTTACTTCCGAATACACCCAATCCATCCATCCCCATACAGTGGCCCTCTATATTCATCCCTTCCCATACACACACATCTATATCCATCCCTTCATATGCACATCTTGCCATCCATTCATCCCCATATGGACCGCTCTATCCATCCTCCCACCCACCCCCATGTATCTATCTCCATACACTCAGCCCTACACCCCGCTTACTCTAATCACCGCTCCATTTGTCTATTAGCTACTGGGATTGTTTATGCAGAAACAGGGTGGATTCTTCCTCAGGTGGAGTGTTTAAATAAAGACAAGACGTCTTTTTCTGAACTCTGCTCTAGATCAGCCAGGGAGGTGTGGGGCTGGATGCAGGAAGCATTGGGGGAGGTTCCCAACCCTGTGGGATTCCAGCTAGATCATCTAATGGGGGCTAATTCCTGGCCCCATGTGTTTAGCAAGTGATAGCACAGGCCCGTCCGCTCGCGATCTCTCTCTGTAAAGCCCACCCATGGCTCCATGTAGGCGAAGGCGCCGATCACATCCGCACATGAGCACCAGCGAAAGGGGTATGGCAGAAAATTTTGCAGGGAAAAATGATCACAAGGTTTTGTTTAAGTTCCCCAGACGGTAGATATTGACAATCCACCATGGTTCAGGTCCAATGTTCTCATGAAGCGTTCAAGGGAAATACCCCCTCAAAAATTGGTGGGGAAAATCCTTGACACCCTTCCATGGAACTACATTTCCCAGCAGCCGCCTCTGCCCCTGGAACTACATTTCCCAGCAGCCTCCTCGGCACTCTGCTGGAGAACTACATTTCCCAGCATCTTCCTGTCTCCCGCCCGGCCTGTCCCATGGAACTCCATTTCTCAGCATCCCCTTCTGTCCCGGCTCTATGGAATAACATTTCCAAACGCCCGCCTCTGCCGCCCCGTCCATGGAACTACTTTTCCCGTCATCCCCTGCGCCCTAGCTCCATTTCCCACAATTCCCTGAGCTCAGCGCTCTTTCTTTCCTCGCTGGGAGTCGGGACTTCACATCCCGCGCTCCCCAGCTTCCTCCTCTCGCGAGACTTCGAGGCGGCGTTTGTCCAGCTCTGTCCCCTATCCCTTTTGCCCTGCTCGAACTCCACTTCCCGTCGTCCCTCGCGGCTCTGACTGTGTCTCTCTGTCAGCTCTCGCGAGAGTTGGCGGGAGGCGAAGCGGGCGGGGGGGGCTGGCCCTGGTGGTGGAGGTGGTGGCGTCCGCCATTTTGCCGCGGCGGCTCGGCTCGGCTCGGCGGGGCCTGGTTCGGGGTCGGCATTCGGGGGGGAGGGGCCAGCGCGGGGCTGATCGGGGCCGGCGGGGTCCGAACGCGGGGACGGGCGGGGTGGCTGCGGCCGGGGGGCTGCGGATGGCGGCGGATCTTGCCCGGCGGCGGCGCTGGGGCTGAGGCGGCGGCAGGAGGAGGCGGAGCAGGAGGCGCCTCCCTCCCTCCTCCCCCCTCCCACCCAGGTAAGATGGCGGCCCGGCCGGGGCTCCGCACTCCCCCCCCCCCCGCCCCTACCCATGGGGGCGCGAGATGCGCTTGGGGAGGGAGGGGGCGCGAGGGAGGAGGGAGCGCGTGCGCCGCCAACGGCCGCTCCCCCTCCCCGTGTGGCACTAACCGCCGCCTTTGCTAGAGAGGGCAGCCTCGCTCTGGGGAGTGCTGGGCAACGGGGGTGGGGTCAAAGGGCAAAAGGGTGGTGGGTTAGGGTGTGCAGGGGTCAAGGGGCAAAAGGGTGTTGGCATGGGCTGTAGGGGTCAGAGGTCAAAGGGTCAGAGGTCAAGGGGTGTTGGGAAGGGGTGGGGGGGTCAAAGGGTGTTGGGTTAGGCACTGGGGGTCAAGGGGCAAGAGGGGGCTGGGCTGGGGCTGACAGGATCGAGGGGGAATAGGGTTAGGGGCTGAGGGAGGGCAGGGGTTAGAGGTCAAAGGGCAAGAGGGTTTGGGTTGAAGTGGGTCGGGGCTATGGAGTCAGAGGCAGCACAGCTAGGGGGTCTGTCTCAGAGGGCAGCAGATCTGAGGCTTTCTGAGCAGGGTCAGGGGGTGTCAGAGCTTGTGCAACAGGCAGTTGCTGGGTCAGTGGGGCAGGGAGCATCAGGGTTGATGGGACAGGATCAGGAGTTGGCTCAGCAGGCAGTCAGGGGTTTAGTGGAGCAGGGGACACCGGTGTTGGCACAACAGGCAGTCATGGAGTTTGTGGGGCAGGATCCGGGGGCACCAGGGCTGGTGGGGCAGGATCAGAGGGAATGGGAGTTTGTCAGTTTGGGTCAGGGGTCGCTGGGACACAGTGTGCCAAGACTGGTAGTGACAGTGGAGGCAGGACAGTCTCCAGGCAGGACAGAGGTGGTTGACAAAAGGGAGTCGGCAGCACGGGGTCTTGGGAAGAGGGAGATGGTGGGTGTTGGGGTGACAGGCTTGACAAGACGGAGTTGTGAGGTAATGGGGTTGGGGGGATATAGGATAATGGGTTTGGCAGGTTTAATGATACAGAGATCCAGAGTACCCGGGTTGGCTGGATGGGGTCAGAAGGTGCTGGGGTTGGAGGTAGAGGGATATGCAGTGATAGGACGGGGTCAGCGGGTGAGTGGGTTAGTGGACTTGGTGACGGTACCTAGGGTATCAGGCTTGAAGGACACAGATTACAGGAATACGGAGTTGGTAGGGTTGGCAGGACAGGACCAGGGTGTAGTAGTGGCGGGACCAGGGATGGTGGGACAAAGCCCTGATGTGACAGGCTTGGCAGGATGGGTTCAGGTATCAAGGGGGCTGGAAGCAAAAGTGGGACTGGGTAAGGAGGTAGTAGAAGCGTCTGGGATGGTAGGAAAAGGGGTGACAGGGCTCGCAGGCCGGGATCGGGGTCTTAGTGGGTTGAAGGTGGTGGGAAATAGAGTGGCTGAGTTGTTGAGACAAAGTCCAGAGGTGCTGGAGTTGGAAGGGGCAGTGAGATGGGGACGTGGGGTGGCAGGGACGGCAGGATATGAGGGGTTGGGGCAGGAGGGACAGAGTCATGTATTGGGAGTGACAGAGGCAGTGGAGCTCAGGATGGCAGGTTTGGCATTGGAAAGGCGCAGGGTGAGGGAGTTAGTGGGACAGGGTCAGGCCTTGGCAGAGTTGGTGGTGTCAGGGCACGGTGTGCAGGGGCTGGCAGGACAGGGTCATGGGTTGGCAGGCAAGCGACCTGGGGTGACAGAATCCGTGGGGTGGGGATTGGCAATGGAGGGATACAGGGCAAGGAGGTTGGCAGTACGGGGTCAGGGGGTGACAGGGTTGGAGGTGGTTGGGCACGGGCTCACTGGGTTGTCGGGACATGATCGGGGGGTTCCAGGGCACAGCATCACAAAGTGGGGTCAGGGGGTGCCTGAGTTAGCAAAGACAGGACACCAGAGGCAGGGGTGGGCACAGCAGGATCAGGGAATGACTGAACTGGTGGTGGTGGGACACAGGGCGACTGGCCTGATGGGGTGGGGAAGTGGGGCTGTGGGATTGGCAGGGACGGGACAGGACATGGGGTGATGGGGTAACAAGGAACAGCTGGGCACATGGGACCAGGAAACAGGAAGGTGTAATAGGATTGGGGCTTATGGGGGTCAGGGTTGTGAAGGGGAGGGGACACAGGTTGCGGTGTGGGGGTGCCGTAATGTGAGCAGGATGAAGTCAGTGGGGTGAGGGGCAGGGGTTAGCAGGTAATGACAATGGGATGGAGTGACAAGGAATGGGTCAGGAAGGGATCACAGAGTGGGCCAAGATTGGGTGTAATAGGGACGCCAGGGCATCAATAGATCAGGGGGTGGGAGATTAGAAAGGGGTGAAGGGCTAATATGGGATAAGGGATACGTTACAGCAACAGCATGGAGCAAGGTGGCGGACAGGGAAGTGGCCAGGATTAGAGGAAAGAATGCAAGGGTCTGGGCTCCTGACTCCACCCTGTCCCTCTGGGACATCATCCCTTGCAGACGAGCCAAGCCAGCGAGCTAAGTGGAGAGGGGTTATACCAGCCGGCGGCCAGCCGACTCCCAGGCTCTGCACTGGACAGACAGGGTGTCCCCGTCCCTGCCTCTCCCCAGCACCCTTAACAGGTCTCTGCCTTTCCCCATAGGCAGGGATTTGGTAGCTGGTGCTCAGAGAAAACTCTCCGTTATATCCTGCAGCTAGGTCCATAGTCTGCCGGCTGCATTTCAGGCCCGGAGAGACAGGTTTAGCTAGACCCAAGGACTGGTTTGTGCGAGCCATGTTGGACCAAGAGTGCGGGGAAAACTGGAAGGGACGGGGGAGGGTCGTCTGTATCCCTGTGGAATACCCTCCCAAGGAAAGGGCTGGGATGGAGTATTTGTTACCTCTTAGAAAAGTGTGAAGGGAGAAGGAAGTCTGGACCCAGGCCCCCATCCTGTTCCATCTTGTTGCAGGAGCAGTCTTCCCCGGGAAAGAGAAACCGTGGAAGTGGAGTCTGACGAGGAGGAGGAGTTTTCAGCTCACACAGGTATGGCTGGGATATACTCTCTGGTGGCTCAGGGCTTTGCCCCCCTCTTGGGGGAAGCCAGCAGTGTAGCATTGCCTTTGCAGCAGAAAGCTTTGGATGTTCTCCAGAGCTGTGTCACGTTTCACCACACAGGCAGGTGCATTTCAGCAGCGGGCAAGTGAATCCTTCCCCCTGTAAGAAACCCTTTTGAGATCCCAGATTCAACAGTGTTGGAAAAACACAGCTCACTGATGAAAAGGGCTGAGGGATCAGATGGGCAGAGGTCGGTTATGGATTCCCTGAGTCAAACTGGGAAGCAGCCATTCTTGGGGGAATCCTGACAAAGAAGGTGTATTTCCAACTCTTTCAAAATATTGTTGTTGACGTCAAGATGTTTTTGTTTCCTGTTAGGAGGAAACTTTAACACCATGCTGCTGTCTTCTTGTTCTGTTGTCATACGACACTTAGTGCAATGGGGTCCTGGTTTGTGACTCACGCATTTAGATGCTACTGTAGTAATATAAATAAGATAGTATATGAACATTCTTGCTAAGTAAATTAGTTTCAGCTGCAAAACTCAGTCCTGGATGCATTAAAATTGCACTTATACTAGTGATGCTGAACTTGGAAACTTCTTGATCAACTTGTTCAACTTAAGGCAGTAGATTGTGTCTGTATTATGGAGTTTCCACAGTGCATGTCGATTGGTGTAATGTAAATCAGTGCAGATTTTTTTAACTTAGATTAGGCCAAATTCCTGCTTATCCCAACTTCAGCAGTTGTTAAAATATGAACAACAATTGAAAATAAAGTGTCGTGTGTCCCGAGCTTAGTTCCCAGTTCTTGGTAGTTGATTGACAGGTAGAACTGGCAGCAAAAGGCAGTGTAGTCAGGGAGGGAGTTTTTCCCCATTATAAACTTAATTTCTTTTTCATTGAAGATGAGCATCTACGCCACAGCACAGAACCAAGGAATCCTGGCTCTGTTCCCTCCTGTTTAACCCACTAGACCCCACTCCTCTCCCAGAGCCAGGGCTAGAACCCAGGAGTCCTGACTCCCAGCCCCTTGCTCTAACCACTAGACATACTCTCATCTAGTTCTGTTTCTGCAAGGTGAGTCTCCCCAGAGGAGATGGGCGTTGCCTTCTGAGTATGGGCAGCCTTCGGTAGCAGAGGAGTCCCTTCAGATCGCCCAGCTGGCAGCGTGAATACACATCTGATGGCTACTTCCCCATCTCTTGCCAGGTGATTCAGAGACAGGCAGCCCCGAGCGCAGGCTGGGCTGCCAGGGGACCCAGGAGCTGGACAGTTCGTCCCAGCGGTTGCTTGACCAGAATGAGGCCGGTTCCCAGCATGCACTGGAGCAGGACGACAGCACTTCGGCCACGAGCAAAGCTATCGGGGCGCGAGGCGAAGAGCAAGGGAGCAGTAAAATGCAGAGCAATCCTCCCCAACAGCACCATGCACTGCGCAGTGAGGTAGGGGCTCCCAGCCTGGCCTTGGAGCTGATCCGGAACACGCTGCATTGCTGCCTGGGTGGGAGAGCTGGAGAAATCGAATGCTGCTGGGGGTTCAGAAGGGGGCGCTCTCCTCTCGCAGTCAGTGCTGACCCCAGTGTGGTGCTTGGGGAAGCTGTGCTGCAAGGAGCAGCGTGGGGCCTCACTAGGGGTCTCCCTCCCTTCAGTCAGTGCTGACCCCAGCACTTGGGGGAGCTGTGTTGCAGGGTAGGGAGCACTCTCACTTCAGACTCAGTGCAAGGCTAAGGGGCGCTGTGCTGTATGGAGCAGGGTGGAAGCTCAGTAGGGGATCCTCTTCCCTTGCAGTGAGTGCTGGCCCCAATGCCGTGCTGACAGTCACTACTGCTATGTCTACGCTACAAAATGATGTCGACCTACCTATGTCTGCGTTATTATATCGCTTGTGTGGGTGCACACTTGGCTCTTTGTGTTGTCGGTGCCTGCTCTCACCAGGAGCGTTTGTATCGGTTGTATTATCAGTGTGGGGCATTGTGGGGCAGCTCCTGAAAGCCAGTAACATTGCGTCGACCTAATTATATCGACTGTGACTCAATGTCGCTCGGGGAGGTGGTGTTACTAAATCAGCGTAGAGAGGCACTTGCGTCGGCAGAGGCCAAATTTAAGTGAAGAAACTTCCACAGCTAGGTCAACGCAAGGCTGTAGTGTGGAGCAGGCCTTTGCTGGTGTAGGTCTTTCATTAAGACAGTGATACTCGGACTGAGGCTTAGGAGACGCATGTAGCTCTTTAAAGTGTCTCCTGCGACTCTTTGCAGCACATGATATTAAAACATTGTGTGATTTAATTATTAACCAGTCTAAGTAATTAACCAATTCATTATTTTTATGTATTATATTATATTACTATAGTAAATGAAACCATGAATTCACACTACTGCGGCTTTTTTGGGTAATGTTGATCGCTAATTTGGTTCCTGAACCACTGAGGTCTGAGTATCTCTGCATTAAGAGATTTAAAATAAGTCAACCCCCCTTTCTATTAAAGTGGTCCTGGCTCTTTTTTTTTCAAGACTTGGAGTATTAATCTTACTGACCTGTCCAAATCTTAAATGTAATTCCATTCCGCTTCCTTAATTCCGTCTGCAGTTTCAGGTGGATATGGGATTCTCTGTCACTTCCCATCCAAAACTATTATGTGCAGCTGATAATTAGAGGCCATGCCTCATCTGAGAGCTGGCTGCACCTGGGTGCTGGGTGAGGGATCCCTGTATAAACAGCCCCTTTCCCCACTCCAGAGACAGCTGTGTCTCAGCACCAGGCAAGTCTTTCTTGTGCATACACATGGGAAAAAGCACTTTACGGTCCTTAGTCTGAACGGGCTATTGAGTTCACTGGTTCCATATGTAGCTTTGGCAGTGGCTGTCCTAGTCACCTCATCCTCTTTCGCCCCCAGATTGCACCAGACAAAATGACGGGGAGCAATCCTGTATCACCGGCCTCTTCGGGGTCACCTGCCTCCAGTGGCAGCGTCTCGCCATCACACCTCACTCACGATTCCTCTCTGGACAGTCACCTGGGCTTTGATGTGCCCAGGCTGCAAAGCAAAGCTCTGGCGTCCCCAGGAGTTTACGCCTCGGACCCGGCCAGTATGTGGGACAAGACGCACGCTGAGATCGCTGAGCAGGCCAAGCATGTGAGAAGCTGACTGTGTCTGAAGGGTCCCCTGGGCTGGAGCCCTCCATGCTCCCAGGGCCATGACCCAGATGCCCTCAAGGAGCCCATGCCAGGGCTGGGGGTGGGAGGAAGTGGGGCTGGGGAGGAGGGGTAATGTGACTCAGAGCCCCTCTAGGTCCCTTACATCTGTGTCACTTTGGGTCATCTTTTGTTTAGGGTCAGATGGGTCTCGGCCCAGAGGATGGTTGCTGTTGGTCTCCCTGATTTACCCCTGCCTTCCAATCTCCCGTGATGGGTGGGGGCTGGGATCCCTGCTGACTTGGTGCTGTGTTCCAGGAGGCGGAGATTGAGAACCGCATCGCGGAGATGAAGAAGGAGGGGTTCTGGTCTTTGAAGAGGCTCTCCAAGGTGCCGGAGCCAGTTCGCCCCAAGGTACACTGGGATTACCTCTGTGAGGAGATGCAGTGGCTTTCGGCAGACTTTGCCCAGGAGCGACGCTGGAAGAGGGGTGTGGCCAGGAAGGTGAGCTCTGCCCCTCCCTGAAACAGCTCTGACTGGTTTATTAAGTCCCCTAAAGCCCAAAGGTGGGTTTGGATTGTCTTGGAAATTGCTGTGTCTCGAGGAGCCATAGGGTAGGGTAAATGGTCCAAACCTGGGGGCGTTTGAGATAGATCTGTGAAAGTATCCCATGACATCAAAATGTTCTGGGTCTTCTAACTCTCTCTTACACGCATCTGGGGCTCAAACCTATTGCTGTGATCCTCCCGCACTCAGGAATGATCTCAGCCAGCATTTCATACCCACTGGCCCTCTGGGAAATCAATAGCACAAGAGTCATTGAGGGCCAAATTTGGGAATTCCAGCATAGGTCAAGCCACAATGCAGGGTGGATTGATTTAAATCAAAGCTATTTAAATGCCTGATTTTAATCATGATTTAAATCTGCAAGCCTTGATTTAAATCATTTTTTACTCTTGTTCTGCATTTGTACTTTTTAGTTACTTTCCTAAAGAAAGGTTGATTCTCATTGGTTGGTAACCATTACAACATATACCTCTACCTCGATATAACGCTGTCCTCAGGAGCCAAAAAACCTTACCGCATTATAGGTGAAACTGCGTTCTATCGAACTTGCTTTGATCCACCGGAGTGCGCAGCCCTCCCCCCCCCCCCCCCGAGCATTGCTTTACCGCATTATATCCAAATTCGTGTTATATCGGGTCATGTTATATTGGGGTAGAGGTCTACTGATTTACTACCAAATATAACCTTTATACTAAATTTGGTGCTTCTTTTAGTTAACCAGGAGAATATGCTTCTTACACCTTCATTTAAGCAAGTACATAGTTTAACTTACATTTACTCTGATTCTTAATTTTTACATTTTTGTTAGTTTAGAAAACAGTGAATGATGCATTTCTTTTTTACATGTGATTTGTGCCAAGCTGTATTTGGATGGAGAGTCAACTAAAATGCACAAAAACAGTTTTTTAAATAGTTAAATAAAACTGTCTTAAACGTGCTAGATAAACAAGAAAAGTTTATCAGACAGTTTATCAAAATATGTTTTATGTTGAAAACTGATTTATTAAACAAAGGAAGTACTTAGTGCATTGAACTGTGGTTTCGGTCACCATGTCCTTCAGAAATTTAGAACTAGTAGATCACATCCTCTCATGCCTAGTTTTTATTCATAGATTGGAAGAAGAAAACAAGTTTTTCTGCTTTTTCAATACCCAGCTCATTTCGTAACTGAATTATCTAGTCATTGAACTGAATTAGTTGGATAACCTGAAATGAAGCAAATTATTCTGCAGGTGCAGAAGAGCCTACTTGTGTCAAAAGCTAGTTTAAGACTACAACAAACTCTGGTTCCTGGTGCTTTGCCTGTGACTTCCACCAGTTCAGTGCTTTGTCTTTCTTTAAAACTTGGCAACAAATATGAACTGCTAATTTTTGTATTTAATTTTAATTATTTTATAGACTCAATAGATTATAGTAAGTTGAGGTCTTAACATAGGTTGTCATTTCAAATTTAACTTTAAATAGGTTTATTTTTAAAATATAAACCTATAGCTAATTTAAATGTTGGAAATCTGATTTAAAAAAAGCATAGATTTTTGTTCACCATGCTATGCCAAAGAGGGTGGAAAGGCACATGTGCAGCAGGACAGCGTCTCTGTTGCAAGGCAGAGGGTTTGCAGGTGGCCTGGTATCAGGGTAGCTGGATGGCTCCCAGGTGCTGTGAGTTCAAGTCCTGCCCTCAGCAGCTCTCTGTGACTGGTGGGCACATTTTCCAGGGGATTTACTAAGAGTTCTGCTCAGAGAGCACACCTTCTGGCTTAAGAGATAGCATTTCCAAGGGCTCTGGAATCCATCCAGGCGCCATCTGCCTGTCCATCCATCCAAGCGCCCATCTGTCTATCCATGTTCCTGTGCTCCATCTAGGCTTGCTCTGTCTGTCGTAGGTGCTGAACGGAAACCTCCTTGACCCTTCTCAAACTGTGGCTGGTGACCCAGCTGTTGGTTGGCAGCTAGAGAGATCTCCCCCACCCCCAATACAGTCTGCCCTGGGTCGGTGCAGCCCCCTCTCCCCGCGCGTGCCTCTCACCCTCCTCCTCCCCTCCCCTAGGTTGTGCGGATGGTGATCCGGCACCATGAGGAGCAGAAGCAGAAGGAGGAGCGAGCCAAGCGGGAGGAGCAGGCCAAGCTGAGGCGCATCGCCTCCTCCATCGCCAAAGAGGTCAAGCAGTTCTGGAGCAACGTGGAGAAGGTGCGTAGGGCGTGCAGCACTAGAAGGAGTGCTCAGCCTGGCTTTGGGCCTGGCCTTCTTCATATAAGAATTGTCACATAACATACAGGCCTCTCTAGCCTGGGATCCGTGCCTCTTCGCTGCTCTAGCTCAGGCTATTGGGCTTCTCTCTCCCAGCATTCCCTGCTCTCTGTCATTTCAGCTTGGGCATCAGGACTCTCTAGCCCGAGGTCCCTGCCTCTCCGCTGCTCCAGGGTGGGTTTCACTAACACAATGTCTTGTATTGAGCAGTAGAATACAGTCGTCAGAGGGGAGATTTCCTTTTGCCCCTCAGCTGGGCCACAGCAGGAAGGTTCTTCAGAAGCGAGTACGACAGGCTAACAATATGCTGCCTATTGAGACCTCCCTCTTACCCTTCTCTTTCACTTGGATGTCCCTGTCCACCCCCCTGGCCCTCCACTGGCAGGTAGTGCAGTTTAAGCAGCAGTCTCGCCTGGAGGAGAAGAGGAAGAAGGCCCTGGACCTGCAGCTGGACTTCATCGTGGGCCAGACGGAGAAGTACTCAGATCTGCTGACTCAGAGCCTCAACGAGACCTTCCCCATGGCCAGCAAGACTGGCTCCTCCTCCCACATCAGCTCTTCCCACGCCGGCTCCACCGCTTCCAGCCCCCCACCACCTCCACACCTCACCGACGAAGAAGGTAGGGAACCAAAACACCCCGCGTCCCATTCCCTGCTCACCTTGAGCCAGCCAGTCCTCCCCTAGAGGTTAAAGGTCTTGTGTCCCTTTCCCCTGAGTTGGCCAGTCTCTCCTGCCCTGGGGCTGGATTGGAAGATGGCACCCTTTAGAGATGAAAGAGTCCATGTCCCATTCCCTGAGCCCTCCAGTCCCATCCCCCCAGGGTCAGATCAGCTGGCGCCCCCTACAGGGGAAAGACACCAGGTTTCACTCCCAGGGCTCCTCAGTCCCAGGGTTTCCCCACTTGCCCTGTCAGTGCCCCAGGTGTATGGTTCACCCCCTGCTTCCTCCCCCCACAGATGGGGACTTCCAGCCCCATGAGGAGTCAGATGACGAGGAGACTATTGAGGTGGAGGAGCAGCAGGAAGGGAACGACTCGGAGACGCACCGGCGTGAGATAGAGCTGCTGAAGCAGGAGAGTGAGCTGCCCCTGGAGGAGCTGCTGCAGTCCCTGCCCGCCCAGATCCTGGAGAATTCCTGCAGCGCTGCCCCCTCCATCTCCAGCTCCAACAACGAGGAGGAGGAGGCAGCGGGGCAGAGTGAGGAGGAGGTAGAGAAACAATCCAAGATCGTAAAGATGGTGGAGGGGTGGGTCAGACCTGCCAGGGAGGCAAAGGGGATTGGTGATCGGCGAGAGTCTGTGGGGCGGTAGACAGGACACCCCTGACTGAGGCAGCACTTTGCTCAGAGCAAGCACCTCTCTTTGCAGGCCACTGACCTGGAGAGGCAGCTGCACTCAGATACCTTAAGCTGCATGATCTGTGTGTCCCAGCTAGGCCAGGGTAGGAGGGCTTGGGGGGGTCCAGGGCTCTCCTTTTGGGGTGGGAGGGCCTGGCCCCAGCCTCTCCTCCCAGCCCTCTCCTTCATGCATCCAGCAGGAGAAAGCAAAGTCCGTCATGCAGAGGAACAAAAGGCCGTGGAAGCCTGACAAGGAGGATGAGGAGTTCACGGCCAACGAGGAGGAAGGTGAGCATGGCAAGGGACTTGCTGAAGCAGCTAGGCTCTGGGTGGATGGGAGGGACCTGGCTGCCACTGGTGGCTGATGGGGGTGACGGATTAACGGGGCCTTCTCCCATCCACGTGGTAACACAGCCCCCTTTTTCCTCAGCTGAGGATGAAGAGGAGACGATCGATGCTGAAGAGAAGCTGGAAGGGGACATGGATCACAGGAAGGAACTGGATGACTTGGCCCAGGAAGGTATGGAGGGGGTGGGAGGAGACTGATTCCAGCTATGTAGTGCTGATGTTTGACGTGGCCTGGATCTCTCTCAGGGACACAGGGTCAGTTTCTCTGTCCCACCATCCCTAGGGCTCCTGGCAAACTGTCCCCCAAGTCATGTGATCAGTGTTCAGAGAGCACTTAAACAGGTCTCTGCCTGGCCCCGTAGGCTGGGATTTGGTAGCTGGTGCTCAGAGGAACCTCTCCATTGCAACCCGCAGCCAGGTCCTTCCAGTGCTGGCTGCGTTACAGATTTGGAGAGACATCTAGTCACAGGGCGGGGGTGGGACATGACATGACCCTTGCTCCGTCCCACCCTTTGCGTGTTCCCATGCTCCTCTGGCAGGGGAGCTGCCCATGGAGGAGCTGCTGCAGAGATACGCCGGCGCCTACGCCTCGGACTTTGAGATGGATGAGTCGGATAGCTCCTCGGATGCCTCGGAGCCCAGCACCTCAGAGTATGAGGAGGAGTCAGAGGACGAGGACAGCAGCAGCCAGTCAGGTATGGAGGGATGAGGGAGCGTGGTTTGAGGAGTGGGTGGGTGTCTTAAGGCAGGGCTGATGCTGGCTGGATCTTGCCCCAGACTCCACCGCAGAGGAGGAGAGTGAGGAGGAGGAGGAGAGCCAGGAAGAGGAGGAGGAGGAGGATGCCCTCGCTGAGGAAGCGACGGCGGCGAGCCGGGAGGAAGACTTTGGCGTGGAGTACCTGTTGAAAAGGGATGAGGATCGGGGAGAGGGGGGTAACGACGCAGCCCCCGCCCTGGGGCCCAAGAAGGAGATCACAGACATCGCAGCCACTGCCGAGAGCCTGCAGCCCAAGGGCTACACCCTGGCCACCACCCAGGTAAGTGGGACTGTAGTGGGGAGGGGGTTGGAGGAGGGAAGGCAGCCAGACTAACCTCCTCCCCCTTTGCGCAGGTGAAGACGCCCATCCCTTACCTGCTGCGGGGGACCCTGCGGGAGTATCAGCACATCGGCCTGGACTGGCTGGTCACCATGTACGAAAAGAAGCTCAACGGGATCCTGGCGGACGAGATGGGGCTGGGCAAGACCATCCAGACCATCTCCCTGCTGGCTCACCTGGCCTGCGAGAAGGGTGAGCGGGTGGGACGGGGCTGCCGGGTATTAGATAGACGGGGACAATCCTGCCCCAGGTGGGGACGGGCTAGATGGGCCCAGATGCCTGGATTGCAATAGCCACCTGCCTCATTGGTGGCATGTGGAGAGAGGCCCAGGGCTGACAGACCATGGAGATGGAGCTCCCTTCCCCTGGGGAGGTTCATTGGTGAGGAGGGTGTGTGGCAGAGATTGCCATGCCACTGCCCAGGCTTTGCCCACCTTGGCGCTCCAAGATCCCTGAGCCCGCAGCTTGAGAGCAGCCCTGCTCTGTGTTGGTCCCACAGGTAGCTGGGGTCCCCACCTGATCATCGTGCCCACCAGCGTGATGCTGAACTGGGAGATGGAGATCAAGCGCTGGTGCCCCAGTTTCAAGATCCTTACCTACTATGGGGCGCAGAAGGAACGCAAGCTCAAGCGGCAGGTGAGGAACCAGAGGCCCCTCCATCACCCCAAGTGCACCCCCCAGCTGGGATACAGGACTGTCTCCCCACGATGGCTGAGGGTTATCCGCTCTTGCTGGCATTGGGGACGAGAGTCATAGAGTATAAACCAGAAGGGACCACTAGATCTAGTCTGACTTCCACATAGAGCACAAGCCACCACCAGCACCCGCACACTAATCCAGCCAGCGAAATGTGGCCAATGTATTGACTAGACTGTTGTGTGCCACAGGCAGAATAGGAGGGACTGGTGCACCAGCACCAGCAGGGAAATGATTAGGTGCAAGATCCCCAGATGACCCCAGCAAGCAACCTGCACCCACACGCTGCAGAGGAAGGGGAAGTCATCTCCCGCAACCCCGGGTTCCTGCCAGTCTGACCTGGGGGAAAATTCCTTTCCAACCCCACATACAGTGATCAGTGAGACCCAACCTTGTGAGCAAGAACCAGTCAGCCAAGCACTGGAGAGAGAGAGAGAGAGACTACTTGGTGCCACCCAAGTGCCCTGGCCCACCCACCCACCCAATGTCCCATTTCCAGTGTGGCCATCCCTGATGCTTCAGAGGAAGGAGATGATAAAAGCCTCACAAAAACAATACGTGGAGGAATTCCCTTCCTGCTCCTGGTTGAAACCCTGAAGCATGAGCTTTAGGAACATAAGAAATAAATCTGCCCCCTGCCAGCACAAACAACCCCCTCGTACAATCGCACACATACATTTTTCCAGCTTTCTCTTAAAACTAATGAAGATTTTTGCTCCCAAAACTCCTACTGGGGGCTGTTCCAGAACCTCACCCTCCTGATAGTTAGAAGCCGCCTTCTCATTTCCAGCCTGAATTTGTTCATGGCCAATTTATAGCCGTTTGTTCTTGTGCCAACTTTGTCCTTTAGCTTCAATAACTCTTCGCCCTCCCTGGTATTTGCACCCCCCCACTCCCTGGTGTATTTATAGAGCCCAGTCAGATCCCCCTCAGTCTTTGTTTGACTAGACTAAATAAGCCATGCTCTTCCAATCCCCTCTGGTAGGGTTGGCCTCCGCTTGCCTGGTCACCCTCCTCGCTGTTCTCTGCACCTGTTCCAGCTGGAATTCATCTCCCTGGAACCAGGGGGCCCAGAACTGTGCACAGTATTCCCAGGGAGGTCTTCTCAGTACCTTGGACAATGGCATTAATATTTCTCCCTCTCTACCGGAATTGCCTCTCCTGAGGTATCCTAGGATCACATTTGCCTTTGTCACTGCTCCATCACGTTGGTGGCTCATAGTCATCCTGTGATAGACCTCCCCGCCACAGCCACGTCTCTCTCCTCTCTTGCTTCCAACTGATGAGCTTGTAACAGAAATTCTTATTATTAGACTCGAGATGCAGGACCTTGTACTTTTGTCCTGCTGAATTTCATCCCCTTTCTGTCACTGTAGGCTTCAAGGTCAGATCTTCCCGTATAATATTTCCAATCTTCTGTATTGACAGTGCCTCCCAGGTCTGTATCATTAGCACACTTCTGCTCTATGAGCAGGCAGGCTTCTGCAGGGTTGCACAGGATACTGGCTGGCTCAGGGGCATCAGGGAATGGACCCGGGGCCTTTCCCCTTTGGGGGCACCAGCTCCAGTCTGGTCCTGGGCTGTGGAACCACCTGGTTTGGGGATGGGAAGGAGATCTGGATGGCCTATCTTCTCTGGCCCCTCCCAATGTAACCCAGCTCCCCTCCTTAGGGCTGGACCAAACCCAATGCCTTCCACATCTGCATCACCTCATACAAGCTGGTGCTGCAGGACCACCAGGCGTTTCGGCGCAAGAACTGGAAGTACCTGATCCTGGATGAGGCCCAGAACATCAAGAACTTCAAATCCCAGCGCTGGCAGTCGCTGCTCAACTTCAACAGGTGGGTGTGGTACTCCCCCTGAGGGGGGAGAGGGCCCTGGCCCAGTGTGGCCCAGCACGCTCACTGCTCTGCCCTTCCTTTCCCCATGTCTCCTCCAGTCAGAGGCGGCTGCTGCTGACAGGCACCCCCCTGCAGAACAGCCTGATGGAGCTCTGGTCCCTCATGCACTTCCTGATGCCCCACGTCTTCCAGTCGCACCGCGAGTTCAAGGAGTGGTTCTCCAATCCCCTGACAGGCATGATCGAGGGTAGCCAGGAGTACAACGAGAGCCTGGTCAAGCGGCTGCACAAGGTGAGGGTGGGGCTGCAGTGGAAGGGGAGAGGGAGCTGCTGAGGAGTGGGGAGCAGGGGCTGCTAGGAATCAGGCCTGGGGTGGGGTCTGCCAGGGACTGGGGTTGGTAGAGGGGATGGGTCAGGACCGGGACATAGGTGGTTTGATCTTGTGCTCAGAGCAGGGGTGACAGGTATAGTGGTCAGAGGCCAGGCCAGGGGGGCAGAATCGGGAACCAGTCAGGAAGTCAGTAGGTTGCTCAGACAACTTTCTGTGCCTCCTGGTTTAAATAGTACAGTCGAGCCAATCGGTGGGGGCCGGGCATTGTCCCCAAGCAGGATCCTCATAGGGGGTGCCTCTGGGAGGGGTCAGAGTTCTGGTTGCCAGTGGTGGCCAGGGTGTGAGGGCAGACTTTCCCCGTTGGGCTGGGCTGGGCGTTTCCAGCAGGCGATCAGGACTGTTGGGGGCGGGGCTGGCTTTCGGACTGATGGCTCTACCCCACCCCGGCAGGTGCTGCGGCCCTTCCTCCTGCGGAGGGTGAAGGTGGATGTGGAGAAGCAAATGCCAAAGAAATACGAGCACGTCATCAAGTGCCGGCTGTCCAAGCGCCAGCGCTATCTCTACGACGACTTCATGGCCCAGGCCACGTGAGTGCAGAGGGGACAGGATGCTTGAGTTTATCCCTGGCTCTTGGGGGTTTGGGGTGTCTAATGGGTTAGAGCAGTGGGGGCTGGGAGCCAGCACTCCTGGGTTCTGTCCCCAGCTCTGGGAGGGAGTGGAGCCAGATCCCAACTCAGGTGATTGCATTCTGCCTCTCTAACTCGTGCCCATAGTGTCAGTTGGGTACAGAATCCACCTTCACTTCCTGTCCCAAACTGCTCTGTTGCACTGCAGTGTTAATCAGTCACTGCTCCCTACCCCAGAGGTAGCTGCATTTCAGTAATGATTGAGGGGTCCCTGTGCAGTGTCACGGTGTGGTTACCCAGCTGCTGCGCTGCACCCCAGAAGTGGCCGCATCTCAGCACTAGGTGGTCGATCCCAGGGTGGCATTGCTGGGTGGTTCTTACCCACCCGCCAGCCCAGAAATGCAGCATGTGGTGGCAGCCAGGAGTGCTAGTGACTCCGCTCTTGGTTTCCTCTCAGCACCAAGGAGACTCTGGCCACAGGGCATTTCATGAGCGTCATCAACATCCTGATGCAGCTGCGGAAGGTGTGCAACCATCCCAACCTCTTCGACCCCCGGCCCATCCACTCGCCCTTCATCACCCAGGGCATCTGCTTCAGCACCGCCTCCCTCGTCCTGTGTGCCCTCAACCGCGATCCCTTTAAGGCAGGTGCCCCCAGCCCTTTAAGGGGGGTGGGGTGGGACACAGGGCTCTAGGGGACTCCAGCCCCAGGACAGGGGCTTGGCTGGCTCAGGGAAGACCGGTGGAAGGGAAGGGAAGAGGTGGGACCTTTCTCCTCTAGGGGTCCCGGCTCTGCCAGGGACTGGCCCGCTCAAGGGGGAGATGGGAATGGGACACAGGACCTTTCCCCTTCCCGCCTGCCCTCATGTTAGTGTTGCTGTGGGGGGAAGTACCAGGAGCCATGGGGAGGGCTGGTCCTCTCCTAACTGGGCCTGGCCCCTTGCAGCATGTGGACATGGGCATTTTCGACCTCATCAACCTGGAGGGGCGCGTGTCCCGCTACGAGGCCGACACCTTCCTGCCTAAGTGGAAGGTGACAAGGAAGCTGATCGAGGAGATCGCCGAGTCCCCGGACCCCCCGCCCAGGCCCAAGCCTGTCAAGATGAAAGTGAACAGGTACCGCAGCCCCCAGTGGGGAGGGAAGGGGGCTGCCATTGTCATGGGCTGGGAGGATGGGGATCTCAGTGCGGGCAGGGGACTACCAGGGCTGGGGGAATAGGGATCTCAGTGGGGGCACAGGGCTGCCATAGCCTGGGCAGGGGGGTCTCGGGGGCAGTGGAGGAGGCTTCCGTAGCCGATGCCAGGGGGGTTCTTGGGGGGGTGGGCTGCCATAGCGCAGAGCAGGGGGTTGGAGGGGAGTCCTGGATTTGCGGGGGGGGGGGGGGTGTCGGCAGGGAGTGGCAAATTCCCTTCTCTCCACCACCACCACTTTAACCTTGTCTGTCCCCCCTCCCTGCAGGATGCTGCAGCCGGTGCCAAAGCCAGAGAACCGGACCGTGGTGCTGGTGAACAGCCCTCGCCCCGTGACCCCCTTGCAGAGACCTATGGCTCCTGTGTTGCCAGAAGCCCTGGCCCCCATGCACCCCATGGGCCCGGTTCTCCCGGGGCCCGTTCAGCCTCCCCTGCTCCCTCACCCCATGGCCGTACCCATCTCGCTGCCCCTGCCCCTCCCACCATCCCCAGTGCCGGTGCCTCCCGCTGCCAGGCCGCAGGGCCCAACGCTAGTGCCTACGCTGAGCCAGAACAACGCCGCTGCTGCCGTGCTCCAGGCCCCGGTGTCTGCCCCGCAGGGTAAGGGCCCTGCCCAGTGGGAGGGGTGGGGCGGGGCTGGGTGCCCACTGGGATCCCCTGGAGTGGGGCCCTTTCCTCTGCCTTAGGGCTGAAATGCCCTACTGAGGGGGTGTGGCCAGGATTTCCCTCCCCTCTCCTTTTTGGGGGGCAGGGCTGGGCCAGGTAACACCTCCTTGGGCCCTGCCCCACCTTTCCCAGGGTGGAGGAGCTGGGCTGGTATCCCCCTCTCCCTTCCATGGGGGCGTAGCTAGGCTGTCTGACTTCTCCCCTCTAACCAGCCCCTCTTTCCTCCCACAGTCCTGCCCACACTGATGCCTGCAGCCCAGCTGGTCCCGAATGCCCCCCAGCCCCCCATGCTGCCGGCCCCTGCCACCGCTGCTGCTGCCTCCACCCTCAAGCCCGGCCAGGTGCCAGCCCCCGCCGTGCGGCTAGCCCCCAACCCCCTGAACCCGGGCGCCGTGGGGAGCATGATGAAGCCAGTGACAGTCCATTCCACCACCAGCACCCTGCCTGGCTACAACTTCCCGGCCACCAGCACTGTACAACAGAGGCTGCTGCTCTCCCCGGACATGCAGGCCCGGCTGCCCTGTGAGTACAAGGGGCGCTGCAGGGAGTGGGGGGAAAGGCAGCGGGTGTCCTGGGAACTGACCCCGTCTCCTCTCTGCAGCGGGCGAGGTGGTGAGCATCGCACAACTGGCCTCGCTGGCCAACCGGCCCCTGCAGAGCGCCCCCGGCAGCAAGCCCCTCACCTTCCAGATCCAAGGCAACAAGCTGACCCTGACGGGCACCCAGGTGCGGCAGGTCACCATGGCCCAGCCCCGACAGCTGCAAAGTAGGTAAACCCCTCCCCTCCCATGTGGCCCCCAGGCACCTCTGCTCCCCCATCCCTTCCTGCCATCCTGGTGAGGGATCTCTGCATAAACAGCCCCCAGACCCCACCCCAGAGGTGGCTGCATCTCATCAGTCCCTGTACAGTGAGATCCTTCCGCTAAGAGCCCTCTCCCTGCCCCAAACCCTCGCTCCCCGGCTTCCACCATTGCTGTTCCCACTGTCTCTGTGCCCTGGCCGCTTGGCTGGCTCACCGGCTTTCTCTCCTCTTCCCCTCCACTCAGCCAGAGCTCTGCTGAACACTCGTTCTTAGACCGGACGAGGCAGGGTGGAGGGAGGGGGCACGAGAGACGGCAGCACTTGGGGAAGGAGATGGAAGAGCCAAGGGCCCTGGTGGGTGGGTAAGAACGGATCTGGGGGAATGGGGTGCTGGGGAACAGCCATGGGGCACAGTGAGGAAGAGCAGGGAACCGACAGGCACTGGGTCAAGAGGAGCCGTGGGGTGCTGATTGGGGGCGAGCAGAGTGGCGCTGTGGGGTGGGATGGGCAGTGGTGCATGGAGGGATGCCGGTGGGGTGGGGAGTGGGGAACCGAGGGCCGTTGGTGGGCAGGGAGCAGAGGGGCACCATAAGGGAGTGCTGGGGGATGGCAGGGCAGACGCCCAGGGTGGGATCCCTCTAAGCTCCAGCCGTCTCTGCCCGTGAGGCGCCTGTTGACCCGAGGGAGAGAGCAAAACTCCAAGCCTGACCCTGCTGTAAGGCCCCAATGCCAGCCCGGCCGGGTCGCTGCAGGGGGGCGCACAGGGGACGGAGGGGGTGGGCGTGCTCTGGTGGGGAAGCTCGCCCGTGCCAGCTGTTCATGCTTTCTCCCCTGCAGGGAATGTAGTTCACCTGGTCTCTGCCGGGGGTCAGCACCACATCATCAGCCAGCCGGCCCAGGTGGCTCTCATCCAGGCCATGACCCAGCAGGGCGCACAGGCACAGGGCGGGGTGCAGGCCATGTCAGGCCCCCAGCCCACCACCATCCTGCCCGCCCCAGCCTCTGCCACCACGGCAGCTGCCACTTCATCAGCCATCAGCGTCCCCATAGCTGCCACGCCAGGTGAGTGTCAGTGGCCTAGGGGCAGATCAGGGTGAGCGGCAGGCCGGATTCCTGGGTTCTAGCCCCGGTTCTGGGAGCGGGGTGGAGCTAGTGGGTTAGGGCAGAAGGGGCTGGGAATTAGGTTTTGTCCCCGGCTCTGGGAAGGGAGTGGGGTCCAGTGATTTGTGTGTGGGGGAAGATGTCTGCCAAGCTCTAACCCTGCTTTCCTCACCCCCAGTGCCCTCCTCCATGGTGAACAGCTCTGGTGTGGTGAAGATCGTGGTGCGGCAGGCCCCACGGGACGGCCTGGTGCCTACCCCAGCCCTACAGCAGCCTCCACGCCCAACCACGGCCACCACCCTGCCTAGCCTGCCGGCCGCCCTGATGGCACAGCGAGCCCAGCTCCCCGTGGCACCCATGCCGCCCGTGCGGTTGCCCACTCAGCCACTGGTTCCAGTGCGGGCACCCACCCCACTGCAGGCCCTGGTGCGACCCATGATCCGGGTGGTGCAGGCGCCAGTGCCCAGCATGGAGCAGTCGGGTAAGCAGGTCGTCTTTGCCTTCCAAATGGGGCGTTGTGCCCTAAGACTCACACTAACCCCACTTGGCTTTCCTCTGCAGCTCCAGCACCGGCTCCACTTTCTCCCGCCATGGCTGCCCCTCTTCCCACCCCCCCTGCCACCACCGTCGCTGCTGCTGTCTGCCCCGCACTGGCTCCCCGGCCTGCAGCCGCGCCCAGCCCAGTGCCCAAGGAGGAACCCGAGACACTAATGCTACGCTCCACCACGCCCACCCCGCCTCCCCCGTCGCCACGGGCTCCACGGCACAGACGGCAGCCCCCTCCCCCGCCCCGGTCACCCTTCTATCTGGTGAGTGAATGTGCGGGGAGCCTGGGACTGGGCTTGGGGGAAAGGGAGGGGCTGGGATAGTCCATGGGGAGGAGGATCTCAGTGCAGTGGGGCAGGGATAGGACTGGACCAGGAGAGGGGGAGGAGAAGGATCTGGACCAGCTGGGCGGGAGGGAGGATCTCTGAAGAGGTGGGAGCTGTGCTAGCCCAGACTGGCCGGGATGGAGGGGAGAGGATCTCAGGTGCAAGGCAACTCAGGGGGCGTCCCATCGCCAGCACTGACGTCCGTTCATCTGTGCGGTCCTGGTGGCAGGAATCACTTGAAGAGAAGCGGAAGAAGCAGAAGGAGGAGCGCCTGGACCGGCTCTTCCGCCTCAACGAGCAGCACTGCAACCTGGCCCCCATCTATGGCACCGAGGTGCTGCACCTCTGCACCCTCTTCCCTCCCGGCCCCCCTCGGGAGCAGGAGGAAGAGGGGCAGGAAGTGGCACCTGAGCTGGATGGCTGGAGGGGGGCCAGCTACAGCCACTGCTACATGGCACAGGTGCATCGGGACCCCCAGCACCTAGAGGCGTATTGGCAGCGGGCCTCAGCCATTGCCCAGGCCATCCTGATCCCCCAGCAGAGGGTTGAGCAGTTGGCAGACATCATTGAGAGGTAACGCCGCCCGGCGGCGCGGCTGGGCCCCTCTGTGAGGAACGGGGATCTGTGCAGCTGCCTTGGGGAGCTGGGGTTCGAACTCGAGTCCTGGCACCCAGGCCCATCCTGCCCCATTCCAGGCCTGGGGCTGGAACCCAGCAGCCCTGACTCCCAGGCCCCTTCTCCACCCCACTGTAACCCACCAGATCCCGCTCCCCTCCCGGAGCTGACAACGGTGGAGGCGCGTCCTCTGTCCCCCTGGCCTGCTGCTGTGCCATGGCTGTTCACACCCTCAGCCATGCCCGTTGTATCTGCAGGTTCATCTTTGCTATGCCTCCCGTGGAGGCACCTGCCATCACCATTCACACCTCTCATCCGCCCCCGTCACTCCTGCTCCACCAGGCCATCTTCAAGGAGACGCTGCGGCGGGAGATCTCGCCCCGCGCCAGCGGCCTGCATCGCATCGTCTGCAACATGCGCACCCAGTTCCCCGACCTGCGCCTCATCCAGTACGACTGCGGTATGTGGGTGGACCGGGTAGTGGGGGCCATGGCTAGCTAGGCCCCTGGCCGATCCAGGGGAGGGGCGGGAAGCAGGAAGGCTGGGCAGAGACGCTCTGCTCAGGCAGGGGCTGAGGGAGAATCAGAGAGGCCAGGCTGTCCTTGGTCCCCACCCCTGCCTGGCTGGCCTGGTCACCATCCCCGTTCCTTCCTGCAGGGAAGCTCCAGACCCTGGACCTGTTGCTGCGACAGCTGAAGGCTGGGGCACACCGGGTCCTCATCTTCACCCAGATGACCCGCATGCTGGACGTGCTGGAGCAGTTCCTGAACTACCATGGGCATATCTACCTGCGCCTGGACGGCAGCACCCGCGTGGAGCAGAGACAGGTATCGCCGGCTGCTTGAGCCCATGTGTCCTGGGGGTTCCCTTAGCAGCCAGGCTAGGGACTCCTCAGAGCCCCCAGGCCTCTCCTGCTATTCATCCTCCCAGAGCTGGGGACAGAACCCAGGAGTCCTGACTCCCAGCCCCACTTCTGGAACCTCTAGACCCCACCAGCCCCATATCCTGTCTGCTACCCCTCACTGTGGCTTCCCCCCCACCCCCTCGGCAGGCGCTGATGGAGCGTTTCAACGCTGACAGGCGCATCTTCTGCTTCATCCTGTCGACACGCAGCGGAGGCGTGGGGGTGAACCTGACGGGCGCTGACACTGTGGTGTTCTACGACAGCGACTGGAACCCCACCATGGACGCCCAGGCCCAGGACCGCTGCCACCGCATCGGCCAGACCCGCGATGTCCACATCTACAGGTCAGCCACTTGTCCAGTGTCACCTGCTCTGACTCCTCCTGTCCAGCAGAGGGAGCCTGTGCAGTGCTTGTCCCCTCCCCTCCCACTCTGTGTGGCTGACCCTGCCCCAGAGGGTAAGTTGCCTCTCTGCCTCCCCCTGCAGGCTGATCAGCGAGCGGACAGTGGAGGAGAACATCCTGAAGAAGGCCAATCAGAAGAGGATGCTGGGAGACATGGCCATTGAGGGCGGGAACTTCACCACAGCTTACTTCAAACAGGTACCTGGTCCTGCTGCAGCCGTCGCACTCCCTGCTGCATTGCAGCCCTCGCTGACCAGCTACATCATGGGCTGGAAGCTTGAAACTCCCTGCTGGGTCCCAGGATTAGAGATTCCCAGCACCCCCAACCTGCCAGACCCAGCTTCCCTCCCAGAGCTGGGGAGAGAACCCAGGAGTCCTGACTCCTAGCACCCCCTGCTCTAACCCAACAGACACCACTCCCTGCCCAGAACAGAACATAAGAATGGCCATACTGGGTCAGACCAAAGGTCCATCTAGCCCAGTATCCTGTCTTCTGACAGCGGCTAATGCCAGGTGCCCCAAAGGGAATGAACAGAACAGGGAATCATCAAGTGTTCCATCCCATCACCCATTCCCAGCTTCTGGCAAACAGAGGCTAGGGAGACCATTCCTGCCCATCTTGGCTAATAGCCATTGATGGACCTATCCTCCATGAACTTATTTAGTTCTTTTTTGAACCCTATTACAGTCTTGGCCTTCACAACATCCTCTGGCAAGGAGTTCCACAGATTGACTGTGCGTTGTGTGAAAAAAATAATCCAATCCCAGAAATCTGGCTGAGTACATTGCTCTTGCTCTTACAAAGCCCCTCACTCTAGCAGGTCACAGCTCAGTATAACCTGAGGGTATCCCTGCCTAACCTGTGTGTGTCTGCCCCTCAGCAAACCATCCGGGAGCTCTTCGAAATGCCCTTGGATGAGCCAGCCAAGAAGGAAGGGGAGGTCCTCACCATGGCGCAGGAGGATGAGGAGGATCCCATGGCCAACAAGCAGACCCAGATCCTGGAGCAGGTAAGCCCCACCCAGCCACGGGGAGGGCTGGGTTTCCCTCAGCTCCACCTTCCCACCCACTGAGACAAGTGTGTCTGGCCGGCAGGCGCTGTGCAAGGCCGAGGACCCTGAGGACATCCGGGCGGCCACGCAGGCCAAGGCTGAGCAGGTGGCAGAGCTGGCCGAGTTCAACGAGAACATCCCCCTGGACGCGGACGAGCGGCCCAGCAAGGAGGAGGAGGAGGAGATGTCGAAAGCTGAGCAGGAGATCGCCTCGCTCATGGAGCAGGTGCAGGGCGGGGGCAGATTGGCTAGAAAGAGATCCACCCTGCATCCTGTCACTCCCCTTGCTCCTACCCTGCAGCAGAGCGAACCCTAGTGTATCTCAGCTGGGGGAGCAGCGGGTGGCTGTGTCCTTGCTGCCACCTACTGGAGGGAATGAGCCCTGCTCTCGTTGGGTGGGTTCAGAATCTCATAAGCTCTTCCAGCAGACCCTGCACTCTGGGTTTAGCCAACCATATGTGCCCACCATTTCAGGGCTCTTTTATGTGAAATAGGACCCAAGAGACCTGACCCCCAGCCCCCTGCTGCTCTAGTCCAGCAGACCCCACTCCCCTCCCAGAGCTGGGGATAGAACCTAGGAGTCCTGACTTCCCCAATCTCTCTGGTAACTCCTGTTCATCATCTCCTGCCTTTGCAGCTCACCCCCATTGAACGCTATGCCATGAACTTCCTGGAGGCCTCTCTGGAGGACATCAGCCGAGAGGAGCTGAAGCAGGCAGAGGTGAATGCAACCCTCTTTAGCCCCTTCATCGCTTGGGGCCGGGTGGGGGATCTCATCCTGGCTGGCCAGAGTAGCTTTGTCCACAGCCTTGGCTTCGGCAGCACCTCCAAACCTCAAGCGCGTGGCTCCCCCATGCAACGCAGCTTCGGTGGTGTGGCCGCACAGCAACCATCTCCCAGGCTGTTATGAGCCCCACTCCCCTGGGCTTATGACCTTTCATGGAGATGACACTGGGGCACCAGCTGCGTGGGAGATGGGGGTGACCATGGGGCACTGAGGCATTGTGTAAATCTATCTAGCCCAGTATCCTGTCCCCCTTGCCACCCCAGATCACATCCAGGGGCTCTTCTAGCCAGGTATCCCATCCTCCCTGCCGCCCCAGATCACATTCCAGGGGTCCATCTAGCCCGGTATCCCATCCCCCCTGCCATGCCAGATCACACCCACAGGATTATCTATCCCCCTGTATTCTGCCCCAGATCACGCTCATGGGACCATCGAGGTACAAACACCCCTCTCATATCCCGTCCTGGATGAGACCCACAGGACCCTCAAGCCCTGTACCCTGCCTCCTCCCTGCTACCCTAGCTCAGACCCATGGGCCCATCTAGCCCAATATCCTGCCCTGATCAGGCCAATGGGCCCATCTGGCCAAGTATCCTTCCCCCTGGCCCAGACCAGATGCTCTGTGGTTGCCTGGCAGATGACCGCTGTCTCTCTCCTTTACAGGAGCAGGTGGAGGCCGCCCGGAAGGACATAGACCAAGCCAAGGATGAGGTGGTGTTCAAGCTGCCTGACGACGAGGACGAGGGTCGGCTCAGCGAGGAAGGCTACATCAAAAAGAGCAAGAAGGCCAAGGTGCCCAGCCGTGCGGGCCCAGAGCGCACTGGCACACGCATGAGTGAGCGACTGCGGGGCACTCGCCTCTCCCTGCGCGAGGCAGATGGAGTGGATGCCAAGTTGCCCCACGCCCGGCTCCCCAGCCTGCGCCACCTGCGGGGCCACCATGCCAGGCTGGAGGCTGAGGAGGCAGAAGACCACCTGTCCCTGGTGGCCCAGAACACGCGTGGCGCAGCCATCCGCAGGGACCTGGTGTGGGAGGAGACGCCAGCTTTGACCCGCAAGGCCGCAGCCAAGAGGGAGGAGTCGGGAACCAAGGTCCCCGGGGCTGGCGAGAGGGTGCTGCGGCCCATCCCTCACAGAACAGAGGTCCCCATCATCGGGGAGAGGGTGTTCCGGACCTCTCCACAGAGACCTGAACCCCCTGCCACCGGGGACAAAGTGCTGCGAGGCACCCCCCAGAGAGCCGAGCCCCCAGCCACCATAGAGCGGGTGCTCCGAGCCATCCCTCAGAGAGCAGACACCCCAGTCCCCGGGGACAGGGTGCTACGAGGTGCCCCACAGCGAGCAGAACCTCTGGCTGCCATGGAGCGGGTGCTGCGGAGCGCCCCCCCAAGAACAGACGCTCCAGCCCCTGGGGACAGGGTGCCCCGGCTGGCCCCACTCAGACCAGAGGCAGCTCCTGCTGGGGACCAGGACCTAAGACCTGAGGCACCAGCAGGTGCGAAGCTCCTCCAGCCAAGACCTGAGGTAGCACCTGCCGGAGAGGAGACCCCCCAGCCAACGCTCCCAGCTACCGAGATGGGGATGGTCTTGGGGGCGCCAGCCCTGCTAGGGCATGAGAGCACAGCACCCACAGGGGAGCTAGTCTCAAAGAAGCCACCTGCTGAGCACATGCTGAGGGTGGAACCCCCACCCACTTGGGAAAAGGTGCTGGGATCCATGGAGCTCGCGACAGGAGCGAAGATGAGCATGGAGCCATCTTCTGCCTCAGAGAAAGTTCCCCTACCAGCTCCCTGCAGCCTGGAGATCCCAGCCCCCCACAAGCCGGTGCCAAGCCCAGAGACGCCAGCCTCTGGGGAGGAGTCACCTGAAAAAGCCAAGGGATCTTTGGGCAAAGCTGAGGTAGCCGGAGAGCTGGCCCAACGCCCAGTGGAGCTGGACAGTGTGGCCGTGAAGAGGGGAGAGCCAGTCAGGCGTGCCCTAGAGGAGCCGGAGAGCCTGGCACCCGATAGGCCCGCAGCAGAGCTCCCCCCGGAGACACCTACCCACTGCGCTGCTAGGACGGGGGTCGAACCACCCACTGCTGAGCCTTTCTCCACCACAGAGGGCAAAGGGCCAGGAGAGGTGGAGCCCCAGCCAGCGTGGCCTCTCTCGGGCTCCCTGAACCAGTCCTTGGAGGCTGCCAACTCCCTGCCTCGACTGAAAACGCTGCCCCCCAGCAAGGAGCACAACGGGCTAGAGCGGCCTTCCCCTCTCTCCAACAGCCTGGCCGAGCCCCAGCCCCGAGAGCTGGCACAGGGTGCCACAGAGCCACTGGAGATAGCCACTGGGTGCAGCAGCAGCCTGAAGGAGGTGTCCAAGAGGGGGCTGGGGGACCAGGAAGACCAGCCCAAGCACCCAGACGGAGTGAGTGCAGCCAACACCGCCTCCCTGGGGCTGGGGGAAATGCAGCCAGGGACGACCTCCTCCTCGGACAGCCCATCGCCGGCCAAAACACCGCGCCGGCGGACCAGCGCTGACGTGGAGATCCGGCAGAACCACCAGGGCCAGGACGGCCCGGCTGCCAAGGTCTTGCGCAAGCTGCCAGGCCGCCTGGTCACCGTGGTGGAGGAAAAAGAACTGATCCGACGCCGGCGCAACCGCATCCACAAGCTGGACACCACCGGCAGCACCGTGGTGAGCCCCAGCAGCAGTTCAGCCCACAGCATCTCCGAGCTGGAGTTGTCCCCCTCCAGCAAGGAGCTGCCGCTGCTCCGTGACCTACCCGCCCGCCGCAGGATTGAGCTGGAGAGCCGGGCCGCCAAGGAGAGGGGAGACGAGGGATCTGGGCTGGAGCTGCCCCCCAGCCTGCCCCCGCCGCCCCTCAAGCGTAAACGGGGCCGGCCCCCCAAGAACAAGTCTCCAGAGCAGCCAAGCCAGGGGGAAGCACAGCCACCACCCGGCACCCATGTACCCCGCGTCAGGAAGCCAGAGCTCAAGACTCCTGAGCCATCCTCACCCAAGACCCTGAAGCAGCCATGCAAGGGGGAGGCACGGCCACCGCCCAGCACCCTGAAGCCACGTGCCCAGAAGCTGGAACCCAAGGTCCCTGAGCCAGCCTCGCCCAGGAGCAAGACAGAGAGCAGTGAGAATGACTCCCCCCTGGAGAAGCGCCGGCGGGGCCGGCCCCCCAAGGCACAATGGGCCCCCGCCACTCCCAGCACTGAGTCACCCCCCAAGCGCAAGCGGGGCCGGCCCCCCAAGAACCCAGCTTCCCCCCGCGTGGAGACAGCAGCCCCTCGCCCTGGCTCAACCTCGGACCGTGACACCTCCGCCGAGAAGGAGCCGCCCCCACCTGGCCGCAAGAGGAAGTGGAGAAGGAAGGAAGAGCCTGGCCAGGCCCCCAGCGAGAGCTCGTCGGATGGCGAGGAGGCCCGCCCCCTCACCCGGCTGGCCCGTCTCCGGCAGGAAGAGAAGCTGGAGTCGGGCAGCGAGTGCTCGGCCCTGCTCCCATCCCAGAGCGCTGCCCCTAAGCCAGAGCCAGACGGCATCTCGTCAGGGGAGAGCAGCACCTCCGAGCAGACCCCGGCCCGCTCCACCCGCCAGCGCCCTGGCAGCTTGGTGCCACCGCTGGAGCAGGAGCATCAAAGGCGCAAGCGGGGATGCTTGTCAGAGGGCGGCAAGTCGCCCGGGGCTGCCGGCTCATCGGAGGACGACGGAGGTGGCGAGTCAGAGTCCTCAGCAGAGTTGAGCGGTGAGGAGGGCGAGCGGCGGCCCAAGCGCCGCCGCCGCCACGCAGGCCGAACCACCGGCAGCAGGAGGCGGCAGTGCCCACGGGGCAGTTCGGCCGACCGCATCCTGCGAAGCGCCGCCGCCACCCCAGCTGGCAACACCCGCTCGGCCACCGGCACCACGCCGGGGGGGGTGGCTGGAGCCCCCACCCCCTCGGCCACTGCTGCTCCTGCCGCCATGGTTACCTCCTCACTAAGTATCAGAGGCCGCAAGCCCAAAACGTGACCACAGCCTGGGAGATGCCAGAGTCTCTTCCCATTGGGATAGATCGGAGCTCACCTACCCACCCACCCCCATCCCTGCCCTTCTCGGGCAGCAGTACAGCCACTCTGGGCGTCCCACATCTCTGCCATCCCCGTCTGGACTGTTAAACCACTACTTGACCGCGGGAGGGGCTGGTGGCATAGCTGTCCGGTTCCCCTGGCCCCGACACACGCTTGGCTCTGGGCACAAGCTAACCCAGCTGCAAGCCTCGGCAGCCTGGGGTGACCCTGCTGCTCCGCCCTGGGGAAGAAGTATTCTGTGAGGGAACAGGGCTCCCCTCCTTGGCATCACGGAGCAGGCAGGGCAACAACCAAGGCGGGTGCTGTACGTAGCTCCACCTGGTTCTGGGCATGGGATTAGCCCAAGGCCCTGGCTGGATTGGGCCAGGCGTTTCACCCCCTTTTTTATTTCTATCCTCTTGCCCAATCCAGGGCTGGTTCAAATCCTCCCACCCCCCCCCCCCACCCCCCAGTGGAGGGAGCTCCACCCCCCCTCCCCGAATTCTAAAAACTCGCCCTTTCTTTTTAACTAGCTTGGGTTGGTTTTTAACTGACGCGACCAAATTCGCGGCCTCCCACTCCCGCCTGGGGTTTTTCTCGATTTCCTTCCTGCTCTTCCATGCAGGAGCCAGGTTGTCAGGCTGGGGCAGCCAAATCTGGCCGCTGGGGACAGACTGGAACACGGGGTGCAGTGGCCCCCCCAACACACAGACACACACAGGAGAAATTGTCCTCTTTTTAATTATGTACATTTCAGACTCTCAGCTCCAAGGACTCTTGGGGCTCTGATTGGTTGGACCCCCCCAACACACAAGCCCCCCCACCTTTCTCTTTATGTACAGCCCTTGTTGTAAAATAGGTTCTTTTGAACATAATCTATGCAAAGGTTATTTTGTATAGGGGAGCACACCATTCCCCCCTCCGTGGCAGGACTGGGGGCGGCAGCGGTTCTCTGGGGTTGGGGGGGGAGCGTGTGGTTGGGGAGCAGGGGGTGTAGGGACTGGGGGGGGAAGTGTTCCCATGGAGCTGTCTTTCCTACTGAAGCATGTTCAGAACGTGTACAGAGGTCCGATGTAATCTTTCTTCAGAATAATGCTATGAATAAAGTGTTTAAAAAAAAAAGAAAAAAGAAAAACCGCCAGCACAGCCCCGGCCTCTGCAGTGTGGTTTGTGCCTCCTGCACCCTCCCGTCTCCCATCCACTATCTCAGCCTTCCCTCGTGGCTATGACTGTCTCATCTGACCTGCCACGGTGCTTTTCACCTTCCACCGCAGCCTGGCATGCTCACGCACTGGGATTGTGGGCATTTCCTGCCATTTCAAGGGGCTTGGGCACTTCACTTGTCTTCCCCACCCCTCCACCCCCCGGTTCTCGGGGGTTCAGCAGAGGACTGAAATGCTTTGGGCTAAGTAAAGCCGTTGGGCTCAACATGGGGAAGTGGGTTGGATTTAATGGCCTGTGCTCTACAGTGGGTCAGAGTAGATGCTCTGTGGGACTCCTGGGCTTTGACTCTGTAAAACAGCCCCATCTGGAGCAGCCCAGGCCACAGTTCCCGGGTCGACCCCTGTATCTGATGGCCAAGCTAGAGCATGTCCTTGAGAAGGGACATAGGGGCAGCCAGACTGGCTCGGAGCCAATGGCCATCTAGCCCAGTATCCCATCTGGCAGTGCCCAGTACTAGCCACTTAAGAGGAAGGTGTGAGAACCTCCCACAGATACCCATCCCCTGTATTGCTACAAGGGGCTGTGAATAGTGTGTGCTTCAGACTGTCTGGCCTGGCTCACTGTAGTGCCTTTTGGAGGTTTTCAGGCTTTACATGTGAACTACCCTGCTCCCCAGAGATGATACGTGTGGTTCCAATATCAGTTGCGCCTTCCTGTGCCCTTGCGTGGCACAGCTGGGGGCATGACACATCCATCACCGTACTGGTAACATGCCCTAGCCAGGTAGCTGACACTTGCCTGTGCCTTCGATGGCACTGCTGGGTGCATGACAGCAGCTGCTTTGCTGGGGGGGAGGGGGAGGAGAGGGGGATTTTTTAATGCTATTTTTATGACCCATCTGGCTGCCTCAGGGCCTCTTCCCACTTGGTCTGGCCACCCCTTCGGGGGAAAGAGTTCTCCTCCCTGGGCTGGGGGAGATCAGGGCTAGGGTTTGAGTTGAGCCCAGAACTGGCTGGAATCTAAACCCCTTGAAGGGCAGACCCTGTGCTGGCAGAGGAAGGGCCATGATCCCATGGGGGGAAATGACAAAGGAACAAGGTGTGTGCCAGGGAGCCAGGATGGCTCTCAGAAGAGAAGGGCAATGTGGGGGCTCTTGGAAGCCTGGCTTGTCCATGCCGCCCTAAGGCCTTGCTCATGCTGGCGTCTAGGTGACTAACTGCTGCTGCCTTGTTTGAAAAGGTTATGCAGCGTCATGCGAATACTCTGCTGGCTGCATCGCTCCCTCGGGAAGCTGCTCTCTTGGCTTCGCTACTGAGAGACGGGGTGCTGGAGCTCAAAGACCTCCTCGGGATGGGTATGGGGCCTGCCCTGGTGGTACAGCAGGAGCCCTGGGTGTCTGGCACATTAATGGCCGGGACGGGACAGAGCACAGATCCTCTGACTCCATGCTACCCTCCCTCTGCCCTTTAGAGTGTTGTGTGTGTGTGTGAGATATACATACACCCCTCTTCCTAGTCCCATATAGTGTAGAGCCTGGTGTGTCTGCACAATCCATATGCCCTCCTGCCCACCCTGCATTCCACTCTGCCCTGTGCCCCACTCCCAGCCCACCCCACACGCTGCCCTGCCTGCTCCACACCCAGCCCCTGCACGCTCTGCCTGGCTCACGGTCTCCGCAGAGCCTGCGTTCTGTGTTTCTAGATCTACACATGGAGACTTAGCTGTATTCGAACACACAGGATTTGCTTGCAACCCATTTACCAGGCAATCCAGATTGCTCTGACTCGACGACGTCTCCTCATCTATATTTACTGCTTCCCCCAATCTGTCATCTGCAAACTTTATCAGGGAGGAGTTTGTTTGGTGCCAGGCTACTCATAAAAATTTTACATAGCATAGGGCCAAGAACTGATCCCTGTGGGGCCCCTCATTATATCCCAGCCCCCAGGAACTTCTCGCACCAAGACACAGCCCCACCCTCCCCACTATACCCAACTCCGGGAGCCCCTGGCAGCAAGAAACAGCCCTATCCCCCCACCATACCCCAGCTCTCAGGAAGCTCTGCCACCAAGACCCAGCCCTATTCCCTTGCTATATTCCAGACCCCAGGAACCTCCAGCACCAGGATGGCACAGGGTCTGGGCAGGTGTCTGAGGATGTCAGGTTCCCGCCTGCTTCATCACCACAGTCTCTGCCTCATCCCCTGTGGGTTTCCCAGCGCAGCTGTTCCACACGCCGAGTGCCATCTCCTCTGCCATGGGGCACCGAGGGCTCCCCCAGGGTGGGACTGGGATCCACGCCATGGGGGGCACCTACAGGACAGAGACATGAACAATCACATGGCCCTGCCCTGCCCGCTTCGGCTGCTGCAGTCCCAGTGTGCTTCCAGCTCTTCCCTTGGGCAGGGAAATCAGGGTGCCAGGGTCCCCAGCAGCTCCAGGAGCCAGCCAGTCCCCCCCAGTCTCTGGTTCACAATCAATTCCCCTCCCCAGGTCTAATTTCTCTCTCTCCATTTCAAACACCCTCCAACTCACGGGCCATTTCATCTTGAATGGTCCCTTAGCACAGGTGTCAATGGCTTGTGCTAAACTATCTGCTCCTCCTGTTTAGCTGTGACTAGGGTTGCCAGGTGTCTGGTTTTCGAAAAGGGCCCCTGGCAGCTCTGGTCAGTACATTTGACCAAGCCGTTAAAAGGCCAGCTGGCCGCAGCGGGGCTAAGGCAGGCTCCCTGCCCAGCTCCTCGCGGTTCGCAGGAAGCGGACAGCATGTCCGGCTCCCAGGTGGAGGAGCGGCCGGGGGGCTCCGTGCGTTGCCCCCACCCCGAGTGCCGGCTCTATAGGTCCCATTAGCTGGGAAGCCATGGTGGGTGCGAATCCGGGGCGCGGTGGCTGTCGCCAATGGGAGCTGCGGAGCCGGCACTCGGGGGCACCTGCGGGTGGTGCTCCCCGGTCGCTCCTCCACCTAGGAGCCGGAGGGACATAACACTGCTTCCTGGGAGCCGCATGTACTTCCTCCATTCCCGGGAAATGCCAGGGCAGCGCTGGTGGGTCTGCTAAGTGACCACCTGAGGTCAATGCCTCCCAGAGCCCCCTCGAACTGCAGCTGCCAGAGCCACCCAGAGGCCACACCCCAAACCTCCTCCTGCACCCTAAACTCCTCATCCCCAGCCCCACCCAAGACCTTGCACCCCCATCCCAGAGGCCCCCCCATCCCCTGCCACAGCCCAGAACCCCCTCCCTCATTTCTGGCCCCCCCGACAGAGCCTGCACCCCCAAGCCCAGAGCCCAAACCCCCTCCCACACCTCAACCCCTGTGCCCCAGCCCAGAGCCCCCTCCCACACTCCGAACCCCTCGGCCACACACCCCAGCTCGGAGCCCCCTCCTGCAGCCCAAACCCCTCAGGAGAAGGAGCCCACCCCCCATGGGAGAATTGTCTCACCTGGTGGCAGGGTCCTGGCCTGGGATCCCAGCTGCACCCGTCTCCCTCTGCCTGTTTGTCCGCACACCAGTGAGTTCCCGGTCCAGGTCTGGCAGTGCCTCTTTAGGGCTGGGCCCAGCCTCTCAGCATGAGCTCATTGACTCTGACTCAAAGCTGGCCGGCTGCCTCGTCAAACGCCCCCACCCACCTTGCCCCTCTGGCCGAGTCCCTGCCAGGTCCCCAGGATACGGTGGACACTCAGGCTGGTTCAAGCAATGGGGAATCCGCCCTCCTGGGTTCTAGCCACAGGGATCTGTGGGGCTTGTGGGTTAGACCAGAGGACAGCCTGTGAGTCAGGACGTCCGGGTTCCTAGCCTTTCCTCTGTCTCGTAATGCATGTCTCTTCCCCTCTTTGTGGCTCAGTTTCCCCCTTGTTGATGCTGCGTTTCTGTTGAAATCCTGATGCCTCTGGGGCATGTGACAGGAGGGCTGTTTGCCATGGGCTAGGAGCTAGTTTCTGGGGCAGGGGAGCCGTCTGATCAGCTATGGCTGCCTCCTTCGGTTAGCTTGGGAGTTTTGCTCTCTCCATGCCCCCAGGCAGCAGCAGCAGCAGGACAGGTGAGTGTGTGTGTGTGTGTGTGTGTGTGTGTGTGTGTGTGTGTGTGTGTGTGTCCCTCTGCCTCTCAGCATGTGTCTGTCCAGCAGCCCCAAAGCCGAGCAAATGCATCACGAGCCCCCGTTCCCTCTCCAGGAGGGGCTGAATCAGGAAGCACTTGGGGCCCAGTGCTGGGGATGATGCATCCTGGGACTGCCCAAGCCAGGGAAATTGCAGTCATCTGGTCTTTACTCATTCCTGTGCCCACAGTGTTGGCATGGTGCCACCCCCATAGCCTGGCATGAGACCCCTCCCCCTAGGGTTGCCAACTTTCTAGTTGCACAAAACCAAACACCCTAGCCCCGCCCCTTCTCTGAAGCCCCACCCCTGCCCTGCCCCTTCTCTGAGGCCCCGCCCCTGCTCACTACATTCTACCTCCCTCGGTGGCTCGCTCTCCCCCACCCTCACTCACTTTTACTGGGCTGGGGCAGGGAGTTGGGGTGCGGGAGTGGGTGAGGGCTCCGTCTGGGGGTGCAGGCTCTGGAGTGGGGCCAGAAATGATGGGGTTCAGGGTGTGGGAGGAGGCTCCGGGCTGGGGCAGGGAGTTGGGGGGTGGGAGGGGGTGAGAGCTCTGGGCTGGGGGTGCTGGCTCTGGGATGGGGATGATGGGTTTGGGGTGCAGGAGGGGGGTTTGGGTTTGGGGGGGAGGCTCAGGGCTAGGGCACTGGCTTACCTCAGGCGGCTCCCGGTCAGTGGCACAGTGGGGTGGGGGGGGCTAAGGCAGACTGCCTGCCTGTCTTGGCACCCAGTAGCACTGGAACATTTTTAGTAGTGGGGGTGCTGAAAGCCAGCCCCCTTACCTATCTGCCGCCCACCCCACCCCAAGGCCGGGAACAGGGTTGTGTCTCCAGGAGGGGGGGACCCGGACAGGGGTAAGGGGTCTGAGGCCACAGCTGGGGGAGGGCATGGGGCCAGGAGCGGAGCCAAGACCCCATGTGTGAGGCCAAGAACAGAGCCCCAGCCGTGGGGCCAGGCACGGCAGGACTGGCCTTACCATGAGGCGAACTGAGACGGCTGCCTCAGGTGCCAGACTTGGGGCGGGGGGGAGTGTGCCACTAGGACCCAGAGTGTAGAAAATTGTGTCTGCTGCTGGTGCATATGTATTCTCTCTGCTCTAGATGCACAGAGATGGTGGAGTGCTGTTCTGGAGGAAGGAGGGCACAAGAGACATAACAGGCAGGCAGGAGAAAAGGTGAGAGGGAATAACAGAAAGCAACAGGAGCTGCAGGAAGAGGGTGACCAGATGAGAGGAAGAAAATATCGGGACACATCGGGGGGGGGGGAGGGGGAGGTGCCGGCAGAGCAAAAAAAAAAAAAAAAGCGGAGTGCCGCTGGTAGAGCAAAAAACAAAAAAAGCCACGAAATATTGGGACGAATTGTGTCCCGACCAAACATCGGTCAGGACATGGGACAAATGCCTAAATATCAGGACAGTCCCGATAAAATCTGGTCACCCTAGAGAGAGGAGGAGGAGCCTCTTATGTACCTCTCTAGCACCCCCAGGAGCCTGGACTGATTCACACCAGCTTGTGAGGGAGCTTCCTGTTTCCTGCTGCTTCCCTGAACCCACTTGAGGAGAACAGGCAGTGAATTGAGGTAGTAGGAGCCAGTTAGGCCCTTAAGACGCTGATATCTTCCCTCACTCAGGTCCTGCTACCAGCCTGCTTATTTGTCCTCTGGGGCAGCATTCAGAAAAAGAAAGAAAGCAAAAGAAGCTTTTCTATCTAAGCAGGAAGGAGCTCTCCTGAGCTACATAGACACAAATGTTCACGGTGAGCCTTCCGGCCCCAGTGAGGATGTGAGTGGTGAGGAGATGCCTGATCTTCCAGTTAGTCAGAGTGCAGGTGACCTGGCAGCTACTGCAGCATCCATATCTCCATCTCCAATGGATGAAACCTGTAATATTCCTGAAGAAAAGTGTAGATCAGAGAAGAGTGGGGTGGAGGCGCAAGAAACAGCTGCTGCTGAGTTTAGTTCCTTAAATCTAGATGATCCAGGACTGTGGACCCACTTGAGCAGTAGCCTGAGGGACTTCCTTGTACTGCATGGGCCACAGCAGGTGAAAAACGTCATGTTCCCCAAAGACAATGAAAATAGAAGTTTCTTTCCAACACATTACTGGCGTGAAATCCCCAATGGTGACAAAGTGGAGAGGCCATGGCTTATGTACTCAAAAACCCAGAATGCTGCATACTGTTTTTGTTGCAAACTCTTCCAGTTTAATGTTCCAGCCACATTGGGTTCTACAGGAACAAAGGACTGGAAAAATCTGGCTAGAAATCTGGCATGCCATGAGAAGGCAGCAAATCAAGAGAGAGCATTCCATAGGTGGAAAGAGCTTGAGATGAGACTAAGGTTAAAGGCCACCATAGATGATCAGCTTCAAGAGAAGATTGCATCAGAGTCTCTTTACTGGCAAAATGTTCTGAAAAGGCTCATTGCCACTGTGAGAATGCTTGCTACCCAAAACCTAGCACTGCGTGGCACTTCAGATCAGCTGTATGTGCCAAACAATGGAAACTTCCTTAAAATTGTGGAGTTGATGGCTGAGTTTGATGCTGTACTCCAGGAACATCTAAGAAGAGTCACCACCCAAGAAATGGACACACCCCACGACCTTGGAAAAACAATTCAAAATGAGATCATACAATTACTGGCAACAAAAGTCAAACAGGAGATTGTGGCAGATCTGAAGTCAGCAAGATATAACTCTGTTATTCTGGACTGCACACCGACATCAGCTGTACGGAACAAATGACTTTAGTGGTGTGTTTTGTAACAACAACAGAACCTAGTGAAAATGTCCCTGCAATGGTGGCTGTCAGAGAGCATTTTTTGGAATTTATTGACATTGATGATACTACAGGAGCAGGTATGACAAATGTGCTTCTTAAAAAGCTGGCAGATACGGGAATTGCGATAGCTGATATGAGAGGTCAGGGCTACGATAATGGTGCCAACATGAAAGGAAAGAAGAGAGGAGCGCAGACACGGATCCGAGAGTTAAACCCTCGAGCTTTTTTTGTCCCATGCAGTTCTCATTCATTGAACTTGGTGGTCAGTGATGCAGCATCAGCTTCTAGTGAGGCTGCTGAATTTTTTAATGTAATTCAAAGCATCTATGTATTTTTCGCTGCATCAACTCATCGATGGCAAATTTTGAAGGAACATCTGGGAACATCCTCTCTGACACTGAAACCACTGAGTGCCACACGATGGGAAAGTCAAGTGGAAGCGATAAAGCCTATCAAACACCAAATTGGGAAGCTAGATGATGCCATAGTTGCCATTATGGAGGATAATGCTATGACAGGAACTGTTCTTGGGAGAACAGTGGCAGAGGGAAATGGCATCACCAGAAACATACATAACTTCACATTTCTGCGTGGCTTAGTGTTGTGGCATGATATACTGTTTGAAATAAATGTTGTACGCAAGAGACTCCAAGGTGTTGACCTTGATCTATCTGGAGCAATGGAACAACTGGACAAAGCAAAGTCATACATACAGTCTTACCGGTCAGATGAGGGATTTCAAAACGTTCTGAAGAGTGCACAGAAGTTGGCAGAGGAACTTCACACTGAAGCTATTTTCCCACCCATTCAAGAATACAAGAGTCACCGAAGAAGAAGACATTTGGATTACGAGGCATGGGATAAGCCCGTAAGAGACCCCAAACAAGAATTCAAAGTTGAATTCTTTAACCAGGTGCTAGATTGTGCAATACAGTCAGTTGAATAATGTTTCATGCAGCTCAAGGAACACAGCAGTATATTTGGGATGTTGTATGATATTCCAAAACTCCTCCCTATATCTGAAGAAGACCTACACCAGCAATGCAGGGCACTAGAGACAGTGTTGACACATGATGACATGCGCAATATTGATGTGAGTGATTTAAGTGATGAACTGAAAGCCCTTTCAAGATACATTTCAGCAGGATCAACTCCAAAGGCTGTTGTGGAATATATGTGCACAAATAAGATGACCACCCTCTTTCCAAAAGCTTTTGTTGCTCTGCGCATACTTCTAACACTTCCTGTAACAGTTGCCAATGGAGAACGCAGCTTCTTCGAGCTGAAGTTAATAAAAACACATCTATGCTCCACAATGACACAGGAGAGGCTGGTCGGCCTTGCAACCATCTCAATAGAGCATGAGCTGGCCCAGACTGTGAACCTTCTGCAGGAAGCAGTTCATATCTTTGCAACCAAGAAGGCTCGGAAAGCACCACTTTGATTATTCAAACAGATAAAAATGCCATTGTTTACTATGCAGACAAGAAAAGTTACATTTGCTGTTCAGGCGTTTGAAAGTGAAGTGTTACTTAAAATTTTGGAACAAGGCATTTTAAGTTGTTAGTTCTCCTTTATTGGGGTAGGTAGCAGAGCAGTACCATGAAGGCAGAACTGAGACCTTTCAAAGTTTTGGCCTGAGCGAAGGGGCATGGGGGCGTCATTTGAGCTCCCCGCCTCAGGTGCCAAAATGTTGTGGGCCGGCCAGGGTCCCTTTTCCACCGGGTGTTCCAGTCGCAAACCGGACACCTGCTCACCCTACCCCCGAACATATGTTGTGTGTGTTCATCCCACGGGTGAATTTCTCCACCCTGTGCTCTAGGGGGCTTCGGGCGTGGGGGCCTGATGGGCCCCTCTGGCCTTGGGGAACTTGGGCCTGGCCGGGGGCAGGATACGCCCAGGGCAGCCCCCCACCGCGGCGCCCCCAGCCCCGACCCAGCCGCCCGAGGGCCCGTGTCACAAGGGTCACCGGGGGCTGGGCCGTCACGTGAACGGGGGGGGGCACTGCGGGGTCAGCTGGGGTCAGCATTTGCCATGTGACAGCCCAGGGCAGGGTCAGGTCATGTGACCAGGCTGCAGCGGTGACCCTCCCCTTGATGTGAGGGCCCCTAACCCTGCCTCTGGGGTCAGAGGTCACCTGGCAGACCCCATGTTAACCCAGGAAGCCATCCATTTAAGAGCTCCTTCTCTTCCCCTATTGGCTGGCCCGCTCCCCTCGTTTGGCTCCTGACTGGTTGCTATTGGGGAAAACCTTTCTCTCCTCCCCGTCTGATTGGCTGAGAGGTTCGTCAATCACAGTGCGGTGCTGCATCCCCATTTCTGATTGGCTACCTGAGCCGTCACGCATCTTCAAACTCCTCCCTTCCCATCTGTTTGGCCACGCTCCCCACTGCTCACCCACCGAGGCGCTCGATTGGTCAACCGGGCTGCCGCTCCATTCCCCGGGCCCGCCCCTCATTTGCTCCCTGCCAGTGCCCGTGGATTGTCCTGCCTTCTTGGCGCGTGGGCCGCCAGTCTGCTCCGGAAGTGGGCACGGCGCGCGGCCCAATCGAATCGCGCGGCCTGGGACCGAGGTGCTGGGCGCGTGGGGGGCTCTGGCGTCGGTGAGTGGTAGCTGCGGGTTGGCTGGCCGAGGGGGGGCTGGAGGAGGGGGCAGCGGGGGGGAGGTGAGTGGTATCTGGGGGAGGGGGTTGGCTGAGGGGGGGGCTGGAGGAAGGGGCAGCGGGGGGGAGGTGAGTGGTATCTGGGGGAGGGGGTTGGTTGGCTGAGGGGGGTTGGAGGAGGGGGCAGCGGGGGGGAGGTGAGTGGTAGCTGGGGGAGGGGGTTGGTTGAGGGGGGGCTGGAGGAGGGGGCAGCGGGGGGGAGGTGAGTGGTATCTGGGGGAGGGGGTTGGTTGGCTGAGGGGGGTTGGAGGAGGGGGCAGCGGGGGGGAGGTGAGTGGTATCTGGGGGAGGGGGTTGGTTGGCTGAGGGGGGTTGGAGGAGGGGGCAGCGGGGGGGAGGTGAGTGGTAGCTGGGGGAGGGGGTTGGTTGAAGGGGGGCTGGAGGAGGGGGCAGCGGGGGGGAGGTGAGTGGTAGCTGGGGGAGGGGGTTGGTTGAGGGGGGGCTGGAGGAGGGGGCAGCGGGGGGGAGGTGAGTGGTAGCTGGGGGAGAGGGTTGGTTGGCTGAGGGGGGGCTGGAGGAAGGGGCAGCGGGGGGGAGGTGAGTGGTAGCTGGGGGAGGGGGTTGGTTGGTTGAGGGGGGGCTGGAGGAGGGGGCAGCGGGGGGGAGGTGAGTGGTATCTGGGGGAGGGGGTTGGTTGGCTGAGGGGGGGCTGGAGGAGGGGGCAGCTGGGGGGAGGTGAGTGGTAGCTGGGGGAGGGGGTTGGTTGGCTGAGGGGGGCTGGAGGTGGGGGCAGCTGGGGGAGGTGAGTGGTAGCTGGGGGAGGGGGTTGGTTGGCTGAGGGGGGGCTGGAGGAAGGGGCAGCGGGGGGGAGGTGAGTGGTAGCTGGGGGAGGGGGTTGGCTGAGGGGGGCTGGAGGTGGGGGCAGCTGGGGGAGGTGAGTGGTAGCTGGGGGAGGGGGTTGGCTGACGGGGGCTGGAGGAGGGGGCAGCGGGGGGGAGGTGAGTGGTATCTGTCGGAGAGGGTTGGTTGGCTGAGGGGGCTGGAGGAGGGGGCAGCTGGGGGGAGGTGAGTGGTAGCTGGGGGAGGGGGTTGGCTGAGGGGGGCTGGAGGAGGGGGCAGCGGGGGGGAGGTGAGTGGTATCTGTCGGAGAGGGTTGGTTGGCTGAGGGGGGGCTGGAGGAGGGGGCAGCTGCGGGGAGGTGAGTGGTATCTGGGGGAGAGGGTTGGTTGGCTGAGGGGGGCTGGAGGAGGGGGCAGCTGGGGGGAGGTGAGTGGTATCTGGAGGAGAGGGTTGGTTGGCTGAGGGGGGGCTGGAGGAGGGGGCAGCTGGGGGGAGGTGAGTGGTAGCTGGGGGAGGGGGTTGGTTGGTTGAGGGGGGGCTGGGGAGAGGGTTGGTTGGCTGAGGTGGGGCTGGAGGAGGGGACAGCGCAGGGGAGGTGAGTGGTATCTGGAGGAGAGGGTTGGTTGGCTGAGCGGGCAGCTGGGGGGAGGGGCTGGAGAAGGGGGCAATTGGGGGGAGGTGAGTGGTTAGGGAAGGAGAGGGGGACCTGGGGGTGGGGCTCTAATGCTTGGGGAGGGGGAAGTGGTCTCTGCCCCCTCCCCACTTGCTGTCTGTCTCTGCCCTCCCCCAGCTGGCCCGCAGGTCTGTGAGCTTAGCTCCAGGAGAAGCTGACTAGCATGACCCAGGACATGGGGCTTGAGGACAAACTGCCTGACTTGGGTGGCAGGAGGGAGTTGGACCAGAAAGATAACGACAGCGGCAGCAGCTGGGCCAGCAGCATCTCGGAGCTGGCGCTGTCCTCCAGCGGCGAGGAGTTGCTGCAGCGCCGCAGCCAGCCCGCCAGCCGCAGGATCGAGGTGGAGAGCGAAGACGAAGTTTCTGAGCCAGAGATGGCCCTCAGCCTGTCCGCGGTGCCCCTCAAGCCTAAACGGGGCCGGCCCCCCAAGAACAAGTCTGTGGAGCAGCCAAGCCAGGGGAAGGTGCAGCCCCCAGCCGGCACCCCCAAGTCCCATGCCAGGAAGCCAGAGACCAAGGCGTCTGAGCCCTCCTCACCCAGGAGCAAGAAGATCTGTGAGAATGACTCTCCCGTGGAGAAGCGCAAGCGGGGCCGGCCTCCCAAGGCGCACCGTGTCCCAATCGCCCCCAGTGCTGAGTCTCCCCGCAAGCTGGGCCGACCTCCCAAGGTACGGTTTTCCCCGGTCGCCCGCAGTGCTGAGTCACCCTGCAAGCAGGGCCGGCCTCCCAAGGCACAGGGTTCCCTGGTAGTGGTCACCCCCAGCGGTGAGTTGCCTCGCAAGCGGGGCCGGCCTCCCAAGGCACAGGGTTCCCTGGTAGTGGTCACCCCCAGCATTGAGTCACCCCGCAAGCGAGGCCGACCTCCCAAGGCACAGGGTTCCCCAGTCGCCCCCAACGCTGAGTCACCCCGCAAGCGGGGCCGGCCTCCCAAGGCACAGGGTTCTCCAGTCGCCCCCAACGCCGAGTCACCCCGCAAGCGGGGCCGGCCTCCCAAGGCACAGTGTTCCCCAGTCATCCCCAGCGCCGAGTTGCCCCGCAAGCGGGGCCGGCCTCCCAAGATCAAGTCTCTGGAGCAGCTGAGCCAGGGGGAGGCGCAGTTGCCATCCGGCACTCCTAAGTCCAACATCAGGAAGCTGGAGACAAAGGCCCCTGAATTGTTCTCACCCGGGAGCGAGACAGACGGCCGTGAGAGCAACTCCCGCCTCGAGAAGCGCAAGCAGGGCCGACCTCCCAAGGTGCGCGGTGCCCTGGTCATCCCCCATACTGATTTGCCCCGTGAGTGGCACCGGCCCTCTAAAAACAAGTCTCCAGAAATCAGCAAGGGGGATGTGCAGCCACCACCCGGTGTCCCCACGTCCCATGTCATGAAGCTGGAGACCAAGATGCCTGAACTCTCCTCACCAAGGAGCAGGACCTCAGAACTGCCAGGGGAGGGGGAAGCACAGCCTTCACCCAGCACCCCAAAGCCACATGCCCAGAAGCCAGGATCCAGTGCCCCTGAGCCAGCCTCGTCCAGGAGCAAGACAGTAAGCAGTGAGCAGCCTCTGGAGAAGCGCCGGCGGGGCCGGCCCCCCAAGGTGCCCTGGGCCCCGGCTGTCCCCACTGCTGAGTCACCCTCCAAGCGCAAGCGGGGCCGGCCCTCCAAGAGCCCAGCTTTGCCCCACATGGAGGTGGCAGTTATGTGCTCCGGGTCAGCCTCAGACCGTGACACCTCTGCTGAGAACGAGCCACCTCTGCCTGGCCGCAAGAGGAGGAGGCGGTGGAGGAAGGAGGAGCCTGTCCTGGCTGGCAGCGAGAGCTCGTTGGATAGTGAGGATGGGGTGGCCCCGCTCTGGCAGAAAGAAAAGCCAGACTTGGGCAGTGAGACCTCGGCCCTGCTCCCACCCCAGAACGCCGCCCCTGAAGCAGAGCCAGATGGCAACTCGTTGGGGGAAAGTGGTGCCTCTGAACACCCCCCAGCCCGCTCCACCCGTAGCACAGCAGCAGTTAGCAGTAGCAAAACGGGGCCCATCAGTGGCTCACTCAGAATGTAGAAAAGGAGAAGAAAGGAACAGGTCTAAAAAGAAGAGAGAGCAGCCTTTAAATCTTCAAATTCCCACACCACTGTCTGATGAGGACGGTTTAACTCAAAGGCTTCGGTGTTCATGGTCTGCTCCTTTCTCTCCTCACTCAACTCAGGGTGCTGAACTTGGTGCTGTTGCCTGTGCTTTGGAACGCTCCACTGGTTTCCTTGTACCCTTGCTTTTGCTTTCCAATTCTGCATGGCTATGTAATGCCCCCACCGAATTCCAGCCTTTCTAATAAACCTGCCCCTGATCTTGCCTCTCTCCTTTCCTACATTGCTTCCCTCACTTCATCCTCTCCCGTTGTTCTAAAGGTTTCCTAGATTCCAAGGCCAGAAGAGACCATTATGATCAGCTCCTAGTCTGACCTCCCACCCTGGCCATAGACTTCCCCTCCCATCTCTTATAAATTGCTTGTCCTTCTGTATTCTACGCTCTCCTCCTAGAATTTTTTCTTACATTTTTTTTGGTGCTTGCGTGCTTCGTCATTTTATTTTTGTGTCCCCCACCTCGCCCTTCTCATTTCATTACTTTTTTTGTTTAAAAGGTACTCTGTTCTTACCGGAGTCACTGGTAAATTCCTAAACCTTGAAGTGCAGCTTCCTTGTTGGGAATCAGACCCCAGTCTGCTGCAGGACGGGCAGTGATATTCACCGTTATGCTAATGAAGAAAGCTGTGTGGCTCCACTTCATTATGAAAATCTTATCGCTAATTCTTGCTAAACCAAGTGCTGAAGGGGTGACAAGGAAGTGATGGGCTCTTTCCATAAGATTGTGAGCATTTCTGTTTTAGCAATCAGCCTTGCAGAGACCGTACCTGATTTGTAGGCTCTGCAGAGGTAGATTGCCGTGTTGTCAGAAGCAATAAAACAAGTGCAGGCAAAGAAGGAATTATTATAGGACTTACTCTTAAAATCTTACAAACCAAAACAGAGAGCCATGGAGAGTTGCTTTCTTATATAAAAAGGGAATGGGGCACTAATATGACTGGTGCCAGAGCAAATTTTGAAAATTTGATTTATTTGGTCCATGGTGTTCCCTCAGGAGGATAGTAAGGGACTGATAAAACCAGGCAAAGATTGGAGAGAGTAGGTTTGTAGCCAGAGATGATAAATGATGTGAAATAGAATAATACTGTGACGATTGCTTGATCTGTGTGCAAAATGATCTCAAAGTAATAAGAACAGTGCTCCCCTTAAAACTCATAAAAATTCAGGGCCATGGTCTACTTTGTCGATTCATTTTGTGGGACTGTTACCTGCAAGTTAAAAAGGAAATAAATATTTTTTGCTTCAGCAACGGCTCGTGTTTTGTAGTCCAGGTATTCTCCTATTGGGCCTTACTGGCAAAATTGAAATCAGAGCGAGGAACTAATTTTACAGGAAAAAAATCGTACGGCATTCTTTTGGTGTTGGGGACAAAACAAAAGTTCCACATTCCATACTGAGCTCAGGATAGGTGAAAAGGATGAACAGAATAGTCAAACTGATGTTGAGAAAGTTTCTCTCTAAAGGGAAGACACCAGGACAGTCTCATTCCATTACTTCACTCGCATGGCAACTGGGCTGCTTTGCTAGTGCAAGAAATTGCATTTTGTTTGAGATAATGACGCATAGAAAAATGAGACTTTCAAAACATCTATGAAAAACTAATGATGCACGGGATTGAGGGAATAAAAATGGATGTTTCATGCAAAAATTTCAAAGACTACCTTAAACAAGCACATGTGTACATAGCTAACGAATTGGGAATATCAAAGTGAAAAACAAAAGTGTATTTTGACAAAGATAAAGGAAACTGACTGGAAAGTGGGAGACCAGGTCATGCTTCTGTTATGCTTATTGGAGCATAATTTGTATACTAGATAGCTTTCTCCCCATTGAACTGTGGGTAAATTAAATTCATCTATGTGTAATTGGGTTACTGGAAATAAGAGAAATGTGTATAAAGTTTAGCATGCTACCCAACTTCAGCTGTTTTAGAGGTGCGTCGCCCAGACCAAAGACACCGAGATATATCAGTGCACAGTGAAGAAACCCCCAGGCATCGGAAGGGAAAAGATAAACCTACAGGTGACAGATGAGCCAGTTACACTTCCACCTACTATGTAAGAACAACTGAGTATGCAATTGGCTATAGAGATGTTACATGCCCTAAGGTTGGACCCGTGCTTGCTTACTGGTCTAACTGCTATGTCAGTCCCTGGTGCTTTGCTTAATAATGTGCAGTTTATGCATATATCTGTTGTTTTAAATCTTTCTCAATGGAATATTGCTGAATTTGTCCACTGTGTAAAAACAAATGTATTGTTGCTGTACGCATCTTTGTTATTAAACTCAATAGCATTTTATCAGGGACAAGTGCAAAATCTGGGAGCTGCTCAAGAAACTATTACATAGTCTGGTATCTTTCAAAATAGGCAACTCTGAAGTTTCGATGGAATTGTTGGTTCCATTTTAGGATTAGTTGGATCAGGGATGTCTTTTTCGAACAGGCGAGATTTAGAAAATATAAAAAGACACATTAACTATTTCAAGTACCAGGCAGTGGAAACAGTTTCTAAACCTATAATACGGCATTAATGGCCTAACTACTGAGGAAAGGTAGAGTGTGTGTGTGTGTATAATAAGCATGACATTGCTAAACTGTTCAGCTGGACACCAAAATTAATGAATTATAAATAATAGGAAAGAAAGGGAACATGGCATAGGTAAGGAGATTATTTGCACAATTTACGGAAGTTATGTGTTAACTGCCATAACCAGTTTGTCAAGTGATGTTGAAATGGATAAATTTCCTGATTTTTATCAATGACCAACAATTAGCTAAATGGTCTTTCCCTCAGTGTATCTCAAAGGCTCTTGTAAACCAGCAATGTCTCAAATCCTGCAAACAGATTCCCATGAGCACAATTTTTTAATTTGGAGTCAGTGATACCTCATCATAACAGAGGTACTTGTTGATCTAAACAGTCTTGGCTTCCAATGTCCGAATCTTAGTGCTGCCATGTTTAATAAATTGGCATTTGTCCAGTCACTTGATTCCCTAGAAGAAGACATCTACATCTACGACGAGTGTCTGGATGTACCACAGCTACTGGTATTTCATTCAGCAGTACAAACCTGGAGCCCACCACATGTAGCCTGCTGCCTTTGACATCATAACTCCTGTCCGTGGCCATGCCAGCCTGACACGGCTCAACGAGACAGGTGAACAAGATGCTACAGCTTCTTGTCCTGCAAAGCTCATCCAGGGGTGACGACCAGCAGTCAGGGTGACCTAGGCTCTGGAGAGATGGTATTGCATAGTAACCAGTTTAAAAAAAAAAATGTATAGAGACTTTGCTTGTGATATCGCCACTCCAGCTTTGTTTGACCCACAGTGTTGCAAGTCAAACCATAATATGTAGGTCGGAACAGGCATCAGTGAATCCATTATCCACAGTGAACCCCATCACCAGGATGAAGTTAAAAAATACCAGTTGTTTAACCTATACATTGATCCACTAACCTCAAATGTAAAAACATCATTGGACTGAAGAGAGATGCATCTTACTCAGATTAGCGATGTCATGCACAAAGCAGAAAAGACTCTACATCATCACAGGCATGATGGTAACTTAGAAATACTTATGTCTAATGCTTGGATAGAGATTACTCTTAAGGCTTTAATTGTATTGATTTTGTGTGTCAGTTTTGTTTTGTCATGTGTTTTGCTAAAACAGCCTAAACTTAATTTAAATGCTTTCACATCAGCTACATGTTTTTTTCCCCAGGGTTGTCACCCTGTTGCTATAATCTGGGGTGGGGGGCGGCTATTAGCCAATATCATATGTTTCTGACGGTTTTGTATTTTCTGCACTTACGCTAAGTTCTGTAACTATGAAGCAGACTCCTAGCATGCTTTGTGTTCATGCTAAGCTTACAGTTGTTGACTTGTGATCCCTGAGCTGATTTTGAAAGGTCCATATTTAAAAAGAAACTATTATCTCTTTGCTAGGAATGGCTTGCTTACGGCCTCAAATAACCTGGTGGGTTGTTTGGAAAATGAGTTAAAAGCTGGTCAGACCAACTCCATACACCAAGATGACAGGATAGTGGAATCATGTCTACTTATGGTGTTTCTCCACTTACTGTTTCTTCCATCTTCACCTGTGATGCTTCCGGTGGTCTCCATGAGGTTGTGAGCATGTGCAAGGCAGGGAACCATTTTGCTGTTTCCTTTTCAGTTGAGTATTAATTAGTCTTCAGATCTGTGTGAGACCCACCAATGTCAGTTGGTGTGATAAATTTTACGTAGCTGTGTGAGTACCGTGATCAGTGACTTGTGCACTCTAAATTAATCAAAGACTATGGAGTGAGCTTTATATAACTTCTGGTATTTGTAAGTGTAGGAACTGTCAAACGAGATGCATGTTCTGTTAAGGTTTGCCAAATAACAGTGTACAAAATACAGGGTATAAAATGACAGGAGTGATTGGTGCAGGTGACTTGGGTGATGATGTCGGTAAACCTTGAAAAACAGGTGGGGAAAGTAGATAAGGATAGGGAAATTAGGTCTTTGATGTGACCGTGAGATGTGGGGGGTTTTCTGCCTGTTGAAAACGCAGGATATAAATATGTCAGCTAAGCTCATGATTTTGGAACGGATTGAAAACTGCTGTGAGCCTGTATCCCCAGCTGGTACAGTGCTAACCTTTGCTTTTCTGTATTGTGCTGATCTATCTTTGCTTAATAAACTGACCAAGCATGGTTAGCTGATGCGCCATTGATCAGTAATTTAAATTGACTCCTCAGTGTTTTGTATAAGGGAACGCAGCATTTCCTCCCTCCACAGCAGGACTGGGGGCAGCAGCCATTCTCTGGGAGGGGGCAGGGAGTATGTGGTTGGGGAGCTGGGAGATCAGGGGCTGGGGTGGGGGAGGTGTTCCCACGGAGCTGTCTTTCCCACTGAAGCATGTTCAGAACGTGTACAGAAGGCTGATGTAAACTCTCTTCAGAATAATGCTATGAATAAAATGTTTTAAAAAAATATAGAGGGAAAAACTACCAGCATATCCTCTGCAGTGAGTTGTGTGCCTCTGTTCTCCTATTCCTTCAAGGCAATGCCCATCTCCTCTGATCTCCTTCTTCTGCACCATGGGGTGCTCGCCTGCTGGGGTCATCTGGGCATCTCTCACCTCAGCAGTTCCCTCCCATTGCCACATCCTCAGGCTGGCAGCTCGGGCCCCCCTGTTCTCTGCCTGTGTCTCACAACAGGGCTGAAATGATTTGATCTAACAGAAGTCATTGGGCTTAACACAGCAAGAAGTGGGTGGACTTGTAAGAAATACAGGGTATAAAATAAACCTTGGTTTAGCAACTGCTTATCTGATTACCTGTCTCACCTTTCTTAGGGTTCTTCTCATGTTGATTGCTTAACTAAAGAAAAGGTCATGAGAGTTTAATTGGCTTAAATATCCTTAGCAACAACTATGAGTTTAGGACATAAGATGACAAGAATAGTGTTGGACTATGATGTGGCTCCATAAACTAGCACGGTCAATATAACCATGTAGGTTTTCAGAATGAAATCACACAACCACCATCGGAAACGCATTTACTCAGTCACTCAAAACTGGGTCTCGCTTATGTCTGTTTGTGTCAGCAACTTTGGTGCTGCTATCACACCAGAGGAAAAACAATCCAAGGCTAGAGTAGAAGACAATCTGCCAATTACTTACATGCCAGTTGACCCATGGAGGCATAGTAATCAACCCTTGTTACCTGTTTCCCAAGGAGTGAGATTAGCCCCAGGCTTTATTGCTCCGAAGTAGACAAGATGAATTCCTACATTCAAATGAGTCATGTAGACTGAGTGCAGATCAAGACACTTGCCCGTTTGGTCTCATTTGATATCTGTATGTGCCTAGGACTTGACTGGCAGCTGTGCCACGTTGACAATATCCCATAATGTCCTGAACAAATCATATGGAACTAAGAGAAACTTTATGCCTTTGGGGTACATGGCATTAAAAAGGTAGCGGTCTCTGTGTTATTGCAGCACTGTATGTACGTTCTCTAGTAGGGAGTGGGGTGCTAACTAACTTCCTGCAGTCTTTGAAGCCCCCTCCCCGGGGAGATACGCATAGACTAGTTCCAACTGGATTTTCCAGAGCCCCACAGACAACAGCTAAGGTGGAGTTGGGCCTTTCTTCCTGAGCCAGCAAACGGTCTGGACCCTTGCTCCACGGAGGGCCCCAATCCTCAGGGGAAGATTGGAAGGACTTGGCCTACAAGGCTTCTTAACTCTGTGCGCTTGTTGTGACTGAAGCTCTGCTGAACTTATGATCACAAGGAAGCCCCCAGGAGCGAGGGTTGAAAGAGGGGTCTTGCCACAGCCTATGTGAGAGTTGGGTTGAACCCTGGTAAGCTTATTAGTATGTGTGCCAGTTCTTTCATTGGTTTTAATAGTTCTCTGTCATGCTTTGTACCTTAAGAATAAAGTCGGCTTGGTATGGTAACTTGTATTGCTTGCAATCGCTTTGTTAGTCTCTGAAGAGGGAGCAAGCAGGTCTGTTTGGGCAGCCTGTCGGTGCTGGGAGCGAAGGCAGGGAACTGTCCATCCTGGCAATACCCTGGTCAGAAGGGAGAGAGATCCAGGTCTCCTTTCAGTAAAGGCAACAGCTGTGGTGCTGGAAGCCTGAAGGTTGGGTGCCCTCGCTGAACCACTGAGGGCACCTACAGCTACACTCGCCCTGAACTAGGACACCAGTATGGAACATTAACTATGGTAGATGTGCATACAGTGTTCTACCATCTTAGTTAACAGCAGTAATTTGTTCAATGTCAAAGCTACTGTACAACAATCTTGAGTGGAATTTGCTACAAAACATGTTCTGTGACACTCTTTAAAGCTCATACACAAGCATGCACACTTCCTTACTAATTAGGAACCCAGTTTCAGGAAGTGGTCAGTTGGTTGACTTGGGTCATCACGCAAGAGAGAATGTGTGTGTTACTTGTCAGTTTTCAGCACTGTTACTATTCACAGTAAGAGCTGACGTTGCAAACACAAGTGGAGCAAAGGACGTACACGACCACAGTCTTTTCCCAGTGAATTAGCAGGCAACCTGAATTGCTGGAAAATGGAGACAGTTAAAAGTGCCTATCTGAGACAGGTACTTCATGTCACCAGGAGGGCTCAGGATCTCAGTCTTCTCCCTTCCAGGTGGTTGTGTGCTGAAGGAGACAGCATGGATTCCTTTTCTTGGAAGAGCTGGTATGGAACATCAGCTTTTGAGGTTTTGCAGCTGGGACTGGAACTTTCTCGTCTCTTTGTGCTGCACATCTTATCACACCAGCTTGTGTAAAACAAGTTAGACCGTGACTGTTGGTTGGTACAATCATCTTGGGACATACCTTGAGCATTGGCTTGTTTGCATCGGTTAGCAATTTACCTCCACAAGTTGCTTTCCATGGGCCTTTTGCAGCCCTTGGACAATTTTTGCAGTTCTGGTTGCTCAAGTTGCAGTTCCTCCATTAATCCTGCTAACGGCTGAAATGTTCAATTTAAAGTTTATAATGTATACAGAGACTCTCCATCTGCTTTGATGCTCCTTATACTTGTTTTAATAGTCCCTTCAAGATCTGTTGTTCTCTAGTAGGCTGGAACACCTCTATAAATCTTTTCTTTCTGGTATCCTTGTTTTAACAACAAGGGTGAGCCATTGGTCTATATGGCTGAGCTGGTCTGTGCATTATCAGTTGAATTAGGTAGAAGTCTGGGGAAGGTACTCTGTCACAGCTAAATACTAGGTGGAACAGATTGTTTAGTATTTTGGCTTTATGTTAAAAGATGAAGAGGTCTAGTGAAATAAAAATTACATATCAATGTTGAAAAGATCTCTCCCCACCTTTAAAAAATCGTGTTAGCTTATTTTTGAAGTTTTGCCTAAATGAATTGCCCAGACTAGAAAAACCCCCAACCACCCAAAAACCTTCTCTAAAGACAGTTGACAAAGATGGGACATAGGTCTCTTATTAAGTACTTGAGAAACGGTCTCAAGTTGCAGTGGGGGAGGTTTAGGTTGGCTATTAGGAAACACTATTTCACTAGGAGGGTGGTGAAGCATTGGAATGGGTTACCTAGGGAGGTGGTGGAATCTCCTTCCTTAGAGGTTTTTAAGGTCAGGCTTGACGAAGCCCTGGCTGGAATGATTTAGTTGGGATTTGGTCCTGCTTTGAGCAGGGGGTTGGACTAGATGACCTCCTGAGGTCCCTTCCAACCCTGAGATTCTATGATTCTACTAGGCTCATCACTTGTCAATTGTAAAGAAAGACTTAAATTCCAAGCATGCTATCAATCTACTCAGTTCAGGGATTTTACAATAAAAAAGTAAAATATTAAAAGGCAAAAGCCATGGCTTAGTGCCTGCATTCGGGTCAGAGATAAGGCTGCAGCCTCTGACATTGTTGTCTCATGCCCTCTCCTCCCTTTCTGAATTTGTTTTTGTCTGAAACTGTAACCTTCTCCACATTCGCCTTTTAAACGTCTGTTAAGTTTAATCAAATATAGTTGTACTGTTCAGTGGACTATCAGACTAGTAAATAAATGCCATTAACAAAAGCACAGGAGGGAGCACACAATGGGCAATATTTTGTAGCAGTATCTGCAAAGCAACAATTACATTCTTTGTTTTTATCATCACAATCAAGGGCCCCGAAAGAATGATTTTTTTCCGTTCTTACCAATATAAATATATAACACTTTACATTTTGCTTTTACGCAAGCTGTAACTCTAGATATGTGACAGCATTAAATAATACAAGTCAGTAGATGAGAGAGCTGAGAAATTATTGAAAACGGGTGTTATGATGACAAAAGCCCTAATGCAGAGAGACGGGGGAGGGGAGGAGTTAAAAGGCACCACTGAAGTGGAAGTGAGTATGAGAACAAATCATGCCAAATCAACCTAAATTTCCTTCTTTGACACCGCTACTGGCCTAGCGGTTAGGGTAGAAGCAATAGATATGATATATCGATTTTAATAAGGCTTTTGACACATAACATTCTCATAGGCAAACTAGAATAATGTGGTCTAGATGAATTTGCTATAAGATAGGGTGCAAAACTGGTTGGAAGAGTAGTTATCAATGATTCACTGTCAAAGTGGGAGGGTGTAACTAGTGGAGTGCCCCAGAGGTCAGTCCTGGGTCTAGTACTATTCAGTATTTTTATTAATAACTTAGATAATGGAGTGGAGAGTATGCTTATAAAATTTGTTGCTGACACCAAGCTGGGAGGGGTTGCAAGCACTTTGGAGGACAGGATTAGAATTCAGAATGACCGTGACAAATTAAGGAATTGGTCTGAATTCGACAAGATGAAATTCAATAAAGACAAGTGCAAAATATTACACTTAGGGAGGAAAAATCAAAGGCACAAATACAAAACAGGGAATAACTAGCTAGATGATAGTACTGCAAAAAAAGGATCTGGGGGTGTAGTGGATCACAAATTCAATATGAGTCAACAATGTGATGCAGTTGTGAAAAAGGCTAATATCATTATGTGGTGTATTTACAGGGGCGTTGTATGTAAGACACAGGAACGGGAGGTAATTGTCCTGCTCTACTCAGCACTGGTGAGGTTTCAGCTGGAGCACTGTGTCCAGCTCTGGACACTCCATTTTAGGAAAGAGGTGGAGAAATTGGAGAGACTCCAGAGCACAGCAACAAAAATGATAAAAGGTTTAGCAAACCTGATCTATGAGGAAGGGCTAAAAATTGGGCGTTTTTAGTCTTGAGACAAAAAGACTCAGGGGGGACCTGATAACAGTCTTCAAAGATGTTAAGGGCTGTTACAAAGGGGACAGTGATCAATTATTCGCCATGTGCACCAATGGTAGGGGTTGAGTGGCTGAGGGCTACTTTGTGATGGCCTAGATGCCCTACTGCCCATAGACCTACCACACGCTTGGGAGGATGTGGGGCCACGTGTCTCTTGTTCTTGACAAACTCTAACTTACCAACATGTATGAGAAAAATAATGCAGAACTAAGTGTGCAAATGTCTTTGCCCTTTCAACAATGATCCCTGACCTACTATGCCCCAAACAGAAATTCCTCTTTGAGGGAGGCCAATGACTTTCTGAGGCATGATCTACACTACGATTTTAGGTTGAATTTAGCAGCGTTACCTCGATTTAAGCCTGGACCCGTCCACACGACGAAGCCCTTTTTTTCGACTTAAAGGGCTCTTTAAATCAATTTATTTACTCCACCTCCGACAAGGGGATTAGCGCTGAAATTGGCCTTGCCGGGTCAAATTTGGGGTAGTGTGGACGCAATGTGACGGTATTGGCCTCTGGGAGCTACCCCAGAGTGCTCCATTGTGATCGCTCTGGACAGCGCTCTCAACTCGGATGCACTATGTGGACAGGAAAAGGCCCGCAAACTTTTGAATCTCATTTCCTGTTTGGCCAGCTTGGCAAGGTGCAGGTGAGTGCAGATCCCATCAGCAGAGGTGACCATGATGGAGTCCCAGGATCGCAAAAGAGCTCCAGCATGGATCGAACGGGAGGTATGGGATCTGCTCACCCTATGGGGAGACGAATCCGTGCTAGCTGAACTCCGTTCCAGTAAACGAAATGCCAAAACATTAGAAAAAGTCTCAAAGGGCATGAAGGACAGAGGCCATAACAGGGACGCACAGCAGTGCCGCGTGAAAATTAAGGAGCTAAGGCAAGCCTACCACAAAACCAGAGAGGCAAATGGAAGGTCTGGGGCAGAGCCACAGACCTGCTGCTTCTATGCAGGGCCGCCCAGAGGATTCAGGGGGCATGGGGCAAAGCAATTTTGGGGGCCCCTTCCATAAAAAAAAAAAGTTGCAATACTATAGAATACTATATTCTCATGGGGGGCCCCTGCGGGGCCTGGGGCAAATTGCCCCACTCCCCCCCCCCCCCGGGCAGCCCTGCTTCTACGCTGAGCTGCATGCCATGCTAGGGGGTGCAGCCACCACTACCCCAACCCAGTGCTTTGACTCCATCAATGGGGGAGAATCACGCAACACAGAAGCGGAGAAACCAGTTTCCCCAACAGCCGAGATATATTTTTCACCCTAGACCTGGAGCCAGTAACCCCCAAACCCACCCAAGGCGTGCTCCCGGACCCTGAGGGCCAACAAGGGGCCTCTGGTGAGTGTACCTTTGTAAATATTACACATGGTTTAAAAGCAAGCGTGTTTAATGATTAATTTGTCCTGGCATTCACGTCCAGTACAGCTACTGGAAAAGTCTGTTAACGTGTATGGGGATGGAATGGAAATCCTCCAGGGACATCTCCATAAAGCTCTCCTAGATGTACTCCCAAAGCCTTTGCAAAAGGTTTCTGGGGACGGCTGCCTTATTCCATCTGCCATGGTAGGACACTTTACCACGCCAGGCCAGTAGCACATAGTCTGGAATCATTGCATAACAAAGCATGGCAGCGTATGGTCCTGGTGTTTGCTGGCATTCAAACAACATCCGTTCCTTAGCTCTCTGTGTTATCTTCAGGAGACTGATCTCCTTCATGGTCACCTGGTTGAAATAGGGTGCTTTTATTAAGGGGACATTCAGAGGTGCCCATTCCTGTTTGGCTGTGGCTGAACAGAAATGTTCCCCGCTGTTAGCCATGCGTTTGGGGGGAGGGGTGAAGTGATCATCCCAGAGAATTGCGTGTGTGTGTGGGGAGGGGGGGTATTTGTTTTTGTGCTGCACGCTAACCCGCAAACCGCAGCCCCTCCTTTTAAATTGCCAACCCATTTTAATGGCCAACCCAATGGCTGCATGGTATGGGAAATGAGGGTGCTGCTGTTTGAAACCATTCCCACATGTTATGATGGTTAAAGAAGTCAAAAGACGGTGGCTTACCATGGCTGCCTGCAAGCTGAATTCTGTTGCCTGGCACTGCATGAGTGATCTCTCACACCAAACCGGCAGGCCCTCAATATAAGAGGCAAAATGCGACCTTGTAACGAAAGCACATGTGCTGTGTAATGTGAACAGCAAGGTTTAACGGGAAAGAGTGATCCTATTGTTCTCTAAAATGTGTTTTTTTTTAACTACCACTCTCCCTTTTCCCCCACCAGCTGCAAATGTTTCTCCTTCGCGGAGGCTAGCAAAGATTAGAAGGCGAAAAAAACGCACTCAGGATGACATGTTCTCAGAGCTCCTGCTGTCCTCCTACACTGACAGAGCACAGCAGAATGCGTGGAGGCAGACAATGTCAGAGTGCAGGAAAGCACAATATGAACGCGAGGAGAGGTGGCAAGCTGAATGGCAGGCTGAAGAGGATAGGTGGCATCAGCTTGCTGACAGAAGGCAAGAGTCGATGCTCCGGCTGCTGGAGCATCAAACTGATATGCTCCGGCGTATGGTTGAGCTGCAGGAAAAGCAACAGGAGCACAGACTGCCGCTACAGCCCCTGTGTAACCAACAGGCCTCCTCCCCAAGTTCCATATCCTCCTCACCCAGATGCCCAAGAACGTGGTGGGGGGGGCCTCCAGCCACTCCACCCCAGAGGATTGCCCAAGCAACAGAAGGCTGGCCTTCAATAAGTTTTAAAGTGCAGTGTGTCCTTGTCCTTCCCTCCTCCCTCACCCCTTCCGGGCTACCTTGGCAGTTATCCCCCTATTTGTGTGATGAATTAATAAAGAATGCATGAATGTGAAGTAACAATGACTTTATTGCCTTTGCAAACGGTGATCGAAGGGGGGAGGGGAGGGTGGCTAGCTTACAGGGAAGTAGAGTGAACCAAAGGGGCGGGGAGTCATCAAGGAGAAACAAACAGAAGTTTCACACAGTAGCCTGGCCAGTCTCTGATGCACACCGCACCCTACTGTGCTCTTCTAACTGCCCTGGTGTCTGGCTGCGTGTAATCAGCGGCCAGGCGATTTGCTTCAACCTCCCACCCCGCCATAAATGTCTCCCCCTTACTCTCTCAGATATTGTGGAGCGCACAGCAAGCATTAATAACAATGGGTATATTGTAAAAAGCAACAGAGGGTCCTGTGGCACCTTTAAGACTAACAGAAGTATTGGGAGCATAAGCTTTCGTGGGTAAGAACCTCACTTCATCAGACGCAAGTAATGGAAATCTCCAGAGGCAGGTATAAATCAGTATGGAGATAACGAGGTTAGTTCAGTCAGGGAGGGTGAGGTGCTCTGCTAGCAGTGGAGGTGTGAACACCAAGGGAGGAGAAACTGCTTCTGTAGTTGGATAGCCATTCACAGTCTTTGTTTAATCCTGATCTGATGGTGTCAAATTTGCAAATGAACTGGAGCTCAGCAGTTTCTCTTTGGAGTCTGATCCTGAAGTTTTTTTGCTGTAAGATGGCTACCTTTACATCTGCTATTGTGTGGCCAGGGAGGTTGAAGTGTTCTCCTACAGGTTTTTGTATATTGCCATTCCTGATATCTGACTTGTGTCCATTTATCCTCTTGCATAGTGACTGTCCAGTTTGGCCAATGTACATAGCAGAGGGGCATTGCTGGCACATGATGGCATATATAACATTGGTGGATGTGCAGGTGAATGAGCCGGTGATGTTGTAGCTGATCTGGTTTGGTCCTGTGATGGTGTTGCTGGTGTAGATATGTGGGCAGAGTTGGCATCGAGGTTTGTTGCATGAGTTGGTTCCTGAGTTAGAGTTGTTATGGTGCGGTGCATGGTTGCTGGTGAGAATATGCTTAAGGTTGGCGGGTTGTCTGTGGGCGAGGACTGGCCTGCCTCCCAAGGTCTGTGAAAGTGAGGGATCATTCTCCAGGATGGGTTGTAGATCACTGATGATGCGTTGGAGAGGTTTAAGCTGAGGACTGTAGGTGATGGCCAGTGGAGTTCAGTTGGTTTCTTTTTTGGGCCTGTCTTGTAGCAGGAGGCTTCTGGGTACACGTCTGGATCTGTTGATTTGTTTCTCTATTTCCTTCTGTGGGTATCGTAGTTTTGAGAATGATTGGTGAAGATCTTGTAGGTGTTGGTCTCTGTCTGAGGGGTTGGAGCAGATGCGGTTGTACCTCAGCACTTGGCTGTAGACAATGGATCGTGTGGTGTGTCCGGGGTGGAAGCTGGAGGCATGAAGGTAGGCGTACCGGTCGGTGGGTTTTCGGTATAGGGTGGTGGTAATGTGGCCATCGCTTATGTGTACTGTGGTGTATAGGAAGTGGACCTCCTGTGTAGATTGGTCCAGGCTGAGGTTGATGGTGGGGTGGAAGCTGTTGAAATCATGGTGGAATTCTTCCAGGATCTCCTTCCCATGGGTCCAGATGATGAAGATGTCATCAATGTACCGTAGGTAGAGAAGGGGCGTGAGTGGACGAGAGCTGAGGAAGCATTGTTCCAGGTCAGCCATAAAAATGTTGGCATATTGTGGGGCCATGCGGGTGCCCATAGCGGTGCCACTGGTCTGGAGGTAAATGAGAATATTGGTTTCGCTGAGGTCTATCCGAGTCAGTAAACTGCACCAGCGCGCTTTTAAATGTCCAAATGCACATTCTACCACCATTCTGCACTTGCTCAGCCTATAGTTGAACAGCTCCTGACTACTGTCCAGGCTGCCTGCATATGGCTTCATGAGCCATGGCATTACGGGGTAGGCTGAGTCCCCAAGGATAACTAGAGGCATTTCAACATCCCCAACATTTTTTTCTGGTCTGGGAAGAAAGTCCCTTACTGCAGCTTTTGAAACAGACCAGAGTTCTTGAAGACATGCGCATCATGTACCTTTCCCGGCCATCCCACATTGATGTTGGTGAAATGTCCCTTGTGATCCAGTGCTTGCAGCAGCATTGAAATGTACCCCTTTCGGTTTATGTACTGGCTGCCTTCGTGCTCCGGTGCCAAGATAGAGATATGGATTCTGTCTATCGTCCCACCACAGTTAGGGAATCCCATTGCAGCAAAGCCATCCACTATGACCTGCACGTTTCCCAGAGTCACTACCCTTGATATCAGCAGCTCTTTGATTGCGTTGGCTACTTGGATCACAGCAGCCCCCACAGTAGATTTGCTCACTCTAAATTGATGCCCGACTGACTGGTAGCTGTCTGGCGTTGCAAGCTTCCACAGGGCTATCGCCACTCACTTCTCAACTGTGAGGGCTGCTCTCATCTTGGTATTCTGGCACTTCAGGGCAGGTGAAAGCAAGTCACAACGTTCCATGAAAGTGCCCTTATGCATGCGAAAGTTTCGCAGCCACTGGGAATCATCCCACACCTGCAACACTATGCGGTCCCACCAGTCTGTGCTTGTTTCCCGGGCCCAGAATCGGCGTTCCACGGCATGTACGTGCCCCATTAACACCATGATGTGCACATTGCCAGGGCCCGTACTTTGTGAGAAGTCTATGTCCATGTCTATTTCCTCATCACTCCTGTCACCGCGCTGCTGTCGCCTCTTTGCCTGGTTTTGCTTTGGCAAGTTCTGGTTCTGCATATACTCCAGGATAATGCGCGTGTTGCTTATAGTGCTCATAATTGCCGCGGTGATCTGAGCGGGCTCCATGATCCCAGTGCTATGGCATCTGGGCTGAAAAAAGGCACAAAACGATTTTCTGCCGTTGCTTTCACGGAGGGAGAGAGGGAGGGAGGGAGTGGGGGCCTGATGACATGTAACCAGAATCACCCGTGACACTGTTTTTGCCCCATCAGGCATTGGGATCTCAACCCAGAATTCCAATGGGTGGCGGAGACTGCGGGAACCGTGGGATACCTACCCACAGCTACCCACAGTGCAACGCTCCGGAAGTCAACGCTAGCCTTGGTACTGTGGACGCAGTCCACCGACTTAATGCACTTAAAGCATTTTGTGTGGGGACACACACAATCATCTGTATAAAAACAATTTCTAAAAAACTGACTTCTATAAATTAGACCTAATTTCGTAGTGTAGACATACCCTGAGAGAGAAGCAATTTTGGGAATGCCCAGGTTCTGTTGTAGGTGCCCCTGGCCATGACCATGGTGATGACCCCACTATAACAGGCTTTTAAAAAGAATTGGATAAGCTCATGGAGGACAGGTCCACCAATGGCTATTAGCCAAGATGGTCAGAGATGGAACCTCCTGCTCAAGGTTATCCTAAACCTCTGACTAGCAGAAGCCAGGAGTGGAAGACGGGGTGGATCTCTCCATATTTGCCCTGTACTGTGCACACTCTTAAGCTCCGGCATGGGCTACCGTCAGAGACAGGATTCTGAGCAAGATGGACCATGGTCTGTGACAGCTCTTATGTTTTTTATGATGTGAACTGTAAAACCAAAGATACTTGTGTTAAATTTGTGCATGGAGAGTGTTTTAAATATTACCCCGTTGGGATGCAGGCTGCAGTGCCTCTGTTTAACACAGAATCGCTCCGCTCAAAGACCAGAGCGCGTGGACAAAGGGCCAGAGGCAGACGACCCAGCTAGAGTGCTGGAGCAAAGAATCAGAACGGCACGTGGAATGTTGAACGGCTTTGTTCGGCTGTATTTTGCTAAAGTCATACCAGATATCCGTATAGCTTCCTACAAGCTCTTAAACATCATTCGTGGCAACTCAATTCCACAGGCGCACACGTCGTCGTAATTGTATCCCTCCAAACTTTAACCATCAGTGACTACACGTTTAAAACTTACTCTACGCAGGCCTTTGAATTGTGTTAGCGCACCCCCTGCATAGAGCAGCATTTGGCATCCCATAATGGCCACATTTACTGCCATCTAACAGTACCACAAACGTTCTCACACACATAGATGTGGTACTATGTATATGGGCAAAATGGAGCACAAGCAGATCTTATTGTTCTTGTATGGCACAGCCAGGTAGCTTGACACCGCCCCCTGCCCTTATAGGGCACTGCTGGGAATATGACACTTGGAGGTGCCATATAAGGGCATGGGGAAGTGACACACCCCCAGCTGTGCCATATGAGGGCATGGGGTTGTAGCACGCCAGCCCCGGGGCATGCCACAGGAATGAGTGAAGACCGGTTTTCCGGCTGGCTCGGGCAGTCCCAGGGTGGATCGTCCCCAGCACTGGGCCCCAAGTGCTTCCTGATTCAGCCCCTCCTGGAGAGGAAACGGTGGCTCGTGACACATTTGTTCAGCCTTGGGGCTGCTGGACAGACACATGCTGAGAGGCAGAGGGACACACACACACACACACACAGAGTCACCTGTCCTGCTGCTGCTGCCTGGGGGGCAGGGGCAGGGCTGCCAGGCATGGAGAGAGCAAAACTCCCAAGCTAACTGAAGGAGGCAGCCATAGCTGATCAGACGGCTCCCCTGCCCCAGAAACTAGCTCCTAGCCCACCCACCGGCCCTCCCCCGTCATACGCCCCAGAGGCAGGAGGATATCAAGGCTCAAGCCACTAGCCCAGCCTGACTATCCACCCAGGGACCTGGCAGGGACTCGGCCAGAGGGGCAAGGTTGGTGGGGGCGTTTGACGAGGCAGCCGGCCAGCTTTGAGTCAGAGTCAATGAGCTCATGCTGAGAGGCTGGGCCCAGCCCTAAAGAGGCACTGCCAGACCTGGACCGGGAACTCACTGGTGTGCGGACAAACAGGCAGAGGGAGACGGGTGCAGCTGGGATCCCAGGCCAGGACCCTGCCACCAGGTGAGACAATTCTCCCATGGGGGGGGAGGGGCTCCTCCTCCCCCCCCCTTCCTTCTCTGCACAGCCCCCTCCCCAAGAGTCTGTCTCCCCAGCAGAGATGGAGATGACTCCCCATCAGGGCCCATCCAGCCTGTTCCCCCCATCCCTAGTCTACTCCCTGCCCTTCCCTAGGGCAGACCAGACTCACAGCTGCCCTGGTGCTATGGGATAGTTACTCCCCTTAGCACCCTGCTCTTGGCTAGAGGCACCCCCCCTCCCTCCCGGGTTGTGGCTGATGATTTTCCAGCCAGGGCTGTTAGGTGTGGCCTGAGAGTCGCTGTCAGGACCCAGCAGGCTTTGGAGAGACGGGCAACGTGATTGCGAAGCCCAGGGGCTGGTGTTTGCTCTGCGCTGGGAGCCGCCTTTAAAACGCCTTTGAAAAGAGCTGACAGAAAGAGCGAAGGAACGATTCTGAACCAGAGACTGGGGGGGACTGGCTGGCTCAGCTGGGGGGTGGGATGAGGGGGGGTCTTTCCCCTCTCGGGGGCACTGGGGGATGGGGCATTTGCTGGCTGAGGCCGCGGCTGTCCCTGGAAGCTCAGGAATGTGCTATGCGCTGGCATTGGGTGCCACCCTCCCGTCCCTGGGCAGCCTGGGAATCCCCCGTAGGCAGTGACTCAGGGCGAAGGAATCCCAGGCACAGACACAGCCCAGAAGGGGAAGCCCGCGAAGAATGAGGGGACCCGGCTCAGAGGGGACCCAGCCTTAAGGGAGCTGGTGCCGCGGGTGGGGGGGCTTCTCCCTAATAACAACACCCTATCCCTGACCCCGGCACCTCGATTTCCCTCCCCGAGGGGGAGCATGGCTATGCCTGGAACGGGGCAGGGCAGGGCTGTGGCATGTGACTATCGGTGTTTCTGTCCCGTAGGTGTCCCCACGGCCCCTTGCCGGGGGAGCCCTCGGTGCCCCATGGGGGAGGAGATGGCACTCGGCGTGGGGAACGGCTGCGCTGGGAAACCCGCAGGGGATGAGGCAGAGACTGTGGTGATGATCCAGAAGGGGCCCTCGCGGCCTGAGCCGTCTTCCTGGACCCCACGTCCCCGTGCCCTCCGCAACCTGGCCATAGGCAGCATTGTCTGCGGCTGCTCCTGCCTGGGGGTGCTGGCCCTAATCTATGCTGTCAAGGTGAGGGGGGCTGGGATACAGCCGGGCGGATGGGGACATGTCTCAGTGGTGGAGGGTTCTGGGGGCTGGGGCCATGTCTTGGTGCTGGATGTTCCCAAGAGCTGGGATATAGCGGGGGGCAGGGGGCCATGTCTCGGGGCTAGGGACTACCGGGGACTGGGATGTAGCGGGGGGGCAGGGGGTCGTGTCTCTGTGCTGGGGGTTCTGGGGACTGGGATATAGCGGGGGGCAGGGGGTCGTGTCTCAGTGCTGGGGGCTACTGGAGACTGGGATATAGCGGGGGGCAGGGGGTCATGTCTCGGGGCTGGGGGCTACCGGGGACTGGGATATAGCGGAGGGAAGGGGGTCGTGTCTCAGTGCTGGGGGCTACCGGAGACTGGGATGTAGCGGAGGGAAGGGGGTCGTGTCTCAGTGCTGGGGGCTACCGGAGACTGGGATGTAGCGGGGGGCAGGGGGTCATGTCTCGGGGCTGGGGGCTACCGGGGACTGGGATATAGCGGAGGGAAGGGGGTCGTGTCTCAGTGCTGGGGGTTACCGGAGACTGGGATGTAGTGGGGGGCAGGGGGCCGTGTTTCGGTGCAGGGGGCTACCAGGGGCTGGGATATAGCAGTGAGGGAGGATGACAGGGCCGTGCTTCTGGTGATTCTCCCTTTTCTCTCCAGGCCAACGAGAAGCGGAAGACAAACTCTCCTGATGCGGCTCTCTGGGCCCGGAAGTCCTTCCGGTTCTCCCTTCTCAGCATCGGGGTCTGGGTGTCTCTGCTCATCCTGGTGCCGCTGCTCATGGGACTCATCTCTTATCTGATTGCCAGGGCTGAGTGATCTCCTGCCACATCCTCATTGGCTCTGAGGGATCAGGGGGATTCCCAGGTCTGATTTCTCTCTCTTGGGACTGCAGGATGGGAGTTGTCCTGGCTGCATCTCACCACAACTGGCCTGGAATCTCCCCAGCCCTGCCAGTTCTGGAGAAGCTCTGGCTTCTCCGTGGCTTGGGACTGAGACTTCAGAGAGACCAGGGTCGGGAGTGGGACAGGATCGTCTGTGACTGTCTAGTCCCAGCAGAGATAGCGATAAAGGAACCTAAAAACATCAAGGAAAAATCCAAGGCTGGTAGGGCTAAGGACCAGACTGATTCCGTTCCTAGACGGAGATGGTAAAGCTGTTAATAAGGATGTACAAAAGGTGCTTTGTATTTGGAAAGAAACAGGATGATGAACTCCTATCATATGAGGATGATGAAGTACTTTCCAGCCCATTAATGACCGAGGAGGATGTTAAACAACATCTACTAAACACCTTCCAATCACAGGCCCAGGGAACATGTCCCCAAACGTCCTAACGAAGTTGGCCGAGGAGCTCACAGGCCTGAAAATGTTAATTTTTAATAGATGTTGGAATGAAATTCCAGAAGACTGGTAGAATGCTAATACTGTGCCAGGCAAGCAGGGTGACCAGGGGAATTATAGGCTGGTTAGCATGACTTCGATCCTGGGCGACATAAGGGAAACGCTGATAAGGGATTCTGTCAACAAAGACTGAAAAGATGTAGTTAAAATCAGACCGCACTGTTTTATGGAAAATACATTTTTGTCAGACAAAGCTGATTTAATTCTTTAACAAGGTTACAAATTTGGTTGACAAAGGCAGTTGGGTAGCGGTAATATATTTAGGGGTTTTGTAAGGCAGTTGACTTAGACTCACTTAACATTCTGATTAAAAATATAGCACAATTCAACAGCAACAGAGCACAAGGGAAATGGATTAAGAACTGTCTGATGGGCAGCTGTCAATGGGGAATTATCCCTGAATGGGGGTGTTTCTAGCGGGGTTCTGCAGAGATTGGTACTTGGCCAGACACTATTTGACATTTTCATCAATGATCTGGAAGTAAATAAGTGTTGATAAATTTGCAGAGTGTCCAGCCTCTGTTCCGCTGGACACACAGAATTCACAGACCTGCTGTTCGTAAAGAAATGCTACACCTCAGCTTACCACAAGATCACTGCTCTGCTTAACACCCAGCACTTCTCTTTGATTATGGCGAAAAGAAGTACAGTGAAAGCAAACAACAGCGATTCATATAGTAGCAAGTAGGTAAAAGTATTAGAAACAAGGGGTTACATTTAAAACAAAATCATAATAAGCCTTCTAGAGTCTAGATTTAAATAACAAGACACTTTCCTGATCTAATGAAGTTTAGGTCACCCAAAGTCTTTCTCCCAGTGAGTAACAAGCAGGCCGGCTGTGATCTTAGTCATAAACAGGACAACTCTCCCTATTGTGTGGTGCTGCTTCCTGTAGATTGTGTGATCTCTTGTTCACTTTGCAGTCTTGATTAGCTGGAGGCTCCAGATGCAGATAGATTTACATTGTAAGACACACAATACACAATGGTCAGCCAGGGAGAGATAAGCGCCTCCGCCTTCAGTTGACCCGTCTTAACTTACACACCTTAAGACCACAATGTTCAGTACAGAAACGTAACTTCTTAAATATTATTATCATTTTGCAAAGATTAAGCTGATTAGCGGCCTACTGGCTCAGTGGAGACATCACATGCCCCTCCATTGGTGAATTATTATGCATATACCAGCCCCAGGGGATGCCTGTAAACCTCTGTGCATCACTTATGTCATCCGCCAGTTGGCACTAAGGGATCTCTGGGTCAGAGTAAGCTTGGCCCATTCAAACAAAAAGGGTCCTAATGTAACGCTGACAGACCCCGGTCGTCAGTGTGCGGAATTGAACCTGGGAGCGCTGGAGCTTAGTGCATCAGCCTCTGATTTAGATGGGGATTGGTCCTGATTTGAGCAGGGGGTTGGACTAGGCGACCTCCTGAGGTCCCTTCCCACCCTGATATTCTATGATTCTCTACCGCATGAGCTAAAAGCCAACTGGCTGTTAGCTAAGGCTGGAGAGGAGACTAATTTTCTCTCTCTCTCTAAGTGGTCTCGGCGCTACTAGATGGGACAGAACACCACACCCAGGTGTGTGGGTTACACTAACACAACCAAATGCAGAGCTATACCGCTGGGACTGAGAAACGCAGGCCAGAGCACGCGAATGGGGACTGTAGCCAGGGCAGCAGTGACGCTGAAAAGGATCTAGGGGTCAGAGCGGACAAACGAACGCCCAGCGCGGTGCGGGGGCAAGCAGGGGCTGATGTGAGCCGTGGATGGGGAGAAGGGGAGGAGCAGGAAGGTGAATCGGGCACACTGGGGAGAGCGATACGGGCCCCTCCCCCCCGTTCACGTCCAGCCCAGATGCTTTATCCAAGTGTCAGGGGCTGGGCTCAGTGCAGGGGGGCTGGGGTGACATTCGCTGCCCTGGGCTCTACGGGGCCTCGGGGGCAGGATGGGCCCAGGGCAGCCCCCCACCGCAGCGCCCCCGACCCAGCCGCCCGAGGGCCGTGTCACAAGGGTCACCAGGGGCTGGGCCGTCACGTGACCTGGGGGCACTGCGGGGTCAGCTGGGGTCAGCGTTTGCCATGTGACAGCCCAGGGCACTGGTCAGGTCACCTGACCAGACTGCGGGGGGGGGGGGGGGGAACCCTTTGCATGAGGGCCCCCTAACCCTGCCTCTGGGGTCAGAGGTCACCTGGCTGACCCTTTGCTGACCCAGGAAGCTGCCCCCCTAAGACCTCCCCCGTCTTCCCCGCTGGCTGGCCCTCTCTTGGCTATTGATTGGTTAGCTATACGGAACTACCCGCCCCCATCCTCAGCTGACTGGCTGCGTGGTTTGTCAATCGTGCTGCTCCACATTCCCGTTGATGATTGGTCAATTGAGCGCTCACTCAGAATCAAACCCCTCCTTCGACTCTTCATTGGTCCGGTTGACCGCCATTCACCACCCCGCAGCTCGATTGGCCTATCAGGCTGCAGCTTAATTCTTAGCTCCGCCTCTTATTGGCTCCCCGGCTCATGACCCCCGGCTCGCGACTCGCTCTTCCTGCCTCCTGATTGGCCGTCTTCCCTCTCCTCCCATGTGGAGTGGGAAGGGGGGCGGGGATAGTGCGGGCCAATCGGGGCAGGCGTCGGGGGCGGGGCTGGGAATCCGGTTCGAAACCGAGGTGCCGGGTGAGTGTTGGTGGGGAGCCGGGAGCGCGAGTCCCGGGGGGCGGGCACGTGAGGGGCTGGAGGCACACATGGGGGGAGGGGGGAAGCTGGAGGAGGGGACACACGTGGGGGGAGGGGGACGCCCTGTGGGGGGGGGGCAAGCTGGAGGAAGGGGGCACAGGTGGGGGAGAGGGGGACACCCTGTGGGGGGGGGTGAAGCTGGAAGAGGGGGCACACATGAGGGGGGAGGGGGATGCCCCGTGGGGGGGGAAGCTGGAGGAGGGGGCACACATGAGGGGGGAGGGGATGCCCTGTGGGGGGGGGGAAGCTGGAGGAGGGGGCACACATGGGGGGGAGGGGGGATGCCCTGTGGGGGGGGGGGGGAAGCTGGAGGAGGGGGGCACACATGGGGGGGAGGGGGATGCCCTGTGTGGGGGGGGAAGCTGGGGGAGGGGGCACACATGGGGGGGAGGGGGATGCCCTGTGGGGGGGGGAAGCTGGAGGAGGGGGCACACATGGGGGGGAGGGGGATGCCCTGTGTGGGGGGGAAGCTGGGGGGAGGGGGGCACACATGGGGGGGGAGGGGGACACCCTGTTCAGGATCAGGGCACCCTGTGGCAGGGCGCTGGCTCTGACCCCGGTCAGAGGGCTATGGCAGGTGGGATCCCCCAGCTTGGCTGGCTGCACCCCGCACATTCCCCCCCTTGTTCACTCAGCATCACCGCCCCAACTGGTCTTGTCAGCTGGGCCCCTTGGTGAGGGGAGATCCCCGCTGCCACCCAGCCTGCCCTCGCTGCCCAAGCCACCTTGGCCTGGCTTAGCTCCCTCTCCCTTCTCCTTCTGTCCATCCCACCCGGAGCTCCCCTGCCCTCCAGCTCCTGTCTAGACCCTTCCAAGATGGTGCCCCCCCAAAGTGACTCTTGCTGAGGTCTGATCACCCCAAGCCTGGGGGCTGGGAATGGGGTACAGTGAAAGGGGGGGCTCTCTGGCTTGGGGAAAGGGTGTTGAGAGGGGGGCAGATGGCTGGGGAGGGGAGGCACATGAGTGGGGAAGAGGGGTTCTGTGGGAGGAGGCTAAGATGGAGGGGCACATGGGTGGGGAGGGGGGACTCTGTGGGAGGGGTCACAGGGGTGGGGCTGGCTGAGGAGGGATGCGAGGAGGTGGGTGGTCTCTCTCGTTCAGAGGGGAGAGGGAAAGGGGGTGGGCGAGCTGGAATAGGGAGTGCTGGGGAAGAGAAGTGGGGAACTGGGGGAGGTGAAGTGGGTTGGCTGGGGGGAGGGAATGGGGTCAGCTGGTTGCGCTGGGGGTCTCCCATGCTGGAGGGGAAGGTGGTGTGTGTGTGTGTGTGGGGGGGGGGGTTTCTATGGGACAGATCACTGCTCCCTCCCCACTTGCTGTCTGACTCGTCTTTCCCCCAGCAGGTGCAGGGGTCCTGGAGCCCAGCTCCGGGCGAGCCGGCCAGCATGACCCGAGGTGTGGGGCTAGACGACGAGCTGCCTGACTGGGCCGGCGCCAAGGAGTTCTACCAGAAGTATGACCCCAAGGACGTCATCGGCAGGTGGGGCAGGGGAAGGGTCTCGCTCCCTGCTCGTAGGGAGGGATTTTGGGGGGAGGAGGGGGGCTCTGTGTGCACGGGGATGGGCAGCGAGATCTGTCCGTAATCAGTGGGGGGGGGGGGGGGGGGGGCTGTGGGTGTCAGTCTGGCTGTCTCACTGGGGTGCCTGTCTGTGGCAGGTGGGGTGAGCAGGTGATGTTGATAAACTGGAGAGGTTAGAAAAGAGCCACGCGAATGATCAAAGGATTGGAAAACCTGCCTAATAGTGATAGACTCAGGGAGCTCAGTCTGTTTAGCTTAAGAAAGAGAAGCTTGGGGGAGAAGCTCACAGTCTATAAGTATCTATGCGGGGAACAAAATTGGATGATGGGCTCTTCAGTCTAGCAGAGAAAGATCTAACACGATCCAACAGCTGGAAGTTGAAATTCTACATCTTACCTGTAATCTGAATTTGTAAACGTTTAACAGTGAAAGTCATTAGCCATTGGAACGAGATGATCACAGTGGTTCCGTCTGGACTTGGAACATATGAACGGACAGGGTGTGGAGGGCTGTGGGTGTCTGTCTGTCTCACGGTGGTGTCGGTTGGTCTGTCCATGGCAGGGGCGTGAGCAGCGTGGTGCGGCGATGTGTGCACAAGCAGACGGGGCAGGAGTTTGCGGTGAAGATCATCGAGGTGACCTCGGAGCGCATGACCCCGCAGCAGCTGGAGGAGGTGCGGACCTCCACGGGCAAGGAGATTGCCATCCTGCGTCAGGTGGCAGGGCACCCCTACATCAGTGAGTGACACCCTCCATCCCCCCGGGACACCCCATGTCTGTAAGTGGGTATGTTTACACTGCAAAAAACGGGTGGTCTTGAGATCATGGATTCCAAAGCTAGAATGGACCATTGGGATGATCTAGTCTGATCTCTTGTATAACACAGGCCAGAGAGCTTCCCTGAGTTATTCCTTATAGAGCAGAGTGGATGTTTTAAAAACAAACAAACATCCAGTCTTGATTTAAATTTGCCACTGACGGCGAATCCCCTGTGAATTTTGGTGATTCGTTCTAATGGTGAATTACGCTCACTGTTAAACGTGTCCGCTTTATTTCCAAGCTGAATTTGCCTAGCTTCAGTTTCCAGCCGTTGGATCGTGTTAGACCTTTCACTGCTGGATCGCACTGGGAGCTCATGATTAGCTGATTATCCATCATGGCCCCCAAATCTTTTTCAGAGTCACTTGCTTCTCAGGACGGAGTCACCCATCCTGTGGCATGGCCGACATTCTTTGTTCCCAGATGTACATTTGACTGTAGTGAAACACACATCGCTGCTTGCACCCAGGGAGCTGTGAAGTAGAGGTGAAGTTTTAACAGCTCAGGTTGAAGCCTAGAGGACTGGAGTTGATTTCCCCCCTGCTAACCCAAGTCACTCTGTCTTCACTGCTAGTTTAACCCCAGTGAAGAACACGCCTTTTTGCTGTGCCTCTCTACCCAGTGACACCCTCCAGCTTTCCTGGGCACCCCTATGACAGGAGGTCCCACCCCTGGTACTACCCCCTGTCACATACCAGGATGCAGTCCAGACTAATGAACAGCTGTGTCACTCCTTCCTGCAACCAGGCTGAAGTGCCTGCCTCCTGGACTGCTTACAAACAGCATGCAAGTCACACCCTGTGTGTCTGTGTGTAGCAGCAGCCTGCCAGCCACACCTGGTTACACTCTGGCTCTCACCAGCCTAGGTTATACTGCAGGGTGACCCCCAACACACCCCCAGTTTTAAGATTTCTCCCCCAGAAATGTATGTCCTGTTGTGCCCAACCCTCTCCGGGACACTACAAGTTACATTAAGTCCATTATTTTTTTAATAGGAATAATGCACACAACTTGCCACCCCAGTGGAGTTTCCCAGATACATCACTTTAAACATACTGGATTAGATAAAATCTCTCTCTTTGTACTCATTAAACTTGTGGTTGTTTTTGTTATTGATTTTAAGTGAGTACAAGTAATGAGGCATAAAAGTCAGAAATGCTTACAAGAAAAATAAAGATAAAATGCAACTGGAGGCTAACTTAACCTTGCTTTGAATTTAACAGTTTGTTTTCTGACCACGTGCGCTCAGCAGTTTGACCAAACTTCTTAGCTTAGGACCCCTTCTGCAGTCCAATGGCTGCTTCCTTTGTCCCTTTAGGTGCAGAGAATCGATGGGCAGAGAGAGAGAGAGAGGGATGTCTTGGGGTGTTTGTCCCTCATTTTTGTAGTTTCAGTCGCTCTTTTGAAAAACATTTCAAGCTTGGTTCCAAGAGACAAAAAGTCTGTGTGGAAGGATGTTCCCTGCTGCTTTTTTCTCACCTGTTTGAGCTTCCTTTGTTTCCCTTCCTGCTTGATGACTCTGTTTACTGCTTAAATGCAAATTAAGTCGAGCACCCTTTCCTTTGTTTGTGATAGACCTGTTTGCCAACCTCGGTTTGGAACATGCGTTAATAACACCATACGGAGGAATGTTATAACGTAGAATATCAGAGAATCATAGAATATCAGGGTTGGAAGGGACCTCAGGAGGTCATCTAGTCCAACCCCCTGCTCAAAGCAGGACCAATCCCCAGACAGATTTTTGTCCCAGATCCCTAAATGGCCCTCTTAAGGATTGAGTTTACAACTCTGGGTTTAGCAGGCCAATGCTCAAACCACTGAGCTATCTCTCCCCCCTAACTTCACATACAATATTTCCACACACATTTTATCAGGACGACAATGATTAGCAACTTACGAGTTTTCAAATGATCCCTTACAGGGTGTACTTTTTACAAAAATTAAGACAATAGTGTGTAGGGTGTGACTACAGAAGTACATTCTGTCACACCTCTCCCTTTACAGAGCTACGGTGAGATTAGCCACTGGCTGACTTGGAGGCAGCAGGTGAGGGCCCTCTTTCTTGGATAGGGGATCTTCCACCATGTTTTCCTTTCCCTTTATAGGTACAATTTCCATATCAAATTCTTGGAGTATAAGACTCCAACAAAGAAGCTTGGAAATTTGAACGTTTAGTTTTTTTTAACCAGATTAATGGTGAATGATCCATCAATACCCTGAATTTTCTGTTAATGAGATAGGGAGTCAAGCAATTAAGGGCCTACACTGTAGCATAACGTTCTTTTTCTATGACAGAATAATTTTGTTGGTGGGTGTCAGTTGTTTGCTGAAGAAGGTGATGGGATGTGTGTTGATGTGTTTTTTTTCCCCCATGTGGATCAGCACAGAGCCTAGACCAATGGCTGATGCACCTGTACAGAGTTCAAACATTTTTGTCAAAATCTGGACTAGCTAGAACAGGCTTTTTCGGACAAGATTTTCTTCACCTTATCAAAGCCCTCTTGATGTGCCTTCGTCCACACGACTGCGTTAGGTTTATTTGTTTTTACATAGGTCTGGGATTGCAGATACAATGGCGCTGAACCCACGCACAAACCTCAAGTAATAGTTTACCAGACCTATGAAAGATTGGGCCTGTCTTTTGGTTTGAGGTACAGGCCAGTTTCCAGTGGCTTCAACTTTTAAGGGCTCATGGGGTATGTGACCTTCCCCCCTTCCCAGTGTTCCAAAGAAGGAACTTTGGCTGCTCCAATTTTACACTTAGAGGCTTTTATGGTTAGACCTGACTCTTTGAGCTTTTCCAGCACAACTTCTGAGAGTTTTTTGTGATCAGCCCAAGCGTTGCTCAACACTGTGATGGCCTTAAATGGTTTGCAGAATTCTGCAAGGGCCTATGTTAACACTTGGTTGACCAACCTCTGAAAGTTGGTTCCAGCATCCATCAACCCAAATGGTACCATTATGAACTCAGGTTTCAGAGGGGTAGCCGTGTTAGTCTGTATCAGTAAAAACCACGAGGAGTCCTCGTGGCACCTTAGAGACTAACACGTTTATTTGGGCATAAGCTTTCGTGGGCTAGAACCCACTTCATCAGATGCATGGAGTGGGAAATACAGTAAGCAGGTAGAAAGGAACCAATTCCTGCAACAAACCCCGTTGCCAACTCTGTCTGCATATCTATTCAAGGGACACCATCATAGGACCCAGCCACACCATCAGGGGCTCGTTCACCTGCACGTGTACCAATGTGATATATGCCATCATGTGCCAGCAACGCCCCCCTGCCATGTACATTGGCCAAACCGGACAGTCTCTATGCAAAAGAATTAATCGACACAAATCAGACGTCAAGAATTGTAACATTCAAAAACCAGTCGGAGAACACTTCAACCTCCCTGGACACTCAATAACAGACTTAAAAGTGGCAATTTTTCAACAACAAAAACAGACTCCAACAAAAACTGCAGAACTGGAATTAATTTGCAAACTGGACACCATCAAATTAGGCCTGAATAAAGACTGGGAGTGGCTGGGTCACTACAAAAAATAATCTTCCCTCTGTTGATACTCACACCTGGTCAACTGTTGGAAATGGGCCACATCCACCCTAACTGAATTGGCCGTGTTAGCACTGACTCCCCCACTCGGTAAGGCAACTCCCATCTTTTCATGTGCTGTGTATTTATACCCGCCTCCTGTATTTTCCACTCCACGCATCTGCTGAAGTGGGTTATAGCCCACGAAAGCTTATGCCCAAATAAATGTTAGTCTCTAAGGTGCCATTATGAACTCAGAGTCCCATATTAGTGATGAAAGCAGATTTGTTTTTTCTGAGCACCCTTATCTAAAGGAATCTGCCAATAAATCAAAAGAGTGGAGATATTTAGCTTTGCTTAAAATGTGCATTATATCATCAATTCTAGGCATGGGATACGCAACTGGTATTGTAACACCATTGAGTTTTCTATAATCAACACAAAACCGTACAATGTTTTATTTCTTAGAGATCAAGACCACAGGTGACGCCCAAGAGCTGTCAGACTCTAAGTACTCCCAGGTCTAACATGTTTTGTATTACTGTTTGAATTTGTTCCTGCATCTTGCCGGTAGCCCTGGAGGGTCTGCTGGGAGGTGACTGTGGCCATTCTGTAATGATCTTATGAGTTAGCGAGTGTGTCTTCCCTGGCTCGTGAGAAAACACTTCTTTGTGTTCTTGCAACACAGACGACACCTCTGCCCTTTCAGCGGGTGGTAACGCACTGCAGATATTGATGCTTTCCGGGGCTGAGTCAGTTTGGAATTCAGCCATTCAATGAATCATAGAATATCAGGGTTGGAAGGGACCTCAGGAGGTCATTTAGTCCAACCCCCTGCTCAAAGCAGGACCAATCCCCATGAGGTGATGTGCTTCAGTTTCTCCCTCTACACAGTGGCTCATGTTCACCATGGCTTCCCTGCTGTGATAGGTTCTAAGTCTGGTCACATGGACTAGTTGTGGGACAACATTACCATGAGGCTCTCTAACATGATGTGTATCTTCATTTACCACCCATCATGTCTTCTAACTCCTTTTTTAACCTTTGTACATATTCAGTTACTGGCTCTTCCTCTGTCTCAGTGTCAGTCAGAGTTACAGTCTCAGGATACCTAGTGGCAAATTCACCACCACCAAAATAGGTTTCTTCCCCCTGTTGGTAGGACGTGGGCATAGGACCCACAATGTCCATTGCTACCCTCAGAAATGCCTCTTGTATCACAGGCAAGGGGTGTAGCGGAACTGTCTGGGGTCCTGCAGGTCTCCTGCAATAATTCCTCGCATCATTCTGTTTCCCTGGCCAGCAGACATTTTCCTTTAACCTGTCTCCGGTTCCGTGTGCTCCCAAGTGATCAGCAAAAGGTCAATCATGTACTAACAACATGAATTCCCCACAGTGCTGGGCGGGCGCAACCAACTGGGTAGAGGGGTGCCCATGGCTTTTGGTTTTTTGTCAGTGGAGCTTCTTTATGCAATCTCCCATCTTCTTCAAAAAACCCTCTCCCCATCTTCCCTTCTTGGGAGCCCCCACGAGGACACACTCTCTTATGCTTTCTAGAGTGGGGTCCATCCTTTGTTCAGCTGCAAAACACTGGCATCTGATATCTGAGACAGCATCTTCAGTCACAGGGCTCATCTCATAGAATCATAGCATATCAGGGTTGGAAGGGACCTCAAGAGGTCATCTAGTCCAACCCCCTGCTCAAAGCAGGACCAACACCAACTAAATCATCCCAGCCAGGGCTTTGTCAAGCCTGACCTTAAAAACCTCTAAGGAAGGAGATTCCACCACCTCCCTAGGTAACCCATTCCAGTGCTTCCCCATCCTCCTAGTGAAATAGTGTTTCCTAATATCCAACCTAAACTTCCCCCACTGTAACTTGAACCAGAAGTAGAACCCACAGGTCTGGAGTTGTAACTTTTTAATGACTGTTTCAGCTACATTCCCCTCCTCATCAGATACCCGTCCCGGGGATCCCACAGCCTGCACCATGGGGATCTAAGTTGAGTCTCTGAAAGTTTCAAACATTATTGGTGAGCCATACGAAGGGGATTGGGAAACGAGGACTCCTGGGTTCTGTCCCCGCCTGTGAGGGGAGTGGGGTCCAGTGGTCAGAGCAGGGACCGCTGGAAGCCAGGACTCCTGGTTTCCACCCCTAGCTCTGAGAAGGGAGTGGGGTCTAATGGGTCAGAGCAGAGGAGGCTGTGAGTCAGGACTCCTGGGTCCTATCACTACCTCTGGGAAGTGGGAGGGGGAGGCTAGAAAAAGGCTAATCAAAGCATGCAGCTGCAGCACAGAATGGGGAGGCTAGAGAAGGGCACTGTGGCCAAATGTCTGAGTCCTGGCCCTGCTGCCTCAGAGATCTGGATTCAGACCGAGCGGCAGAGGAGCTAGAGAGACGCCCCTCAGCAGTCTCTGGGACTTTACCACTCTCCTCTGGGATCCCAGCACAATATTCCCTTTTGCTACAAGTTACCACATTAATAGCCCTAGCCGTAGGCAAAATATCATTCCCAACAGGCATTTCCAGGGGGATACAATCCAGCACCCCAACGTCAAGACCCCTTCCAAACCTTCCCAGTCCACATGCACCTTGGCTAAAGGTACAGGAATATCCTCCCACAGCAGGACTTTTGGTCAGGTAACATGTCAATCTTTTGGTCCATGCTTCCCTTGGCCAGAGAGATCTGGGCTCCGGTGTGTCTCCACACCGTGAATCCCTTGGTATTTACTCTGGCAGCCTTAATAAATTCCATAGCTCCCCCCTCCAGGCCAGTCCTCACAAAACTCATTGGGGTAGCTCTGGAGACAGTTGCATTAATGTGGGTTGGCTGGGGCTTGGTTTCTTTTAGCCCAGGCCATTGATTTCTCAGGTGGTCAGTGGAGTTACATTGGAAACACCGACTGGGATCCTCCTCTTTCCCAGGAGGTTTGTGATGAGGATTTTCAGGAGGGGAATGATTCTGCAGCGGTGAGTCCTTAGGCCTCCTTCTTCCTGGGGTAAAACGGGATCCCCTTTTATGCTGGGGTTGGGTCCCTCCTTCTGCGGCTTGCACTCGTTGGACATCTGGGCTTGCACAAAGGAGTCACCCACAGTGGCCATCTCGTCCACAGATTGTAAAGATTTCTCCCACAGACTGTTCCTACCGTTGTCAGTGCACATACGCAAGAAATGTTCCGGAGCAAAGAGATCAAACCGTCGGCCATAATCCTCAGCCCTCTTCCCCTTTATCCATTTCCTTGTGGTCACACGTCTTACAGGTGTGTTCGCTATGACTCAGGCCAGCGCCTTTCCCAAGATTTCTAAATTTCAACCTATACGCTTCAGGGGTAACTGGGAACCTTTGTAAAACAGCTTTTTGAAATGCAGGGTACGGGCTAGCAAAGCTTCCTGAAGCAGCATTTCATTAAACACCTTCAAAGCTTTGCAAAACTGTGGTAGTCAGGGTGGGGACGTTCTTGTCCTCAGGACTATTGTGAATCTCACAGAGCCATTCAAAAGTGGTCAGATATTCTTTAGTGCCGGCTGATTCCGTGTCCACAGGATACAACTTTTCTGAGCGAAGGGTTCCTTGAGTGGAGGGAGAGACTGGGGACTCTGGGATCTGTCCAGGTTATACATCCGCTGCTCCCCTTCTTGGAGCTCGTTCTCTCTCCGCTCCGCCGCTCCTTTATGAGCTGCTGCGTCTCGCTCTTCTTCGCTTCTCACCTTCTGGGGCTTGCCACTCGGCATCGTCCTTCGCCTCGATCCTCAGCTCTGCTTGCCGTTTGCTCATGTTCTCTGTCGCTTTCTTCGGCTCCCAGGCTGGCCAGCGCTGGCTTTGCAGTTGTTTCGCTGTTGCTCATTTTGATGCTTTACTGTTTCCGTTTCCCTGACCCGAGATAAGCAGACAGAAAACAAACCGAGGGTAACCTCTCCCTGTCCGTTTCCAGCCGGCAGTGCTTTGAAGTCTAGACGGCTGGTGGCAGTTTCCCCCTGGGAACCCAAGTCACAGTGTCTTCACTGCTAGTTTAACCCCAGTTAAGAACACACCTTGTTTGCAGTGCCTGTATACCCAGTGATGCCCCCCCCCAATCTCCTGGGCACCCCTCTGGCAGGAAGTCCCACCCCTGACACAAGGAGTGTGCCGCTGTACCCCCCATCCTCTCACTCCTCTTTCTCCCCACAGTCACACTCATCGATTCCTACGAGTCGTCCACATTCATGTTCCTGGTGTTTGATCTGTGAGTATGAGATCCCTGCACCCAGCCCCCACTTCTCCCACCAGGACCCTGCCACGAGTGACCCCCCCCCCACCTCCCCTGCAGGGGTCTGCCACACCGCAGGGGCCTCCTGGCACGCTCACATCTGCCCCACTCCCTGCAGGGGCCCCCCATATGCTGGGGCTCTCACGCCAGGAATGGAGCCAGCCAACCTCCTGCAGACCCCAGGGTTGTGTGGTATGGGACACCTGTGCCCATGGATCAGGAGAAGTGGTGCCCCCAGATCCTGAACGGCCTGACTGGGCTCCCTCCCACTCCATCCGCTCCCTGGGATGATTTCCACCCACCCCACCAGGGCTGATTGCCCCCAATCTGCCCTGTCACCTCATCAGGGCCAATTCGCTGCCGCCGCCACCCCCCCCTGCCCACCTCCCAGCTGGCTGACAATCCCCTTCTCTCCCCAGGATGCGGCGTGGGGAGCTCTTTGACTACCTGACGGAGAAAGTGACCCTGAGTGAGAAGGAGACCAGGTACTGTACAGCGCCCCCTGCTGGCGGAAGCTGGGGCTGGAGTAGCCGGGAGCTCCCCCACAGTCAGTGCTCCTGCCCTGCTCCCCACAGCGCCCCCTGTTGGGCGAGGCGGTGGCTGCAGGCGTGATCTGTTTCTCTCTTCTCCCCCTGCCCTCCCCGCCCTCCAGGTGCATCATGCGAGCGCTGCTGGAGGCGGTGAGCTACTTGCATGCCAGCCACATCATCCACCGTGACCTGAAGCCCGAGAACATCCTCATGGACGATCAGCTCAATATAAAGCTCTCCGACTTCGGCTTCTCCTGCCGGCTGGAGCCAGGGCAGAAACTGCGGGGTCAGAGCGGGCTGGGCGGGAGGGGCCTCGGGGGAGGCCAAGCTGATCTATGGTCAGTGGGAGGGTTGAGCTAGCTGGGTCAATCCAGGGGGCGTGGGGAGGGGAGAGGCCAAGGGGCTGACTGATGGGGGGTGGGAGTTGGAGGGGAGCACATACTCCACTCTGGGGGGCTGGCTGGACGTGGGGGCCGATCCAGAGTTGGGGGAAGGGAGGACATGGCTGGGCAGGAGGGGAGGCTGCTGGGGATTGCTTCAATGGGTGGGGGGGGCAGGGGCAGGTGTGGCTGATCCATGGGGCTGATCCGGGAGGGAATTGGAGGGCACTGTTTGTCCTTGCTCACTCATGCCCGGGTGTCTCTCTTCCCCCTTCTCCCCCCCAGAGCTGTGCGGGACCCCCGGGTACCTAGCCCCAGAGATCCTCAAGTGCTCCATGGATGAGACGCACCCGGGCTACGGCCAGGAAGTGGACCTGTGAGTCCCTGTTGCAGCAGCCACCGCTGGGCTGTGGGGAGAAGGGCTCATTCGGGGGTGGCAGGGAGGGCTCATTCCTGGGGTGGAGGGGGTGGTGGGGAGTGGGTGGGCTTGTTCCATCTACCTCAGTTCCCATCATGGCTCTTAGACACCCCCATGTACTCCCTGCTGGCCACCCACCCTGTGTGCAGGAGGGGTGGTGGTGGGGGGATCCTGACCATTTCCCTAGCTAGCGGCTTCCTCGCCCCCCTGCCCACACCCAGCACCAGCACCCTGATGGGTCCAGTTGGAATGACCTGACCCCTCCCCCCTCATTTTGTCTGTGTTCCAGCCCTGTCCACATGGTCCCACTAACAAGTGATGGGTCTGGCCTGAGAGGGTGCGGGGGATGTGGCCCTGTCTGCCAGCTGGTGGGGGGAAGGTCCTAGCTCCCCACCCAGTGGCCATTGGCCCCTCTTGCTGATGATCCCCGCCCCGAACCCGTTCCTGGCTCCACCCTCTGCCCCCTCCCTGCAGAGTCGTGATGGCTGAGTAGTGTCTGTGGTTCCAGGCCAAGGATCCGTCTGTCCATCCATCCCCACCCATTGGTCTGTGTCTGTCCATCTTTCCCTGTCTATCTGTCCCCCTCCCAGTGGCGCTGCCTGCCCTAGGTCTGGCTCATGGAACCGCAGCGTGACCTCCCCCCCACCTCTCCTCCCCGCAGGTGGGCATGTGGTGTGATCTTCTTCTCCCTGCTGGCCGGCTCGCCCCCGTTCTGGCACCGCAAGCAGATGCTGATGCTGCGCATGATCATGGAGGGGCACTACCAGTTCAGCTCTCCGGAGTGGGATGACCACTCCGACACAGTCAAGGACCTGGTGAGAGCAGGAGTCCCCCCCACCCCTCCATCCCAGATTGGATCAGCCTCCTCCTGCAGTCGCAACCCCCCAACTCCATCCCCAGATCAATCAGCCTCTCCCCACCCCCTCTGAATGGAACAGTTTCTCGCACACAGCCGCGGCACCCCATGGTCTAGTGGCTCAGGCCCCATTGACTCCTCCTGTCCCTGCAGATCTCGCGGCTGCTGCGTGTGGAGCCGTCGGAGCGGCTAACGGCGGAGCAGGCCCTGCAGCATCCCTTCTTCGAGCGCTGCGTGGGGCGCCCGGTCCGGCTGTTCAGCCCCTACCGACGGTTCAGGGTGAGTCACCTCCTTCTCCCCTTCCCCCACGAGCTGGGGCTCTTCCAGGGCTTTCCCCATCACTGTAATCGGCCCTTCCAGCAAGAACCCCCTCCCTCCTGTGTCCCCAATAACTCCCCCTGGCCTGCACCGAGCTAATGGGCTTTCCCAGGTTCCCCTCCTGCCTGCATTGAGCTCTCCCAGGTTCTCCCTCTCCCCCCACTGCACTGAGCCAATGGGGTCTCCTGGGTTCTCCCTCTCCCCCCACTGCACTGAGCTAATGGGCTCTCCTGGGTTCTCCCTCTCCCCCCACTGCACTGAGCTAATGGGCTCTCCTGGGGTCTCCCTCTCCCCCCACTGCACTGAGCTAATGGGCTCTCCCGGGTTCTCCTTCTCCCCCTCCCACCTGCATTGGGTTCTCCCTCTCCCCCCACTGCACTGAGCTAATGGGCTTTGCTGGGCTCTTCAGGGTACATGCCCCCCTCCTCCATATGCTGCTTTAAGGGGCTCTTGTGACTCCCCCAATCCCTCTTCCTTTTTCCCTTCTCCCCTTTGCTGGAATAGTCCTCTTCTCTCCCCCCCCCCTTGCACTGGGGTAATGGCCTCTCCTGCATGCTCCTTTCCCCCAGTGGTGGGGATAATGGTCTCTCCTCTGCCACCTGGCCTCTCCTCCGCACAGCAGGATAATGGTCTCTGCCATCCCCCCTGCAATGGGAAAACGGTCTCCCCTGTGGCCTCCCCCTCTGCCCTGTGCTAATGGTCTCTCCTGCTGCCCCATTTCCCCCCACATCTTGGACAGGGATACTGGGCTCGCCCGTGTTCCCCACCCACTGGGATAATGGTCTCTCCCAGGCACCCCCACCTCCCTGCTGATGGTCTGTCCTGCGTGGTAGGTGCTGGTGTGGACGGTGCTGGCCTCCATCCGCATGTTCAACAGCTACCGGGTGCGCACGCGGCCGGTGACGCGGGAGCTGCTGCTGCGCGACCCCTATGCGCTGAAGAGTGTGCGCAAGCTCATCGACGCCTGCGCCTTCCGCATCTACGGCCACTGGGTGAAGAAGGGCGAGCAGCAGAACCGCGCTGCCCTCTTCGAGAACCTGCCCAAGGCCCTGCTGCTGGCCCTAATGGGCGCTGAGGGCGAGGGGGCGGAGCTGGGCCAGGGCGAGGAGGCGGAGCACTACTACAGCACCACTGCTCCTCTCCACTAGGAGGCAGGGATCAGGCTGGGCTGCGGGAGATCCCGGGGTGGCCCCCCATAGCCTGGGAACCGCAAGTAGGGGATGGTTGCACTGAACGTCAAGCCAGGGGAACACCCTCCCCCCCCAGGGAGTGCAGGGGGGGCCCTAGTGCAGGTTTGTCCAGGATTTCTGGGATAGGAAGGGGCAGTCCTGCCTGGGTGAGGTTTAGGGACCCCGTGTGTGTCTGGGGGAGGGGAGTGGCTGGCATGCTGTGTGCATATGTCTAGGATGCGGGGGCAGCTCGCACCCCCTGCCCTTGGCTTCTTTTTACTGGCTCAGTATTGCATCCTGGGAGAGATGGGGCCAAATCCTCCCCTCCGCCCAGATGGCAGAGTTGGGGAGATGGGGCCAAATGCTCCCCGCTGGGCTCAGCCAGGCCCCGTTGATGTAGCTTGGTTAATTTTTATGTTTTTCCTGTAGTCTGAATTCCTGTGAATTAGAATAAAAATCTATTGTGACCCCTACGGCGCCTGGGGCTCCTTCCTTCGTCTGCGCTCCCAGCACGGGCCCCAGCTCTGGGAGCGCAGGGCCTGGGAGCTGTCTTCCCTGGGGCAAGGGCAGGAGGGGGGACCTTGAGACTGGGGTTCCCCCGCAGCAGGGAGCAGTTTCCCAGGGCAGTAAGACATGGCACCACCATAGAAGCGGAGTCCTTTATTGCCCTCTCCTCTTCCCTCACTTCCGGTGGCCCCGGCCGCCCCCTTTGGGGGAGTTGGGCACCTTCTCCAGCAAGGCCAGCTTAGCGTTGAACTGCTCCTCGCTCGCCCGTAGCCGCTCCTCCACCGCCAGCCGCAGCTGGGCCAGCTCCTGGCAGAGCTGAGCCGAGATGTATTCCCGCAGCGGGGCCCTGGGGCCTGCAGAGGAGAGTGGGGTGAAGAGTGCAGCCAACCAGCTCCCCCACCCTGGGGCCGGAGCAGGGCTGGTGCCCCCTAGAAGGAAAAGGCCTGGGTCCCATTCCCCATCCCCACCCTGGGGCCTGCCTGGAGGCCCCGCTTGCCCCCCAAGGGGAAAGGCCCTGGATCTTGTTCCAGGCCTCACTCCTCGAGGCAGCAGTGGTCTCTTACTCTCCCTGGGGGCTGTGGTTCCACTGTCGGCTTCCTCCTCTTGCGCTGGGGGCACAGGCACCGTCACGCTCTCACCCTGTTCTCCTGCTGGGGGGTGAAGACATTGGCTAATCAGGGTGGGGCTTGGCTTCATCGGCTGGATGCTCCACCTTCCTGTGCCCCCTAAAGCCCCCTCCTCCCTTCTGTGGTGCCTGGGAGCTTGTCCGCCCAGCACCCTCAGGTGCCCCACTCTGTTGGGATCAAAAAGCCAGTGTCTGGCTGGGAATTGCCGTCCTGTTATAGCATTTTCACCTTGGCTCCAAGGCCCCAGGGGTTGCTCTTGGTCAGCAGCAGAAAGGAGAAGCCCCGATCATCTCTCGCCCTCCCTCCCCCCCCGCCACCTCTCAAGCCCACCCACGTGGCCGAGAGTTTTGGGGGTTCAGCGAGCATCAGCCACTCACCCAGCTCGGCCGCGGGCTCCGGCTCTGGCATTCCCACGTAGGACAGCGATATGTCCAGCCGGACCTGCGAGGTGAGAAAACAGGCCAGTCCTGGAAGCCGCAGGGCTGAGGTAGGTGTAGGGCTGGGCACGCCTGCCCTCTGCTAGCTGCCCCGTGTGGGTGGAGGACTCGGGAAGGGGGCCTGTGTGCAGCTAAGCCATGCGGGTGGTGGGGCAGGCCAGGTCCCCAGGGGGTGCTGGGTGTGGCCGACACTGGAGGTGCCATTCCCCATGGGATTCCCCAGGGGGCGCCATACCTGGGGTGTGAAGGCGTATTTGTACAGCTTGAAGTGGCGGAAGTAGGTGTTCACCACGTAGTCACTCATGAGTGCCAGCTGCTCCTGGCTGAAGAGGTCAATGCTGAATGGAGGCCGCTGGGCGGGGGGAGAGGAGAGGGTGAGGCAGGAGATGGGCAGGGGTTCCCCACCCCAGACTTATCCCTCTAACTGGGCCCTGCCATGGGGGAGCTGGCAGCAGCCAGGGGCCCTCCCTGGCCTGTGGGCAGGGCTCACCCGCACGGCGTGGCAGAAGAGCAGCTCGGTGAAGTAGCGGTAACATTCCTCCACATTGGGCAGTGGTGTCTCTGTGGGAGCAGACATGAGTGTGAGGGACCTGCACCCCCCCATGGCCACACCCACCCCGCAAGCTCCTCCCCAACAACCACACCGTCTTCCAGGCTCCTCCCCTTCCTTCCCCATGCCCACCCCCACCGCCTCTCTCCACAGCCATGTCCAACCTCCAGGCTCCTCCTGAGAGCCCCACCCACCTTGTAGGCTCCTCCCCCTCCCTGTGCCCATCCCTACTCATAGAGGGTCCTCCCCTGAGACTCCTCCCCTTTCTTCAGCCCCCCCGCGGTTCCCTGACTCCCTCCTCCCGCTGAGGCCAGTGCCTCCCTTCGGCCCCCTCTCTTACCCACACAGGCCTCGTGGGTGTCTTTGACGATGGCGAAGAAGGCGGAGCTTTGCTCCCGGGTGAAGCTGTGTTCCCGGCTGAACTGCACCGTGTAGAAGTAGAGATCCAGCAAGATGGCGGCCCGTGGGTCCGAATCCCAGCCCTGCAGCTGGAACAGCTCCGCCAGCACCCTGCGGAGAGGGGGCCACTGACTGCAGGGGTGGGGTGTCTCCCCGGGGCCCCCTCCAGGACATGACAGTACAGGGGGGCTGGTAGGGGGTGCTCTCCCTACCATGGAAGGATAATAGGGGGACCCCAAGCCTAGGTGCAGGGGGAGGGGGTGTCTCCCCAGGGCTGGGGGGCACTAACCAGAGCCTTCCCTGAGTCCTAAAACCAGTTACCTCTTCAGCTCATCAGTGGTCTGCGCCTTGTCGATAAGGTCCATGGAGTGAACGTCCAGGTACTTCCTGCACCAGGGAGAGGGACCCCAATGCCGTGAACGAGCATCATTTGAAGCCCCAGCACGGACTCAACAGCCCGTTGGGGAACATCAACAAGAGACCATCTATTAATATGGCAGGATCAGGAGATACTTTGGGTCTCCCGGCTGAGCCGGTTCTGCCATTCCCAAGTACTGCACCAACAACCCCCTCCCTGCTCTACTCCAGGGCGTTCCCGTTACCTGCGTTTTAAGGACATAGTTGGTCCTAGGCCCTGGGTGCACCAGAGACTCCAGAAGTGATGTAGAGAGAGGTTCACCTGACCAGCTGTAGCCTGGTATGTACCCTGGCCCAAAAGGCCGTCCCTAATTTAGATTGCCTGTGCCAGGCCTGGAACCCTAGCCAAGGGGGTAGTGCAGGGGTGGGCAAACTTTTTGGCCTGAGGGCCACATTGGGGTTCCGAAACTGTATGGCGGGACAGGTAGGGAAGGCTGTGCCCCCCAAACAGCCTGGCCCCTGCCCCCTATCCGCCCCTCCCACTTCTCACCCCCCTCAGAACTCCCCCACCCATCCAACCCCTCCCTGCTCCTTGTCCCGAGTGCCCCCTCCCAGGACCCCCCGCCCCTAACGGTCCCCCTAGGACTCCCGCACCTATCAAACCGCCTCCTGCTCCTCCCTGTCCCCTGACTGGCACCCCAGGACCCCCTGCCCCTTATCCAACCCCCCTACTCCCCACCCCCTTACCATGCTGCTCAGAGCACCAGGACCGGCAGCCACACCACCCGGCCGGAGCCAGCCACGCTGCCGTGCAGTCTAGAACACTGGGGCAGGCTGGAGGCTCTCGCAGCCGCGCTGCCCGGCAGGAGCTCACAGCCCTGCTGCCCAGAGCGCTGGCGACACGGCGAGCTGAGGCAGCAGGGGAGGGGCCGGGGGCTAACTTCCCCGGCCAGGAACTCAAGGGCCTCGCAGGACGGTCCCGTGGGCTGTAGTTTGCCCACCTCTGGGGTAGTGCCTTGCACACCATTACAAACTCAACACGTGGTCTACGGAGCGCCATCCTTGTGTCCCAACATACAACCCTTTGGCTAGAAGTAGGCAGGAGGTTAAATGGCCTTCCCAGAACTCAGCTTTGGGCTAAATCCCATCAGCTGAGAAACACTTCAGCTCCCGGGAAGCTTGGCTCTCTAGAGCAGTGCTCGGAGCCAAGCGACCTGTGGGGCGAGACGGAAGAGCAGAAGTCTGGCACGGCGACTTGGCCCACCTGGCAGCTAAAGAGTGGGAACGTTTCAGAGAAGAGGGACCTCGGACAAATTTGAAAAGATCTGGTCTGACTTTTTAGACCCCTTTGATTTATTCCTAGCAGATGGAAACCAACAAGGCGCTCTCCTTTCCTCACCCTTCCCGTTGCTTTCTTTTTTTGTTCTTTTGTCTTGTTTGTTCTCCGCCTACTTTTGGGAGCAGTCAATAGGATACACATGACATAACTATCAGAAGCTGCAGCTTGGGTCGGGCACCTGGGTAGCAGCCACACAGCGTCACCACATGGGGTGGCTTGCTTGGCACTGAGATGCAGCTGCCTCGGGGGTGGGGAGGTGGGTAAGAGCCATGCAGAGACGCTGCCCGGGGATGGCTTGCCTGGCGCTGAGATGCAGCTGCCTCTGGCTGGGTAACAGCCACACAGCGACGTGCCCAGCGTGCCCCCTTTGGAGGGGGTTGGATGCTACTCACCACATGCAGATCCTGGCGTCATGGCACTGGGGCTGAAAGAGACAGCGGTGTGGGGTGTCAGTGAATATGATGGGGATGGGGTGGGGCCAAGACACTGGGATGGGGGGAATGACAGGTCCCACATGTCCCACCCTGAGCGGGGTAGCCTGGCCAGTGGCCATAAGAATTAGCTGGTTGATGTTCCTAAGGGGTTAGTAAAAGTGCTCAATAGTTTTATTAATATCAGATGATGAGAATCCAAGAGACAATTTGCCCCTGTGTAATGAGGAATATCATGAGCCAACCACCAAAGGTGCTCAACATCAGTGAGGAGACAATCAGCTGGCAGGAGGTGATGGATATTCATGAGGTGCTCAGCAATGTGATTAATATTCATGAGGATATGATTAATCAGCTGTGGCTGGTGACTTTTCATGAGACACGCTTACATGTACAGTCTATATATGTACAAGAACCTACATTACAAAACAGAATTTCCCTCCTGACATTTTGAAATTTGTTTTAGTGCCGAATCAGAACAAAAAGCTGAAATTTCTGGAGGACATTTTGAAAAATTGCACTTTGGAACCATCAAAATGTTTCGTTTTGATAATGTAGAACTGCCTACTTTTGGCAATGTCAAAATGTTTTATTTTGATAATAATAATAATAATACCACCAATTTCTTAGCGCTTTTCCTCAATTTCCAAGCGCCCCAGAATCTTTAATTGGATGCAGAGTAGTTGGAGGTGTGTCAGTCCCAGGATATTAGAGAGACCAGGTGGGTGAGGTAATATCTTTTATTGGACCAACTTCTGTTGGTGAGTGAGAGAAGCTTTCAAGCTACACAGAGCTCTTCTTCAGGTCTGGGAAAGGTACTCCGAGTGTCACAGCTCTATTTATGCTAAGGAATCTGTTCCACCTTGCATTTCGTGGGTTCTGCAAGGCAGAGGTCTTGAGATTGCCCCCTGAACAAAAATCTGGCAGGTGAAGAAGGGGGGTGGGGCTCTGGGTGCTGCACTTTAATGGTAAAAGTGCTGTATGTTGGCCACCCCGTTATTATAGTGTCCATAGAATTGAAATGCCTGCAATGATGAGTGTTTTTAAAGCTGTGGAAATTCAGTAGGTGACAAATCTTACTGAGGGGGAAGTAATTAGGTAATGCTGGGTTTGGATATTCAGAGCCTGATCAAGGTAAATGAGGCGATGAATATTCAGGGAGATGATGCATATTAAGGAGGTGATGAAGGGGTGAATAGTCATGTTGAATTATTATTAATGAGTGATGACAATTAAAATGATTGGTGATTCATCGATTTGAGGATGATCTCTACCATGGATTTACATATGGGTCCTGAGATGACTCAGGAGTCCGATCCTGGAACCGCAAATCCGCCCGTGGTAGGTACAGACATTTCGTGGCAGGCCAGCTGCCTGTGGGAGAAAGTTCTTTCTTTTTCCTTCCTTCTCTCTCTCTTTTCAACTTTGAGGGCAAGGCGCTTCTCCTCGTAGTGGGCCACTGCCTGATGGAGGATATGGCACCATTGGGGTCGGTTGGTGGCTTGCTCTTCCCAGTTTGTGATGTCCCCATCAGTTTTCTTAAGATACGTTTTCAATGAGTCTTTGTAGCATTTCCTCTGACCACCACGGGATCTCTGACCATGGGCGAGCTGAGAGTAGAGCACTTGTTTTGGGAGGCGAGAGTCTGGCATCCACAAACAATGTCCAGCCCAGCGAAGAAGGTGCGGGAGGATCATTGCTTCAATGCTGGTGACATTGGCTTCAGCAAGGATGCTGGCGTTAGTGCGGTGATCTTGCCACTTGACGCAAAGGATCTTCCGGAGGCATAGTTGGTGGTACCTCTCCAGACGCTTGAGGTGCTGTCGATAGGTCACCCAGGTTTGGCATTCAAAGAGGAGTGTTGGAACAACAAATGTCTTATAGACCTGGATCTTGGTGTCCACGATCCGTGAAAATGCGTCGGAGCAATTTCCCAAAGGAAGCACTTGTGCACTGGCTCCTGTGCCGGATCTCACTGTCGATTGAAATCCTTGACAGCGGTTAGCTGCTGGTGTGTGCCACATCGTGCTGGCCTCTATTGCTCCCTTGTTGGTCTGTCGGGCTCCATCTGGTGTCTTGTTTTACACGGGGATTGTCAGCTCTTCGGGGCAGGGACTGTCTCTTTGTTCTGTGTCTGTACAGCGCCTAGGACAATGGGGTCCTCCTGGGCTGTGACTGGGCTTCTAGGCGCTACCGTAACACACCGAATAAATAGCGTACAGCACCTAGCACAAGGGGGTCCTGGTCCATGATGGAGGCTGCTCCTAGGTGCTATGGTGATAATAATCCGATCGTGTACAGGGACTAAGTGGCAAATGAATGAGGAGCTGCAGCGAGTTAACGAATGTCCCCAATGGACGGGGTGATGAATATCTACAAGGCGATGCTCGTCAGCAAAAATTGCCACCAATTCAGTGGTGAATATTTACATGCTCATAAATATTCATGAGCGGCTGCATCGGGGGTTGCTTACACTCACCTAGTGAGGGCTATTTCCCTGGAGAGGGATGACCCTCAAATACTAATCAGATGCTACAATCACGAGCTGATGAATATTCATGAGGTGTCGATTCTGCAGCAGCATCCGAGTCTCCCATCAGAACTGGGCGGCTATGGAGGGTTGAACTGACTTTAGGTGAATGCTAATTAGTCGAGCAATTAATACCAATTAGCATGTGCATATTAATTAATTTACGCATGCTAATTAGCCATTCAGTTAATTAGGCGGAACATAGTATTGCCTATTGATTAGGCCGTGCGTGTTAGTTAATTGGCTGGCTCGTACTAATTAGCTGAGCTGTGTTAATTGGGTGAATGTTAACGAGCTCATTAACGTGAGTAATTAGCTATGAGAACTGATGGCGATGAATATTAATTAGCCAACGCATGTGAATCACCTGGCGGGTGGTTAACGAGCCCGCGCATATTCATGAGTTAATTAATATTAATGAGCCGACCGCGGGATCATGACGAGACTCATACATATTCATGAGATGATAGACGGGCTGCGGTTCCACCTCGTAGACGGGTCTTGGCGGCGCGGTTGCCATGGCAGCAGCGTAGCCCCCGCCCCGCCCCGCGGGCCCCTCGCTCACCTGCTTCAGGCCGCCCCCCGGCACCATCGTTGCGGCGGCGCCGGCTCCTCCTAACGCTCGGGCCACGTCGCCACGGCAACCCCCGCTCCGCCAATCAGAGAGGGTATCGAGGCCGGAACCAATCAGGGAAAGATTCACTATACGGGTGAGAGCTCATCAGCCAATCGCCGAGGTTGTCTTTGTCCAGCCAATCACACGGTGTATATCCCCTGGGCTTCAGCCAATCAAAAACAGTCTTTTCGGCTCAGCGGCCTTAGGCCAATCAGCGCTTGTCTCTCTTTGAGGGCTGGCTTCCATGATCCAATCACAGAACGCCTCTTTCACCTCTCAGCCAATCCCCAGCCGGTCTCTAACATCAGCCAATCTTCGGCCGGGCCACTGGTCGACTAACCCCGCCCCTCCCTCTCTCTCATCCAATGGGAGAAGAAGGGAAAAAAAACCCTCGTCCCGCGCATGTGCATCGCGAGGTAGCGGGCGGGTGTTGGGAGTGTCAGGTCAGCGCGTGCGCAGTGGAGTGGCTGGGGGGTGGGCCTGGCGAGGGCAAGCCGCTGGGAGTGGGAGCGCGAGGCAGGTGAGAGCGGCGAGGGGGGGGCGGGTGGGAGTTGCGATGAGAAGTGGGGTGGCGGTGAGGGAGGGGCAGGCAGTGAAAGTGGCAAGGGAGGGAGAGGTTGGGAGGAGAGGTGGGGGAGGGGAGGGAAAGGGGGGTGACAGGTGGTTGTGGGGGCAGGCAGAGAAAGTGGCAAGGGGGGAGAGGTTGGGGGAGGGTGGCAAGGGGGGGCAGGTGGAAGTTGGGATGAGAAGTGGGGTGGTGGTGAGGGAGGGGGAGTTGGGGTGAGGTTGGGGGCAGGCAGTGAAAGTGGCAAGGGGGGAGAGGTTGGGGGAGGGTGGCAAGGGGGGGACAGGTGGGAGTTGGGATGAGAAGTGGGGTGGTGGTGAGGGAGGGGGAGTTGGGGTGAGGTTGGGGGCAGGCAGTGAAAGTGGCAAGGGGGGAGAGGTTGGGGGAGGGTGGCAAGGGGGGGGCAGGTGGAAGTTGGGAAGAGAAGTGGGGTGGCGGTGAGGGAGGGGGAGTTGGGGTGAGGTTGGGGGCAGGCAGTGAAAGTGGCAAGGGGGGGAGAGATGAGGATGGGGTTTGGGATGAGAGGTGGAGGAGGGGAAGGGGGTGACAGGTGGGGGTAGGCACTGAAAGTGGCAAGGGGGGAGAGGTGGAGATGGGGGGAGGGTGGCAAGGGGTTGGGTGGGTTGGGATGGCGTGGGGTGGGCTGAGAGTAGCCTATTGATAGCATTAAGGGTGTACATCAGGTTGGGGTTTAAGGGGTGCCATGGAGTTGGGGAGGTGAGGGGTTTGGGGATAGCAAAGGGAGATGGTGGGGGGGTCGGGTAAGAGTCCGGGGATGTGGGGGGCAGAGATGATAAGGGTAAGGAGGTACCTGACCCCTCTCTGTTTCCCTTCCAGGTGAGGCGCAACTCCTGGGCTGACCCCCGCCGCCCTCTCCCCATCCCCCCGCTGCTACCAGAGACCCTGGCCAGCGGCGCCATGTCTGGGCCGGGGAGCAAGCGGGCGGCTGGGGATGGGGGATCAGGGCCCCCTGAGAAGAAAGCCAACCGTGAGGAGAAGACGACCACTACCTTGATCGAACCCATCCGCCTGGGGGGCATCTCCTCCACGGTCAGTGCCTGGGGTGGGGACTGTTGGGGGCAAGGGGAGCACTTGGGGAGTTCAAGAGAAACTGGGAGCATGGAAGGGATTTGGGAACCCTGATTGGGCAGGTGAGGATGGGGGGGATGCTGGGTGTAATTTGGGGAGGGCAGGGTGTGGGGTTGGGAAGTGGGTGGGGGTCCCTGGGGAGGAGGCAGCTGCGGGGGTGTGGCAGGGAGCCGCTGCTGACCCCACCCTGTTGCCCCCCCCGCTCCCCAGGAGGAGATGGACCTGAAGGTGCTGCAGTTCAAGAACAAGAAGCTGGCGGAGCGGCTGGAGCAGCGCCAGGCCTTTGAGGATGAGTTGCGCGAGCGCATTGAGAAGCTGGAGAAGCGCCAGGCCACAGATGATGCCACCCTGCTCATTGTCAACCGTTACTGGAGCCAGGTGAGGCCCCTGCCTGTCCCCCGGCCATGGCCCTCTCCCCACAATCTCTCCTGCAACCTCCCCCAACTCTGCATTCCACTCCCACCCCTCCTCCCATCCCAGCCACATCCCTCTGGACAATGCCTCATCTCCACCGCGATACCCCTGCCACGCATCCCCCACCAGGCCTTGTTGCTTATCATCATCTGCAATTGGAGAGCCACCTCTCTGGACCCTCCCAGCGACCACAACACGCTGCCTGTGGTGAGACCTTGGCCTGCTGTTCTCTAGTGGGGTTGAATGATTGGGGACTGGGAGCCAGGATGTCTGGATTCTTAGCTCTGTTACCACAGTCTTCCTCTGTCCCTCCCAGAAACCTTCCTCTTGGGTGTATGTCGCCCCCAGTCAGTGGATGCCCAAGGCCGGGGGGGGGGAGAGCACAGGTGTTATTTCCTCTCCCAGGCCTGTGCTGGGCTGACCCCTCTCTTCCCCCCCCAATCTCCATCTCCCCACAGCTGGATGAAAATGTGCAGGTCCTGCTGAGAGGCTATGATGGGGACTGTGAGCCCCCACCCCCTGCAGCCCCTTCTCCCCCCTCCGCAGAGGAACCCAGGCCAGAGCCAATGGGACCGGACCCCGAGAACACAGTCAGCCCTAGTACTGAGGGCCCAGATAGGACAGGTGAGCATGGAGAGGTGCCAGGCTGCAGGGGGCGCTGCACTGGGGCAGGGGGGTTCTGTGGCTTGGCAAGGAGGCGCCACTCTGGCGGGGGTTCAGTAGGGCGAGGGCGCTCAGCGGGGGGTGCTCTTCCCTCGCAGTGATCTCAACCTACCGCTAAACCCTTCTCCGTCCTCCCCACCCCCACAGAAACGGCCCCACCTGTTGCGACCCCGTCTGCCTCCTGGAAGGCCGGGGGGCTCCTGCTGAACGAGCCGGCCTTGTCATTCCTGGCCACGCTGGCCAGCAGCAGCAGCGAGGAGATTGAGCTGCAGCTGCAGGAACGCATGGAATTCTCCAAGGCCGCCGTGTCCCGTGTGGTCGAAGTCTCCAACAAGATCCACCGGCGCACGGAGGAGCTGTGCCAGAAGATCCACGCCCGTGGTGAGCCGAATGCCGTGGGAGCAGAGTGAGATCTAGGGGGTTAGAGTTGGGGCGCTGGGAGTCAGGACTCCTGGATTCTCAGAGGTGTGACTCCTTTTCAGCTGACTTGGACCAGTTGGATGAGGCGTTGAAGTCCTTGAACAAAGAGCTGATGAGAGAGAATCAGCGGCTGCAGGACTTGGCGATGCAGCTGCAGGAAAAACACCACAAGATCTCGCTGGAGGTACGAGCTGGTTCTCAGGGCAGAGGGGCTGGCTGGCTGGCTCAGGGGTAGGGAATGAGTCACAGGGCCTTTCCCATCTGGGGGCACCGTCTCTGACCCCAGGGTCAGGGGCTATCTGGCCTGGAGTGGATCCAGCCCCGCTCATCCGTCTCCCTTCCTGGCGCAGTACACAGAGCTACAGGACAAGGTGACGTCGTCGGAGACCAAGGTGCTGGAGATGGAGACGACGGTGGAGGATCTGCAGTGGGACATCGAGAAGCTGCGCAAGCGCGAGCAGAAGCTCAACAAACACCTAGCTGAGGCGCTGGAGCAGGTGACCTGTCCCCGTACCCAAGGCTTCCCTCTCCTCATCCTCCCCGGCCCCTTCCTGTGTCTCACTGCTCCCATCTGGCCCTGTTGCAGCTGGAGCCATAGTTTCTCCCTGCCATCTGGGTCCCACTCCCGCTCTCCCCCTCATCCCCTGTATCTGGGGCTCGCTGCCATATGTGCCCATTCCTCAGACCACTTGGGAGGCCTGATCGGCGAGGGGGTTGCTGACTTTCTTTCTGGCCTTTTGCAGCTGAACTCCGGTTACTACGTGTCAGGCAGTTCCGGGGGCTTCCAAGGCGGGCAGATCACGCTCAGTATGCAAAAGGTGAGGGGGCAGGGGGAGCTGGGGACTCGGGAGGGGTGGGGATCTCTGGCATTGGTCAGGTGGAGGTAAGGGTCCCAGTGGGTGGGCTCCCAATGCAGAGTGGGGCGGGGGTCTCTGGCAATGGGATGGGGAAGTCCTGGTGCAGGGAGGGGTGGGGGAGTCTGACCCTGAGGTTGGGGAGCATCTTTGTGCTGGGAGAGGCGGGGGTCTCTGGGGTGGGGTCCTGGTGCAGGAAGGGGCGGGGTTGTGAGGGTGGGGTCTCGTGGCACATGCTGAGGCAGCCCCTGGGTGGGGGTCGGCCTCTGTCATCGGAGCCCTGTGTCGGCAGTTCGAGATGCTGAACGCGGAGCTGGAGGAGAACCAGGAGCTGGCCAACAGCCGCATGGCTGAGCTGGAGAAGCTGCAGCAGGAGCTGCAACAGTCTGTCAGGACCAACGAGAAGCTCAAGGTAACAAGGTGGAGGGTGGCGCCCCCTGGAGCCAGGCTGGGCAGTGGGGTCTGGCCGGGAGGGGTGAAGGGCAGCTGGCTGGGAGGGGTGGAGGGTGGCAGGCTGGGCGATGGAGCCTGGCCGGGAGGGGTGGAGGGCGGCAGGCTGGGCAGTGGGGTCTGGCCGGGAGGGGTGGAGGGCGGCAGGCTGGGCAGTGGGGTCTGGCCGGGAGGGGTGGAGGGCGGCAGGCTGGGCAGTGGGGCCTGGCCGGGAGGGGTGGAGGGCGGCAGGCTGGGCAGTGGGGCCTGGCTGGGAGGGGTGGAGGGCGGCGCCCCGGTGCCAGGCTGGGCGATGGTGCCTGGGCAGCAGGGGTGGAGGGCGGCGTGCCAGGCGTGGGGGGAGATGTGGGGAGGCTGGCTGGGGTGGAGGGCGGTGCCTGTGGCAGTGACGCCCCGTGCCCCTAGGTGGCGCTGCGGTCGCTGCCCGAGGAGGCGGTGAAGGAGACCCTGGACTACAAGGTGCTGCAGTCGCAGTTCTCTCTGCTCTACAACGAGAGCCTGCAGGTGAAGACCCAGCTGGATGAGGCGCGCGCCCTGCTGCTCACCACCAAGAACAGCCACCTGCGCCACATTGAGCACATGGAGGTGAGGCTGGGGGGAGGAGTCACAGTTGGGGCGGGGCCTCTTGGGCGGGGCGGGGCCTGTGAGAGGAATGCGTCACACCTTTTGTGCATTGGGTGGTTACCGTTCTGAAGGGCCTGTGCCAGGTGGAGGGGTGCTGTTTGTGGTTCAGAGCCTCATTATATTGGGATGTACCACTCTGGCGGGGGGTGGAGGAGTGCTTACCATGCTGCCTAGAGGGAAGCCGACTGGGGTTGGGGGCGAGTGATTCCTCCCCGTCTCTCACCCTCCGCCCGCCCTGCTGCAGAGCGACGAGCTGAACCTGCAGAAGAAGCTGCGCACGGAGGTGATCCAGCTGGAGGACACGCTGGCCCAGGTGCGCAAGGAATACGAGATGCTGCGCATTGAGTTCGAGCAGAACCTGGCCGCCAATGAGCAAGCGGGTGAGAAAGAGACGCTTCCCTGTCCCCCCCATGCCCGGCCCCGTGGTACGGCCCAGCATGGTGTATCGCCTGGCCCCGTGTGCAGCTCCATGGTATGGCCCTGCGCGGAGTGTGCTCCTCCCCCACGGCAGTGCGCTCTTGGCAATACCCCCCGCACTCAGTGCAGCGAGCTTCCTCCCAGCGGTGCCCTGGTGTGGGCTGCTGCCCTGGCATTGCTTGCCAGAATCTCTGCGCTGCAGTGAGCTTTCTCCCCACCAGTGCCCTGCCGCCAGCCACCTACCCACCACGGCAGATGCCCCCCGTCATCACCCCGTGTAACCCTGACCCCTCAGGTCCCATTAACCGGGAGATGCGCCACCTGATTAGCAGCCTCCAGAACCACAACCATCAGCTGAAAGGAGACGTGCAGCGATACAAGCGCAAGCTGCGTGAGGTGCAGGCTGAGATCAACAAGGTGAGAGATCCGCTGGGGACGGTTGCACTCAACGATCCACTCTGGGTGAGGGGAGGGCTTGACTGGAGGAAGGGCAGGGAGGGATCCATTTGCTGCTTGGCGTAGAGGCAGCATTTAGGGATCTGTTTTGCAGGGGGGGGCGGTGTTTAGGTATCTGCTCGAGAGGTAGAAGGGATCCACTCAGGGAGGGGCAGGTGGCATTTAGGGATCTGCTCTGAGGGGCAGAGAGATATGCACTTGAAGTGAGGGGCTGCATTTAGAGATCCACTTGGGGCGGGGAAGGATCTACTCTAGGAGAGGGGCTTGCTTAAGGCTCCATTTGTGTGGCCACAAGGGATCTGTGGGGTGCGGGGTTTAGGGATCTACTGGGGGATCAGGGAGGGATCTGTGGGGGGAGGTGCGGGGTTTGGGGATCTGGTTTGGGGGGCCAGGGAGGGAATCTGTGGGGGGAGGTGTGGGGTTTAGGGATCGGCGTCTGTGTGTGTGGGAATCTGTGGGGAGAGATGCAGGGTTTAGGGATTGTCTTGGGGGGGCAGGGGAGCGATCTGTGGGGGAGGTGCGGGGTTTGGGGATCGGCTGAGGGGGTCGGGGAGGAATCTCTAGGGGAGGTGTGGATTTGGGGATCGGCTTGGGGGGGACTGGGGAGGGATCTGTGTGGAAGGTGTGGGATTTAGTGATCGGCTGGGAGGGGCCGGGGGGGAGGGATTGGTGGGGGAGGTGCGGGGTTTGGGGATTGGCTGGGAGGGAGCGGTGGGGGAGGTGCGGGAGCTAGTGATCGGCTGGGAGGGGCCGGGGGGGGGGGATTGGTGGTGGAGGTGCAGGGTTTGGGGATAGGCTTGGGTGAGGTTAGGTATTGGCTGAAGGGGTCGGGGAGGGATCTCTAGGAGAGGTGTGGATATGGGGATCGGCTTGTGGGGGACTGGGGAGGGATCTGTGTGGAAGGTACGGGGTCTAGTGATTGGCTGGGAGGGGCCGGGGGGGGGGGATTGGTGGTGGAGATGTAGGGTTTGGGGATCGGCTTGGGGGTGCGGGGAGGGATCTGTGGGGGAGGTGTGGGGTTTAGGGATTTGCAGCCCAGGGGTCTCACTCCCCGTCTCCCTCACCCAGATCCGGATGCAGTCAAGCGGCTTCCCCTGCGGCTCAGCTGTTCTGCCCCCCGCACCTGGGCCGGAGGAGCCGGTGGGCGTGGCCCCGGCCGTGGTGGTGAAGGAGGAGGAGGGGGGCGCGCCTGCCCTAGAGGTGAAGAAGGAGCCGAAGGAGGCAGTGGCGGCTGTGGTGAAGAAGGAGGAGGTAGCGCCCTTGCCCGAAGGGGGGGTGAAGAAGGAGGAGGAGGAGCCGCTCCCACCGGCTCCCCAGCCGCCCCCCCCGCCTCGCATCAAGGAGCCGCCGGAGCGCCCCAAGGGAAGCCGCGGGGGGGACCGGGAGCGCTCGCGGGACCGCGACAGGGACGGCTCAGCACGCGAGCGTGACCGGCAGAAGAGCAGCGATGACCCCAAGAAGAAGGACTCAGACCTGCTCAAGCAGCTGCGCGTTGAGCTCAAGTGAGAGAACTCTGGGGCGGGGCGGGAGCTGGGGGTGGTCCCAGGCTGGCGGTGGTGTGCAGGGCCCTGATTCCTCTCCCCACCAGGAAGGCCCAGGAGAGCCAGAAGGAGATGAAGCTGCTGCTGGACATGTACAAATCAGCCCCCAAGGAGCAGCGGGACAAGGTGCAGCTCATGGCCGCCGAGAAGAAGACCAAGGCCGAGGTGAGTGAGACCCTCGCGGGGTGGGGGGTCTGGAAGGTGGGTCTATGGGTGGATGCAGATTGAGGGGTAGGGACGCCTCACTCTCTGTATGGGCGGATATGGGACAGTGACCCCTGTCTTTCTGCACCCAGCAGGCAGAGGAGCTGGGGGTGGTGTTTATGGGGCTGACACCATATCTCTATCCCTTGCAGGTGGAGGAGCCGGGTGGTGGTTATGGGGCTGTGACCCCCGTCTCTCTGCCCCCTGCAGGTGGAGGAGCTGGGGGGGGTGGTTATGGGGCTGTGACCCCCGTCTCTCTGCCCCCTGCAGGTGGAGGAGCTGGGGGGGGTGGTTATGGGGCTGTGACCCCCGTCTCTCTGCCCCCTGCAGGTGGAGGAGCTGGGGAGTGGTTATGGGGTTGTGACCCTCGTCTCTCTGCCCCCTGCAGGTGGAGGAGCTGGGGGGGTGGTTATGGGGCTGTGACCCCCGTCTCTCTGCCCCCTGCAGGTGGAGGAGCTGCGAGGGCGGGTGCGGGAGCTGGAGGAGAAGGAGAAGAAGGAGAGCAAGAAGATGGCGGACGAGGACGCCCTGCGCAAGATCAAGCTGGCGGAGGAGCAGATTGAGCACCTGCAGAAGAAACTGGCTGCTACCAAGCAGGTACCGGGATGAGGGCGTGGGGGTGGGGGTGGTTAGTGGCGGGAGGTTCCCCTGAATGGGTGGGAAGGGGAGATCTGGCAGGATTGGGGAAGGCTCCGGGGGTGGCACTGGGCAATGTGGCAGAAAGGGTCCAGCCCCCCTGACCTCATGCCCCGCCGCAGGAGGAGGAGGCCCTGCTGTCGGAGATGGACGTGACGGGCCAGGCCTTCGAGGACATGCAGGAGCAGAACATGCGCCTCATGCAGCAGCTGCGTGAGAAGGACGATGCCAACTTCAAGCTCATGTCCGAGCGGATCAAGTCCAACCAGATCCACAAGCTGCTGCGTGAGGAGAAGGACGAGCTGGCGGATCAGGTGCTGGCCCTCAAGTCACAGGTAGGGGGCGCTGCAGGGAATGGGATGGGGGCTCAGGAGTAGGGTTGCCAACTGTTTAATCACACAAACCCCAACACCCCTGCCCTGCCCCTTCTCCGAGGCCCCACCCTGCTCACTCCGTCCCCTCTCCCCCACCCTCTCTCATTTTCACCGGGCTGGGACAGGGGGTTAGAGTGCATGGGGGGCGGGGGGGGGGGCTGGGGTGTGCTGGCTCTGGGCTGGGGCCAAGGATTTGCAGTGTGGGAGGGGGCTCCGGGCTGAGTCTGAGGCAGGGGGTTGAGGTGCAAGAGGGGCTGCGGGGAGCAAGCTCTGAGAGGGATTTTGGCTGCTGGAAGGGGCTCAGAGCTGGGCCAGAGGCTTGGGGTGCGGGAGGGGGCTCAGGGCTGGGGCAGGGGATTGGGGTGTGGGAGGGGGTGAGGGGTGCAGGCTCTGGGAGGGAGTTTGGATGCAGGAGGGGGCAGGGGCTTGGGGTGCAGGAGGGGGCTCTGGGCTTGGGCAGGGGGTTGGGGTGCAGGAGGGGGTGTGGGGTGCTGGCTCTGGGAGGGGCTCAGGGCTGGGGCAGGGGCTTGGGGTGCAGGAGGGGGTGTGGGCTCCGGCAGGGCAGCACTTACCTTGGGCAGCTCCCAGTGGGCAGTGCAGCGGGGCTAAGGCAGGCTCCCTGCCTGCCCTGTCCCTATGCCACTCCCGGAAGCAGCCGGCATGTCTCTGTGGCCCCTGCGGGGGGGCACCAGGGGGCTCTATCCTCTGCCCCTGCCTGCAGGCACAGCCCATGCAGCTCCCATTGGTCGCAGTTCCCGGCCAATGGGAGCTGTGGAGTTGGCGCTCGGGGCAGGGGCAGCGCACGGAGACCCCCTGCTCTCCCCGCTCTAGGGGCCGCGGGGACATGCCGGCTGCTTCTGGGAGCAGGGCGGGGCCAAGGCAGACAGGGAGCCTTCCTTAGCCCTGCTGGACCTTTAACGGCCTAAAATCTCCCTGTTTGGCTTCAGTAGCCTCCAGAGATAGAGCCCTGATTCCGGGGGACTCCCGGCAAAACCGGGAGTGTTGGCAACCCTAGCTCAGTAGGGGGCACTCTCCCCTCACAGGCAGTGTGTGCCTCAGTGCGGCACTAGGGGGCTCTGGGTTGCACAGAGCAGGATGGGGGTTCAGCAGGTTGGGCCTGTGCAGTTGGGTGGGGTTCATTAGGGGGTGCTCTCCCCTGGCAGGCAGGGGGCGGGGGCAGCTGGCTGGCTGCGAGTCGGCAGGCGGTGCTCTCCTGACCAGGCCGCGTTGCAGGTGGACGCCCAGCTGCTGGTGGTGCAGAAGCTGGAGGAGAAGGAGCGGGTGTTGCAGGGGAACCTGGGCACGGTGGAGAAGGAGCTGACCCTTCGTAGCCAGGCCCTCGAACTCAACAAGAGGAAGGTGAGTTATGGGGCAGGGCTGGGGACCTGGGTGGGAGGGTTGATGAGGGGCATCCATGGCGGGAGCGGCTCCTTTGGATACACAGGGCTAGTCCACAGGAGAACCCTTATTTCTTGGCTAAGCCTTGAAGTTGGCATTTTCCTAGGGGGAGCTCCACAGCTCTCCAGGGCTGGGCCTAAGGGCTCCGGCACTCCCTCTTCTTCCTACAGCAGGTCTGCCTGAGGTCAGGCGCCTGCTCCGAGCCCTTTGCCCTCTCGAGAGCCATGCGGCCTGTTGCAGCCAATTTAGCACCCGTTGGTCAGCTGGGACCCGGCGTCAGAGAGGGTTGGGGTCCACGCAGGAGAGCCACCCTCCAGTCAGCGTCCCTCCTAGCTGGACACCCATCGTCCGTCTCCTTGAGCTCTGTGTGTATGTGTGTGAGCCCAGATCTTCACTCTGCTGCCTCAGCCCAGCCTTCTCCCACTCAAGAGTCCCTCCTGTTCATAGGTGTGGATCCCAGTGTACCTGATCTCATCCCAGATGCTTGGCCAGGCCTCATTCCCCTCTCCCCTAGGAGTCCCCTGCCTGGTTCCGCTCAGCGGGTGGGGAAACTGAGTCACACACGGTTATAAAAATATGACAAATATCCCCATGTTTGTTGGGGATGCTGCTGGAGAGAAGCCCACAGCTTCGGGATGGGTTCTGTGGCTGGAGCACTACTGTGGGGGGGAAACTGGCAGTGCTGTGGGCTGTTCCCCAGGGGGAGCATAGGCGCCGACTCCCCACGGAGAAAAATTAGTGGGTGCTGAGCACCCACCAGCAGCTCCCCGTGGCCCCACCCCACCCTCCTGCTCCAGCTCACCTCCGCCTCCTCCACGAGCGCTTCGCTGCGTCCTGCTTCTCCCCCCTCCCTCCCAGCGCTTGCGCCGCGAAGCAGCTGTTTCGTGGGGCAGGGAGGAGGGGGAACGCGGCGCACTGGGGGAAGATGCGGGGCGGGGATTTGGGGAAGGGATCCAATAGGGACAGGGAGGGGGCGGAGTTGGGGTGGGGACTTTGGGGAAGGGGTTGGAATGGAGGCGGGGCCATGGGCGGGGAAAGGGTGCAGTCGGGGCAGGGCGAGGGTTGGGGAGGGGGCACAAGCACCCACCGACGCCGGAGAAAGTTGGTGCTTGTGATTGTGGGGAATCTTTCTAAGGTGTTTCACTGCACATGCTGTAGCTTTTCTTAAAGGAATCAGAGATCATTACACTTCTGTCCTAGCTTTTAGATCTAATTTGAATAGATTTAATTAGTTATTGTCTGTTTTTCTTTTTTTTTCTCTCTTTCTTTCCACTTCCCCTTCTCTTCTTAATTTGATTTTATGCTGGCCACATTAGACTGTTAGACCCCAACCCTGCAGCCTACTGGAACACCGTACAAGATTCCAACCCACCTTACCATTTTCACCGTGAATAGGATCACTCTGGATCTGACTGTCATTTATACTAGACCCTTTTAACTACTTTGGAAGTGTAAAGGGGCATTACAGTGGAGATAAATATAATTTAACTTACACCACTTTTAATGTAATTTAATTTGACACCCATTTTACACTGAATGATGTAAAATGGCCTTTGTGTAAAAGAGAATCAGTTTCCTTTGTTTGTTTCCATTACATCATTTGTATGTATCAGTTCTCAGGCACTGCTCAGGGGGAAGCTCACAATGATTGACATTCCCTCCTCCCACAGGCGGTGGAAGCGGCTCAGCTGGCCGAGGACCTGAAGGTGCAGCAGGAGCACGTTCAGTGCAAGCTGAAGGAGATCCAGGCCTGCATGGCCGAGAACCGCGCTGCCAAGGAGAAGGAGTCCTTCAACCTCAAGAGGGCCCAGGTAGGGGGCAGGAGCCTGTGGGTCATACTGCGGGGAGGGGCAGTGGAGGGCCTGGGCCCTCTTGCTGACTGGATCTTCCCTGCACCCCAGGAGGACATCTCCCGGCTGCGGCGCAAGCTGGAGAAGCAGAAGAAGGTGGAGGTGTACGCCGACGCTGACGAGATACTGCAGGAGGAGATCAAGGAGTACAAGGTGAGCAGTGGGCAACTGGGGGAGGAGGGGGAAGCCTGGCATTGGGGTGGGAGGGGCAAAGCTAGGGGAGGGGGCTGTGCTCAGGCTCTGCGGGTGGGGGGAAGGGACCCAGCCCCCCCACTAACAGGGTCTGTGCCCTCCCTGCCCCCTAGGCCAAGCTGACTTGTCCCTGCTGCAACACACGCAAGAAGGACGCGGTGCTCACCAAGTGCTTCCACGTCTTCTGCTTTGACTGCGTCAAGACGCGCTACGACACCCGGCAGCGCAAGTGCCCCAAGTGCAACGCTGCCTTCGGCGCCAACGACTTCCACCGAATCTACATCAGCTGAGCGCCTGCAGTCCCCCTTCCCAGCCCATCCCCTAGCCCTCCGTTCCACAGCTCCCCCTCCAGCAGCCACAGGGCGGTCCCCTCCCTCCTGCCCTCTGCAATCCGCTCAGCAGGTGCTGCCAGGATTCACTTGACCCATCCCTGTGCATCCCACCCAAGTGATGCCTGATCCCCTGAGGATCTGCTCCTCCCCCAGGCTCTGCTCCGTGCTCACTCTGGGTTCTGCAGGGGGCTGGTCTCCTCCCTCTAATATTTGAACCCCGGTGAGAGCCCCGTTGGGCCGAGAGGATGCCCTTGGGGGTGAAGGGTCTCAGGGCAGCATCTGACTGTGGGGGGAGGGCAGCACGGAGGGGGTGGGGGGGTGGGGGGGACGGACTGTTCATTCTATTTGGATTTTATTTTATTTTTAAATACTATGTTTGGTTATGTGGGAAATAAAAATTGGAGAGTCCCACCGGGGCCAGATCCTCCAGCCTGGGAGCGTCTCTATCGGTGCTTAGGGAGGGGAACGGGGGAGGACCACAAACACGGGGCTGTGGGTCACACAGGAGGCTTTCACGGTACATTTACACTGCAGGTAAAATCCTGCGGCTGGCGCGTGCCAGCTGGCTCGGGCTGTGGGCTGTTTAATGGCAGCGTAGAGTTCCAGGCTTGGTCTGGAGCCCAAGCTCTAGGACAGGGGCGGGCAAACTTTTTGGCCTGAGGGCCACATTGCGGTTGCAAAACTATGGAGGGCAGGGTAGGGAAGGCTGTGCCTCCCCAAATAGCCTGGCCCCTGCCTCCCATCCGCCCTCTCCCACTTCCCACCCCCTGACTGCCCCCCTCAGAACCCCCGACCCATCCAACCCCTCTGCTCCTTGTCCCCTAACCGCCCCCTCCCGAACTCCCTGCCCCTAACCACCCCCGAGACCCCACCTCCACCCCTGCTCCCAGTCTCCTGACTGCTCTGACCCCCTAACCACACCCCCGCCCCTTGAAAGGCCCCCGGGACCCCACGCCTATCCAAACCCCCCTGTTCCCCATGCCCTGACCCCTATCCATACCCCCACCCCCTGACAGGCCCCTCGGGACTCCCATGCTTATCCAACCCCCACACCCTGACCGCCCCCCCAGCACATCTGCCCCATCCAACCACCCCCTGCCCCTTATCTAGCCCCCCGGCCCCCTTACCATGCCGCTCAGAGCAGCATGTCTGGCAGCTGCCTGACCGGAGCCAGACACGCTGCCGCGCTGCTCGGCAAAGGCGTGGCTGCGGGGGAGAGGGGACAGCAGGGGAGGAGCCGGGGGCTAGCCTCCCCGGCCAGGAGCTCACAGGCCGGGCAGGACGGTCCCATGGGCCGGATGTGGCCCGTGTGCCGTAGTTTGCCCACCTCTGCTCTAGGACCCTGTGAGGTGGGAGGGTCTCAGGGCTTGGGCTGCAGCCCAAGCCAGAACATCTACACCACAATTAAACAGCCCTGCAGCCCGAGCCAACTGGCACGGGCCAACCACACGTTTTCAACTGCAGTGTAGATAGACCCTTCGACTCATAGGTCTTAAGGCCAGAAGGAACCATTGTAATCATTGCTTGTATAACAGGCCAGAGAACTTCCCAAAATAATTCCTAGAGCAGAGCTCTTAGAACAGTATCTCATCTTGATTTAAAAATGGTCAGTGATGGGAAATCTGCTAGGCCCCTCGGTAAATTGTTAGTTACTCACTGTTTAAAATGCACACCTTTATTCCACTCTGAGTTTGTTGAGCTTCAACTTCCAGCCATTGGACAGTGTTAGATCTTCCTCTGGTAGAGTGAAAAACTCATGATTAAATATTTGTTCCCCGTGTGGAGGTACTTACAGACTGGGATCAAGTCCACCCCTTACCCTTCTCTTAAGTGAAATAGACCGAGCTCTTGAGTCTGTCGCTAGGAGGCAGGTTTTCTAATCCTTTAATCATTCTCGTGGCTCTTCTCTCACCCATCTCCCATTTCTCAACATCCTTCTTTAATTCTGGGCACCAGAACTGGCCACAGGATTCCAGCAGCAGTTGCACCAGAGCCAAATACAGAGGTTAAATAACCTCTCTGCGCCTACTCGCGATTCCCTTGTTTACGCCCCCAAAGATTGCATTAGCCCTTTGGCCACAGCGTCATCCTGGGAGCTCCCGTTCAGCTGATTATTCACCAAGATCCCCAAAACTTTCTCAGTCCCTGCTTCCTAGGATAGAGTCCCCCATTGTGTAAGCGCGGCCCCCGTCCTTTGTTCCTATACATTTACACTTGGCTGTATTAAAACACACATTGTGTCCAATTTACCAGCCGACCCAGTCGCTCTGTCAGTGACCTGTCCTCTTTATTATTTCCCACTCAATTTTTGTGTCATCCGCAAACTTCATCAGTGATGATTTTGTTTTCTTCCAGGTCACTGACAAAAATGTTAAATAATGTAGGGCCACAAACTGATCCCTGCGGGACCCAGTGGAAACACATCCATTCAATGGTGTTTCCCCATTTACTGTTACATTGTGAGACTTACCAGTTAGCTGGCTTTTAATCCCTTCAAGGTGGGTCATGTTAATTTTATAGCGTTCTAGTTTTTTAATCAGGATATCATGTGGTACCAAGTCAAAGGCCTTACCGAAGTCTAAATATATCAACACTATTGCCTGTGTCAGTCACACTTGTCATCTCATCCAAAGTTACGAAAGTTTGACTGGATCTATTGTTCATAAACCCATGCTGCTTGATATTAATTACAGTGCTTTCCTTTATTAATGGAGTCCCCCAACAGCTGATCTATTATCTTCAGTGGGATTGAGGTCGGGCTGACAGGCCTATGATTATCCAGGTCATCCTGGTTACCCTTTTAAAATATTGGCAAAATTTTTGCGTGTGGTCAGCCAGGGCACTGCCAGGCGGCAGCTCATGGCTTTCATACTCCGGGGGAATGGGAAAGGGGTGTCTCCTTTTCTAACCTGTCACCCAGCACTGGAGAGTTAAGAGCTGCTAAGATGGAAGGGTTGTCCCATGACCCCAGAGCCTTCATCCCGCCAGTGAAATTTAAGGGGAATGCTGCATCCCATCACCCTCTTCGCTGCCATGATGGCTGAGAGGGGTTGGGGTGGAGACCCTGTCCTTGGGCTGGTGCTGCTCCATTCATGTGGCCCTGCTCCCCTCTCAGAACTGGGGCAGAGAACCCCGGAGTTGAGTCCCAGCCCCCAATCCACTAGGCCCCACTCCCCTCCCAGAGCCATAGATAGAACCTGGGACTCTTGACTTCCTCCCAGCTGACTAAACCTCATTCCCCTCCCAGAGCTGGGGATAGAATCATAAAAATGTAGGACTTGATAGCTCATCCAGTCCCGTGCACTGAGGCACTTTCAAGTATTATCTAGACCGTTCCAGACAGGTGTGTGTCCAGCCTATTCTGAAAAATCTCCAATGACGGAGATTCCACACTCTCCCTTGGTAACCTGTTCCAGTGCTTAACTACCCTGACAGGATGTTTTTCCTAATATCTCACCTAAGTCTCCCTTGCTGCAATGTAAGCCCATTAGTCTTGTCATGTCCTTCGTGTATAAGGAGAACAATTTGTCACCCTTCTCTTTGTAACAACCTCTTACATACTTGAAGACAGTTGTCATGGTTCCCTTCAGTCTTCTCTTCTCCAGAAAAACTCAGTTTTTTCAGTTGTTTTCTAGACCTTTAATCATTTTTGTTGCTCTCCTCTGGACTCTCTCCAATTTATCCACATCCATCCTGAAATGTGGCGCCCAGAACAGGACACAATACTCCAGTTGAAGCCTAATCAGCGCAGAGTAGAGTGGAAGAATTACTTCTTGTGTCTTGCTTACAACATCCCTGCTAATACATCCCAGAACGATGTTTGCTTTTTTTGCAACAGTGTGACACTCTTCGACTCATATTTAGCTTGTGATCCACTATGACCCCCAGATCCCTTTCTGCAGTACTCCTTCCTAGGCAGTCATTTTGTATGGGTGCAACTGATTGTTCCTTCCTAAGTGGAGTACTTTGCATTTGTCTTACTGAATTTCATCTTATTTATTTATTTCTACAGTTTGTCATGATCATTTTTAATTCTAATCTTATCCTCAAGTGCTTGCAACCCCTCCCATCTTGGTATCATCTGCAAACTTTATAAGTGTACTCTCTATGCCATCGTCCAAATCATTTATGAAGATATTGAACAGAACTGGACCCAAAACTCATCCCTGTGGGACCCCGCTTGATATGCCCTTAACAAGTCAGAGTCTGGTTTGCCAACCAGTTGTGCGTTCACCTTATAGTAGGTTCACCTAGGCTGTATTTCCTTAGTTTGCTTATGAGACGTTCATGTAAGACAGTATCAAAAGCCGTACTAAAGTTGAGATATGTGACATCTACTGCTTTCCCCTCCCGATCCACAAGTCTCGTTATCCTGTCAGAGAAGGATATTAGGTTGGTTTGATATGGTTTGTTCTTGACAAATTCATGTTGACTGTTACTTATTACCTTATTTTCTTCTAGGTGCTTACAAATTGAGTGTGTGTTTGCTCCATTATCTTTCTGGGTCCTGAAGTTAAGCTGACTGGTCTATAATTCCCTGGGTTGCCCTTATTCCCCTTGCTATAGATAGGGATTGTATTTGCCCTTTTCCAGGCCTTGGGTCTCTCTCCCATTCTCCACGAGTTCTCCGAGATAATTGCTAACGGCTCAGAGATCTCTTCAGCCAGTTCCTTAGGTATTCTAGACGGATTCCATCAGACCCTGCTGACCTGAAGACATCTAACTTAATTCCCAACTTGTTCTTTCCCTATTTTAGCACAGATTCTACCCCATTTACACTGATGTTCACTACGTTAGACATCCAGTCACCGCTAACCTGTTTGGTGAAACCTGAAACAAAAAGGGCATTTAACCCTTTGGCCATTGCTGCGGTTTTTTGTTATTGTCTTTCCCTCTTCATTGAGTAACGCGCCTACCCTGTCCTTGGGCTTCCTCTTGTTTCTAATGTATTTGTAAAATGTTTTCTTATTACCCTTTATGGCCCTAGCTAATTGAATCCTGTTTAGTGCCTTGGCCTTTGTCACTTTAGTCCCTACATACTCTCATCCTTCGTAAATTGACCTAGTTTCCTCTTTTTGTATGACTCTTTGTTGCGTTTCAGGTCTTCGAAGATCTGGTTAAACCAGGGTGGTCGCTTACCATACTTCCTTCTCTCCTTAGCCTGGGGATGGTTTGCTCTTAATAATATCTCTTTAAAAAACTGCCAACTCCCCTGCACTTGTTTCCCTTAGACTTGCTTCTCATGGGCTCTGACCTGCCATTTCTCTGAGTTTGCTAACGCCCGCCTTCTTGAAGTCCATTGTTTTTTTTTATTCTGCTGTTTTCCCTCCTACTATTCCTTAGAACCATGAACTCCATCTTTTCATGATCACGTTGACCCAATCTGCCTTCCACCTTCAAATTCTCAACCAGTTCTGCCCTGTTTGTCAGAATCCACTCTAGGACAGCCTCTCCTCTAGTCGCTCTCTCCACCTTCTGCAATAAAAGTCTTCTCCAATGCAGTCTAAGAACTTGTTGGAAAATCTGTGTCCTGCTGTACTTTCCCAACAGCTGTCTGTGTAGGTGAAGTCCCCCATCACCACTAAGGTCTGGTCTACACTACAGACTTCTAGCGGTATAATTTCATCGCTCAGGGGTGTGAAAAATCCACACCTCTGAGCCACGTAGTTACACCAACCTAACCCGCCGTCTACACCGCACTATGGCAGAAGGAGAGCTTCTCCCGTCGACATAGTTACCGCCTTTTGGGGAGGTGGAATAACTACGCCGAAGGAAGAGCTCTTTCCTGTCATCTTAGAGTGTCTTCAAGTGCTACACCGGTGCAGCGTTTTAAGTGGACGTTTGCCCTAAGGCTTGTGTTTGGGATGATTTTGTTAGTTGTTTAAAAAAACCCTCATCCACCAATTGATGGTCCCTCGTAGACCCCTACCATGACCTTACCCTTATATTTTACTCCCTTTATCCTTTCCCAGAGCTTTTCAGCAGTCTGCCTCCCTTCTCGTTCAATCTCCGTGTAAGTGTATACATCTTGGATATTCAAGGCAACCCCTCCTCCCTTTGTTCCCCTACCTGTCCTTCCTGAACAAGCTGGACCCGTCTATACTAATAGTCCAGTCATGTCAATTGTCCCACCAAGTCACTGTGATGTCAGTGATGGCCTAAGTGTGATTATTCACTAATAGTTTTAGTTCTGCCTGTTTATTCTCCCTACTTCTAGCATTAGTATACAGCCATCCAAGAACCCAGGAGTCTCGACTCCCAGCCCTCCTGATCTAACCCACTAGACCCAGAGCTGGGGAGCCCTTGAGCAACAGAAGGTGAGTGGCTGAAGCTCTGCTCCTAGTCTCCAGCTGGTTTCTGCTGTTCCATGAACCCCCAGGGGCTATGGATGAAAACTTCAGGATTGACTCAGGTTTCAGGGGCCAGGCTTATGCAAGGCCTCAGACCGCCACCAGGGGCTGCTGCAGCGAGTACACAGCCCCCCCTAGTGGCGCATTTGGGGCCAGCCCTGACTGTGAAGGGAGAGCGCCCCCTACTGCGCCCCCCACCCTCGTTCCCCGCCGCTCGGCACGGCGCCCCCTTAGCACGGAACTGGGGCCAGCTCGGACTGTGAGGCCCCCTCCTGCGCCCTCACCCCGCTCCTACCCAGATCCAGTGACCCTGCAGCGCGTAGGGGCTGGGGGTGCAAGTAGCCCCGGGTTTCAGGACACGTGTTAATGCCCCTGGCTCTCCTCTCAGCTGGGCTGGGGGCAATCGCACCCCCTCCCCATGGGGCGATTCCTAGGCGAGATCAGGAACTATTGCAAGGAGGGGACGGAATAAGGCAGGGACCTTCCTGTTCCCAGCAATCCCCCCGGCTTGTGTTGTGTTGTGTGTGCGCCTGGCAGCTGGGAGGGGAGCGCACAAAGAGACCCGCCGCCGGCCACTGCTGCCGCGGGGCCGCGTCTCCGGCTGCAGCCCCGGCCCCGGGAGGGGATCGCCCCGGCCGGGCGCTGAGCGGGGGCGAGGAACAGCAGCCGAGGCAGGAAATCGCTGCCCGGAGGCAGCGGCCGCGGTGAGGAGGGGATCGGAGCCGAAGGGGGCTGGGACCGGAGAGATCCCCCGCCCCCGGGCAGCGGCGGGGTGGGGCTGGGGAAGGGAATGATGCTAGGCCCGGGGGATCTGGCCACAGGGGTCCCCGGGAGCAGAGGAGAGAGCGCTGCGATGGTTGCAAAGCCCCCCGGGCATGTGGCCCTAATTCCAGCTGGAAATTGTATTGTGTTTCAATAACTCCCCAAGGCCTGTACTGAATGGTGCAGAAATGGAACCCAGGAGTCCAGGGTGTGGGGGGTGTCTGGGTGTTTAATCTTCTCCCCCGCCCTCCTGGTTCTCCGGGCCCCAGAGATTTCTGTGTTGGTGGTGTTCGCCTCCTGGAATTGGCATGTGTTGGGGGTAGCGGGGTAGGGGCTGGCTGAAGGTTTGAGCATCCAGGGGGTGGTTTGAGAGAAGTGCCTGAGCTGGAAGGGGCAGCCCAACAACTTTGGCATGTTACACGTCATCATTAGGTTTCAGAGTCGATGCCCCCATTGAGAAGAGTGGAGGCAATTCATGCCTTTCAGGGCAAGTCTACGCTATGATATTAAGTCCATCTAAGTACAGCCATTGCAGAGATTGAATCGGTTTTACACGTCCACACTACGCTCCTTGTGTCGGTGGCACGCATCCTCACCAGGAGCTTATTAGCTACCAGTGGGGGGCATTGGGGGATGGTTTCTGACAGGCAGCAACAGTGGATGTAAGTAACGGAGATTTTACACGGACACCGTGTTGACCTAACTACATCGACTTAAGCGCTACGCCTTCGCGGAGGTGGAGTTATTAAGTCGGTGCAGTGGGCGAGTTACATCGGTGGGAGCTACGTTTTAGTGTAGACGCTTACAGAGCCAGGTCGATGTAAGCTGCCTTACATCAGCCTACCTGTGTCGTGTGGACCAGGCCTCAGAGTAATCAGTTCAGGCTCTCTGCAGACTCAGGCAGATGCTGGGTCATGTTCTCCATATTTTCTGTGCACCTATGACAGCTAGAAACATGTTTTTCCCTTGGTGAAAACTGAAGTTCTGCTACTAATGGTGCATTCTGGGCACTTAATACATGTAAGCATAGTCTTGTGATTGTAAATTGGCCCAATGCCAACTATTGGGCTGGAGGGTGTTGAGTGATGGTGCCATGATTAGTTAATTAAGCTCTTGGCTAAGGGGCCCTCTGGAAGTGGGGCGCTAACAGTGGATGGCACCAGAATGAGAAGGGGAAACCTAACAATGTGTTTGAATTCAGCAGCTCGCTCCACATGACTGGGATCATGCCTGGCCCTGCACCAGGGTTCCCCGACCCGGCCGGGATCTCCCGGCTGGAGCGAGGGGAAGAGCCCAGGGTCCCGGATCTCCAGGGCTCCGAGGAAAGGGAGATCCTGAGAGGTGTCCGCGCAGGTGAGGAATGAATGACACGGGCTTAGGGACTGGGAGTGAAGGGAAAAGCTGGTTTCCCACCAAAGCCATTGGGAGCCCTCCCGCCCCCCGTTCTGTTTTCCACTCCCCCCTTCCTGTTACTGTGTGACCCCATCCACAGCCATGAGGAACACGCCCAGCAATGGCGGGGAATTGGGCTCCAACTCCTGCACCCTGTGGGGCCAGATGCTCCCCCAGTGCTCAGCACTGCCTCTTTCTGCTCCCCCCATGACAGCTGGGGAACCCCAAGGGCCACTGCGGATCCTAAAATCTCCCCCGCAGCATCTTCCTGAGCAACACCCCCCCTCACCCAATTCTGTTTCCATAGAGATGGGATGGGGAGATGTGGAAGGGGCTAGACCCCCATCACTACGGATACAGGTGGGTAGGGACCTCTAGGCTCCACCTCTATAGTTATTGGGATGCGGGGGCAGGGTGATGTATGTTCTAGGCCGTGTCTCTGTGGTATGGGCGGGCCAGGGAAACTTGTGCTCTAAGCCCCGTCTCTGTGGTTATTGGGGGCGGGGGGGGGGGGGGAGGGCAGTGGTGACTCACATTCTATGCCCCTTCTTTATGGACACTAATGGTGCCTGGGAGCAGCGCCAGCTCCCCAGGCCAGTGCCTGCCCTGGCATCTCTCTGGGCACAGCTGCGATCTGCCCTGCCAGAGGGAGGGTCTCTTTGCTGCAGTTCAGCTGGGATCACTTCCCAGGACACAGGCCAGAGAGGAGAGACCCTGTGGGGTTGGGATCTCTGGGGGGTAGCATCACCTAGCTACTGGGCCGGGGGTGGGGGGGATGGGTCTCCCATCCGGCGGCCAAACAGACCAGACCCTGCTTAGGGGAGAGCAGAGCAGACCAGATCCCACGGTGAGTTGTCAGAACAGCAGTCGTGGGTCCCCTGCAGCAGCTGGGCCATTGGGGCAGACGTGGCCTCTCCTCTCCCTTGTGAAGGGTTGGGGGGTTCAGCTTCCTGCCCGTCAGGTTTTCTGTCTCCCTTGGCCAGGGAATGAGCCCTATCTGGATTCTCTGTCTCCTAGCATGTGCCAGGACGGAGGAGAATCTCCAGCGGGAAGGGCCTGCAGGAACGGAGTCTTACGGCAGCCCCAAGCAGGGGGAGGGCCGGCCCGACTGGGAGACAGTGTGCGAGAGCCCCCTGCAGGAGATCCTGGTGCACCAGCGAACCCACATGGGCGAGAAGCCCTACAAATGCCCCGAGTGCGGGAAGAGCTTCCACCAGAGCTCCCACCTCATCCGGCACCAGCGCATCCACACCGGGGAGCGCCCCTACAAATGCAGCGAGTGCGGCAAGGCCTTCAGCCAGAGCTCGCTGCTGACCCGCCACCAGCGCACCCACACCGGGGAGAGACCCTACAAATGCCCCGACTGCGGGAAGAGCTTCAGCCGCGGCTCCAACCTCAGCCAGCACCAGCGCATCCACACCGGGGAGCGCCCCTACAAATGCACCGAGTGCGGGAAGAGCTTCACGCTCAGCTCCCACCTGATCCGCCACCAGCGCACGCACACGGGCGAGCGGCCCTACAAATGCGCCGAGTGCGGCAAGGCCTTCGCCGAGAGCTCCCACCTGCGCCAGCACCGCCGCACCCACCGCTGCGAGCCGCCCTACAAGTGCCCTGATTGCGGGCGCGCCTTCGCCCTGAGCCTGGACTTCGTGCAGCACGTGCGGGAGCACACGGAGCGCCGCCCCTACCGCTGCGGGGCCTGCGGTCGCTGCTTCCCCCTCAGCTCGGCCCTCTCGCAGCACCGCAAGAGCCACCACCGCCCCCCGGCCGCCCCTAAGGCCCACCCGTGCGGGGTGTGCGGGAAGGTGTTCGGGAAGAGTTCGCACCTGGTGACCCACCGGCGGGTGCACACGGGCGAGAAGCCCTTCGCCTGTGCGGAGTGCGGGCGCGGCTTCAGTCAGAGCGCCGACCTGGCGAAGCACCGGCGCACCCACACCGGCGAGCGGCCCTACCGCTGCCCTGAGTGCGGCAAGAGCTTCAGCGTCTCCTCCACCCTGGTCAAGCACCAGCGCAGCCACAAGGGAGAGCGGCCCTACCCGTGCCCCGAGTGCGGCAAGCGCTTCAGCCAGAGCTCCAACCTCATGCAGCACCAGCGCAGCCACCGTGGGCACCGGCCCTACCACTGCACCGAGTGCGGCAAGGCCTTCGCCCAGAGCTCGGCCCTCCTGCAGCACCACCGCACGCACACCGGTGAGAAGCCCTTCACCTGCCTGCAGTGTGGCAAAGCCTTCAGCCTCAGCTCCAACCTGCGGCAGCACCGGCGCACGCACCGCGAAGACACCAGCCCTGCCTGGGGAACGGCTGGGGGAGCTGGCCCGCTCGGACACATCCAGAAATACCTCGGCTGACCAGGAAGGGACACGGGAACCCCGCGGGGGTGTCCCTGGGAGGGGAGGGGATTTAGAGCAGGGAGAGGGCTGAGAACCAGGACTCCTGGGTTCCCTGGGAGTAGAGTCTAGTGGTTAGAGCAGGGGGCTGGGAGTCAGGACACTTGGGTTCTTTCCCTAGCTCTGGAAGAGGAGTGGGGTCCAGGGGTGAGAGAGAGAGGGGCAGGGAGACAGGACTCCTGGGTTCTCATCCTGGCTCTGGGAGGAGACTGGGGTCTAGTGGTGAGAGCAAGGTGGGGGTTGCGAGACAGGACTCCTGGGTTCTATCCCTGACTCTGACACTTGCTTTTGTGCTCTTGGGTGAGTCTTTTCCCCTGTCTCTGCCTTAGTGCCTCATCTGGGAAAAGGGGACGGTGCTGCGTGCTGACCCGCCTTTGGGAAAGCGCTTTGGGATCTAGGGTGAAAAGTGTTGATATGGGAACTCAGCATGATACATAGGCTCATCCGAAGAGGATTGGAACGGAATGAGGGTGGGGACGGATGGGTTATTTAGAATTCGTGTGGAGGATGGGGGAGGAGGTTTGGGTCGGGGTGTGGACTCAGTGGAAGAAGAGGTTTTGGGGGAACGTTGGAGAAAGAAGGATCCGAGTTTCTCCCCGGTGCCCTGGGAATCCCATCCACGCTGGAGCTGGGGGCAAAGTGCCCCAGTTTGGGGGCCTCCCCTGCTCTCCCACCCCCCACTCCGCAGGGATCATTAACTCTTGCAGGCCCATCCTGTCCCCTAATGCCTGTGCCCATTCGGGGTGGTGGTGGGGGGACGACCATCCCTTCACCCTCCAGAATCTGGCTGCCTCTGGACCACACTCTCGGCTCCTTCCCCGTTTCACAGGGGGTTTGGGAGCTGGGGGCGTGTGAGACTGCTGGGTACCAGAGAGGCTGGACAAACGGACACACCCAGACAGGGGGCAGCTTGTCTCCTCTCCAGCGCCTGGCTCCTCTCTTTGCAGCGCATGGAGCTGCACATTCAGGAGCCCAGTGACACCTGGGGAACATCCCCTCCTGGCCTGGAGCAGCCAGAGAGCTTCCCAGAAGTCAGTCTGGCCCCAGCCCAAACTCTCTGTTCCCAACAGGTGCCTGGATCCTGCTCCCCTGCCTGATTTTGTGACCGATTTGAGTCTCTTGTTGTGTTAGCAAGTTGTACCTGTAGGAAATAAACTCCCTTCCCCTGTGATTTGCCTCCCCCCGTGTCTGTGCTGTGGACCCCGTCTTGGGGGACAGGACGTGTCGCCGTGCTGCCGGGGAAGCTCAGAAGCTGCTTGGGCTCCCGGATGGGCCAGGAGGCTCCCAGTTCTGTGGTGGGGTCTGGACTATACGGAGAGATACCTCTGCGAGATCTCCCAGACTGTAACCCCCCTCCAGGATTCTAAACCATAGAGACCCCTGGCAGCTCTACCAGAGTGTAACCCCACCAGGACTCCAAATCATAGAGCCCCTCGTGAATCCTCCCACCGTGTAATCCCTTCAGGGGGATTAGCAACCCTCAGCAGCCCTCCCAGACTCCTTTGGGATTCTAAACCATAGAGATGCTTGGAAGACGTCCCAGAGTGTAACCCCTGCAGGAGACCAAGTAATAGAGACTCCCCGAGAATGCTCCTAGATTGTAACACCCTCCAGGGCACTGTACTTTCTGGAGCAGTGTTTCTCAATGACCGGTCTGTGGCTCAGCACTGGTCCCTGAGATCTCCCTGACACAGTTTAGGAGGCAGCAAGCCGGTCCCTGGTATCAAAAAGCTTGAAAATACCTAGATCAGTGCAGGTGATAGCCCATTGGGAGCCCAAAGCAAGAATATTTTGGCTCCTCCAATACTAAAACAAGCAAATAGGGGTCCCCCTTGAGCTTCTTGGGGCCCTAAGCAATTGCTCAGTCTGCTTATGCCTAGAACCAGCTCTGCCCTAGATCATAATGCTCCCCAACCCATAACCATAGAGATATGGATAGTGACATGGCTAGATTGGTACTACATAGGTGGTCACTCTGGCCATATTCTGTGGCAAGGCTGGCAGAGAAAACTGTATCTCTATGGTTATTAGACTCCTGGACGGTGCCTGGAAGACTCACCATAGAGACCCTGCCCTAGAGTTTCTCTCAGCTGGCCTACAGCCCTGGACAATGCTAGTGCACTGGGTCACATAATGGATAGAGTGGTCCAGTGCAGGTAGCCACTCTTAGCTACATCTCTATGGCCTCAGGGTGGCTGTAGGGGATCAGTGCTCTATGGCACGGGTGGCCAACCTGTGGCTCCGAAGCGGTTCTTCAAACGTTAATATGCAGCTCCTTGTATAGGCACAACTCTGGGGCTGGAGCTACAGGCTCCAACTTTCCAAGGTGCTGGGGGGTGCTCACTGCTTAACCCCTGGCTCTGCCACAGGCCCTGCCCCCACTCCTCTGAGCTTGCCATGCTCTCGCTCCTCTCCCTCCCCCCCAGAGCCTCCTGCATGCCACAAAACAGCTGATCGGGAGGTGCAGGGAGAGAGTGGGAGGTGCTGATCGGTGGGCGGGAGATGCTGGGAGCGGGGGACGGAGAGCTGATGGGGGGGCTGCTGACGTATTACTGTGGCTCTTTGGCAATGTACATTGGTAAATTCTGACTCCTTTTCAGGCTCAGGTTGACCACCCCTGCTCTACGGTCAGGGAGCCCTTGGGGGGAGCAAAGGGGGGGAGTGGTTGGGCCGGGTGGGCAGAGCCAAACAGAAATGGTGGGGGGGAAGGAATCTATATTATGTAGATAAGTCAACGCATATTAATCCAACATGTCCCTGCTATTGCATACTTCTCATGAGATCCCTGGATCTCTGGTCCCACAGACAAGGGACTGGCCTGGGGATCTTGGTTTGCCTCCACAGTCTCCTGGGGAGAGACGGAAACACCAGACAGAGCAGGGCAGAATCCTCTCCCCCAGTGTTGTCAGCTCTCATGATTTTTCATGAGTCTCATGCTAATTATTTTTCCTTAAAGCCCCAGCTCCTGGAGTCAAGTGGAGATGTGATAATTCCGGCCTTCATTCTTAAAGAAAAAGTACGTTTCTAGCCCTCGTGGCTGTGGAGAAAGCTTCAAAATGTGACCCCCCATGCAGCCTAAAGGCTCACAAAGCAGAAGGCAAAGAAAAAGAACCTCAAATCTATTCTTTTTACCTAATCTCATGATTTTGGGTGAGCCTGACGCTCCTTGTCTGCCTCCCGCTGAAGTTTAGCAGGGGGCTTCCCCAGCCTGGTTATGCTTCAAACACCCCAAGGAAAGGTCCTCTGTTGCATTATGAGTGGGTGTAACAGATCCCAACCAGTAGGGGGCAGCACCCCCTAGAGGGGAAAGGCCCCATGTCCCTTTCCCCACCTCCCTGAGCCAGCCAGTCCCCTGCTCCTGGCTGGGGCTGGATCAGAGCTAGTGCCCCTGATATGTCCTTTGGACATTCACTTGGTTCTCAGTTCTGTCTCCTGGAGCTCCCTGTCCCTGCCAGGCTAACACGGGACAGTTACAGCTCCCCACCCCCATCATGAATATGCAAGAGGAGGTGGGCCAGAAATCTCCCAAGTGGCCAACCCTGCCCATGGTGCATTGCAAAGGGAAACTGCATTTCCCAGAGTCCCTTGCAAAGGGGACAGACCTAAGAGTGGGACAGGCTCCCATCCCCAGCCCGTTCCCACCCCCTTCGTTCCTGCCCAGAGCGGCAGGTGCTGAGCGTGGTCCCTGCCCCGGTGGGTCCAGGCGCCGGTGGGGTTCGAGGAGGTGGCCGTGTATTTCTCCCGGGAGGAGTGGGGGCTCCTGGACGAAGGGCAGAGGCAGCTCTACAGGGACGTCATGCAGGAGAATTACCAGACTCTGATCTCGCTGGGTGAGGCGCCGCTGCCCCTCGGGGATCAGGAGCTCGACGGGCTTTGATGGACCCGGGGCAGCTACGGCTCAGGGCTCTTCCCCGCTTAGATTTCTGGGGGATCAGCCCTGCTGCCCCCAGGCCCAGCAGCACAGGGACCGTCACCCCACAGGGCGGATCCCGTGTGCCCCCAGCAGAGAGTGGGGCCCGGGTTAAAGCCAGGGCGAGTTCTCCGTGCCAAGACCTCGGGGGGGGGGGGAATTTCACCAAGCTGGTCTCGCCTGTTTCCTTCCCTCCAGCAGAATTCCCTGTCCCCGACCCGACCGTGACTTCCCGTATGGAGCGAGGGGAAGAGCCGAGGGTCCCGGATCTCCAGGGCTCTGAGGAAAGGGAGTCCCCGAGAGGCACCCACACAGGTGAGGAATGAGCGACACCAGCTCGGAGACCGTCCAGGAGTGAAGGCAAAAGCTGGGATCCCAGCAAAGCTGCCGGGAGCCCCCCAGGTCTGTCTCCACTCGCTCAGTGTCATCCCCAGCAGGTGTCACTCCTGGATCCCACCCCTGGCAGGAACCCTCCCCTCCCCCAGCCTTTCTCTGAGGGCTCAGCTGGGCCCTTGGGGCAGCCCCAGCCCCTCCTCTCCCCTCAGGGAAGGGTTTGGGGGATTCGCTTCCTGCCCATCAGGTTTTCTGCTCAGCGATAAACCCCCCCTTTCTCCCCAGCGCCAGGAATGAGCCCCGGCTGGATTCTCTCTCTCTCCCAGCAGGTGCCGGGATGGAGAAGGAGAATCCTCAGCAGACAGGGCCTCTGGGAGCGGAGCTGCATGGGACCCCCGAGCAGGGGCAGAGTCAGGGCGGGACAGGCCGGCCCTATCAGTGCCCCGAGTGCGGGAAGAGTTTTGCCCGCAGCACCCTCCTGATCCGGCACCAGCGGATCCACACGGGCGAAAAGCCCTACAAGTGCGGGGAGTGCGGGAAGAGCTTCTACCAGAGCTCCAACCTGGCACAGCACTGGCGCACCCACACCGAGGAGAAACCCTACAGCTGCCCTGACTGCGGGCGCGGTTTCCGCCACAACGCCCACCTGGCGCAGCACCGGCGAACCCACACCGGCGAGCGCCCCTTCCCCTGCGCCCAGTGCGGCAAGGCCTTCAGCCAGCGCTCCAACCTGCTGCAGCACCGGCGCACCCACACCGGCGAGCGCCCCTTTGTCTGCACCCACTGTGGGAAGGGCTTCGGCGACAGCTCCAACCTGCTGCAGCACCTGCGCACCCACACGCCGGAGAGACCCTATCAGTGCCCCGAGTGCGGGCGCAGCTTCCGCCACGGCAAGCACCTGACCCAGCACCGCTCCCTGCACACGGGCCAGAAATCCCACTGCTGCCCGGACTGCGGGAAGGGCTTCAACTGGAGCTCCCACCTCGCCCAGCACCGGCGCATCCACACCGGGGAGCGGCCCTACCAGTGCCCCCAGTGCGGGAAGGCGTTCACCCAGAGATCCAACCTGCTGCAGCACCAGGCGCTCCATCGCCCTGCCCAGGACCTGGCTGAGCAGCTGCAGATGAGCCATGTGGCTTAGGGGGCTGGGGTCAGAGGTCATGCCAGAGAGGAGGGAGACCCGCCTCTCAGCATGGGATGCCTGGGATTAAAGGTCTGACAATGTCCGACACCCAGGACTCCCCCACAGCATGGACACGCCAACTAGACCCCACTCGGACGTGCTGCTAGGGAATGGGGGGTGAATTAAACAGGCTCCCAGAGGGGAGTTATTTGCTGGAGAGGAGAGCTGGGGATTTTATTAATAAAGGGTGTAAAGTAAGAGTGTGTGGGTGTGCAGCACTGCCCCCTGCTGGAGGGAATCGGTCGTGTGTGTGCAGCACTGCCCCCTGCTGGAGGGAATCAGTCTTGTGTGTGCAGCATTGCTCCTTGCTGGAAGGATGTGGGGCTGTGTGTATGTGTGCATGCATGTGCATAACACTGCCCCCTGCTGGAGGGATTCAGTCATGTGTGCACACGTGCACAGCACTGCCCCGTGCTGAAGGGATTTGGGGCTGTGTGTGTGTGTGTGTATTCCTGCTGCCCCCTAGTGGAGTAAATGAGCCCAGGTACCTGTGTGATTCTGTATCTAAGTGGGAATATAAGACACTTTCCCTGCTCACAAACCCTCTCCCGTCAACCCACGTGAAATCCAGATGGCAAGAAAAACAGCTTTTGTCCCAGAGGGAACACAAGCCTCAAGGCAGGACAAAATCCAGCTGTTGGCAAGGAAGAGAGCACTCTGCACTCCGCGGTACAGCCCTCCCAGAGCCAGGGCATCCGTCCCCTGCTCTAATCCACTAGACCCCAGTCCCCTCCCAGGGCCGGGGATTGAACCAGGGGTGCTGGGACAATTTGTGTAGTGTGGGGTGCTGAGAGCCAGTGAACCCTGTATAGAATGGAAACCACTTCAAGTCAGCCCACACGCCCCTAGTTCCAGCACCCATAGCTCGAACCCAGCTCTCGCAGCCCAGCTCTCCCCCAGGGTGCGACAGACAGGCATTCAGAGCAGCTGCATGGCTCTCCCAGAGCCACTGTGATTTCACACAGTGGAGGGCCCTGTTTGGGGGATCCCCCACGGGAGACATCTCACTCCGTTTGCAGGGCGGGCCAGAGAGATGCAAATCCCTCCTCTCCACCTGTTAAGCTCTGAGTCATTTCGGACTGGGTCTGTTGTTCAGCGTAATGTGGTTATGCCTGGGAATTGGCCCCTTGCCTGAAATCAGTCACCCTGAGCACTGGCTTTCCTCATTTGCTCCATGTGCAGCGCCTGGCACAACGGGCGCTCGATCTCAGTTGGGGTCTGTGCAGCGCCTGGCACAATCTTGGTCAGGGCCTGACTGAAGTGGGGGAAGAGGTGAGGGTTGGGACCCAGCTGGGGGGCTTGGAGCGGGAGGTGAGGGAGCCGGCAGGGTGTCCAGTGCAGGCTACGTAAGCAGCAAAGCACACGCCCCTCTAGCTGATAGTGATTGAAAAATCCTCTCTGCCCCGTGTCGGGGGCTGCCAGCTGTTCCCTGTGGGCTGGCACGTATTCTCTGATACGTGCTACACTCCCCTCCGGCGGTTGGCCTGTGTAATGGATAACAGCCCACTGCTGCTACCAGCAAAGGGGTGACTCCTTTCAGAGCTCAGGGCTGATGGGCATGGGCAGTAGTCAAGAGAGAATAACAACTTACTACTGCTGCTCGGCTCAAATAGGAGAGCCGGGTTGGGCTGTCCTCCCAAAGGCTTTGAATTCATTAGTGCTGGCGACTGCTGTACATGGAAGATAACAGTGTACTATGGCAGCCTGCAGGTGGCATTACTTTGCTCAAGTGGCAGCATGTTGTGATGTGGAAGGGTAGGCCCTGGGTTCAAATCCCGGTCAGGGCTGTTCTGCTGTGTGCTGCCAGCCCTTGTTGATGTTAGGGGGTGCTTGGCACTGCTTCAAATGGGGTGCTAGGCACCCCTGAATAGCAGCCACATTGACCTCAGGCTGTTGGGGCAGGTTTGTAGAGCTCTGAGCCTGGCCACCTGCACATTCTGGAGGCCCAGCATCCTAGCTGTCTGCTGGGGAGGGAGATAGCTCTCTCTCTCTGTCCCCGTACACCCCCTGTATCTCTCTCTCGCCACAGGCACTACCTCCGCTATCCTCATACCCCCAATCCATAAGAATGGCCGTACTGGGTCAGACCAAAGGTCCATCTAGCCCAGTATCCTGTCTTCCGACAGCGGCCAATGCCAGGTGCCCCAGAGGGAATGAACAGAACAGGGAATCATCAAGTGATCCATTCCCGGTTGCTCATTCCCAGCTTCTGGCAAATAGAGGCTAGGGACACCGTCCTGGCTAATAGCCATTGATGGACCTGTCATCCATGAATGTATCTAGTTCTTTTTTGAACCCTGTTATAGTCTTGGCCTCTGGCAAGAAATACTTCCTTTTGTTTGTTTTAAACCTGCTGCCTATTAATTTCATTTGGTGACCCCTAATTCTTGTGTTATGAGAGGTAGTAAACAACACTTCCTTATCTACTTTCTCTACACCGGTCATGATTTTATAGACCTCTATCATATCCCCACAGACTCCCCCAACCCTATACCCATCATATTTCTCTATCCCCATAGCCCCTCCCAGCCCCATACAACCCCCATCTCTCTATCCCCTTATACCCCCAACCCTATACCCCTCTGCATCTCTCTATCCCCATAGCCCCTCCCAGCCCCATACAACCCCCATCTCTCTATCCCCTTATACCCCCAACCCTATACCCCTCCGCATCTCTCTATCCCCATAGCCCCTCCCAGCCCCATACAACCCCCATCTCTCTATCCCCTTATACCCCCAACTCTATACCCCTCCATATCTCTCTATCCCCATAGCCCCTCCCAGCCCCATACAACCCCCATCTCTCTATCCCCTTATACCCCCAACCCTATACCCCTCCACATCTCTCTATCCCTATAGCCCCTCCCAGCCCCATACAACCCCCATCTCTCTATCCCCATATACCCCCATCCTCATACCCCCAACCCTATACCCCCCATATCTCTATCCTCATACCCCCCCATCTCGCTCTGTCCCCATACACGCCCTCCCCCCACCCTCCCCTGCTGGGTTTGTGGCCCGGCCCCACCAGAGACCCAGCAGGCAGATGAGCCAGTGCGAGAATTGGGCTCTGCAGCAACCCACCTAGCCCCACGGCTGGGGTGCTGCGACAGGGACTGCACCCCCCACAATGCCCTGCGTGGGGGAAACTACACCCCCCACAATGCCCTGCGCAGGGGAAACTACACCCCCCATAATGCCCCGGGCGGGGGTGGGGGCACGCGACAACCCCACTGCCTAGAGTCCCCCGCACCCTGCCAGCCTCGGTCCCCGCTGCTCCCGCGCCCCCTGCCCAGGTAAGTGCGGGCAGCCCGGCCCCGGGGGTGTGTCCCGGCCTGGGGGGCGGGGCGCTTCCCGGGCTCCTCCCCCCGCCAACGTGTCCCTCCGGCAGCGCCGGGCCGGCGGGGCGCATCGCTCCTGCCCTGCCCCGGGGTGCAGCCTGCGGGGGGGGGGGGGGGTCAGTGTAACTCACTAACTTCCCCCCCCCAACACCCACAGCGTATTTATAGCTCTGTGTGTGCAGGCAGCTACACTGCGTGTGTAATACCCACACGTGTGCACACCCACAACGTGTAACACACAGCGTGTAACACCCACACACTTGCACACCCACAATGTTAACACACAGAGTGTAACACCCACACACATGCACACACGCACAGCATGTAACACACGGAGTGTAATAACCACACGTGTGCACAGTGTAACCTACACACACAGCATGTAACACAGCATGTAATAACCATGCATGTGCACATAGAAAGCATTTATCACACAATGTAACACCCAAACCTGTGCATGCACACACAACATAACACATGGAGTGTAACACACACACACATGCACACACACAGCGAATGTAACACACAGAGTCTAACACCCACACATGTGCACAGAGCACGTAACAGACAGTAACACCCACATGCGTGCACACACACAACATATAATACACAGCATGTAACACAGTGTAACACCCACACATGCACACACACAGAGCATGTAACACAGTGTAGCACACATTGAGAGTGTGTAACAGGCACACACAGAGTGTAACACACATGCACACCACATGTAATGCACACACAGTGCAATGGACATGCACAGAGCATGTAATACACACTGCGCACACGTACAGAGCATAACATGCACACCCACCCACCCACATACACACAGTGTAACACGTATGCAGTGTAACATGAATGCACATGTGCAACATTTACCACACATGTACACAAAATGTGTAGCACACACACCATACTCTCACACACAGCGTAACACAGACTGCACACGTGCACTAATGCGCACACAGAGTGTAACACACTCACCACAGACAAAGGCTGCATTCAGATTGCGCGTGCCCACACCCGCTGTAACATGCCCACGGCGTGCAATGCACTGACTGTGCGCACACACCGAGTGTAACGCTGAGCATGTGCAGTCTCTGCATTACACTGGGTGTTTGTGTGCTGTGTGTACGTGTGACATTGTGTGTGTGTGTATGCAGTCAGTGTGTTGTGTTCTCTTCTTGTGCCATGGATGACTCCTTGCTCTGTCTAACGCCTCTCTCCCCCCCAGACCCGGCTCCGGCCATGCCCAGCCTGGGGGTCCAGCCGCTCTGCACGGAGCAGTACGGCTCCCGTGGTGCCCGTTGCTACCTGCCCTCACCCGACGGGCACCTAAGCTGTGTGGGGGATGAGCCGGGGCGTGTGGGATGGCGCTCACTAAAGGAGATCTTCATGGTGAGACGAGGGGTGGGGGGGTCAAAGGGCAAAGATGGGGAGTTGGGGGGAGCCAGGAGGGCTGACGGGTAATTCAGAGGTGGGCAGAGGAGGAGAGATTCAGAACTCAGAGGGGTAAATTGGGGGGCCCAAGGGATCAGGGTGGGGGGCACAGATTGGTTAGGGGGCTCAGCCAGGCTGCATCTGAGTGGGGAGGAGTTGGAGGTTATGAAGGCGAGCTGAGGGTGTAGAGGGAAGGAGGCAAGGGGAAGGGAGATTGGGGGCCTCGGAGGAGTTTACGGGGGGTTGGAGAATTTGTGGGGGGGCAGGGCTTGCTGTTGCCCAGGTGGAGATGTCAGGGAGGGAAGTGTGGTCTCTGATTCCCAGGGGAAGGTCCCTGTTCTGCTCACCCTTGGCCCCCACTTTTCTCCACTGCAGTCCGTGTTTCTGCCCCAGGGGTACCCTGAGAGTGTGAGCCAGGACTACCTGCCCTACCAGATATGGGACACCGTGCAGGTGAGGCAGTGAAGTGGGGGAGACTCACCCCAGCTCTGGGGGAGGAAGGGACTCAGCCCCCGACCTGGGGGATTGGGGGTGCACTGGGAGTCAAGCAGACCCAGTCCTGGGGGAGGGGGGCGCTGCGGGGGAAGGGGACCCAGCTCCAACCCTTGGAGGAGGGAGTACCCTGGGGGGGCAAGGGAACCTTAGCAGTGGGTTTTGGGGGGTCAGAGTGCAATGGGGTGTGGCCCAGTCCCCCTCTTTATAGTACTGGGGTGTGGGGGGGACTGGCTGAGGGCAGAAGGGTGTGATGGGGGTAATGGTGAGCACTGGGAAGCCAGGGGTGGGGAGAGGTTGGTCAGCGTACTTGCCCCTCCCCCAATAGTAACAGCCTCCCCTGTTCCCCCCCAGGCCTTTGCCAGCAGCATCACGGGGGCGCTGGCCACGCAGGCCGTGCTGAAGGGGGTGGGCGTGGGGGACCAGACCTCGACTGTTGCTGCAGCCACAGTCACCTGGATACTCAAAGGTGAGACACACACCCCTGAATCACCCTGGAGACACCCACTCCACAAATCCCTACCTCTGATCCCACCATCGAAGAAGGCCATATTGGTTAAAAAACTGGTGGGGAAGTGACAGCAGCTTCAAAAATATAAAAATAACATGTAATGACTAGAAGAAAGGGGAAACCTCATAGTAATGATTATAAATCAGAAGCTAGGAGTTGCAGAAAATTGATAAAGGAAGCAAAGAGACACAAGGAGAAATCTATGACCAGCAGAGTTAAGGACAGTAAGAAGGAGCTTTTTAAGTATATTAGGAACAAAAAGAATCCTGACAGCGGTATTGGTCCATGACTAGATGGAAATGGTCTAATTAATAATAATAATGCAGAAAAGGCAAGAGTGTTCAATGTTTTCGTTCTGCATTTAGGGCAAAAACAAATGATGTTGTCATATAACAGAATCACACTTTTTTCCATTCCACTAGTATCTCTAAAGGGATAGTAACTAAGTAACTACTTAAGTTGGACATTTTAAAATCAGCAGGTCCAGATAACTTGCATCCAAGAGTTTTAAAAGAGCTGGCCGAGGAGCTTCCTGGACTGTAAATGTTGATTTTCAATAAGTCTTGGAGCACTGGGGAAGTCCCAGAAGACTGGAAGACAGCTCATGTGACAACATTTAAAAAGGGGTAAACAGAATGACCTGAGTAATTATAGGCCCATCAGCCTGACATCGATCCCAGCCAAGAAAATGGATCAGCTGATACGGGACTTCATTAAGGAAGAATAAAGGAGGATAATATAATTAATGCCAGTTGATATGGATTTATAGGAAAATAGGGCCTGTCACACTCACTGATCACTTTGTTTTGGGTAAGATTACAAGTTTGATAAAGGTCACACTTGTAATAGACTTCTGTAAGGCTTTTCACTTGGTACCGCACTACATTTTGATTAAAAAAACTAGAACGATGTAAAATGAACGTGGCCCACATCAAATGGATTGAAAACTGGCTAACGGACAGGTATCAAAATGTGCCTGTGAATGGGGAATTCTCACCGAATGGGTGTGTTACCAGTGGGGTCCTGCAGAGATCGGTTTCTGGCCCTTTGCTGTTTAATATTCGCATTAATGACTCGCCAGAAAACATAAAATCATCGCTGATGACACAAAAAGTCTGGGGAGTGGGAAATAACAAAGAGGAGAGGTCACTGATACAGAGGGATCAGTTGAGCTGGGCTCAGGTGAACAATACACGTTTTGATACAGCTAAATATATAGGTATAGGAACAAAAGAGTGTGGGCCAGACTTACAGGATGGGGGGACTCTGTCCTGGGAAGCAGGGATGCTGAAAAAGATTTGGAAGTCCTGGTGGATAATCAGCTGAACGGGAACCCCCAGTGCGAAGCTGTGGCCAAAAGAAGTCATGCGATCCTGGGATGCATAAACGGGGATCTTGAGTAGGAGCAGAGAGGTTATTTTACCTCTGTATTTATCCCTGGTGCGTCTGCTGCTGTGTCCAGTGCTGGAACCCACAATTCCAGAAGGATGTTGATACATTGGAGAGGGGTCGGAGAAGAGACACGAGAATTATTAAAGGATTAGAAAACCTGCCTTATAGTGACAGACCCAAGGAGCTCAATCTCTTTAGCTGAACAAAGAGAAGGTTATGGGGTGACTCGATCACAGTCAGTAAGTACCTACATGGAGAACAAATATTTAATAGTGGGCTCTTCAGTCTAGCAGAGGGAGGTGTAACAGGATCTAGACAAGTTCAGACTGGAAATAAGGGTAAGTATTTCACAGTGGGAGGAATTAACCACTGGAACAATTTACCCAGGGTTGTGGTGGATTCTCCATCACTGACAATTTTAAAATCAAGTTTAGATGTTTTTCTAGAAGCTCCATTCTAGGAATTACCCTGGGGCAGGTCTCTGGCCTGTGTTATCCAGGAGGTCAGCTGAGATGATCGCAATGGTCCCTTCTGGCCTTGGAATCAATGAATATGTGAATCCATCCCGGCCTGGGACTGCCCCATACCTGAGTTCCCCTCCTTGATGTATGCCAGCCTGGGACATCGCTCCCTTCCTCCCACTAACCTCAACAGTATCCCCCAGACTCCCCTGAACCCCCCATTCACCCTGCGGGATCTGCCATTTCCTTCGCTGCCCCTGACAGCCCTCTCTGTCTCCCCTGCAGACGGGACGGGGATGCTTGGCCGGATCCTTTTTGCCTGGATGAAAGGGTGAGTGGCACACTCTATGGAGGGGGAGGTTTCTGGGTCACCAGTGCTGGTGAGGTTATCTCCCCTCGTGACCTCTTCTCTCCCTCCCCCCAGGAGCAAACTGGACTGTGACGCCAAGCAGTGGAGGTGAGTGAGGAAAGGACCTGGCCCCCTCCTTTCCCCAGGACATCCCTCCCACAACCCCTCATCCCCAGGGTGCCCTTCACCCCGACAGCCTGGGATGCCCCTCATCCTAATATCCCCATGGCAGATCCCCGCTTGCTGACCATTACATGATCTTTGACCTCTGAAACTTAAATGCATTGGTCTTGTCCTCTGCACGTGATTGGACAATCCTGATCTTCATCTTCTGACCGTCCATTGTGCAATACTTGCCTTGTGACTGCATGGTGTGACCTTTGCCCTCTGACCCCCATTGAGTGAACCTCGACTTTTGACATTTGTTGAGCGATACTTGACCTTTGACCTCAACCCCTTGGTGACCTTCACTCTTTGAACCTCGTGGTGCAATTCTCAACCTCATAGCCTGTTGAGTGCCCTCTGACCTCCCTCATGACCTCTAACCCTTCACCCCTGACCATCAGCAGGCAATCATGAACCTCTGACCCCTGTTTAGTGCCCAGTGTCCTCTGAACCCCATTGAGTGACACGTGAGCTCTAACCCTGCAATGCCCCACCACTCTTGCCCCTTGTGCCCTGTAGGCTCTTTGCAGATGGGCTCAATGACCTGGCCATCTTCATGGAGATCTTGGCCCCTGCCTTCCCAGCATGCTTCACTCTCATCGTCTGCACCAGCGGCTTCTTCAAGGTAGCAGGGAGTGGGTTGGCATGAGGGGGTTTGGCGTGTGGGGTGAGGGGATTGATGCAAGGGGTTGACTTTGGGAGTTGGTGGGGGGATTGGCCTGAGGGGAAGAGGGTTGGTTCAGGGGAGGGGGCTGGTGTGATGTGGGTGAAGGGTTGGCATTGGGGGATTGGGGCATTGGCACAGGGGGAGGGGTTGGCATGGGGTGATTGGTAGGGGGTTGGCGCTGGGGCAAAGGATTGGCAGAGGAGCAGGGGATGGCATCAGAGCCGCGTGGACGGCAGAAGTTCCATTTCACGAAGGAGTTTGTGCTTTTGAAATTTGGCTGCATTCTCCATCAGAGCAAAACCTGACCGTTTCGATATTCTCCACGACGGAAAATTCCAGAAAACCTTCATTGCAGCTCCTTGGAAACATTTTCCTTCATTGTCACCTCTTTGTACTATATAACACAGCATGAACCCCATAGTGGGGTCGATGCACTAGAGAATTCTATGGCCATCGATACCAAAACAAAATAAAAACAATCCAAACAAACAGTATTTTCTAAATCAAGAGTAGGGACATTGTCGGAACATTTTTGTCCCCGTTTTCTTTTTTTCCCCCCGATGAAATTCGTCTGGAGCCGCCCTGATTTCATGGGAACCTCATATTCCCATGGGATACGGCTCTGTCTTAAGTCTTTCCCACCGACTCTCGTTGGCATGAGTCCTGCACCCCACACCCGAACCCCTTTCCTCTCTCTCTGCCCCAGTGCATCGTGGGAGTAGCTGGAGGCGCCACCCGGGCAGCCCTCACCATGCACCAGGCCCGGCGGGACAACATGGCGGACGTTTCGGCCAAGGATGGGAGCCAGGTGGGATCCTGCTGGGGCCAATGTTAAGGGGCACTCCACAGTGCAGCGGGTGGGGGCGCTCCAGGGGGCAGAGGGGACAGACTCTCCCAGAATGCAGCAGGGCGGAAATGCCCGGGGCGGTGGGGGTTGTACCCCACCTCTGCAGATGCCCTCACTCACTCCTCTCCCCCCCAGGAGACCCTGGTGAATTTAGCCGGCCTGCTCGTTAGCCTCCTCCTCATCCCCCTCGTCACCGACAGGCTCCAGTGAGTGACCCCAAGGGCAGGGATAGCACAAGTGTTGGGGAGTGGGAGGGTCAGGGGATTGTGGGAGGCGGGGGGTGCAGGGGATTGTGGGAAGGATTGTGGGGGATTATGGGAGGTGGGAGGCAAAAGGAATTGTGGGCAGGGTTGTGGCAGGCAGAGGGGATTGTGGGGGATTGTGGGTCTGGCTGGGCCTGCCCCTGTCTCTGCCCTCCCCCACAGGCTCACCTACGCCCTCTATGGCCTGTTCACGGCTCTACACCTCTACGCCAACTACCGGGCCGTGCGCGCCGTCTGCATGGAGACGCTCAACCGGGCCCGGCTGCGCCTCGCCCTGCGCCACTTCCTGTGCCAGGGCTGTGTGCCCATGCCCACCCATGCCAACCCACGGGAACCCCTGCTGCCAGGTGACCACGGGGGAAAGAGGATACAGGGGGAGAGGGGAAGAGGAGAACCCCAGCATGGGCAGATGCAGAGAGACCAATTCTCCCGAGAGGGGAAAGGCCCCATGTCCCATTCCCTGCCCCCCTAAGCCAGCCAGTCCCCCCACCCTTGGGCGGGATTGGAGCCAGTGCCCCAGATAGGGGAAAGGCCCGTGTCCCATTTCCCCCCATACCCAACTGACTAGACTCTTTGCTCCTCACCTGTCCACAGAATTCCAGCAGCATCTCAGGATAACTCTAGGAGCCCCACTCCACCTGCTGGTCTCCAGGTGAGTAACAGATTTAACTTGTCCCTCATCCCTCCCCAGGGATTGGCCCCTCGGCCCAGCCAGCACAAGTCTCTAGGGAGACCTCTTGACACATTTATTCTAGTTGCGGTTCCTGCTCATAGAAACCTGTGTGTCTTTGGTGGATCTTCTCCCTGTAACATCTTGTGGCGGGGAGTTCCAGAGGCTAAACATGTCTGGTCCATTCATAGTGAGCATCTCCTTCTTTGCAAAAACAACAAGGAGCCCGGTGTCACCTTAAAGACTAACACATTTCTTTGGGCATAAGCTTTTGAGGGTAAAAAACCTCACTTCTTCTTTGCGTATTCTTTCCCTCTGTCTATCCCACAGCGTAGCTGAGTTCCAGCAGGCCTGTGAGGGCAACTTGAGGAACTATCTAATCGCTCTGAACCGAAAAGCTGGTGAGGAGGGACCGGGAGGAGGAATGAGACCCAGGTGTCTGGGATGGCAGCCATAGGGGGCAGAGACCAAGAAGGGAAATGGGACCCTGGTGCCTGGCACGGCAGCCGTAGGAGACTGGGGAGGGAAATGGGACACAAGCGTCTGGGATGGCGGTGTGGTGAGATGGTGCGGGACACCCTGCTGTGTCCTTCTCCCCACAGGCACCGTGGCTGTGGCCCTGCGCCATGGGGCGAGCAGTGTGGACACCATCCAGGCCTGTTCCCACGCCCTGCTGCTGGAGACCCTGCTGTGCCAGGCCCTGCCCCCAGGTGCCGTGGAGGAAGAGATGCTACAGAAGCTGCAAAGGCAGCTGTGTGGAGGTGAGGGGCGGGGTGACCAGACACCCCCTGTGCCTGATCCTGTGGGGGGAGGAGGGGGGCTCATCTAGGGGTTTCCCAGCACCTACCCTTCATCCACAGCCAGCTCTGTTGTGTCTTTCAGCCCCTGACGGAGAGGTCTGGGCTGTGCTGACGGAAACTCACCAGCTGCTGGACAGGCTGTTCCCACGGTTCCTAGCAGGTAACTGGGAGCACCCCTATTGCTCCTCTCTGGGGAGAGCGCCCCCTGCTGGGGAACATCCCCACCCCCTGCACTCAGCCCCGGCCCTTCCCTGTGTCCCCCTGCCTGGGGAGAGCGCCCCCTCCTGGGGAACATCCCCACCTCCTGCACTCAGCCCCGGCCCTTCCCTGTGTCCCCCTGCCTGTGGAGAGCGCCCCCTGCTGGGGAACATCCCCACCCCCTGCACTCAGCCCCGGCCCTTCCCTGTGTCCCCCTGCCTGGGGAGAGCGCCCCCTGCTGGGGAACATCCCCACCCCCTGCACTCAGCCCCGGCCCTTCCCTGTGTCCCCCTGCCTGGGGAGAGCGCCCCCTGCTGGGGAACATCCCCACCCCTTGCACTCCCAGTCCTGGTCCCACCCCTTGCAGGGCCCCGGGCCCTGGGAAGAGCACCCTGTGCTGTGGAGACCCCACCCCCCATGCTCTCGGCGCATGGGGCTTCCCCATTGGCCCCCGCCCTGGGGAGATTGGAGAGAGACCCCCACCCACTGCATTTCCAGCCCTGGGGTCAGGGACGGCTCCAGGGTTTTGGCCGCCCCAAGCAGCCACAAAAAAAAAAAAAGCCGCGATCGCGATCTGCGACGGCAATTCGGCGGAAGGTCCTTCACTCCCAGGCGGAGTGAGGGACCGTCCGCCAAATTGCTGCCGAATAGCTGGACCTGCCGCCCCTGTCCGGAGTGGCCGCCCCAAGCACCAGCTTGCCAAGCTGGTGCCTGGAGCCGGCCCTGCCTGGGGTGTCCCCTGTCCCATGGAGAGCGCCCCCTGCTGGGGAAACACACACACCATCTCCTGGCCCTGGGCTGGTCTGTCTCTTGCAGGGCTGGTCTCGGCAGGCTGGGTCACGGATCGGAACCTGCTTGGAGCAGAGGAATGGCGTCTGGATTGGACCCCAAAGGACAAGAAAGTCCTGTAGACCTGCCCCCCTCCCCAGCAACCCCAACGAGACCAAAACGTTCTGTGCCTTAGTGGGCTCACCCCAGTGAGTTGACTGGGACCAGTGGCTGAAGGATGCAGATTCGATCCAGCTCCATGTGGGACCAGTTACACACACTGTGAATCCAACGTGCTCTGCACCCCTGTACTGCTGGGAATAAAGATTTTATATATAGACATAGACATGGGGCTTTTCCCTGCTAGGGGGCACAGCTGAGATGCAGCCACCTCTTGGTTGAGGTGCAGGGGCTGTTTATACGGCGATCCCTCACCCAGCACTGAGATGCAGCCACCTCTGGTGCAGGGTGTGGGGACTGTTTATACGGGGATCCCTTTTCTGGCGTTGTGTTGCAGCTCCCTCTGAGGTGAAGTTCGGGGGCTGTTTATACAGGGGTCCCTTGCCTGGCACTGAGATGCAGCCACCTCCAGGGTGGGGCACAGGGGCTGTTTATACAGGGATCCCTCGCCTGGGCTGAGATGCAGCCGTATCTGGGGCATAGTTCAAGCCCCTACTGTTTGCAATCCCACCGTGTGTGCGTGGCCAGGTGATGTCACGGTCCTGCTGTGTGGGGTGATGATGAGACCATAGGCTTGTGCGGAGCCAATTTCATGAGGGAGGGCCCGGCCCCTCCGTGCAAGTCTTGTGAGTCATTGTGCACATGTGGTGTGATGGCCATCGCTGAGCACTGGCGAGGTGGAAGAGACGGATCCCGGCCAGCAACATCCTTGCTCCCAGTGAGTGTGTCTGGGTTGGCTTCGCCCTGTGTGTGTGTGTGGTGATTTGTGTGTTGTTGTCATTCTCTGTGTGTGTGTTATTCTCTGTACCCTTGTAGTGGGTGTGATTTTGTGTTAGTGTCATTCAGTGTTTTTCTGTGTGTGTTTGTGATTGTGTTAGTGTTCTCTGTGTGTGTGCAATTTTGTGTTTGTGTGAATGTTACCCTCTATTGTTATAGTGTGTGTGATTGTGTGTTAGGAGTAGTTTCTGTACCCTCGTGTGTGTGATTGTATGTCAGTGTGTGTGTCTTGTTCTGCATGCCCTTTTGTGTGTGAGTGTGTGTCACTGTCATTCTGTGTGCCATATTGTAGGAGGCTGCTGGGGGGTGTCTGTGCTGAGTTGTGGGGTGTGTGTGCGTATGCATGCACCAGCATCAGTAGATATCAGCTGTCTGAGAGTCGCTGTCCTGCTATCAGTGTGTGCGTGTGTGCATGTTGCAGGGTGTGGGTCATTGTGTCAAATGTGTGTGTTGTATCTGTGCCGGTTGTACCGTATGCTGTCAGTGAGTGTGTGTGAGCTTTGTTTCCTGTGTGTATAAACAGTAGGGTGTGTCACTCAGGGCAGGTGTGTGTTATGTTATTAATGCGTGTGGGGGGGTGTCCTGTTCCGTGTGTGTGGGACCCAAAGGCCAGGAGTCTCTCTCCCAGCCACTGTGCGTCAGTGGGTATGTGTATATTTGTGCATGTTTCCTCTGTGTGAGAGTGGGTGGCTGTGTCTGTAGGTTTTCAGGAGTCACAGCCCACCCTCAGCTGCTGTGTGTTATGTGTGTGTATGTCTCTGTGTGTGTTACACCATGTTATTATCTGTGTGTACATGATACTGTGTCTATGCATGTGTGTGACGTGTGTTACACTGCATGTTACACATAGACATAGTGTGTGTGAATTACACTGTGCTCTGAGTGTGATACAATAAACTGTATGTGTTTTTCCCTGTGTATGTATTACATTTGTGTGTGCAACTGTTACACACAGACACACACAAAGAGTATCTCGGTGTGTGTGTGACACTGTGCTCTGTGTGTGACGCGGTTACGCTTTCTGTGTTACACTTAGTGTTTTACACTGGTTTATGCTCTCTTTGTGTGTTACACCCTATGTGTTTTACATTTGTATGTGCAACACTTTTGCTGTGTGTCTATCAGAGTGTGTGTGTTATATTGCTATGCTCTGTGTGTTACGCTCTGTGTGTTACACTGTGCCTGTGCACAACATTGTTCTGCTCTGTGTGTATGACACCGTGTATCTGTGTGTTTGTGTTATGCTGTGTGTAACTGTGTGGTCTCGGGGAGTGGGCTGGCTCTGTCTTGGGGGTGCTGTCTGGCCCCATGGCAGCCCCAAGCCTGGGCACTGCTCTCCTGATGGGCGTGGGGGACCCAGCCTGACTTTGGGGGATGCCCCTGGGGCAGTGACTCCCCTTTGCCCCAGGCTGGGATCTCCCAGGCAAAGGCAGGCTGTGCAGAGCATCTCATAATTCCCAGGGGTGAGTGCCCAGTGCCTGGGTCCCATTCCCTGTCCCGGTTTCTCCCCCAGGGGTGAGCCGTGGTGTGTGCATGGTGCTGTACGTGTCCCCCCAGGATGGCCATCCCCAGGCTTTCCCTGCGGCGCCATCTACCCCGGATTCCTGGCCATGCCCTGCGGCTCCGCTCCTGGCAGATTCTCAAGCCCCTCACCCGTGCTGGGCTGCAGCCCACCAGCAAGGTCAGGGCATGGGGGGTAGAGAAGGGGCCAGCGAGGGGGAGGAACTGGGGAGAAGGGGGACAGAAGAAGGGATGGGAGGGATCTGGGGTGGGAGGGGAGGAGTGGGGGGAGGGGGTATATAGGGGGCTCTATGGGGCGAGTGCCCCCTGCTGACTCTCCCCGCTGCAGGCCTTGTACTGCTGCGCCCCCACCCGGCTGCTCTCGCGACTCTGGGGGGTGCTGACAGGGCTGGCGCTGCCCCGCTGGCTGCGACGCCCCCTGCTGGCGCTCTACGTCTGGGCCTTCTCCGTCAACATGGCCGAGGCGGCTGAGGAAGATCTGAGTGGCTACCGCAGCCTTGGGGAGCTCTTCCGGCGCCCGCTCAAGCCCTGGGTGCGTCCCATCGCACCCTATGACATGGTATGTCCTGCTCTGTCCCCCCCATTGCCCTCCCATGGCATGGTACGTCCCGCCTTGCCCCCCCCATTGCCCTCCCATGACATGGTACATCCCACCTTGCCCCCCATTGCCCTTCCATGGCATGGTATTTCCCGGCCTGCCCCCATTGCTCTTCCATGGCATGGTATGTCGTGCCCTGGACCCCCATGACATGGTAGGTGATGGTGCTTCCCATTGTTCTCCCATGGCATGGTATGTCCTACCCAGCTCCCCCATTGCCCTCCCATGACATGGTAGGTCCCTCCCATTGTTCTCCCATGGCATGGTATGTTCCACCCTGCCACCCCATTGCCCTCCCATGACATGGTATATCTTGACCGGCCCCTTCATTGCCTTTCTATGTCATGGCAGGTCCCCCCTTCCCCAGCAAAGCTCCTCATGGGATGGTATGTTCAATCCCACCCCTCCACGTTACCGTTACCTTCCACTCCTGCACCCCCTACAATATGATTGGTTGCATTTTGTTCTCCCCTCACCATGGCATGGTATGTCCCACCCCTCCTGCACAAATTATGGTATGTCCCATCCCCCCTCCACATGGTATGTCTCATTCTCCCCTCCCCCCTGTACCCCATATCATGGGTCTTCCCTTCCCATGAAACCCCTTTGACATGGTATGTCCCGATGCCCACAGTGACAATACACATGCACATCCCTCCCTGAGGCCAGGCTCCCCAGGGTCCCAGACCTCCCCGCCTGCCTTGGCCCGCGTGTGTGCCCAGCAGCGCTGCGAGCTCAACATGGCTGTGCCAGCAGCGGCACATGAGCCTCCCTCGCGTGTGAGACACAAGCACATTCCCCAGGGCTCCGGGCCTGGTGCTTTCACAGCCTGGCTTTTCACGAGAGCTTTGCACTGTCTGTGCACGGGCCGGCACGGGCCCTCCCCAGAGCCCTGCCCCTGCCTTCCCAGGGCGCTGCTCCCTGGGGTTTGGGAGTGCCCCCATCTTTGCTCAGCTGGCACAGGTGTGAACACCCTGGCCTGCCCTCGTGAATCCCCATGTGAGGCCATCCCCGCTTCTCATCCTGTCCCGGCTGGTTGCAGGTCAGCCCGGCAGATGGCTGCATCGTGCACCTGGGCCGGGTGCGGAGGAGCCGCCTGGAGCAGGTGAAGGGGGTGACGTACTCCCTGGAGAGCTTCCTCGGGCCCCAGGACTGGAGGGAAGATGGGGGTGAGCGAGGGGTTCGGGGTGGGCTGATGTGGGGGTTGGGCTTAGGATCCAATCCAGGGGGGGTGGCTGGGATAGATCCCAGGGGCCAATCTGGGGGCCAAAGGGGCCACGCTGGGGGGGACAATCCGTGTGTATGTGTGTCCCCCAATCCAAGGCAGGTGCAGATTAACCCTTTGCTGTCCGTCTCTCTTCCCCAGGCCGGGATCTCTCCCCATGGTGGCGCCGGGGGCACCGGCTCTATCAGTGCATCATCTATCTAGCGCCGGGTGACTACCACCGCTTCCATTCGCCCACCGACTGGCACATCCGGCACCGCCGGCACTTTCCTGGTACGGCACAGCCAAGGGGGGAGCAGGCTGCGGAGGCGGGGGGCCTGGACCCGATTGTCACTCACGCTGGGGTCTCCTCTTCCCTCCCATCTGTCTGCCTGCCCTGCCCCGTGCCCGTCCGTGGCAGGCTCCCTGATGTCGGTGAGCCCGAGTGTGGTGCGCTGGATCCCGGGGCTGTTCTGCCACAACGAGCGGGTGGTGCTGAGCGGGGAGTGGGCTCACGGCTTCTTCTCCCTGACTGCCGTGGGGGCCACCAACGTGGGCTCCATCCGCATCTACTGCGACCAGGTGGGGCTGGGGGCAGAGAGAACTGGGAGCCCTGGAGAGGGGGACAACCCTCTGCTGTCCTGATGGGGTCCCTGGTGAGCGTGTGTGCTTGTGGGGTCCGCACGCGGGGGGAGTCCTGGTGAGCACGCACAGGCTCATGGGATTGCATGTGGGGGGGCCCTGGCAAGTGTGCACACACTTGCACGATCAGATGTGGGGGGTCCTGGTGAGCGTGCACATGCTCGCACGGTCAGATGTGGGGGAGGCCCTGGTGAGTATGTGTGTGCTTGTGGAATCTCACGTGGGGGGTCCCTGGTGCGTGCACACGCATTTGTGGGATCAGACAAGGGGGGCCCTGGTAAGTGTGCGTGCACTTGTACGATCGCACATGGGGGGCCTCCCGGTGAGCATGTGCGCCCATGGGATTGCATGTGGGGGGGCCTGGTGAGCGCATGCTCTGGTGGGATTGCACATGGGGGGGGCTAGTGAGCACGTGCTCCCGTGGGATTGCATGGGGGGGGGGGGGGTGAGCGCACAGTCACATGGCTCTTGCGAGCCAGAGCAGACGTGGAACAAGGGGGTACCTGTCACCATGGTAACCATGGCCCCCTTTCTCTCCGGCAGGACCTTCACACCAATTGCGCCCGCCACGTGCAGGGCCGCTACCACGACCTCAGCTACTTGGCTTGGGCAGGGCCAGACGGGGTCCCCACCCCCAAGGGATCTGGCCTAGGCGAGTTCAACCTGGGCTCCACCATCGTCCTTCTCTTCCAGGGGCCCCGGTGCTTTGGCTTCCGCACCAGTGCTGGGCGCAGGGTGCGGGTGGGGCAGGCGCTGGGCAGCCTGTGACGCGGCGGGCAGAGGAGCAGGCCCCCATTTCAGGACGGGACCCCGATTTCCTGGGGAGATTGGAGAACCCCTTCACTGCCATGGGGGAGACACCCCAGATTCGGTGGAGTACAGGGAGGCGACACTAGACTTGTGGGAGAAGGGAAGCCCCCATTTCAGATGGGAGAATTGGACCCCTCTTTACTGGGGGGAAGGGAGGGGTCCCCCATTCCAATAGCCCCTCCAGCTTTTTGCTGAGGAATGTGGGGGGCTTTGACACCCCTTAAGAATCATGGAGGAAACATAGAAGTGACCCTGATCTTAGCAGGAGATGGGATTTTTGGAGGCAGGAGCACGAGGAACCCGTACATTCAAGAGGGGGGACAGAGAGCCCCCCCATACTAGGAGAAGGGACCCCACTTTCCAGGGAGGGAATATGGGGTGAATCTGTGGCCCCCCACCTTTAATTCCAATGGGGGTAAAAAGAGGATACTTGGTTTTAAGTGTGGGGGGGTCCCAAATTCAGCGGGGGGGCATGGGGGTGAGACCAAGGCCCCCCCCTTAATTCCAACGGGGGATGATGTGAATGGCTCAGGGGAGCTCCTTCCCAGATCCTTTGGGGTTGAAATGTGGGGGGAACTTTTGTACCATCCTCTCTGCCCCTCACCCCCCCCCCCCGCCCCATAAAGCAGTCTGAGCACCAGGGGGCAGAATAACTCTGAAATAGAGCTTTCTATTTTCATATACAGCCTGTTTGTGTGCATTTGCGGTGGGAGACGGACCTGGAGCCTTTCCCCTCTAGGGGGCGCTGGCTCCGATCTGGCCCTGGGCTAGGGGATTGGCTGGCTTAGGGAGTGGGGAACAGGACCTGGGGCCTTTCCCCTCTAGGGGGCGCCGGCTGTGATCTGGCCCTGGGCTAGGGGATTGGCTGGCTCAGGGGGTGGGGAACGGGACCTGGGGCCTTTCCCCTCTAGGGGGCGCCAGCGCCAGCCCAGAAAAGCAACCACCGGCTGCAGTTTCCCATTCATTTATTTGTCTGTTGCTTCCCCTCCACACTCTTCCCAGCCTGAGTTTCATGGGGCGGTGGGGGGAGGCCGGGCTGGGGGTCGGTGAGGGGCTGGGGGTTATGCTGCCCCCTTCCGTTTCCACCCTCTTCCTGTGGTCTCTGCACTGGGTTTGGGGGGGAGGGGAGCCCCTGGAAAATACCTTGGGGGAGGGGGAAGGGGGGTACACAAGCCCCTCTCTGACAGCTGAGGTGCACAGTGGGGGGGGGCTATGGCATAGGGCAGAGGGGACCCCACCACAGGGAGAGGATGTGTGTGGGGAGGCTACAGGAACGGGGAAGGAAAAGAGGGTTTATTTGGCGGCAGTGGGGGGCTGAGGAGGTGGGAGGTGGCCTGGGAGCCCCATAGCAGAGGCAGGAGCTGCCGTGGGCTCCCCGCGGTGGGGCTCAGAGACGGGAGGGCTCCCCGTGGCAGAGGCTCAGGCGTAATAGCCCCACAGGAAGAGGGCGATGGCCATCATGACAATGGCGTTGAGGTTGACGACCCGGCTCCAGGTTGGGTGCTCCGTGATGTCCGGCAGCCGCTCCACACCCGGCTCCGGCGCCCGCCGCGCTGCACCCCCCAGGCTGCAGAGCCAGGCCATGCAGCGCCCCACGCAGCCCTGGGGCTGACCGGCCGGGGGGCCTGGCGGAAGAAAGAGAGTGAACAGCGCCCCCTGCCGAACAGAGCCCCCTGCCTGTCCCCCTGCAGCCCAGCGCCCACCTGCCGAGCCCCCCGCCTGCCCCCCTGCAGCCCAGCGCCCCCTGCCGAGCCCCCCGCCTGCCCCCCTGCAGCACAGCGCCCCCTGCTCAGCCCCCGCCCCGCCCCCTGCAACACAGCGCCCCCTGCCGAGCCCCCTGCCCGCCCCCTGCAGCCCAGCGCCCCCTGCCGAGCCCCCCTGCCCGCCCCCTGCAGCACAGCGCCCCCTGCTCAGAGCCCCCCGCCCGCCCCCTGCAGCACAGCGCCCCCTGCCGAGCCCCCTGCCTGTCCCCTGCAGCACAGGGCCCCCTGCCGAACACAGACCCTGCCTGTCCCCCTGCAGCACAGCGCCCCCTGCCGAGCCCCCCGCCTGTCCCCCTGCAGCACGGCGCCCCCTGCCGAACAGAGCCCCCCGCCTGTCCCCCTGCAGCACAGCGCCCCCTGCCGAGCCCCCCCGCCCCCTGCAGCACAGCGCCCCCTGCTCAGCCCCCCCCCGCCCGCCCCCCTGCAGCACAGCGCCCCCTGCTCAGCTCCCCGCCCGCCCCCTGCAGCACAAGCGCCCCCTGCCGAGCCCCCCCCCGCCCGCCCCCTGCAGCACAGCGCCCCCTGCTGAGCCTCCCGCCCGCTCCCGCGCAGCACAGCGCCCTCTAGAGCCCCCACCCTTCCACCTCCAACACGTGCTCCACAGCCCCGTTCGCGGCCACTCCCTGTTGCTGCCTTGTTTCTTGCCCTCCTTCTCTCCTCCTCCTCCTCCGTGTCCAGGTCCACGCGCTCCTCTTTGCTGTGACGCAGGCTGAACACCAGCCGGTGTAGCTGGGGAGGGGGGTCGCACGGTGAGCACTCTGCACTGGGACGCCTGGGTCCCATTCCCCGTCCTGCTCCCTCCCCCTAGGGGCGAGTGCCCTGTACTGCTGTTCCGGACACCTGGGTCCCTTTTCCTCCCTCTTTGTCTCTCCCCCTTAGGGGCAAGCACCCTGCGCTCCTGTCCTGGACACTTCCCCACCCTGGTCTCTCCCTCCTAGGGTGAGAGTCCTGTACAGCTGTCCCGGATGCCTGGGTCCCATCCCCTTTCCCGCCTCCCAAGGGTTGCTCACGTGCTTGTCGGAGATGGGCGGGGTGCAAAGCGATACCCCCACCACCAGGGCGACGCTGGCAAGGAAGAGGATGATGGCGAAGTACAGGTAGTGCACCCCGCAGATGAAGCGGGGGGCAGGAGCTGGGGAAGATGCAGCTACCAGTGCCATAGGCGAATTCAGGCAGCAGACGGGCCAGACCCATCAGCAGCCCCCCGACCAGCCCCCAGAACGCGCCCTGTGTGGAGAAAGGGGGGGGTCATCTGGGCTTCCGGGTCCTCGCTCCCTCATCCTCCCACTGCCGGGATGCCTGGGTTCCCCCACTCCCTCCACCCTCCCCTCTTCTCCCGCGACCCAGATGCCTGGGTCCCCCACTCTCTCCACCATCCTCCCTGTGCCTGGCACTTGGATCCCCACACGCTCCCCTCCTCCCCCATCCTCCCACTGCCCAGACACTGGTCCCCATTCCCCACACTCCTCCCCTCCCTTCCCACTGCCTGGATGCCTGGGTCCCTCCCTCCCCAGCGCCATCTGCCGCCTACTGTGGACATCAGCAGACCAAGTGTCCGCTCATGCCAAGGTCTCTAAGCCTCAACCGGACACTGACACACACAGAGCTGGGACCCAGCCTAGCTCACCTGGGTGTTAACATTGTTAAATTAGGTCTGAGGGGTTAGCGTTTAGACCCGCTGAAGCGTTTGTACGTTGCTGCAGGCAGAGATCTCACCTATCGCCTCTGTACCCCGGTCATACTGCGGGGTAACGGTAACTCACCAGCTGGGAAAATAGCGCCACTGGGTGTGAAATGCCGGTTTGCCACAGGAGGTAGCTCCTGCCCTACAAAAGACGGTCCGTGGGGTCTGTCTCCACAGCAGTTCGCTGCCCACGCTGGCCTGCGCCAGCCGACAGGCTGCGGGGCTGTCCCACTGCTGTGTAGACGTCTGGGCTCGGGCTGGAGCCCTGGCTCTGAGACCCTCGGACTTCGCAGGCGCCTACAGCCTGGGCCGCGCCCGGCCATCTACACAGCCGTGAAACAGCCCCTGAGTCGGCTGCGGGTGTCAGCTGCTGTGTAGCCAGACCTAGCGACACCAGACAGACCGATGCAGCGCATCAGAGGGCAAATGATTGCCCTCCCCACCCACCCACCCATGAAGAGGAGATGCCCTTGAGGCCTCGTCCCGCCAGCTTAAACTCTGGGGGAAGGGAATAAAAATCACTGCCAGGAAGAATGTGGCTCGCTCAGTGGTTTGCACATTGGCCTGCTAAACCCAAGGTTGTGAGTTCAATCCTTAAAAGAGCCATTTAGGGATTCAGGGCAAAAATCTATCTGGGGATTGGTTCTGCTTTGAGCAGGGGGTTGGACTAGATGCTCTCATGAGGTCCCTTCTAACCCTGATAGGCTATGATACCAAGCATAGGTAAACAATCCCCTGCCTTAGCTCACAAGGATGTATAGGGCTTGCTTGTGAGCGATGCTTCTGCCACCTTTTGGAGACTCGTTTGTGTGTGTAGCTTTGACCTGCTTTACCCTTGTAACTAACACGCTTGTTTCTTCTTAGTTACTAAATCTTCAGCTGGTTTATTACAGGACTGGCTGCCAGCCTTGTCTTTGCTGTGAGATCTGCCGTGCAACTGACCGGGGGCGAGTGACTGGTCCCTTGGGACGGGGAGTAACCTGAATATCGGGGTGAGTTTGGGTGTCAGTCCGCCTTAAGGTTGGGACTCACACCCTTGAGCCATTCTAGAGAGTGTGACGCCTGCATCCCCACTCCCTCCACCCCTCCCCTTTCTTTCCGTTGCCTGGACACCTGGGTCCCTCACCCCCCCACTTCCTGGAGGCCTGGGTCCCCCGAACCCTCCGACTGCCCAGACACCTGGATCCCCCGATCCCCTGCCCCCTTCTCGCCATCCCCGGACACCTGGGTCCCTTCCCCCTCACCTCGCCCCCCCTCCTCCTCTCTATCCCCGGACACCTGGGTCCTCCAATCCCCTCCCCCTCCTCTCCATCTCCAGATGCCTGGGTCCCCTGGCACTCACGGGCTCGTTGACCCTCTTGACGAACAGGGCGAGGAAGAAGACAGCGGCGATGGGTGGTGCCAGGTAGCTGGCGATGGACTGGATGTAATCGAAGAGCTGCCCGCTCTGCGCCGCCTGCACCACTGGGATCCAGGCAATGCTGATGGCCACCATGCACAAGATCCACACCCTGCCCAGAGACCAGGGTGAGGGGCAGGGGCGTGGCTGGGCCCACAGCGCCCCCTAGTGCCGGCTGGTAGACAGGGCAGGGCTGGGCCCACAGCAAGCTCAGAGGCACAGCACTCCCTGCGGCACAGTGCCCCTAGTGCACCCTCACCTGCCCACGATCAGCAGCTCCTTGCTCCTGGCCCGGGGCCGCAGGCGGTTGTAGATGTCCATGGTGAATAGGGTGCTGCTGCTATTGAAGATGGAGGCCAGGGAGCTCATCAGGGCGGCCAGCATCACGGCCAGCATCAACCCCCGCAAACCTGTAGGGGGCAACAGAGAGTCAGACTGCCCGCTCCCTGCAGCCCGGAGCCCCCTGCCGAGCCCCCCGCCCGCTCCCCGCAGCCCGGCGCCCCCTGCCGAGCCCCCCCGCCCGCTCCCTGCAGCCCAGCGCCCCCTGCCGAGCCCCCCCCCGCCCGCTCCCTGCAGCCCGGCGCCCCCTGCCGAGCCTCCCGCCCGCTCCCTGCAGCCCGGCGCCCCCTGCCGAGCCCCCCGCCCGCTCCCTGCAGCCCGGCGCCCCCTGCCGAGCCCCCCGCCCGCTCCCTGCCGAGCCCCCGCCCGCTCCCTGCAGCCCGGCGCCCCCTGCCGAGCCCCCCGCCCGCTCCCTGCAGCCCGGCGCCCCCTGCCGAGCCCCCTCCCTGCTCCCTGCAGCCCGGCGCCCCCTGCCGAGCCCCCCCGCCCGCTCCCTGCAGCCCGGCGCCCCCTGCCGAGCCCCCCGCCCGCTCCCTGCAGCTCGGCGCCCCCACTGCAATGCACTAAGGCATTGGGGGCCAGCTCCAGCTGCTGACCGGCAGGCATGAGAGTCACCACCAGCTTGGGGTAGGCGATGTTGGAGCAGCCGACTTCAGTGCCACAGATCCGCTTGCAGTCCTCTGGCACCACGCAGGCCACCTCGTCTGGAGAAAAAATGGGGTAAGCAGGGGGGCCCGGCCTGGAGGCAGGGGGCTAAGACATGGGGCAGCTGGGATCCCGCCAGCAGGGGGCAGCGGTGCCCAGCTGTCCCTGTCTCCTGGTGAGGTGAGGGGCACCGTACCTGGGTAAAGGATGCGGCTGATCATTCCTGGCATCACCATGAGGAACATCGGCAACAGCTTCAGGTACCCACAGAGGATGCAGCCGGCTTTGACATGGGTCAGGCTCTTGCCCGCTAGGCAACGCTGCACAATCACCTGTGAGCAGGGAACGCCCCAGTGAAAGGCCCTGTGCCCTGAGTCAGCCCGTCCCCCACCCCGGGGCTGGAGCGGAGCCGGCACCCCCAGAGGGGAGAGGCCCCGGGCCCCATTCCCCGCCCCCATACCTGGTCGCTGCACCAGTACCAGGTGGAGATGATGGTGAGGCCGAAGATTAGCGCTGGCCAGGGGAGGTCTCCGGTTAGGGGGTCGCGGAGGAGGTGGAAGGCGTCGGGGCGGGGCTGGTAGCAGGTGGCTGAGATGTTGTACAGGGCCGGGGCTGGAGAGAGGGTGTTGCTGGGAAGGGCCTCCAGGTACTTGTCAAAGAGCCCCTGGTAGCCCCCCACCTCGTGAAACGCTGCAAAGCAACCAACAGGGGGCACTGTGACGAAGAGAGACCGTGGCAGCCCGCTCCCCACAGCCGGGAGAACGCGGGACTGGGAGCCCCCTCCAATAGCCAGCACCCCAGCCCCGCTCCTTACAGCACCCCCTGCTGGGGCTGGAGGCACCGGGGGCTTCCTTTCAGCTGCAATTCCTGCCCCTGTCCATGGGGGGAGCAGCGGGTGGGTCTCACTCACCAAAGCCCATGAGGACGAAGGCTCCCCCAATGATGACGAAGGTTTGCACGGTGTCGGTGTACATCAGGGCCGCCAGCCCCCCTGGGAGAGAAAGGAGGAGTGGGGTGAAACGGTGCCCACCTGCGCCCCCCTCCCCGCCCCGGGCCCAGCTGGAGCGGCCCCTGGGCTCCCAGCCCAGATGCGGCCCCGTTACCTGTCACGGTGTATATGGTGGTAATTACGAGCAGGGCAATGACAGCGACGTAGATATCCCAGCCCAGAGCCTGCTGGATAAACACAGCCCCCGAGAACATGTCCACCTACGGGGGGCGATACAGGGGGGGGGGGTCTCAGCACGGGGCCGGTGTACACAGCACCCCCTGCTGGGAGTAGCCGGGAGCACCACCCACAGCCAGGGCTCTCGCCCCCGGGAAGAAGATTAATTACGTACTGAGATTTTAGTGAAGATGTAGAGAAAGAGGGACAGGATGGACAGATAGATCCGGATTCGCTGGCCCCCAAATCGCTTCTTCAGATACTGGGGCATTGTGATCACCTGCAGGTACAGAGAGAACAGAACGGAACCCAGGAGTCCTTGCTCCCAGCCACCCACTGCTCTAACCCACCAGGCCCCCCTCCCTTCCCAGAGCCGGGGAGAGAACCCAGGAGTCCTGGCTCCCAGCTCTAACCCACCAGACCCCCCTCCTTTCCCAGAGCTGGGGAGAGAATCCAGGAGTCCTGGCTCCCAGCCCCCCTGGTCTAACCCACCAGGCCCCCCTCCCTTCCCAGAGCTGGGGAGAGAACCCAGGAGTCCTGGCTCCCAGCCTCCCCGCCTATACCCAGTGTGATGCTCACCCCGGCAGTGAGGTAGACAGGTACGAAGAGCCATCCGAGGAGGAGAACCACGAAGAGAGCCTGGTGGGAAAGCGGAGCGGGGTCAGAGAGGGGGAGATGGGACAGGGAGGGGGAGGGGGTTATGGGCACTCGAAATCACTTACATTCCACTCGAAGCCGGCCACCGCCAGCCCATTGGCAGCACCGGTGCCAGCCAGCCCCACGAAGTGCCCACTGCCGATGTTACTGGCAAAGAGAGACGCACCCACCTGCAGCACAGCACGAGGGAGAGGGACTGGGCATTGGATAGATGCACCAAGCATTGTCCCTAATGCCACCCCCTTCCCCTGGGCACTGCCCCAATGCCACCTCCTGCCCTAGGCTCTGTCCCTAATGCCACCCCCTTCCCCTGGGCACTGCCCCAATGCCACCTCCTGCCCCCGGGCACTGCCCCAACACCACCCCCTGCCCCAGGCTCTGTCCCTAATGTCACCTCCTGCCCCCAGGCACTGTCCTTAACGCCACCCCCTGCCCCCAGTCACTGTCCCTAATGCCACCCCTGCCCCCGGGCACTGCCCCCAATGCCACCCCTGCCCCCAGTCACTGTCCCTAATGCCACCCCCTGCCCCTGGGCACTGCCCCTAACACCACCCCCTGCCACTTAACCTCATCTCCTTGCTATGGTCCCCCTGATGTCAATCCCTTGCCCCCCCATCCTCACCCCAGCTGCTGCTAGGGTCAAGTATTAACCCTCTTCCCTAAACCCAGCTCTGAATCCATTCCTGAGATTGATGGGTTAGCCCCATACACATCTATCTATCTATCTATCTATCTATCTATCTATCTATCTATCTATCTATCTATCTATCTATCTATCTATCTATCTATCTATCTTATCCTGCCCCCATTGCAATACTCACCGGCCACCAGACCATGTTTCTACCAGCCAGGAAGTAACCCCCGATGGTGTTCCGGTTGGTGCGGCACATGGACTACAGGGGCGAGAGCGGGAGGAGGGCATTTTCCAGGGGCTGGATGCTGCGTTTCTCCACCAGCTCCAGAGATACCCAACCAGCTCCGTCTCCCTCCACGGGGTGAGTCCCCCCAGCTCTGGCTGGAGACGCCAGGCTCAGAGAAGGGCGATGGGAAGGAGCAGGGAGCTGGACCAAATCTCCTCTGGAGAGTGACTGGCCTGGGGCTCAGAGATTCTCAGGCCGGCCGGGTCTGACCTCCCATGGATCACAGGCCAGGGAACTGCCCCAAATCATTCCTGGCTGAACAGGGGCAGATCTATTAGCGCAATGTCCCAGCGATGGCGAATCGGCCACAGCCCTGGGTTAGCTGTTCCAATGGTTAATTCCCCTCACTCTTAAAAACATACCCCTTATTTCCAGTCTGAATTTGTCTGCTTCCAGCCACTGGGTCGTGCCAGACCTTCATCCGCTGAAGAGCCCAGTATTAATTATTTGTTCCCTATGGAGGTACGTACAGACTGGGATCAGCCCACCCCTTCACCTGCTCTTGGTTACGCTAAATAGCTTGAGCTCCTGGAGTCAATCACAAGGAGGCAGGAAATGCACTTTCACCCGAGGCGTGATCGGCCTTCGGAACTCCCTGCCACCAGAAATTGTGGGGGCCAAGATTCAAAGAGGGACTGGATATTTCAGTGGCTGAAACTAGCCCGAGTTGATGACACAGCCTCCTGCTGTAGGGCTTCAGGGAGTCCCTGTTAGAGACCCAGTTGAGACATATAGCGCGGGGGCGGAGGGGTGTGTATGTCTCACATTGTCCTTTGCTGGAGACTGGGTTAGATGGGCCTCGGTTGTGAGCCAGCCTGGCATTGAGAGAGGAATCCCACTGCGGTGCACATGTCTTGCCTGAGTAATTCTGGTGTGTCCCACCATTTTGGGTCTTTGCCATGGACTGCGGCAAGCTGAGGTGTCCACGAGGGGAGGATCCAGCACTCGGGGCTGTGAGGGGATGGGGCCGGTGAGTTGGAGGGGCCACAGTGACTTATTAAAGCCATTGGTCCATGGACAGGGGGCTTTGTGTGGCGAGGCGATGCAGGAGGCCCACGCCGTACATTTCTGCTCCCTGACTAATCTGCTAATCTGTTGAAATGTACACCTCATTACAGGCCTCATGAGCATTCCTGGACCATGTACTTCTCAGTAATAATTAACAACCTCTTCCCCCGTCCCTGCCCAATCTGGAGCTGAGATCAAAGAGCTGAGACTAAGAGACGAGCGAAAACACAACTGTACAGCCGGGATGAGGCCCCACCAGTCCTTCCACTGTGAGATGGGACCCTCCTGGGGTGGCGTAGAGGGAGCTATAAGCGGGAGAAGGGACAGAGATGTCATGGCAGTGGTGGGACAGGGACAGCCCCATCCTAGAACTCAGCGGTTTGGGTTCTAGGTACATCAATCATGCCAGTGACTTGGGTTCTAGGCATGTCAATCACATGAGGTAGTTGGTTCTAGGACCCAGCTCCACAAAGGGACTTAGGCATCATGGTGCTCAGCACGGGAACACCTAATGTTTAGGTGCTGAGAAAATCACTGGACCAACACTGGGATCCAGAAAGCCTGAGCTAGGCACCAGGCTCCCTATATAATGAATGGATGCTAGGTGTGCTAGGCGGGGAGCCAGCTGAGCTAGACAATGGGAGATGGGGGGGTTCTAAGTCCCACCCCTCTCATGGAGTTCGCCCCCTCAGTCCAAGCTGCAGAGAGGCGCCTTGCTCTGCCAGTGACCCAGAGCTGGGAACCCCTCTCCTGGGGTCGGGCAGCTTCGGTGCCTGCATTGTTCCTTGTGAGAATGAGTTGAGTGCCTGCCTCGCTCCACACAAAACAGCCACAGGAGGAGGTGCCCAGCTTACAACTTCCAGCCCAGTGCTTAGAGCACTCAGCCTGGGATGTGGAAGCTCCTGGTTCAATTCCCCCCTCTGCGTGAAGAGAAGCCACAGAGCGATAATAGGATGGTTGGACATGGGGGCTCCCTTGGTCTCTCCTGGTACAGCTCCTCCTCCTCGGTCAAGAGTCCCTGGGCCAGAGAGAGAGGAGGCCAGAGCTTGAGAAGGACTCTGTGGGCCAGTGGTTGGGACACCCAGCTGGAAGGTGGGAGACCCCTGGGGCCAGTCCCCCAGCTGCAACCACTCCTTCACTGAGCCACCGCGGACCAGCTCTACCAGGAGGGACTGAGGAGGTCATGCTGGGGCTTAGGTGCAAGACAGGTGCCCAGACGCCCAGAGGCAGGCAGCAGCTCACGTGCCCCGAGGCAGAAACTCGGGCGGGTATGAAACTTGTACTGCAATGACTTAGGTGTTGGGTGGGAGCCGAGCGAGTGTTTTGTGGATCTCAGGGGAGCCTAAAACTAGGACTTGGGCACCTAAGTCCTCTGTGGATGTGGGCCTCAGCCACAAACCCTTCTGAGCCCTGCTGTTCTGGGCTGTATGGGCTTCCCGGGCTGCAGCTCAGGTTCTGGGGTCAGATTTCCGGGGTTGAGCCCTGGGTTTTGGTTCTGGGATCTGCCAGCAACAGGGATACGCTAGGATCGAGATGGAAATTCAAGTTTCAGAGTCTGAGTTCCTGGGTAGTGATGCTTGATTCTGGGATGGATGGATGGATAAGTGTGTGGGGGCGTCTGGAGACTGATGGCTAGAGGGGTGTGTATGGGGATAGGTAGCTGTGTGTCTATAGGGATAGACAGCTGGATATAGGGGTGTGTATGGAGACAGGTAAATGTGTGTGTACGGGGATAAACAGCTGGCTAGAGGGGTGTGTATGGGGCTGGATAGAGGGGTGAGTAGTGGGATGGATGGGTGGACAGAAGGGTGTGTATGGGGATGGATAGAGGGGTGAGTAGTGGGATGGATGGGTGGACAGAGCGGTGTGTAGATGGATAAAGAGAGGGCTGTGTTTGGGACTGAATGGGTAGAAGGTTGGGTATCAGGATGGCTACATAGGTAGGGAGGTGTATGGAGACAGATAAAGGGATAGACAGAGGGGTGTGTATGGGGAATGAAGGATGAGGGATAGAGAGCAGGGTGTATATGGGGATGGGTGGATAGATAGAGGGGTGTATATGGGGATGGATAGATGGCAGGGTGTATATGGGGATGGGTGGGTGGATGGATAGATAGAGGGGTGTATATGGGGATGGGTGGGTGGATGGATAGATAGAGGGGTGTATATGGGGATGGGTGGGTGGATGGATAGATAGAGGGGTGTATATGGGGATGGGTGGGTGGATAGCAGGGTGTATATGGAGATGGGAGGATGGATAGAGGGGTGTATACGGGGATGGGGGAATAGATAGAGGGTTGTATATGGGGATGGGTGGATGGATGGATGGATGGATAGCAGGGTGTATATGGGGATGGGTGGATGAATGGATGGATAGCAGGGTGTATATGTGGCATAGGTGCCAACTCCGTGGGTGCTCCAGGACTGAAGCACCCACGGAAAAAAATTGGTGGGTGCTCTGCACCCACCGGCAGCTCCAGCTTACCTCCGCCTCTGCCTCCTCCGCAAGTGCGCCATCGCGTCCTGCTTCTCCACCCTCCCTCCCAGCGCTTGTGCCGTAAAACAGCTGATTTGTGGGGCAGGGAGGGAGGGGGGAGGAGGGGGGATGCGGCGCTCTGGGGGAAGAGGCAGGGCCATGGCGGGGATTTGGGGAAGGGATCCAATAGGGGCAGGGAGGGGGCGGAGTTAGGACGGGGACTTTGGGGATGGGGTTGGAATGGGGGCGGGGCCAGGGGAGGGGTAAGGGGTGGGGGGCACGAGCACCTACTGGTGCCGGAGAAAGTTGGCGCCTATGATATGTGGATGTCCTTGACTCAAGTTTTGGGTCTAATTTTGGGGTGTTCAGTTCTAGTTCTGGGTCCAGGTTTCTGCCTGGTGGTTCTGGGTCCCAGAAGAGTGGCTCAGGTCTCTACCCTGTGCCATTTCTTCCCCTGTTGCCCAGTGTTGGGGGGGTGGGAGAGAGGTCACATACCCAGAGCCCTACGCAGATGACCAGGATGAAGTAGCCCACGATGACTCCAATGTCAGCAGGGTTGTTGATGACGGCCCTGGGCTGCGGCACCCTCTCCATACTGTTTCTGTCTCTCTCCCTGCAATGAAATGACACCTCGTGGAAGGGTCCCCAGGGGCCAGCATGGATGGTTAATAGCAAACCTGGTCATGGGGCTGGATCTGTGATTAACCAACCCAGAGACTGCGGGGAGGAGGGAAGTAGAATAGACTGAAGGAGTCCTGACTCCTGAACCCCGCTCTCTGCCCCCATCCCTCCTCCTGCTCTTGCCATCTCTGCCCCGCCATTCCCTGGTAGCTGGGTAGAGCTGAGCCCATGTTCTGAGCCATCTGAAGCCCTTCTCCTTCTAGGAGAAGCAGAGTGAGGCTGGGCTGAGCCAGGCTGAAATGTGCACTGCTGGTGAGTGCCACCTACTACCCTGTGCTCCCTATGGGAGGGGGAGGGGGCTTCTGCCATGGGAGGGTTGTTACAGGGGAGGGGGCAAAGGGGGAGTCAGTTGTGGCAAGGAGGGCTGCAGAAGATTGATTTATCTTTCCATCCATCCCCATGCAGACCCACCTACATGTCTATCCATTTCCCCACACCCTCCTCTATGTATGCATCCATGCCCCTCATGAACCCAACTACCCATCCATCCCTTTACAGACCCAACTACACATCCCTTCATCACCCTACACACCCAACTATCCATCCCCCTCTGGATCCAATGACTCATCCCTCTATTGCCCAAGAGACCCAATTATCCATCCCTCCATCACCCTACAGACCCAACTATCCATCCCACTGTGGGACCAACTACCCATTCATGCGTCCCTCCATTGGACCTAGCTATCCCTCCCTCTATTCTCCTGTGGATCCAACAACCTATCCTTTCCTCCCTCACCATATGGACCCATCTACCTAACTATCCTTTCCTCCACCCCCCATGGACCCAATTACTCATCTTTCCAACCTCCTATGGATCAACTACCTAACCCTGAAACCCTCTTTGGACCCAACTACCCATCCTTCCATCCCCCTATGGGCCCAACTACCCATCCCTCCATCACCCTATGGACCCAACTACTCAACAATCCACCCCTCCAACCCTCTACAAATCCAACTACTCACCCACCCATCACTATATCCCTTACCTACTCACCCACAAATTGTTCCATCTCTTCATCTCTGTGATGGGGTGTTCACCCCACACCAGAGAAGAAAGGGTTAAAGGAGGCCTCATGGGCCTCCACACCCTGTCCCAGAAAGACGCAATGGAGGTGAGTCCTCCAAACAGCCAATTGGAGGGAGGCTGCACAGAGCAGCCAATCAAGGCCCAGTGGGATCACATAAAAGGAGCTGCAAGGCCAGAGACAGTCAGTTGCTCTGGGGAGCCCAAGGAGTGAGGACTGTGTTCCTAGCAGGTTGCAGGAAAGGTTGGACAGAGCAGTTGCTGGCAGGGACTGGGGGAGCAAGCGGGAGCTGGTGGCTGACTGCTGGGACTTGCTGACTGGATACTCTGAGAAGAGGGCTGGGGCTGCAGGGAAGTGGCCCAGGGAATAGAAGCAGCATAGAGCAAAGTTAAGGGGATGCAGCAGGAGGCTGCTGTCTACAGGGTCCCTGGGTCAGGACCCGGAGTAGTGGGTGGGGCCATTGGGGAAGGGGCTGGACTATTGAACTGAGCTACTTCACCCCTGGAAGGGGGAAAACACGCTGATGACATGGCTGGGGGGCAAGACGAGGACACTGCGGCATAAGTGCTGACTCCAGGGCTGGAGCACCCACAGCGAAAAACCCCCCTATCAGCACCTCTCCCTCCCCCCAGTGCCTCCTGCCCGCCGGCGGGCCCTGCCACTGAGCGCTTCTCCCTCCTCCTCTGCCCTCCCACCTGCCGCCATCAGCTGTTCTGTGGTATGCAGGAGGCTGGAGGGGAGGGGATAGGAGCGAGGACACAGTGATCAGGGGAGGGGGCGGAACGGGGCAGGAAAAGGAGGGGCGGGGGGGTGGTAAGAGGCGGGGCTGTAGCGGGGCAGGGCCTTGAGGGAAGGGGCGGAGTGGCTGGGGGCGGGGCCTGGGGCAGAGCTGGGGGTCGAGCTCCCCCCGGAACAAGGGAAAGTCAGCGCCTCTTCACTGTGGTACTTTGACTGAGGCGGGTCTGCAGTCGGAGACAACATCAGGAGAGGCACCACCTGGAGATGGTGCACTGGTTGGCGGAGCTAATTCCTGTGGTGGCCAGCAGGAGGCGCTGCTGTGGTGAATGGACTCTGTCATACCCAGCTATCCATCCCTCCAGCCCTCTAGGGACCTACATATCCATCCATCCCCCTATGGTTCCAGCCATTTATCTCTGCATCCACACTATCTATCTATCTATCTATCTACATGTGCCTGTCCATCTGAGCTCGAATGATGCTGGAGTTGGCGTGGAAGGCGCTATCACACACTGCTGTGGCATTAGGCAGCTGCAGCTCCCCATCGACATCATCACGCATGTGGATGGGCCCCCCCACCCCCGTGCCTTTGGCCTGTCAGCCTGGCTGGCTCTTGCACTGGGGCCAGGGGGAGGCGGCCTGGCTTGGAGCAGCAGATTGATGGCAAACACTTCTCCGTGGAGGTGAGTGGCGGGGGTGTGTGTGTGGAGAGGCTCAGCACTGGCAGAGCAATGCTGGGGGGGCGCTGTGCTGCAGGACGCAGGGGGGCTCAGTAGGGGGCGCTGGGCTGAAGGGAGCGGGGAGGAGGCTCGGCAGGGGGCGCTGTGCTGCGGAGGGGCTGGGGGGCTCAGCAGGGGGCGCTGTGCTGCAGAGGGGCTGGGGGGCTCAGCAGGGGGTGCTGTGCTAAGGAGGGGCTGGGGGGCTCAGCAGGGGGCGCTGTTCTGCAGGGAGCAGGCGGGGGGCTCAGCAGGGGACGCTGTGCTGCGGGGGGCTCAGTAGGTGGCGCTGTGCTGCAGGGCAGAGAGGGGCTCAGCGGGGGTGCTGTGCTGCAGGGAGCGGGCAGGGGGTGCTGTGCTGCAGGGCACAGAGGGGCTCAGCTGGGGGCGCTGTGCTGCAGGGCACAGAGGGGCTCAGCGGGGGGCGCTGTGCTGCAGGGAGCGGGCAGGGGGCGCTGTGCTGCAGGGCAGAGAGGGGCTCAGCGGGGGTGCTGTGCTGCAGGGAGCGGGCAGGGGGCGCTGTGCTGCAGGGCACAGAGGGGCTCAGCTGGGGGCGCTGTGCTGCATGGCACAGAGGGGCTCGGCGGGGGGCGCTGTGCTGCAGGGCAGAGAGGGGCTCGGCGGGGGGCGCTGTGCTGCAGGGCACAGAGGGGCTCAGTGGGGGGCGCTGTGCTGCATGGCACAGAGGGGCTCGGCGGGGGGCGCTGTGCTGCAGGGCAGAGAGGGGCTCGGCGGGGGGCGCTGTGCTGCAGGGCAGAGAGGGGCTCAGCGCGGGGCACTGTGCTGCAGGGAGCGGGCAGGGGGTTCGGCGGGGAGCGCCGTGCTGCGGAGGGGGTTCCTTCCATCTCTCTCTCTCTCTCTCTCCCCCCCCCTTTAGCTCCACATCCTGGGGTCTATCCCCAGCTCTGCTCATCATAGGCTGCCAGCTACGTGGTGCAGGGGCTGAGGGTACGTCTACCTGCCAAGCAGAAACCTGCAGCAGCCAGTCTCCGAGCCGGGCCTGTTAGACTCGCCCTTGCGCTCTCGCACTAAACCTAGCCGAGAGAACGGTCGGCTCAGGCTGGAGTTGGGCTGTGAAACCCACCCCGCTCCCCGGCCTCACAGCCTGAGCTCCAGCTCAAGCCCACATGCCTACTTGGCTGTTCTTAGAGCCGGAGCCAAGCCCCATGACCCCGAGTCTGTCGGCCCGGGCTCTGAGACTTGCTGCTGCGGGTTTCCGCTGGCCGTGTAGATGTAGCCAGAGCCTCCACCTTTGCCTGCGGGCTCGGTTCTCACGGAGGCATCTGGGTCCTGCCAGAAATAACAAAACCCCTAATGGCTTGGTCAGTGTCTTGAATGAGTCCCCTGTGCTTTGCTGCGGATATTGACCTAACGGAGTCGTTGCATGAAGAGGTGCAATAATTGCTCAGAAGAGTTGTGCAAGCAGAGACGTTTGGTGTAAAGATGTCGCCCAACGACAATGGTGACAGCTGGGTCTGTTGAAAAGGAGAAGATCTTCACACCAAATCTGAGGAGGCACCAGAGTACGCAGAGCACATCAGATACCTGGGTAGCGTGACCCCAAGGGACGTAGAGATCTGACATAGAATCGGACTTGGAACTGCGGCTCTAGTGACACTCGGCCGCTTTGGAAAAGCAAAGTTGTTACCGGGCAGTGTCCAATGAAATTGCTGCTGTCTCTGGTCTTCAGCATCTTGCTAGATGCATGTGAGACATGGAAGCTAAAGACATGGGACAGCAGGAGACTAGCCCTTCAACATGAAATGCAATTGCTGTATGTTAGCTCTACTTCGCACACGATTAAGAGAGAGGTAATGGCCCGGATCTGTGGCATAACCGGAGTGATCCTGGATAGCACTGAGGCCATCAGATGAAGAAAACTGGAGTTCGCAGGCTGAGTGGGTCGGAGGAGCGGAGTTAGATTGCTGGAGGAAGTGTAGCAGGGACTGGTGCCAGGGGCAGGGGTGAGTGTGGACCGGATGTGGTATGGTGCGCTGCTCAAGGCTGTGTGAAGACCACGAAATGCAGAGGAAGTTTGTTGGCCAATGCCTCCCATGTGTTGTGTTTACTGTCCGTAGTGACAGGGCTGGGTGGTGCTTTGCACTGCGAGAGCACGGGGGCATGTAGATGTTTCGGCACCCATCTGCCTGCCAGACCTGCCGTCCCCCGGTGCCATGGTAGCAAACAACACCCCCGCTTGAGCTAGAACCCTGCTTGAAAAGAGAGGGGCTGCTGGTGGGCTGTCCTCTGCGAAGGACCCGGGGGTCATTTCAATAGGGTTCCATACGTCCGGGTTTTCCCAGACAGCACAGCAGCCAAAGCCTTTCTGGGCCTCAGCTCTACTAAAACTTGACCACAGAAGTCATAACAACGGAAGCCCTGTTTGCTCAGGCTTCTGTGCTTGCAATCCGGAAGGGATCATTGTGTTTTGTTGACTGGCGCTTTGGTGGTGCTGCTGTAATTTATTTTAAACTGTGGTAGTGCCTGCAATGTCCTGCCCCCTGTGATGGGACTTTCAGCTGAGGTACTGGAATTACCTCTGAGCCCATTTTCCCTGCCAGCTTGGTACTCCAGAACCCTGCCTTGTTAAGCCAGACACGCCAGCCTGCTGCAACATAGACCCAGGGTCTGGGCCATGCCCCCAAAGCTGCAGACTTTAACTAAAAACATCTCAGCAGGTTACCTATCTCCAGCACCCAGACACCCAGCTCCCAATTCAATCCAAACCCCAAATAAATCCGTTTTACTCTGTATAAAGCTTATACAGGGTAAACTCATAAATTGTTTGCCCTCTATAACACTGATAGAGAGAGATGCACAGCTGTTTGCTCCCCCAGGTATTAATCACTTACTCTGGGCTCATTAATAAACAAAAGTGATTTTATTAAATATAAAAGTAGGATTTAAGTGGTTTCAAGTAATAACAGGCAGAACAAAGTAAGTCACCAAGCAAAATAAAGCAAAAACACGCAAGTCTAAGCCTAATACGTTAAGAAACAGTTTACAGGTAAAATCTCACCCTCAGAGATGTTGCAATAAGCTTCTTTCACAGACTAGACTCCTTCCTAGTTTGGGCCCAATCCTTTCCCCTGGTACAGTCCTTGTTAGTTCCAACAGACATCTTAGGTGGAAAACAGGGGCTTTCTCATGACTGGCAGCCTTAGCTTGTAAGCAGGGCTGTTCTCATGACTGGCAGCCCCCCTTGTTCTGTTCCACCCTCTTATATAGTTTTGGAATCTTTTGTCTCTCTGGGTCCCCACCCCTCCTTTTAATGGAAAAGCACCAGGTTTAAGATGGATTCTAGTATCAGGTGACATGTTCACATGTCCTGTGAGACCCCAGCCTCCATTCTTCCTGGGCTGGCCTGCACGTACCCAGAAAGGTTTGCAAGTAAACAGAGCCATTCACAACCAATTGTCCTAGTCAATGGGAGCTGTAGTAAGATGAGGCCCTGAAACATAAACTCTTGCATCAGAGGCCTGGTATGACGCCTAAGGCCTGAACTAAAGTAACGGTCAAGACTTTGCTAACATAAAGCAAAGTTAAGCTGTGACCCAGAGGCAGGCCCTGCTCACATAATCTGTCAAGAAGAGGCTGATGTTGCAAAATTACACATACCTAAAAGGTACTGGGCACCAGGGTCATCCCTAGCTATTCCTGGGCCCTATGCAGCCCCCTGCGGGGAGACCATGTGGGGCTCCAGGCCTCTGTGGGGTGGGGGGGGGCTGGCTTGGGAGGCAGGGGGAAACCGCCTCCCAGCACTCACCAGCGGCGTGGCCAGGGCCAGGTCACTGCACTTCCCACTGCTGGTGAGTGCAGGCCCGGCCCTGCTGCAGTCCTCAGGTGAGTAGGGGTGGGGAGCAGGGGCGGGGGCTATGGGGAAGAGGTGGAGCAGGGGCTGGAACTGCATGCAGCTGTGCAGGTGTGGTGCCCCAAATTTCCTGGTGCCCTATGCAGCTGGGTACTTTGCGTCTGGGTAAGGACGGCCCTGCGGGGCATTAGTTATGGAAACACGTGCCAGGATGGTACCAGAACACTCCGGTACTAGCACATTCCCCACAGATAACAGGAACAGGCTGACCTATCCTAAAGACAGGGGCAGGAGGGTAATAAGGTAGAGTTGTTTTGTGAGAGGCGGAACCCTGACCCATAGAGGGGTTGCGTCAGGAGTGATGTGTAACTTGTTTGTACCTGTGTATAGGAATGCACCCCTGAGGAGTTGTCTTGGTCTGGCCTAGTGGCAGTGGTAAGTCCCACCACTGACTGAGCCGGTCCATTGTCAGAGAGCACATCTGTACTGGCAGAACTGTAGACATCTGATCCAGGGAGCTAGAGACTGTGTTTCGTTTGACAATAAACTTGGCCGGGTGTCTTCGTACCTTATCGGAGTCTGTGGTCATTGGCGGTTCTCTCAGGGTCTGCTGTGTCAGCTATCTGCAGAGCCGGGGCAGCACACAGAGGGAACACACGCACGCAGCCGAGTGATATCAACACTGAGCAGAGCATCACACCGGTGATTTCTGACAACATTGGTGACCCCAACTGCTGATCTGGCGAGTAAGCGAGCTGTCCGTTGTAGAAATCACAATCTAACATGACAGAAAACCACAAGCTAGGGAACCACCTTAACCCCACCCTGGAAATCCCCACTTCTGTTTCCTGCTCAGTGAAGCTTAACCAGAGGGTGACAACCAGGGTGACCTATAACATGGACGGGCAGTACTGGGTAGTAACTAATTACAAGATATTTAGTTATTAAGGCCTCAGTGGTAGTGTCACTACTCCAAATTTCTGTTTTACTTCTCATATACATAATCCTGTGGAACACACTGTAACAATGCCTATCCCAGTAGTTCAAAACACTCAGCCTACTACTAATGATGAGACAGGTGATAACTGCAATTGCCCTAATAAGAATGTGTTTCTACCTGTGGCACCAAAGTAAAAGGGCCAGAGTACAACACCAGCCTGGAAAAACATGGTTATGCTTGGATATAAGGTAGTGTCATATGTACACATACATACTATACATCTACACCTATATACGCGACAAATATATACACCATATCCATATTATTCATATATATTAATTATTTGGGAGTGTCTCTAAGGCTCAATCATAATACTACAAAAACAACGAGGAGTCCTTGTTGGGATGGGGAGTTGTCTTACCAAGTGTGTGTGTGTGGGGGGGTGTCAGTGCTAACAAGCCAATTCAATTAAGGTGGCCCATTTCAAACAGTTGACAGTTGAAATGGGCCACCTTGATTGCATTGGCCTCATTAGCACTACAAAAGTGATTTTTCCTCCCTTGGTATTCACCCCTTCTTGTCGACTGTTGAGAATAGCCCACTTCCACCTTAATTGAATTGGTTCGTTAGCACTGACCCGCCACTTGGTAAGGCAACTCCCATCTTTTCATGTGCTGTGTATTTATACCTGCCTACTGTAGTTTCCACTCCATGCATCTGCTGAAGTGGGTTTTAGCCCATGAAAGCTTATGCCCAAATAAATTTGTTAGTCTCCAAGGTGACACGAGGACTCCTCATTGTTTTTGCTGATACAGACTAACACGGCTGCTACTCTGAAACATAATACTATATTCCTCAGTCATGGTCCCGGGCCTAACATTCCCAGGCCCACCATAAGGGACTAAAAATAATTGGATAATAAAATCTATCAGTCATACGAGGAAATGTGCAGGGGCATGAGTGTATGAATGGTAAAATAAGGTAACCACATAACCGTTTTTAGTCATCTGGGTTATCTTCAGTCCATGCATTATGCTTTTCTGGGACGATGGGTTAACATCCTCCCCATAAAAAGACAAAAAGTGGGGGAATGTAGTAAGATGAGGCCCTGAAACATAAACTCTTGCATCAGAGGCCTGGTATGAGGCCTAAGGCCTGAACTAAAGTAACGGTCAAGACTTTGCTAACATAAAGCAAAGTTAAACTGGGAGCCAGAGGCAGGCCCTGCTCACAGAATCTGTCAAGAAGAGGCTGATGTTGCAAAAATACACATATCTAAAAGTAGGGTTACCAGATAGCAACTGTGAAAAAATGGGACGGGGTGAGGTGCCTATATAAGAAAAAGTCCCCAAAAAAGGGGCTGTCCCTTTAAAAACGGGACATCTGGTCACCCTACCTAAAAGGTACTGGGCACTAGTTATGGAAACACGTGCCAGGATGTGGGTGACCAGATGTCCCGTTTTTAAAGAGACTGTCCCATTTTTGGAGACTTTTTCTTATACAGGTGCCTATTACCCCCCCACCCCCGTCCCATTTTTCCACAGTTGCTATGTGGTCACCATAACCAGGATGGTACCAGAACACTCTGGTACTAGCACATTCCCCACAGATAACAGGAACAGGCTGACCTAGCCTAAAAACAGGGGCAGGAGGGTAATATGGTAGAGTTGTTTTGTGAGAGGCGGCACCCTATCACACAGAGGGGTTGCACCTCTACGTGTCAGGAGTGAGGCGTAACTTGTTTGTACCTGTGTCTAAGAATGCACCCCTGAGGAGTTGTCTTTGTCTGGCCTAGGAGCAGTGGTAAGTCCCGCCACTGACTGAGCCGGTCCATTGTCAAGGAGCACATCTGTACTGGCAGAACTGTAGACATCTGATCCGGGGAGTTACAGACTGTGTTAGGTTTGGCAATAAACCTGGCCGGATGCCTTCGTATCTTATCGGAGTCTGTGGTCATTGGGGGTTCTCTCAGGTTCTGCTGTGTCAGCGATCTGCAGAGGGAAAACACCCACGTAACCGACTGTTATCAACACTGAACAGAGCAGAGCCCCACACCCGTGACTTCTGACAACAGGAGCCATCAAGATTCGAAACCACCATCAATGGCCCACACTTTGCATAATTACAATAGGACCTCAGAGTTATACTTCATATTTCTAGCTTCGAATACAATAATCATACATGCATACAAATAGGATGACCACACTCAGTAGATTATAAGCTTTGTAATGATACCTTACAAGAGACCTTTTGCCTAAAGCATATTCCAGTTACATCATCTTCATACTCACAAGCATATTTCCATAAAACGTATGGAGTGCAACGTCACACCCCCACCGGAGGTTTTAATCCCTGGCAAAGTATCTAGAACCTAAGGTGGAGGATGGGCTGCAGGGACTGGAAGGATGGTGTAGCGATGCTGGCTTTGGTGGGATCTGACTGAGTGTGTCAATTCAGGACAGATTGCTTAGAGCAGGGCAGTTACAGCCCAAGGCTGGGGTTTCTATGCACACCAAGGCAAACCAAACCAGCCAAACAGAGAAGACTTTGGTTTTACCCCACTGGCTAACCCTAAGTGATAATAGCAACTCCCTTAGACACTCCCGTTTCCCAGTATCACCACCAGTGCCACTCATTATGTTGATGAATGGTTATGAAAATCAATACCCCAGTAAAAGAAAAAAGGTTCTCCTGATCCCAAAGGACCACGCCCCAGACCCAGAGCAATGTACAAATCAGATCTTACCCACAAATCACGCTGTTGCCAATCCTTTAGAATCTAAAATCTAAAGGTTTATTCATGAAAGGAAAAAGATGTAGATGAGAGCTAAAACTGGTCAAATGGAATCAATTACATACAGCAATGGCAAAGTTCTTGGTTCAGGCTTGTAGCAGTGATAGGATAAACTGCAGCTTCAAATCAAGTCTCTGGAGTACATCCACAGCTGCGATGGGTCATTCAGTCCTTTGTTCAGAGCTTCAGTTTGTAGCAAAGTCCCTCCAGAGGTAGACGCAGGATGGAAGACAAGATGGAGATGGGGCAGCTGCCTTTTATAGTTTCTTTCAGGTGTAAGAACACCACTTTGTTCTGACTATGGAAAATTACAGCAAAATGGAATTTGGCGTCACATGGGCAAGTCACATGTCCATGCATGACTCAGTTCTTTTCAAGTGGCAGCCATTGCCCACATGCTATCTTGAAAGTCCCCAGGAAGACTTCTTATGTGGATTGGAGTCTCCCAAGGTCTATTTTCAGTTAAGTGTTTCTTGATTGGGCACTTAACTTGCAAATTCCTTTCTCAAGAAGCTGACCAAATGCTTTACTAAGGCCTTGGCTACACTTGAGAATTCAGAGCGCTGCCGCGGCAGCGCTGTGAAGCGCGAGTGTAGTCGCACCGCCAGCGCTGTGAGAGCTCTCTCGCAGCGCTGTATGTACTCCACCTCTCCGAGGGGAATAGCTTGCAGCGCTGCGAGGGAGCGTGCAGCGCCACAGGTGCTGATTACACTGGTGCTTTACAGCGCTGCACTTGCTGCGCTGGGGGGGGGGGGGGCGTTTTCACACCCCTGAGCGCAGCAAGTTACAGCGCCAGTGTAGCCAAGGCCTAAGGCTACTTAGAATCAAAATACATTGATATACAAGTACATAGCCAATGTTCATAACTTCAACCATAAAAATGATACACACATACAGATAGCATTATGTGACAGACCCAGACCAGTGGGGTACAGGAGTCTGGTAGAGGGCAAATATACTGGTCACTGGATGAGTAGTTTTCTGTTCCCTGAGTGACCAGAGCAGGGGCTGCACCAGAGTAATCAGGAACCTGCTAGAACCAGTTAAGGCAGGCAGGCTAATTAGGACACCTGGAGCCAATTAAGAAGAAGCTGCTAGAATCAATTAAGGCAGGCTAATCAGGGCACCTGGGTTTTAAAAGGAGCTCACTTCAGTTTGTGGTGGGAGTGTGAGGAGCTGGGAGCAAGAGGTGCAAGGAGCTGAGAGGGTGTGCTGCTGGAGGACTGAGGAGCACAAGTGTTATCAGACACCAGGAGGAAGGTCCTGTGGTGAGACTAAGGAAGGTGTTTGGAGGAGGCCATGGGGAAGTAGCCCAGGGAGTTGTAGCTGTCATGCAGCTGTTACAGGAGGCACTATAGACAGCTGCAGTCCACAGGGCCCTGGGCTGGAACCCGGAGTAGAGGGTGGGCCCGGGTTCCCCCCAAACCTCCCAATTGACCTGGACTGTGGGTTCTTCCAGAGGGGAAGGTCTCTGGGCTGTTCCCCAGCCCCCATGGTGAATCTCTGAGGCAAGAAAATCTGCCAATAAGCGCAGGACCCACCAAGATAGAGGAGGAACTTTGTCACAATAATCATAATCAGCCAATCATAACCTTCCCATAGACACCTTACACGACAACCTTTGTACAATATTTGCTGCAAATATATAACAATGGTTGCAACAATGATCTATACGGTTACAGATTATGTCAGTAATGTCACAGATGGGTAAAAATGAATGAAAGGTTTCTGCTAATTTGCTAATGCAAATGGACCTACCAGCATGAAGTTCCCCTTTTTAAACACAGGGATGATTTTGGTGTTCGCATCTCATTTAGGAAGTGAAGGTAGCTTCAGCGTAAGTGGCATTTACACAGTTATTTGCAGTTGTGCAAAACACCAGGGATGGCCCCTAATCCTGGCAAAACAAATAGCAATTCAGTGATTGGCGTAGTGAATCAAACAGAAGTTGTCCTGTGTCTTGCTTTAATTCAGCTCCAATTTTGCACCACAAAAGGCATATTAACTATAGTTATTCAAAGCAAATCAGTCAACAAGTGAATTGCCAATGGAGCAAGAAGGAAAACCATGCTTGCTAATGTTTCTAAAGGGAAAAATCTCCAAAAGTAATTTTTGTTGTAGATTAAATCCTGCAAATTGTAACTCCCTTTCTGGGTTATTTATTTATCAAACTGAAAGTATAACTGACCAGGATGGAGATTTCCTCCATATATTTTAAAGAATGTTATCGAGCAAAGAAGCCACAGAAGTTATTCCATTATCTAACCCTGCAGCCTCTGGCAAAAAATGCTCTGGATTAGAAAGGTAGAGTCATGCAAACTAGAAGAGAGGACAAGACGCTGTCTGATGCAGTATGTACTTAAAAATGCAAATCCTATAATCTCTGTTCAGATTCATTTTTCCATGGGTACTGGGGGATTGCCAATATCCCTTTATAACAATTACTCAGCTCAATCAGGAAAACCTATTCTGCAGCTGTGTTTTAGAAACAATGATATGAATGAATCAGTGAGTAGGTATTTAACAGTTTTATACCAGTGTAACAACATCCACAGAGCTGAACAGGTTTTTGTAAAACTTTTTTAGTTTCACTAAAATATTCACTTAACTTTCTGAAAAACCCTTCTCCCAAAGTCTACGCTGTGGCTTCAAAACCAGTAATAGTTTAGGTCCCAAAAGCCTAATTACACCTCTACCCCAATATAACGCGACCCGATATAATGCAGTGAAGCAGCGCTCCGGTGGGGGAGGGGGGCAGAGCTACGCGCTCCGGCGGATCAAAGCAAGTTAGATATAGCACAGTTTCACCTATAACGCGGTAAGATTTTTTTGGCTCCCGAGGACAGCATTATATCCGGGTAGAGGTGTATTAGCTAAAACAACCAAGAGACCTTGTGGAACCTTAGAGACTTAACAAATTTATTTGGGCATAAGTTTTCGTGGCCTAGAACCCACTTCATCAGATGCATGCAGTGGAAAATAAAGTAGCAGGTATATTTATACATAGTACATGAAAAGATGGGAGTTGCCTTACCAGGTGGGGGGGTCAGTCTAAGGAGACAATTCAATTAATAGTAGAATACCAAGGGAGGAAAAATCACTTTTGTAGTAGTAATGAGTGGTAATTTCAAACAGTTGACAAGAAGGTGTGAGTAACAGTAGGGGGAAATAAGTATGGTAAAATTAGGTTTTTGTAATGACTCATCCACTCCCAGTCTTTATTCAGGCCTAATTTGATGGTGTCCAGTTTGCAAATTAATTCCAGTTCTGCAGTTTCATGTTGGAGTCTGTTTTTGAAGTCTTTTTTGTTGAAGAATTGCCCCTTTTAAGTCTGTTATTGAGTGACCAGGGAGGTTGAAGTGTTCTCCTACTGGTTTTTGAATGTTGTAATTCCTGATGTCAGATTTGTGTCCTTTGGCCAAACCAGACAGTCTCTACGCAAAAGACTAATGTACATGGCAGAAGGGCATTGCTGGCACGTGATGGCATATATCACATTGGTAGATGTGCAGGTGAATGAGCCCCTGATGGTGTGGCTGATGTGGTTAGCTCCTATGATGGTGTCCTTGAATAGATATGCGGACAGAGTTGGCACCGGGGTTCGTTGCACGGTTTGGTTCCTGGGTTAGTGCTTTTTGGTGTGTGGTTGCTGCTGAGTATTTGCTTCAGGTTGGGGGGCTGTCTGTAAGTGAGGACTGGCCTCTCTCCCAAGGTCTGTGAGAGTGAGGGATCGTCCTTCAGGATACATTGTAGATCCTTGATGATGTGCTGGAGAGCTTTTAGTTGGTGGCTGTAGGTGACAGCTAGTGGCGTTCTGTTACTTTCTTTGTTGGGCCTGTCTTGTAGTAGGTGGCTTCTGGGTACCCTTCTGGCTATGTCAATTTGTTTCTTAACTTCACCAGGTGGGTATTGTAGTTTTAAGAATGCTTGATAGAGATCCTGTGTTTGTCTCTGTCTCAGGGATTGGAGCAAATGCAGTTGTATCTTAGAGCTTGACCATAGACAATGGATCGAGTACATCATCACGGATCTACAACCTATCCTGAAGGACGATCCCTCATTCTCACAGACCTTGGGAGACAGGACAGTCACTGAGGCCAAACATCAACAAACTGACAGAACTGAAATGTTGCCAGGTGTCTGGCAAACACTAAAAGCTCTCTGGCAGGCGAAGAATTGTATAAAGTTGTATGACAGTTTGATTATTTCTAAGAAATTTGAAATAAAAATACAATATAAATGTTTTCTTTTCTGAACACCATCTTCAGTGGCATTATTGGCCCATTGGAAGGATTTGAGGACTGGCACTGGCCCTAAGGTAAATTGAGATTGAGACCCCTGTTATAAAGCTTATACAGGGTAAACTCATAAATTGTCCACTCTCTATAACACTGATAGAGAGATATACACAGCTGTTTGCTCCCCAAGGTATTAATCACTTACTCTGGGTTCATTGATAAACAAAAGTGATTTTATTAAGTATAAAAAGTAGGATTTAAGTGGTTTCAAGTCAAAACAGGCAGAACAAAGTAAGTCCTCAAGCAAAATAAAGCAAAAACACGCAAGTCTAAGCCTAATACATTAAGAAACCGATTAGAGGTAATATTTCACCCTCAGATATGTTCCAATAAGCTTCTTTCACAGACTAGACTCCTTTCTAGTCTGGGCCCAATCCTTTCCCCTGGTACAGTCCTTGTTAGTTCCACCAGACATCTTAGGTGGAAAACAGGCGCTTTCTCATGACTGGCTGCCTTAGCTTGTAAGCAGGGCTGTTCTCATGACTGGCCTTCTTTGTCCTGTTCCATCCCCTTTTATAGCTTTGGCACAAGGTGGGAATCTTTTGTCTCTCTGGGTCACCACCCCTCCTTCTAAATGGAAAAGCACCAGATTTAAGATGGATTCCAGTATCATGTGACCTGCTCACATGTCCTGTAAGACCTCATTCTTCATTACCCAGGGGCTGGCCCATACGTACACAGGAAGCCTTGCAGGTAAAGGAAACATCTACAACCAATTGTCCTAGGCAATGGGAGCCATCAAGATTCTAAACCACCATTAATGGCCCACACTTTGCATAATTACAATAGGACCTCAGAGTTATACTTCATATTTCTAGCTTTGAATACAATAATCATACATGCATACAAATAGGATGACCACACTCAGTAGATTATAAGCTTTGTAATGATACCTTACAAGAGACCTTTTCATAAAGCATATTCCAGTTACATCATATTTACATTCATAAGCATACTTTTATACAGCATATGGAGTGCAACATCACACCCCCTCTGCCCACTCAGTCCAAACTCCTGGCAGTGTGGGGCTTGCGATCCATTCTTCCTGAGTTATATTAGCTGAAGGGTGTGTTCCCACCCATTCTCCAAGAGGACTGTGATCAATGCTGTCTCCAGGACTGTGGAGCAAAACCTATCCCTATTTTATAGATGCGGAAACTGAGGCCAAGAGCGGTATGGTGCTTGATGACAGTCACATAGGGAGTCTGTGGCTGAACCAGGAATGGAACCCAGGCGTCCTGGCTCCCGGCACCCCCCCTGCCTAGGTCCAGCCTCCAGGTGTCTGGCTTTGTCCCCCTATAGGTGCCAGGCGATTGCTGCGGTACTGATGAGCAGAGGGATCAAGGCTGCAGGCCGCAGGGTGGAAGAGGAGCTGGGGGTGACTCGGAGGGCCGCCGAGGCCTGCACTTGGCAATCCCCAAGGCTCTGCAAAGGCCGGTAGTTGTTCTGCAATGGGGGCCCAGCATCTGAGTTTGTGGAGCGGATGGAGGGGAATGCATCCACCTGTGGGGAGGGAGACAGATTAGTGGGGGAGGGGCAAATTGAGGGGGGAGGCAAACTTGGGGTGCCCTACTGAGTGGAGAGGAGGACACCCCATCAATGGAGAGAACTGAGAAGGTTCTGATGGGGATCACTTTGGAGCAGAGAGAGTGGGGGTTTGAACAGCAGAGGGGAGGTGACCTGGAAAAAGGACCCAGGAGTCCTGACTCCCAGCCCCCCTTCTGTAACCCACTCGACACGACCCCACTCCCCTCCCAAAGCTGGGGATAGAACCCAGGAGTCCTGACTCCCTCCCTTTCCCCCACCCCCACACTCACCACGTTAAGAGGCACCAGGATGGGGTCGGGGAAGACAGTCCAGACCACGGCTTCGTCACAGTTGGGGGTGGTGAGGGATCCAGGGTAGCGGTAATAGCGGGCTAGATCCACCGAGCCCAGGAGCTCCTGCAGGGAGAAGGAGCCGTCCAGATTCGTTTTCTTCTCTGGAGGGGCAAAGGGAGAGTGAGGGCCCAGCTCAGCCCCTCCCAGAGTTGGGGATAGAACCCAGGAGTCCTAGCTCCCAACCCCCCTGCTCTAACCCACTAGATCCCACTCTCCTCCCAGCTTTAGGGACAGAACCCAGTAGCCTGGACTCCTCGCCCCCACTCCCCTCCTCTAATCCATTTCTCTCTCTCACCCCCTGGTGGCACAGAGCTGTACTGTCCCCAGCCCCAATGCTAGGTCAGCTATAATCCACCTCTCCCGCACCCCAGTTCGGGGATACTCACCCTTCAGAGTCACGTTCTTCAAGTGCCCGGTGAAGGAATCCCAGGAGCGGGAGGGGCGTGCGTGGGCTGTTGCCTGAGGGACAAGATCACATGAGTACAACAAATAGGGAAACTGAGGCATGGGGAGGGCTGGGAGTCAGAGTGACTCAGAGTAAGACTCCAGTCCCTCCTCGAATCATTAGATACCACTTCCCATCCAGAGAACCCAGGAGTCCTGTAGCCAAGCCCCCACTGTTCTAACTTACTAGACCCTGCTCCCTGTCCCGAGCTGGGCATAGAACCCAGGAGTCCGGGCTCATAGCCCCGCACTGCCTCACCTGGAGGAAGAAGGCCAGCACAGCGATTCCCTCGGGATCCTTGAGGGCGTCAGCCATGCTCATGTTGTTCTTGGTATGAACAATGTGGAGCTAAAGGGGGAGAGAGAGGAAAATTGGAAAGCATCCCCTATGGATCCCCTGCCCGCCCCCTGCAGGACAGCGCCCCCTGCTCATCCCCCGCCTACCCCCTCCAGCACAGCGCCCCCTGCTGATCCCCCCGCCTGCTCCCTGCAGGACAGCGCCCCCTGCTCATCCCCCGCCTACCCCCTCCAGCACAGCGCCCCCTGCTGATCCCCCCGCCTGCTCCCTGCAGCACAGCGCCCCCTGCTGAGCCCCCTGCTGAGCCCCCCGCCTGCTCCCTGCAGCACAGCGCCCCCTGCTGAGCCCCCCGCCTGCTCCCTGCAGCACAGTTCCCACTGCTGAGCCCCTCGCCTGCTCCCTGCAGCACAGCGCCCCCTATGGAGCCTCCCATCCACCCCTTCCAGCACAGCACCCCCTACTGATCATCCTCCCCTCCTGCTGCAGCACAGTGCCCCCAGCTGAGCCCCTGCCCACCCCCTACAGCCCAGTGCCCCCAGCTGAGCCCCCCCCCAGCCCGCTCCAGACTGCACAGCACCCCCTAGCTCGGCATTGGGGCCAGCGCTGTGCCCCCTGCGTCTCTCACCTCCATAGAGAACCCTTTGTGATTGATGAAATGCTCTGAGCCAGGCTTGTCTGACCCCTGGCTCCAGTGCAGGTGGAAGGATTTGGCTGTGTAGATAGCTGGGAGCCCCTTAGCGTAGAGATGAAGCCCATCGGCTAAATGCACCTTCACTGTGGGGGGGGGGGGGGGGGGGGAGGGGAGAGACCAACACAGGGAATGGGACCCAGGCATCCGGCACGGCAGTTCAGGGTGCTCACTTTAGGGGACAGTCTGTACTACCTGTCTTCCCTGTGTTTTCCATGGAGATAAGCTTCTTGGCATCCCCATAGCCAGCGAGGGACACAGTCCCCAGGTGGGGATTGTGGACAGTATCAGGGGTGATGATGTTGATCGGGGACTGCCTGGTGCCGTTACAGTGCCCCAGAGCTGCCCATGTCTCTGGACCTGCCGAGAGGGGAGGAGCCAACAGGGAGCGGGAAGGGCCAGAGAAGGAAATGGGGGAGGAGTCAGAATGTTAATCAGCTGCTCTCACACACCCCAGAGGTGGCTGCATGATGCAAATTTTAGACCTGGAGTCAGGATTCCTGGGTTCTGTCCCTGACTCTGGCAGGGGAGTGGGCTCTGGTGGGATAAAGTGGGGGAAATGGGAATCAGGACTCCTGGGTCTTTGCTGCAGCTACTGCCGAGGAATACTGTCTAGTGAGTTAGAGCAGGAGAGTCTCCTGGGTTTTACATACAGCTCTGGGAGGGGGTTGGAGTCTTGTGGTTTAGAGCAGGGGGGTGGGGCTGGGAGTGAGGATTCCTGGGTTCTATCCCTGGCTCTGGAACGCTGACACTGCTCTTCTCTGTGCCTCAGTTTCCCCACCCATCCAAATGTGAGAAAACAGTAATTAACTCCGGCATTGGGTGAGGTCAGAGAGTGGATGTCTGTGTCACAGGGGATGGATGGATTCTCTTACCGCATTTTGGGTCTTCGTAGCACCAGGAACCTGCAGGAGAGAGAGAGGTGGGGAAGGAGGTCAGAGCCGGGAGATAGCCAATACATCACCACATCCTGCTGCTCCCTCCACTGGGCTTGGCCCCAGCAGGGAGGGTCACTTTAGAGCAGGATCAGGGGCGGGCTGGGGAGCAGCATTACCTGGTGTATCGGTACTGGTGTAGCGGACTCCCAGCAGCATCCCCAGGACAATGAGGTGCGGGACCCAGGCGAGATTCATGTCTCTGATGTCACCTGCTGAGAGCAACCTGGAGGAAGGATTGGAGAGACTGGATTCAACTCCCCTGCCCTGAGCCAGCCAGGCCCCACTCTGGGGCCAGATCGGAGCCTGTGCCCTAGAGGGGACGGGCCCCATGCTCCATTTCCCACACCTAGGGCCAGTAGCGCCCCTGGGGGAGACGGGCCACGTGCCCCATTTCCCACCCCCGGGCCAGTGGTGCCCTAGAGGGGATGTGCCCCATGCTCCATTTCCCACCCTGGGAGCTGGTGCCCCTAGAGGGGACGGGCCCCTAGGGATGCTCAGCAGCGAGCAGCTCTCACCTGTGCTGTGCCTGGTGGGGGAAGGTCACACTGCAGGGGTGAAGGCTCCTCACAGCTCCTTATATACCCGGGGTCACCGCCCAGCCCAGCCCTGCCCAGCCCAGTGTGGCCGGGGGTGGAATTACAGGGAAGGGATGAGTTACATCCACGGGGTGGGGCAGGGACAGAGAGAGGTCGGGGAGGGAGGGAGAGAGAAAACCAGGGAGCAGAAAGAGAAAGGAGGGAAGGAAAGAGGGGGACGGTGGGAAAGAGGGGAAAGGGGCCCCAGCCTGGGTGCGTCTCCCTTAGGGCACCAGCCCCCGGTGCCAGGGCCACCCCCTGGGAGGACATGGACCCGCCCCTGTTGGGGGAGCTGGCCTCAGATGCCCACATCAACCTCTCACTCTTCTTGGAAGGGATGTGCGGCGGAGATGGCGCAAGAAGGAAGTGACACAGGGCAGCCAGGCATGGGGCAGAGCACGTCCCCCGTTGCTGGAAGGGCACCTCGCACCCACCTTGGGGTGAGCGGATGTCCCTGAACCACTGCCTGTTATTGCCCACCTAGAGCTGGGGATGGAACCCAGGAGTCCTCGTTCCCTGATCCCCCCTCCTCTAACCCACTAGATCCCACTCCCCTCTCAGAGCTGAGGACAGAACCCAGATGTCCTGGCTTTCAGTCCCCACCTGAAATTATTAGAATAGATTTTTGCCACCCTCAGCTATTGGCACTCAGAGGATAGAGAGGATGGACACACACACACAGGCAGGACTCATCCCTCCATTGGGGGCAATAGGACAGATGTATGGACACACACACACACACACACACACACACACAGGGCAGGGCTCATCTCTCCAGCAGGGGGCAGTAGGACAGACGGATGGACACACACACACACACTATTCAGCAAAACCCTCTGTGACGGGTTCGGTCACAGGCATCCCCTTGGGACTGTCACCTGATGTGCTGAAATTACCTCTGAGCTCATTTTCCCTGCCAGCTGGGAACTCCAGAACCCGTGTGGAGGCATGGTCACTTGGAAAGATGCGCTGAGAGCACTCCATGCCTTGCTGAGCAAACAGGAAGGGGAATTTCAAAATTCCCAGAAAATTTAAAGGGTGTGTCTGACAGTTGGTCACCTGAGGGCAGGGCAGTAGAGTTCAAAGTGATGACCAGAGTGGCTAGAACAGACATTGTGGGACACTTCTGGAGGCCCATCCGAGCGCATTAATAGACCAGGGCGTCCACACTGGCGCCGCGGCGCTCCAGCCGGGGTGCAGCAAGCTCTATGCCTCTCATGCAGGTGGATTACCAGGGGTGCTCCAGCCTCAGGGTCCGGGCGCTCTACGTGCCTTGGTAGTGTGGACGCCTCAGGAGTTATGGCGCCTGGGGCTGATTTAATGCGCTCTAACTTGCAAGTGTAGCTGAGGCCTAAGGAGCTGCTTCTCAGCTTCTAGCCCCAAGCTGCGTTAGCCAACAGACCCAAGAGCGCTCTCTGGCTTTTCCCTGGGTCACACTGAGCTCACAGGGCTCTGCTTGGTGTCCCAGGTCAGGGCAACTACACCTGTATTTCCCCCATATGGTCCAGCAAGGGCTCCCATTTGAGGCTCCCAGCTCCTCGGCCGTCACCTCTCCTGGACACACACCTGTGACTCGTTTCCTCCTGGGTATTTCCAGGCTGCACAATTCCCTGCCTACACTGTGAATTCACCAGCAGGCCAGACGGTCTCAGCAGGCCTGCGTTGCCTTCTCCTCAGAGGCTATAACCAGCGTCAGTGCCCACAGGTCAGTCACCACCCAGCAAGCACATTTATTGTTAAGGTGAAAGCGTTACAGAGAAAATGTATTGAGAAGAACACAAGAACCTACACGCGTGCAAATAAGCTACCCAGAGATGATCCGAACCCCAACCAGGGCTTGGGAAGGTCTTCCAGGCACACCCAGGGGTTTGTCTGTGGTCACAAGTTCATAACAGCTGTTAGCTCAGAACAAGAACCCCTTGGAATCTGAGTCCCTCCTTATATCCAGTGTTTTCCTTGCCAGCTTGGTACTTCAGAACCCTGCCTTGTTGAACCAGACATGCTAGCCTGCTGCAACACAGACCCAGGTCTGAACCACGCCATCAAAGCTGCAGACTTTCACCAAAAATTGCTCAGCAGGTTTCCTATCTCCAGCACCCAGACACCCAGCTCCCAATTCAATCCAAACCCCAAATCAATCCATTTTACTCTGTATAAAGCTTATACAGGGTAAACTCATAAATTGTCTGTCCTCTATAACACTGATAGAGAGATGTGCACAGCTGTTTGCTCCCCCAGGTATTAATCACTTACTCTGGGTTCATTAATAAACAAAAGTGATTTTATTAAGTATGAAAAAAATTGGATTTAAGTATTTCAAGTAATAACAGGCAGAACTAAGTAAGTCACCAAGCAAATTAAAGGGAAAACGTGCAAGTCTAAGCCTAATACATTAAGAAACTGATTACAGGTAATATCTCACCCTCAGAGATGTTCCAATAAGCTTCTTTCACAGACTAGACTCCTTCCTAGTCTGGGCCCAATCCTTTTCCCTGGTGCAGTCCTTGTTAGTTCCAGCACACATCTTAGGTGGAAAACAGGGGCTTTCTCATGACTAGCAGCCTTAGGTGGTAAGCAGGGCTGTTCTCATGACTGGCCTTCTTTGTCCTGTTCCATCCCCTTTTATAGCTTTGGCACAAGGTGGGAATCTTTTGTCTCACTGGGTCCCCACCCCTCCATCTAAATGGAAAAGCACCAGGTTTATGATGGATTCCAGAATCATGTGACATGGTCAAATGTCCTGTAAGACCTCATTCTTCATTACCCAGGGGCTGGCCCATACGTACACAGGAAGGCTTGCAGGTAAATAAACCATCTACAACCAATTGTCCTACCCAATGGGAGCCATCAAGATTCTAAACCACCATTAACGGCCCATTACAATAGGACCTCAGAGTTATACTTCATATTTCTAGCTTCAGATACAAGAATGATACATGCATACAAGTAGGAGGAATATATTCAGTCAGTTATAACCTTTGTAAGACACACACATCTTTCGGATCACAGGCCTGTTCAGAAAGCTGCAAGCCGGGACTTTCTTCCCAGACCAGAAGATCACCGTAGGGGAAGTCAAAATGCCCATTGTGATCCTTGGAGACCCGGCTTACCCTTTAATGCCATGGTTCATGAAACCCTATACAGGGAGCCTAGACAGCAGCAAGGAGCGGTTCAACAACAGACTGAGTCGGTGCAGAACGACTGTTGAGTGTGCTTTTGGCCTTTTAATGGGCCGCTGACGCTGTCTGTATAGGAAACTGGACCTGGCCGATGACAACATCCTCACGGTTATAGCCACGTGCTGTACCCTCCATAACATTTGTGAAGGGAAGGGTGAAAGCTTCACTCAGGCATGGACCGCGGAGGTTCAACACCTGGAGGCTGAATTTGAACAGCCAGAGAGCAGGGCTATTAGAGGGGCCCAGCGCAGGGCTGTAAGGATTAGGGATGCCTTGAGGGAGCAATTTGAGGCTGAAAGCCACCAGTAATGTTAGGTGCCCGGCACGGGAGTGAAGTGCAGAGGTTCCAATGCTGTAGGCATCTGTGTTTGCTGAGTATGATGCACTGACTTGCAATGGCTGTTGCTTTCCTGGGCTACGGTATCTTTTCTTAATGCAATAAGTAGAGTCAGAATGAGCTCTCTCCTGACATCTGGTGGTGAGCTGGGGAAAAGGACTTCCGGGGCTGATCTCGTTTGCACTGGCACACCCATCCTGCCTAGCATGATGGCACTGCTTGCCCAAATGGTCACTTTGGCTGCTGTGGGATCCCCAGTCTCTTTGTTATTGGGGCAGGAGTAATAAAGTGTTGTTATCCTGGTTATGTGAATCAGGGACAGTAGAACTGTATTTCACCCTCAACTAAGTAACTCTCGCTACATAAGGGACATGGGTTCCAAAGCCCAGTGAGCTGAAAAAGGCTGGTGATGGGCCTGTGTAACTGGCAGTGTGGGTCCCCACTGAGGGGCCTAAACACAATTTTGACTTTTCTCTCTCCATTGTGTAATAGTAGAGCTAATTTTTGTGGGTGCTCAAGCTGGTTTTGGCTTGTGTTATTGCAAAAAACCACTGGAAACATCAAAGTGCTGCTCCGGGGACGCTTCTTTGAAGTGTGAGTAGGGTGACCAGATAGAAAGTGTGAAAAATCAGGACATGGGGTGGGGGGTAATGGGCACCAATATAAGAAAAAGCCCCAAATATCAGGACTGTCCTTATAAAATCAGGACATCTGGTCACCCTAAGTGTGAGTGTGGTTGCGTGCAAGCACTGGGAGAGAGCTCTCCTGGTCATCCACCTCCACAAGGGGATTAGCTGGGAGTGCGGCTCCCAGCGCTCAGAGCCTGTCTACACTAGCACTTTAAAGCGCTCAGACTTGCTGTGCCAGCAAGTTAGAGTGCTATAAAATGTAAGTGTGGACAAGCCCTGAGTGTGCCAGCACTGAAGCCCCCCTACTAACAGCTGAAATCACTAAAGAGCTGAAGTTACTAAGAGCTCAAATCACTGAGAGCTGTGTTAAGTGTGTGTGTGGGGGGGCCTGAAGACATGTTGGTGAGCGGCTAGCAGGATGGATGGATGGTGCAAAGAAGCAGCTAGCGGAGAGGCGTGGCTGGTGGTGAAGACTGCAGCAGAACCCCACAGAGAGGCGTCGACCCGAGCAGCAGAGCACGTAAGGTGCCCCCTCCATATCTCCCCCCACTTCCACTCAGGCTGGGAGGTAAACTCTGCAGATGAACTTCTGAACTCTGGGGATGCACTGACCAAGGACAGAAACTGTGGGAGGGGTGATGGTTGGGTTGCTGGACTTAAGACCCAGAGGGGAAAAGGACATTGCCAAACTTACTTGGGGGTGGGTCTCTTGCTCATGGTTTGTGTTATGAATCCTGTTTGTGGTGTTTCCCCAACATCATGCTGCATTGTTTCCCTCCTTTATTAAAAGGCTTTTGTTACACTCTGTGCTTGGGAGAGGGGAAGTATTGCCTCGTAGAGGCACCCAGGGGGTGGTATGTAATTGTCCCAGGTCACTGGGTGGGGGCTCGAGCCGGTTTTGCATTGCGTTATTGAAACAGAACCCCTAGATACTGAACCCGGCCCTTATTGCTGCCAACTCTGACGGGCAGAAGGGTTACAATTTTGGGGGCTCATCCGGGATCTGTGGGTCAGTACCCCTCGCAAGCACCTGTTGTGTGTTCCACTACATTGGGAAACAATTGTGTTTCTATTTTGAGGAAATTACTGTTTGTATAATGGCTAATATGTCGGGTTTGTTGGGCCCCGGCCCTGCAGCCTCTAGCTCAGGGGCCGCAGCCTCGGCCGATGACTGCGCAAAAGCACTGGAGCAAACATTGGAAAAGGTTGTGCTGTCCCATGCTAGGTCAAACTCTTGTCGTGAGTTAAGGTTATTTGCTGGGGAAGAGGAGTTTGAACCCTGGTTGGAGCATGCCACTGAAATGCTGCAGGACTGGGCCGTACCCGATGCAGAAAAATGAAGATGTCTAATAGAGAGCCTTACGGGCCCAGCGTTAGATCTGATTCGCACCCTGAAGCTCATTGACCCTGGGGTCAGTGTGAAGGACTGCCTAGAGGCCCTTGATCATACCTTTGGGAGCGTAGAGGGCCCTGAAGACAGTTATTGTAAGTTCCTTAATTCCCGACAGCAAAGGGGCGAGAAGATTTCAGCCTATATACAGAGGCTGGAGAGGCTGCTTCAGAGAGCTGTCATGAGGGGTGCAGTGACTGCTGAACAGATGGATCGGACCAGACCGGCTCAAGTTGTAAGAGTAACTCCGTATCAGAACCTGATTCTACTCCATCTCCGGCTAAGAGAACGGCAGGAACATCCCCCAAGTTACTCCCAGCTGATAAAGGAGGTCAGGGAAGAGGAAGAAAGGCAGGCTGCCAGCGAGTTTTGGGAAGCCCAAACATTGGAGCCAGCCGGCACAACACCACTGCAAATGGCCAGTGTGCTGATGGTGAGCACCACAGAGGAACTGGCCCAACAAATGTAGGTCCGGACAGAACGGATAGCGGAGCTGCAAAGCATCATTGACCGAGCTAAGATTTCCAGGAATAAGGAGCCTCAGATTGTGGCGATGGAGAATTCAGCATTTAGAGCTACCGTCCCACCCAGGTGAAGGTGGAAAGGACAATTCTTCTGCTACCGATGTGGTCAGGATGGACACAGTGCTGCCAAGTGCCATAATGAAGAAAACCCCTCCTTAGTGTATGGAAAGCTGAGGATCGGTTGGGAGAGATCCGGTAGCTGCCAGAGTGTCCGGGGACGGGGACCACCCAGGCCTGCAGGATTTGAAGATTCCCCCAGAAAAGACCGTCCAGCTAAGATCCCCGCAGGACTGATAGGGCCTCGAGCAGAGATCACGGTGAGGATTGAAGGGGCGGAGTGTAAAGCCGTGCTTGACACTGGATCTCAAGTGACTATTATATTTCAGTCATTCTACCAACACATGCTTAGGCACCTGCCTATACAGCCACTGACTGGTGTTGGTCTGTGTGGACTCAGCATGTATGAATACCCCTACCAAGGGTATGTCATAGTGCACCTGGAATTCCCAGAGGAGGTTGCTGGGGTAAGAGAAGAGGTGGACACAGCTGCCTTAATATGCCCTGATCCTAAAGGGACCTCTGATGTGTCTGTGCTGATAGGGACCAACTCCAGTCTCTTCAAGGTGCTCGCGGATTACTGCAGACGACAGGCTGGGGACCAGTACCTGAATACCCTGATGATCCATACGCTTTGTGCTGAAGCCTATAGGAAGATTGAGAGCGCTAAAAAGGAGACATTTGAGCTACCGATTGGGGCACTGAAGTAGGTGGGCACAACCCCCTTAGTAGTGCCTGCCAGGACGGAGCAAGAAGTGCTTGTCATGAGTACCAGGCTGAAAGGCAGTAAAGGGGCATTAGCAATGGTAGAGCAGCCGGTTGAAGAAGAGCTACCGGAAGGAGTGCTGGGCCCCAGTGGAGCCTACCTACCTACTGCTGAAGCCCAGGAAAAGGTGACTATACTGATTGCTAATGAAACAAGTCGAGATGATGTTGTGAAGCAAGGACAAAAGATAGCAGACCTCTTCGAGCCTGAATCAATTGTAAAACCCCAGTGTGAGACTCAAGTTCTGACAATATACCCAGCAAGTTTGACTTTGAAGATTCACCATTGTCGGAGGAATGGAAAGATCACCTGAGGAAGAAACTTGGTGAAAGATCCAAGGTGTTCTCACTGCATGAGTTGGATGTGGGATGTGCAAAAGGAGTCGAGCACAACATCAGACTACATGACTCTCGACCTTTCAGGGAGAGATCTAGGAGGATTGCCCTCTCCGAGATGGAAGATGTGCAACATCATCTTCAGGAGCTGGCTGTGAATGGCATCATTACAGAGTCCCGCAGCCCATACACCTCACCCATTGTAGTGGTCTGTAAAAAGAATGGGAAAATCCGGATGCGTATTGACTACCACACCCTGAACAACCGTACTGTGGTTGACCAGTACATTATGTCTCGAGTCCAAGATGCCTTAGACTGTGTGCTGGGAAGCCAGTGGTTCTCTGTGTTGGATCTTCGGAGTGGATACTACCAGATCTCTCTGGGAGAAGAAGATAAGGAGAAGACAGCCTTTATCTGCCCATTAGGGTTTTATCAGTTCGAACGCATGCCCCAAGGGATTTCTGGGGCACCTGACACATTCCAACGTCTTACGGAGAAAGTTGTGGGAGACATGAACTTACTGCAAGTGTTAGTTTATTTGGATGACTTGATTGTGTTTGGAAAAACCTTGGAGGAGCATGAAGAAAGACTTCTTAAAGAGCTTGATAGGTTGGAGGCTTATGGTTTGAAGCTTTCAATTGACAAATGCCAGTTCTGCAAAACCTCAGTGAAGTATGTGGGTCACATCATGTCCCAAGAGGGTGTGAGTACTGATCCCGATAAAATAGAAGCACTCCTTACATGGCCATGCCCAAGTAACTACAGAGAACTCAAGACCTTTCCTGGGTTTAGCGGCTACTACACCAGATTTGTGAAAAACTATGCTATGATTGTAAAACTCTGAATGATCTTACCAGGGGATACCAGTCCAGCAAGAACAAATCTAAGACCAAGGATAAGGGCAGGTCCCCAAAGCATCCTTTGCAGACACACTATGGCCCCTTCGAACCATTTGGTCCATGGTGGGATGAGAGATGTGAAAGGGCTTTTTGGGAAATCATTACTTGCCTAACTCATGCTCCAGTCCTAGTCTTTGCTGACCCAAGCAAACCATTTATCCTGCATACTGATGCCAGTTTGGAGGGTCTGGGAGCAGTACTGTACCAGGAAGTGGAAGGCAAATGTAAACCCGTAACCTTTGCCAGCCGCGGATTGTCTGATAGTGAAACTCGCTATCCCACCCACAAGCTGGAGTTCTTGACCTTGAAATGGGTCATCACTGAGACATTTCGAGACTACTTGTATGGTGCTCAGTTCCAGGTGTCGATGGACAACAACCCACTGACTTATGTGTTAACAAGTGCTAAGCTGGATGCTACAGGGCAGAGATGGGTGGCTGCCTTGGCTAGCTATGAATTCAGCATTCAGTACCAATCAGGGAGAAGCAATGTAGATGCAGATGCATTGTCCAGGCATTCGTAGGCACTAGAAGTTTCTGTGATACACACAAATGGAGTGAGAGCTATTTGCAGTGTGAGTCGTCGAGAGCCAGAGGCCCAGGAGAGCCTTCATGGATGTGCTGCAGAAGCTCTGGACCTGCCCCCTGAATGCGTGCCTTCTGCCTCAGTGAACTATATTGCGTTGGGCCAAACTCCCTTGCCCATGCTCAATGCGGCTGACTGGCAGGAAGCCCAGCTGCAAGATATTGACATTCGTGATACACTACTTGCCAAAAGGGAGGGGCGAAGCCCAGCCGCGGTTGTCCCACCTAACCCGGAGGGCAAACTACTATTGAAAGAATGGACCAAACTAAAACTGATTCACTCGGAGCACTCGGAGTGCTACACCGAGTGACCACAGACCCTTTACAAAAGCAACGGACTCAACTAGTGCTGCCGAAAGAGTACAGAGCCCTGGCCATGAGGGCCCTGCATGATGACTTTGGACATTTAGGGATGGAGTAGGTTCTATTGGCCCCGGATGGCTGAAGATGTTCGCAGGAAATGTGAGACCCGCGCTCAATGTGTGCAAAGAAAAACTCTGCCCATGAGGGCTGCATATCTGAAGAACATGACCAGCAACAAACCTTTGGAGCTGGTATGCATCGATTTCTTGTCTTTAGAAGTAGACAGGAGGAATATTGGGAACATTCTAGTAGTGACTGACCATTTTACGCGGTATGTGCAGGCGTATCCCACACGTGATCAGAGGACCACCACTGTTGCTCGAGTATTGTGGGAGAAATATTTCTCAGTTTATGGATTCCCAGCTCGGATACACTCTGACCAAGGACAGGACTTTAAGGGTCACTTTCTGAAGGAGGTGCTGAGGATAGCAGGAATTAAGAAGTCTAGAACAACGCCTTATCACCCGCAAGGTGACCCTCAACCAGAGAGGTTCAATCAAACCCTGTTAGATATGTTGGGGACTTTGCGACCAGAGCAGAAGACAACCTGGAACCAGCATGTCACATTTCTGGTGCATGCCTACAACGCCACAAAGAACGATGCTACGGGAGTCACCCCATATGTCTTGATGTTCGGGCGAGAACCAAGATTACCCATAGACTTGTGCTTTGGTGTATCAGAGGATGGAGATAGCTATGAAACTCATCAGCAATATGTATCCCGAGACTAAGAGAAAAGCTGCGGGATGCTTATCACTTAGCTACATCTGCGGCTCGGAAGAACTCAGACCGCAACAAACATCGATATGATGCTAGGGTGTGTTCGCAGGAGCTCCAGCCGGGGGACAGAGTCCTGCTGTGAAATTTGAGTATTGCTGTCAAACACAAGATAGCTGACAGATGGAAGGCAATACCTTACCTGGTGATGGAAAAGCTGGGAGATCTGCTGGTTTACAAGATCAAGCCTGAAGTAGGTCCAGGGCAAATAAAGATGGTGCATAGAAACCTTTTGCTCCTGTGGGGGAATTGGTAGGCACTCCTTATGAGATGGGCCACAATAGGGCAACCGGGCAGAACAAAGGTGCTGGACCAAAGCCGCCATCCAACATAGACAGCCGGCCCCCTGCCGCTAACCTACCCCTACGCAGCACATCCGAGAGTGAGTCTGAGGAGGAACACACGATTGTGGTGTATCCTGGAATGGAGACAAGATTTCGGTCTCGATCAGCTGAACCAAGAGAGAGCTCCCCCCCTCAGCCCTAAACCCATGGTGGAAGTATTTAGGCCCGTTACTGGCACCCCTGTGCCACCAATGGGACCCCCCTGTGATGACGCACACAGGTTATTGGACAGTGGAGACATACAGGTGGAGGGTGTCCTGGGCACCTTGGACTTCCCACTGTTAGAACCAGAGATGCAGGGGCCTATGCCAGTAGCCAAGGGACCCTCAAAGGAAACCTCTCCATCCGTCGCTCAAGAAGATGTCCCCCCTTCCCCTGCAACAGAGATTCTCAATAGACGAGACAGGGTAATAAGACCAGTAAAACGGTTAAATTATGATGCACCTAGGGTGCCTAGTGAGGAACCAATACGTTTAGCACACATGCTCGTGGAAGCCATAGTGGGCTTCCTGAGGCCTTTGGAGGGAACCAATGAGTTGGTATAATACGGAGTGTGATTTGTCGGGATGACAAATTCTCGGTTGGGGGAGGATGTAAGCAGAGTCAGAATGAGCTCTCTCCTGACATCTGGTGGTGAGCTGTGGAAAAGGACTTCAGGGGCTGATCTCTTTTGCATGAGCACACCCACCCTGTCTAGCATGATGGACGGCTTGCCCAATTGGTCACTTTGGCTGCTGTGGGATCCCCAGTCTCTTTGTTCTTGGGGCAGGAGTAATAAAGTGTTATCCTGGTTATGTGAATCAAGGACAGATTCCGTTAGGAGTCTTGTTATTGCTGCAGAGCTGAAATCGTTAATTCCTAGGTCTAAGCATTAGTCCTACTTTGGGCTAGTGGTTCTGATTGTGTCAGCACTGAAGCTCCCTTACTAAGAGCGGAAATCACTGAGCGCTGCGTTAAGAGGGATGACGTTGCTGAGCAGCTAGCAGGATGGCTGGTGCAGAGGAGTGGCGAGCAGGATGGCTGGTGGAGAGTTGCGGCTGGCAGGGAAGATTGCAGCAGAACCCCATGGAGACCTGTGGCCATCGGCCGTCGACCCAAGCAGCGGAGCATGTAAGGTGCCCCCCATACCTCCCCCCTTCCTCTCAGGCTGGGAGGCAAACTCTGCAGATGAACTCTGGGGCTGCACTGACCAAGGACAGAAACAGTGGGTGGGGTGACTGTTCAGTTGCTGGACTTAAGACCCGGAGGGGAAAAGGACACCGCCCAATGTACTTTGGGGGTGGGTCCAGGTCCGCTTCAACCTTTGGCCTGATGGCATATGGCACAGGTCGGGGTTTCAGGTATTTTGGTGGACTGTCAGGTTTAATGTCCAGTGTCACAGTGATTCCCTTCATACTTCCCAGATCCTCTCCAAAAGCAGCAGCATGTCTCCTTAGTACAGTGGGCAGACTGGTTTCTTCTTTAGTCACTCGGTGCACTTCTGACCAGTTCAGCTGGATCTTCCCAAGCCAAGACCTACTCATTAAGGCTGGGTAATTACCTCTCATTACAAACAGTGGCAATTTGGCAGCGTGTCCATTGAGCTCCACCTTAACATCCGTAGTGCCCAACATGGGCACAGCTTCTCCCGTATACATCTTCAGCACTGGTTTTGTTGCTTTAAGCGAAAGATGCTCTAGCTTTTCTTTATACACAGTCTCAGAGACCAGCGAGACGGCTGCACTGGTGTCCAGTTCCATGCGTATAGGTTTGCCAACCAACAACGGGGTTACCCAGTATTCATGTGAGCCCACTGCCAAAGACAAAACATGGAGTGGCTCTTCTTCTTGTGATAAGGTGTCTCCTGGGTCTGCTCTAGGGTATGCAGGGTTCCCTTTTTGGACGGCCAGACCACAGGCCTCTTTTTCTTTTGTTTACAGACACACTCAATGTGTCCCTTTTTGCCACAGTGTCGACCCACCAGGTCCTTACACCAGCATTCTGATGCCCGGTGACCCGGCTTACCACAGCGGTAACATTCCTGACTCCCCACAGTTTTGTGGGTAGGTTCTCATGACACCTTATGCACGATGGATTGCGCCTCCTTTGTTGCCAGTTCCATTGAGACCGCAATGTCAACAGCCTTCTGTAAGGTAAGCTGAGCCTCTGTCAATAGGCGCTTCCGAATAGCTTCACTGTGCAGGCCACACACTAACCTATCACGTAGGGTGTCATTTAGCATCTCCTTAGATTCACAGTGTTCTGCAAGCTTTCTCAAAGTTGCTACAAATTGTACAACTGTGTGCAGTTCTAGTCTCCCATGTTTAAGAAAGATGAATTCAAACTGGAACAGGTGCAGAGAAGGGCTACTAGGATGATCTGAGGAATGGAAAACCTGTCTTATGAAAGGAGACTCAAAGAGCTTGGCTTGTTTAGCCTAACCAAAAGAAGGCTGAGGGGAGATATGATGGCTCTCTATAAATATATCAGAGGGATAAATACCAGGGAGGGAGAGGAATTATTTAAGCTCAGTACCAATGTGGACCCAAGAACAAATGGATATAAACTGGCCATCAGGAAGTTTAGACTTGAAATTAGATGAAGGTTTCTAACCATCAGAGGAATGAAGTTCTGGAACAGCCTTCCAAGGGGAGCAGTGGGGGCAAAAGACATATCTGGCTTCAAGACTAAGCTTGATAAGTTTATGGAGGGGATGATAGGATGGGATAACCTAATTTTGGCAATTAATTGATCTTTGACTATTAGTGATAAATATGTCTGATGGCCTGTGATGGGATGTTAGATGGGGTGGGATCTGAGTCTTGCCCACATGCTCAGGGTTTAGCTGATCGCCATATTTGAGGTTGGGAAGGAATTTTCCTCCAGGGCAGATTGGCAGAGGCCCTGGGGGGTTTTCACCTTCCTCTGCAGCGTGGGGCACGGGTCACTTGCTGGAGGATTCTCTGCACCTTGAAGTCTTTAAACCATGATTTGAGGACTTCAATAGCTCAGACATAGGTTAGGGGTTCGATACAGGAGTGGGTGGGTGAGTGGGTCTGTGGTCTGCGTTGTGCAGGAGGTCAGATTAGACAATCATAATGGTCCCTTCTGACCTTAAAGTCTATGATTCTATGTCAGGGTAGAGCTCATTCTGACTCTGCATACACCAGTAACATTTGGTGCCCTGCACGGGAGTGAAGTGCAGAGGTTCCAATGCTAGTAGGCATCTGTGTTTGCTACGTATGATGCACCGACTTGCAGTGCCTGTTGCTTTCCTGGGCTATGGTCTCTTTTACTTAATGCAATAATAAAGAATGTTTTCAAAGCCAAAGAATTCATTGATTGAAAAGAAACAAAACTGCTGGGGAAACAGAAAGGGTATGACACATCCGTGCTGTGTGGGAGGAGGGAAGGGGACGGGGTGGGGAATGTGATACCAGTTATCGCCTGTCTGACTCATGAGGGACACCCCGCCCCCTCTCCCGGTCTCTGCTTGAAGATCAATCAGAAAAAAGCCTTGCAGAAAGCAATGAAGGGCGTTGGGAGACACACCTAGACCCCTCCTGACAAGGATGACAAAATTAAGACATCTCATTTGCATACAGAATGGAGAGCAAAGACAACTCCCCTAGCCTCATCTGCATAAAAGATGGGACAGGGATTAGCACACAGAATGAAGAACAGAGAACCGCACTGAACTCTGGGACCAAGAAAAGCAGGGAAGCACTGCATCATGGGAATAAACATACGCCTGACCATGCCCAGCTCAGCAGTTATCAGACCAATTCTAGTAATGAATCCTTGATTAATATCCAAAATACTGAAGCAGCCTAGTAACGGGCAGATCTGGTAACAAATTGGTGGAGAATGCGGGCGTCATATGACCCTAATCACATGGTAATTGTTAAGTAGTTGCTGTGGAGTAGGAAAACTGAGGCACAGACCTGAGTAAGCTTTCTTTCTTTTCCTTTTTCAGACCAAGCTCCTTTAGCAAGGTCTCTCTCTCATAGACTATTTGGTAACCTTCTGTTAAGAATCATGCTTAGAATACCTGTAGAACTGTGCAATAAGAAGTTAAGAGTAGTGCCTTAAAAGTAAAGGTTTTAGAAAGAGCTGTTGGTGGGGATCATTAGTGAAATAAGGAAATAGAGATGGCTGAAAAAGCCCTTTCTGCTGCTCGCTTGAGACAGAAGAAAACCGACAGGTTAGAGAGATGGGTAATGAAGAAGGGAAAATGCCCCTGGGAAAGGGGGTGTTTTAAGGGTGAGAATCCCCTGACTGAAGCTGGTCTGAGCTTTGAACAGTACTGCACAACCTTTAAGCCACATGGTAGTGCAAAGGATGCAGCTGTGTATGAATCTACTTTGTTTTAGAAGGATCCAGGGTGGAAGCCATCCCTACTAAAACCAACACTGCCGCTGTCACTGCTAAGCAGCTCTTTACACACACCTGGGATGGCTGCAGCTCTATTGTGAATCGGGCCAGCCCCAGTGTGTGTCAGGTAGAAATCCTGAATGGGAGAAATGGAAAACCCTGGCGGAAATGGTTTCATTCTTCACAGCTCAAAGAATGGAAGGATAAACCACCTGACCCTCAAGACTGTCTTCTCCATCCTGTCGGCCACCCTTCTTGGCCAGCAAGAAGGAACGGTTTTGAGCTGTTGAAAAATACGCATCAAGTGGGCTGGTCAGTGCCTACCCCGATGTTGAGACAGGAAAAGTCCAGAAAAGTTTTACTTATTAGGGCCACCCTCTCGTAGGTCACTGCTTCTTGTTCACCCAGTAATATTGGTCCCAGATTCTCCCAGTATATATGGGGGGAGTGTGGGAAGTTGTTCTCTCTTCTCTGCCCCCTCACAGGTCTTGAACACGAGCCATGACATCTCACCGGTGCACCAGCACCCTGCTGTTCATAAGTGTCTGGAGTCTGATGCTGTCCAGGCTCTGTGCTGTACCTGTGATCCCTCTGAACCTCGGGAGGTGTTTGCCAGCGGAGCCCAGGAAGTAAAATTGCGGTGCCACATGCATGGATTCTATGGGAATGGGAGCAACCCCCTGGCCCTGCAGCGTTGCTACCAGTTCTACACTGTTGGCAACTCCTTGGGTTGCCCCTGGGAAAGCATTGCCAATTGCACACAGAGTGCCACTGGAGAGTCACTCAAGTTTTGTTATGAAACTACGACCACCCCAGACTCTGTCCCATTCTTCTGTAAGCCATTGTGGTCTTGAACGGGACGTACACCTTCAAACACACCCAGTGACAGCCTCCGGGGTGGCAGAAGGTGCAGGGTAACCCTGGTTTCCTCTGCTGTTTGGAGAACTACCACCCTCCTATGTGTCATCATTATCATTGGAACTCGGACACCTCCGTTACCTAGAGATGAACTGCAGCTGTCTCTGATCACGCCAGCAGGCAAAAGTATCACACGGTTCCTCATAAACTGGAAACTGCTGAACTGAACTTTATCTGGACATGACTTGATTCATCAAGGTCCCCCAGACTGGGTAGTTCCATTAAAGGGCACACATGGTAACAAGCTCATGCCAGCAATTTGGTTTAAATTTTATGGGCATATTGCCATTTCGGAGGGATTTCATGAGCCCGGTTGGTACAGAGTGGAATTGGGACAACAACAACCATTTTTTTTTAAATTTTCAACCCTCTGATCACAAACCTTCCTCCCCGCCGACATTTCAGAGACCCAATTTCAGGACCCCATGTGTGGATCAACAAGAACATTTGGTTCTTCAACCTCAGACTTCTCTGAAGGAGGTTCAAATCCACTTAGAGGGCATGAATATCTCTCACATTGCCCCTGTATGTGCTCCCTTGATTGGAACTAGCCATAAGGGTTGGGGCGAATGGGTAACCTGGGAATAAGTCTCACTGTTCCTTCAATGTTATCCAGGAAGAGGGGTCTGTTATTGTCTATGTTGGTAAAGCATATGTGTGTGTGAGGACAAGATGCAATATTGTATGGATTGATGGACATTGGATCCAACCCATGGTGGCTCACGTTAATCGCTGTTTCTGTAATGTAACCACCATTGTTAGTTGTGATATTAAGTGTACTGTGCCGATATGGACTGTACAACATCTAAATGCCGATCCTGAGCTCTACAAGGAGGTTTCCCCCATTTCACTGGGAATGGGTCTCACTGCCATTAAGGGACTATTACCTCATCCCTCCTTACAGGCTGAGCGGCAAAGGCTCCGAACTTTGGGGGCGAATGACAAACTCGAGATTCAACATCACAACCAGGAGATCTCTAGGCTGGCAGCCACAGTCAGAAACACAGGCCACCACTCCTGGTGGGAGACTTTGCTTGGGTGGAGCCCCAGTGCAACAGGTCTTTTGAATATCATGCTTCACCCCATTGTGGTGATCATCGGTTTCCAAATGATACTAGCAATTGGTCTGGTTCTGCTGGTTTGTTGGATACAACGACTGATGCGGCGGCTACAATGGACGGAAGATCAGACCCGGTACCACAGAGTAAGGATGTGATGGGGATACTCGCTCAGCGCAAGCACCCCATCAACGGGGGGACTTGATACCAGTCAGCTCTGTGTTTTTTGGAAAACCAGGGCGCAGTGTCTGGCCTGTCTGACTCATGAGGGACACCCCGCCCCCACCCCCGGTCTCTGCTTGAACCAAGACCAATCAGAAAAAAGGCTTGCAGAGAGCACTGAAGGGTGTTGGGAGACACACCTAGACCCTTCCTGACAAGGGTGACAAAATTAGGACATCTCCATTTGCATACAGAATGGAGAGCAGAGACAACTCCGCTAGCCTCATCTGCATGAAAGATGGGACAGGGACGTGCTGAATCTGGGACACAGAAGGGTGGCAGCTTGAAAGTGCTGCTTCATCCAGCCCATTGAGTCCAGGGACATATAAGGGGTCAGCTTGAAAGTGCTGATTGACCCGGTCCGCTCAGACTTTCTCTGTTAGAGAGAGAGAGAGAGAGAGTGTGTGTGTGTTTTCATCCGGGTCCGGGGCTGGAGGAACGTAGCCCCGGGGAACCTCGGTCCTGCAGGGTAGCTCCATTGGGAGGGGACTTGCAGCAGGGAGAAGTAGAACTCCATATAAAAACACAAGTGACCCAAGCAGTACATTGATAGAATTACAGAACCCCCCCCACCCCCAGAAGAGTAACCCAAATAAATGAGCGTACCCCAAAGTAACGGGCAGATCTGGGAACAAACGGGACAATCACAGATTTGCGTATGTCCTGTCTGGAGTGCCGTGCAATAAGTGCTGCACTTCAGGCTGGCTAAAATGCATGGTGATGGGAGTTGAGTGCAGTGGGTAAGGGTTGTAGTTTGCCGGTTGGCTGGTGAAGCTACAGGTGTTCGAGGCAGCTGGTGACGATAAGAAACCCGATGTTGGGGGAAGTGGGTTGGCAGTGACATGGGGGCACAAGGGAAAGAGTTTTGGGACAAGGGCTGCGGGGGTGGGGGGTGGGCGAGGATCTGCTCCGTCTGCAGTGCTATGAGCGCCTGGATTGAGTCTGCTTGGCGCTCCACGATGCTTAGGAGCTGCTCCGTGCTTTGGTGCCAGCGATCCGCATTCTTCGTGCGGAGCCTCCTTTCAGTCCTCTGGCTCTGGGCCCCCCTCCTCCTCAGCACCCTCGCTCCCACGTTCCTCCTCCTGCCTTGTTGAACTCTGGGCTGCTACGGACTCTGAAGTGTCCATGGTGCTCTTCGGCGTGGAGGTGGGGTCGCCCCCAAGTATCACATCCAGCTCTTTGTAGAACCGGCAGGTTGTGGGGGCAGCACCGGAGCGGCGGTTTGCCTCGCGGGCTTTGCGGTAGGCGTTCCACCGCTCCTTCACCTTAACCTGCTCTGCACTGCATCCCAGTCATGGCCCCTTTCCATCATGGCCCCTGATATCTGCTCAAAGGTATCGTAATTCCTACAGCTGGAGCTCAGCTGGGACTGGACAGCTTCCTCCCCCCAAACACTGATGAGATCCAGCACCTCGCATTGCTCCATACTGGGGATCGCCTGGCGCGTGGAGGCATGGTCACTTGGAAAGATGTGCTGAGAGCACTCCACGCCAGGCTGAGCAAACAGGAAGGGGAATTTCAATTTGCCAGAGAATTTAAAGGGTGGGTCTGACGGTTGGTCACCTGAGGCCAGGGCAGTAGAATTCAAAGTGATGACCAGAGTGGCTAGAACAGGCATTGTGGGACACTTCTGGAGGCCCATCCGAGCGCATTAACAGACCAGGGCGTCCACACTGGTGCTGAGGCACTCCTGCCGGGGTGCAGCAAACTCTATGCTTCTCGTGGAGGTGGATTACCAGGGGTGCTCCAGCCGCAGGATCCGGGCGCTCTACGTGCCTTGCCAGTGTGGACGCCTCAGGAGTTATGGCGCCTGGGGCTGATTTAATGCGCTCTAACTTGCAAGTGTAGCTGAGGCCTAAGGAGCTGCTTCTCAGCTTCTAGCCCCAAGCTGCGTTAGCCAACGGATCCAAGAGCGCTCTCTGGCTTTTCCCTGGGTCACACTGAGCTCACAGGGCTCTGCTTGGTGTCCCAGGTCAGGGCAACTGCCCCTGTATTTCCCCCATATGGTCCAGCAAGGGCTCCCATTCGAGGCTCCCAGCTCCTCGGCCGTCACCTCTCCTGGACACACACCTGTGTCTCGTTTCCTCCTGGGTATTTCCAGGCTGCACAATTCCCTGCCTACACTGTGAATTCACCAGCAGGTCAGACGGTCTCTGCAGGCCTGCGTTGCCTTCTCCTCAGAGGCTATAACCAGCGTCAGTGCCCACAGGTACACCACCCAGCAAGCACATTTATTCTTAAGGTGAAAGCGTTACACAGAAAACGTATTGAGAACAACACAAGAACCTTCACGCGTGCAAATAAGCTACCCAGAGATGACCCGAACCCCAACCAGGGCTTGGGAAGGTTTTTAAGGCACACCCGGGGGTTTGTTTGTGGTCACAAGTTCATAACAGCTGTTAGCTCAGAAGAAGAACCCCCCGGAATCTGAGTCTCTCCTTTCATCCACTCAGGGCTCAGGTCTTGTCCTCCCGTAGCAGAAGATCAGCCGACAATGGATTTCTCCTCTGGAGGTGAGATGTTGCCTTCCCGTCCTCCGAAGTATCTCCTAGGGATCCCTCTCAACTGACAGTTCATCCTTAGCTGGCCCGTTGTTCCAGAGTCTTTCAAACACTTCCCAGAGTTTACGTTAGCCAGGATCCTTCTAGAGCGGGTCCATGCAATCCCACAAGAATGCGGAAACATCTGCCTGTTTAATACCATGAACTTCTAGGGTACTTCAGTAAGGTTTGTCCAGGGTATTGCAGGAAGTGACCGTCTCGGTCACACCTGGCTTTCTTGCTTTTTGCCTCCGCTTCTCTCTCTGTTCTATGTGTTTTCCTTTCACACACACATGGGGCAGGGCTCATCCCTCCAGCAGGAGGCAGTAGGACAGAGAGATCCACACACACACACACACACACACAGAGCAGGACTCATCCCTCCAGCAAGGGTCAGTAGGACAGACAGATGGACACACACACACACACACACACTACTCACTGAGTCCAAACCCCTGATGGTGGGGGGCTTGCGATCCAGTCCTCCTGAGTTATATTAGCTGAAGGGTGTGTTCCCACCCAGTCTCCAAGAGGACTGTGATCAATGCTGTCTCCAGGACTGTGAAGCAAAACCTATCCCTATTTTATAGATGCGGAAACTGAAGCCTAGAGCAGGGATGGCGCTTGATGACAGTCACATAGGAAGTCTGTGGCTGAACCAGGAATAGAACCCAGGAGTCCAGGCTCCCAGCCAGAGCCGCCCAGAGGATTCAGGGGACCTGGGGCAAAGTGGGGGAGCTTGTACTCACCGGGCGGCGCTCCAAGTCTGCGGCGGCATTTCGGCGGCAGGGGGCCCTTCAGTCGCTCCGCATCTTCGCCAGCACTGAAGGACCCGCCACCGAAATGCCGCCAAAGACCCGGACTGCGACTGGGTGAGGAAAGGGATTCTTGGCCAGGGCTCATGGGGCCCCTGTGGGGCCCGGGGAAAATTGCCCCACTTGCCCCCCCCCCGGCGGCCCTGCTCCCAGCACCCCCCTTGCCTAGGTCCAGCCTCTAGGTGTCTGGCTCTGTCCCCTTATAGGTGCCAGGCGATTGCTGCAGTACTGATGAGCAGAGGGATCACGGCTGCAGGCCGCAGGGTGGAAGAGGAGCTGGGGGTGACTCGGAGGGCTGCCGAGGCCTGCACTTGGCGATTCCCAAGGCTCTGCAGAGGCCGGTAGTTGTTCTGCAGCCGGGGCCCAGCATCTGAGTTTGTGGAGCGGAGGATGGAGGGGAACGCAGCCACCTGTGGGGAGGGAGTCCGATTAGTGGGGGAGGGGCAAATTGAGGGGGGAGGCAAACTTGGGGTGTCCTACTTAGTGGAGAGTAGGACACCCCGTCAATGGAGAGAACTGAGAAGGTTCTGACGGGGATCACTTTGGAGCAGAGAGAGTGGGGGTTTGAACAGGAGAGGGGAGGTGAGCTCCCTTCCCCCCACACTCACACTCACCACGCCAGAGAGACTGGGGGTTTGAACAGCAGAGCAGAGGTGAGGTGGAAAAAGGACCCAGGAGTCCTGACTCCCAGGCCCCTCTGCTCTAACCCACTGGGCCCCACTCCCCTCCCAGACTTGGGGAGAGAACCCAGGAGTCCTGACTCCCTCCCTTCCCCCCACCCCCACACTCAGCCTCACACTCACCACGCCAGGAGGCACCAGGATGGGGCTGGGGAAGACAGTCCAGACCACGACTTCGTCACAGTAGGGGGTGGTGAGGGAGCCGTGGTAGCGGTAATAGCGGGCTAGGTCCACCGAGCCCAGGAGCCCGCGCAGGGAGAAGGAGCCGTCCAGATTCGTTTTCTTCTCTGGAGGGGCAGAGGGAGAGTGCCCAGCTCAGCCCCTCCCAGAGTTGGGGATAGAACCCAGGAGTCCTGGCTCCCAACCCCCCTGCTCTAACCCACTAGATCCCACTCTCCTCCCAGCTTTAGGGACAGAACCCAGTAGCCTGGAATCCTTGCCCCCACTCCCCTCCTCTAATCCATTTCTCTCTCTCACCCCCTGGTGGCACAGAGCTGTACTGTCCCCAGCCCCAATGCTAGGCCAGCCATAATCCACCTCTCCCGCACCCCAGTTCAGGGGATACTCACCCTTCAGAGCCACGTTCTTCAAGTGCCGGGTGAAGGAATCCCAGGAGCGGGAGGGGCGTGCGTGGGCTGTTGCCTGAGGGACAAGATCACATGAGTACAACAAATAGGGAAACTGAGGCGTGGGGAGGCTGGGAGTCAGAGTGACTCAGAGTAAGACTCCAGTTCCTCCTCGAATCATTAGATACCACTTGCCATCCAGAGAACCCAGGAGTCCTGATGCCCAGCCCCTGCTGTTCTAACTTACTAGACCCCGCTCCCTGTCCCGAGCTGGGCATAGAACCCAGGAGTCCGGGCTCATGGCCCCGCACTGCCTCACCTGGAGGAAGAAGGCCAGCACAGCGATTCCCTCGGGATCCTTGAGGGCGTCAGCCATGCTCAGGTTGTTCTTGGTATGAACAATATGGAGCTAAAGGGGGAGAGAGAAAAAAATTGGAGAGCGCCCCCTACGGAGCCCTGCCTGCTCCCTGCAGGACAGCGCCCCCTGCTCATCCCTTGCCCACCCCCTCCAGCACAACGCCCCCTGCTGAGCCCCCCGCCTGCTCCCTGCAGCACAGCGCCCCCCGCTGAGCCCCCCGCCCGCCCCCTGCAGCACAGCGCCCCCTGCTGAGCCCCCCGCCCGCCCCCTGCAGCACAGCGCCCCCCGCTGAGCTCCCCGCCCGCCCCCTGCAGCACAGCGCCCCCCGCTGAGCCCCCGCCAGCCCTCTCCAGACCGCACAGCACCCCCTAGCTCTGCACTGGGGCATTGGGGCCAGCGCTGTGCCCCCTGCCTCTCTCACCTCCATGGAGAACTGTTTGTGATTGATGAAATGCTCTGAGCCAGGCCGGGCTGCCCCCTGGCCCCAGTGGAGGTGGAAGGATTTGGCTGTGTAGATAGCTGGGAGCCCCTGGGCGCTGAGATGGAGCCCATCCGCTAAATGCACCTCCACTGTAGCGGGGGAGAGAGACCGATGCAGGGAATGGGACCCAGGCGTCTGGAGTGGCAGCACTGGGCACTCACCCCTGGGGGAGAGACCAGGGTGGGGAATGGGACCCAGCAGGGCTGTAACATGGGCGGGGTGAGCGGGGCCGCCACCCAGGTGTGCCCCAGTGTTTGCAAACTGTCACCTCCTGCCAAGAGCCAGGAGCCAGGAAGCTGGTGGGCCCCTGGCTCTCTGAGCTGTGAGAGCCCGGGTGCTGGCTGGATGTCAGGCGCCCCGCCCTGCCCTGTGCACCGAGCCAGGCCACCTCTGCACGGCCAGGTGCTCCCCAGGCAGCTCCTCTCCCCTTCTGTGCTAAATGGAAGGCAAAATCGGGTGGGGGGCACAAGCCCCCTGCCTGTCCCCCAATGTGTCGCCTCTGGGGGGCACAAATATGTTTGCTCACAACAGGTGCTAAAATGCCTAGTTCTGGCTCTGGGACCCCGGCATCCGGCATGGCAGCGCAGGGTGCTCGCTTTAGGGATCAGTCTGTACCTACCTGTCGTCCCCTTGTTTTTCATGTAGATAAGCTTCCTGGCATCCCCATAGCCAGCGAGGGACACAGCCCCCAAGTGGGGATTGTGGACAGCTGCAGGGGTGACGATGTTGATCGGGGACTGCCTGGTGCCGTTACAGTGCCCCAGAGCTGCCCATGTCTCTGGACCTGCCGAGAGGGGAGGAGCCAACAGGGAGGGGGAAGGGCCAGAGAAGGAAATGGGGGAGGAGTCAGAATGTTAATCAGCTGCTATCACCCACCCCAGAGGTGGCTGCATGATGCAAATTTTAGACCTGGAGTCAGGATTCCTGGGTTCTGTCCCTGACTCTGGCAGGGGAGTGGGCTCTGGTGGGATAAAGTGGGGGAAATGGGAATCAGGACTCCTAGGTCTTTGCTGCAGCTACTGCCGAGGAATGCTGTCTAGTGAGTTAGAGCAGGGGAGTCTCCTGGGTTTTACATACAGCTCTGGGAGGGGGTTGGAGTCTTGTGGTTTAGAGCAGGGGGGTGGGGCTGGGAGTGAGGATTCCTGGGTTCTATCCCTGGCTCTGGAACGCTGACACTGCCCTTCTCTGTGCCTCGGTTTCCCCACCCATCCAAATGTGGGAAAACAATAATTAACTCCCGCACTGGGTGAGGTCAGAGAGTGGATGTCTGTGTCGCAGGGGATGGATGGGTTCTCTTACCGCATTTTGGGTCTTCGTAGCACCAGGTATCTGCAGAAGAGAGAGAGAGGTGGGGGAGGGGGTCAGAGTTGGGAGATGGCCAATAAATAACCACATCCTGCTGCCCCCTCCCCTGGGCTTGGCCACAGCAGGGAGGGTCACTTTAGAGCAGGATCAGGGGCGGGCTGGGGAGCAGCGTTACCTGCTGTATCGGTACTGGTGTAGCCGGCTCCCAGCAGCGTCTCCAGCACAATGAGGTGCGGTACCCAGGCGAGATTCATGTCTCCGATGTCACCTACTGAGAGCAACTTGGAGGAAGGATTGGAGAGACTGGATTCAACTCCCCTGCCCTGAGCCAGCCAGGCCCCACTCTGGGGCCAGATTGGAGCCGGTGCCCTAGAGGGGACGGGCCCCATGCTCCATTTCCCACACCTAGGGCCAGTAGCGCCCCTGGGGGAGACGGGCTACGTGCCCTATTTCCCACCCCGGGAGCTGGTGACCCTAGAGGGGACAGACCCCATGCCCCATTTCCCACTCCTGGAGCCTATGCCCTAGAGGGGACGGGCCCCATGCTCCATTTCCCACACCTAGGGCCAGTAGCGCCCCTGGGGGAGACAGGCTACGTGTCCTATTTCCCACCCCTGGGCCAGTGGCGCCCCTAGAGGGGACGGGCCCCTAGGGATGCTCAGCAGCGAGTAGCTCTCACCTGCGCTGTGTCTGGTGGAGGAAGGTCACACTGCAGGGGTGAAGGCTCCTCGCAGCTCCTTATATACACGGGGTCACCGCCCAGCCCAGCCCTGCCCAGCCCAGTGTGGCCGGGGGTGGAATTACAGGGAAGGGATGAGTTACATCCACGGGGTGGGGCAGGGACAGAGAGAAGTCGGGGAGGGAGGGAGAGAGAAAACCAGGGAGCAGAAAGAGAAAGGAGGGAAGGAAAGAGGGGGACGGTGGGAAAGAGGAGAAAGGGGCCCCAGCCTGGGTGTGTCTCCCTTAGGGTGCCAGCCCCCAGTGCCAGGGCCACCCCCTGGGAGGCCGTGGGCACCCCCTGTAGGAGGAGAGCTGGTCCCAGATATCCACGTTGACTTTCGCTCTTCTTGGAGGGGATGTGCGGGAGAGATGGCGCAAGAACTAAGTGACACAGGGTAGCCCGGCATGGGGCACAGCACGTCCCCCACTGCTGGAAGGGCACCTCGCACCCACCTTGGGGTGAACGGATGTCCCTGAACCACTGCCCTCAGTGATTGGCACTCAGAAGATAGAGAGCGCCATCTATTGAGCCCCTCCCACCCCATTCCCTGCAGCACAGTATCCCCTAGCGCTGCACTGGGGCCTTGGGGTCAGACTGATGACAATGGGGGAGCGCCCTCTACTGAGCCCCCACTCTGTTCCTTGCAGCGCAGTGCCCCCTAGTGCCACTCTGGGGCATTGGGCCGGCACCCGTTGTTCCAGAGTCTTTCAAACACTTCCCAGAGTTTATGTTAGCCAGGCTCCCTCTAGAGCGGGTCCATGCAATCCCACGAGAATGCAGAAACATCTGCCTGTTTAATACCATGAACTTCTAAGGTACTTCAGTAAGGTTTGTCCAGGGTATTGCAGGAAATTACCGTCTTGGTCACACCTGGCTTTCTTGCTTTTTGCCTCTGCTTCTCTCTGTTCTATGTGTTTTCCTTTCACACACACATGGGGCAGGGCTCATCCCTCCAGCAGGGGGCAGTAGGACAAACGAGAGGATGGACACACACACATGAAGCAGGGCTCACGCCTCCAGCAGGGATTAGTAGGACAGATGGATGGACGCACATACACACCACTCAGCAAACCCCCCTGTTACGGGTTTGGTCACAGGGACCTCTTGGGACTGTCACCTGATGTGCTGAAATTACCTCCGAGTCCATTTTCCCTGCCAGCTTGGGACTCCAGAACCCTGCCTTGTTGAGCCAGACATGCCAGCCTGCTACAACACAGACCCAGGTCTGAACCACGCCCTCAAAGCTGCAGACTTTCACCAAAAATTGCTCAGCAGGTTTCCTATCTCCAGCACCCAGAAACCCAGCTCCCAATTCAATCCAAACCCCAAATAAATCCATTTTACTCTGTATAAAGCTTATACAGGGTAAACTCATAAATTGTCTGCCCTCTATAACACTGATAGAGAGATATGCACAGCTGTTTGCTCCCCCAGGTATTAATCACTTACTCTGGGTTCATTAATAAACAAAAGTGATTTTATTAAGTATAAAAAATTGGATTAAAGTAATAACAGGCAGAACAAAGTAAGTCACCATGCAAAATAAAGCAAAAACACACAGTCTAAGCCTAATACATTAAGAACCTGATTACACATACTATCTCACCCTCAGAGATGTTCCAATGAGCTTCTTACACAGATTAGACTCCTTTGTAGCCTGGGCCCAATCCTTTCCCCTGGTACAGTCCTTGTTAGTTCCAGCACACATCTTAGGTGGAAAACAGGGGCTTTCTCATGACTGGCAACCTTAGGTGGTAAGCAGGGCTGTTCTCATGACTGGCCTTCTTTGTCCTGTTCCATCCCCTTTTATAGCTTTGGCACAAGGTGGGAATCTTTTGTCTCTCTGGGTCCCCACCCCTCCTAAATGGAAAAGGACCACATTTAAGATGGATTCCAGTATCATGTGACATGGTCACATGTCCTGTAAGACCTCATTCTTCATTACCCAGGGTCTGCCCTATACATACACAGGAAGGCTTGCAGTAAATAAACCATCTACAACCAATTGTCCTAGTCAATGGGAGCCATCAAGATTCTAAACCACCATCAATGGCCCATTACAATAGGACCTCAAAGTTATACTTCATATTTCTAGCTTCAGATACAAGAATGATACATGCATACAAGTAGGAGGAATATATTCAGTTGGTTATAACCTTTGTAAGACACATGCATCTTTTGGATCACAGGCCTGTTCAGGAAGCTGCAAGCCGGGACTTTCTTCCCAGACCAGAAGATCACTGTGAGGGAAGTCAAAATGCCCATTGTGATCCTTGGAGACCCGGCTTACCCTTTAATGCCATGGCTCATGAAACCCTATACAGGGAGCCTAGACAGCAGCAAGGAGCGGTTCAACAACAGACTGAGTCGGTGCAGAACGACTGTTGAGTGTGCTTTTGGCCTTTTAATGGGCCACTGACGCTGTCTGTATAGGAAACTGGACCTGGCCGATGACAACATCCTCACGGTTATAGCCTCGTGCTGTACCCTCCATAACATTTGTGAAGGGAAGGGTGAAAGCTTCACTCAGGCATGGACCGCGGAGGTTCAACACCTGGAGGCTGAATTTGAACAGCCAGAGAGCAGGGCTATTAGAGGGGCCCAGCGCAGGGCTGTAGGGATTAGGGATGCCTTGAGGGAGCAATTTGAGGCTGAAAGCCACCAGTAATGTTTGGTGCCCGGCACGGGAGTGAAGTGCAGAGGTTCCAATGCTGTAGGCATCTGTGTTTGCTGAGTATGATGCACTGACTTGCAATGGCTGTTGCTTTCCTGGGCTATGGTATGTTTTACTTAATGCAATAAGTAGAGTGAGAATGAGCTCTCTCCTGACATCTGGTGGTGAGCTGTGGAAAAGGACTTCCAGGGCTGATCTCGTTTGCACGGGCACACCCACCCTGCCTAGCATGATGGCACTGCTTGCCCAAATGGTCACTTTGGCTGCTGTGGGATCCCCAGTCTCTTTGTTATTGGGGCAGGAGTAATAAAGTGTTGTTATCCTGGTTATGTGAATCAAGGACAGTAGAACTGTACTTGGCATTTTATGATGGAGGGATTCGCCCTCAACTAAGTAACGCTTGCTAGGCAAGGGACATGGGTTCCAAAGCCCAGTGAATTGAAAGAGGTTGGGTTCTGTTATCATATTCAGCCTTCCTCCCTGGAGCGTTGTGTAATGAGTGCTGCATTTCAGGCTGGCTAAAATGCATGGTGATGGGAGTTGAGTGGAGTGGATAAGGGTTGTAGTTTGCAGGGCTGGGTGGTGAAGCTACAGGTGTTCGAGGCAGCTGCTGGTGATAAGAAACTGGATGTTGAGGGAAGTGGGTTGGTGGTGATATGGGGGCACAAGGGAAAGAGTTTTAGGACAAGGGCTACAGGGGAGGGTGGGCGAGGATCTGCTCTGTCTGCATTGATACAAGTGCCTGGATCGAGTCCACTTGGCGCTCCACGATGCTTAGGAGCCGCTCCGTGCTTTGGTGCCGGCGATCCGCATTCTGCTGCCAGAGCCTCCTTTCACTCTCCCGCCACTCCTGTACTTCTTGATTTTCAGTAAGGGAGAGCTCCATGACTTCATGCAGCAGGTCCTCTTGGGTTCTTCGCGGACCCCTCCTGATTCTTTGCAGTCTTTCGGCCGGTGACCACAAGGACGGCTGGGATCTCAAGGTTGCTTCTGTAAAGCCAAAATGCAACAGTTAACAGAGGCAGCGTTGTTCATACTAGACAGAGCGATGATTCGGCCGTATTTAAAGACAGTGTACACAATAGCAGAATTTGCCCGTCCCAAAGCGAGCGCGCATAACCCAAAGGAGCCCCAAAATGGTGAGTGAGCACAGGGGCAAGGGGGACTGATTGTTTCAGGGCCGCACTGTCCTCTGGGGTTCTGTGCCTTGGGGAGAGCCAACAGCTGTAGGGAGCCCATATACTGAACACTGTCCCCACATTTTCCACAGGATGAGTTAATCCTGGAAGATATTACACCTGGCTTTCTTGCTTTTTGCCTCTGCTTCTCTCTCTTTTCTATGTGTTTTCCTTTCACACACACACGGAGCAGGGCTCATCCCTCCAGCAGGGGGCAGTAGGACAGATGGATGGATACACACACATACTACTCAGCAAAACCCCCTGTGATGGGTTCAGTCACAGGGATCATCTTGGGACTGTCACCTGATGTCCTGAAATCACCTCTTAGCCCGTTTTCCCTGCCAGCTTGGGACTTCAGAACCCTGCCTTGTTGAGCCAGACACGCCAGCCTACCGCAACACAGACCCAGGTCTGAACCACTCCCCCAGAGCTACAACTTTCTCCAAAAATTGCTCAGCAGGTTTCCTATCTCCAGAACCCAGACACCCAGTTCCCAATGGGATCTAAACCCCAAATAAATCTATTTTACTCTGTATAAAGCTTATACAAGGTAAACTCATAAATTGTCTGCTCTCTATAACAGTGATAGAGAGATATGCACAGCTGTTTGCTCCCCCAGGTATTAATCACTTACTCTGGGTTCATTAATAAACAAAAGTGATTTTATTAAGTATGAAAAGTAGGATTTAAGTGGTTTCAAGTAATAACAGACAGAACAAAGTCATCAAGCAAATTAAAGCAAAAACACACAAGTCTAAGCCTAATACATTAAGAAATTGATTACAGGGAATATCTCACCCTCAGAGACGTTCCAATAAGCTTCTTTCACAGACTAGACTCCTTTGTAGCCTGGGCCCAATCTTTTCCCCCGGTGCAGTCCTTGTTAGTTCCAGCAGACATCTTAGGTGGAAAACAGGGGCTCTCTCATGACCGGCAGACTTAGGTGGTAAGCAGGGCTGTTCTCATGACTGGCCTTCTTTGTCCTGTTCCATCCCCTTTTATAGCTTTGGCACAAGGTGGGAATCTTTTGTCTCTCTGGGTCCCCACCCCTCCTTCTAAATGGAAAAGCACCAGATTTAAGATGGATTCCAGTATCATGTGACATGGTCAAATGTCCTGTAAGACCTCATTCTTCATTACCCAGGGGCTGGCCCAAATGTACACAGGAAGGCTTGCAGGTAAATAAACCATCTACAACCAATTGTCCTAGTCAATGGGAGCCATCAAGATTCTAAACCACCATTAATGGCCCACACTTTGCATAATTACAATAGGACCTCAGAGTTATACTTCATATTTCTAGCTTCAGATACATGAATGATACATTCATACAAATAGGTGGAATATATTCAGTCAGTTATAACCTTTGTAATGATACCTTACAAAAGACCTTTTTTCATAAACCATATTCCAGTTACATCATATTTACATTCATAAGCATACTTTTATACAGCATATGGAGTGCAACGTCACAGCCCCTCTGCCCACTCAGTCCAAACTCCTGGTGGTGGAGGGCTTGCAATCCATTAATCCTGAGTTACATTAGCTGAAGGGTGTGTTCCCACCCAGTCTCCAAGAGGACTGTAATCAATGCTGACTCCAGGACTGTGAAGCAAAACCTATCCCTATTTTATAAATGGGGAAACTGAGGCCCAGAGCGGGGATGGTGCTTGATGACGGTCACATAGGGAGTCTGTGGCTGAACCAGGGAAGGAACCCAGGAGTCCAGGCTCCCGGCACCCCCCTGCCTAGGTCCAGCCTCCAGGTGTCTGGCTTTGTCCCCCTATAGGTGCCAGGCAATTGCTGCGGTACTGATGAGCAGAGGGATCAAGGCTGCAGGCTGCGGGCTGGAAGAGGAGCTGGGGGCGACTCGGAGGGCCGCCGAGGCTTGCACTTGGCTATCCCTAAACCTCTGCAAAGGCCGGTAGTTGTTCTGCAACCGGGGCCCAGCATCTGAGTCTGTGGAGTTGAGGATGGAGGGGAACGCATCCACCTGCGGGTAGGGAGACAGATTAGTGGGGGAGGGGCAAATTGAGGGGGGAGGCAAACTTGGGGTGCCCTGAGTGGAGAGGAGGACACCCCATCAATGGAGAGAACTGAGAAGGTTCTGATGGGGATCACTTTGGAGCAGAGAGAGTGGGGGTTTGAACAGGAGAGGGGGGGTGAGCTCCCTTCCCCCCACACTCACACTCACCACGCCAGGAGGCACCAGGATGGGGTCGGGGAAGACAGTCCAGACCACGACTTCGTCACAGTTGGGGGTGGTGAGGGAGCCGTGGTAGCGGTAATAGCGGGCTAGGTCCACCGAGCCCAGGAGCTCCTGCAGGGAGAAGGAGCCGTCCAGATCCGTATCCTCCCCTGGAGGGCAGAGGGAGAGTGAGGACCCAACTCGGCCCCTCCCAGAGCTGGGGATAGAACCCAGGAGTCCTGGCTCCCAACCCCCCTGCTCTAACCCACTAGATCCCACTCTCCTCCCAGCTTTAGGGACAGAACCCAGTAGCCTGGACTCCTCACCCCCACCCCCCTCCTCTAATCCATTTTTCTCTCTTGCCCCCTGGTGGCACAGAGCTGTACTGCCCCCAGCCCCAATGCTAGGCCAGCCGTAATCCACCTCTCCCGCACCCCAGTTCAGGGGATACTCACCCTTCAGAGTCACATCCTTCAAGTGCTGGGTGAAGGAATCCCAGGACTGGGAAGGGCGTGCGTGGGCTGTTGCCTGAAGGACAAGATCACATGAGTATAATAAATAGGGAAACTGAGGCATGGGGAGGGCTGGAAGTCATAGAGTGACTCAGAGTAAGACTCCAGTCCCTCCTCAAATCATTAGATACCACTTCCCTCCAGAGAACGCAGGAGTCCTGATGCCCAGCCCCGGCTGTTCTAACTTACTAGACCCCGCTCCCTGTCCCGAGCTGGGCATAGAACCCAGGAGTCCGGACTCATGGTCCCGCACTGCCTCACCTGGAGGAAGAAGGCCAGCACAGCGATTCCCTCGGGATCCTTGAGGGCGTCAGCCATGCTCAGATTATTCTTGGTATGAACAATGTGGAGCTAAAGGGGGAGAGAGAGAAAAATTGGAGAGCGCCCCCTATGGAGCCCTGCCTGCTCCCTGCAGGACAGCGCCCCCTGCTCATCCCCCGCCTACTCCCTCCAGCACAGCGCCCCCTGCTGAGTCCCCCGCCTGCTCCCTGCAGCACAGCGCCCCCTGCTCAGCCCCCTGCCCGCCCCCTCCAGCACAGCGCCCCCTGCTCATCCCCCGCCTACCCGCTCCAGCACAGTGCCTCCTGCTGAGCCCCCCACCCGCCCCCTGCAGCACAGCGCCCCCAGCTGAGCCCCCTGCCCGCTCCCTGCAGCACAGTGCCTCCTGCTATGCCCCCCCAGCCCTCTCCAGACCGCACAGCACCCCCTAACTCTGCACTGGGGTATTGGGGCCAGCGCTGCACCCCCTGCCTCTCTCACCTCCATGGAGAAACTTTTGTAATTGATGAAATGCTCTGATCCAGGCTGGGCTGCCCCCTGGCCCCAGTGGAGGTGGAAGGATTTGGCTGTGTAGATAGCTGGGAGCCCCTGGGCGCTGAGACGGAGCCCATCCGCTAAATGCACGTACACTGTAGGGAGGGGAGAGAGACCAACACAGGGAATGGGACCCAGGCGTCCAGAGAGGCAGCGCTGGGCACTCACCCCTGGGGGAGAGACAAGGGTGGGGAATGGGACCCACCAGGGCTGTAACATGGGCGGGGTGAGCGGGGCCGCCACCCAGGTGTGCCCCAGTGTTTGAAAACTGTCACCTCCTGCCAGGAGCCGGCGGATCAGAAGCTGGTGGGCCCCTGGCTCTCTGAGCTGTGAGAGCCGGGATGTTGGCTGGCTGCCAGGCGGCCCGCCCCGCCCTGTGCACCGAGCCAGGCCACCTCTGCACGGCCAGGTGCTTCCCAGGCAGGGTGGGGGCACAGCTCCTCTTCCCTTCTGTGCTAAATGGAAGGCAAAATCTGGGGGGGGGGGGCGGAGGGCCACAGGCCCCCTGCCTGTCCCCCCATGTGATGCCTCTGGGGGGCGCAAATATGTTTGCTCACCACAGATGCTAAAATGCCTAGTTCTGGCTCTGGGACCCCGGCATCCGGCATGGCAGCGCAGGGTGCTCGCTTTAGGGGGCAGCCTGTACCTACCTGCCTTCCCTGTGTTTTCCATGGAGATAAGCTTCCTGGCATCCCCATAGCCAGCGAGGGATACAGCCCCCAGGTGGGGATTGTGGACAGCCGCAGGGGTGACGATGTTGATCGGGGACTGCCTGGTGCCGTTACAGTGCCCCAGAGCTGCCCATGTCTCTGGACCTGCCGAGAGGGGAGGAGCCAACAGGGAGCGGGAAGGAAGGAAATGGAGCAGGAGTCAGAATGTTAATCAGCTGCTGTCACCCACCCCAGAGGTGGCTGCATGATGCAAATTTTAGTCCCGGATGTAGGATTCCTGGGTTCTGTCCCTGCCTCTGGCAGGGGAGTGGGCTCTGGTGGCAGGGCTGCCCAGAGGATTCAGGGGGCCCAGGGCATAGCAATTTCAGGGGCCCCTTCCATAAAAAAAAGTTGCAATATTATAGAATACTATATTCTCGTGGTGGCTCCTCCGGGGCCGGGGGCCTGGGGCAAATTGACCCACTTGCCCCCCCCCTCTGGGAGGCCCTGTCTGGTGGGATAAAGTGGGGGACCTGGGAGTCAGGACTCCTGGGTTCTTTCTGCAACTAGGGCCGGGGAATGCTGTCTAGTGCAGGGGTCGGCAACCTTTCAGAAGTGGTGTGCCGAGTCTTCATTTATTCACTCTAATTTAAGGTTCCGCATGCCAGTCATACATTTTAACGTTTTAGAAGGTCTCTTTCTATAAGTCTATAATATATAACTAAACTATTTTGTTGTATGTAAAGTAAATAAGGTTTTAAAATGTTTAAGAAGCTTCATTTAAAATTAAAATAAAATGCAGAGCCCCCCAGACCGGTGGCCAGGACCCGGGCCGTGTGAGTGCCACTGAAAATCAGCTCGCATGCCGCCTTCGGCATGCGTTCCATAGGTTGCCTACCTCTGGTCTAGTGAGTTAGAGCAGGGGAGGCTCTTGGGTTTTATACACAGCTCTGGGAGGGGGTTGGAGTCTTGTGGTTTGGAGCAGGGGGTTGGGGCTTGGAGTGAGGACTCCGGGGTTCTATCCCTGGCTCTGGAACGCTGACCTGTCCCGTCTCTGTGCCTCAGTTTCCCACCCATCCAAATGTGGGAAAACTGTAATTAACTCCCGCACTGGGTGAGGTCAGAGAGTGGATGTCTGTGTCGCAGGGGATGGATGGATTCTCTTACCACATTTTGGGTCTTCGTAGCACCAGGTATCTGCAGGAGAGAGAGAGGTGGGGGAGGGGGTCAGAGTTGGGAGGTGGCCAATAAATCACCACATCCTGCTGCCCCCCCCCCCCTTGGGCTTGGCCCCAGCAGGGAGGGTCACTTTAGAGCAGGATCAGGGGCCGGATGGGGAGCAGCGTTACCTGCCATATCGGTACTGGTGTAGCCGGCTCCCAGCAGCGTCCCCAGGACAATGAGGTGCCGGACCCAGGCAAGATTCATGTCTCCGATGTCACCTGCTGAGAGCAACCTGGAGGAAGGATTGGAGAGACTGGATTCAACTCCCCTGCCCTGAGCCAGCCAGGCCCCACTCTGGGGCCAGATCGGAGCCGGTGCCCTAGAGGGGACAAGCCCCATGCCCCATTTCCCACCCCTGGAGCTGGTGACCCTAGAGGGGACGGGCCCCATGCCCCATTTCCCACTCCTGGACCAGTGGCGCCCCTAGAGGGGATGGGCCCCATGCCCCATTTCCCACTCCCGGGCCAGTGGCGCCCCTACAGGGGACGGGCCCCATGCTCCATTTCCCACACCTAGGGCTAGTAGCGCCCCTGGGGGAGACAGGCCACATGCTCCATTTCCCACCCCGGGAGCTGGTGCCCCTAGATGGGACGGGCCCCTAGGGATGCTCAGCAGCGAGCAGCTCTCACCTGTGCTGTTCCTGGTGGGGGAAGGTCACACTGCAGGGGTGAAGGCTCCTCGCAGCTCCTTATATACACGGGGTCACCGCCCAGCCCAGCCCTGCCCAGCCCAGCCCAGAGCAGCCGGGGGTGGAATTACAGGGAAGGGATGAGTTATATCCACGGGGTGGGGCAGGGATAGAGAGAGGTCGGGGAGGGAGGGAGAGAGAAAACCAGGGAGCAGAAAGAGAAAGGAGGGAAGGAAAGAGGGGGACGGTGGGAAAGAGGAGAAAGGGGCCCCAGCCTGGGTGTGTCTCCCTTAGGGCACCAGCCCCCGGTGCCAGGTCCACCCTCTGGGAAGCTGTGGGCACCCCCTGTGCGGGGAGCTGGCCCCAGATGCCCATTTTGAGTCTCACTCTTCTTGGAAGGGCTGTGCGGGGGAGATGGCGCAAGAAGGAAGTGACACAGGGCAGCCCAGCGTGGGGCAGAGCACGTCCCCCGCTGCTGGAAGGACACCTCGGGGTGAGCGGATGTCCCTGAACCACTGTCCGGTGTTGCCCGCCTGGGTCTGGGGTTGAAACCCAGGACAGGAGTCCCCCCTGCTCTAAGCCACTAGATCCCACTCCCCTGTCAGAGCTGAGGACAGAACCCAGGCATCCTGGCTCTCAGCCCCCACCCCTAAATTATTAGACTAGATTTTTGCCACCCTCAGCTATTGGCACTCAGAGGATAGAGAGCGCCCCCTATTGAGCCCCTCCCACTCCACTCCCTGCACCACAGCACCCCCTAGTGCTGCACTGGGGCTTTGGGCCAGCCCCCTCCACTGAACAGCCAGGTGTGTTCATAGCCCCCCGAGGGGGTTCGGCAGCTGGTGGTTGGGCAAGGCGAAGATGCTGATGTCATCTCCTGTCACCCCATGATACCCTGATCTGTTTCCCCATCTGCTGAAACTCAAGCTGGGCGGATGGAGCAACTGTGCTTCCTGGGTTTACAGCTTCTCATTCCCAACGCTACCGGCTGGGACTGACTCACAACAGCGTCGAGCTGGTGTCGTTCGTACACCCTGCTCGACAGGTGGGGAATACCCACAGGTCTCCCGGAGCCAGAAGACTTCCTTGATCCCCTCAGCTGGGGCTAGAACCCAGGAGTCCTCACTCACAACCTCCCATCTCACCTACTAGACCCCACTCCCCTCCCAGAGCCAGGGAGAGAACCAGGTATCCTGGTCCCAGGACGGGGTGCAAGAAGGGTCAAAGTTGGTCTCTCTCCCGCACCCCTGCCCTGACTGGTTCTCTAGCCTGGAGACGTGGCATCGCTGGGACTCTCTGGAAACAGGGCAGGAGGGCGAGGCTAGATCATTTTGGTGACACGCCACGGCCCCAACCAAGGGTTTTAAATTCGCAAGATTGGCTGCTTCCCCACTGTGACCTGTACTGACCATGACAGTCATGAATGGGGGGCAGGGTCTAGTGGGTTAGTGTAGTGAGTGGGATGGGGGAGGGCAGGGAGTCAGGACTCCTGGGTTCTCCTCAGAGCTCTGGATGGGGAGTGGGGTCCAATGAGTTAAACCAGGGAGTCTGGACTCAGGGCCAGTTGGGGTTGGGGGGGCTCAGATCTCAAAGGCATGTGGGGACAGGGGACAGAGGACTCTCTCTCTTTGTCTGTAGCATCCACAAGTCTGACTGGGAACCAGTTTGGATAACTGGGCCAGCTTGTGGGAACTGGTCTGTGCTGTACCCAGAGGGAAGTGTCTTCCTCTCCTAGCTGGGAGCCTATAAACAGGCAGCTGCTGACAGTGTAAACTCTGCTGCGCTTCACCCCAACAGGCCTGGGGGTGGTGCAGACAGAGGTCATGCTGTCCTTGCTTATAACCCCCGTCTCTCTCCAGGGGCCCAGCGCCCCTGAGGGGTTAGCGCCCTCGGGGAGAAGAGATGATAGGGATGGGGTCTAGTGGTTTGGAGGGGGCATGGGAGCCAGGACTCCTGGGTTCTATCCCTGGTTCTGGCAGGGGAGTGGGGTCTATTGGGCACCTGCAGGGGGTTAGGCCAGATGACGCTTACAGTCCCTTCTAACCCTATGAGTCTATGATCATACCCTGGGGCAGTGGGTTCCCGTCTTCTCTGCGGTTCCTCCCAACTCCCTGATGCAATGCTAGGGGAACTGGTGCCAAACAGGAGCTTAGGGTGCAGCTGCCCCGCCCCCCCCAACCTGTGGGCCCCACACCCAGTGCGTGTGGTGCTGATGCCTAGCTGGGCTTTCAGCCCTGCCTATGGTAAGTTTGCTCCCCACTGCAGTCGGGCATCTTCTCCTGGTGTTGCATGTGGGGAAAGTGAGGCACCGACAGGGGAAGGGAGTCAGTGAGTCAGCCAGTCAGCCAATGACAGAATCCAAGAGTCCTGGCTCCCACGCCCCCTCGAACCCACTCCCCAGGCTGCCTAGAGTCGGGGACAGGACCCAGGAGTGCTGGCTCCTGGATTAAAGTTAGCATCATGCAGCCAGCTCTAGGGGGGGTGACAGCAGCTATTTAACATTCTGACCCCGCCCACTGGTTCTCTGTGGCTCCTCCCCCTCCCTGTTGACTCCTCCCCACTCGTCAGCGCCAGGTAGATGGGAGACCCCAGGGCAGTGTAACAGCCCCCGCACGCACTCCCCCAGCTGAGGTGAGCATTGCTCTCTGCCCCGCCCCCCGCCGGCGCTATGCCTTCTGGGAGCTGTAGTCCTTTCCCTTTAGCTCCAGTGGGCAGCAGAACTGCAGCCCCCACAATGCATCGCGCTCTCCCCGCGCCGGCGCCGCCCCTCATGGGAGTTGTAGTTCCTCCGGTCGCCTTTAGCGCAGTCCCTGGGGGGGCCCGAACTACAATTCCCACAATGCCCCGGGGCCGGACCCCGTTCAAGGCTCCCCCTTCCCCCGTTGCTCTTGCCCTTGGGCCTCTCCCGCGATGGCCGCCGCAGCCGGGGGGAGCTGCCCCGCCGAGTCGCTGGGCTATTGCCTGGCCCAGCTGCGGGGCGGGGCCGAGCCCGCGCTGGGCCGGGCCCTGCTGGCCCTGCGGACCCGGCACATCAAGCAGCCCGGCGGGATCGAGCGGTTCCGGGCCCGCGGGGGGCTGGGGCCCCTGCTGGGGCTCCTGGCTGGGGCCCTCCGGCCCCGCCGCACCCTCGACCTGGCCCTCAGCATCCTGGGCAACTGCTGCACCGAGGGGGGGAGCCGGGCCCAGGTGCGGGAGCTGGGGGGGATCCCCTCGCTGGGTGAGTGACGCGGCGGGGAATCCCCGACGCGAAATGGTACGGTCCGGGGCCATCTGCCAGGCCTGGGGGTGCAGCCTGGGTCTTCCCCCCCCCCCCCCCCCGAGCCGGAGTGGCACAGTCCAGGGTTACCCTGCTCTGGGTTTCCCCGAGCCGGAGTGGCACAGTCCAGGGTTACCCTGCTCTGGGTTTCCTTGAGCCAGAGTAGTACAGTCTGGGGTTACACTGCTTCTGCCAGGCCTGGGGGTGCAGCCTGGGTCTCCCCCCCCCCCCCCGAGCCAGAGTGGCACAGTCCAGGGTTACCCTGCTCTGGGTTTCCCTGAGCCAGAGTAGTACAGTCTGGGGTTACACTGCTTCTGCCAGGCCTGGGGGTGAAGCCTGGGTTGTCCCCCTTAGCCGAAATGGTACTGTCTGTGGTCCCTTTGAGATGTAGTGGTATGGTCTGGGGTTACCCTGCAATGGCCAGGCCTCTGAGGCCGGGCCAAAGTGGTACAGTCTGCGTTCTCCTTGAACTTCTTAGCCTGGAGGTGCAGCTTAAATCCCACCGAGCTGAAATGGGACTGTCCAGGGTGCCCCTCCCTCCCCCCCCCCCCCAAAGTGGCATGTTTCAGGATTCTCTGCACCTGCCAGGCTGGAGTTGAGTGTGATGTTCCCTGCCGAGCCCCCATGGCACAGTCCAGGGTTACCCTGCACCTGCCTGCCCTGGGAGTTAGCATCTGGGGCCCCTGTACTCCCCCATTGTGGAATTTGGGCTCCCCCATTTGTGCCGCAATAGTGCTATGCCTTGATTTCTCCCTTCCCTGGGTATGGTGTGGCTTGGCGTTCCCCCCCGTGCATGCATGCGTCCCCATTGGTGGTACGGTCCTGTGCCCCCTCCATCTCTCCTTGGGGTGGAACTACATTGTGTTCTCATGTCCCCCTACTCCACCCCAGAGGCGGCTACATCTCAGCACCGGACAAGGGATCACTGTATAAACAGCCCCCGTGTTCCACCCCAGAGGTGGCTGCATCTCATTACTGGACGAGAGATCCCTGGATAAACAGCCCCTGTGATGCACCCCAGAGATGGCTACATCTCAGTTCTGTGCGAGGGATGATGCCCTCACCATGGTTCACAGATGATTTCTCTCCCCAGTTATGATCCTGAAATCCCTTGGAGTCGAAAGTATCCACAACCGGACAGCACGGGCCCTGGGCAACCTGGCCATTGATGTAGAGAACCTGCAGGCTATCCATGATGCTGGTGAGTGGGGTCATGCCCCCCCTGCCAACCTGCGAAAGGAGGGTGGGGGAAGACTGGGAACTTGCCCCATAGTGGGGAGCCCCTCTGATCCTGCTAGCCGAAGGGTAGTACTGCAGCTCACCCCATACTGGGCATCCCCTGTGACCTGGGCTGGGATAATGGGAATCATTCCATACAGGGAGCTCCCCTCTGCTTCCTTGCATGGGGGTAATATTGGGGCTCACCCCCATACCAGGGAGTGCCCTGCTGACCTGGGGGATAATGGGGTTCACTCCTATATTGGGGAGCACCTTCTCTGATCCCTTGTGGGGTTCACCCCATACTAGAGAGGAGCCATGTTGGGGTTCACCTCCATACTGGGGAGTCCCCTGCTGACCTGGGAGGGGGTGATTGAGGTTCATTCTCTGGGTTTGGGGCTCACTAACCCCCTTTCTCTCTCTTCCCCCCCCCCCCCCCCCCCCAGGTGCAGTGGCACCCCTGGTACAAGTCCTTGCCAGCTCCCAGGACAGCGAGTGCCTACAGAGCATCATTCGGGCCCTGCGCAACCTGGGCGCCACCCCAGCGCACCGTCTGGCGCTGGCCCAGCAGGGCGCAGTGCGAGTCATCTCCGAGCGCCTGGCTGCCAGCCCCGACGACCCCGCCCTGGCTGCTGCGGCTGCCCGGGCCCTGCTAGAGCTCACCAAGGGCTGCAGCCGGGACTGCGCCGAGCAGCTGAGCCTGGGGGGCGGGGTGGCGCCCCTGGTGGCGTTAGCCGGGCACAGCAAGCGAGCGGTGCGGGAGGCGGCCGTCTCGGCGCTGTCCAATCTCTGCCTGCAGGGGATGCTGCGGCCGGCGGTGGGCAATGCCGGGGGCGTGGCGGTGCTGGTTGGGGAGATCCAGCGCCGGCGCGGGGCAGGAGCCGCCGGCGCCATCCTGCAGCCCCTGGTCAGGGCGCTGTGCCTGCTGTGCCGGGAGGCAATGAACCGCAGCCGGGTGCGGGAGGCCGGCGGGCTAGAGCTGCTGCTGGCGCTGCTGCAGGATGGGCGCCAGCGAGGCTGCCACGCCCGCGTGGTTGTGGCCTTCGTGGCCTTCTTCTACGACCAGGAGGCGCTGGAGGTGCTGCAGGCCGGCGGGCTGGTGGCCCTGCTGGTGGAGCGGCTGGTGGCCCAGGGCCAGTGGGCTGCGCGCTGCGAGGAGGAGGACAAGGAAGAGGAGGGAGACAGCGAGGACGAGCGGGACGCTGCCTCCTTTGACTTCCCCCACGAGGGGCGACGGGAGAGCGGGGCACCAGAAGGGGAGTCATCCAGCTTCCAGAGACTCAGGTGAGCATCTCTCCCGGTGCACTTGGGGCTCGCTTGAGGGGTTCTCCTCCCCACTCCCTAGTGCTCCCTGCCGGCCCCGGGGCTCCCCTGGTTTCCCCGCCCCCTGCTTGCTCCAGTGCTCCTGGCTCACTAGCTCGTCTCCTTTCCCTGTTCTTGCTTGCTCTGGGCTCCCTTGGTTCCCCCTTCCTCCCTGCACTCAGGGCTTGCTTGACCCCCACCCCGGCTCTCACTCCTTCCCTCTTGCCGCAGGTCCTGGCTGCTCTCCGAGGGTTACATTGCCAGTCCCGGCGACCTCTCCCCGCAGTGGTCCCCCGACGGCTCCCTCAGCCCCACCCTCGAGCTGCAGGACGACACGCCGGGGCCTGGCCGGCTGCCTGCGGGGCTCGGCTCGCCCACCTGCTTAGCTCCTCCGTCGCTGGATCCGGCTGCCAGGGTGCAGTGCTTGGCACCCGTGGCAGAGCCGGACTCAACCGTGGCTGATGGGAGCCATGTGGCAGAGACGCCAGGTGCTGAGGCACCAGTCGTGGCACGTTTGGCTACAGCCAGAGCTGCCAGGCACCATCCAGCGGAGTTTGATCCAGGCACGGCACTAGATTTGGCTGCCAGGCACCATACAGCATTGCCAAATCCTGCCAGAACGGGTGACCACAGCGCAGCCCCCGTGGTGCTGCTGGCTACACCAAAGTCCACTGGGACCAAGAAAGACCATCCGGCACAGATTGCACCGGATGCTGCCGGCAGCGCCCGGAACCTGCAGGCTCAGTTGCTGCTGTCGGCGACCCCGAATGAGGAGCTCCCGCCAAACTTCGCTCTGACTGACCTGCAAAATCCAGCACGGTTCCCGGCTGCGGCAGCCACCGAAGAGTTGTGTCCAGGCATGCTGGTTCCAGCCGGGCCTGGCTGGCACGTCATGGCACCATCAGACGAGCCAGGCCCAGTGCTGGCACCGCCAATTCCCGCCGGGGCAAGCCAGTCTGATCGGGCACCAAGCCCCGTTCCTGAGCATCTGGGTCCGGTGTCACCAATTCCCGCTGGGGCCAGCTGGTGTGATCGGGCACCAAGCCCCGTTCCTGAGCATCTGAATCCAGTGTCACCAATTCCCGCCGGGGCCAGCCGGTCTGATTGGGAACCAACCCCCGTTCCTGAGCATCTGAATCCAGTGTCACCAATTCCCACCGGGGCCAGCCGATCTGATCGGGCACCAACCCCCGTTCCTGAGCATCTGAATCCAGTGTCACCAATTCCCACTGGTGCCAGCAGATCTGATCGGGCACCAAGCCCCGTTCCTGAGCATCTGCGTCTGGTGTCAGCAGTTCCCACTGGGGCCAGCCGGTGTGATCGGGCACCAAGCCCTGTTCCCGAGCATCTGAATCCAGTGTCACCAATTCCCACCGGGGCCAGCCGATCTGATCGGGCACCAAGCCCCGTTCCTGAGCATCTGAATCCAGTGTCACCAATTCCCACCGGGGCCAGCCGATCTGATCGGAAACCAAGCCCCGTTCCTGAGCATCTGCGTCCGGTGTCACCAATTCCCACTGGGACCAGCCGGTCCGATCCGGCACCGAGCCCAATTTCCAAGGATCTACGTCTGGTTTCTCCGATTCCTACTGGGACTGAGCAGCGCCTCCTTGCCAATGACGTCCTGGAGCCCCAGCCCGCTGCTTTCTCCTCGCGGCGCCGCGGCAAATCACGTCCCCATCCAGACGCGGCCGCCTGCACGCCGGCTCCGTTCCGCCCCCCGGGCGAGGTCCTGGCCCCGCAGTTCTTGCTGTGGGGTGGGGAGGAGGAGCTATCGGCCCCCGAGGCGCCCGCCCTGTTGCTGCTCTCCCGCTTCTCCCAGGCCGAGGACCCCAGCCGCAGCCTGGTGACGGGCCCGGTGCTGCGGGGGCTGCTGGCCTACGTCACCGGAGCCCCCGCCCCGCTACCCCGCTGCCTGCGGCTGTTGCACCGGCTCACGTGCAACCCCGTCTGCCTGGAGGCCTTCGTGCGCTGCCACGCCCCCTCCCTGCTGCGGGCCTGGCTGGTGCTGGGCGTGCCCCCAGAGGAGGCCGCCGCCGTGGGACAAGAGACCCCCAGAACTCCAGGCAGCGGGCACCGGCATGGCAGGAGGTTCAAGGAGTTGGGTGAGTCCTCCCCCCTGCTGAGTCCTGGGGCATGGGGATCCCCCTGCTGCGCCCCAGGGGTAGGTGAGTGCCCCAGTCCTGGGCTGTGGGGATCACCCTGCTGCATTACGGGGCTCCCAGTATCCCAGTGTGAGAGCACTTTGTCCCCGGAGTATTGGGGTCCTCTCTCCGGTAGCCCTAACCCGGTGACGACCCTCCCCCACTACTGAGGGAACTGGGGTTTGCTCTAGGTCAGGGATTGGCAACCTTCAGCACACGGCCCCTCAGGGAAAGCCGCTGGCAGGCGGGGACGGTTTGTTTACCTGCAGCGTGCGCAGGTCCGGCCAATCGCGGCTCCCGCTGGCCATGGTTCGCCATGCCAGGCCAATGGGGGCTGCAGAAAGCCACAGCCAGCACCTCCATCGGCCCACGCCGCTTCCCGCAGCCCCCATTGGCCTGGCACAGCGAACCGCGGCCAGTGGGAGCCGTGATCGGCCGAACCTGCGGACGCTGCAGGTAAACAAACCGGCCCGGCCCGCCAGCCGCTTTCCCTGACGGGCCGCGTGCCGAAGGTTGCCGATCCCTGCTCTAGGTTAATGGGGTCTCCTGCTCCCCACCTCAGGGTGAGCCTTGTACTTCCGCTGCCGGGTTCAAAGTGCCCCAGCGTGGCACTAGGGGGAGCTGTGTGGCGGGGCTCGGCCAGGAATGCTGCATGGTGGGGGCTGGGCGCCATGGGGTGGGGGGGATTTGGAGGGATGCTGTGCCTCAGGAGCTGTCATCCCATGGGGTGTTTTGAGGGGGGGCTCATGGGGCGGGGGGATGGGGGCTCTGTGTTGGGGGAGGGGCCGGGCACTGACGTGCTGCCCCTTCCCCAGGCGAGACCCTGCTGTGCAATCTCTGCGTCCAGGCTGAGTCGGCGTTCGGGGCGGGCGTCCTCACCCACATGCTGCTCTCGGGCGCCGAGGCCGACCAAGTGGCTTGTGCCATGGCCCTGCCCCTCATCTGCAGGTGGGTGGTGCCAGGGGGGGGGGGGCGGCGGGGTGAGTGGTGGGTGGGCGCTGGTGTGGCTGGATGTGGTGGTATTGGGGGGGCTTAGGGGGCCGGTTGGGGAGGGGGCCGGGCCCAGCTGGTGGAAGGAGGCTGTTCCGGGGGAGGTGGTGGGAATGGAGGTTGTGGGGTAGATTCTGGGCCCATTGGGTGCGGGGGGGGTTAGGGGGCCGATCCGGGGACTGATCCATTTCCTCTCCTCCCCCCAGGAAGAAGTCCCTCTGCCGGAGGCTGCTCCTGGAGCACTCTGGCCTGCGCCTCCTGCTGGCTGCCTTGACACGTGGTGCCGACCCGCCCTTCATCTTCTACGCTGTGGACTCGCTCTCCCTGCTGCTGGGTGCTGCCGCCCCCCTCCCTGCCCCGCCCGCCCCCAAGCGCTCCCGGCTGGCAGCCTCCCCGCCGTGCCCCTACGAGCGGCTGGTGAAGGCGGGCGGGGCGGACCTGCAGTTCCGGTTGGACTCGGGCGCCCTGGTGCTGGCCTCGCGCCAGGCCGCGTGCGCTGGCTCCGACGTCCTGCGGGCCATGCTGGCGGGCGGGTTTGCTGAGGCGCGCCAGGCCCTGGTGCCCATCCATGGGGTGGCGCCTGCCCCCTTTCTGGTGCTGACCCACTTCCTGCATGGCTGCCGGGGTGAGCCGTGCCCGGCCCTGGGGGGCCCGTTCCCACCCGGCGAGGGGGAGCTGGCGGAGCAGACGCTGGCGGTGGCCGAGCAGTTCCTGCTGCCCGAGCTGCAGGAGCTGGTAGAGGCGGCGTTGTGCCGGCAGTACCTGCGCCCTGGCACCAGCCTGGACCAGCTGTACCGGCTCGGGGAGCGGCTGGGCCGGGGGCAGCTGCTGCGGCGCTGTGCCCGCTACGTCCTGCTGGGGGCGTCAGAGGAGCCCACCAGCCGAGCGGCCGCGCTGGCGCGGATCCTCCGAGTCACCAGTGACCCCAAGGGACTGGCCCAGGAGCTGCTGGCGGTTGCCATGGAGACGCCATGGGGAGTGGGCACTGATGGGACCTAGGCTAGGGGGCTGGCTGAGGGCACTGCCTGTGCCCCTCTGGATGCGGGGCTGGGCTTAGGGCACTCTCTGTACCCCTCTGGGTGTGGGGGTTTGGGAACAGAGGGGTTTGGAGGTCAGGGAGCTGTCTGGGGGGAAATGGGGTCATGGAAAGGTAAGGAATGGGGATATGGGACCCCGGTGGCGAGAGGAATCAGGGCAATGGGGACTAACCACTGCCCCCCAGGAAAATTTGGGATCCCTTCTCTGTTGGGTGAGTTGTTCTTCCCCACCCCCTCTCCCCCCCAGGCCATGGCACAGGGTGAGAGCCTGCCTGCAGCCTCCCCCAAGGAAGGGATTGTGGTGTAGTGGGGGGTGCCCCTACTTTTGCAGCACAGGGCACCCCAATTCCCCACCTGAGGCCATGGAGAGCAGTTTGGGGGGGCCTTGACTGGAGGGGGGCTCAGTCCCTGATCTGCAGGGTACCCCTCAGTCACTGGGCAGGGTAGTGTGTGCTTTGTCTGCACAGAGAGATGCCCACACCTTTTTTTCTAGGTCCCAGGTAGGGCAGCTCCGGGGGGTGCTCAGCGGTACCCCCCCATGCTGCAGGGAGCGGTGACAGGTGGCCGGGGGCCCTCAGCGGTACCCCCCCATGCTGTGGGGAGCGGTGACAGGCGGCCGGGGGCCCTCAGCGGTACCCCCCCATGCTGCGGGGAGCGGTGACAGGCGGCCGGGGGCCCTCAGCGGTACCCCCCATGCTGTGGGGAGCGGTGACAGGCGGCCGGAGGTGCTCAGCAGTGACAGGCGGCCAGGGGCGCTGCTTTCTGCTGGCGAGGGGATGGGTGTGTACGAGTGGAATGTATTGAATAAGCTATTGTACGTGGAGAAATACAGGCTGGGCTTCACCATGTGCATGTGTCTGTGTGTCTTCATTCTGCGGCCTCCCCAGAGCTGGGAAGCGAACCGAGGAGTCCTGGCTCCCAGCCCCCCCTGGGGCTAGTCTCCCATCTGTGCTCCTAGCTGGGGTGTGGCAGGGGCAGCAGCAGCATGTGATCCCGCCGGGGGGGGGGGGGGGGAGGGTGCTGAGCTGAGCCTGTCGGAGCTGGCTGGGGGTGGGGAGGAGGTGGTGGGTTGAGGGGGAACCAGGCTGTGGACTCCCTGCTTGGCGCTGGCTGCCCTTCCAGCTGCGCGACCCCCCTTCCTTTCTCCTCCCCTCCACAGGAAACGCCTGCTGCTCAACTGCTTCCAGATGGGCTGGGGGGGGCGGGAAGGGAGGGCTGCTTCCTGAGTGTGGGGCCTGGGATGTGTCATCCTCTCCTCCCCCCCCCCCCCCCCCCGCCTCTCCTCTGTCCCCTACCCCTGGGAGCCCTCCCAGCCTCTTCCTCCCCCCCCCCCAGCCTCTCCTCCCCCCAACCTCTCCTCTGTCCCCTGCCCCTGGGAGCCCTCCCAGCCTCTTCCTCCCCCCCCCCGCCTCTCCTCTGTCCCTACCCCTGGGAGCCCTCCCAGCCTCTTCCTCCCCCCCCCGCCTCTCCTCTGTCCCCTACCCCTGGGAGCCCTCCCAGCCTCTCTTCCTTCCCCCCCCAGCCTCTCCTCCCCCCAACCTCTCCTCCGTCCCCTGCCACTGGGAGCCCCCCCCAGCCTCTCTTCCTTCCCCCCCCCAACCTCTCCTCTGTCCCCTGCCACTGGGAGCCCCTCCCCAGCCTCTCCTTCTCTGTCCCCTGCCACTGGGAGCCTCCCCAGCCTCTCCTCCTCCCCTCCCGCCTCTTGTGTCCCCCCAGCCTCTCCTCCATCCCCTGCCCCTGGGAGCCCCCCCGCCTCCTTCCCCCACCGAGCCTCTCCTCTGGCCCCTGCCCCTTGGAGCACCCCGAGCCTTTCCTCTCCCCCCCCCCCAGCCTCTTGTGGGGGGGGCTGCTTCCTGAGTGTGGGGCCTGGGATGTGTCATCCTCTCTGCCATCCCCTGCCACTGGGAGCCTCCCCCCCCCCCCAGTCTCTCTTCCTTCCCCCTGAGCCTGCCCTGCCCCCACTATCCCTGCCGGGGTCCCTCCTGGCTCCCCGCCCTGCCCCCCCCCGTGACCCACCTCCCTCGCTCCTGGGCTCTGCCCTTCGCTCCCCCCGTCTCTCCCGGCTGGGGGACCTGCTCCCGCCCCTCTCCCCGCATCCTGTGACCACTCAGCCAATTCTCTCGGCTGGTGACAGTTTTTTCCCAACGTCCCAGCCAGAAAAGGCCGAGCCGGAGCCCCCCTGGCTCCGCGGCCTCCCGGCTTCCCTTAGCGTCAGCAGCAGCAGGCGGGGAATGGGAATGGCACGAGAGAGAACCCAGGAGTCCGGGCTCCCCGCCCCCGCTCTAACCCCCAAGCCGCACTCTCCACCCAGCGCGGCGCTGGCCCCCTGGGGGCCCTCAGCAGGAATAGCTGCCACCCCCCCCCCCCCCAAAACGAAGAAGGGACCCCCGGGGGCCCTATGCAATGGCTTAGTCTGCTTATGCCTAGCTTGGGGGGGGGGGGGGCGGGTGGGAGAGAGAAGAGGAGTCTGGGCTACCAGCCCGCTCCCCTCCCTTGTGGGATGGAACCCAGGAGTCCGGGCTCCCAGCCTCGCTCCCCTCCCTTGTGGGATGGAACCCAGGAGTCCGGGCTCCCAGCCTCCCATCCCCGCTCCTCTCCCTTGTGGGATGGACCCCAGGAGTCCGGGCTCCCAGCCTCCCATCCCTGCTCCCCTCCCTTGTGGGATGGAGCCCAGGAGTCCGGGCTCCCAGCCTCGCTCCCCTCCCTCGTGGGATGGAACCCAGGAGTCCGAGTTCCCAGCCTCCAATCCCCGCTCCTCTCCCTTATGGGATGGAACCCAGGAGTCCGGGCTCCCCGTCCCTCTTCTGACCCGCTGGCCCCTCCCTCGGGGCTGGAACCCAGGCGTCCGGGCTCCCAGCGCCGAGCGATGCCCCGTTGCCATACATGGTCAGCACGCAGGGGCCGGAGCCGGGCTCCTTGGCTCTCCGGGAAGACGCGTCACGGGGCGGGGGGGGCCGGGGAGGGGGGGCTCTGCCTCCATCCGCCGCTGGGGCCGGGCCGCCATGGACGACCTGGGTAAGGGACCCGCTGCCAGCCTGGGACCCGCCGCGCCCAGCCCGGCCCCAGCCCCCGCCCGCGGCCGGCACCTTCCCCGCAGCCCCTCGCCCCGCTCCTCCACCGCTCCCTGTTCCTCCCTCCTCCACTCCCTTCTTTTTCTCCTCCACTCCCCTCTTTTTCTCTCTCCTTCTCTCTTTTTCTCTCCCTTTTCCTCTCGTTCACTCTCTTCTTTTTCTCTCTCCCTCGTTTTTCTCTTTTTCTCTTTCTTATTCGCTCCCTTCTTTTTTCTTTCTCTCTCTTCTCTCTTTTTCCCTCCTGTCTTTCTCTTTCTCTTTCCCCCTCCTCTTTCCTCTCTCGTGGGCTGCTTTTTGCTCCCATCCATCCATCTTTCTCTTACCCCCCCCCCGCCGTTCCCCAGAGCGGGCAGGGCGTGGGGGGGGGGGGGGTTGGGAAAGTGCACGTCCCCCCCCCGTCCCCCCAGCCTGTCCCGATCGGAGGAGACGGAATTTCTCGCCATATTCCTGTGGCTTCCTGGTGCCTGCGGTGGGGCCCAACCTGCAGGGGGCGCTAACAACCATGGACACCCCCCGCCCAGCAGCACCCTCCCTGCTACCCCCCCCCCCCCCGAGAGTTCTACCCATGTGCCGCGGGGTCCCGTCTCTTCCACCCTTAACACGGGGGGCAGAGCTGGGGGCCGGAAGAGATGCCGGGGCTGTGTCCCGGGAATGGGGGCACAGGGCAGGGGTGGGGTGGGGGCAGGCTGTGGGAGGGCTGTGTTATTGGGGATGGGTGGGTGTGTCCTAGGACGGGGGGTGGGGGCTGCATCCCAGGAAGGGTTTTGGGGGCTGTGTCCTAGGAAAGAGGCTGGGGGGAGCAGTGCGGGGGGGCTGTATCAAAGGAAGGGTTTTGCAGGGGCTGCATCCCAGGAAGGAGGTTGGGGGCAGGGCTGTGGGAGGGGGTCCCAGGATATAGGATCTGGGTTGGGGGTTGGTCTGAGTCCTGGGGGGGGGGCTGGATCCCAGGGGAGGGAGCTAGACGGGGGGATGGGGTGCTGAGGTTGTCCATCCCCTCCCCAGGTAAGAGCCCCAGTGAGTCCTGCAATGAAGACATGTGTGTGCCGGGATAGAGGTGTGTGAGGGGGTCACTAAGCTCCCACCCCAGGATTCACCCCCCTCGCCAGATTTCCCCAGCACCCCCTCCCAGCAGGAGTGGAGCTACCCCCCTTCCTGGCCCCAAACCAGCTGGGGGGGCTGGCAGCCCACAGCAGGTGTGGCCAGGACTGGGGGAACCACTGGGTGAGGGGGAGTTCTGGCTGTGTGGGGGGGCGGAGCCATAGAGGCTGGATGGGCAACCCCCACCCTGGCTCACTAAACCTGAATCTCACTTTCCCCCCTCTATCACCAGGTCTGGTTTGTTATTGTAGGGTCTCCTGTGATTGACAGAGGGGCTGTATTCATCATGGTTTGTTGTTGTAGGGTCTCCTGTGAGTGCTGCAACTACAAGCAGTGGTTTGCTAGTGTAGGGTCACTTGGGAGGGCTGCCCATGCTGGGTTATTATTGTAGGGTCTCTTCGAGATCTCCAGGGCTGCTGGCAGTGGCACTCCTTTGTTATTGTAGGGTTGTCCACAAGGACTCCTTTATTTTGATATGGTTGCTTGTGGGCCTTGGGGCTGACCACTCAATTGTTTGCTGCAGGGACTTTGACACGATTGCTTTGTTATCGTAGGGTCTCTTGTGAGCACAAGGCTGTATACACTGGTTTGTTATTGTAGGGTGGCTTGTGAGCAGCAGGAGCTGTTTGCTTGGGTGGGGCCGCGTGTGAGATAGGGGTGGCATGTGCTGGTTTGTTATTGTAGGGTCTCACATTTACACATGTTGGTTTGTCGTTGGGACTTGTATTTACGCATGATAGTTTGTCGTAGGGATGTGAATTTACACACAATGGTTTGTTGTTGCAGAGTGCTCATAAGCACTGGGGTTACAAGCACTGCTTTATTTTTGTAGGGTCTCCCATAAGCAATTGCTGAGAATACTGCTTTGTTGTTGTAGAGTGGCCATTATTGTAGGGCCTCCTGTGCATGCTGTGCAGGTTTGTTATGGTAGAGGGGCAGTGGGCACTCTGTGTTATTGTAGGGTCTCCTGTGAGCACAGCAAGGGGTTGTTATGGTAGAGGGGCAGTGGGCGCTGTGTTATTGTAGGGTCTCCTGTGAGCACAGCAAGGGGTTGTTATGGTAGAGGGGCAGTGGGCGCTCTGTGTTATTGTAGGGTCTCCTGTGAGCACAGCAAGGGTTGTTATGGTAGAGGGGCAGTGAGCGCTGTGTTATTGTAGGGTCTCCTGTGAATGCGTGTGAGGGCTGAATCAGGCCGGTGTGTGATCCGTGGTCTGCCCCCTCCCTGGCTTCGCTGCTCCTGGCTGCTGGGGAATGAAAAGGCCTCTGTAGGGCTCAGTCTGTGGTGGAAAATGTTCCCACAAAGGAGTGATTGTAGGAGCGGGGGGAGATCTCCAGGGAGAGGGGTAGGGGCGCTCTCCCCGCATAGGCAGCGGAGGCCCCGCTGTGGTGTTAGGAGGTGCAGGGCGTGGGCAGGGGGGCTCAGCGGTACAGCGGGTGGGCGGGGAACTGTCCCTTCATGGAATGCGCTAATCCCAGTGCCCCTCTGTCCCTCCTCCCCATCTGCTCCCCCGTCTCCTTCCGTCCTGTCTCCTTTTCCAGGTGACCCTGCCTCCCCTTCTTTCCCGCTTCGCCCCCGTCTAGTGGTGTTTGGTATGTACCGTATGAGCGCCTCACCCAGCCCCCCGTCCCAGCACAGGTGGATACTTCTAGGGCACTGCCGCCCTTGGGGAACTTGTATTGCTAAAGGTTGAATCTCTTCTTGGGAGAGGAGTGGGGTCTAGTGGTCAGAGCACGGGGCTGGGTGTCAGGACGCCTGGGTTCTAGCCCAGCTCTGAGAGGGCAGTGGAGTCTTTTGGTAAGGGGGGGTGGGCTGGGAGTCAGGACTCCTGGGTTCTATCCCAGCTCCAGGAAAGTAGTGGGGGATAGAGGATCAGGACTCCAGGGGCCTTCCCCCCGCTTTGGGAAGGTCCAGATCTTGATGCTAATTCCGCAGCCCCAGAGCTGGGCGTCCTCTCTTCCTTTTCTTGTCCCTTGTCTCTGCTTCCCACAGCCCCTGCTCCCTCTCTGTGCCCCCGTCCCCCCCAGATCCATCCTAGCCTCTCCCCGACCCCCCGCCTCTCTCTGCTCCCCCGACAGATGCCCTGCTGGCTGATCTGGAGACCACCACCTCTCACATTTCCAAGCGCCCAGTACTGCTCACGGACTCTGGGGCAGCCCACGCCAACGGGCTGGGGCAGGATGGGATGCCTGAGGCCAGGCCCCCCCCGCCGCCCTACAACCCTCAACAGCAGGTAACACTAGGGGGGGTACTGCAGGGAGGAGGGGGGCGGCTCAGGAGGAGGCTCTTTCTCTTCACAGTCCGTGTGACATTAGGGAGCGCTGTACTTCATGGAGTGGGGTGAGGGCTCTGTAGGGGGCGCTCTCCCCTCTCAGTGCTGGCCTGGCCCCAATGCGCCAGTGTGGTGCTAGGGGGCGCTGAGCTGCAGGGAGCAGGGTGGACCCCAGAGGTGGCTGCATCTCCTTGGTTACTCTGTGATGCAGAAAGCTCATGTCACTGGTGAATAGAGGCCTATTGAGTGACTCCTCGCACCCCCCACCCATGTCTCTCTCTTTGCAGGCCATGTCCGTGGCCCCTCCGCCTGTCTCTGCCCCGCCTAGCGGGGGTGACAAAGAGCATCTCTACAGGTGGGTCCCTAGCACTGGCTGGGTTAGGTGTACAGGGGGCAGTGCTGGGAGGGAGTGAAGGGTATGCGTGTGGGTAAGGAGCTGGGGGGCAGCTCACTGGGGGAAGGGAGGGAGAGACTGGCAGGGGTGGGGTGTGTAGGGTGGGGGAGAAGTGGGTGGGGGTGGAGGGGTGAGGTCAGAGGGAGGGGAGAAGAAGCGGGCGGGTTGGGGTTTCTGGGGCTGGGGAGGATGGGGTGGGGAAGGAGAAGCAGGCAGGGGTGGGGCAGGGGTAGCAGCAGGCAGGCCTCCCCTTGGCTCTGGCCCAGTCCCTGCTGGCCCTGGTCCAGCCGCTCCATTAAGAGGCTCCCTATAAATAGCTTCTCCATCCCGCCCTGCCTCCCCACTGCTCCCCGGGCCAGGCGGGAGCTGGCTCCTCCCTGCGAGGTGGCTGGGGGGAGGGGGGCTGCTCCCTGCACTCTGCTCACCCTCTGCTCACCCCCAGCACTGTTTGCAAGCCCCGCTCGCCCCGGCCCAAGGAGCCAGCCGCGCCACCCTTTTCCTCGTCCAGCGGGGTGCTGGGCGCCGGCCTCTGTGAGCTGGACCGGCTGCTGCAGGAGCTCAACGCCACGCAGTTCAACATCACAGGTAGGGCACTACCCCCCTTTCCCCTGGCACTGCCACTCCGGGGCACCGCTGCCCCCTGCTGGGCTGGGATCCGGGCTCCCTCCGGGGCACTGGCATGCTCTGCTGGACTGGGATTGGGGCCACTCCATGCCCTAGCGCATCTCTGCCTATGATTGTGAAATACGTCCTCCTGGTGGATACGCTTGGTCACTGCAGGCAACTAATGGAAACACTGTGTATGTGTGTGTTTGTCTGTCTGTCTTTTCCCCAGATGAAATCATGTCCCAGTTCCCATCCAACAAGGGCCCTGATGGGGAGAAGCGGAAGGAGAAGTCAGAGGATGCTGGGGAAGGGGGGTCCCCAAGCCGGTGAGTGAACCTCCCATTTCTGGCCATTGGTCCATGGGGTTAAATATCCCTCAGTGCTGAATGGGGAACACCCCAGAGGTGGCTGCATCTCAGTGCCAGGCGAAAGAGCCCTGTATAATCAGTCCTGGCGCCCCACCCCAGAAGCGTATGCATTTCAGGCGGGGTGAGGGATTCCTGGGAGCCGTTGGGGGACCCAATGACCATGCTGTTGTTTCCCCCCTAGCTCTGCTGGCTCCACCCCACCTCCTGTGAAGCCATCAGCCACATCTGCTACCCTGGAGCTGGACAAACTCATGGCCTCCTTGTCGGACTTCAGAGTCCAGAGCAACGTGAGTCTGGCACACTACGGGGGATGAGGCTCAGTCTGGGGGTGGGGGTCTAATGGGATTAGGGCTCTTCCTGTCCCCCGATGGGAACCAGTAAGTGTGGGAGTAAAAGAAGCAATGGGGAGGGGGAGTGTGTGCAAGAGGAGGGACTTGTGTGTTTGTGTGTGTGTGAGAGAGAGAGCAAAGGCTGGTATGTGGATAAGGGAGTATGTGTGTGCAAATGTGTGCAAGAAGCGGTGAGTGTGCATGCAAATGTGTGTGCAGGAATGGGGGTAGAAAAGCATGTGTGAGAAATGGTGTGTGCAAATGGACACACAAATGAGGGTTAAATTGTATGTCTGAGTGTGCCTCTAAATGATAGTGGAAGAGCATGTGTGCCAATGAGCATGTGCACATGAGTGTGCAAGATGCAGTGCATGAGCATGGGAGAGTGTGTGTGCAAGGGGCAGTGTGCAAATGAGCACACGGGCGAGTGTGGGTGCAAGGGGCAGTATGTACAAATGAGTGAGCAAGGAGCTGTGTGCACACATAAGTGTGCATAATTAGTGTGAGAGTCAGTATGCAAGGGATCTTGGGTCTGTGTGGGGGTGGAAATGAACATGTAAGAGAGCAGGTGTGGGAATCAGTTCATGAGCCCACAGCCGTGCACGCAGTATGTGTGTGCAAGCAAGTGCAAAGGCGGATTGATGTGTGTGCAAATGGGGGTGCAAGAAAGAGCGACCCAGCAGGTGGGCAAGCGAGTGTGGAAGTGGCTGCAGCGCCACGGAGCACTAGTACAAGTATCCAGGAGTGGGAGAGAAACCACAGGTGTTGGTGCCAACGTGGGCGACGGGGGCTGTGATCGTGAGTGTGAAAAAGGACATGCTGGCGCACAAGCACGTGCCCTCCCACCGGGGGAGCCAGGAGGGATGAGTCTGGGGGAGAGCTGGCAGCCGGCTGGGATCAGAAATGGCCTGGCGAGATCACCCATGTGGCGGGCGGCTGACTCTGCTTGTCCCCTGCCTAGAGCCACCCTGCGGGAGCCCAGGCACTGGGTACATTCCTGCCCTGGCACCAGCCTTCCGGCAGCCCAACCGCGGGTATGTGGCTCAGCCTGACCTGCTGCTGTTTGCCGTGTGGTGCTGTTTGGCATTGGACAGCACTGGGGCGGCGAGCTGCCGCTGTGGGGCCGGGCTGGGTGGCATTGTCCTGGGTGTGGTGATGCACGGGGCAGCATAAGGCTCCGTAGCTTGCTGGGATGGCACTGCATGGCATTGGGCATTGTATGGCATGGTGCAGCCTGGCGCTGCCCGTTTGGCCTGGTGAACAGGTGAACACAGCAAGTGCCCGGTGTGGGATTCTCTGTCGAACCGGAACGGGTGCGGCACCGAACTCCGAGGTATGTGACGGATGACCTGGCGGGGTGCCCCATATCCCAGCAGCTGGGTACAGCGTAGAGCAGAAACCTGTATTAGCCTGGAATGGCACCTCCTGGTGTGGAATGGCGGCTGGCCTGGCCTGTGGCATGAAATGGATCGGGGTGGCCCTGGCGTGGGTAACGGGGGTGCTGCGGCATTGACTGGCCAGCACACGCCATGGCTGGGTGGCAGAGGCTGTGACCGGGTTTGGGGTGGCGGGTCGGCGGAATGCCTGGCACAGTGAGTTGGGGGCAGGGAGTCAGGGCGCTGGTTGTGGCCATGGGGCACTAGGCGTTGTGGTGCTTCAGATGCTGTGTGGCAGGGACGGGCACGATTTGGTGGCCTGTCGCGTTCCTCCTGGTGGTGGGGGGAAAGGTGGGGGCAATGAATGGGGGGGCAACCGGTGCTTTGTGGAACAGTTTCGTGTCATTTGTGGTTATGGCTCCTGCAGGGCCGTACAACCTGCCTGGTGCCAATCCGGGCAGCTTGGTTCGGTGCCGTGGGGCGGGCGCTGCCTCGCTCGCCGTTGGGACCCAGCGTGGTTCTGTATCGCCCCTGGGCGCTGCTTGGTGCATGGCTCAGCACCTCGTATCACAGCTGCTTCCCTTCCAGCTCCCGGGGGTCTCGGCTGCGCCGCCCCCGGCCCCCACCCGAGTCTCCCTGGCGCAGCAGCTGGTGGTGTCGTCCGTCTGCCCCAGCCCCTCTGGCCCGGCCCCCACAGCAGCGCCGGCCCCGCAGGGTGGCAATTTGGACAGCATGCTGGTGATGCTGCAGTCGGACCTGAGCCGCCAGGGGATCTCCACCAGCACCAAGGGGCTGTGTGCCTCCTGCCAGAAACCCATCGCGGGGCAGGTGAGGACAGGACTGGGGGAACCCAGGGGGAGATGTGGGGGAAATCGGAGGTGGGTACAGAACTCAGGGGCTGGGGTGGGGCAGAGGAGCAGGGCACTTGGGAGCAATCAGGGGCAGGATTGGGGAGTGGGCATAAGTGGATTAGGGGAGGGATAGATTGGGGAGGGGGCGGGGTCAGTTTTGGGAGGGGCAGATTAGGAGAGTGGGTGGGAGATGCGGAGGATGTGGTAGGACACAGAGTGGAGGGTGGGGTGGGACCATGCAGCACTGGGGAAGGGGCAGGGGGAAAAGGAGGAGCACCAGGTGGGGTGTGAGGGGGAGGGGAGGCAGGTAAGGGGAGGGGCTATCTGGAGGAAGAGAAGGGGTTGGGGGACATGGGGGGAGGGAGGAAGGGGCCTGTGGAGGGGGGAGTGGAGGACAGGAGAAGGGAAAGGGAGGGGCCAGTGTGGGAAGGGGGAGAAGCTGGGTCTTTTCTTCTCTCGGTAATGGGTGTGCGTCCATCCATCTATCTGTCCGTCTGTCCCCCCCCCCTGCACTTGCCCAGGTGGTGACGGCGCTGGGCAACACCTGGCACCCCGAGCACTTCGTCTGCACCCACTGCCAGAAGGAGATGGGGGGCAGCAACTTCTTCGAGAAGGATGGCGCTCCCTACTGTGAGAGGGACTATTTCCATCTTTTCTCGCCCCGCTGCGGCCTCTGCAACGAGCCCATCCTGGATGTGAGTTGGCCACGCAGTGCCCGGCTGGTGCCATTCCCTCAGAGCACAGTGCGGTGCAGGAGAATGCAGTGCCGTACAGTGCTGTGTGAGAGAGCGCAGTGCCGTGCAGTGTTATGAAGTGTGAGCGCTCAATACCACACAATGTGATGCAGTGTTAGAGTGCTGTGCAGTACCTTGTAGTGTCAGAGTACAGTGCAGTGTTGGAGCATGCAGTGACATTCAGTGGGAGAGCACAGTTATGTTCAACACAATTCAGTGCAGTGTTAGTGTAGTGCCACAGAAGGCAGCACATTGCAAAAGGGTACCTCAGTGTGAGACAGCAGAGTGCTACACAATGCAGTGCATGCAGTGATACACAGTGTGACAGAGCACTGTGCCACATGGTGCAGTGCAGCACTGTAGAATGCAGTGACATATACTGTGGTATAGTGCTATAGAGTGCAATGTGAGCAATGCAGTGACTGAGTGCAGTGAAACACAATGCAAGGCAGTACTGTATGTAGTGACTGCATGCAGTGAGACCCAACAGCATGTGTGGTGAGGCTATAGAATGCAGAGGCGGCCGGAGCCCCAGGCCCTTTAATTCGCCCCTGAGCCCCGGGGTTTCCATCCGCCTCTGCAGCTGGTAGCTCTGGGGTGATTTAAAGGCCGTGGGGCTCCCAGCCACAGCTGGAGCCCCAGGGCCTTTAAATCTTGAAAGGCCCCGCCTCTTCCGGGTGAGGCCACACCCCCACTCAGGACTCCGGCATAACGGTAAATCCTTTAAGTTACTTTCACCCTGGGGAGGAGAGAGGCCAAGTGATGATGTCACTCTCCCTCTTTTGTTACTTTCCTCCAGCTGCCAGAATGATCCTTGCTGTGATGTGGGTTAGGTGGCTTTCACTGGGTAGGTGCCCTCTCTGAGCAGTCTCTGGGATGGCCACTGGACGAGTCGATTCCCCTTAATGGACCATCAACACATGTCTGGCTGGTCCTGATGTAAATCTGTCTTACTAGGCGCTCCTTTGGATCTAGACTGTTCTCAGTGGTATCAGATGACAGAACAAGGAGTAATGGTCTCAAGTTGCAGTGGGGGAGGTTTAGGTTGTATATTAGGAAAAACTTTTTCACTAGGAGGGTGGTGAAGCACTGGAATGGGTTACCTAGGGAGGTGTGGAATCTCCTTCCTTAGAGGTTTTTATGGTCAGGTTTGACAAAGCCCTGGCTGGGATGATTTAGTTGGGAATTGGTCCTGCTTTGAGCAGGGGGTTGGACCAGATACCTCCTCAGGTCCCTTACAACCCTGATATTCTATGATTCTTTGTTGCCACTGAAAGGCCAGTTGTGGGCGATTCCCAGCCTCACCACATATTCCAGTAACACACATGTAGCAAAGCTTCATAACTTCAGACACAAGGATCACACGTCCAATCCAATGGGATAACAATGTTCAATGGCTCAAGACTTTTTAAATGATACCTCACAAGGCATACTCTGTACAAAACACCTCATCATCATATCGCAGTGGTGAATATCGGGGGGGCCGGGATGCTATTTTGAGGTACAGAGTGTCACACCCTGACTCTGTCCCTTCCAGAAAATGGTGACAGCTCTGGACAAGAACTGGCACCCGGAGCATTTCTGCTGTGTGAAGTGTGGGAGGCCCTTTGGGGAGGAAGGTGAGTGAGCACCCCCGCCCCACTGCACCCCACATCTGAGGGGACCTAGGCTGCGCCCCAGTAACCCCTCCGTGAGACAGACCAGTCCCCCAACTAGCATTGTCCCCATTGCTTGACAGAGACTGGCCCCCAACTAGCAGTGCCCCCCACTGCCTGACAGAGACCAGCACCCCCAACTAGCACTGCCCCCCACTGCATCCTCTCTGTGGGAGCACTCAGACCCCTTGCTTGCAGTGACCCTGCTGCAGTGTGGCCGGTCACTGAGGACCCCACTGGACCCTGCTCTCTGTCTCCCCCCACAGGCTTCCACGAGAAGGACGGCCAGCAGTACTGCCGCCAGGACTTCTACGAGCTCTTCTCCACGCGCTGCCAGGGCTGCAGCCAGGCCATCCTGGAGAACTACATCTCGGCCCTCAGCGCCCTCTGGCACCCCGAGTGCTTCGTCTGCAGGGTGAGCCCTCCCCCCGCCCGGGCACAGCTGGAAGGGAGGGGGCAGTGGGGGAAGGGGGCAGTGCAAGGTTGGGGGAGGAGGGACCGTGGAGGGAATGGGGGAGGGGCACTCTGGGGGATGGTGGGAGTGCCGGGAGTATGGGGAATGTGCAGTGCCAGGGCGGGAGGAGGGAATGGGGGAGCGCAGGGGAAGTGGGGGAGGGGCAGCGGGGAAATGGGGGGGCAGTGCAGAGGGAAGGTGCAATGTGGAGGGAGGTGGGTGGATGGGGGAGGGGGCAGCATGGGAGGAAGTGAGGGGAGGGAGCAGTGCGGGAGCAAGAGGGGGAGGGGCAATGAGGGCGGATGACGGCATGCGGGGGGTGGATGGGGGGGGCAGTGTGGGAGGAATGAGGGGAGGGGCACTGCGGGAGCAAGAGGGGGAGGGGCAATAAGGGGGGAGAATATGGGGAGGGGCAGTGTGGGAGGAGGGACGAGGGCAGAGGGCAGTGTGGGAGGAGGGACGAGGGGAGGGGGCGACGCAGGGAGAGGCGAGGGAGGGAAGCAGGGGTAGCGTGTGGAAGGTGCGGCGCATGCACTCACCCCTCCTGCCCCTTTCCCCCAGGAGTGTTACGCGCCGTTCCTGCAGGGCAGTTTCTTCGAGCACGGCGGGCGGCCCTTCTGCGAGACGCACTACCACAAGCAGCGGGGCTCGCTGTGCTGGGGCTGCGAGAAGCCCATCGCCGGGCGCTGCATCACCGCCATGGCCCGCAAGTTCCACCCCGAGCACTTCGTCTGCGCCTTCTGCCTCAAACAGCTCAACAAGGGCACCTTCAAGGAGCAGAACGACAAGCCCTACTGCCACCCCTGCTTCCTCAAGCTCTTTGGCTAAGCCACGCCCTTGTCCGGGCAGGCCCCGCCCCCAGGCCCAGCCACACCCCCGCAGGCCCCGCCCCTGACCCAGCCATGGTGGGCAAGCCACGCCCCACCCCACAGCCGCACTTCAGCAGGCCATGCCCTGGGCACATTCACGCCCTGGCAGGGGGGGCGCCCCATGGCAAGGCGACTCCCCGGCAGGCTCCTTACCTGGCATAGCCACACCCATCATCTCTGAGTGGGCGACGGAAAGGCCATGGCCCCCAGCACAGCCACGTCAATCATTGCCAAAGGCTGGTAAGCCACGCCTTCCAAGCCAACCTGGGAAGCCCCGCCTCTTTCAGAGCCACACCCACAACCGGCAGGGGGCAGCACATCTGCCATTCCTCCCATGCTGCTGATAGGTCTTGCCCCATCAAGCCGCCTGGAGGCCCCGCCCCCGTGCTAAGCAGAATTTGAACCCCAGGCCCACAGGGGATGGGCACTGGTCATGGATCTCCTCATCCAACAAGAAGGCATGGCCGTGGGGGGCAGAGAGGAAGGGCCACTGGGCTAAAGCCTGCCTTCAATGGGGTGTGGCTGTCTGGGCTAAGCCCCGGCCCCTGGGCACAGCAAAGGGGAGCGTGGCTTTTTTCCAAAACTCCCGTTGAAATGTCATAGGATCACAAAGTGTCTTCAGCTCTGGGCTGGGGGTGTGTGTGGGTGGGGAATGGGGGGTGTAAAATGGGGCAGGTGGGAGATAATTGGGGAGGAAGGGGTTTATTACAAGCACAAATAAGGGAGGTATTTTATACTCATGCTGATGTGTTGCTGTTTAAACACAGTGGGGGTCACTCCAGACTGGCACCAACAATCCTCATCTCCAACACTATGTGGCTGTTAAACAGCCCTTGCGTCCTGCCCCAGAGGTGGCTGCATCACAGCACCAGGCGCGGGATCTCTGTATAAACAGCCCCTGTGCGCCACCACAGAGACAATGGGGTGGGGAACAGGATGGGAGGCCTTTCCCCTCTAGGGGACGCTGGTGTGTGGAGGAGTGATTGCCTGCTTATGGGGCCCCTACCGTGTTCCACAATGTGTCTTGTCTTTTATTTTGCTTTTTATACACTCAGTTATGCTGAAGCGTTAAGTATTTATTGTAATTTTGGGCTCTTTTAAGGAGCGTTCATGACAGCACTCTGGGCTCTGTTCCAGCTTGGAGACAGGATCGGGAAGACGGAAGAGCCAGAGAGCCTGGGGGCCGAGAGTAATGGGTCCTGTGTGGGGAGAGGGATTGTAGGCAGAGAGCTTTCTGGTTTGAAAGAGGCCAGCGATAACGGTGATGAGACAGAAGAGCTCAGGGAATGAGACACAGGGCCTTGCCCCTCTAAGGGGCGCCAGGTCTGATCCATCCTAAGCACTGGCTGGCTCAAACTGTGGGCAGTGGGCCAGTGGCCTTTCCCTTCTGGGGGGGCTGGTCCCAGCTTACTTGCTGGGGGAGCAGGCAGGGCCCGGGTGGGTTTTCTTGCTGAGCTAGGATTGTATCAGGGTCACATTTTTTTTTTCTTTTACTGTATAAGCCCAAAATGCTTCTTCACTCTCACTGCTGTCCGGTGCCCAGCGGGCATTGGCACACATGGGTCATTTCTACCCAGCGTGCGCTCACTGCTGTATCCATGGGTATTACAGAATAAAAGCCACGTTTGAATAAAACTGTGTGTGTAAGAGGGAGAGCAGAGTGCTGCCCCCTGCTGGAGGGAATCGGGGCCCTCTGTGTGTGTATCTGGTGCATAGGATCATTGTGTGGGTGTATCGGTGTTCGGGGGCGGGGAGTGTCAGAGATTCTTTCTCCCAGTCACATTCCCCTTATTACTTGTTTCATCTTCTTAGTCTTCCATGGAGCCACATGGGAAAATGTTCCACACCAGGTGTCGGGGTTCCTTCCCCACTCTTGAACTCTGGGGTCCAGATGTGGGGACCCGCATGAAAGACCCCCTAAGCTTATTTTTACCAGCTTAGGTTAAAAACTTCCCCAAGGCGCAAATTCCACCTTGTCCTTGAACAGTACGCTGCCACCACCAAGTGATTTAGACAAAGAATCAGGGAAAGGACCACTTAGAGTCCTATTCCCCCAAAATATCCCCCTAAGCCCTGCTCCCCCTTTCCTGGGGAGGCTTGAGAAGAATATCCTCACCAATTGGTACAGGTGAACACAGACCCAAACCCTTGGATCTTAAGAACAATGAAAAATCAATCGGGTTCTTAAAAGAAGAATTTTAATGAAAGAAAAGGTAAAAGAATCACCTCTGTAAAATCAGGATGGAAAGTACTTTACAGAATAACAAAAGATTCAAAAACACAGAGGATTTCTCCACTAGGCAAAACTTTAAAATTACAAAAACAGGGATAAACCTCCCTCTTAACACAGGGAAAATTTACAGGCTAAAACAAAAGATAACCTAACGCATTTCTTTGCTATTACTTACTACTTCTGCAATATTAGATGCTTAGTTTAGATATGGCTTAGGGAAATGTATTTTCCCTGCCCTGGTTCCTTGTTGACTCCAGGAGACACAGACCAAAACCTTCCCCCACAGATTTGAAAGTATCTTCTCCCCTTATTGGTCCTTTTGGTCAGGTGCCACCCAGGTTATCTGAGCTTCTTAACCCTTTACAGGTGAAAGAGGAATGAACCCTTTACAGCGTAAAGAGGGATTTTATGCTCCCCTTAGCTATATGTTTATGACACTAGGGCAATAAATGGGGATAGATTCAGAATCCGAGGCCCAAAGAGACCGTTGTGATCATCTCATCTAACCGCCTGCATAGAGCAGGTCAGAACTGTCCCCAAATAATCCCTAGAGCAGAGCTTTCAGAATGGGGCTGCATGGATAGACAGAGGGGGTCTGTATGGGGGTGGAGAGAGAGGTCAGTGTGGGGAATGCACAGATAAGGGTCTATGGGGTTGCACAGATAAGGGTCTGTATGGGGATGGAGAGAGAGGTCTGTATGGCCCTGCATGGATAGAGGGAGAAGGACAACAGAGCCACAGTCTAGGGCCTGGGGTGAGGAACAGTCTGGTCGCTCATGGGCGGAGGCATCTGCACTGAGCCGCTCTGTGTGACCCTCTTCCTCCTCATCAGTGCCAATCCCACGCGGCCCATCATTGGCTTGTAACTGGGGTTCCTGAGGCTACAATGCAAAGGGAAACCAGCAGCCATTCACAAGGGGACTAGAGGAGATAAAATCTCACCAGCCCTAGGTCCGGATCAGAGGCAGCACCCCTAGAGGGGACAGACTCCATAATCCGCTCCCCCACTCTGGGGCCAGATTGGAGCCAACCCCTCCTAGAAGGGAAAGGCCCCATATCTCATTTCCCATCCCCCTGACCCAGCCAGTTCCCCACTGTGGTATCACTTGGACAGAGAAGTGTCCTTCATTTCCGCCCCTGAACTGTTGGGCAGTGTTGCCCTGTGTCCCCCACGTCCCATGGCTGCATTTCAGCACTGGGTGAGGGATCTCTGTATAAACAGCCCCTGTGACACACCCCAGAGGTGGCTGCATCTCAGTGGCAGGCGAGAGGAGTGTATGAGCTAATCAGGACTCCTAGGTCTGGCTCTGGGAGGGGAGTAGGATAAGCTGGGGTTCCTCAGCACAACTGAGAGGGGGCCAGGGGCAGCTCATGCCTGGAATGAGACCCCCATTCTCGGCTGGGTCCCCAGAGGAGGCTGCTCCCACCTGAGCAACGGAAGAGGGGATGGGAGGTGGAGTGAAAATTGTTACAGACCCCCCCTATCTCTGTAAATATCAGTGTGTGCTGGGGGTGGGCGGAGCAGGGATCGGAGCGCTGGGCTGTGGGTGCTGGGGAGGGGTCAGGGATTGGGGGGCTGACATATCTGATGGATGTCTCCAGTGCCAGGTCATCCTGCAGCTTGTACAGCCCCCCACCCCCAGCCAGATTACCGGCCCCAATTCCCCTCCATACCACCTGGTGCTAGAGACGAGAGAGACACCCCATGGGGCGAAGGGTGAGATCGGGGAGAGCAGGAACCCAGGAGAGACGAAAGGGAACCTAAGAGGAAGCTCCTCCCCAAGAACCTCCACAGCCCAGGGCCCTCCCTGGCCCCCCTGTAACTCCACAGCCCAGAGGCCTCCCTGCCCCCCCTGATCCCCACATCCCAGGGCCCTCCCCAACCTTGGCCTCTTGACCTATGAGTCCATATAGACCCTTATATCCATTCTCATCTAGCCCCCTCTATCTAGCCGCACTATACTGTGTGTATAAATATTTGAGGCTTATGCTTGTCTATGAGACAATAAACATTCCCGCCCTGCAGCGCGTTTGATTAGGTTTTTTTAACCCTCGCAGTGCCACCACCTTTAGTGTGGGTTGCGGGGGGCTGAGTGGGAGCATTAGCAGCACAGCCATGGGGCAGGGAGGCGGCAGGTTTGGCCGATGGTGAAAACATTTGCTATTTCAGAGCGGTGTCAATGACTGGGCTCTCCCCTGACCGAGTGCTGAGCTGGGAGCAAAGACGTCAGGAGCAGCCCGGGTTTGCTCTGTCTGGGTGCGCAGCGTGATGGAGCCGCTTTGTCAAAATGATCCATGTTGGCTGGTGCTGGTTACAGGATTTCCGTGTTTGTGTGTGCAGGGGGGAGGCAATGTGGTTAGCCCTATTGTCTGAGGAAAGAGCAGCAGACTTGTACTTAGCCTGCCCTGATTGACAGGGGGGGCGGGGGATGTCTCCCTAAACTCACTCGCTAAGCAGGGGGGAAGGGATGCCAAATCCCAGTAAAAATGGGAGCGGGGGTGGGGGGCAGGTGTTCTCACCTGGCCGTGTGGGTGCTGTGCAAAGAGTCCTAGCCACCATTTGATCTGCTCCGTTCTGGGGTTTAGTGCCAGAGCTCCATTAAGAGTCCTCGTTTGGGGTTGGGGATTCCTCGTGTTATGCTCATACAAAGCACACGGGATCTTTATAGAGGAAGGTAAATACACACAGCGTTTATTGAGAATACCACAGTTAGCATATGCTTTTTAGACACACACACACAGTCCTGCAGTGATGTTTATAGTTACCAGTCCAGAGTCTGGATAAATCTAGTGGCCAGCCAGATTGGTCGCAGAGGGGAGCGGGGCTCTATCGGTCGCGATCCGATGCTCCTGGAGTGTGGCAAGACGAACCCAAAGTCCTATGGCAAAGCACCCTGTTCTTATAGGTTTTCTTCTTTGTTGAAGTCTATGGATTCTGCTGTGTCACTTTGTGACCCGTTACTTCTTAATTGGTGTAAACATTTCAATACACCTCCGAGAGGGTCATCCTGTCCTTTGTTCCGATTTAATCAATTGTCTTAATCAATTGTCTTTAGGGGTGCCAGCCTTTACCTCAGGGTCTTCAATCTGCCCTTCATTATGGATACGTGTTGATGATTCTTTGATGTCCTTTAAGTTTCTTCACTCCTTCTTCCTTGACTCTGGCTATAACAATGGCCGTCACACCTTATCTTGTCCAGATGCATACATTCCTCATTCACACAAACAGATTGAGAATACAAACAGTAGTATTTTATATTGAGCAACAGGGCATTGCAAATTAAACCTTGCTAAGTTTTACAATCAATAACCAAGACAATTTACATTGAGACCCAGGCCTTCAATGTTCCGCTAATCTACTTAACATAGACACAATAGAGAATCCTGTCTCTTACTTCCTAATTTGTAATACATATAGGAAACCATAGTAGCTTTATAACTTATTCTAAAACAAAAGGATGACCATAATTAGTCATAAGGATTGTTCTGGTCTGTCATTCCTTTCTGCTATTCAAAAGGGGTGGCTGACAAGATGAAATCAAATCATACATTAATTCTCATAGTACATTATAAAGTCCAGCTCCTACACTCGAGCTGTTCTCGTGGTTAAGCACGTTGAGGGACTTGAGCCTTAGACCCTGTGTGGGGACAGTGAAAGACAACACCGAGGCTGCCCTGGCCGCCAGGTCCCCCACGACCTGCTGAAATGACTACGCTGGGGCACGTGGTGGAACCTCAGAATGGGAGGTCGTGGGAGAGGCAGCAGCCGCTCAGGCATTGCATGATGCCCCCCTGGGGCGGGCTCCTGTGACCACATCTCCGAACTCTGGGTCTTCGCTAAGCAAGGACAGTCCTCGGTGGGTGCGGTGCAGCAGAGGGAGAGGGGAGCAATTGTTCATTGGACTTTCACACCGCAAGGTGGGAAACTGAGGCAAAGGACACTGCCCAACGTGCCGTGGGGGTGGGTTTTTGCTTATGGTCACTTGCTTTTGAAAGCGGTTGTGGTGTTTTCTCACACTAACGCTTGGCTTCCTTTGCCTTTTAATAAAAGTTCTCTTTCATTAGACAGACCCAGCGCTTGCCAGAGGGGAAGTATTGCCTCTTACAGGCACCCAGGAGTGGTGTTAAATTTTCCCAGATTGCTGCGTGGGGGCTTGAGGCAGTTCTGTTTTGTATTGTTAAGAGGAAGCCCTAGACATTAAACCCGGCCCATGTAGCTGGTGCCTCGACCTGGCAGAAATGTTACAGATACAAATGCTTTGGAGGATAAACTCTCCAGTGCAGAGTAGGGAGGGGAGCTGCAGCAGTGTAGAGAGGCTCCAATCTCCCATCTGCCCAGCATGGCAGTGCCCTGACGGTACCCAGGGCAAAGCTGTTTCAGTCCCCCAGCACTGGATGGAAATACAGCACCTGACACACTGGAAAATGGTCTGGCTGGATTCAGGAGTCTCCAGCGCCACTTCTGCCTCAGAGTTTAGCAAGTCAAAGGGATCCTGGCTCTCCAGGCCAGTCTCCTCCTGCTGGGTGCTGTCCAGGATGTGCCAAGGTTTAGTGGTATCCTGACTTGCCAAAATCCAGTCCAGCCCCTCACCCTAGATGCAGGTCCTGCGAGTTCTCCCCCAGCTCTTGTTATCCCTAGTTATTGTAGAACCCTGCCCGAGCAGCTCTTCTCCTTTGCTAGACTGGATCCCAGGGGTGCCCCCTCTTTCCTCTGGTTTGGTAGCCGCTCCAGATCTTGGCATTTCAACGCTTGCTGTTCACAGGGGCCTGAATCTGCTCTTCTCCCTAGAGGGCCAGCAAGTCCCAGACTCAGGGCCCCGCAGAAGCACAGGGCATGGCTGCTGTAACGGGCGTGTGAACTCGCCACAGCCTCGAGTCGCAAAGTGGTGTGCGTGGCTGTGCATCCCTGGGAAGTGACATCCGAGCAAGACCACCCCGGGCCCGGAGCAGTGGAGGGCAGCTAGGCGAACACGCAGGCTTCCCCAGGCTGAAGCAAGGCAATCTGGGATAGAATCAGAGAGATGCTGGACTGGAAGGGACCCTGAGAGATCATCTAGTCCAGCCCCCTGCACTGATGGAAACCTAGACTGTCCCTGCCAGGGGTTTGTCCAACCTGTTCTAAAAAACCTCCAGCAACGGGGACTCCACAAGCTCCCCAGGTGACCTGTTCCAGGACTGAACTAGTCGTAGAGTTAGAAAGATTTTCCTAATAACTAACCTAAATCTCCCATGCTGAAAACCAAGCCAATTCCTCCTTCTCAGTGGGCACAGAGAACAACTGATCACCCTCCTCTTCGTACCGGGCCTTGACATATCTGAAGACTGCTGTCAGGTCCCCCCGCAGCCGTCTCTTCCCCGGACGAAACATACCCAGTTCTTTCAGCCTTGCCCCATAGGACAGCAATGGGAGGACTGGTAGAGGCGGAATAGTTAAGTCAAAACGGGGCTGTGTCTACACCGTGCTTATCACAGAAGAACTTGTTCTGAATTGGACAGGTCACTGCCTCGCTCTGTGCCTCAGTTTCCCCATCAGTAAAACAGGGGTAATACTCTCAAATCTGCCTATGAAGCTGCCACATTAATGCAAAATATTATGAGCGGTTGTTCAATTAACTCAATGGTGAATGGTTCCTTTTCCCATGTCCCCATGCACTCACTCCTCAGATCTCTTGGGGGGGGGGGGGAATGAACTGAAATACACATATTGGGGGGAAAAGCTCCCAAAGTGACAAAGTGATCCAGGCCCCTAAGGGCCTAAATCCCTTCTGAAAATGGGGCTCAGGGCATTTCTACACGTAAAAGTTATTTCAGATTAACCGGAGTTTTGGGGGTTAAACTGCCCTGAGTTCCCACGCACATTTTTTTCCTAGCAAGCTGGCACAATCCACAGGATTGAACTCAGAATTAAACTTCGCTGGCCAGGCCCATTAATATCACTGAACATTCTCCAGGCGGGGTAGTGGCTGTCCTAGAAATGTACACCCCTGCTCCAGCCATTGGAAAGTGCAGTCAGGGCAGCTAACACACAATCCTGCTCCTTGCAGCGCCCCCTGCTGGGAAAGCCCAGGGCTGGAGTAGCCGGGAGCTCTCCCCACAGCTCTCCTCTTCTTGCTGGGGGAAGCTGCTGAGCGGGAAATAGAAAGAGATACAGGGAGTCTTCTCATCATTCCATCTTGGTTTTTCATGAGGTGGGAAGACTTGGTTTTCTAGTGCCAGTTTGGGGATTAAAGTGCACGAAAGGTGGGGGTGTGGCAGACCCCCCTCCCAGCCCCTTTGTGGTGGTTCAGCCTCTGTTTCCCTCTTAGTCCCGAGAATAGGGACAGGCTTAACTTCCCTCAGGGAGGTGATGGCAAGTCACCATCTCTAGTCCAAAGAGGTCTGCCACCCCCCTAGGCAACCCTTCCTCAGCTCCCTCCCAGAGCGCTGGCCGCCTGGGCTAGCTCCATGGGGGCAGAATTGCTGCTTCCATCATGGGACTCGGGGAGGGGATTCAGGCGATGTCGAGACTATCTGGCAAAGAACCAGGCCAATGAAAGAGGAAACGATCTCTGGTGGGACAGACGTTTGTCGGAGGCGTTACACGGCGGCTGTGCCATTGATCGCCATGGGCAGGTAGACGAGATTTGGGGGGGGGAGTTGAACACTGCATTCCACTAATAATAAGGCTCAGATCCCGCCTCACTGTTCTCCCCCATGGAGCCTGAAGGCACTTTACAAAGGACGGCAAGTGTCCTTGTAGCCTCTTTCTCCACACGGGGAAAGTGAGGTACAAAAACATGACAGTCCCAGACCCTTAAAGAGATTTAGAAGCCTTTTGTTAGTCTGTATCAGCAAAAACAACGAGGAGTCCTTGGGCACCTTAGAGACTAACACATTTATTTGGGCATAAGCTTTTGTGGACTAAAACCCACTTCATCAGATGCCTGGAGTGAAAAATACAGTAAGCAGTATATATATCACAGCACATGAAAAGATGGGAGTTGCCTTACCAAGTGGGGGGTCAGTGCTAACGAGGCCAATACAATTAAGGTGGAAGTGGCCTATTCTCAACAGTTGACAAGAAGGGGTGAATATCAAAGGAGGAAAATTACTTTTGTAGTGCTAATGAGGCCAACGCAATCAAGGTGGACGTTGCCCATATCCAACAGTTGACAAGAAGGTGTCAGTATCAGCAGAGGGGAAAATTACTTTTAGTAGTGACCCACCCACTCCCACCATCATAGACCTAACCACATCAGCCACACCCTTAGGGGCTCGTTCACCTGCACGTGTACCAATGTGATATATGCCATCATGTGCCAGCAATACCCCTCTGCCATGTATATTGGCCAAACTGGATAGTCTCTACGCAAAAGAATAAACGGACCCAAATCAGACATCGAGAACTGTAACATTCAAAAACCAGTTGGAGAACACTTCAATCTCCCTGGACACTCAATAACAGACTTAAAAGTGGCAATTCTTCAACAAAAAAACTTCAAAACCAGATTCCAACGAGAAACTGCAGAACTGGAATTAATTTGCAAACTGGACACCATCAAATTAGGCCTGAATAAAGACCATCTTTTCATGTGCTGTAATATTTATATTGTTTACTGTATTTTTCACTCCATGCATCTGCTGAAGTGGGTTCTAGCCCACGAAAGCTTATGCCCTAATAAATGTGTTAGTCTCTAAGGTGCCACGAGGACGCCTCGTTTTTGCTGATACAGACTAACATGGCTTCCACTCTGAAACCTCGCACAGAGAGAGGGCAGAGCTGGGAATAGAACCCAGGAGCCCAGACTCTTATATAAGGGGCTGATGGTCCCTTTGTGAAACTCAGTGGGGCTTTGACTGGCCCCCTTCCAACACCAGGAGAAAGGGGAAGGGCCGCAGAGGAGTCAGGATCCTGAAACTGACGGTCCCCAGGGCCAATGGGGAGCAGCCAGCCCCCAAATCAGCCGGATTGACAGGGCAGGCAGGCCAATGAGGGAGTCAACAGCAAAAAACCCTCTCGCTCCTGTCTGAGGCAGGGGCTGCTGGAAGTTAGCATTGTGGTGTGTTGTCTGTGGCCTCTAGTCTAGTGGCTGTGCTAACCAGGAGGCGTGTCTCTTGTCTAGAGAGCAGATATTCAAAATGACTTGACAAATTGGAGAATTGGTCTGAAATCAAGATGAAATTCAGTAAAGACAAGTGCAAAGGATGATACTTGGGAAGGAAAAAACCCAAATACACAGCTACACGAGGGGGAATAACTGGCTAGGCGGTAGGACTGCTGACAAGAATCGGAGGGTTATAATGGATTGGAAATTGAATATGAGCCAACAGTGTGATGCAGCTGCGAAAAAGGCTAATATCATTCCGGGGAGCATTAACAGGAGTGTCGTATGCAAGACACGGGAAGTAATTAGTCCTGCTGTACTCAGCACTGGCAAGGCCTAAGCTGAAGAACGGTGTCCACTTCTGGGCACCACAGAAAGATATGAATAAACTGAAGAGAGTCCAGAGAAGAGCAACAAAAATGATATAAGGTTTAGAAAACCTGACCTATGAGGGAATGTTAAAGGAACGGGGCATGTTTAGTCTTGAGAGAAGACGACTGAGGGGCGGTCTGATAACAATCTTCCAAAATGCTAGGGGTTGTTATAACGAAGATGAAGATCAATTGTTCTTCATGTTCACAGAAGGTAGGACAAGAAGCAATGGGCTAATCTGCAGCAAGGGAGCTTTAGGTTCGATAGTAGGGAAAACTTTCTAACTCGAAGGTTGGTTAAGCTCAGGTTACCTAGGGAGGTTGTGGAATCCCCCAGTACTAGAGGTTTTTAAGAACAGGTTGGACAAACACTTGTGAGGGAGGGTCTAGGTTTCCTTGGTCCTGCCTCAGTGCAGAGGGGGTGGACTATGACCACTCAAGGTCCCTACAGGTCCATGATTCTATAATAATTAACATGATGTTAAACACAACTTTGCAGCATGATAATAATTCCTAGCTCTGACCATCTGTAGATCTCAAAGAGCTTTGCAAAGGAGGTCAGTATCATTATCCCCATTTTACAGGTGGGGAAACGGAGGCACAGACAGGTGAAGTGACTAGTCCAGCAAAGCTGGGAACAGAACCCAGGAGTCCTGTATCCTAGGTCAGGGCTCTACTCACTAGACAATGCTGCACCCTCCCAGTGTAACTGTAAGGGCTAAAATCTCCAAAAGCTAAGTGTTCAAACAAACATAATACTGGGGAGTGTCAAAGCCCATGGGAAGGAATCCAGCCTCTATTTTATTGTCGGAAAGGAGTCTAGACATGACTAGACTAAAATCTTCTCCAGAGCCAGACTCACCCAAAGGTGCCTCTGCTGGGCTTTCCCCTTCGTTGATTTTAGTCGCAAGCCTCTGAGGGCTAAATGGTCCGTACTGGTTTGAAGATGGTGTCCCCCTGGATGGGCAGGGGCTGATGGGGGGATCCCCATGTGGCCAAAGCCCTGGAATGAATTATTCTTTACGGGGGTGGGGGTGGTTTGAGACGGGGGCTGGCTGTGACACAGGGAAGCCAATAACAGATCTGTCAGGGGGCAGCAGGGATCACCCCCTGGCTGAGATCCATGTCGGGAGCAGGCTGGAGGATCCCCCAAGGAGAACCTTTCCCAGCTGGGGTGGCTGTGGGGGAGGGGGGAGCTGGACTTCAGCTCTCATTGAGGGCAGGGAGCATGGACTTCTGCAGGCAGAGATATGCTCTGACCAGCAGCTCAGGGAGTTTGGGCCGCTGGGGGTACATCTACATTGCATTTTCACATCTACAGACCCACCCAATGTCTACACAGCAGCTTTGTAGCGCCGGAACACAAGCCTCAGTCTGTAGACGCCAGCTCTTGGACTCTGAGCTTTGGGTTTTAAAGCACAGGGTACGTCTACCCTGAGTGACTTTGATCCAGGTCATAGAATATCAAGGTTGGAAGGGACTTCAGGAGGTCATCTAGTCCAACCCCCTGCTCAAAGCAGGACCAATCCCCAGACAGATTTTTGCCCCAAATCCCTAAATGGCCCCCTCAAGGATTGAACTCACAACCCTGGGTTTAGGAGGCCAATGCTCAAACCACTGAGCTATCCCTCCCCCCATGGGAGTTGTGGGTTGTGAGTAGGCTTGACAGAATTTGAGTTTTGTTTTTTATGATATTGACAGATAACATCAACGCTTATTTTTAAACCCTTTTTTTTATTTGCATCAATTTAAATGTTCACAGTTGCAGACAGTGGGGGGAGGGTCAGGCTAATTATTTAATGGCAGCAAACACCGAGATTCACCCAGTTACAACTTTGTACCTGTTGAAACACAAACTGTCAACATCGCATGTCAAAACATGCAAAGTCAATAGCCTTCGATCAAACTCTAAGACGTTCTCACGCTGCATTTTTCTTATGTTGCCTGTCAATTCTCGTTATTATTGGTGGAAACATGTTTGTCAGTTTGCGAGTGTGCCCTGCAATCGACAGTGACACGTTTACTGATAAAAATCTACTGCTCCCAAACCTAGTTTTCTCTGCTAGGGAGGAGCCGCTGCAGTGACCTTACCCTGCTGGTTAAAGTATAGGCCTGGGAGTGAGGACTCCTGGGTTCTCGCCCCAGCTCTGGGAGAGGAATGGGTTAGAGCAGGAGCCATCCCCTCCCCCAGGCTCTCTCTGCGGGCTCCGATAGGGCAGACCCAACCCCTCCTCTCTGGGGAAGGATTTGGGGGGGGATGCGCTTCCTGACCAGCAGGTTTTTCTGCTCCCTTTGCCCCTGCCTCTCTCCCTGGCACAGGGAAGGGGACCTGGCTGAGTTCTCAACCTCTCCCAGCAGATGCCAGGCTGGAGAAAGAATCTCCAGTGGGAAGAGTTGGTGGGAGCAGAGCCACATGGAACATCCTGAAGCAGGGCAGTGTGGAGACCCCTCAGGGGAAAGACCCACTGGAGACGAGGTAGATTTGAGGTATGCCTCTGGGCAACAGAGACCCAGGAAAGGGGAGAGACCTCACTGCTGCCCAGCGTGTGGGAAGAGCCATGGCTGGAGCACAGACCTTGTCCGGCACCGGAGATCTCACACAGGCGAGCGCTCCTACAAATGCGCCGTCTGTGGGAAAGGCTTCAGCCAGCGCTCCAACCGCAAGCTCTTGCTAAAACATTAAAACTGTATACATAGTAAAAACACAAATACACAGACATGCAACTTTATTATCCCAGGCCTACACATTCTAATTATTCCTTATGTGAGAGTTATCATGCTTACTTCTTCACAGTCTTCTGTCCCGCTCGCTTAGGTACTTCTGCTTGGTCTGCCACCATTCAAACTGCTTTGCCTTCCTTTTTCATTCTTCAGTGATTTCAGCTCTTATTTTTCACCTTCTGACCAGTCTCCTGATGTTCACTCATTCCAGTGCCTTCCACTCACACTGGTTAAAGCCTATTAACTCTCTGCCTTATATACACATTCTAGTTCGTTCTGATCGGTAGGAATGTGTGGGATTGTGAAAAATAACCAATCAGGTTTAAGCCCTCTATGTGTCATTCAAAGCTAGACGTGATTGAAGACCTGTGCCTTAGATGCTGGACCTGATTGAAGTCCTGTGATAACTGACCCCTTCCTTCATGTTTTTGGAGTGACCTTATTTCAACTCAGCCTGCCGGCTGGCTATTGACCAAATATCTCCCTATCCTCCATTTTGGATTTCTCTGATTGTGACGGCTTGTGACCACTGTCTTATTATCCCTAGTTGTAACCACCTAAAATTATCTTTATTAATTATCAAACCTCTATCATTATAAACAACTATCCATATCGAAGCACACCCTAACACTACAATTCACTGTCACCACTCTGGTTTTATTATTTTAAACAAGTTTAATTTGGATCTCTCCCTGCTTCAGCTAGTGGTGGCAGCCCAGTGCTTTTGGTGCTGTATGTCTTACACAGAACGGCGCAGCTGAAAAATCTCTTGTGTCTGGCACGGCACAGCAAGGTGAATGCTCAGCCTCTGGGAGAAAGGGTCAGGGGTGCTGTACTGACCTTGCATAGTCAGGAGCTCAGCTTTACGGCTCATTGGAAAGGGGAGGGAGACAAAGGAATCTTTTTTTCTCACCTACCCACCCCCATCCCTAGCATATTCATCCATCCCTCCATCCCTAACTCCTAGCACATTCGTCCATCCCTAACTCCTAGCATATTCCTCCATACCTAGCAGTCTTCCATCCCTCCATCCCTAGCTCCTAGCACAATGAGATATCCATCCCTAGCTCCTAGCACATTTGTCCATCCCTCATTCCTAGCATATTCCTTGATCCCTAGCAGTCTTCCATCCCTTCATCCCTAGCTTCTAGCGTGCCCATCCACCCATTCTTTGATCCAAACATGTCCATTTATCCATACCAACATGCTGCCCTTTCCATCCCCACATGTGGCCTTACCCAAGTGGAGCTGTACCATGCTACCCATGTTCTCCACCAGTGAAGTCAGGAACAAGGTGATACTGAGCAGGATCTCCCCCCCCCCCCCCCCCCCCGAGACACTGCAGCCCCTGGTTTGAATAAAGGAATGCAACTAGGTTTCCCTGCCTCTCACCCCATGGCCCTCCTGCACATGTGCCCCGAGAGCTGGGCTTTATTGGAAGGGGGTGTCTGTGGGAGCCCCTTTGTGGAGTAGTGGTGGGCATCCACAATTCCAGATGGTCAGGAACATTAAACAGGGAGGTGATAGTTGCCAAGTGTACTTTTAATGCAGCTCAACTGGCAAGCCCCTCCGTGCTGGGGGCAAAGTACCTGGGTTGTGGGCATCTCCTCCTGCCCTGCTCCCCCCTCCCCTGCTCCTCTTCCCAGTCTTTAACGTATGTATCTCCACTGCACTCTGCGGGGAAGTTCTATTATCTCCATTTGACTGAAAGAGAAATTGAGGTCCAGATCTGTAAATGGGAGGTAGGAGCCTAAATGGTTTGTGACAATACATGAGGGATTCTTCTGTGTTTGTCCTGCCTCGAGCCCCATGGGGTCCTGGTCCAGGAATGTGGCTCTTGGGCCCTACCATAATACTCCTAATAAAGTATGTACAGTGCCTAATGTAGTGGGGTCCCCCGGTACATGTCTGGGGCTTCTAGTGCTACCATAATTCACCTAATAATGTACAGCATCTAGCAGATTGGGTCCGAGTCCATGACTGCGGCGTCTAGGTGCTACTGTAATACACCTAGTAAGTAATAACAAAATTCTTGTGGTTTATTTTCTATTGGTCACCTGCTTACTGGTCTACTCAAGAAAGGTCCTATCTGACTTAAATCTCACCCAACCTGCTGTGCGTCTGGAGATGAATTTTCCCCCCACCCATTTTTGAGGTGCATCGGGCAAGTCATTTCTGAGAGGTGAGGCTTAGAACAGGAGAAAGATGAGTCACTTTGGAAAACCTGGTGGTTTACATGTGGGTGTGTTTGTGACCTTCACAACAGCTGAACGAAGAAACTTCCAGTTTGCTTGCTGTCTTTCTAAAACACACACACACACAGAACTCTGTAACACTTGGGGGCCACACACACAATTCTGACACAAGGTACATGCACACACAAAGCTGGAACCCTGTAACACTTGGGGGAGAGGGCACCCACCGGGGGGACACCCCACCCTGTAGTTACAACACCCACAAGCAAAAGTCAGTTCATGGCAACATTGACAACTTTAACTAAGCTTTTTACTGGGGAATTGCCTGCTATGATCTATAAACTTTGTTTTGTAATTGAATTGACGTTTGCCTGGAAAAAAGCATAAACAGCTGTTTGCCCCCCGGTATTAATACATACGCTGGGTAAATTAATAAGTAAAAAGTGATTTTATTACATACAGAAAGTGGGATTTAAGTGGTTCCAAGTAGTAACAGACAGAACAAAGTGAATTACCAAGTAAAATAAAATAAAACACACAAATCTAAGTCTAATACAGTAATACAACTGAGTAGAGATAAAAACCTCACCAGTAAGCTTCCTTTTACAGACAAGCCTCCTTCTACTCTGGGTCCAGCAATCACTCACCCCCTGTGGTTATTGTCCTTTGTTCCAGTTTCTTTCAGATATCCTTGGGGTGGAGAGGCTGTCTCTTTAGCCAGCTCAAGACCACCATGGAGGGGGTCTCCCACGGGCTTAAATAGACTCTCTCTTGTGGGTGGAGACCCCCTCCTCTCTCCTATGCAAAGTCCAGCTCCAAGATGGAGTTCTGGAGTCATCTGGGAAAGTCACATGTCCATGTATGACTCACAGTCTTTATAGGCAAAAGCCATTGTCCACATGGTATCTTGTATGACTCCAGGAAGACTTCTTATGTGGATTGGAGCATTCCAAGATGCATTATTCCTTAAGTGCTTCTTGACTGGGCACTTAACTTTGCGAATTCCTTTCTAAAGAAGCTTACCAAATGCCCAGCACATCCCTCAGCCCGTGCCGTTTCCCGCAGCCCCCATTGGCCTGGAGCGGTGAACCGCGGCCAGTGGGAGCCGCGATCGGCCAAACCTGCGGACGCAGCAGGTAAACAAACCGGCCCGGACCGCCAGGGGCTTTCCCTGAACAAGCGGCGGCCCGACTTTGAGAAGCACTGTGGCTTACAGACAGTAAATTAACATCCTTGCCCCTAGGGGGAGCCACTGTATCACTAGCTGGCTGTAGACTAGTTTTTCTGCAATTCACAAATTCAGGGCTCTCCGTCCTGGCGCTTAAGCATCCAAGCCAAAGTGATGCTACCCTCCAACCACGCCCCCTGCAGGAGCAGGGATGTTCAGCATTTTACTAAAATACACACGGGGGGAAAGGAAAGGGACATTTGTCAAGTTAAACAAAAGATGCTATCAATGGGCCCCTCTAGCCCGATATCCCCACTTCCTGCGGTTCCAGATCAGATCCCTGCATCCGTCTGCCCAGATCAGAATCATGGGCCCATCTAGCCTGGTATCCCGTCTCCAGCAGCGGCTTCAGAGGAGCCAGTAAGGAGACCCCTAGTGGACAGTTCCAGAACAGCCAGCCTGCCGGGAAAGCTTCCTCCAAACAACTGTCACTTCCTTACTCGTGTCGTGTCCTCTCAGCTCCTTCCAATGACAAAAATGGAAAAAATTCAAGACTGAGCTTTTCCCAGCTCCCCGCTGGGTCTGGATGTTTGATCCCCACCACAAAGGCAGCTGCAAAAACCCCATTCTTTAAAATAATAATTTCCCTGACTCACTGATTTTTGCCAAGTGGTGTGCCCTTCTCCCAGCTAGGACAATGGAGATTGGATGGCCCGGAGGTTACAGTCCTAACCTAGGATGTGGGAGACTTGCATTCATTCCCCATTCCACCACAGACTCTCTGGGTGGCCTTGAGTAAAGCACACACGTGCTCACCACGCTTGCAGCTCTGCATTATGACAATCAATCTAATCTAATCTCATACTTCAGAGCTTCATCCCTGCAGCTGTCAGGAAGGACTTTTCCCCCTGATGCACAGTTGGCCAGGTGCATTCTGAGAGGTTTCTTTCCTCCCTTCCTCTGAAGCACAGAGCGTCGCAGCTGGAGACAGGACACTGGACAGGGTGAGCCAGTGCTTTGAGCTGGTCTAGAGAATACTTTCTAGATGCCTGACTAATGGGTCTTGTTCACATGCTTAGGGTTGCCAGATCTGGGGTCAAGAAGGAATTTTCCCCCAGGTCAGATTATCTGGGGCTTTGTTGTTGTTGTTTTTTTGCCTTCCTCTGCAGTGTAGGGCGTGGGTCACCTGACAGCATCATCTGGGCATATCTCATCTAATCAATTCCCTGAGGAGCTGGGAGCTGAGCAGGAAGCTCTTCCCACATGCAGTGCATTTGTAGGGTCGATCCACTATGGTGGACATCAGTGGGCTGGGCTGGGCTCTCCTCCTCCCTGCTCAGGGCTCTGGGAGGCCCTGCACGGCTCTGCTCCTGCAGGCCCTTCCTGCTGGGGAGTCTCTTCCATCCCAGGAGAGAGGGTTTGTCTATACTGCCCACTAAATCTGGGGCTACAGGCCTGTGGACTCTGTTTCCAAGCCCATGTGTGAGCATCCACACTGCATTGTGAACAGACTCTCATGGGGCACAAAGGCACTATTGTGTCTCTACTTCTCTCCTGTGGGTGGAAGGTTAACACACAGCCCCTTTTATTCAGTTTCTCTCTGCTGTAACCCAGGCACTCAGACATTCAAGTCCCAGAACAACCTCGGGGTTATAAATTTGCTCAGCAAACTCAGTTACTATGTGAGCAGAGGGTAAATTAGGAGGCAGGGACTATTTGGGCTGAACTCACACATAGGGCTCAAGGCCACCTGGGTTCAATCACTGTCTGAGTGGGAAGTAGGGTCTAATGGTTAGAGCACCAGTGGCTGGGAGCCAGGACTCCTGGGTTCTGTCCCCTGCTCTAGGAGGGGAGTTTAGTGGGTTCGAGGGGGCGCTGGGAGTCAGGACTCCTGGGTTCCATTCTCAGATGTGGCTAGGGAGTGGTCCCTAAGGCAGTAGTGGCTAGTGACCAGGACTCCTGGGTTCTATTCTTGGCTGCGGCGGGGAGTGAGGTCTAGCGGGTTAGAGCAGCATGTGGGGGTGGGGAGTGAGGTCTAGCGGATTAGAGCAGCATGTGGGGGTGGGGAGCCAGGACTCCTGGGTTCCCCTCCCAGGTGGGGGCGGGCAGTGCGGTGAGGCGCTGGCTGCTGGAGGGGTCTCTCTCCACTCCCAATCCACTCGGTCTGCGGCTGCTGCCCCGGCCAATGGCAGCTGGGCTGAAGGGGGGGTGGCCTGTGCCAGCCAATCACTATGGAGATTCTCCTGGGTTTCTCCCCCTCTCCCCGCATCCTCTCCCCCCTTAACGTTGTCTCCGTTCCTGAGTCCCTCCCCTAGTGCCCTCCCCGCGGGGACCGCAGCGCGGGGCGAGCTGGAGCCGGGGGCGCACCCTAGGGCGGGGAGCCCAGCTGGGGAGCCCGCCCCCGCCCCCGCGGTGAGTGGGTGGCGGTGCTGGGAGGAGGGGGGCACAGGAAGCAGTCAGCACCAGCCCCAACTTCCTCCGGAGTCCCTGGGAGGGGGAGCCCCCCAGAGCGAGCGGGGTAACGTGGCGGGGGGGGGGCCTGGCAGCAGCACGTGTGGGGGATGGGCGGGGAACAGCTGATTGCTGGGGGCAGGGCTCCGGAGGGTGGGGATGGGCCCGGATGGGGCGGCTCCAGCGCTGTTGGGGGACAGAGGTGGGAACCGTCCGGGGCTCAGTGGGAAGGCGGGTCCCTGTCGTGGGGGGAGAGGGGCTGCTGCGTGGGGAGGGGGGGGTTAGATGTCAGGACGCCTTGGCTCTCTTGGAGGGGTGGGGATCAGGACTCCTGGGTTCTACCCCTGGCTCTTGGAGTGGGGTCTGGTACTTGGTGCATGCAGCTGTTTTTGACCGTGTATTTTCCTCTCCCAAAGCCGCCCTTGGCCCCGTCTCCAGACCCGATGGAGGAGGAGGAAGACGAGATGGAGGAGCAGGAGGGGAGCTCTCAGTCTGAGGGACTCGGACTGGTGATCTCCATGGATGGGGATTCAGTGAGTGACTGGTGGGCAGGGACTGTGTCCTTGGGATTCCCATTCTGCTCTCTGGGAAAGTGTCTGTGCTGACTTGCCTCCAGCGGGCCCCATGCGGGAAGCTGAGGCAGCAAGGCTGGGCTGTGGCAGGAATGGTAGCTGGCTGACTGGCCCCAGGGACTACTCCAGGATGAAGAACAGGGGTGACTGATTGGGTCCAGGATGTGGGTCAAGGGCGGAGTTATGGGGTTGGGGGGTGGGTGGCCAGGTCTAGAGGGAAGGGGCCTGGCTGGTTGGGCCGAGACCTATCCTAACCTTGTTCCCACCTTTTGTACATATACCAGCAGGGCTGGTTGAATACATGCAATGGACTGGACCCTGCCACATCCAGAAGGGATTTGGTGTGGGTCTAGAGTGGGAGCTTGGCTTGCTGAGTCCCCCTTCTCCTCTGATGCTCCCCCTTTAGTCACAGTCCCCTTCTCCACCAAAGTGGGACTCTCCCGTTCCTCTGGCCGGGCAGCCCGAGCTGCAGCAGGAGGAAGAGGAACCAGAGGACGAGGAGGAAGACCAGGAGTTCCAGGTGCAGACGTTGAGGATCCCAGCAGATGGGGATTCAGTGAGTAACTAACAGGCTGATAAGTGCCCCCTCCCCCCATGTGATGCTAGGGGGCGCTGTGCTGTGGGGCAGGGGGTGAGCTGACCCCAGGGCACTGCTAAAGGGTGCTGTGCAGCAGGCAGGGGGGTTCAGTAGGGGGTGCTCTCCCCTCACATTCAGTGCTGACCCCAATGTCCCCATATGCCGCTAGGGGATGCTGTGCTGCATGGAGCAGGGTGGAGAAGCTCAGTGGGTGGTACTCTTACCTTCTCCCCAGAGACAAGGTTTTATATAGATGCGTGGAACAATCCACACCCATTGTGCTTTGTACATCCTCCTGTGGTTTCAGCTAGATCAGGGGTTCTCAAACTGGGGGTCGGGACCCCTCAGGGGGTTGTGAGATTATTACATGGGGGTCGCGAGCTGTCAACCTCCACCCCAAACCCCGCTTGCCTCCAGCATTTATAATGGTGTTAAATATATTTAAAAGTGTGTTTAATTTACCGGGGGGGTCACACTCAGAGGTGTGCTGTGTGAAAGGGGTCGCTAATAAAAAAAAGTTTGAGACCCACTGAGCTAGATACACTTCCTGTGTTAAACTGCTTAGTGACTGATAACCAGCCTCTGTGTCGTAATCCAGAGGTGGCTGCATCACAGCACCAGGTGAGGGACCCCTGTATAAACAGACCCTGTGCCCCACCCCAGAGGTGGCTGCATCGCAGTGCCAGGCAAGGGACCCCTATATAAACAGCCCCTCCATGCTGCCCCAGAGCAAGTAAAGCTCTTGGGCCTGTGAAAAGATTGGGGTGAACGTTAACCTGGAAATAGCTGAGCGGTTTCTGTACTGGGGGGAAAACGCCCCAAGATCAAGGCAAAGTACTGCAGTGTGTTAAAGGGGAACTAGCAGAGCTCAGATGGCTTACCCCATGGGGTAAGGGGTCTGGGAGTCAAAACTCCTGGGTTCTATCCCTGGTTCTGGGAGGGCAGTGGGGTCTAGTGGGTTAGAGCAGGGGGGACTGGAAGTCAGGACTCCTGGGTTCTGTCCCCAGCACTAGAACCTTAAGTAATTCATTCTCCTCATCTTGTGCCTCAGTTTCACTCTCAGGGCTAAACACTTATCTGCCTGTCAGTGAGAGGAGTCCCAGCCTCTCCCCCAGCCCCGCCCTGTCTGGGACCAGGAAGCGGGGGTTTGAACTGTGCCTGGTGGCTGGATCAGGCTGTGCTGAGGGACCAGGCTGAGGTGCCCCTCCCACGCTGTTTAACAATCTCCCCACTTGCCTTTCCCTTAGCTGGACTCTGCCGCTTTCCCAGAGGAGCTGTCGGAGGAGGAGGGAGATGAGGAGGAAGAGGAGCTGGTAATCAGAAGGGTGAAGGCAGAGGAGGAAGAGGACCAAGAGTTTGAGGTACAGAAGCTGAGGGTTTCCATGAATGGAAGTTCAGTGAGTGGGGCTGACTGGGGGGCTGGGGAGGTGGCTGGGTCGATGCAGAGGGGAGGTTCACTGGACTGAATTTGGGGGCAGGATGTCTATCGGCCAAGGAGTCATGAGGCCAAGCCGGGGGGTGAGAGGGGAGGGGTGCTGGGTTGGCTGGGCCCATCTAGGAGGGGGATGGTTGGCTCAGGGGCCAATCTGAGGGGAGACCGGGGGGGGGGGCGGCTGGCTGGGCCAATGTGGGGCAGCAGTTCCCTTGCTCTAACTCTGCCCCCCAGCTGGAGTCGGAGGCACGCCAGGGCTCGCTGCCCACGGAGGAGCCAGTGGTGGATTCGGAAGTGCGGGTGGAGACCAAACTCGAGGGGCAGAAGCTGAGGATCCCAGTGGAGGGGAATTCGGTGAGTAACCATGGAGGGTGGGGCGGGCCACAGCTCCTCCCTCACCACCTGAGCCCCTGTGAGGGACCATGGCGAAGGGATTGGATGTGGGTGGGGGCTGGTGCCTTAGAGATTGTTTGCTCAGCTGTTGAGGAGTGAGGGGTTAAATTGGGGCTCCCTAGGGCAGGGCTGGACGGGGAGGGGGAATCCTGTGGTTACAGGGATGGGGGAATTCTGGGGATCCCCTTATCAAGATAATCCCTCTTAGTGGCACTAGCTTACCCCCAACCAGCCACTGTAAATGAGGGGCGGAATGTTGGGGGAGGACCGAGGGTTCCGGGGGCGGAATGTTGGGGGAGGACCGAGGGTTCCGGGGGCGGAATGTTGGGGGAGGACCGAGGGTTCCGGGGGCGGAATGTTGGATTGCAGTTAGTGAGAGAGAAAAGGAGAATTAGGAGAATGGGGGAGGGCCAGGGTGGGGAGCAGTGCCAGGAGAAGGTTCATTGTCTCTGACTCTCCTTGAGGAGTGCTATCCCTGGCTCTGGAAAGGCGGTGGGGGTGGGGGTGGGGGCTGGGAGTCAGGATGCCTGGGTTCTATCCCCAGCTCTGGGATGGGGGTAGGAGACAGGGGCTCTATTCTTAGCTCCGTGGAATTGAATTAATGCCTTGATGCCTCTCCCCCACAGCCCGTCCTGCAACTGATGGCGTCCCCGGGGGGTGGGGGCAGAGCAAGGGCACCGATGCCGGAGCGCTCCAACACCTGCGTGGAGTGCGGCAAGAGCTTCAGCCGTCGCTCCAATCTGGTGAAGCACCAGATCATCCATACCGGCGAGAAGCCCTTCTCGTGTGGGGAGTGTGGACGCAGCTTCACCCAGAGCTCTGCCCTTACCAAGCACCAGCGCACCCACACCGGGGAGCGCCCCTATGTCTGCGGGGAGTGCGGCAAGGCCTTCACCGCCAGCTCCAACCTGCTGCAGCACCAGCGTTTCCACACAGGGGAGCGCCCCTATGTCTGCGGCGAGTGCGGCAAGGCTTTCAGCCAGAGCTCCAATTACAATCTGCACCGGCGCACACACACCGGCGTCACCCCCTACCAGTGCGGTGTCTGCGGCAAGCGCTTCACGGGCAGCTCCTGCCTGGCTCGCCACCGGCGCACCCACACCGGCGAAAAGCCCTACCAGTGCTCCGAGTGCGGCAAGCGCTTTTCTGGCAGCTCCACCCTGGTCAACCACCGGCGCACCCACACCGGCGAAAAGCCCTATGGCTGTGCGGAGTGTGGCAAGGCCTTCACCCACCATTCCAACTTGGTGGACCACTGGCGTGTCCACACCGGCGAGAAGCCCTACGTCTGCGCTGAGTGCGGCAAGAGCTTCCGGCTCAGCTCCCACATCATCCGGCACCGGCGCACCCATGCCAATGCCGGCGCTGCCAATGCCAATGGGGCTGACCGCCTGTACATCTGCAGCCAGTGTGGCAAGGGCTTCCAGGTCGGACCCAGCCACCTGCAGCAGCAATCCCACCAGGAAGAGGGACCCTATAGCTGTACTGAGTGTGGCAATAGCTGCTGGACGTAGGGGGACGGAGCCTGTTGCAGGGGCGGGGCTTGGCACGTCCCATCCCCCGCCCCCCCACTCCAGGCACTTTGTGGTTGTGGGATCGGTTCCTGTGGGGGGCGGGGCTTGGATCATGTCGGGGGCGGGGCTTGGAACACAGCTTGTGGTCCTGCCCTTGCTCCAGGAACCCCGTATGCAGCTAGCTGCCATGCCCCCAGTTCCAGGGTCCACCTGCGGGATCAGCTCCCACGGGGGGACTGGGGGGGGGGGCGGGCCTGGTTCCCACAGGGGGTGGAGCTCTGCCAGCAGCAGTAGAAGGACCTTCAGAGCCTTATGTGGCAGTGGTGACCGATGCAGAAAGGAGGCAGGGTCCTGCCTTGTAGAAGGAAGATGGAACCTACGGGGGGCGGAGCCCAGCCCCTCTCCCCCGTGGCAGGGAGCCCCCTGCCTCCCAGGCTCCCTCGTTTTGTAGCATTGCTCCTGCTAGGGTGAGGCAACAGAGCCATGGAGGGAATTGTGGGGGGTGAGCGGCTGAGTCGTAAGGTGGGGTCCTCCGTTGTCCATCTTCCCATCTGTAGTGGAAGGAGCAGACTTGGAGGGCGGGGAGCTGAATTATGGAGGTGAGGAGTGGGTTGGGGCAAGTGGAGGGGGGAAATAAGGGTGCCTCAAAGTGGGGTGGGGTGGGGGGGGAGAACAGATCCCTCTCCCTTCTGTGCCCAGCCTGCACTCCGGTGGGGCTTATGCCACTGTGGCTGAGAATCAGTGGAAGGGGCTGACTAGGAGGCAGGGAGCTCAGATCTGCTGGCGAGCAGGTGCTGGGGACTTCAACCCTGTTTCCCTGCCCTCGTGCTGTGGGCTGAGCGCAGAGGGGGTGATATTTTAGGGGAATCGATATCCAGGGGGTGACCCACCTGGGATCTGATTCCCCTGCACTGGGGGTCATAAGGGAGCCCAGAAATTGATGCCCGATGGATTTCTCTGCAGGATGATTTCCCCCAAGGCGGGTCTATGGCTGGCGAGCAGAGGGGGGAATGGAGAGATGATGTTGCCCATAGGGCAGTGTGGGTATGATGCTGCCCCCTGGCTGGCCTGTCATGGAATCATGGTGCTGTGCGGAGAACAGGCTGTACTTCTCTTTTGTTTGAGTGGGCAAAAAAATCATAGCCAGACCCCACTTTGTCTGAGTCGTCTCTGCAGCGCTGAGCCCGGGAATGCCCTCTGCGCTGGAGCGGGGGCAGAGTGCCCCGGGATCGGCCCTCTCCCCCTCCACCCACCAGGCATCATTAACCCCTGCAGGCCCCGTCCCAGGTGCCAGTTGGAGGTTGCTGGTTCTGGACCTTGCTCTCTGCTCCTTCCCCTCTCCTGGGATCCGGGTTGGGGGGGTGAGGCTGCTGCGAACTGGAGGGGCTGCTTCCCAACAGGCTGCAAAGACAAGCTTTCACACAGGGAGGGGCAGCCCAGCTCCACGGCCCGGCTCCTCTCTCTGTCGCACACACAGCTGCTGGTTCAGGAGCCCGGTGCCAGCCAGGGAATGTCCCCTCCTGGGCCCGGTGCAGCCCGAGAGGATTCCCGGAGCTCAGCTAGTCCTGTCCGGTTCCCAGCAGGTACCTGGCCATGCTCTAGTTCCGGGCTGCGTGATCAGTATTGCCCCCTAGAAGATAAACCCTCTTCCTCCACCCTGCACATGCCCATCTCCATCCCCAGAGCGTTCACTGCAGGGAACAGTAGCAGCCCCCTCGGGCCTGTGTCTAAAGGAGTTGAGGTAGTAAGCAGAGAGAATCAATCCTTAGTCCAGCCACAGACCTGAAGGGAAAATCTGGGGCTGGAGGAATCTAGTAGAGCTTCCACTTGCCTTGTTGTTAGGTATATTACAGTGGCAGCTGAAGGTCTGCCTCTTTGTGCTGGGAGCTGTACAGTATGCAGGCCAGGTGCTGCACGGGCCCAGAGAGCTCCCAGCCTAGACAAAGGGTGGGGAAACTGAGGCACAAAGAGGGAAGTGACTTACCCAAGGTCACACAGCAGATGAGTGGTAGAGCTGAAGATAGAACCCAGGCGTCCTGACTCCCAGCTCTCCTGCCTCCACAACCCATTGGGTCAAACTCAGCTCTTTCTGGGGTGGTAGAAGACTGAGGATAGTTGGGGCGAGAAAGCCCTTGTGTGGTAGAAGGGGATAATAGAGAAGTGAGAACTAAGCTTGATACAATCTTGTGAAACAGATCGCCTGGGTTTCTGCCAGTAGAGGGCTTCCTAGGGCAGGGTCTTCCTGTGTTGGCTGTACAGCTGGTACACTGGGATCCTGGTACTTGATCTGGGCGAGCAGGCACTGCCTCAATATAGATAATCAATAGTAATCAACAAGATGGCTGATTCATACTGGCCTCACATACAATCTCTGTGTCACACACACACACATGGGGAGTAAGGAAGCTGCCTATTCCTGGCAGTTCCAAACTCTTGGGAAAAATTGGGTTTGGGTTGAACCAAACCCAAAATGTTTTGATGTTTTCAGCAAATCAAAAAGTTAGGGGGGGGGGGGTGGAAAAAACATTTTGGGTCAAATAAAATGGTTTGTTTTAATTTTAAGTATTTTAAAGCATTCTTGATTTTATTTTAAAAGTAGAATTAAAGGAAACTTTGAAACAAAAAGTCATTTTGAACCAACAACTTGAAACATTTTAAAAATTTCCTCAAAAGTTTACTTTTTTTCTACCCAACCCATTGAGCGAAACTGACGTGAAATGTTTCCGAGTTGCTGCAATGGCATATTTCTCTTGGAAGAAAAGTTGTGTGTGAGGAAAAACTTCTCCCAGTTCTGCACACATACACACACAATATGACACATTCAGAAAGTTAGAAGGAATGGATGAATCCATGGGCAATCACTGGTTGCAGATGTTCCTTGCCTGTTCCTGGATTTTCAGACACACCCATATTGTGATATCTATGCCCCCTGTTGGCTACCGTCAGAATTGCCCTGCACTGGTTGGTGGGGGATAGGAACTTGTGAGGGAATTAAAGTCTTATTTCCTGCTGCGATGACCTTCCATGGGGGTCCGGTGCCTGGGGTCTGGGACAGGCTGTGTCGCAGTCTTATTCGTACTCTACTCTGGGTGCTGGGGTTTGAAAGGAAAATGGCCTGCTATTCTCCTTTCATGCACATGGGCTCGGTGCAGTTTGTGGCATGAATGAGCGCACCAATCTCACTCCAGGTCTGTCCAGCACCTGGCGCAACAGGGGCCCTGATTCCAGCTAAAGGATTTGAGTTACCGGGTAGAATCAATCCTTCGTCCAGATGCATCTCCAAAGATACAGCAAAAGAAGGAAGAGCAGTGAAAGCGTTTGAAATGGAAGGTGTGAAGTCAGGCTTTCATTTTAACAACATGACTGGCAAAGGTCAGTCCAAAGAAAAAAGCCCTTGGCTGACAGTCTGAGCTGGTGTCAAACCTGGCAATAACTGTCCGCGGGGGGGAAGAGAAGTTAGTGGCGATGGTCTGGAGCCGGCACTGAAGTCCAAGCCCGTGTCCTAAGAAAACAGAACAAACCCAGGAGGGAAGACGAGAAAATGCAGCGCAGCATCTGTCTCTAGTGTTGATTCTCACGTGCAACCTCCCTGCTGGAGAAACACGGACCCAGCCCAGGGTCTGAGCAGTCACTGAAACCTGGCAAACTCACATCAGCATTGGGCTGTTGAGGGATTGCGTTTCGCTTCCTTTCTGGTCACAGGCTTACAGCGGTGCTGCAAATTATACTGCCTTGGCTATAGCCTGCTAGACCCCACTCCTCTCCCAGAGTCAGGGATAGAATCATAGAAGATTAGGATTGGAAGGGACCTCAGGAAGTCATCTAGTCCAACCCCCTGCTCAAAGCAGGACCAACTCCAATTCAATCATCCCAGCCAGGGCTTTGTCAAGCCTGACCTTAAAAACCTCTAAGGAAGGAGATTCCACCATCTCCCTAGGTAACCCATTCCAGTGATTCACCACCCTCCTAGTGAAATAGTGTTTCCTAATATCCAGCCTAAACCTCCCCCACTGCAACTTGAGACCATTGCTTCTTGTTCTGTCATCTGCCACCACTGAGAACAGCCGAGCTCCATCCTCTTTGGACCCCCCTTCAGGTAGTTGAAAGCAGTTATCAAATCCCCCCTCACTCTTCTCTTCTGCAGACTAAACAATCCCAGTTCCCTCAGCCTCTCTTCATAAGTCATGTGCTCCAACCCCCTAATCATTTTTGTTGTCCTCTGCTGGACTCTTTCCAATTTGTCCACATCCCTTCTGTAGTGGGGGGCCCAAAACTGGACTCAATAGAAGGTACTCCCAGCCCCCCACCCCTCCTTTAACCCACTTGAGTTAGGACTCTATCCCCAGCTTGGGGAGGGGAATCTAGTGGGTGGGGGAAGGGGGGCTCGGCTGCAGGACTCCTGGGTTCTCTCCCTGGCTCTGGAGGGAGTGGGGCTATGGGTTTGGTGGGGGCTCCTGGGCTCTCAGGGGTGGGAGGGGCTCCAGTGGGCTAGGGTGAGGCTGGCATTGCCCCGCCCACCCCAATTTGGAGCTCAGGAAAGGTGAGCTGGCTCCGGGGCCAGAGCCAATGAGCGCGGGCGGGGGGGAGGGGCTGTGCATATGATGGACATGCAGCTGCTCCAGTGGCAGCAGCCCCGTCCCGCCTTGAGTGGCAGGCGGCAAGGCCACTCCCAGACCCCATGGCCCTGCTGCGCCTGGAGCCAGGCACTTCCTGTGCTCGGCCCCCTCCCGGGGAGGTGAGTGAGCCCCGCTCCCGGACAGGGGCCGCCCGGACCCCGGCTGAGCGATGCCACCCTCAGGGTGGGGCACCCATTGTCCAAAGAGCCCGACTCCTGGGTTCTCTCCCCGGCTCTGGGAGGCGAGCGGGGGTTGGGGGGTTAGAGCAGGGGGGCTGGGAGCCAGGACTACTGGGTTCTCTCCCCGGCTCTGAGAGGAGGGGGGACTGGGAGCCAGGACTCCTGGGTTCTATTCCCAGTTCTGGGAGGGGAGTAGGGGCTGGGGGGTTAGGGCTGGGGGGACTGGGAGCCAGGACTCCTGGGTTCTATCCCTGGCTCTGGGAGGGGAGTGGGGGCTGGGGGGTTAGAGCTGGGGGGACTGGGAGCCAGGACTCCTGGGTTCTCTCCCCGGCTCTGGGAGGGGAGTGGGGGCTGGGGGGCTAAAGTGGGGAGGGAGGCGGTGGGGGTTGGATCTGGGAGTCAGGAGTCCTGGATTCATTAAGTGGGTAGAAATTCCTAGGAGATCAAGAAATAGCCACCAACCTTGGGGTCACTTGTGCTCGGTCTGTGTCTCTCCCCACAACACTGGAGCTGGGCGGGGGCTGTTCCTGTGTGTCACATTCCTTCTGTGGCTCTAATTTCTCTCCCCTCTCCACAGAGGTGATCATCCCCTGGGCTGATCTCATCCCCCCCTTGGACGTGCCCCGCCCCCACAGATGGTGCTGCAGGGGGTCCATTGCTGATGCCAGGTGATCCCCAGGGAGATACGGCTGTGCTCCGGCTCAGAGACGGGCCATGGCTGCCCAGGTGGCTCCCCCAGCCACTCTCAGGCTCCAGTTCCAGCCCCCACCGGGATGTGGCCTGGTTCCCAAAGAGGAAGTGGAGGAGCCGGATGCCCACGGACCCGTCGACATGGAGATGCATCGTCTGCGCTTCAGGGGGTTCCGCTACCAGGAGGCTGAGGGGCCCCGGCAGGCGTACGACCACCTCTGCCTCCTCTCCCGGGCGTGGCTGAGGCCGGAGCAGCGCTCCAAGGAGCAGATGCTGGAGCTGCTGGTGCTGGAGCAGTTCCTGAGCATCCTGCCCCAGGAGATCCAGAGCTGGGTAGGGGGGTGTCACCCCCAGACCGGGGAGCAGGCCGTGGCTCTGGCGGGGGGTTTCCAGTTAGCCAAGGAAGAGCCTGGAATATGGCCACAGCAGGAGGTAATTTACGGATGTGAAATCATTAGGGAGTGGGACATGGGGCCTTTCCCCTCTAGGGGGCGCCAGCTCCAATCCACCCATGAGGCAGGGGGGGACTGGTTGGCTGAAGGGGGTCTGGGAATGGGATATGGCACCTTTCCTCTGTTAGTAGAGCCACTGGGAAAAATATTTTGTGGAGATGATTTTTCTGATGGAAAAATGCCCATTTTGCCCAACCAAAGTTGTCCCTGGGGAAAAATTTCAGTTTTGTGGGAAAATTCTTTTCTGTTGGGAAAAATCTCAGTGTAGGCTCCTCACCCCCCTGCCCACAAGTCTCTCACAGTCACTTTCTGCCAATGAAATTGACAACTTTCTGGGAGGGCTGCCTGGGTGAAAGCGCCCTCTCCCCACACACCTCGCTCTGGGACCAGAGAGGAAGAGAATCCTGGAGCGAAGGGGGAGGCAGAGAGTCATGGCTGTCGTCTTCTCCAGCCCTGGAACTGTGGGCAGAGGCTGTGAAGTGGTCTGTCTGGCGGCTGGGAAGCTGAAAAACTTCCTCTCAGTTCTCCCTGAGTAGACTTTTCAGTTAAAAACCCCTCCCCAGAAAAAAGCTGCTTTTAAAAAAAAAAAAAATTAACCCCAATTGGGGGTAAAAACTTCAAAAAAATGCAACATTTTTGGCAGGCAAGGATTTCCCTTGTCTGGCTAGCTCTGTTCGCTGATGGGGAGTGAGGGGTATGTGGCTGCCAGCACTAATGGGGGCACCTTTGTTGTTCCAGGAGCCGGGGACGTGGGAGAAGGAGGCTGCGTGTTCCTCCGTGGCAGAGCGGGCAGCGCTGGCCCCAGAACATGGCAAGATCTGCAGGGAGATTAAGGAGGAGGAGGAAGAGACTCTGATCTCGCCAGGTGAGGAGCTGCTGCCCCTCTGGGATTAGGAGTTGGGGGACTCTAATGCACCTGGGGCTTTGGCTCAGGGCTCTTTCTGGGGGATCAGCCCCTGGAGCCCACAGACCCTGCAGCACAGAGATTGTCACCCCTACAATACAGCTCCCGCTGGGAAACATGAGTGCTGCCGATCTTGCGCCAGCCACACGATTCCTACCCCTTTGCTTTCTCCAGAGCAGAATTTCCATTTCCCAGCTGGACATGACACCCCTGATGGGAAACCGTGACATTGGCTGTGACGGTGCCCGGTTCTTGGGGCACTGAGGACTGGGAATCGCTTTGCTGCCCCCTGCCTCCAGTTTGAGGGATTCTTGCCCATGGTGACTGGGGGTTAACTTCTGTCAGCCACTCAAGTACTCCCCTCCAGGCTATGCCAGCCCTGTCACTGCCTTGCAGGTTAACAAGAGGTGCACCCCCGTCCCTTTGGATTGTTCTCCTGTGATATCCAATCCCTGACACTGGCTACTCACAGAAATCCCAGACCCTCTGCCCCAAAGGAACAGGGTACCCTACGTTATTAGTTTTACCTTATATTGCTGCTCCTCTAAAGTCACCCAGTACTTGTGAGTGCTTCTAATAAAACAAAACTAGGATTATTTAAGAAAGGGTAAAGATTGAACTAGAAATGAGAGAGTGGGATAGAAACGGCTGGATACAACACAAAACAAAATCAGAAAACGTGACCCTGGGTGCGCACTTGTGGGTGCCCCTCTCCCCCTGTTAAGTCTGTTGCAGAGCTGACTTATTTCACAAGAACCAGGATCCAAATGTTCATGAAAACACGCCTGCTCGACAAGGGGTTTCCTCAGTGAATGGATTCAGGGCACCTCTCCCTCCTCTGTGTTATGCTGAAACAGTCTTCTGTTTCTGTTCATAGACAGGGTGAACCCCTGTCATGTTGTAATGTTCCTTTGTTTACCTTCAGGTGCTTTTGATTTTTGCAGTTGCTTCTGATGGGTTTTCCATGGATGGTCTTAGGCCTGGTCTACACTAGAAAATTAGGTCAGCTTAACAATGTCAGAGAGGGATGTGAAAAATCCACACCCCTGAACAACAGTTCAGCTGACCTAAATCCCTGTGTAGCCAGCGATAGGTTGACAAAAGAATTCTTCCATTGATCCAGCTACCATCTGGAGAACCTCTCCCACGGTGCAGGGAGTGTCTACACTGAAGCCCAGCTATGCCGCTGCAGCATTTGAAATGTAGACAAGACCTCCGTGTTGCACAAGGCTAAACAATTGAGCCTTGAATTGGCTAGACAGAGCAGGGTGGCAACACCCTCTCGCCTGAATGGGTCATCCCGGAGACTTGTCCCCTGGTGACTAATTTCTATTCAAAGTCCTATAGTGTCATGTCAATAGAAATATATTATTCCGTAAATATTACCTGCACGTACATCTCACAATGATTATGATACGTTACAAGCTTTCTGTAGATACCTTACACGTTACCCTTTATGGACGATTACCATGCCAGGCAATGCCTTTGGTATAGTGAATTTGAAGGGTCTGAGGTGAGATTTGTTTGCAAAGAACAGGGGACCCTTTGCCAAGGGGTCAGTGTGTCACACTGGCTCAGAGACCGTCCAGGAGTGAAGGGAACAGCTGGGATCCCAGCAAAGCTGCCGGGAGTCCCCCAGGTCTGTCTCGTCTCACTCAGTGTCATCCCCAGCAGGTGCCCTGTCCTCATGGCAGGTATCACTCCTGGCTCCCACCCCGGCAGGAGCCCTCCCCTCCCCCAGCCTTTCTCTGAGGGCTCAGCTGGGCCATTGGGGCAGCCCCGTCCCCTCCTCTCCCCTCTGGGAAAGGGTGTGAGGGGATTCATTTCCTACCCATCAGGTTTTCTGCTCAGCAACAAACCCCTTTGCTGCCCCCTCTCTTCCCCACACAGGGAACAAGCCCCAACTGGATTCTCTCTCTCTCTCTCCCAGCAGGTGCCAGCACAGAGGAGGGTAATCCCCAGCAGGAGGGGTCTGTGGAAACAAAGACACATGGGATGTCCCGGAGTGCCAAGCAGGGAGATGCTGGTGGGGCAGGACAGCAGCAGGAAGACCCCCTGGGTAATGGACTGAACTCATCCGCTGAGCATGAAATGAGTCTCTCTGGCCTCGAGAGGAGACTCGATCGGTCCGACTGCAGGGGCGAGAACCAGGGCGGGGCGTGCCGGCCACAGGGGGACCCCCCAGCTAAGACTCCCAAGGCCAGGCGCCCCAACGCCTGCGCCGTGTGCGGCAAGACCTTCAGCAACAGCTCCAACCTGAAGAAGCACCAGACCACCCACACCGGGGAGAAGCCGCACGGATGCCCCCAGTGTGGCAAGCGCTTCAGCCACAGCTCCAACCTGCGAAAGCACGAGCGCACCCACACCGGCGAGCGCCCCTTCCGCTGCCCCGAGTGCGGCAAGAGCTTCCGCGAGAGCTCCAAGCTGCTCCGCCACCAGAACACCCACGGCCGCGAGCGCCCCTTCCGCTGCGCCGAGTGTGGCAAGGCCTTCGGCGACGTGGCCCGGTGTCTGCGGCACCAGGCCCGGCACACGGCGCGGGCCTACGCCTGCGGGGAGTGTGGCAAGAGCTTCCGCCAGAGCTCCACCCTGCTGCTGCACCAGCGCGTCCACACCGGAGAGAAGCCCTTCACCTGCCCCGACTGCGGCAAGAGCTTCAGCGTCAACGCCAACCTGGCGCAGCACCGGCGCACCCACACCGGCGAACGCCCCTTCCCCTGCGCCCAGTGTGGGAAGCGCTTCACCCAGAAAGCCACCCTGGTCAAGCATCAGCGCACCCACCGGCGTGGCGAGGGGGCTGGTGACGCTGCAGGGCCCAGGCTGGTGCAGCACCGGCGGTTCCTCCCGGAGCAGGGCCCTTCACCTGGCCAGATGTGGGCAATGCTGCGGCTGCAGCTGGGCGCCCGCTCGCCTGCCCCGGGGCCACAGTGGAGGACTGGGGACGTGCCTATGGGCTGAGAAAGGAGGGGGATGTTGGCATGGGGCGGGAACATAGGCTCCTATGGAGAGACCCCTTAGCCTGCCAGGAGAGAGCATTACAGGACTTCAGGGGGGCCACCGTCCCTGAGAGAAATGTCAAGGCCTCTGGGGGAGGCTGTGTGTGGGAGAGCGACAATGATCTTTGCCAGGGAGACGCTCGCCTGAGAGATACCGGGGAGAGGCTGCAGGCTCCGTTTCTCTTTTATTGGTATTATTTGTACTATGGTGGCACTTAGAGACTCAAGGCTGGAGGACGGGCTGCCTCAGGGGGCAGGGAATGGGACATGGGGCCTTTCCCCTCTAGGGGGCACCAGCTTTGAGCTAGCCACAGGCTGGAGGGACTGGCTGGTTCAGAGGTTGGAGAATGGGACATGGGGCCTGTCCCCCCGGTCACTTCAAATGTCCTTGGTTTTCTTCACAAATGTTAAAGAGACCTTCCATGCCCACCTAGCCCCCCAGAGACCAGTTCCTTAATTGCCTTTATGGCTGGACAGACGGACACTTCCATGCAGGAGGGGAGAGTCTATTTCCTTCTCCCCAGTGGCGCCTCTAGCACCCGGCTCCTCTCTTCGCAACGCATGGAGCTCGCTGGTAGCCGGGGATGTCCATCCTGGCTCCCAAGCAGCCGGAGAAGCTCCCTAGGGTCTCACCTCCATCTTGGCTCTCTGCTTTCTCAGTGGGTGATCAGGGTCTGTTGTCTGGATGCAATAAAGAAACTGCCCCAACTCTGTGTCCTTTGTATTGCCTCTGGGGTTTGCCCCCCTCACCTCCCCGCTGTTCTGTGCTCGCCCGACCTCATTCCTTGAGAACAGCCTAGCGTGGGGGTGCAGGATTTCCAAGGGGGTCACTGGGAGAGGGAGGGAGGTTCCCTCATGGGGAACTGGGGGTGCAGAATCCACCTGTCTGCCTGCAGCTGGGGGTGAGTCTGGGTTTCCCCAGCTGGGTGCACTAGATCCTCCACTGGCCCAAGTGCTGCTCCCCATTTCCCCATGTAAACACTGGATCTCCCTGTACCCAAGACTAGACCCCTGTAAGGGCTGGGCCATACAGGAGTCTGCTGCTGTCCCTGACCTAATTGCCCCCCTTTAGCTCAGGCATTAGAGCAATGGTTTTCACACGGTGGGTCACAGAATGTCAGGCACTGGGTCGCGGCGGCTCTGGTCAGCACCGCCGACTGGGCCGTTAAAAGTCCCGGCTAAGGCAGGCTAGTCCCTATCTGTTCTGACACCGTGCTGTGCCCCAGAAGGGGCCAGCAGCAAATCCGGCTCCTAAGTGGGGGGGCCCCACAGGGCTCTGCATGCTGCCCCCGCCCCCAAGTATTGGCTCTACTCCCAGTGGCTGGTTCTGAGCCAACGGGAGCTGGGGGGGGGGTGGCGGTGTCTGCAGGCAAGAGCTGCATGGAGCTGCTTGTACATCTCCACCTGAGAGCTGGACCTGCTGCTGGCCGCTTCCAGGGCGCAGTGCGGCCTGCGGTGCCAGGACAGGCAGGAAGCCTGCCTTAGCACCGCCGCTGCCCGGGAGCTGCCAGAGGTAAGCCCATGCCCCAACCCCCTGCCCCAAACCTGGAGCCCCCTCCTGCACCCAACCCCCTCATCTCTGGCTCCACCCCAGAGCCTGCACCCCCAGCCCAGAGCCTTGACCCCCTCCTTCACCCCAACCCCCTGTCCTAGCCCTGAGCCCCTCCTACACCGCACCTCACACCCCTGATCCCCAGCTCCGTTGGGGCGTGGGAATCAACAATTTTCTTCAACGGGGTTGCCAGAAAAAAAGTTTGAAAATCACTGCACTAGAACAATGGTTCAGGAAATTTTTGGAAAGCGTAGGGGACAATTTCCTGGTGCAAGTGCTGGAGGAACCAACTAGGGGCAAAGCTTTTCTTGACCTGCTGCTCACAAACAGGGAAGAGCTAGTAGGGGAAGCAAAAGTGGATGGGAACCTGGGAGGCAGTGACCATGAGATGGTCGAGTTCAGGATCCTGACACAAGGAAGAAAGGAGAGCAGCAGAATATGGACCCTGGACTTCAGAAAAGCAGACTTTGACTCCCTCAGGGAACAGATGGGCAGGATCCCCTGGGAGAATAACATGAAGGGCAAAGGGGTCCAGGAGAGCTGGCTGTATTTTAAAGAATCCTTATTGAGGTTGCAGGAACAAACCATCCCGATGTGTAGAAAGAATAGTAAATATGGCAGGCGACCAGCTTGGCTAAACAGTGAAATCCTTGCTGATCTTAAACGCAAAAAAGAGGCTTATAAGAAGTGGAAGATTGGACAAATGACCAGGGAGGAGTATAAAAATATTGCTCAGGCGTGCAGGAGTGAAATCAGGAAGGCCAAATCACACTTGGAGTTGCAGTTAGCAAGAGATGTTAAGAGTAACAAGAAGGGTTTCTTCAGGTATGTTAGCAACAAGAAGAAAATCAAGGAAAGTGTGGGCCCCTTACTGAATGAGGGAGGCAACCTAGTGACCGAGGATGTGGAAAAAGCTAATGTACTCAATGATTTTTTTGCCTCTGTCTTCACGTACAAGGTCAGCTCCCAGATTGCTGCACTGGGCAGTACAGCATGGGGAGAAGGTGACCAGCCCTCTGTGGAGAAAGAAGTGGTTCGGGACTATTTAGAAAAACTGGACGTGCACAAGTCCATGGGGCCGGATGCGCTGCATCCGAGGGTGCTAAAGGAGTTGGCGGGTGAGATTGCAGAGCCATTAGCCATTATTTTTGAAAACTCATGGCGATCGGGGGAGGTCCCAGATGACTGGAAAAAGGCTAATGTAGTGCCCATCTTTAAAAAAGGGAAGAAGGAGGATCCGGGGAACTACAGGCCAGTCAGCCTCACCTCAGTCCCTGGAAAAATTATGGAGCAGGTCCTCAAGGAATCAATTATGAAACATTTAGAGGAAAGGAAAGTGATCAGGAACAGTCAGCATGGATTCACCAAGGGGAAGTCGTGCCTGACTAACCTAATTGCCTTCTATGATGAGATAACTGGCTCTGTGGATGAGGGGAAAGCAGTGGATGTGTTATTTCTTGACTTTAGCAAAGCTTTTGATACTATCTCCCACAGTATTCTTGCCACCAAGTTAAAGAAGTATGGGCTGGATGAATGGACTGTAAGGTGGATAGAAAGCTGGCTAGATCGTCGGGCTCAACGGGTAGTGATCAATGGCTCCATGTCTAGTTGGCAGCCGGTTTCAAGTGGAGTGCCCCAAGGGTCGGTCCTGGGGCCGGTTTTGTTTAATATCTTTATTAATGATCTGGAGGATGGTGTGGACTGCACTCTCAGCAAGTTTGCAGATGACACTAAACTAGGAGGCGTGGTAGATACACTAGAGGGTAGGGATCGGATACAGAGGGACCTAGACAAATTAGAGGATTGGGCAGAAAAAAACCTGATGAGGTTCAACAAGGACAAGTGCAGAGTTCTGCACTTAGGACGGAAGAATCCCATGCACTGCTACAGACTAGGGACCGAATGGCTAGGTAGCAGTTCTGCTGAAAAGGACCTAGGGGTCACAGTGGACGAGAAGCTGGATATGAGTCAACAGTGTGCTCTTGTTGCCAAGAAGGCTAACAGCATTTTGGGCTGTATAAGTAGGGGCATTGCCAGCAGATCGAGGAACGTGATCGTTCCCCTTTATTCGACATTGGTGAGGCCTCATCTGGAATACTGTGTCCAGTTTTGGGCCCCACACTACAAGAAGGATGTGGAAAAATTGGAAAGAGTCCAGCGGAGGGCAACAAAAATGATTAGGGGTCTGGAGCACATGACTTATGAGGAGAGGCTGAGAGAACTGGGATTGTTTAGTCTCCAGAAGAGAAGAATGAGGGGGGATTTGATAGCAGCCTTCAACTACCTGAAGGGGGGTTCCAAAGAGGATGGAGCTCGGCTGTTCTCAGTGGTGGCAGATGACAGAACAAGGAGCAATGGTCTCAAGTTGCGGTGGGGGAAGTCCAGGTTGGATATCAGGAAAAACTATTTCACTAGGAGGGTGGTGAAACACTGGAATGCGTTACCTAGGGAGGTGGTGGAGTCTCCTTCCTTGGAGGTTTTTAAGGCCCGGCTTGACAAAACCCTGGCTGGGATGATTTAGCTGGGAATTGGTCCTGCTTTGAGCAGGGGGTTGGACTAGATGACCTCTTGAGGTCCCTTCCAACTCTGATATTCTATGATTCCCAACCGGCAGCCCAATCAGCACGCAGCTGCGGCCCATGTGACATTCTCAGGGCCATACGGGTCTTATATAGATTGTGTGGATGTGGCCCACATGACACCTAGAGAGCTGCATATGATAACTCAGTTGAGAACCACTGTGCTAGAGGCCAGTGTTGTCAGACCCACCCCCAGTCCGATCCTCACATGAGATTCATCCAGAGACTTTTGCTCTTTCTGTCTCTTTCCAGGCAAACCTTTGTCTCCCTTGAGTTTTTAACACACCCTGCCCCATCCTGGCCTGGGAAGGTGCTGGATGGGATGGGTAGGCAATGGTTTCCCTGTACAAATTTGCTCATGTGCCCTGACCAGCCTGCGCTCTGACAGGGAGGACAAGGACTGGACAGGCCAAGGGAGAGGTCTCCAGCATCCCCCTCCGATATGAAGGGGAAAGACCCAGTACTCCACCCCTCAGGCTAGCCACTCCGCTGCCCTGGGGGCTGTAGGACAGTGATTCTCAACCAGGGATACGCAGAGGGCTTCCAGGGGGTACAGCAACTCATCTAGATATTTTCCTCGTTTTACAACATAAAAAAGCACTAGGGAAGTCAGTACAAACTAAAATTTCATACAGGCAATGACTTGCTTATACCGCTCTATACACTGAAATGTAAGTACAATATTTATATCCCAATTGATTTATTTTAGAATTATATGGTAAAAATGAGGAAGTCCTCAGTTGTTCAGTAAGGGGAATTAGCTCAAATGGTAGAGCGCTCGCTTAGCATGCGAGAGGTAGCAGGATCGATGCCTGCATTCTCCAGGAGGTTTTTTTTTGGGGGGGGGGGAGGGATAGGTTTGAGCATTGGCCTGCTAAACCCAGGGTGAGTTCAGTCTTTGAGGGGGCCATTTAAGGATCTGGGGCAAAAATAATCTGTCAGGGACAGTACTTGGTCCTGCTGGGAAGGCAGGGGAGCAGACTCAATGACTTTTCAAGGTCCCTGCCAGTTCTATGAGATAGGTATATCTCCATTAAAAACAAAAACAAAAAACCTAGTGTGGCTGGGACACTTTTGTATTTTTATGTCTGATGTTGTAAGCAAGTCGTTTTTAAGTGGAGGTGAAACTTGAGGGTACGCAAGACAAATCAGACTCCTGAAAGGGGTCCAGTCATCTGGAAAGGTTGAGAGCTGCTCCTGTATCATAGAATATCAGGGTTGGAAGGGACCTCAGGAGGTCATCTAGTCCAACCCCCAAGCACCAGATTACTAATATAGCATGCAGGAGGTAATGAACAGCCCACAATGGGAATGGGCAGCTGAAACTCCTCCACCGGCCCACCTAGCCCAAAGCGCTCACCGGAACTAAGTCCCAAACTGGGTCAGTGCAGGAGTCGAACCTGTGACCTCGGAATCCAACAGCCTGAGTATCCAGAGTAGGGTTGCCAACCCTTCAGGATTGACCTGGAGTCTCCAGGATGTAAAGATTAATCTTTAATGGAAGATTATGTCATGTGAGGAAATATCCAGGAATACATGCAACCAAAACTGGCAACCTGGGCCAGTCCCGGGCCCAAGCTAAGTGATGAGCTGCAACAGTGACCTCATCAGCCACTGGGGGGCGCCACAGAGCCACGCTGGAGTAATATGGGGCACAAATCCGGGTAACCCCTGGAGCGCCCCCAAAGACCCGTCAACTGAAAGGGACCTTTCTCTCCCCGCTGCGTTATGGAGGCTGGCGGTAGACAACGGGGGACGGGCGGCCCCTCTGGCTGTGGAAGGGAGCGACATTGACCAGCCGGCGCTGAAAAATGCAGCCACCTCTGGGGCGCGGTGCAGGGGCGCTCGGATCTAGCGGGTTAAAACCATAGAGCTGCGAGCCGGGGGGAAGGGGAGGAGGCAGCGAAGGGAGCGACTTCCTGCTGCAAAAGCCATTGGCTGCGAAGCTGCTCGGCAGCTGCGGGGCTGAGCGCCCCGGGCAGCCACGTGGGTCCCCAGGCACCGGATCCGGGTTTGTGAAGAGCCCCTCCCGGCCTGGCCCCCCTCCAGGCGCAGGGGAGACCCAGAGTCCCAGCCAGAGGCGGCCCCGGGGATTGAGAGAAACAGCAACAGAGGCAGCAAATCGCTGCCTGGAGCAAGCAACCACGGCAAGGAGGCTGGGCTAGCAGGGGCTGTGTGTGGGGGAGCCCAGGGCTGGGCTGGCAGGGGCTGCGGGTTGGGATTATGGGGCACCGGCAGGGCTGGGGGGTAGAGGAGCCAGGGCTGGGATATCGGGGGCTGTGGGTTGGGATTATGGGGCACTGGCAGGGCTGGGGGGTAGAGGAGCCCAGGGCTGGGATATCGGGGGCTGTGGGTTGGGCTTATGGGGCACTGGCAGGGCTGGGGGGTAGAGGAGCCCAGGGCTGGGCTGGCAGGGGCTGCGGGTTGGGATTATGGGGCACCGGCAGGGCTGGGGGGTAGAGGAGCCCAGGGCTGGGCTGGCAGGGGCTGCGGGTTGGGATTATGGGGCACCGGCAGGGCTGGGGGGTGGAGGAGCCCAGGGCTGGGCTGGCAGGGGCTGTAGGTCGGGATTATGGGGCACTGGCAGGGCTGGGGGGTGGAGGAGCCCAGGGTTGCATAGCAGGAGCTGTGCGTTGGGATTGAGGGTCATTGGCAGGGCTGTAATGGGGGCAGTGTGCAACCAGCCTGCTGTATTCACGGCTAACCCCAGTCTGCCGGCTTCTGAGAGCCCGGTCTCTCCAGCCAGCCGGGCCTCTGGGATGGGCAGGGGGCTGAATATTTCTTCATGGTGCTTGGCTATTTGTGCCTCTCGACGAAGACCCTTCTCCCCAGTTCTTCTCGGTCCTGGCTCCATGGTGACTGGTGTCTTTGGGTGTTTCCAGGGCCCGAGATTTGATGGCACAGCCGGGCAGCCCATCCCAGGGTGAGATGGAGCAAAATCCCCCCCGGGCAGCAGAGAACCAGTCGCCTGCTGAGCACCCAGAGGATGCCGAAGCACAGCAGGAAACGGGTAACCAGTGGGGGCTGGGCAGTGCATGCACCAGATGGCAGGACCGGGACGCCAGAGCTCGGACGGCAGGTCTCTGGGCTGACGCTCTCACCCGTAGAGCCTGAGCTAAGCTTCGCTGGCTGGCGGGTGGCAGCCGGTTCCTTTCTGGGGTGGAGGGGCGCAGTGAGCTGCTCGGGGTTACGTTGGGCCATTGGGGCAGACCTGCCTCCTCCTCTCCCCTCTGGGGAAGGGTTTGGAGGGATTTCGCTGCCTGCCCGGCTGGTTTTCCACTCCCTTTGCTGCCTGTTCTCTCTCCGGCACAGAGAATGAGCCCCAGCTGGATTCTCTCTCTCTCCCAGCAGGTACCGGGACGGAGGAGGAAATTCCTCTGTGGGAAGGGCCTGCAGGAGCAGAGCCGCACGGGCCATCCCGGAGCCCCAAGGGGGGGGAAGCTGGTGAATTGGGACGGCAGAGGCGGGCGAAGCGGGATGGTGAAGTAGCCCCGCCAGGCCGTGCCTCCCGCGAGGGGCCCATCATCTGCGGGGACTGCGGGAAGAGCTTCGCCAAGGACTCGGAGTTCGTCAAGCACGAACGCACCCACACGGGGGAGCGACCCTACCAGTGCCCCGACTGCGGGAAGGGCTTCACCAACAGCTCCAACCTCCTGCGCCACCAGCGCATCCACAGCGGCGCCAAGCCGTACCCCTGCGCCGAGTGTGGGAAGAGCTTCCGCCACAAGGAGCACCTGACCCGCCACGGCCGCGTCCACGCCACGGAGAAGCCCCACGTCTGCACCCACTGCGGGGAGGCCTACAGCACCCGCACCAACCTGCTGCGGCACCAGAGCAGCCACACGGGAGAGCTGCCCTACAAGTGCCCCGAGTGCGGCCGGCGCTTCGGGGAGGCGGCAGCGCTGGCGGGCCACACGGTGATCCACAGCGGGAAGCCCCACATCTGCCCCGAGTGCGGGAAGGGCTTCCGGCGCGGCTCGTCGTTGCGGGAGCACCAGCGGGTCCACACCGGGGAGCGGCCCTACGGCTGCCCGCAGTGCGGGAAGGGCTTCAGCCAGCGCTCCTCCCTGGTGCTGCACCGGCGCACCCACACCGGCGAGCGCCCCTACGTCTGCGGCGACTGCGGGCGCAGCTTCAGCGTGAGCTCTGCCCTCATCACCCACCAGCGGCTGCACACCGGGGAGCGCCCTTTCCCGTGCCCGGAGTGCCAGAAGCGCTTCAGCGACCGCAAGGCCCTCAAGCGGCACCAGCGGGTCCACACTGGGGAGCGGCCCTACCGCTGCACCGACTGCGGCAAAGGCTTCAGCCAGAGCTCGGCGCTGGCCACTCACCAGCGCATCCACACCGGGGAGACCCCGTACGGCTGCGGGGCCTGTGGCAAGCGCTTCGGAGACCTCTCGGCCCTCAAGCGGCATGAGCGCATCCACACCGGGGAGCGGCCCTACCGCTGCGGCCAGTGCGGGAAAGCATTCAAGCACAGCTCGGCCCTGGCCCAGCACGGCCGTACCCACACCGGAGAGAAACCCTACGTCTGCTCCCAGTGCGGCAAAGCCTTCTCTCAGGGCTCCACCCTCATCCAGCACCAGCGGGTGCACACCGGCGAGCGCCCCTACCCTTGCCCCCAGTGTGGGCGAAGCTTCTCCCAGGGCTCTGCCCTCACCCAGCACCAGCGCACCCACACCAAGGAGAGCGACCCGCTGATGGGACCCGGTGGGGCCCGGATCTACCGGGACCCTTTCGTCCAGCTGCGGGATGAGGATGACGAGGAGGATGGGGTGGGGGAGGTTCTGGTGCTGCCTCCAGGGACATGGGACGCGGAGCTGGACGTGCAGATCAAAGAGGAGCCGGAGTGATGGAGGCGGGTGGGAGCAGGGTGTTGCCGCCCGCCATCAACTGATTCAACGTGGCTGGATTTGGGTGTCACGGGAAGTAGTTGTCTCTGCATTGGAGCTGGGGGCAAAGTGCCCGGGGTGGGGGCGTCTCCCCCTTCACCATCCTCCACTCAGCAGGGATTATTAATCCCCGTAGGCCCAACCCGTTCCAGGAGGACCTGTCCCGTCACTACGTGGATCTTGCCCTCTCTGTGCCTTGGTCTCTGCTCCTTCCCCTCTCCCGGGGCTGGCGAGGAGTCGGGGGGCTGGGAGCTTTAGGGGCTGCTCCCCACAAGGCCAGAGAGATGGATGCTCCCAGGTGAAGGGCAGCCCCTCTCCTTCCCGGTGCCATTAGCCCCCCCTGAGCTAGTCCCCAAGGGCTGATGTGTATGTTCCCAAGACTCCCAGGCCTGTCTGTCGTGATGGGCACAAGGACGTTTTTTATCCATTGTCTGTTTCTACTTCTGTCTGAAAATAATAAACCCACAATACCTCCCTCACAGACGGTCCGTGGCGGCTCTGCAGGGACAGCAGCTGGGTCATGCTGTTGACATGCAAAGGGCTGCAGATGAGAGTGGTTAGATCAGTGAGGTGGTGGGGCTTGGTGTGTGTTTAGTGAGCTGGGTACTGGATCAGGAGTCAGGACTCCTGGGCTCTATCCCTGGCTCTGGGAGGGGAGGGAGTTTGAGTTGGGGGAGGGGCCAAAGCAGGGAGTTAGGACTCCTGGGTTCTAAGCTCTGGTGCTCACTTGCTGTGGGATCAGAGGCAAGTCACCCCCCCCCCCACTCCCATGCCTTGGTTTCCCCATCTATATGGCCTGGATGACGCTAATTAGCTCTGTTGTATAGCACAGGGATCTAGGGCTGAATGATGCTCTGTAAGAGCCAGGAGCTGTTACTCTTAGTAGCACCTCCAGGCCTCAGTCAGGGAGCAGGACCCCATGGTGCTGGTTGCTGCCTACACATCTCACACAGATTCAGTGCCAGGGCTGAGACTTGAGTCCATCCCGGTTGTGCAGTTTTCCCCTACGGACTACCCTGGAACCTTTGGGTCTCAACATTCCACCCCCAGCCACCACAGAACCCTCAGGCCCCCAGCATTCTGCCCCTAGCTGCCGCGGAACCCTCGGACCCCCAACATTCCACTCTGAGTGCCATTTTCAACCACCATGGAACCTTTCATCCCTGCCACCCCCATCCTGCTGCTGCAGCCAGGTTGGTGCTACCGAGCTCACTGCAAAGCCCTGTCTCCTATGCCTGTGCTCTGCCTGTTGCCACCCAAGACCAACAATGGGGCGGAGACCCTGGCAGCAGCCATTTCACTATCTATTGGGCCTTTTCTCCTCGAACTGGGGAGGGAATTTGGAACAGGAAGGGGAGGGGCATCCATAAGCAAGGAACTCCTCAGGAAGCGGCGAGAGGCCGGCACTGTGTGTTCACCAGAGTTGGGGTTCGGCCCGAGTGCCCAGGTTCACGTCCAGACTCTTGGGATAATTCACACGACATCTGTAATGGATGCAAGTGGCCTGGCCTGTGGTTTAGATGCCAGCTGAATTCCAGTAGCCCACTATTGATTATTTAGATTGCAACCCCATTATCGTAGCGCGTGCCACTGGCATGCTGGGGCATCCACTTAAAATACTGACCCAGAGGGGAGAGGGCCCCTTACTGAGCCCCCATCCCACCCCCTGCAGCACAGCACCCCCCAGCACTACATGGGGCGGGGGGTCAGCACTGACTGTGGGGAGAGAGTGCCCCCTATTGAGCCCCCCCCACAGTCCCTTCAGCACTACATTCCCTACCAGCACGTTGGGGTCAGCACTGATTTACAGGGGAGAGCGCCCCCTACTGTCTCCCCAGCCCTGCTCCCTGCAGCACAGCAACCCTTAGCACAGTGCTGGGCTATGGGGGAGAAATGGGGCAAGCCCAGGGGCTGCGGGTTGGGAGTGAGGGGCACGGGCAGGGCTCATTCATTCCCTGCTCTAACAGGATTGGCTCCGGATTACACGTGACGCCTGCAGAGGGGAAATGATCTCAGGCAAGATGGAGCCCCCGAGCTCCCTGCTGGAGCCCGGTTCCCAGCCGGAGGGCGGGGGCAGGCGGCTCCCCCGGGGCTCCCCGGACAAGCCGCTGCCGGAGCCCCGCGAGCGGCAGGACGTGGGTACGGCGGAGCTGGGGGCGGGGGCAGCAGGACTGAAATCCGGAGTTGCTGGAGCTCCAGAACTGGGCTCCGGGTGTGTGGCTGCAACAGACTCAGCGAGTGTTTGTGTCTCGTGCCCCACGCGAGCCCCAGAGGCTGCCAGCGGGGTTCACACGCCCCAGATCCCGGGGGAGCAGCAGAGAGGTGGCTCCGTGGGGCTGGGAGCCGTGCCAAGGGGGCTGGCGATCCCAGCAGCTGCCCAGGTGCCCTAGGATAAGCATGACCCCAGCAGGGCCCTCTGGACTTTGTGCCAGCCACGGGTCTCCAGCAGAGCGGTTAGCTCCATAGGGGGCCATACACCCCCCCCCCCGTGGGGCTGTGCCCTGGCCTCTGACCTCCATGTGCTCCCCACAGATCGGCCTGTCCTGGGCGAGGAGGGGAGCGGCCCGGCACTGGAGCTGGTGGTCGCAGTGGCTGGCTCCCAGGTGAGATGCGCAGCGGGATGTGCGATCGGGCAGTGATCACTGCACCTTCCCCCTGGCTCCTCCTACACGCACTCCCCCTTTGGGCTCTCCCAGCGGTGCCCCTCGCTGCCCGCCCTCTGAGCCAGCGCTGGGGGCCGTGGCTGGAGCAGCAGGTGCTAAGCGGGGTCCCTTCTGGTTCCAGGCGCCGGTGGGGTTCGAGGAGGTGGCTGTGTATTTCTCCCGGGAGGAGTGGGGGCTCCTGGACGAAGGGCAGAGGCAGCTCTACAGGGACGTCATGCAGGAGAATTACCAGACTCTGATCTCGCTGGGTGAGGCGCCGCTGCCCCTCGGGGATCAGGAGCTGATGTAGCGGGGAGCCCTGGACAGCTTCGGCTCAGGGCTCTTCCCTGGCCCCGTAGATTTCTGAGGGATTGGCCCCTTCCCCAAACCCCACAGGAGAGACTGTCACCCCCACAGCCCCTCACTGGAAGGAGATTCACAGGGGATAGTTTGATCCCCTCCCCCAGGGATCTCCAGGGCACAGGTGGCTGCATTTCCTTGCTCCGGTTCACACACGCACCGAATCCCTCTATCCCCCTCCCAAGGCAGCTCCGTGCCCAGCAGGGCTTCTGCTCTCTCTGCAGGGCTAGGAATGGCCCAGCGACTCCCTGAGCCATTCAGTCCCTGACTGTGTGTTGAGATCCCTGACTCCCTTACAGGGGGCACAGCCCATCCCCCCAGGTATCACCCTGCCCCAAGGGTCCCTGTGAACATATCCCACCAGCAGAGAACAGGGTCGGGCTTAAAACGAGGGCGAGTTCTCTGCCCCAAGTCCTCCAGGGAGACTTCACCAAGCGCCACCTCTCCTGTTTCCTTCCCCCGAGCAGGATTCCCTGTCCCCGACCGGGCCGTGATCTCCTGCATGGAGCGAGGGGAAGAGCCGAGGGTCCCGGATCTCCAGGACTCCAAGGAAAGGGAGATCCTGAGAGGTGCCCACATAGGTGAGGAATGAGCGACACTGGCTCGGAGACCATCCGGGAGTAAAGGGAAAAGCTGGGATCCCAGCAAAGCTGCCGGGAGCCCCCCAGTTCTGTTTGATCTCCCTTAGTATTATCCCCAGCAGGCACCTGTCCTCATGGCAGGTGTCACTCCTGGACCCCAGCAAAGCCACCGGGAGCTGCCCCTGAGTTCTGAACAGCAGTTCCCAGCCCCCAGGATTTAGGAGAGTCTGTCCATGTCTTTTGCTCTTTGCACAACAGCAATAATCTGAAGAATCAACTCAGGCCCAGCTTGGCCCAGTGTAACCACCCGGACTAATTACACACAGATGGTGAAGCCCGGCTAGGGGCATATTACACCTCTGGTGGCTTCTAAAACACACAGTGTACGCCTCTAGAGGGCTCACATGCTATTTAAAGGAATACTGTGCAATTCCTATACATCATAGAGATAACTGGAATCTCTAAGCAGCCAGGTGGGACACATTGGGGTCAGCACAGATTGTGAGGGGAAAGAGCCCCTGACTGAGCCCCACCTTCGCTCCTGGCAACACAGTGCCCCCTGTCGCTGCATTGGGCCAGCACTGACTGTAAGGTGAGGGCATGCCCTAGTGAGCCCCCAATCCTGCTCCCAGCAGCACAGCGCCCCCTAGTGTCGCACTGGGGTCAGCGCTGATTCAGCTGGTCCTTCCCTCAGTAGAGCAGGTGGCTGATGTTACAGGAGAGATTCGTTCCTAGAGTTGGGGGACAGGACCCCAAAGCTAGCTAGCAGTGCTTGAGAGGCTTGCATGGGAAGAGGCCAAGAGCCCCTGAGCCAGCCAGTCCCCCCCCATCCTGGGCAATTTTTAAATCAAGTTTGGACGTTTTTCTAAAAGATCTGTGCTATTTCAAACAGGAAGTAATTCGGAGACGTTCTCTGGCCTGCGCTCTCTAGAAGGTTAGACTAGATGATCTCTTCTAGCTTTAGAATGTATGAAGCTATGAATTTTGGACCTTGGTAAAATTATGATTCCCGCCTGGATTCTCTCTCTCTCTCTCTCTCTCTCTCTCCCAGCAGGTGCCGGGAGAGAGAAGGAGAATTCCCAGCAGGAAGGGCCTGCAGGAGCGGAGCTGAATGGGACGTCCCGGAGCCCTGAACGGGGAGATGGCGGCAGAACAGGACGGCAGCGGGCAGACAAGGAGCCAGGGTGCAGGCGCAGGAGGGCACGGCCCGTCAACTGCGGGGATTGTGGGAAAAGCTTCATGAAGAACTCAGAGTTAATCAAACACCAGCGCACGCACACGGGTGAGAGGCCCTACCAGTGCCCTGACTGCGGGAGGTGCTTCGCCATCCGCTCCAGCTTGGATCGCCACCAGCGGGTCCACACCGGCGAGCGGCCCTTCCCCTGCACCCGCTGCGGGAAGAGCTTCAAGCTTAGCTCGGCCCTGAGCCGGCACCGGCGCGTCCATGCTCAGGAGGGGCCCTGTTTCTGCGCTGAATGCGGCAGGGGTTTCAGGCACAGTGCTGCACTAACCCAACACCAGGCTGAGCACCTGAACCATGGAGACCCCACCAACGGACCTGTGGGGACACGGGTCTACAAGGACCCCTTTGTCCAGGCACGGGACCTCGAGGGGGAGGCTGGTGGGATGTGGTATGCTGAGCCTGTGAAAGAGGAGAGTGGGTGATGGGATCTGCACTTGGGTTGTGGGTCTGGGCAGGAGACACTGGAGTGAGAAGAGAGCAGCTATAAGGAATGCAGGGACTGAACCTGTGATCTGTGGATCTAACATCTGGAGCTGGGCTGTGAGGCAGTGTGGTCTAGTGCAGTGGTTCTCAACCAGGGGTAAATGTATCCCTGGGGGTAGGCAGAGGTCTTCCGGGGGTACATCAGCTCATCTAGATATTTGCCTAGTTTTACAGCAGGCTACATGAAAAGCACTCGCAAAGTCAGTACAAACTAAAATTTCATACAGACAGAATGAGAAAGTCAGCAGTTTTTCAGTGCTCATGTGCTGTGACATATTTGTATTTTTATGTCTGATTTTGTAGTGGAGGTGAAACTTGGGGGTTTCACACAAGACAAACCAGACTCCTAAAAGGGGTCCAGTCGTCTGGGAAGGTTGAGAAGCACTGGTCTAGTGGACAGAGCACTACATTAATACTTCTGGCTCAGTCTCTGGCTTGCTGGGTGATCTCAGGCAAGTAACGGCCACCCCTGTGCCTCAGTTTCCCCATCTGCAAAATGGAGACAATGATACTGTAAAGTTCTTTGAGATCTTCTAATGGAAATCACTAGATAAGAGCTGGGCATAATTATAATGGCTGAAAAATTTTCATTTAAACTTTATTTGGATGAAATGTTGGATTTTTGATTAAATGAAGTTTTTCCATGAAAAGTGTTCGCATTCCATGGAAAATGTTGAATTTTGTTTGTTAAAGAAATAGATCCCCGAAAACAGAAAAATTTAAGCTGGAAACTGAAATGTTTCAATTTGTGTATGTGCCCTAGTGCTTCCTGAGAGTTGTGGTTTGGTTGTACTCTACAGACTACATATCCCATGATGCACTACTTCCCAGCTCCTAGGGGTGACCATAGTGCATCATGGGAGATGTAGTCCAACCAGGTAGGCCACTGCCAGCCTATGGAAGAGAATGGGAGCACGAGGCACCAAAACTACAACTCCCGTGAAGCATTTCCAAATTTAATTTTTTTGTTTTGGCTGAAATTTTCCAATTTTTGCTGAAAAAAACAAAATTTTCCTTGAAAAATATAGGCAAGTGATTTTTCCTCCTTTTCTCATCAAAAACTTCAGGGGGTGAGAAAAAAACCCAAAACATTTTCCATTGAGCTCTTCCCACAGTCACCTTTGGCCTGCGCTAATGGACCAGGCCTGTTAGCTGGGAGGCAGTAGAGTAACCCACTGGTGATGTGTGTCATAGCTCCCCCCCTGTCCCTGATCCACAAAGGATACGAGTCTGTTACAGCCCTGGTTAAAGGGGGTTTGGTCTTTGCTATAACAGCAAATTTTTCTATTTTGAGGTCACTGGTGCAATCCTGGATAGGCTGACTGACATTAGCAGCTGTGTGATGTGAATAAGCCACAAAGCAGTTGATGGAGGAAAAAGTGAGGCTGATTGTTTTGCTTCACAACAAACACCTCCAGGAATTACTGCAGCCCTCAAGGTGCAAACTGCCCCAGAATGGGGTTCATTTCCCCCTGTTCTGCCCCTTGCTCAGCAGGAATCATTAATCATCTCACACACGGATTCCTGGCTCTGCCACCAACTTGCTATGTGACCTTCAGCAAATCATTTTGCCACTGTCTCCCCTCCTATTCCTTGTCTTATTTAAACAGTGAGCTTCTTGGGGCAGGGACTGTCTCTCACTGTGTCTGTGCAACACCTGGCATGATGGGGGTCCTGATCTCGGTCAGGCCTATGCAGTGCCTGGCATGATGGGGGCCTGATCTCAGTGAGGGTATGTCCAGCGCCTGGCACATGGGGGGGGCCCTGATCTCAGTGATGACCCTTTGCACTAGTAATATAAATAATAACTTACAAATCCATCCTGATCCCTAAGATTAGAGCCTTCATGATTCACATCCCCAGCCTGGCTTTGCATTGTCTATACCTAGAGGGGAAGCTTTATGTTAGTATTCCTGTTTGTCTATTCTTCTCTTTCATTTAAGAGTATCTGGGTAAATTGGAGCTTGGCTCAGGATTTGATGCATCTGGAGAGGAGTGGTTACTGACTCTGGCTTGAGAGATGTGAGTTTCCTACCTTGTTACAGAGACAAAAAGGGTGGAATATGTTACGTCTTGAAGGCACTGGAGAGATCAGGACTCCTGGGTTCTATCTCCAGCTCTTGCAAGGGAGCGTGGTCTAGTTGGTTAGAGCAAGAGGACAGGGAGTGAGGACTTGTAGGCATTCTGGTTGTGATGTGCTGTGTTAAACTTTAAAAGTCACTTCTATCAGTACCTCACTTTCCTCATCTATAAACTGAGAGTGATAAAACCAACCTTCTTCCATGCAGCAGTTTGAGAGCTGTGGCTGAAATGTTCTAAGTCTGTGTAAAATAAATGCTCTGTATGTGTTACGTGGTCCTAGGTTTAAAACACCATGGCTCTTCTGTGTGTGTGTGTGTGTGTGTGTGTGTGTGTGTGTCTAACACACGTGTTGGTGATGAATGCAATAGAACTATTAACATTATGTAAATTAAATCTGCTCCCCCTGTTTGTCAGATCTAGCTTTCTGTTATCTGCAGAGGACTAGAGATGGTTGGAAATATGTTGAGAAAATGTTTCCATCAAAAATGCCTATTTGCTGAAACCAAAACTATTTGTGGGAAATTTTTGACAAATTTCTTGACCGAAAAAACAAAACCAACCCAACCGTTTTCAAATTGTTCAAACTACTTTTTTTTTTCCTGATTTTTTTTAATTAAATTTTTAATTTTTCCATTTCAAAGCAACTTTTCATTTGGAAATTTAAGCTAATTATAGTGGGGAATATTACAAAAAATGGTCAAAATTAAAATGAAACATCATGAAATTATCAAAATGAAACCTGAACCTGTTTTGTTTTGTTCCCTCCCCCCCCCCTCCAGATTTTCAGTTCACTAAAGATTTCAAAATTTTGACTTTGCATCCCAATTCAGGATGGGAAAAATTTCAAAAAATTTGAAATTTTTCATGGGATGGAAAACAATTTTCTGTCCAGCTCTATGTATGGGGGTCTTTTGGATTTCTCCTCCTCCTTTCTGATCACTACTCTTGTGTGCCCACCCCATAGCATGGGTAGGCAGGCCGAAGCTGGGATCTTTGGCCACTAAATACGGCACAGGCCTATATCCCTATGAGCTAAAAGATGGATTCATTTAGCAGGTAGCAGTAGTAGGTTATTCTCCATGCAGCTCAGGCACTGGAGGGACAGATGGCACATGCTTTGCCAGTGAACATATTCCCCCTGCCCATTCCTGAGCATCTCAGTTCAAGTCCTTGCTCAGGGTCTACAAAGTGCAAGGCCAGGTGGCCCCATAGCTAGAGCTGCTCTCTCTAGTTTGTCTGGCCTTTCTGTCACCCCCCACTTGTATTTCTAGGGGCAGCTGCTACCACCGTAAAGGAGGCATGTGAAGTACTGTCAACATGGATGCCTGGTATGGCTCTTTCCCTGCTGACTCTGAGCATGCCCAGGAGAAGCTCATCTGACCTTCCCAAGACAGTTGTGGCATCTGGCCTAATCTGGAGCCTGCTTGCCCTACTGTGGGTTGATCTGGTACCTGTCTAGTAACACTGGGTTCCTATAACAAGTCTAACTGGTTCTAATTTAGCAGTAACTAAGGATCTCTTCCACAACAGCCCATCAAGGAAAGGGGGTTACACTGGCACAGCGAATGTCTCCTTCAACTGCCATGGAACCTTCAGGCCCCAACATTCTGTCCTCCCGCCATTTCCAACTGCCACGGAAGGTCACTCCATATGGGTATCCTGTATTGTCCCCTCCTCTTGGACAAGGTCTGTCAGCTGCTGTAGGAATGCTTTTTAGCTTTAACTTTGGTCTTTTTGTTAAGACCAAAGTTTAGATATTTAAGTCAAAGCAGACTGCGAAGAGTTACAAAGGGATCTCATAAAACTGGGTGATTGATTGGGCAACAAAGCAGCAGATGAAATGCAATGTTGACAAATGCAAAGTAGTGGATATTGGAAAACATAATCCTAATTATACATATAAAAGGATGGGGTTTAAATTAGCTGTTACTACTCAAGAAAGAGATCTTGGAGTCATTGTGGATAGTTCTGTGAAAACATGCACTCAATGTGCAGCCGCAGTCAAAAAAGTGAACAGAATGTTAGGAACCGTTAGCAAAGGGTTAGAGAACAAGACATACTGCCTCTAGATTAATCCATGGTACACGCACATCTTGAATACTGCGTGCAGATCTGGTTGCCCCAACTCAAAAACATATATTGGAATTAGGAAAGGTACAGAAAAGGGCAATAAAAATGATGAAGGGTATTGAACAACTTCTATATGAGGAGAGATTTAAAAAATTGGGACTTTTCAGCTGGGAAAAAAGATGACTAAAGGGGATATGATACAGGTCTATAAAACCAGGAGTGGTGTGGAGAAAGTGGAAAAAAAAAATATTATTCACGCCTTCACATAACAAAAGAACTAGGGGTCACCCAATGAAATTAATAGGCAGCAGGTTTAAAATAAAAGGAAGTATTTCTTCACACAATGCACAGTCAACCTATGGAACTTATTGCCAGGGGATGCTGTGAAGTCCAAAAGTATAACTGGGTTCAAAAAAGAACTAGATAAGTTCATGGAGGATAGGTCCATCAATGGCTATTAGCCAGGATGGGCATGGATGTAAAACCATGCTCTGAAGTGTCCCTAGACTCTGTTTGCCAGGGAATGGGTGACGGGATGGATCACTTGATGATTAACTGTTCTGCTCATTCCCTCTGAAGCACCTGGCATTGGCCACTGTCGGAAGACAGGATACTGGGCTAGATGGACCTTTGATCTGACCCAGTATGACCATTCTTATGGTCTTAACCCCAAGATCCCAGTGTTTTGGAGATGGGAAGAAATTCCTGTATCCTACAGGCACTGCAGAGGGTTTAGGGATGCAGAATGGAGTGGTCCATGAGATGAATGGGCCAGGACACTGTTATCATTGTGCTGGCCTTGGGGGGCAATGATGTGACATCAATAACAACCAGTTTTCAGACCTATGGTTTTAGGGTGACCAGATGCCACAGATTAAATATCGGGACGCGGGGGGGGGGGGGAGGGGAAGGCCGCGGGGGAGGGGGGCAGAGAAGAAAAAAGCCGGCGGCGGAGAGGGAAAAAAAAAACAAAAACGGCCGGAGCACCCCCCAGCCGAGCCGCGCTCCGGGCCCTTCCTGCAGCTCCCTGCCCAGCCGTTCCCGGGCTCCGTCGCCCCGGCCCCGCAGCAGGGGCTGCTCCGCTCCACCCCGCCAGGGCTGGGACACTCGCCCCCGCAGCCCCGGACAGCCCCTCTCCAGCCGTGGGGAGCTCGGGGACCTGGGCAGGGGGCGAACCAGGTAGCCGGGCCCGGCCGGGCCCGGCCCCTCCCGGCAGGAGCGTGTCCGCCTCCGACCCACCGCACTGCCCCGCGGGCTGCAGGGCTGGAGCAGCCTCCGCACTGCACTCCCGGCCCCGGGCCCTGAAGGCGGCGGTGAAGCCAAGCGGCTTGCCCTGGTGACCCTAAGTGAGCCTAGGGGGCGAGAGTCCCTCCAGGACGTCAAAATTGCTTGTTTGTCCAGTGTCCCGACCGCACATCGGTCGGGACGCGGGACAAACAAGCCAATATCGGGACAGTCCCGATAAAATCGGGACATCTGGTCACCCTATATGGTTTAAGCCCAGCATGAAAGCTGGAACCTTCATCAACATGACAAAGTAGCACTGGCCTCAGGTCCCTGCACCTCAGCGCCCCCTACCACTGCATTGGGGCCCGCACTAACTGTGAGGGGAGAGTGCCCCCTACTGAACTCCCCAAATCCCTGTAGCACAGCACCCCTAAGTAGGGATGCCATGTGTCCAGTTTTTGACCGGATTGCCCAGTCAAAAACGGACCCTGGCGGCTCTGGTCAGCATCGCTGACCGGGCCATTAAATGTCCAGTTGGCAGCGCAGTGGGGCTAAGGCAGGCTCCTTGCCTGCAGTGGCTCCATGCGGCTCCTGGAAGCAGCGGCATGTCCGCCCTCTGGTTCCTACTCTGGCAGCCAGGGGGCTCCATGCACTGCCCCCGCCCCAAATGCCAGTTCTGCAGCTCCCATTGGCCGGAACTGCAGCCATAGGGAGCTGCAGGGGCGGTGCCTGCAGATGGGTCAGCGCCCAGAACCGCCTGTCCATGCCTCCGCATAGGAGCCAGAGGGGGGACATGCTGCTGCTTCTGGAAGCTGCTTGAGGTAAGCGCCGCCCGGAGCCTGCACCCCCTGCCCCAGCCCTGATCCCCCTCCTGCCCTCTGAACCCCTCGGTCCGAGCCTGGACCACCCTCCTACACCCCAAATCCCTCATCCCCAGCCCCCCCAAGTCTGCAGCCCCAGCCAGAGCCCGCACCCCCTCCTGCACCCCTGCCCCAGCCCGGAGCCCCTTCCTGCACCCCAACCCCCCACCCCAGCCCCCTGAGCCAGCCGGGTGAAAATGAGCTAGTGAGGGTGGGGAGAGCACCCACAGAGGGGATGGACTGAGTGGGGGCGGGGCCTCAGAGAAGGGGCGGGGCAAGGGTGTTGTGTTTTGTGGGAGCAGAAAGTGCGGCATTGGGGCCAGCACTGAGTGGGAGGGGAGAGTGCCCCCTACTGAGCCCCCCTGGGGTTAGCACTGGCTGAGTGGATTCCTCTGCAAGCAGCCAGCAGGAAGCCCCACATTGTAGCGTGTGCATTGAACGTCGGATTTGTGATCCTGAAGGTTTCTTCCCAGACGGGGGGTGAGGGGTGGGGAAATGCTCATCACATGATTTCTAAACCACTCCTGATTTTTCACCCGGGTCCCATGTTTTTTAAGCTCCTCTCGTGAGTGTGAATGTTGCGGGTGACAACGCGGGGGGGAAATTCAGGGTTAATTCCACTGAGTTCCCAAGCCGGGGAGAGAGAAGCAGGAAGTGATCTGAAATGGGGACGCAATAACCTAGGGACCTTCCTGTGCCAGCCCCCCCCCGGGCTCGCCTCGGAGTCAGTCCCTGCAGCCTGTGTGGCAAGGGGCTGAATCCCCGTCTGCAGCCCCAGGGCCCGGGAGGGAATCGCCCTGGCCAGAGGGGTGAGTGGGGCGGGGAGTCCCAGCCAGAGGGACAGGCAATTGATGCAAGCAGGGAAGAAGAACAAATGAGAAAAGGGCTGTGGGTCGGGATTGAGGGGCACTGGCAGGGTTGTGGGGCAGCACGGAGCCCAGGACTGGGATGGCAGGGGACTGTGGGTCGGGATTGAGGGGCACTGGCAGGGTTGTGGGGCAACACGGAGCCCAGGACTGGGATGGCAGGGGGCTGTGGGTCGGGATTGAGGGGCACTGGCAGGGTTGTGGGCCAGCACGGAGCCCAGGACTGGGATGGCAGGGGGCTGTGGGGCAGGATCGAGGGGAGCTGCCGGTAGCTGCCAGCTGCACAGTGACTAGACTATTTCCCAGACCCAGTTCAGGTGGTCCCAGGGTAGGGGTGCGCCTCCTCGACAGAGGAGCTCCAGAAGGAGGAGAGGGAACTGCTCCCCACGTGGCTGGAGCCTGGGGGCTGCTAATGGGGCTGATTGTGCTCCAGCAGGGCCCACTCCTCCTGGGAGCGGCCGTGGGCTCTAGCTGAGGGGTTTGATCCCTAAGGTACGCTGGCCTGACTGGGTCTGGTCACTGACCCTGTTTCCCTTCCAGATTTGCACCGGCTGTCCGGTCCGCATGAAGAGGGGAGTGATGGAGGGCAGGATCTCCTGCCCTGACTCCTTATGCCCGGCTTCCAGGTGAGCTGCTGCCGAGCCATCCTCCTGGGTTTGCTGGCCTACCAAGCCCTCCTCTCCCTTCTCCTCCATTTCTACCCCATCTATCCCCTTTATGCCCTTCCCGCAGGGTTTCCAACCCCCAGGGGATGGTGGCGACTTGGCAGACCCTTCTCATGAGCGCAGGGGTAGCAGGAGGTCACGCAAGGGCACTCTCCCCTGTGGGGCCACTGATTTCCACCTCCCACCCCACTGAGAAGCAGTTGTTGCCCAGGAGTCGGTTCCAGCCCGTTTTGCGGAGCCTTGGTTCTTCAGCTCAGGCTGTAGCAGCGTGTGCTCTTAGTGCCGCAGGTCCCTGGTGTGTTGGCTGAGATGGCGGCCATCACAGCATGTTGCTTGGAGATGAGGCCTCTCTGCTCAGCAGCACAGCACGAGCCGAAGGCAGGAATCCCAGCTCCCTCCACCTGCCGGGGAATGTGCTGGCTTCTCCACCGGCCTGGGTATGAAGTTGTGGGGAGGATGTGGGGTGGTGCAGTTGGTTCAGGGGAGCAAAGGTAGCACAGTGAAAGGGTGAGAGAGACCATCTCTTGGAGAGAGGGGTACCCTGGAGGAGACAGAGTTCAGGGATGGGCAGACAGACCGAAGTACACACACCTGTTTTGTCCAATCCCACAATCCTTTGTGCCCTCAGAGGATCGCAGGGCGGGGGGAGAGTTTAGCCATTTTACGGCATGTGGACCAAAATGGAGGCTGAGAAGCAGCGAGGCATTGTGGAGGAGCAGAGCTGTAGTCAGGTGGCTATCAGCTTCTCTGTTCTGGGCCAGCCAAAGCGCTTGTGAGATCACAGCTCGAGGCTACAAATGTCGAGTTGCAGCAATCTCAGCCTCTGGAGATCGCTACAGCATGGATCATCCCGGCCGGGTCTACAGGGGTGCAGCCCCTCTCTTGGCCACTCTCAGACAGGAGACTGTTTGGAAGCTGTAGCCAATCTGAGTGCGAAGCCCAGAAGGCTGTAGAGGGGAGGTACTTTGGTTGGGGTCAGCTCTTCAAAATCTCTCCATTTGCCAGGCCAGCAGGATCTCCATGACTGGGAAGGGTCCAGAAGGTGTAGCTGGAGTTGTCTATTTCTTTATCCACCTCGCTTAGAGGGCAGGTTTGGTACCAGGAGCTGGTTAGCAAGGGCCACAGGATTTAGAGAGATACAGAGTGCACCGGAGTCTCTCACCACTTCCTCTCAGGTTTCACTCCCACGTCCACATCTCGGAAAGGTCTCGGTAGTCCACCATGTTCCCACAGAGCAGCCCTGGCTCTCTAACAAGACTGATTTAGCTCACTGAAGAGAAGGGGAAAAGGTAACTCGATCACAGTCTATAACCACCTTTGTGGGGAGGAGATTCTTGAGGGCAGAGGACTCTGTTAACCTAGTAGACAAAGTAGGAGCAAGATTCAAAGGCTTGAAGTGGAAGTTAGATTACTTCAGCCTGGAAGTAAGGCGCCCATTTTAAACAGGGAGCGTGATTAACCTGCTTCTCAAAAGACGGAGTCTTGAAATCCAGATGGGCCGCCTCCTAAAATGTATGCTCTAGTCTAGTTCAACCACAAGTTATTGGGCAGGATACGGGAATTGCTGAGTGAAATCCTCTCACCTGAGTTATACAGGAGGTTGGATGATATGATCAGAACAGTCCCTTCTGGCTTCAATATATGGCTCTTTTTGACTCTGTTGTAGAAGCATATCCCTTCTCTTCCTTTCCTGCCCCAGCCCACGCCTTTGTAATCTCTCTCTTCCAAAACCCACACCAAGGAAACCTCTTGCTGCTTCCTTGCCCCCTGGGGGTTTTGCCACAAACTTTCTGTGCTGCCCTTTGTGGCTCATGCACTGATTTTCTGGAGGGAAGGGAATTGGTGCAATAGGTTCTGATGGGGGTCCCTTGTGGTTCCAGGTGCCGGTGACGTTCAAGGAGGTGGCCGTGTGCTTCCGCAAGAAAGAGTGGGGTGACCTGGACGAAGGGCAGAGGCAGCTCTATGGGGCAACTTCCACGAGCATTATGAGACTCTGACTTTGCTGGGTGAGGAGTTACTTCTCCTCGAGGATTAGGAGCTGGGGGTGCATGTGCGCACTGAACTGCCCAGGGCAACTCCTCTGGGGTCATCACTCGAGTCAGTTAGCAAGTTTTAAGATGGCTTAATAGTTTCCATATGCTTGAGTCCTCCCAACCTCTTTGTGTGTGCATCCTTGACTCCCCTATAGGGGAGCGGCCCATCTCTTCCCCACTGGCATCTCACTTGCTCCAATGGGTCCCCATGAACTTTCCCCCTCTTGGATACTGTTTCTCCCAGCAGAGGACATGGTCAAGGTTAAAATCTGGGAGCGTTCCCTGTATCAAGTCTCCATGGGAGATTTCACCAAGCGCCATCTTGCCTGTTTCCTTCCCTGTCAGCAGGATTCCCCGTCCCTGACCCGGCCATGACCTCCCGGATGGAGCGAGGGGAAGAGCCAAGGGTCCCGGATCTCCAGGGCGCCGAGGAAAAGGAGATCCTAAGAGGTGCCCGCACAGGTGAGGAATGAGCGACACTGGCTCAGAGATCATCCAGGAGTGAAGGAAAAAGCTGGGATCCCAGCAAAGCCCCAGGAAGCCCTCCAGTTCTGTCTCCTCTCACTCAGTATCGTCCCAGCAGGTGCCCTGTCCTCATAGCAGGTGTCACGTCTGGATCCCATCTGCTCTGCCTGACTCTGGCAGGAGCCCTCACCTCCCCCAGCCTTTCTGTGAGGACTGAGCTGGGCTGTTGAGACAGAACCTCCTCTCCTCTGCCCTCAGGGAAGGGTTTGAGGGATTCACTTCCTGCCCATCAGGTTTTCTGCTCAGTGACAAACCCCTTTGCTGCCCCCTCTCTACCTGGCGCAGGGAACAAGCCCCAGCTGGATTCTCTCTCTCTCTCTCTCTCTCCCTCTCCCAGCAGGTGCCGGGACGGTGAGTGAGAATGAAGAGGAAAATCACCAGCGGGAAGGGCCTGTGGGAGCGAAGCCACATGGGACGTCCCAGAGCCTCGAGCAGGGAGAGACCGTCGAGAGCCAGGGTGGGGCAGGGCTGGGACAGGGGAAGGCCCAGGCTAAATCCGCACCCCAGGCACGGCACAGGCGAGTGGGCCGTGTCATCTGTGGCGACTGCGGGAAGAGCTTTGTGAAGAACTATGACCTCTTCAAGCACCAGCGGGTCCACACAGGAGAGAAACCTTACAGCTGCCCTGACTGCGGGAGGAGCTTTGCCTTCCACTCCACCCTCAGCAAACACCAGCACATCCACACCGGCGCCAGGCCCTTCCAGTGCGCCGAGTGCGGGAAGAGCTTCCGGCAGAAAGGCCACCTGACCCGCCACAGCCGCGTCCACGCCGGGTTAAAGCCCTACGTCTGTGCTCACTGCGGGGCGGCCTACAGCACCCGCACCAACCTGCTGCGGCACCAGAGCGGCCACACCGGGGAGCTGCCCTACAAGTGCACGGAGTGCGGCCGGCGCTTCGGGGAGATCGCAGCCCTGGTGGCACATCTGGTGGCGCATTCCGGGGAGCGGGCCCACAAGTGCCCCGAGTGCGGGAAGAGCTTCCGGCGCGGCTCGTCGCTGACGGAGCACCGGCGGGTGCACACCGGGGAGAAGCCCCACGTCTGCCCCCAGTGCGGGGAGAGCTTCATGCGCCGCGCCACCTTCAACGACCACGTGCGCGGCCACTCCGGGGAGCGGCCCAATGTCTGCGACGTCTGCGGGAAGAGCTTCACCAAGCGGCACTCGCTGCTGCAGCACCAGCGGTCCCACACCGGAGAGAAGCCTCACCAGTGCCCCGACTGTCCCAAGAGCTTCATCGCCAGCTCCGCTCTGGTGCAGCACCGCCGGATCCACACCGGCGAGACACCCTACCGCTGTGAGGAGTGCGGGCGCAGCTTCAGCCAGCGCTCGGTGCTGACCACCCACCGGCGGCTGCACACCGGTGAGCGGCCCTACAAGTGCGGCCAGTGCGGGAAGGGCTTCAGCCAGAGCTCGGCGCTGACCCAACACCGCCGCACCCACACTGGGGAGTCGCCCTATGGCTGCGCCCAATGCGGGCGGAACTTCAGCGGCATGTCGGCCCTCAAGCGGCACCACCGGACCCACACCGGCGAACGGCCCTTCCGCTGCGGCCAGTGTGGGAAGGGCTTCAAGCAGAGCTCCACACTGGTCCAGCACACCAGGATCCACACGCAGGAGAGGCCCTTCTCCTGCACCCATTGCGGCAAGAGCTTCAGCCAGCGGTCGGCTCTCGCCAAGCACCAGCGGACTCATGCCAAGGAGAGCGGCGGCTCTCACGAGGCCGTGGGGACGCGGTTCTACAAGGACCCCTTCGTTCAGCCGGGAGAGGGCGGCACTGAGCCCGAGGAGGTGGTGGTGGTGCTCCCGCCGGGGACGTGGGATTGTGAGATGCCCCCCCACGTGAAGGAGGAGCCGGGGACACCCCTGCAGGTGAAGGAGGAACCGGAGCTGCCTCAGCAGATTCAAGATGGGCCCTCTCGGGTTAAACAGGAGCAGCCGGAGCGGCCACAGGAAATTAAAGAGGAACCAGCGCCCCCACTGCAGATTAAAGAGGAGCCTGAGTGAAGGGAAGATTTTTGGGAGGGGCTAGATCTAGGGTTTGGGCAGCGGGTGGTGGAATAGGAATTAAACATGGAGGGTTTTTTTCCAGGGACACTGAGCCACCTGCCTACCCAGACAGCCGGGGACAAGATGGAGGGGTCAGAGCCCGGGATGTCGGAATAAAAAATGAAACACAAACTTTATGACGGGAAAACGTAAAGGGCAGTTACATTCTGCTTCTCAGGGGTCCCGGGCATCCCCTCCTCACTGGAGTTGGCCAACAAAGTGCCCCAGGTTGGGGTAGTTTTCTCCCTTCCCCACTTGGCAGGGATCGTTAACCCCTCCTAGGCCCAGCTTGGCTTCTAATGTAGAGCTGTAGCATTTTTAGCCTTGGTAACGGAGACCCCTGGCTCTGTGCTGCCCATGAGATGAGAGTGAAAATGCTTTTCATCAGGGGTTTTCGCTGTTGGTTTTCTCTTTCTTATTTCTTCCCGGTCAATAAACAGGATCTTGGTGAGGATGAACTCTTCTCTGTAGTGTGGTAGCCCCTAGGAACTCCACTCATGGACCAGGATCTCACTGTGCCTGGCGCTGTACAAACACACACCAAAAAAGCAGTTCCCGGAGCACAGATTTTACTGTGGAGATGGAGGGGGGCGATCGCCAGCGTTAGGGTTACCATACATCTGGATTTTCCCGGACATGTCCGGCTTTTCGGTCCTCAAATCTCCGTCCGGGAGGAATTTCCAAAAAGCCGAACATATCCGGGAAAATAGGGAGGCATGGTAAGGGGACCCCGAGTGTGAGTGCCTGCAGCAAAACTTACAACTCCCGTGATCTGCTGGGGCACAGAGGTGGCGGGTGGCATCCGAGCACGCAGCCGCCTCCTCCCCGGGCTCCAACTTTCCCGGCTCCCGCCGCTCTCCACCGCGGCGGGGGCCGAAGCAACTTCCCCAGTGCAGCAGCAGCTGGGGGGCAGGAGGGAGGAGGGGGAATGCGGGGTGCTCAGGGGAGGGGGCGGAGTTGGGGCGGGGACTTTAGGGAAGGGCTTGGAATGGGGGTGGGGAAGGGGCCCCCATGGAGTGTTCTCCTTTTTCAGTGTTGAAATATGGTAACCCTAGCCAACGTGCTGGCAGGGGAGACAGGGTGTTGAGGGGGAAGAAAATAAAAATGCCGTCCTCCACGGTACCGCGAGTCATAAAAGGCCTTGGGGAGACTACAAGGATTGTCTTCGTAATAAATCTGTAGCTGGCACAGTACGCCAGCCTATAAAGGAAATAGACGCTCCTCACTGTGATGCCTGAGACTCTTTCTCCACAGGACACGCTTGTGAATATGTCACTGCAGCTTTCTGGTTACTGATCTTGGCATAGAGCTTCCTTCAACCACCATGGAGCCTTCCTGGCCCCACCAGGCCCATTTCCCGCCATTTCCAACAGCCACAGACACCTCCCCACTCACCAGGCCAATTTCCCGCCATTTCCCACAACACGGGCCCCAGCGTTTGAACCTCCCGCCATTTGCAGCTGCCACAGACCCATCAGGCCTGTGGCCCTCCCCAGAATCTGCTGAGGGGAGTGGGGGTGGGCTTCACAATGGGTGGGCTCCATAGCTGATCATTCACCTCAAAACATTGCACAAACTGTGAGGCGGGAAAGGGAAGAGACTCCTGTACCCCTTGACGCTGTGTGGGATGGGGAGGGGGTGAGGAAGTGACTAGGAACATCCAGGAGTGTATTGAGCCAGACACCAGGGTTCAAGCCCCAGCCCGTGGGAAGAGATGTGTGATCGGTACCGAACATGACTGCCCAGGACCTTTCTTTTAAGGCATATGTGCAACTGGGCACCATCTCAGCCCAGAACTCACAGTACAACATTGGGGTCAGCACTGGCTGAGAGGGGAGAGCGCGCCCTACTGTGGGTGTAACCTGACGGGTCATTAATGGGCCAACAATGGGAATCAGAACCGCATTCCCCCAAAGAAGCCCATGCATCCATCGGTGTGAACCATGGAGGGACATAGGAGTGAGGGGTGCTGCAGCACCCCTAGGTTTTGCATCCCTGTCACCCAGGGTCCTGGCCGCTGGCCCTGCGCCCCTCTGCTGCCCAGGGTTCCAGCTGCCAGCTCCACTGCCAGCCCCGGGTCCCAGTCGGCTGCTGGCCCTTCGCTGCCAGCCCTGCATGTGGGGTGGCGGCCCTGTGCACGACGGCTCCACTGCTGGCCCCACATGCCGGGTCCCGGCAGCCAGCCCCATGGCTGGGGCTCCCCACTTGCCCCTAGCTGTGGCCCCAGCCTCCGCTGTCTTACTCCTGTCCACGTCCCCCCTCCCAGAGCCAAGGCCCTGCTCCCGGCCCCAGATATAGGGGGCGGTGAGGGGCCTGGACAGGGGTTAGAGGGGTGCAGCTCAGCACCCCCACTCCAAAAACTGTTCCAGCACCACTGTGCAGGGAGGGCTGGTGTAGGGTGACCAGATGCCCCGATTTTATAGGGACAGTCCCAATTGGGTCTTTTTCTTAAATAGGCTCCTATTACCCCCCACCCCCATCCTGATTTTTCACACTTGCTGTCTGGTCACCCAAGGCTGGTGAGGGGCAATTCCCAGTGGAGTTGCTGGCTCCCCTGGTGGAGTCTATATCCCAGAGTCCCAGTTATTCTGACTCAGGTCCAGATCCTCAAAGATATTTAGCCTCCTAACGGCTGTTGAAATCTCCCCCTTACAACCAGTGCTGACCCCAGGGCCCCAAATCACTGGAAGTTAGGAGCCTAAATACCTTGGAGGGCCTGGGCTGTGGTGCACAGAGCCAGCAGGGATGGGCTCACTCCTCAGAAACGTTTCACAGTGTTTCCCGATCTGGGAAGTTAATGGGTTAAAACCACCAAATCTCCCAAACCTGCCTGTGCCAGAAGCGGGGACTGTAATAGCGCTGGGACCTTCCTGTCCAGCCCCCTGCATCCAGGACTCAGAGTCACTCTTCTGCATCCCTGCAGCATCCCCAGGCCAGGGCCCAGGGGCATCACCCCAGCTGGCTGGGCGGGGAGGGGGGGGCACCAGGTGCTGGGGAGACACAGAGAGCGGCAACCAGAGGCGGCTCCAGGGGAGGGAGAGAAACAGCAGCAGAGGCAGGAAATCGCTGCCTGGAGGCTGGAAAGAAGCAGCCAGGATTAAGGAGCAGAGGTGGGGGAGTTTGCGGGGCCCACGGCAGCTCCAAGCCAGAGCTCTTAGCCTGGAAACCCCAGAAGCCTCGAGGGTTGCACCACGGTGGGGCCTGAGCGCTCAGCTGTGCTTGCCCTTTGTGGCTAGGATGCATGCGCCCCTCCACATAATGCTCCCCTGTTCTCTCATTCTCCCAGGCTCTGCTCGAGTCCTGCTTGCAGTTCGGTCAAGCTGGGCAGGAAGTGGTCTCAGACAAGATGGATTCCCTTAGCCTCCAGCTGGTGCGACTGAAGTGTGTGTCTCAGGAGGAACTTCCAGGATCCTGGAGTGCGCCGTCCCAGGAGCCCCGAGAGCGACGGGAAAGGGGTACTGAGCAGGGTGGTCGGGATGGGGTGGGAGAGCAGTTGAGGGGGCACCGTAGGGCTAAGACCGGTGCCAAGGGGGCAGCCCTACAAGGGGCGAGTGGGTGCCAGGGGCTAAGCATGACCCCAGCACGTGGAAGCAGAAGGGTTTGTCTAGAAGGAGGCAGATACCCGCATTGGGACCCCCCACATAATACATTCTTCACATTCCCCCCCCCCCCCCTTCCCAGATCAGCTTCCGCCCCAGATATCCGAGGAGGAGAGCGATGACGAGCAGGAGTCCGTGTCATCGACACCCATGGTCGGCTTCCAGGTGAGCTGCGTGGTCACTCCATCCTCGCTGTAGAAGGATGGAGCCCAGCGTCTCTCCGAGGGGAGGGGGCGGGGATGTTAACTGGTTTCTCTCTGAGGCTTGGAGGGATCATTCAAAAGCCCCCTGGGCACTGATCCTGCTCTGTCCGTAACTTTAGTTTGAACAGCAGTAGGGTGCTGGATCCTGAGGCACTGAAATCTGTTGCACAAGCCCATTGGCTACAGCGAGGGAGGGATTCAGTCCTAATTTGGGAGCAGGGAGAATTTGTTCCCTTGTGAATATCATCCCATCACCCTCACTCTTTAAACTCCTTCCCTCCAGTCCTTGCTCCCATCCCTCTATCCCCTTTCTCTGCCCCACTCCCCCTCTTCCTCTCTCCCTCCCTGACACGCCTTCCTCATCCCTGCTTCCCCCTGCTGTCAGATGGGACTGTGGGGTCTCTTGTGGTTCCAGGTGCCAGTGGTGTTCGAGGAGGTGGCCGTGTATTTCTCCCGGGAGGAGTGGGGGCTCCTGGACGAAGGGCAGAGGCAGCTCTACAGGGACGTCATGCAGGAGAATTACCAGACTCTGATCTCACTGGGTGAGGCACCGCTGCCCCTCGGGGATCAGGAGCTGGTGGGTGGGTGGGCGGTTCAGAAGTGCCCAAGGTGGTTTTGGCCCATCAGATAAGTTATCTATGCGGGGTTAGACCTAGGTTTTATTTTTGTCGTCTGCCTGCATCCAGCTCACTTGTGCATGGGAATCCCTGACTCCCCTACGGGGTGCAGCCCATCTGCCCTCAGACGTCTCATTGTCCCAAAGGGTCCCTGTGAACATATCTCCCATGCTTGGATCCTGCACTCCACCCAACAGAGAGCGGGGCTGAGGTTAAAACCAGGCACGTTCTTTGTGAGCCCTTGGTTGAGATTTCACCAAGCACCGTCTCGCCTGTTTCCTTCCCCGCCAGCAGGAGTCCCCGTCCCTGACCCGGCCGCGATCTCCTGGATGGAGCGAGGGGAAGAGCTGAGGGTCCCGGATCTCCAGGGCTCCGAGGAAAGGGAGATCACGAGAGGCGCCGGCGCAGGTGAAGATTGAGCGACACCGGCTCGGAGACCGTCCGGGAGAGAAGGGAAAAGCTGGGAACGCCCACCCAGTTCTGTCTCAGTTACTATGGCAACGCCCACAGGCCCTGTTCAGGATCTGGGCCCCACTGAGCACAAAGACAGACAAACACAAAGACAGACAGGTGCCTGCCCCAAGGAGATTACCCTCTTGAGCGACAAAGGACGGGCCAAGGGGATGGGTGAACGGGCTCTGGTTGATATCTCTAGACATGTTAGGCCCTAACAGTGCAGGGCCAGATCCCCAGCTGGTGTAAATGGGTTTTACTCCATTGGCGTGTTTGGAGTGATGCTAATTCATACCAGCTGAGAGTCTGGACCCGTTGACTCCAGTGGAATTACGGCCAATATATACTGGCTGGGGATTTGACCCATTCTCTTCCCTGCATTGGGGTCAGCACCCACTGCATGAAGAGATGGCCCCTTACTGAGCCCCTTTCCCTCCCCTACTCCCTGCAGCTCAGCGCCCCCTACTGATCAATGCTGAGGCAAACTACTGGGTGCTCTCTCTCTCTACGTGCCATGTGAGCCATTAGATCCAAGTCACTGTCATGGTTCTGCCGAGCTGTGGTAATGTCCAGCTTCTTGAATGAGGGGTTCCTGTGAGATAAGCCTGTTTCTGATCCCAGCGGAGATATCGAAGCACATGGTCAGACCCTAGCTGGATTCTTTCTCTCTCCCAGCAGGTGCCAGGAGGGAAAAGCCCCAGCAGGAAGGGCCTGCAGGAGTGGAGCTGCACAGGACGTCCCAGAGCCCAGAGCTGGGAGCGGCATCCGGGGGCGTGGGATGGCAGCAGGGGAAGCCATCTCAGCAGGAAAGACCCAAGACCGGTGGTCACCCGCGGGCAAGAGAGGGGCCCATCATCTGCGGGGATTGTGGGAAAAGCTTCGGGAAGAGCTCGGAGTTCGTCAAACACCAGCGCACCCACACGGGCGAGAGGCCCTACCAGTGCCCTGACTGTGGGAGGAGCTTTGCCATCCGCTCCAATCTCCTCCGCCACCAGCGCATCCACACTGGCGCCAGGCCTTACCCATGTGCCGAGTGCGGGAAGAGCTTCCGCCACAAGGAGCACCTGACTCGCCACAGCCGCGTCCACGCTGGGTTAAAACCCTACGTCTGCGCTCACTGCGGGGCGGCCTACAGCACCCGCACCAACCTGCTGCGGCACCAGAGTAGCCACACGGGGGAGCTGCCCTACAAGTGCACGGAGTGCGGCCGGCGCTTCGGGGAGATCACCGCCCTGGTGGCACATCTGGTGGCGCACTCCGGGGAGCGGGCCCACAAGTGCCCCGAGTGTGGGAAGAGCTTCCGGCGCGGCTCGTCGCTGACGGAGCACCGGCGGGTGCACACCGGGGAGAAGCCCCACGTCTGCCCCCAGTGTGGGAAGGGGTTCATGCGACGCTCCATCCTCAATGGGCACCGGCGCACCCACACCGGCGAGCGGCCCAACGCCTGCGGGGAGTGCGGCAAAGGGTTCACCCAGCGGTCGTCCCTGTTGCAACACCAGCGCACCCACCGGGGTGAAAGACCCTACCCATGTCCCCAATGTGGGAAGAGCTTCAGCCAGCGCTCGGCGCTGACCACCCACCGGCGGCTGCACACCGGGGAGCGGCCCTTCCACTGCGCCCAGTGCGGGAAGAGCTTCAGCCAGAGCTCGGCGCTTATCCAGCATCAGCGGACCCACACCGGCGAGACCCCGCACCGCTGTGGGGACTGTGGGAAGGGCTTCGGGGACCGCTCGGCCCTCAAGCGGCACCGGCGCACCCACACGGGCGAGCGGCCCTACCGCTGCACCCAGTGCAGCAAGAGCTTCAAGCAGAGCTCGGCGCTGACGCAGCATGTTCGCATCCATACCGGGGAGCGGCCCTACGTCTGCCCCCACTGCGGGAGGGGATTCTCTCAGGGCTCGGCTCTGGCCCAGCACCAGAGGACTCATGCCAAGGAGAAGAGCCTGTCGGATGTGCCCACTGCCAGCCGCCTGTACAGGGATCCCTTCATCCGGCCACGGGATGTGGAGGAGGGGCAGCAGGCCTGCCCCTGGGGACACGGTGCACTCAGCCAGGCTGAAAGAGAAGCTGCAGTGATAGAATCATAGAAATGTAGGACTCGAAGAGACCTCAAGAGGTCATCAATTCCAGGCTCCTGCGCTGAGACAGGGCCAAGTAACCCTCTCCCTGGCAGGTGTTTGTCCCCCCTGTTCTTAAAAACCTCCAATGACGGGGATTCCACAACCTCTCTCGGGAGCCTATAGCAGAACTTAACTACCCTGAAAATTAGAAAGTTTTTCCTAATATCCAACCTAAATCTCCCTTGCTGCAGATCGAGCCCGTGACTTTTTGTCCTTCCTTCAGTGGACAGGGAGAACAATTGATCTTCATCCTCTTTATAACAACCCTTAATATATTTAAAGGTTGTTATCAGTCCCCTCTCAGTCTTCTTTTCTCTAGACTAAACATGCCCAGTTTCTTAAGCCTGTTCTTCTAGGTCAGGTTTCCTAAACCTTATATCATTTTTGTTGCTGTTCTCTGGACTCTCTATCATTTATTCACATCTTTCTGTGGTGCCCAGATTTGACACAGTTCTCCAGCTAAGGCCTCCCTAGTGCCGAATGGAACAGGACAGTTATCTCCTGTGTCTTATGTAAGTCACTCCCGCTAATCCACCCCAGAATGATACTAACCATTTTTGGTTATCTTTATTGGTTAGCACTCATCTTTATTGAATTTTATTGACGCAGGTGGGCAGGGTGAAGGGCTGGAGGCTGGATTTGGGCATCATGGGGAAAAGGAGGCGGCATTTTAAGTCATTTCTACCAGGAATCCTGTCCTTGCTGGGGCATATCCCCCTCCCATACCCCTTTCCCAGCAAGGATTATTAACCCCCACAGGCTCAGCCTGTCCCCTAAGGTCTGGGCCCATCCCATGGGGGCCCCGTCCCTTCACTCTCCTGGATCTCCCCAGATCTAGTCATTCTTCTCTGCTCCTTCCCGTCTCCTGGGGCCAAGGTCGGGGGTTCGCAGACTGTCTCTCCCTGTGTGTCTGTGCAGCGCCTGGCGCAATTCATTTATTTATAGATTCATTGATTCCAGTGCCAGACAGGACCACTGTGATCATCTAGTCTGACCTCCCATATAACACAGGCCAGAGAACTTCTTTGAAATCATTCTTGGAGCAGAGCTTTTAGAAAAAACATCCAATCTTGATTTTAAAGTGGCCAGTAATGGAGAATCCACTGCAACCCTTGATAAATTGTTCCAGTGGTTAATTCCTCTCACTCTTAAAAATGTAGGCCTTATTTCCAGTCTGAATTTGTCTAGCTTCAACTTCCAGCCATTGGATCTTGTTATACCTTTGTCTGCTAGACTGAAGAGCCCCAAATTTCTGTTTCCCAGGTAGGTTCTTATGGAATGTAATCATGCCTTCCCTTAACCTCCTCTTTGTTAAACTAAATAGATTGAGCTCCTTGCATTTGTCACTGTAAGGAAGGTTTTCTAATCCTTTAATCATTCTTGTGGCTCTTCTCTGACTCCTTTCCAATTTATCCATACCCTTCTTGAATTGTGGGCAGCAGAACTGGACATAGGATTTCAGCAACGGCTGCACCAGTGCCAAATACAGAGGTAAAATAATCTCTCTACTCCTTCTTGAGATTCCCGTTTATGCCTCCCAGGATCGCATTAGCCCTTTTGGTCACAACATCACACTGGGAGCTCATGCTCAGCTGATTATGCACAACAGCCCCCAAATCTTTTTCAGTCATTGCTTCCTAGGAGAGAGTCCCCCATCCAGTAAGTATCCTGAGGTGGAGGCCATCCAAACTATACAGCTTACCTTGCCCCACAGAAGATGGGCCAATGTTCTACGAATCCAAAACCCTACACCCTACACCACCTACCTAGCCAGGGGGTCACTTCCAGAATCTTTTGTCTTCCTTTGCTCTAGGGACAGGAAGGATCTCAGAGAAGATCACTTAGGCCAGTGATTTTCAATCTATGGTCCGTGGACCCATTGGGGTTGGTAGACTATGGCTAAGGGGTCTGCGAAAGGTGACTATGAAAATAAAGTTTCAGATCCCAGAAAAGGCATTCCATTTTTATGATCAATCAAAAGTATGTGAATACTACAGATCGAAACCCGGAATTGTTGTTGTTACCATAGAAGCGCACAGTTTAGCCCCCTTTCTTATGCCATGTCAATTGCCGTGTTGAGCCCGTGCAACATTTATAATTGAATTCCGTTCAGTCCATTTTCAGTCTAAGACTTCTATGAAAGGGGTCCGTGGACCACAGGTTGAATTTTCAAAGGGGCCCCCATCTCCATTTGAGATTTTTTTAGGGGTCTGCAAATGAAAAAAAGGTTGAAAACCACTGACTTAGGCATTCTCGTTCTTCAGCACACTTCCGAGTTCCATGATGTCATCTACTCTCTGCAAGATATCCCATGAGATATCTGCAAAATATCCCACAGCACAGTGGGGACCCCAAGCTCGATTGGGAGTCTGTGCAGTGCCTGGAACAATGGGGGCTCAGATCTCAATTGGGGTCTGTGAAGCATCTGGCACAATGGGGCCCTAATTTCAGTTAGGACCAGTAAGCTTTACTGCAATACACTCAGTAATAAATTTGGAGATCTCCACTAGAAATCAGACCAAGATCCATTCTGTCTTTTCTTAGTTTGCTTTGGTTCCGGTGGTTTCATATTTCCCATGGATGCCCCCTTCTCCTCATAAAGTTATCCATCTGATCCATCCATCCATCCATTCCCACCCACCTATCCAACCAATTTATATTAGACCCATCCCCATACATACTGTCTAAGACCCTCCTAACCGGTTAGGTGTAATTTCTTGACACTCCAGTTGGTACGGTTTTGTGCATTCTAATTTTAGTCTCACCACTAATTTAAGAGGAATCCTGTGTGTACAGAGCACATCAGCAAGTTTTTTTGATTTGTGCATAACTTTTATTCTAGGACATTCAATAAACAAGATGTCAATTTAAAAAGAAAAATCAGCGTCCTGGGTTGTTTAGCTTGTATTTTTGTCCTCAAATTGTTCCAGATTCTCTTGATTTTGTATCCAACTACCTTGAAATTTGTCCAGGTTCTGGGAGAGCCTCCCAGTAGGAGTAGTGGGGGCAAACAACCTATCTTGAAGATGCAGCTTGATAAATTTATGAATGGAATTACTTGACAGGGTTGTCTATGCTAGCAGAGGACTGGACTTAATGACCCAGGAGGTTCTTTCCTCTCCTAGGTTCCTCTGAGCCTCACTGAGCGGGAAAAAATAAAAGTATAGCTCTCTGTGATAAATCTGAGCATGCTCTTTAATAATTACTTATATGCTATCTGGAGCTGTCACTAGAGCTATATGTCAATACCATATAATGAAGTAGATATTTTGCGCTGGGGCGTGAAGGAGGGAGGACACTTTTTCTACTAGTTGCCTAACAGCTTAAAATGTATAGATTCTAGTCTGACCTGTATAGCACAGGCCATTAATGCCACCCAGTTGTCCCTGTAAATTAGAAAGTTTTTCCTAATATCCAACCTAAATCTCCCTTGCTGCAGATCCCTGAGCCATGGGAGCAAGGAGTATACTGGGTCTCCCAGGATCACTATGGGCATTTCAACATCCCCCACTGGACTTTTCTGGTCTGGAAAGAAAGTCCCTGCTCCCAGCTTTCTGTGCAGGCCAGTGTTCCTGAAGATGCACCTGTCATGCACCTTCCTGAACCACCCACGTTGATGGTAGTGAAACACCCACGGTGATCCACAAGTGCCTGCAATACCATAGACAAGTACCCCTTTCTGTTGATGTACTCTGTCACAAGATGGTCCGGGGCCAAAATTGGAATATGCGTGCCATCTATTGCCCTACCGCAGTTAGGGAATCCCATTGCCACAAAGCCCTCCACTATTTCATGCACATTGCCAAGAGTCACAGTCCTTCATAGCAGGATTAGCTGCTGCCGGAACGGTCAACTTCCTGACTCCAAACTCATTTGCGACTGACCAGTAGCAGGCTGGAGTCGTCTTCCTCCTTCTCCTTCCAATGCCTCCTCAAAACACTCCGTTGCTGCGATGCCTATAAAAAACTTGACAACAGTTAGGCTGCTGGTGTGCTGAAACCACTACAGATCCTGCTGACCGGTATTATCTCATTGGTTCCTTGTACTGCCCTGTCTGCCTCTGCTGTCTTTTGCTTTAAACTCATATTGTACGCCCTTTGGGGCAGGGGATGTCTTTTTGTTTGGTGTTTGTACAGTGCCTAGAACAGTGGGACCCTGGGCCATGACTGGGGCCCCTAGGAACTACCATAATACACCTCATAGACTTTAAGGCCAGAAGGGATCATCTAGCCTGACCCGCACGTCACAGGCCACAGAACCTCCCCCACCCCCTCCCATAATAGACCCCTAACCTCTGGCTGAGCTACTGAAGTCCTCGAATCATGAGTTAAAGACTTACAAGTTACAGAGAATTCACCATTTATACAAGTTTAAGCCTGCAAGCGACCAGGGCCCCAAGCTGCAGAGGAAGGCAAAAAATGGCCCCAGGGTCTCTGCCTATCTGACCCAGGGGAAAAATCCTTCCTGATCTCAAATATGTCTTCTCTCTTCTGTGTTGTGTCTTTTGCTCTTTACACAACAAGAATCTGAAGGAATCACAGCTGGGTTCCAAATAATTGTGTTTTCTAAATATATGCTAGAGGGGCATGCATTTAACAGCTCATGTAGGCTGAGCTCTGGGACTCCTGGTATCCCTCCATCCCCCCATAAGCTCCCTGAATGCCCTCCTCCCATCCTCTCTATTTCAAGGTCTTCCTGCAACCCCCCAAACCCCCCAATGCCAGGGCCTCTGTATGACCCCTTCCCCTATATCCCCCCAATTTCCCTCCCCTCACAAGGGGTTGTGTGTCCCCCATTCTGCATATACTAGGGTGCTCGCTGTGAGGGGTTCTGTCTGCCCTCCATTTCCCCATACCAGGATCCTCTATTCTCCCCACCGTGCCAGGGCTCTGTCCCCCACATTTCCTCTTCCCCCATAGCAGGATTCCATTCTCCCCACCACGCTAGAGGCTCTGTCCGGCTCCTACCAGGGAAATACATCCTGCTGCTCTGACTACTTCTGAAGCACAGTGAGCGAGCGCTCCCACACTATGTACAGGGATAGGAGCCTGTTCCTGCACACTTCACTGGGCCTGGTCTACTGGACGGCTTCCAATCCAGAACGGAGGCCTTTCTGGAAGAGATGCTTTAGGCCAGTGGCTCTCAACCTTTCCAGATGCCTGGACACCTTTCAGGAGTCTGATTTGGCTTGTGTTCCCCCAAGTTACACCGCACTAACTTGCTTACAAAATCTAGGGTTACCATTCGTCCGGATTTACCTGGACATGTCCTCCTTTTTGTACTAAAAATAGCGTCCGGGGGGAATCTGTAAAGCACTCAAAATGTCCGGGATTTCCCCCCCTCCCCCGGCAGAGCAGAGCGAGCGGCTGGGAGGGCTGCAGGAAAGTCCCGGGCTGGACTCCGGAGCATCTGTAGAGGAGCCGGATCCGCCCTGCATTCTGAGCAAGTGTATCAGCACAAAGTGCAACCCTCCCCTTTTGCAACTGGGAGCGGTTTCTGCCATGCAGCGTAGCAAAACGGGAGCGAGAGCACTTTGTGCTGATACAAGGGCAGCTCTCCCCTGCAGCCCGGTCCGGCAGCACTGTGCAGGGCCAGGGACCGGGTTTTGTTGTGCAGGGCCAGGGACCGGGTTTTGTTGTGCTGGGGAGCGCAGCCACGTGTCCGGCTGGCACAGAGCCCAACACCCTGTTCTGAGCAGCAGGGTAAGGGGGGCAGGAGAAGGGGCAGGGAGGTTCTGGAGGGGGCAGTCAAGAAACGGGGGGGGGCTTTTTGGGGGGAGTGGAGAAAGTTTTGGGCAGTCAGGGTACAGGTAGGGGGTAGGGTCCTGGGGGGCAGTTGGGGGGGTCTTAGGAGGGGGCAGTTAGGGGACAAGGAACAGGGAGTCTTAGGTAGGGGGTGGGGTTCTGGAGGGCAGTTAGGAACAGGGGTCCCAGGAGGGGGCAGTCAGGAACAGGGGTCCCAGGAGGGGGCAGTCAGGGGACAAGGAGCGGGGTGGTGGGCTGGGAGTTCTGGGGGGGAGCTGTCAGGGGGCAGGAGTGGGGAGAGGGATCAGAGCAGTCAGGGGACAGGGAGCAGAGGGGTTTAGATGGGTTGGGAGTTCTGGGGGGGGCTGTCAGGGGGCAGGAGTGCGGAGAGGGATCGGAGCAGTCAGGGGACAGGGAGCAGAGGGGTTTAGATGGGTTGGGAGTTCTGGGGGGGCTGTCAGGGGGTGGGGAGTGGTTGGATGGGGCGTGGGAGTCCCAGGGGTCTGTCTGGGGGTGGGGGTGTGGATAAGGGTTGGGGCAGTCAGGGGACAAGAGGCAGGGAGGCTTAGATAGGGAGTGGAGTCCTGGGGGGCAGTTAGGGGCAGGGGTCCCAGGAGGGGGCAGTCAGGGGACAAGGAACGGGGGGAGGGTTGGAGGTTCTGGGGGGGCGGGAAGTGGGAGGGGCAGGGGCGGGGCTAGGGCGGGGCTCCTCCCGTCCTCTTTTTTGCTTGCTGAAATATGGTAACCCTAACAAAATCAGACATAAAAATACACTATTACTGAACAATTGCTGACTTCCTCATTTTTACCATATAATTCTAAAATAAATCAAATGGAATATAACTATTGTACTTACATTTCATTGTATAGTATATAGAGCAGAATAAACACGTCATTGTCTGTATGACGTTTTAGTTTGTACTGACTTCACTAGTGCTTTTTTTTGTAGCCTGTTGTAAAACTGGGCAAATATCTAGATGAGTTGATGCACCCCCTGGAAGACCTCTGCATAGCCCGGGCTGAGAACCACTGCTGTAGGCAGGGCCGGCTCCAGGCACCAGCTTACCAAGCAGGTGCTTGGGGCGGCCACTTCGGAGAGGGGCGGCACGTCCAGCTGTTCGGGGGCAATTCGGCGGACGGTCCCTCACTCCTGCTCGGAGCGAAGGACCTCCTGCCGAATTGCCGTCGCAGATCGCAATCGCGGCTTTTTTGGTTGTTGTTTTTGTTTGGCTGCTTGGGGCGGCAAAAACCCTGGAGCCAGCCCTGGCTGTAGGCAAACACAAGTGATTGGGATCAATACAGAGGTAACTGGGTGAGATTCTCTGGCCCATGCTATGCAGGATGTCAAAGTAGATCAGGGGTGGCCAGCCTGAGAAGGAGCCAGAATTTACCAATGGACATTGTCAAAGAGCCACAGTAATACATCAGCAGCCCCCCATCAGCTTCCCCCCACCCCGCTCCCAGTGCCTCCCACCCACCATCACACCAGCCAATCAGCGCCTCCCCCTCCTTCCCCACACCTCTCAATCAGCTGTTTTGTGGCGTGCAGGAGGCTCTGAGGGGAAAGGGGAGGAGCGAGCGCATGGCAGGCTCAGGGGAGGGGGACAGGGCCTGTGGCAGAGACAGGGGTTGAGCAGTGAGCACCCCCGGCACACTGGAAAGTTGTTGCCTGTAGCTCCAGCCCCAGAGTTGGTCCCGATAAAATCGGGACTGTCCCAATATTTAGGCGTCTGTCCCGCATCCTGATATTTCGCGGCTTCCTTTTCTTTTTTTTTTGCTCCGCCGGCGCCCCCATGTATCTAAGGAGCTGCATATTAACTTCTGAAGAGCTGCATGTGGCTCCGGAGCCACAGATTGGCCACCCCTGGAGTAGATGATCAGATTCCTTCTGCCTTAAGATCCATGAATCTTGCCTTCACTTCCGTGACCCTTTCTCTCCCCCTCTTCTCATTCCATCCCTCCTACCCCTCTTCTGTCTCTTTTTCCTACCTTTTCTTTCCTCATCCTATTCCCTCCCTCCCTCCCCCTCATCCTCCCTGTCTCAATCACATTCACACCCTCTCCTGTCTCGCCTCTTCCCCCCGTCCTGGTGTTGCTGCTTGTGATTTGCTCTTTGCCTCTGGGAGAGCCCAATCAGGGATCCCCCTCTCCCCAGCTCGCTCCTCCTCCTCGGAAAGGTGCAAACTGGATCGCTGGCTTTCTCCCTGCGTCCCTCCCTAGCTGCCTCTCCCTAGGCTCCTCCCCTGGTGTCGCTGTCCCCCTCCCGGCCAGTGCGCGCTGGGAGCCCCAGGCCGGAGCATGGAGAGGGGCGCAGGCCTGCCGCAGCACATCATGGCCCAGGTGCGCGTCCAAGCCCCGGGGGCCGCGGCCAGCCTGGAGGATCCGTGCCGGGAAGGCTCGCGGAGGCAGCAGGCGGCTGCCGCTGGGGACAGGCTGGCCGGAGGGCGGCTGCTGGACAGCCGCAGCTTGGATGGGATCAGCCAGGCGTACGGGGCCAGCCGGGCGCAGGAAGGGCGCCGCGCCACCATCTCCAGCGCCCTGGAGCTGGAAGGGACGGTCAGCCACGACGGGGACCTCACCCACTTCGTGGCCAACAACCTGCAGCTGAAAATCAAGCTGAGCTCCCGGGGCAGCCTGGAGGAGCCGGAGCCCCCGGGCCAGCCCTTCCCAGGGCTGGGGCGGAGCAAAGCGGCCGACATCCCCCCCATTGACCCCGCGGTGCTGGCGGAGCTGGAGCGCCTGACCCAAGAGGTGGCCCACAAAGTGGACCAGATGATGAGGAGCTTGAGCGGCAGCATCCAGAACATGACGGCCCTGAGCGTGGGCTACATCCAGACCTACCGGGACGCCGTGGACAGCCTGGGCGAGTCCGTAGACATGAGCATCAAAGGGATGTACACGCTGATGGCCCGCTGCGAGGAGCTGGACCGCTCCATGCAGCCGGTCCACGCCCTGGCCAAACAGATCCGGGAGATCAAAAGGACCCTGGAGATATTCGAGTCGCTGTGCAAGTAGCGCCGGTGGAAAACATTTCTCAGCTGCTTTGTTAATGGGGGGGAGGGGGCGCTGTGCTGGTTGCAAACTCCAAAAGGGAACATGTCGTGTACTGTATGCGGTTGTGTGTTTGTTTCATGTCTTGTGCTGCCATAAGCCTGTTACACTAAAACCAGACGCTGCTTTGCAGAGGATCTGTCTGAAAGGGGCTAATTCCCCCTGAACGATTACTTGAAATTTTCCCACCCTCTCTGTTCCTTAGAGGGGATGGTGCATGCTCAGGATTTCCAAGGACCCTAAGGGAAGGATGCTCTCAGATTCAATAGGAATCTGGCTTCAGTGGGAGCTGGGCTGCTTTCAAAATCCCAGCTGCGAAGAACTGTCGGCCTGACAAGGAATGGTGAACTGGATTCCCTCATCTGTGTAGTTCACCTTTCCCTGTAAAATACGAATATTTATACTTAAAAAAACCACTCTGCAATTTGCCAAACCACCTAAAATGTGTCCATAGGAAAGAACTTCTGCTATTGACCCTTCCCGGGGTTATTTTCAACAAGCCCAGTATTGCCCTCGCTCTGCTCTCTTTGAAGTGAAGGGGAGGTTTACCTTTGATTGCAATGGGGGAAGAACAAGGCCGGCGCTGAGTGCTTTTGAAATTCCCACGCTCTGCGTATTTCAGCAGCCGAGGAGTTTGCCCTACAAGTGGATTTGCAGGGTGCCGGCTCAGAAGCAGATTCTGAATCCTCTCCCAAAACCTCTGATGACTCTCACATTTGCTTCCACATTTAACAGCCTAACCCGTGGCCTACATTAAATATGGAAGGAATGACAGCGGTGTACATATGCTCTGTGGATCTTATACCCTTCGACTGGTTAATTTCTTTGTTTTAGTACAGCAGGGCTGCATGTACACCTCTACCTCGATAGAACGCTGTCCTCGGGGGCCAAAAAATCTTACTGTGTTATAGGTGAAACCGCGTTACATCAAACTTGATTTGATCCACCGGCGCGCGCAGCCCCACCCCCCTGGAGCATTGCTTTACTGCGTTATATCCGAATTCGTGTTATATCGGGTGGCGTTATATCGGGGTAGAGGTGTATTTAATATTTGGCATGTGGTATGGAAGTGCTCCTTTCAGTGTATCTGGGGAACAGAAAGAATTAACTATAGAGCCCCAAGGCCTTCCCCAGTTCCAGAGAGGGCCAGGCTATGCTGTAAGGGGGGGAACTTAATAAAGACAGGAACTTCCTGCTCTCAGCTGTTTCCTCATCTGGAGGTGTTAAGTGACTCGGGTGGGTCAGAGTCTCTCAGCCCCTTGGTGCACTAAGGCATTTCTCTCCTGGTAAGACCCTACCGGAATGGCACACCCATGTCTGTGCGCTGCTAAAGCCCAGGGGAGTCCGGGCTAAAGAGGAGTGGAAGCGGGAGGGGATCAGAGCTTGAATCCCCCCTAGACCCAGCAAGGATCCCCCCCAGCAGCCCCGAAGTGTGTGGGGGATATGCAGCTGGGCCTATCAGGGCCCCCCCCCCGATGGGAGCCCGCAAACTGGAGTAGGGCTAGGGTGACCAGGTGTCCAGTTTTCGACCGAAACACCCGGTTGAAAAGGGACCCTGGCGGCTTCGGTTAGCACCGCTGACCGGGCCATTAAAAGCCCGGTCGGCAGGGCTAAGGCAGGCTAGTCCCTACCTGTCCTGGGGCACCGTGCTGCACCGTGGAAGCGGCCAGCAGGTCCGATTCCTAGGCTGGGGGGCCATGGGGCTCCACGCGCTGCCCCCACCCCACGCACCAGCTCTGCACTCCCATTGGCCATTTCCTGGCCAATGGGAGCTGGGGAGGCAGTGCCTGTGGTAAGAGCAGTGTGCACTGTGGAGCTCCTGCCCCCGCCTAGGAGCCGGAGCTGCTGGCCGTTTCCGGGGTGCAGCACGGTGCCAGGGAGCCTGCCTTAGCCCTGCTGCGCCACTGACAGGGAGCTGCCCAACGTAAGCCTGTGCCCCAATCCCCTGCCCCAGCCCTGAGCCCCCCCGTACCCCAACCCCCTCATCCCTGGCCCCACCCCAGAGCACGTACCCCTTCCTGCACTCCAGCCCATAGACCCCGCAAACCAGAGCCCCCTCCTGCACCCGAGCCCCCACCCCCTGCACTTCAACCCCCTGCCCCAGCCGAGAGCCCCCCACACCCTGAACCCCTCATCCCCTGCCCAACCCCAGAGCCCTGACCCCCTCCTGTACCCCTCAACCCCCTGCCGCAACTCACAGCCCCCTCCCGCACTCCGAATAGCTCAGCCCCAGCAGGAACCCCCTCTTGCACCATAAAATCCCCCATCCCCATCCCAGAGCCCTGATCCCCTCCCGCACCGCAAAACCCTGCCCCAGCCCAGGGAAAGTGAGGGAGGGGGCATGTAGTGAGCGGGGGCGGGGCCCCGGGGAAGGGGCGGGGCTAGGGTAGTCGGTTTGGTGCCCATAGACAGTTGGCAACGCTAAGCAGGGCAGGGGGTCGGTAAAACCCCTGGTGACCCCTTCCGGGGCAGCAGAGCCGCGGCCGTGCACGGGCCAGGTGCGAGGGAGGCCACGTTACACCCAGGCCACAGCATCGCCCTGCTGGGTCTCCGCAGCCCCCCGCCCCCTCCGACAGAGCATCGGTTACCGGAGCAACCCGACAACGCACTTCCGGCCTCCAGGGCCATAGAGCTCGGGGCTGGGGGCAGAAAAGCACTTCCGGTCTGCTCCAGCTAGTGGCGGCTTGGGAGACCGGAAGTGTCTTGTCCCCGAGCCTCCCTCGCCCTTCGTCACCGGAAATGCGTACCGTGGCTCCTTTCAGTCCCCACGGCGCTGGAAGATCGGTCTCTCCTCTCATTGGCCGGTCCCGCGGGGCGGGGCTAGGCGCGTTGCCCTGGCTGCCGGGCGGCGAGGCTGTGATTGGCAGGTCAGCGCGCAGGCGCTGTGGCTCTGCTATGGCCGCCGCCGCCGGGAGGAACGTGGTGTTCGTGACCGGCAACGCCAAGAAGCTCGAAGAGGTGGGGGGTAGGGAGCTGCGCGGATTGGACGGAGGGGGCCACCGTACCGGAATGAAGCATGGCGTCCGCCAACCCCCGGACGGGGGTCTTCCGGGGAAGGGGCGGGGCCTCCTCCAGCGTGCGGTGCTTGCTCCCGCCCCCGCAGCTAGCCCCGCCCCCTGTTGTCACTGCCCCCCCGTTCCGCGCGCTGCCGTCATTAGGCTCCAGAGTTAACGCCCGGGCAGACTGGGGTTCGGGCTCCGCCAGGACTGTCGCTGCCCTGGGGACGCTCCCGACGCTGAACCTGTCACTGGACGAACCCCGTCGGGGGGTTCCGCTCCCCTGAACCGGAGCCCAGGGCTGACGAGAGGGGGGGAAGCTGGTACAAATTACCGGGTCCGGTGGTCTGGAAGGGGGCCCGGGGCCTGGCTTCCCACCTCCTCTCGTCATCTTACCGGGGCCTGGCTTCCTCCCCTCTCGTCGGCCTGTTTAGCGGTGTGCCCTTGCTGGGTGCCCGAAAAATTTTTTTCACCGGGGCCCGAACCTGCTCTCAGCGTCCCTGCCGGAGCCTGGTAGGAGCCTTAGAGCAAGTCCCCCCGCCATCCCTGATCCCGGCCAAACACTGCTCCCATCCAGCACTGCCCAGTGCCCGCCCTGCTCCAAACTTACTGTCACTCCTCCCCCGCCCCATAGCGCCTGGGTCTGAGGCGGGTGTTGAGAGCCCCTGTGTCTAGGGGAGGACGGGACCAAACTTCCTCCCAGTATCTCACACACTGGGCTAGGCACTGTCCCCCGCCCGCAGAGCTGGCTGAACAGCCTCTGTCTTGTTCCCAACAGGTCCTTCAGATCCTGGGGGATGCGTTTCCGTACAGACTGGTTGCAAAAAAAATTGACTGTAAGTCCGTGACTTTGTTTCTCGCTCATTAAACGGTAACGTTTCAGCAGCCATTGGCCACCCCTCACCTCGCAATAATCCCTCCTGTCCTTGTTGCAGTGCCAGAATACCAAGGGGAACCAGACGAGATCTCCATTCAGAAATGCCGGGAAGCAGCAAATCAGGTCGTTTCCTTTTCCACTTTCCCCACTTCCACAGGTGTCAGTCAAAAATGAATGGAGATTAACCAAGAGTTTAGGCTAAATGGCCCAGCTGTTACCCACTGCATGACTACCCACTCGTTTGGCACATAGTTGGTGGGGAATTAAATGGCCATGGACTGACTGGTGCCAAGAAAAAGGATGTAGAAAATTTGAATATAGCTACAGAGAAATTCCAATGGAAGCCCTTATGAGAGAGGTTCATAAATAGGGTCTTCTATGGCAAAGGCCCTTCCCTGGCCTGATCCCATTGATCTCTAGGGCTGAGAGTGAGATCAGCTCAGTTGCTTTGGCAGAACATTCCTACAACTGGTTCTGTCCTAGATGATTAGTATTCTTGTCTTCTAATCTGGTAGAGCAGGGACATGGTGGAGTATAGAGTGCCCATCCGCAGAGCTCTGGCCTCTCGCTTCCCTAGAACAGAGGCTGCTGCTGTTATTAGGTACAGTAACTCCTCGTTTAATGTTGTAATTATGTTCCTGAAAAATGCGACTTGAAGCAAAACAATGTTAAGCGAATCCACTTTCCCCATAAGAATTAATGTAAATAGTGGGGGGTTAGGTTCCAGGGAAATATATATCTACACACACACACACATACACAGTATAAGTTTTAAACAAATAGTTTAATACTGTACACAGCAATTATGATTGTGAAGCTTGGTTGAGGTGGTGAAGTCAGAGGGTGGGATATTTCCCAGGGAATGCCTTGCTGCTAAACGATGAACTAGAACAGCTGAGCCCTCAAGGGTTAACACGTTGTTGTTAATGTAGCTTCACACTCTACAAGGCAGCACGAATGGAGGGTGGGGAGACAGCATGGAAGAGAGAGACAGAGACACACACGTGTGAGAGAGAGAGAGACGCACATTGCCCCTTTAAGTACATTTACCCACTCTAAGTACATTGCCTGTTTAAGTAGATCCTCAAATTGAGACAGCAGCTGCTGCCAGTAAGCTCCCTTCTTCCTGATCCCTATCGTGTCCCCTCCTGCTCTGTGGAGATGGGGGGCAGGAGTGGGGGGGGAGGGGGACACCCTGACATTAGCACCCCTCTCTCCCCGCATAGCAAGCAGGAGGCTCCCAGGAGCAGCTCCAAGGCAGAAGGTAGGAGCACCACAAGGCAGTGGGGGGAGGGACAGCTGAACTGCCCGGAATAGGGTGGCTGCTGCACAGGGAATTTAGGGGAAGGGGGAGCGGATGGGGGGCTGCCAGTCCACCCCGGTTCCAAGCCCCCAGCAACTAGCTCCAACGGGCTGCTCTTTCTGCAAGCAGTGGACAAAGCAGGTGGCTGCCAAACAACGTTATTCATAGATTCATAGATTCTAGGACTGGAAGGGACCTCGAGAGGTCATCAAGTCCAGTCCCCTGCCCGCATGGCAGGACCAAATACCGTCTAGACCATCCCTGATAGACATTTATCTAACCTACTCTTAAATATCTCCAGAGATGGAGATTCCACAACCTCCCTAGGCAATTTATTCCAGTGTTTAACCACCCTGACAGTTAGGAACTTTTTCCTAATGTCCAACCTAGACCTCCCTTGCTGCAGTTTAAACCCATTGCTTCTGGTTCTATCCTTAGAGGCTAAGGTGAACAAATTTTCTCCCTCCTCCTTATGACACCCTTTTAAATACCTGAAAACTGCTATCATGTCCCCTCTCAGTCTTCTCTTTTCCAAACTAAACAAACCCAATTCTTTCAGCCTTCCTTCATAGGTCATGTTCTCAAGACCTTTAATCATTCTTGTTGCTCTTCTCTGGACCCGCTCCAATTTCTCCACATCTTTTTTAAAATGCGGCGCCCAGAACTGGACACAATACTCCAGCTGAGGCCTAACCAGAGCAGAGTAGAGCGGAAGAATGACTTCTCGTGTCTTGCTCACAACACACCTGTTAATACATCCCAGAATCATGTTTGCTTTTTTTGCAACAGCATCACACTGTTGACTCATATTTAGCTTGTGGTCCACTATAACCCCTAGATCCCTTTCTGCCATACTCCTTCCTAGACAGTCTCTTCCCATTCTGTATGTGTGAAACTGATTTTTCCTTCCTAAGTGGAGCACTTTGCATTTGTCTCTGTTAAACTTCATCCTGTTTACCTGTTATAAAGGAGCATTGCGCAACGTTAAGCGAGCATGTTCCCTAATTGATCAACAACGTAACAATGAAACAATGTTAACCAAGACGACGTTAAGTCAGGAGTTACTGTACCTATTGCGGCAGGAGTGGCAAAAATGTGTGTGTGTGGGGGGGGCCACCGGCACTGTCCATTTCCCCTAGGGCCCACCCTTGCACTGTCCCTTGCCCCTGAGGCCCACCTCTTCCTGCCTGGGGCCCTGCCCCTTCCCCGAGGCCCTACCCCTTCTCCAAGGCCCCGCCCTGCCTCTTCCCCCGGGGCCCCGCCCTCTCACTGCCTTTCCCACTAAGAACCCGGCCCCTGCTCACTCCTTTTCACACGCCCTACAGCCGGTAAAAAGTGGGAGGACATCGCCCTCCCACTTTTAAAAGTGATGGGGCTATGGCTGCATGGACCCTCTGTTCTGGTGCCCCCGATTGCGGGTACGGGGTCAGCGCCTTTGTTCCCATCTTATCATTTGGGGAGTAAGGAAGCAGTTCTCCACCAGCCAGTGACAGGTTGTCATCCAAAGAGCCCAGGCACAGATTTTTTTTCAGAATGAAGAAGCCAGTTAGGCCTCGGGCTCCAATGAAAGTCAGGACTGTGCAAATGCAACAAACCGCACCCCCCCCCCTCCGCATTTTAGGTTCCTCCAGTACTGCCCCCCAATGAGAGCGATACCCATGTGAATGCTTTAGATTAGCTCTCCTCAAACTTCCAAAGGAAAGCTTATTATCTCTGCCTTGGTAGTGCCACTTCTAGCTGCAGGTGCAGAGCACAGGGTTCGTTGCTTGTTCTCTCTCTGTGTATAATCTCCTCAGATTTAAGGAGCTTTAATGGATGCTGCGTTTTTATGAAGCCTCTAACGCAGGGGTCGGCAACGTTTGGCACGTGGCTCACCAGGGTAAGCACCCTGGCGGGCCGGGCCAGTTTATTTACCTGCTGACGCGGCAGATTTGGCCGATCATGGCCCCCCACTGGCCGCGGTTCACCGTCCTGGGCCAATGGGGGTGGCAAGAAGCGGCGCGGGCAAGCGATGTGCTGGCCGCGGTTTCCCGCCACCCCCATTGGCCCGGGACGGCGAACCGCGGCCAGTGGGGGCCGCGATCGGCCGAACCTGCCACGTCAGCAGGTAAATAAACTGGTCTGGCCCGCCAGGGTGCTTACCCTGGCGAGCCGTGTGCCAAACGTTGCCGACCCCTGCTCTAACATCATGTGGAACCATAATGGATTGTAACCAAAAAGGCAGTTGAGGAGAAGGTACCTTCCCCTTAGATCTAATATTTCTGTTTCTTTTACTTCCCTCTGCAGATCCAGGGACCTGTTATCGTAGAAGACACTTGTTTGTGTTTCAATGCCTTGGGGGGCCTCCCAGGACCATATATGTAAGTAGGAGTGGCTATGCTTGTAGTTCTTTCCTGTACTACGGTTTGACTAGGGCTATAGGTTTCTGAGATGTGATTCCTGGGGGCTCTCCAAACCCCAGGAGCAGAACTCTCTTTTCTGTTGTTTGCTGGTCTAGCTCCTGGAGCGTCATCCTGAAGAAAGAGGAAATGGGGAAGGGATTTGTACTCACCCGGTCCCTGCTTTGCACTTAATGCATAGTGCATGGGACAGTTCAGTGACCCTGATTTACTCCCTGCTATGGTTACTGCTCCTGCATCCCAACTAGGACCTGGCCCTGTGAAGGAATCCATGGGGGCTGATCCAGGCACCCTTCACTTCAAACTCAGCACAGGCATCATTTGCAGGGTCGGTCTCTTAAACTGAAATTGTGGTTTAAAGTGTTTGGACCAAATTCATCCCTTGTGTAATTACACTGAAGTCATCAGGGGAGGAATTTTGTCCATTCTGCCACTTCAGTAGAGAAAGAGCTACCGAGTTTTGTTAATTCGAATCACTGGATTTATTGTATTGTATAATGGGACCCTGGAGGCTGCTGTAGTTCAACTGGAAACAAGATTTCTAAATTTAATCGCTCATAACTAAGGCTAAGATTTAGTCAGGGGTGTTTTTAGTAAAAGTCATAGACAGGTCACAGGCAATAAACAAAAATTCACGGGCCGTGACCTGTCCATGACTTTTATTATAAATACCCCTGACTAAATCTTAGCTGCTCCAGGGGAGCCCCGGGGGCCAATGGCTGACCCCTGCTCCAGCAGTGGGGGCTGACTGCTGACCCCACCCGCTGCTCCGAGGCCCCCCTGGACCGCTGCTCCGGGGCAGCCCCTAGAACCACTGCTGCTCCAGTGGCACCCGGGGCCAGCCACATCGGCTGCTGTTCCGGCGACAGCTGCTCGGGGCTGCCCAAGCAGCAGTCAGTGCGGCTGGCCCCGGGGCCACCCAACAAGCTGGCCCTGGGCCATCCCAGCAGTAGCTGGTGAGACTCACCCCAGGGCCAGCTGCTCGGGTGACCCCGGGGCCAGCTGCACGAGCTGCTGCAGCTGCGGAAGACCTGAAGTTCCCGGAAAGTTACGGAATCCATGACCTCCATGACAGACTCGCAGCCTTACTCAGAACTCCTCTAGCAAAGTCCTGCCATAGCTCTTGGCACTGCTTTTTAGGTTTGCAGTGTCTCTACGATTTGCTCTGCTGATTCTGGTTACCAGGGCAGAAAACATGGAAGGTGGAATGGGATTACATACTTCTATAACTCACATTCTTTATTTCTTACAACAAAACTGGGCAAATGATCACTCCCCATATGTGAGTCAATTGGCTTAGTGATTCTGGAAGGAGGAAAAAAAATCTTCAAATGAAGGATTTTTTTTTTTACCATCTCACTGCTCATTCGTGGGAATTACTCTTCTGAACTTTTGGCCTCAGGAATACTTAGCGCTTTTATAGTTCTCTTTATTTAAAGAGCTCCCACGTATTTTACAAACTCACCTATGCGAGGTAGGTATTCTTCCCATTTTACAGGGGGGATTGCTACCGCATGGAGAGCTTAAGTGATTTCCCCCAAATTGTACAGCAACTCAAGAAAGGAACCCAGGTCTCCTGGGTCCTCTGCTTTAACCATTAGACTATGCTTCCTCGCTAAAGTAATGAACATACAGGCTAGGTGGTACTGCACAACAGACTGGCCTATAATCTGAATAGCAAAATTACTGGAGTAGAATCTTGGGCTAAAGACCCACAGGCTCTGTTATTTAAGAAATAGGCCCCAACCCTGCAAAATGAACTCCATGCAAGTTGACTCCTGGCCCAGGGAGGAGACCCATTGATTTCAGTACGACCCTCGGGGGTCTGTAACTTGCTGGTTTGGAGTCTAAATCTGCATTTCCTAATGTTTGTTAATATATAGCCCGGAGTAAGGTTTATTAAACAGTGCAAGTTCACCAGGGATTCATAGTGCTAGGAAACCTGTGCAGAGAGAAATCCGCCATAGAATGTTGCACTAGACATATTTCCGTTGTTGATGACCATGGCAGAAAATAACCCTGCCACTGACGCTTGTTTTATTCTTACGTTTCAGAAAATGGTTTCTAGAGAAGTTAAAACCAGAAGGTATTTCCCTTTGAATTACTGCTCTCAATGGGATTTGCTGTTCAGAATCACATGCTCCTGTGCAATCTAGCAACAATGTGAAGTGAATCCCTTTCCTCATTGGGCTTTCATAGCTCTGCACTTGACTGGTTCCTTTGCCATCTCTGGGACTGCTCACTTCTCCCCATTCCTCACGGTCTCCATGTGTCCCATCATGTTCTGCCCTTAGCCCCTCCCTTTGCTTCATCTACACCTTATCAGTAAGATCATCTGTGCTGATGGCTTCAGCAGCCATATCTGTGCTGATGACTCCCAAATCTACCTCTCTTCAGAGTCATATCTGCCTTGGTACTGACAACCGCTCTTCCTAATTGCCCTGCAGTTAGCAGTTCAACATGGCAACACAGGAGTACAACCTTGGTGTCACCCCTCTTTCCTTCTCCCCCCCGCCCAGACTATTACTGAATCCTGTCACTTCTTTTCCAACCTATCCAAAATCCATCCATCCATCCCCTGTATGTGCCTTCCTGATCTCCTGCTTTTTACTGATCTTCCTGTCACCCACCTCCTGTCCTTCCAGTACCACCAAACCCCCCTTCCTTGCCTGCTCTTCTGACTACACTCCAGGAGCTCCCTCTCTGCTGTCACAACTATGGGCAATGGGAAACAGACTGACCCCAAGTGACAGGAGATGTAACCTTTAGTATCAGATGAATAAAACCATTATCCTAGGCAGTTATGTAGCATCTCATCTAGGCATCGCAAAACCCTTTAAAAACATTCATTAAGCCCCCTTGTAAGGATTCTGTGGAAAAGTCATGAGTAGAGCCCAAGAATCCTGATCACCAGTCTCCTGAAATACCCATGAGACAGACCATTCCCTGCCTAATCCCGGTAATACTCCCTCCCCCTTGTGAGTTGGATGCAGTCTGTGGGAGGCCTGCCACGGGGGCACAAAACGTTATTTGTTTGGGGTTTCCCCTCGCTCGTTGCAGATTGCCTCTTGTCAGTTGTGCCATGTGCCGAATGAAACGCGGAGATGATGGAATCCTCCTTCTGTTGCTTAGGTCTGTACAAGCTGTTAGCGGGGTTTGAAGACAAGTCCGCTTATGCTCTTTGCACCTTTGCATTCAGCACTGGAAACCCGGAGGACCCGGTGAAGCTGTTCAAAGGCCAGACTTGCGTAGGTATTCAGATCGCTGGGCGAAAGAAGCCTCTGCAGATAGCAGTAGGCTGGGGCGTGAGGGGGCTTATAACATGAATCCATTCACAGCACTAATTCGCAAGGGGCTCATCTTGGCCACCTACATCCATATTTAGTCACCTACATCAATGGCCTGATTTTTTCAGGGTTGCTGAGCAGTTGCAGCTCCCATAGACCTGAGTGGAAGATGTGGCTACACGGCACGTCTGAAGATCAGGCTACTCATCGTGGTGCCCAGAGGCACCGGAGTTTGAAAACGTTGGTTGAAGGTTCTGAATGATCCTCCAAGTTCTCTTGTCTCCACTCCTGAGCCTGGCAGCTGTTCAGCCCTCCAAGCCCTTGAATGCTAGGAGCAGAATGTGCGGCTGCACCATTTCAATGAGCTCCAAGCCCCATCGCCCGGCTGCACGTAGTTAACCCTTTCCTCAGATGTCCATCTTTCCAGACCCTATCGTTTTCGTTTGGATGGGTGGTTGCTCCTCTGAACTCCCTCTAATATGGCTACATCTTGCTGGTACTGAGAAGCACTGAAGTGATCAGTCTTCTCCCACCATCCATGCCCCGTGTTTCTCCTCCGCGTGTTTGTTAGTTTATCCTTCAGACAGTCAGGAGTTCTTACTGGGGGCTGAGTCCTGACGCCTCAGTGCCCTGGGATGTGTGTGTTGAGCAGGCGCGCCAGGGGAAGGTGGAGAGCGGTGCAGGCCTGTCTGCCTACGGCGTGGACTTAAGAAGATGGAGCACTAAACCAAGAAGTCCTAGTTGTTTACCTTGGCCTTGTTTTGGGGGAATGCTAAACAGTCTTGTAACTTTTGGTGGTTTCCCAAAGCAGAGCTCGGTCTAAAATGTAACCGGTTCATTTTCCCGCGTGTAATGACGTGAATGTGGCAGAGCAGTGCCGAGAAAGAAACCTCTTATTTCTTCTTCCTCCCCGAATTGGCAGGGTCGCATTGTTGAGCCCAGAGGCCCCAGAGACTTTGGCTGGGATCCTTGCTTCCAGCCTGACGGTTACAACCAGACGTAAGTGACTCTTTGCCTTTAATTCCTTAGTTCAGAAAATCATGAAACCAAAGGTCCTGTTAATGCATAAAGTGGAACCCGCTTACAGTGAACTCTGCCAGAGAGAAGTTGAGATGGGCTTAAAGCAGAATCCTACATCTCAACAGCTTTGACCATGGGGGACGTGGGTTGGAACCTCACAGCTCAGACTGTCTCAAGCCTGTAGGGCAGACGACCTGAGTGTGTATCTAATGAACTGTTTCCCATCCTAGGACTCCTCACAGACTTTGGAGAGATGCAGGGGTGGTTCTGCTGTTGTTTCTAGTAGCTGCTGCTAGTCGGTGGACTGTTGTAGGAGTCAGATATGGTTTTTATTGACTGACTTTCAGTGAGCTGCATCAGCCTGCCTAGAGTAGTGTCGTTCAATAAACGGACAGAGGTGGCATTGCACAAGGGCAAATGACTGCCCAGGGCCAGGATAATGGAGACCCAGGCCCAGGGTCTGACTCTCAGGGAACTGCACTCAATTCCTTGCCCTCTGAATAAGCCGACAAAGGGCTCAGTGAGGTAAGCCTGGCAAGAGAGCCTGCTTGAGTCACAAGTAGAAATTATGTGACAAAAGGTTGGTGCCGAAGTGAAGCCCAGAGTCAACAGAGGGCGCCCTAATCTGCACGTACAAAGCAGGCCAAGGGAACCGCTTCTGCAAACGAATGTGACAGCTACAGAATGCGCGTATCTGGTCTGTCACCAGCGGCATCTCTAAGCCCTGGCATGACGATAACCAGGGAAGGGAGCAGGTTCAGCTTCTCAGCAGGCCGCGGGAACTCAGGTGCACCCAGTTACCGAGCAAACCAGGGTTTAGGCTCTGGTTGGGATTGTGGCTATTCCTGTTTTTCTCCCCCTCCCCAGGTATGCCGAGCTGCCCAAGGCAGTGAAGAACTCCATCTCCCATCGCTACAGAGCACTAAAAGAGCTCTCCGGCTACTTCAGTCAGCAGAACAACCCAGCAGAAGCCACCTCCACTCCCAGTTAGGCTTCTGGTGTCTTGGGGTACGTGCACACTGCAATAAATACCCCACAGCACCGAGCCTCAGAGCCCGGCTCGATTGACCCAGGCTTGGGCTGCGGGGCTAAAACTTGTAGTGTCGATGTCTGGGCTCAGGCTGGAGCCTGGCTCCGAGACCTTCCCCCCTCGCTGGTTTTCAGAGCCCGGGCTCCAGCCCGAGCCTGAACGTTTCCAGTGCAGCTTTTAGCCCTGCAGCCCGAACCCCGTGACCCCAAATCAGCTGACCCGGGCCAGCCGCGAGTCTTTGATTGCAATGAAGATGTACCCTTTGGGACCCCAAACTTTTACAGAGAGTCGTCTGTGAGAGGTGGGGTCCATTGATGGTTGTCTGTACAGTCTATGTAGAATAAAGCTGCCCACTTGAAAACCGGGATGGTTTTCTGTTTCCCTTTGTTGCTTCTGAGGAGTCTGAAAAAGCCAGTGGGTCTACACTGATTTTTAGGGGCTGAAGTGCATTGGATACAGAGTTTGATGTTCGTGTTATCGCACAGCTTGTCCCAGGACGGTGGCATTTGTGCTGCCCACCCTACCTCTTCTGTTCTCCCCTGTGCTGTTCCCCTATCAACAGGATGATTTTGGTAGGTGGTGGAAGATCAGTCAGTTGGTCGTTGCACAAGATCAGGGGGAAAAAAGACCATCGTTTTCCCTTTGTGTATTGTAATCTCGATGGCTAAAATGCCTGTGTAAAGTATCTGACAGCTTGTCTAACTACATGAAAATGTGATGCAAAGGTCACTACCACATCCAGATTAAATTTATAGTACTCGTTTGCTGTGTACTGTTGGAAGGAACGAGACATACATTCAAGTCATTTATCTGTACTTCCTGCTTTTAATATGTGGATTGTTTGTAGCTTCTGCAGTAGCTACTGTAGCCGCACGCTTGTGCTCCTGTGATTTCCTGCTGGGATTTTTGGGACTATTTTCCTCTTACAGAAGTGTTGAAAGAATATTGTCTCCCCCCTCCTTACTCCCCCCATTGGTGTTACATCATGATTCTAATCCCCTCTGTACTGAATCTAGTAAACATGAAGGGCAGTACTAAAAGAAGCGCAGGGCTCTGTGGGCCTTTATTTCTAAGGGCTGTTCTACACTAGAAAAGTAGATCGACCCACCTATGTTGCTCAGGGTGTGAAAATCCACAACCTTGAGTGACATAATGAAGCTGACCTCAGTCCCCATGTAGACAGTGCTAGATTGATAGAAGAATTCTTCCGTCAACCTAGCAACCGTCTCTCGGGGAGGTGGATTTTCCTGCACCAGTGGTTTTCAACCTTTTTTCATTTGCAGACCCCTAAAAATTTTCAAATGGAGGTGCAGCCCCCTTTGGAAATCTGTTGTCTGTGTATATCATTGAATTCTGTTCAGTCAGTTTTCAGTCCAAGTCTTAGACTGAAAACTGACTGAACAGAATTCAGGGGGGGGGAAGGATAGCTCAGTGGTTTGAGCATTGGTCTGCTAAACCCAGGGCTGTGAGTTCAGTCCTTGAGGGGCCCACTTAGGTATCTGGGGCAAAATCAGTACTTGGTCCTGCTAGTGAAGGCAGGGGGCTGGACTCAATGACCTTTCAGCGTCCCTTCCAGTTCTAGGAGATGGGATATCTCCATATATTTATTTATTTAATTTTATAAATGTTGCTCGTGCTCGGCAGGGTGTTTGACGCAGCATAAGAAAGAGCCCTAAACTGTTGGCTTCTATGGTCACAACAACACTTCTGGGTTTTCACCTGTAGGTGGGGGTATTCACAGACTTTGGCTTGATCATAACAACGGAATGCCTTTTCTGGGATCTGAAACTTTTTATTTTCATAGTCACCTTTCGTGGGCCCTTTATACACTGTCTGTGGCAGTGTTCCCTCTAGTGTTTCCCAAGCATGTGCAGAACGAATTTTGTTATATGCACCAATATGGAGGTGAAGTGTGACACATCACTCCATATTGGGGGTGGGGCTCAGGGCTGTGGCAGAGGGTTGGGGTTTGCGGGGCTGAGGGCTCTGGCTGGGGATGTGGGCTCTGGGGTGGGGCTAGAGAGGAGGGGCTCAGGGCTGGGGCAGAGGGTTGGGGTGTGGGGGGTGAGAGCTCTGGCTGGGGGTGCGGGCTCTGGGGTGGGCCTGGAGATGAGGGGCTCAGGGCTGGGGCAGAGGGTTGGGGTGTAGGGGGCTGAGGGCTCTGGGCTGGGGCCAGGCATGAGGGGTTCAGGATGCAGGAGGGGGCTCAGGGCTGGGGCAGAGGGTTGGGGTGTGAGGGGATGAGGGCTCTGGCTGGGGGTGCGGGCTCTGGGGTGGAGCTGGGGATAAGGGGTTTGGGATGCAGGTTGCCCCAGGACTGCACCGGGGAGAGAGGACTTCCCCCCAACTCCCTCTCTCTCTCCACAGCAGCACCTGGGCTGGGAGAGGCGCCTCTCCCTGCCGCAGCAGCTCCGGGGCTGGGCTGTGGGAGAAGGGGGGCTGAGTTGGGGCTGTGGGAGGGGCGCCTCTCTCCCGGCCACGGCAAATCTGGGGTTGGGCTGGGTTGTGGTCGGGGCACTTAATAGTCTGCTGCTTGGCTGTGCAGCTTAGAGGGAACTTAGGTCTGTGGACAGCGGCGGCAGGTTTGTAGAAATTTTGGTGGTGCCCAGAATCTGCCCCTCCAAACTCCGCCCCCCACCTGCCTAAGGATCTGGGAGGGAGTTTGGGTGGGGGAGGGAGTCTGGGGTGCAGGGTTTGGGATGGCGTTTGGGTGCTGGGTGCAGGCTCCAGGCTGGGGCAAGGGGTGGGGGTGTAGGAGGAGGGAGTGAGGGGTGCAGGCTCTGGGAGGGAGTTTGGGGGGCAGAGGGAGGGGGGTGCAGGCTCTGGGCTGGGGGTGGGGGTATAGGCTCTGGGAGGGAGTTTGGGGACAGGAGGGGGTGCGGAGGGAGGAGGTGCAGGCTCTGGGCTGGGGGTGGGGGTGCAGGCTCTGGGAGGGAGTGTGGAGGGAGGGGGTGCAGGCTCTGGGAGGGAGTTTGGAGATGGGAGGGGGTGCGGAGGAAGGGGGTGCAGGTATTCAAAGCAGATTACCTAGCAAATAAACAAAACACAAACTAAGCCTAACATACTAGCTAGATTGGATATGAATTAGCAATCTCTCACCCTGGCTGATAATACAAGCAGTTCACCAGGTTTCCATACACAGGCTAGAAATCCCTTTAGCCTGGGACCAGCCCTTCCCCCAGTTCAGTCTTTGTTCCTCAGGTGTTTCAGGAGTTCTCTTGTGTGGGGAGTCACTCCCCACCTTATATGGCTTTAACATATTGTGGGGACCCTTTGTTCAAAAAACAGTTCCCAGCCCAGTTTGTGGAAAAATACAGGTACCAAAATGGAGTTCAGTGTCATGTGGTGGGGTCACCTGCCCTTGCTGGATCATAGCAGCCATTACTCATAGGCTGATCAGGAACAGTCAACATGGATTCACCAAGGGCAAGTCATGCCTGACTAACCTAATTGCCTTCTATGAGGAGATAACTGGCTCTGTGGATGAGGGAAAAGCAGTGGATGTGTTATTCCTTGACTTTAGCAAAGCTTTTGATACGGTCTCCCATGGTATTCTTGCCAGCAAATTAAAGAAGTATGGGCTGGATGAATGGACTATAAGGGGGATAGAAAGCTGGCTAGATCATCGGTCTCAACGGGTAGTGATCAATGGCTCCACGTCTAGTTGGCAGCCGGTATCAAGCGGAGTGCCCCAAGGATCGGTTCTGGGGCCGGTTTTGTTCAATATCTTCATTAATGATCTGGAGGATGGTGTGGATTGCACTCTCAGCAAGTTTGCAGAATACAATAAACTGGGAGGAGTGGTAGATACGTTGGAGGGTAGGGATAGGATACAGAGGGATCTAAACAAATTAGAGGTTGTTCCAAAAGAAATCTGATGAGGTTCAACAAGAACAAGTGCAGAGTACTGCACTTAGGACGGAAGAATCCCATGCACTGCCATAGACTAGGGACTGAATGGCTAGGAAGCAGTTCTGCAGAAAAGGACCTAGGGGTTACAGTGGACAAGAAGCTGGATATGAGTCAACAGTGTGCTCTTGTTGCCAAGAAGGCTAATGGCATTTTGGGCTGTATAAGTAGAAGCATTGCCAGCAGATCGAGGGACGTGATCATTCCCCTCTATTTGGCATTGATGAGGCCTCATCTGGAGTACTGTGTCCAGTTTTGGGCTCCACACTACAAGAAGGATGTGGAAAAATTGGACTGAGGGGGCTCACCTTGGGCGGCTCCCCGCAAGTGGCAACATGTCCCTTGGCTCCTAGGCGGAGGTGCAGCAGGTGCTATCGCCGCAGCTCCCATTGGCCGCAGGTCCCGGCCAATGGGAGCTGCAGAGCCGGCACTCGGGGCGGGGCAGGGACGATGCACAGAGGTCCCATGGCTGTCCCTTTGCCTAGGAGCTGAGGGACATGTTGCTGCTTCCGGGGAGCCACGCGGAGCCAGGTAGGAAGCCTGCCAGCCCTACGCTAACTGGACTTTTAACGGCCGAAAACCGAACACCTGGCAACCCTAAAGGGTTCACCTCCCACCCCAGAAAGGAGGGGGGCAGTGAGCAATGTCTGCAGTTAGTGTGTGCCTCTGCAACTGCTGCCGGGGTCACGTGCTGCCACCGCTTTTTGCTGCCGCTGCTTAACCTACGTCTTCAGTGATTTCAGCTCTGAGTGAAAAGAACAGGAGGACTTGTGGCACCTTAGAGACTAACACATTTATTAGAGCATAAGCTTTCGTGGGCTACAGCCCACTTCTTCGGATGCATATATGCAGCTCTGAGTGATATCACTGGGTATCCGTTGCCTTTCCTTTCCCCGCTGTCCTTTCACCGCATCTAAGGCATAGCCCTTAGCCTAGACCTGCTTCTCAGGAATCCGTCTCTGACCATCACTAAAAGGAAGCAACGACTTTCAATGCAGCCTAATTAGCCCTGTCTTTAAACACTGGAGAGAAAAAGGTCAAATGGTGCTTAGGACTCTAGCCAGACCTCCAGGGCTGTCCCTAGACATTGTGGTGCTCTATGCAGCCCCCTGCAGGGGGGGAGCTGGCCCCAGGCCTCCGCGGGGGCGGGGCGGGGGGCGTCCACAGGCATCCGTGGGAGGAGGTCGCCCAAGGTCTGTGGGGGGCAGGAGCAGGCTTGGGGCGTGGGGCCGAGTTGCTCCACTTCCCGCCACCCGGTGAGTGCAGAGCGTGCCTGACGCCTGCTGCAGTCCCCTGGGATGTAGCTCAGGGGAAGGGGTGGAGGGCGGGGCTGGGGCGGAGCAGGGGTGGGAAGAGGTGGGGTGGGGGCAGCTTTTCTGGCCGGCTAAGGTGCCCCAAATTTCCTACGCAGCTGTGTAGTTTGCCTATGGGTAAGGGCGGCCCTGCAGACCTCACCCCAGAAGGGAATAACTCTTACCTTCCTGCTCCCCCACCTTCTTTTTTTCATTAGGATTTGGCATCCAACCCCCTGCTTTGTCAAACCATCTTATCTTGTACCAGATTGGGATGGATCTGTACTAGCTGGACTATAATTACATAAATATCTAGTGCCTAGTACACCAGCAACAACTTTGCCAAGTTCACGTACTGGACAGTGAACTCGTAAGCGTTTGCTTTACCACCTGGCCTGACTTTGGTTCAGAACCTCTGGTTCAGGCCTCAGATCTTGCCCCAGGCCCAGTGCTCCAGGCTCTCTCTACGACACCTTCTGGGCCAGCTCCTGCTGTGCCTTAACAGTGCTTGTAACTACTGCTTGTTGCCTGATCTTTAGGTTATGTATTAATTATATTGATTACTTAAGAATCCCTGGGGGTTGACAGGTTCTTGCCCCAAGATCAGGCCCAGTATTAATCAAATTATTATACAGTTGGGAACCCCAATGGGCACAGTTGCAACACACACTACAGAACTCTTTTATATTTACAAATATAGTTTATTAATACATTTAGCACAGTCACAAACACCCCAGCTCAGTAAGATAGAGATACTACAGAATATACAGCTGCACATCCAGATACTCACACCATCCCTTGTAGCACAACCTGAAGTGTTAGCCATCATCTTCCTCATCACCATCACCTTCCCCACCATCACCAGCAGCCATCACTCTGGCACCTCCCAAGGACTGCATCTCCCCCTCCTACTGCCCCTAGGCTGGGATGCCACTTTTATAATACGTTACACTGACACCGCTATGTTTGATGCATATTCAGTAGGTGATTTTCCCCCTTTTCCTTATTTGTATTTGCTCGCCTTACTAATGTTGGAGTGTCTTTTCCCTATAGGTTAGTATATCAGTGATCTCAACTTATTATCATATACGTCAACTCGTTACCATGGCCCTTTTGTGGTTAGGTATCACATTTGTTATTTCTGTCCTAACTGGTTATTTCAGTTCTTTCAAAGTTGTGGTGTACCTGTGAAGTTTAAAAGGATATGAATTTAGGAAAGCCCCTATGCCAACCTGCTTTAGCACATCCTCTGTTTCGGGTCACAGCCATATATGGACCTTATGTTTTAGCTCATCACCATCTAGCTAGGTGAAAAGTCCCAAACATAGGTATGCTAAATTCGCCTTAGCTCAACATATAGGATGTGGCCTGCAGGTCCCTTGTGTTACAGCCAAAATATTCTCTAATATAAACCTATTATAATAAAACAAATAATTAAACCCATAAGAAAATAAGAAACTTATAAGAAAAGATTTATAGGCAAGCAAGCAGGCTAGCCTTAGATGTATCTTATGTACCTGTTATGTACGTCAGTTCGTTGCCAGGACGCTTCTGTGGTTGACTCATGTATCTGTGGCCAGAACTTGCCATTAAACTCTATTTTCAGCTCCCCAAATACTTGGGGTTTTTCGTTGGGCCGTTTATCTGTGCAAAGGTTATTTGTTCAAAGTTTATAGGCCTCAAGCCTTCTGCTAACTTACTGAAGCTAATGTCTGACAGGATACAGGCCTGTAGGTTTTTTGCATTACCGCTGAATATAATGCAAAGCCGAATATATAATAAAGGCAAGCCAGCCCACTGGGCTAAAGGCCCCCCTTTGATAGGGTGATTGTTGTTGAACATAATCACAGAAGATGAGGACTTCACCCGTAACACAATAGATAACAGGTAAATAAGAATTACCACCTGCTCAATGTGTTTACGTGCCTTTGGGATTTGGACGAAATTTGAACCTGTGACCCTGCACTCCAATTGACCATAACAGTCATTTTGAGATATACTGTATGTATATTACAATACTAGAATACTGGCCATCTCCACTATATGTCACCCTCTGCATACAAGCCTCTTGCTTGGTTAGCCTGGCAGACTACCGCCAACTATGACGACAGATTATGTTGGTACCTTCCTTCTGGCCACACTGTGGTGTGTCCACCTCAAACATATTGTACCTGCCAACGTACTGATACCCCTTTTCAGAGCAACAGGCCTTCAGTGGAATTTTCCCATTTGGGTGATAAACTACCAGAGGAGGCAGGGCCGGCTCCAGGCACCAGCGCACCAAGCAGGTGTTTGGGGCGGCACGTCCGGCTCTTCGGCAGCAATTCGGCGGCGGGTCCCTCAGTCCCTCTCGGAGGGAAGGACCCGCCGCTGAATTGCCGCTGAAGAATAAACCGGCAGCGGTAGAGCTGCCCCCAAAGTGCTGCTGATCACAGCTTTTTTTCCCCCCCATTGCTTGGGGTGGCAAAAACTCTGGAGCCGGCCCTGAGAGGAGGTACATTGCTGCGTTTATTGTAGACATTGTCTACAAGGTGACCTACTGAGTGGGTAACTGCCAAGTGACCGCCGAACACATTCTCACCTGGATTGTACACAGGCAAAAAGGCTGGGAACAGGATACATAAGGATTTGCCATGATAATCTTAGTTAAATAAGAGTCTTAACTGGGGTGCAGTGTTACAGACCCCAGACCTGAATTGCTTTCAGTGGCACTTTTGATGAGAATTAAACAAGTGGCTTTTCCTGAACAGTTATTAACAATACAATTTAGCTATTGCTAATTCTTGATTAAATGTGGGATCTTTTCCAATTCTAAAATTATAGGGTGGTGTTATATGTGTATACTGTATGCAGAACTGATTTATGCCATACTGTACCCATTGCTACCCCGGTATAGATGGAGTTATTGATTTGAAGATAAACCCCTTTCCAGGTTACTAAAGGTGACAGAACAAGGAGCAATGGTCTCAAGTTGCAGTGGGGGAGGTCTAGGCTGGATATTAGGAAACACTATTTCACTGGGAGGGTGGTGAAGCCCTGGAATGGATTACCTAGGGAGGTGGTGGAATCTCCATCCTTAGAGGTTTTTAAAGCCCGGCTTGACAAAGCCCTGGCTGGGATGATTTATTTGGGGATTGGTCCTGCCTTGAGCAGGGGGTTGGACTAGATGACCTCCTGAGGTCCCTTCCAACCCTAATCTTCTATGATTCTATGGTTACATTCACTAGCTTATAGCTGAGGGTTGTACTGTCACCTGGTATGCCCCTTTACAATATGTCCCTTTTAGATACTTTTTTTTTTAGTACATAATATATATATGACACCAACAGTTTAGGCAATAAACTTAATACTGTCCATGTTCAGTCTTCCCCAAATTTTGAATACTGTCCACTGGGAATGAAACTATATTGCCCTGAAGATTATACTAGTGCACAAAAGAGTGTCCTTGCACCAGTACATCAAAGTTTGTTTTTGCACTGGGCTGCTGCCATTGGCTCCAGACCACAACTACTACAGAGTTAGAGGTCACCATTTGGAGGTTTATGCCAAAGTCTGTTTTCTCAGCTTCTTCACGTGGTACAAACGCTGGAGCTTGGGTGTCTGCATTTAATTGGCCGGGTGTTTTTCCGAACCGACTGTTAGGACATTACGACTGCTGCAGGGGAGGAACAATGCTGTCAGCTTCCTGGTGCTGTGAGCTGGTTTTGACTTGGGTCCCCTCTGAGGATTTTGTATTGTTGCTGTAGCCCATTGGATTACTTTGCTAGCTATTGTATCCTACTAATCCAGCCAGTCGTATCAAATAATATGTTTCTCTTTCTGAATTAATCCATTTCATATATGATTCTTATATTTTATCAGTATTAATTCCTATGAAATTAGGATGTGTTGAGGCATATGATATGTGTTTCCTAATAATTATACATAGAATAAGTTTTGCTGAAATGCAAGAAGCCTACTGGCCTGTATCTGATAAGATCCGCTAAATAGCTAAAAGTATGATTAGTTAAGAGTAAATCAGCATAAAAGCTGGCAACCTTTGGCACAGATAGACATGCTCCCTGAACTTTGGGGCACCAAAAGGAGGAACTACACACAACACTGAACAGGTTTATCCAGCGTCTGCAACCGGTTGGTAACCACAGGGTACACCGCAAACCTGGAAATCGTCAAGAGAGCCTAGGTTGCCGGTTTTTCGAGTGAGACAATCCTTATTAATATGTAGAGAGTAAGTGTCATAATCTACTAACCTATAGGATAAGGGTACCCATAAATTTCTTAGGGTACGGAAATAAGATTTGGTATAGTAGGTTGGGCCTGAATTACATAGCGTCAGGTTCCTATAAAATACCATGTAAGGATATCTTAGGGAGCTTTTTCTTTTTTTTTGTTCTCCTATATTCTATAGAATATCTTTTTATCTACCTATCATTCTATCTTCTATCACGCTGTCAGCTCAGCTTGTGTATTATAGTATAACTACTCAACATTCCTAACTATTGGGGAACCCAGAACCATCGTGTTATCGGGCATGCCAGGAGTAAGGCTGGTCCTTCACCTCCTATTACTGGGTCCTCAAGGAAGGGTGTGAGTATGTTAGGTTAAGGTATTTATAATAGGCATGTTACCACCAGGAGTTTTGGAATTCTTTTACTGGTTTGCAGTCAATTTAGATGTATCAAAAGAAAGAACAACTTTTACTTAAAACTTTTTACCAGAAAGTTCCAAAAGCTCATCTCCCCCCTCCTTGCCCCCTTCCTCCCCCAGTCGTAGAGACTGTAACTCCTGTACTCTGTCAGGCTGACAGCCACTGTGCTTTTAATTTAGGATTTCTAAGCCAACAGGAAACAAAAAGTCACTGAATCTTTGATTAGCAGCTAACGTGTTGCTGTAAAAACCATAAGGGACAAAGCTTTTGAGCGTTTTGAAGAAAAGAGGAAGTGGGCAAAGTGAATTGCTTCTGACCGAATAATATTAAAATTAAAAACCCGTAGAACATCTAATTCACCATCCTTTTGATTCATTGGGCTATGTCTAATGTACACATACAAGGTAAAGCAAACTCTCTCTTACGCCCCTCCCCCAACCTGTAAGTGGGAGGCAGTAGGAAAAGAAGTGAGAAAGAAGCGAGAAATTAAGAAGGGTGAAATTAATTATTGTTTTGTTACTTGCATCTTTGTATTAGCCAAATTACAGTCACAAAACTTTGGGGTTAAATCAGTTGCTGTGCATTATGATTGCAAAAATAGGTATCACGTTAGTTTTGATTTCAGACATACCCAGCACGGTAAAGGAAGCCAGCATCATATCATCTTTCTGCTTTACACAGGAAGTATCAAAGCAAAATGCAGTCACCTTTGTTACCTACAACCTAAATCATAGTTATTGTTACAAGTCTTAATTCACCAAAAAAAAAAAAAAAAAATCAATTTCTCTCTTGCAATTTCCCCCTTAGATCGCCTAAACAAATAAAGTTAATATATGTTAATATTTTTCTCTTACCCACTTGTGTTTTAATCTAGGGTTTAAAGACGCAAGAAAACATATTTGGCTCCTAACTAAATCATTAAACCTCTTTTATAGGCAAACCAAGGTGTAAACCTGAAACGATTAATGATTTCAACTCTTAGGTTTCCTGGACCTGCTCTGAACAACGTTTAATCCATTGGCGGTATGGCTTTGAAAAACAGTGTCATGACTGGCCAGGCTACAGTGCGACAGTTGTGTGTGTTTCTCCTTGACGCAAAACCGCCCCCTTTGTTGAATGTACTTCCTTGTAAGCCAATCCCCCTCCCCCCTTTGACCACAGCTGGCAAAGGAAATGAAGTCCCTATTGTTTTGAATCCATGCATTCTTTCTTTATTTTTAAAAAGCGAGATCACTGACAAGGTAGCCTGGGTGGGGTGGGGGAGGAGGGAAGGACAGCCTTCTGTTGCTTGGGCCATCCTCTGAAATGGAGTGGCTGGGTGCCTGGAGCCACCCCCCAGATTCTTGGGTGTCTGGGTGGGGAGGATATGGAACTTGGGGAGGAAGGCAGGCAGTTATACAGTGGATGCAGCAGCAGTGTGTGCTCTTGTTGCCTTTCCTGCAGCTCCACCAGACGCCTAATCATGTCCATTTGCTCCCCCATTAGCCTCAGCATTGCCTCCTATGTGTTCTGATCATGCTCACTGAATGCTTTCCTGGCCTCTGCCATCGAATGCCTCCCTATCAGTGCGGGAGGACTGCATGAGCTCGGAAAACGTGTCATCACGAGTGCGTTTTTTTGCCTTCTAATCTGCGATAACCTCAGGGACGGAGATGATAGGGGGAGCATAGAAACATTTGTACCTGCAGGGGGGATAAAAAAGGAGAGTAAAATTTAAGAAGATACATTTCTGAGAACAAAAAAGAGACTCTTTCACAGTGAATCAAGCAATTCACAGCAGACAGCACATGTGCTTTAGGTACAAGGTCGCATTTTACCTTTTATATTTAGTGCCTGCCGGTATGGTGACACATCACACACGGCTGGGCAACGGAATTCGGTTTCCAGGCAGCCATGGTAAGGCAAAGGGTATGCGGGTTTGGCTTCTAATGCCTTCATAACATGTGGGAATGGTTTCAAACTGCAGCGCCCTCCTTTCCCATAACAATCAATGCAGGTTGGGTTTGCCATTTAAAAGGAGAGGCTGCGGTTTTGGGGTGGATGTGCAGCACACCCCTCCCCGCACCCCACCGCATGGCTATTCTCTGGGATGATCCCTTTTAGGCAAGCGCAAACAGCCTAGCACGAACGGGGTCCTTTTACTGTCCCCTTACAAAAATTCCCCTATTTCAACCAGGTGACCATGAATGATATCACTCTCCTGAGGCTAACACAGAAAGATAAAGACCGAATGTTGCATGAATGTGACCAGGACCATTTGCTGCCATGCTTTGTGCTCAGGGCTGGCTCCAGGGTTTTGGCCGCCCCAAGCAGCCAAAAAAAAAAAAAAAAGCCGTGATCATGATCTGCGGCTGCAATTCGGCGGGAGGTCCTTCGCTCCAAGCGGGAGTGAGGGACCGTCTGCCGAATAGCTGGACGTGCCGCCCCTCTCCGGAGTGGCCGCCCCAAGCATCTGCTTGCCAGGCTGGTGCCTGGAGCCGGCCCTGTTTGTGCTGCAATGATTCCAGACCACTTGCTATTGGCTTGGCGTAGTAAAGTGTCCTACCGTGGTGGATGAAATAAGGCAGCCCTCCCCAGAAACCTTCTGCAAAGGCTTTCAGAGTACCTCCAGGAGAGCTTCATGGAGATGTCCCTGGAGGATTCTTGCTCCATCCCCCGACACGTTAACAGACTTTTCCAGTAGCTGTACTGGCCGCGAATGCATCCCAATTCTTCAGGGCAAATCAAACATTAAACACAATTGGTTTTAACCCCTGTAGTGTAGTTACAAATGTGCACTCACCAGAGGTGCCTTCTCCACCTTCAGGGTCCAGGAACAATATGCCCTGGGAGAGTATTGCCTCCAGCATGATGAAAAGGTCCTGGCTGCTGGGGAGAACGGATTCTCTGCTTGCCCGCTGCGCATTCTCCTCCTCCTCCTCTTCCTCATCCACAAAATCCTCCTCTGTGTTGTGTGAGACTCCCTCCTTGCAGGTGTCCACGGACAGTGGTGGGGTAGTGGTAAGGTCATAGAAGTGGCATGTATGGGGCTCTGACCCAGAGCGACCGTTTGCCTCCTTTATCTTTTGGTAGGCTTGCCTGAGCTCCTTAACTTTCACGCAGCACTGCTGTGTGTCCCTGGTGTAGCCTCTCTCCACTATGCCCTGTGCGATTTTGGCATATATATTAGCATTTCTTCTTTTTGATCGGAGTTCTGCCTGCACAGATTCTTCTCCCCATACAGCAATCAGATCCAGTGTCTCCTGTTCGCTCCATGCTGGAGCTCCTTTGGGGGACTGCATCATCACCTGTGCTGCTGAGCTCGCCACGCTGACCAAACAGGAAATGAAATTCAAAAGTTCCCAGGGCTTTTCCTGTGTATCTGGCTAGTGCATTGGAGTGGAAAGTGCTGTCCAGAGCGGTCACATTGGAGCACTCTGGGATAGCTCCCAGAGATCAATTCCATCCAATTGCACAGCGCTGCGTCTGCACTGCCCCAAATTCGACCCAGCAAGGTCGATTTTAGCGCTACTCCCCTCACCAGGGAGGAGTACAGCAGTTGATTGTAAGAGCCCTTTAGGTCGATGGAAAGGGGTTGGTTGTGTAGCCGCATTGCTTATAAAATCGACTTAACGTGGCAAAATTTGACCTAACCTCGTAATGTAGACCAGGGCTAAGGTAACTTCAGGTACCCTAATATTATTACAATTCAACTTATAAAGCCCCCTTAACACGTGAATAAAGGAATCTCCTTCTTGCAAGATTCTAAACTCCAGTGACTGGTCAATAATACCCAGTGAGGATGTCCTCCAAGTGCAATGAGGAGTCCTTACACACTTACAATATCCATGGAGATCTAATGGTGGGAGACAGGTGGTCACCCACAAGGCATGCCAAGTTAGTCTGATGGTCAAGACCTCGAGCGCTCCTTTGTGTCTATGTCTACTATTTCCCCATGGAGGACATATTCCTCCCTTTATTGTAAAATTAATCAGTTAAGAAAAGTAGAAGTAATGTATTAAAGGCAAAGAAACAGAAAGGAAACAGTTGAGGAAAAAGAGGACGCTCCTGGTGACATGTACAGTGTTTCTGACCAGCATCAAACTCCGGCTGAGACATCAGTTGGATTTCAACTTAGATTTTTGCTTAGAGTTTGCTATCCCTGTCAAGGCTAATTTCCCACTCTGGCACTTCCACAAGGATTCTAAAAATTAATACTGGCCACTCCAGGCTTGTATTAAATTCCCAAGGTTACAGCTTCTCTCTGACCTTGGATTGATAGATGCTGCCACCACCCAAGTGCAGAACCCCTTTTAGAGCCCAGGAAGGGGGACTTGGGAATTCCTTCCTTTGAGATACCCTCAAGCCCTTTCACACCCCCTCCGGGGAAGAGCTGAGAAAGAAAAAAAAAATCCCTTTTAGCCTGGGTCCAGCACTTCCCCCAGTTCAGTCTCTGTTTCACAGGTGTTTTCAGGAGTCTTCTTGGGTGGGGAGTCAGTGAAGGACCTCAATTATGGCACTGCCCCGCCTTAGCTTTTGCATACGGCAGGAACCCTTTGTTTCAAAGCTTGTTTCCCATGCCAGTCAGTGGAAAAATATTAACATCCCAAGATGGAGACAGTACCAGGTGACCTGGTCATATGTCCCTGTAGTGACACAGCAGCCACTACTCAGAGGCTGTCTGTAACATCCTCTATTAAAAAGTGTTTTTCATTTATAAGGGAGGTCACACTCAGAGGATTGGTATGTGACAGGGGTCACCAGTACAAACGTTTGAGAACCACTGATCTAGACTGAGAGCCTTTTGCCTAGTGGGCGTTACCCAGGTGTAACTGCATGTGAGATACAGATACATAGTCAATATTCATAACTTCAGATACAAAGACGATACATGCATACAAACAGGATAATCATATTCAGCAAATCATAATGACATCTCACATGCTTTATCTTGCATAAGGTACATCATAATTATGATATAATTATATCATACTAATATCACTATGAAGAATATGGGATGCAGTGTCACATTAGCCATCATCTTCATCACAATCACCTTCCCCATCATCACCAGCGGCCATCACTCTGGCACCTCCCAAGGACTACATCTCTCTCTCCTACCGCCCCTAGGCTGGGATGCCACTTTTATAATACGTTACCCTGACACCACTATGTTCGATGCATATTCAGAAGGGGATTTCCCCCCTTTTCCTTATTTGTATTTCCTCATCTTACTAATGTTAGAGTGTTTTTTTCCTATACGTTAGTATATCAGTGATCTCAACTTATTATCATATACGTCAATTTGTTACCAGGGCCCTTTTGTGGCTAGGTATCACATTTGTTATTTCTGTTCTAATTGGTTATTTCAGTTCTTTCCAAATTCCAAGGTGTGGTGTACCAATTAATTTTAACCTGTTAGGTTTAAAAAGGAATGCATTTAGGAAAGCCCCTATGCCAACCTACTTGAAAGCATCCTCTATGTTAAAGGTCGCAGCCATACATGGACCTTATGCTTTAGCTCATCACCATCTATCTATGTAAAAGGTCCCAAACATATGTATGCTAACTTCGCCTTAGCTCAACATACAGGATGTGGCCTGCAGATCCCTTGTGTTACAGCCAAAATATTTTCTAATATAAATCTATAATAATATAACAAATAATCAAACCCGTAAGAAAATAAGAAACTTATAAGAAAAGATATATAGGCAAGCAGTCATTTATAATAAGGCTCCTTCATGGGCTCCAGGTTTGTATAATTTTTGGTGATGGCCCCACACCTGCCTTGTAAGCCGATATATAGCCTTACCCCTGTCCACCCCACCACCCAGCTGGGGCAGGGAGCAGGGCCATGTCTCTAGGAGGGGGGACCTGGACAGGGGTAAGGGGGCCGAGGCTGTGGCCACAGCTGGGACCCCGGGTGCGTGGCTGGGAGTGGAGCCTCGGCTGGCAGCAGAGTCCCCGGGTGCAGAGCTGGCAGTAGAGCCCCCAGGTGGCAGCCGGTAACCTGCATCAAATGTGGGGGTGTTGCAGCACCCCCCACATCCCTAGTTCCCGCATCTATGAAAATAAGGTTAAGCATGCCTTTCAAGTTGATGCTCAGTGGACAATTGTGAATAGAGATATTGCTTACATCAAAATGTATGTAAAATATAAGCCCAAACATTGGTGGAGCCGGGCCCATGTTCCTGAATAGTGGTGGAGCACGGGCACCACGGGCCCATATAACTCGCTGCCTATGGGCTCCTTTACATCACTGTGGCAATGTAGGGGCCTTAAAACTTTCACAGTTTTAATGCTCCTGGGGGAATTGACTGAGAATGGGAACAGTTAACTAAGGATAGGAACATTGACAATGTTACTACATAGACAGGCTGCTACATTTCTGCCTCAGAAGATGAGATCAATTATCCATCAACAGCAACTTTAACTATTACTACACAGTCAGGCTGCTACATTTGTGTCTCAGAATATGAGATCAATTAACTAACAGGCAGGCTGTTACATTTCTGCCTCTAGCCTGCCTTGTGCATAATAAAAAGCACATCCTTTCCATGCCAGCGAGCTGCAGTAGCAAGCAAGAAGGATAGAGTCTCTCTCTCTCTCATTTGTCGGCACGCACGTATGCCCAACCCTGTCCTGCCCCCCCAACGGTGATCAACCATGCAGGAATGCATGCCCAGCCCCCCTCCCCTGTCTCTGAGGCTGCTCCAGGAACACTGGAATAGATACTCTGCCTGGGCTGCCGGGGCAGAGGTGCGTGTCCCCTGGCAGATTTTTTTTTCGTTTTTCTGCAAGGGGGTGTTTGCGGGAGGGGGGACAGAAAAATGTGGGCCATATGAATTCTGCTCCCTCACAGGGGCGCAGAATTCTGTCAGGGGTAAAGTCTGGCATGGACTTTGGGGGCGAACGTCTGAGGCCTGTGCTGTGCTGGAGTACAGGCCGTGTGCAGCCAGCAGACCTCGGTGCCGCACGGGGGGCAGCAGGTGATCCCCCCGCCCTCTCGGTATGGCGGCACTGCCGTTTACAGAGGGGAAGGGGGTGCTGTGGCCATTACAGAGGGGAAGCGGGTGCTGTGGCCGCTACAGAGGGGGACAGGGGAAGTTCTTGCCATGACGGTTAGACGGGGAAGAGGAAGGTGGTCGCTGTGGCCATTACAGAGGGGGGAGGGGGGAGGCGGATGCTGGAGTCCGTGGCCAGCAGCGCAGCCTTCATCCCCCGCCAGCTCAGCACCTGCCGGCAGAATTTGCAGCACAGCAGAGACCCACCCCTGTCCTGGTGCTAGTGGCCGTGTCGGCTCTGGACCAGGAGGGCCTGTCCCCGGTCTCTTCCCCGGGAGAGGTGATGGGGCTCCCTGCTGCTCTGAGCGCCCCCAAGACCCACTTAACTGATCCCAGCCCCCCACCCTTCTGCAGCTCCCCCCCACTCACTCAGGAGCCTTGCCCCAGGGACTGCTCCCCCCCCACTCACTGCTCCCCCCCGCAGGACACAGCCCTCCCCCTCCCACTGCTCCAACACCCCCTCCCCCCGCCAGCCGGGGGGGGACACGGACACGGACACGCTGAGCGCGTCCCGCGCGGGCCGCTCGGGGCCCCCGGCTGTCAGAGGCACTTGTCATCACCCCGGCGGGGGCGGGGGCCCCGGGTCGTAGAACGCTGCTATTGGTTAGGAGGCTTGTCACTCCAGGCTCCTCTCAGCTGCTGATTGGGGGAAGCCGAGGAGGGGGCGGGATGGGGGAGCGGGCAGGGAGCCCACTGGCAGGCGGGAGGCTCATTCCCCGGCTCCCGGGGACCTGGCCGCGCGGCGCTGCAGGTAAGAGCGCGGGGCGGGGCGGCCGTTACAAGGGGGAAGGCGGATGCCGCAGCCGTTCCGGAGCGGGGGCCATGGCGGTTATTGAGGGGCGCGGTGACCGTTACGGGGGGGCGCGGTGACCGTTACGGGGGGGGCAGTGGCCGTTACGGGGGGGCTGAGCGCGGGGACGCTCAGAGTCAGACCCGAGCGTCCCGCGTCCGGCTGGTCGGGGGGGGGGGGGGAGCCGGGGCGCTCCCTGCCAGTGGCCGAGGGGACCCCGGGCTCGGCGGCGCGGGGGGACTAGCAGGTACCCAGGCGGGGGGACCCTGCCCTGGCTGCGGTCATGGGGGCAGCTCAGCGCCCGCTTCCCAAGGAGCTCCCTGCGCCCCGAGCCGAGCAGGGTCACCGATGTCCCATTTTATAGCCACAGTCCTGATTTCTGGGTCTTTTTCTTATGTAGGCTCCTATTACCCCTCTACCCGATGCAACGCGGCCCGATCTAACACGAATTCGGATATAACGCGGTAAAGCAGCGCTGGGGGGGCTGCGCGCGCCGGCGGAGCAAAGCACGTTCAATATAACGCGGTTTCACCTAGAACACGGTAAGATTTTTTGGCTCCCGAGGACAGCGTTCTATCGGGGTAGAGGTGTACCCCCCACCCCGTCCCGATCGTTCACACTGGCTGTCAGGTCACCCTATGGCCAAGGCCGGTTGTCCCCAGCTGCTAAAAGAGACCTGCTCCCAGGAAACGTCCAACCCCCTCCAAGGTGCGACTGTCCAGGCCTGGTTTTAGTGTTTGAAACAGTCCCTGTTCAGTTCATGCGTCTGCACAAAGCCTCTAGCCCTTCAAGTGGCTAGTGGCTTCAGCAGTCCTAGCTCCCAATGTTTCTAGGACAGCGCTTCCTGGTTGTCTTGCTCAACTAGAGTTTCATTCTACATTTTTGTTTTTAATCTTTTTATTTATATACAAGTTTATTCTGGGGGAACATGTGACTTCAAGGTGGACTGATTTTCTGGGTTGGTGGCCAAACTTCTTCACTTTCCTTTGATCTGCCAATGGGGCTTGCCTTTGTCAACTGTTACTTTGTCTCTTTATCCAGAACCCTATTGCTATTTCACATGTCACCACTGGAGTGTACAATTTGGGTCCCAAAGATTCATTAAAGGCCAATTTTTTTAAAGGTTGAAAGCACCTAGATGCTTTTGAAAATCCCACTAGTAATCTAAATACCTGGCCCTATATATCTAAAAATCTTATGTGAAATCCTTCTCAAAGGCAAATTTCTACTGTAATTTTTTTTGTACTAAATATAGGTATACAACCCCAAGATAGACAACCACAAGCATTAAAAAATCATGAGTTATACACCCAAAAGTCATGAAGTTAAGTAAATAAATATATACATACATTTTGGGTTCTTTTAATTTGCCTTTTTGTTTCTGAGCCTTTAGGGCATACAGCAAAAGCATGTATCTACCTCAAAGATTCCATATACCTAAAAGAGTTGTACATTCCTATAACATTCAACACCATTTTGGACTTCTGGTAACATGGTTTCCCCTCCCCCCATTTATAACTGCAAACTTATTAAAAATCCTTATTTCTGTAAGTAATTCCCCATCCTGCAAATACTGAAGTTTACACTTTCCTCTTCTATTACTTAATTTGTTGCATACATAGATGTTGATTTTTGTACAAAACTGTTTATTCTTCTAATTATATATTTTAATTTCATTGTCTTTTATGTATATTTTGTTAAGGCACATTTCAGTGATGTTCTTCATTCTGACAAGTTTATTGTTCGTTACTGCCAAAGTCAATGATTTTATTTATTTATTTATTTATTTATTTATTTTATTTTTTTTAACAATGACTATACTGTTACTTCTTTGCATTGGTTGGGTGGGGACATAGTGGTGATATCACCTAGCTTGTCTTTTGGTGAAACTAAAAGTGCTTTGGGTCCACTGTGTTTTTACAGTGGGATAGGTAATGCATGTTTGTTACCCTGTGATTAAAAACACCCCTTTTCTTAGCACCGAGGACACAGATGTTAAATGAACCATTATTATTCAGAACTTGACAACTCTGATACTGATTATGTGGCTAACACTGCTCCTTTGCCATCAGAGGTATTTGCATCTGAATGCCTACAGCCCCCAGTTATGTGGGTATCAGGAAAAAACAGTTACAATATTTTAAACTAAAGCATGAATAGAGACTTTTCCTCCCTTAATTTCACTTATTTCCTTCCCTTTAGTTATTAAAGGCTAGTCTACATGGTGTGACACTAAAGGTGTGACATTAATGCACATAAGTTACAATGCCTTAAACCTCTGTGTGAATGCTCTCTTTCAGAAGTGGCCTTAGTTTTGCACTGACAGTCAGGGCCACCATAGAAGATTGTAGGAGTGTTTCCCCTAAAAACTATTGATCATCAGGCCTTTTACTTGTTTTCAACATTTTTAAAGTTCAGGTGTCATCCACATTTGATGTTTTTAAGTACGAAGAGAAGGGGAGAAGCAGTGGAGCACTCCTCTTAGCTTTTCTGGTTGTTGTCCTGTGTAGAAAAGCATTTGCAATATTTCACAGGTATCAATTTTGACCCAAGAAAATTTCAATACATTGAAATGCAAGGTTAAAGGTTAAAATTTTAGGCGATCTCTTTCCTTCTCTTTGCCCTGCACTGGTCAGGACATCTTTCATGAGCCGGAGAATGAAGGCCTCATTGTGTCATGTGTAATGGGGCTGTTGGTGTCTTACTGAAAATTAGTGGGATTTTTTGGTTGGCCCTCTCCCAATATAAAAAAAAAAGGGGGGGGGAGGGCTGACTAGAACTCAGGAACCTGAGAATGACAGTCCCCAGGACCAATGGGGAGAGGGCAGTGCTCCAGGTCAGTCCGATTGACTGGGTAGGCAAGCCAGTGAGGGAGTCAGGAGCTCAGGGCCCGTCCTCTGTGTGAGCTGGAGCTGCCTGAGCCAGATCAGGGCAGAGAGAAGGAGAGAGCAGCAGCCTGAGCTGGGCTGGAGGCAGAGCAGCAGCACTAAGCCAGAAGAGCCAAGCTGAACTGGAGCCAGAGCTAGGGATCTGAAACAGCACAGACCAGCTGGGCCCATGGTGAGCCAGGGCTGAGCTACAGCAGGGAGCTGTGGGGCCAGAGTCAGGATAGCGGGTGCTGGCTGTACCACAAGTAACACTGCAGCCAAATGTGGTGAGCAGCTGGGGAGAGTGAGGGGGGAATCCTGGGCAGAGGGCCCAGTGCAGGGAGATGTTGCCAGACTGGAGAGGGCACGGGAACTAGGGTTGCCAGGCATCCGGTTTTCAACTGGACTGCCCGGTCGAAAAGGGGCCCTGGTGGCTCCGGTCGGCACTGCTGACCAGGCCGTTAAAAGTCCAGTCGGCAGTGCAGTAGGGCTAAGGCAGCTCCCTGCCTGCCCTAGCTATGCACAACTCCCGGTAGAGGCTGGTATGTCCCTGTGGCCCTTAGGCACAGGTATGATCAGGGGTGTGCTGCCCCTGTCCCGAGCGCTGCCTCTGCAGCTCCCATTGGTCAGGAGCTGCAGGGCAATGCCTGCAAGCGTGGGCAGTGCGCACCACGCAGAGCTGCTTGGCCGCGCCTCCGCCAGTCTGTCTAGGGTCCAGATATGGCGGCTGCTTCCTGGGAGCCTGCTTTAGCCCCGCTACTCCACCGACTGGGAGCCGCCTGAGCTAAGCGCTGTCTGGCCAGAGACTGAATCTCCTGCCCCAGGTCGGAACCCTCTTCTGCACCCTGACTCCCTCCCAGAGCCCGCACCTCCTCCTGTGTTGGAACCCCTCCCGCACCCTGAACCCCTCATTTCTGGCCCCACTCTGGAGCCCGCACCCCCAGCTGGAGCCCGCACCCACTCCAGCACCCCAAACCCCTGCCCCAGCCCAGTGAAAGTAAGTGAGGGTGGGGGAGAGCAAGCGACAGAGGGAGGTGGGGCTGGAGTGAGTGGGGCCAAGGCTTCAGAGAAGGGATGGGGGGTGGGGCAAGGGTGTTCAGTTTTGTGCACTAGAAAGTTGGCAACCCTAATGTGAACCCTATGGGAGGGCCAATATGGGGGAGAAGGGTCTTGCCACCTATAGCCTGAGGGCGTGTGGCCACCACCAGAGCAAGTATCTGACCTGTGGTATCAGCACAGTGCAGCCAAGGCCTGAGAAGGAGGCCTGGGATGTGTGAGAAACAGACTGTGAATGTTTATGGCTGTTCATGGTGTTCCCCATGCCCGTATGGTGGGATCCTTTGTTCCTTCAACCTTTTCTATTTTTTCCCCTTATTTTTCTCACAATTGCGGTTTAATAAATTGTATTTGGTTTGAACTTAATGTAGTGATCAGTGGGTCAGGGAAGTAGCTGGTGTGGAGAGAGAGCCCCAGACTGGGGACACCCCAGTGCCTGTCCTAAGTGAGCACAACAAGACTGTGGATTAAGCTCCCCCAGGAATCCTGGGTCCAGCCTTGTCAAGGTTACAAGGACTCTGCTCTGCACATAAGAGTGGAAGCGGAGTCCTTGAGGTCAGGCAGGCCACCATGTAAAGGGAATGGGAGTGGGGACTCAGATCCTTTTGCTCTCTGATTCCACCAGGGTAGTGTAGAAGCCAGGAAAGTTCCCTACAACAGCAGGATCACCCCCACTTACACTGGTAGATCCTGCTGTGCACACAGAGGGTTTTGGCCTAGCTGTACAGTGATCCACTCTATGAGCAATACATATGAAGTGGTGGCTCTCTTGTCCGATTAGAACTAACCAGTTGATCCATATTTTTGGTGCTCTAACTGTAAAGATTCCCCTTTGATCTCACCTCTCCAAAAATGTGCCAGGGTCCAAAATGGCATTAAAACTGTCCCCACAAATACTTAACCACCTGCATCCGTACCTATGTAATGGGGTTCATTGGTGCAAACCACCCCGTCAGAGGGGGGCATGTAGCCTATAAGATTAACCTGCTTGCTTGCACATATAATTTAATTTCCCCAATACTAATTTTTCCCTACTGTTACTCACACCTTCTTGTCAACTGTCTGTAATGGGCCACTTTCTTACCACTTCAAAAGTTATTTTTCCTCACTTGGTATCCTGCTGTTAATTGATTTATCTTGTTAGACTGATCTAACACTTGGTAAAGCACCCCCATCGTTTAATGTATTTATACCTGCTCCTGTATTTTTTACTTCATACATCTGATGAAGTGGGTTCTAGCCCACGAAAGCTTATGTCCAAATAAATTTGTTAGTCTCTAAGGTGCCACAAGGACTCCTCGTTGTTGTTTTTTATATCTATGTCTGGGACCTTTCACCCAGATAGCGAAGTCAACACACACACACACACATATGTCTGGGACATTTCACCTAGATAGATAGATAATGGTAGAATGGCATAGGGGGTTTCCAGGTCTGTACCCTCAAACTTAACAGGTACACCACAAGGAAAGACCCAAAATAACTGGGAGAATAAAAATAACGTGTGTGTGTGTGTATGATCTAATGTCATTAATATGTATATACATGTCCTCAATACGTACAAACATACTAGCTTGGGGATTAAGTGTACCCTAACATTTCTGTGGGTGAGAAATAAAGTTTGGGCATAGGAGGAGGGTTCAGACACCTGTGCCCTATAAAAAAGGGCCTTGCTAGAGAGGCTGTACTTGTTTTTCTTAGAACTTTCTAAGTTCCAAGGGGACTAGGCTAAGCTTGGTTTCCCTAAGCTTTTGTTTTTAATTTTGTGTATTAGGTTTTAATTTTAAGTTAGTTAAGTAAACTTTAAGTTAGCTTCAATAGCTCTAGATTCTTCTAAGCTTTGCACCTCTCACTCGAACCTGAACTGCCAAAGGTGAGGCTGGTCCTGTGTCTCTCACCACCAAGTTATCAAGGAAGGGTGTGAGTATATTAACCCAAGTTTTGTAACATATAATACCATATGTGTCTTTTGAATAGCAGTAATACAATTGTAACTTTGTAACACTGATTATTTTACTATTTAATTATTACTTTATTTATCTTAATAAAAAGTCTTTAAGGCTATATCGGTCTCAGTGTAAGCTTCCTGTCATACCCCTGAGGGTACTTTGTAAATTCTGTGGAGCCTAATTCGGGACAAGAACCTTATTATCTTCTAATCAAACAAATTGGCGAGCCTAAAACCGATACTATTCAAATTAATATTATTAACCTCCTAAATCAGGCAACAGACTGGTGAGCCAGGCATGTTATGCTTATATAAAAAGCACACAAGATCTTTTTATAGGGGTACAACATACAACAGGCAGGACACTCGAGGAGTGTGTGACAGGGATTCCGGGCATCTTTAGACCCCTGAGAAGTGAAGAGTTAGGCCTGGTCTACACTTGTGTGTGTGTGTGTGGGGGGGGGGGGGGGGGATTGACCTATGATACGCAACTTCAGCTACAAGAATAGCGACGTATCTTTGTTCGACTTACCTCGCGTCCTCATGGCACGGGATCGATTGCCGCGGCTCCCCCGTCGATTTTGCTTCCGCCTCTCGCCGAGCTGGAGTTCAGCAGTCGACAGGAGAGCAATCGGAAATCGATTTATTGCATCTACACTACACGCGATAAATCGATCTCCGATAGATCGATCGCTAGTAGTGTAGACGTACCCTTAGAGTTAGAGAGCACGATTGTGTGTCTTACTCACTCACTCTTAAGAACACAGGAACCTGATTTCCTGTGACTGCTTCTTGGCAGCGATTCCAGAATTTGCTGTTATGTACTGTGGTTTGACTTAGAGTTTTAGCTTAGAAGTTTTGAATTTAATCTTGCGAGATAAAGAGTTATAGTGTTATTATGTCAAGTGATATGCGCGTTTAAGGGGCTTTGTTGAAGGTTGAAGTTATAACAAATGGTACCGATAAGATATTAGCAGTAGCATCGGGCCCGATGACCCACACTGGTGGTGGTGTGGGGGTTAATAAATCTATGTATTAATTGCTGCCAAGAGGCCACAGTAACTCAGAACTTGTACTATTCAAGCTACCTTATTTCAGTCCCTTCAACTCTCCCGGACTGCACCTCTGATCCATCTGCCTCAGTTTCCCCAGCTGTTTGGCAGGTCCCGACAGAGGAAAAGAGACCTCTCAATCAGCTTCGAGGGAAGAGAGGGGAACGCGCCCCCACCTCTCTATCGTTTATTTGGGACTTATTGAACTAAGTGTAAAAAACGATTTGGGGTGTTGTTTCCTGTTGTTTCTGTGAAGGGACATCTTCAGTTTCAGAGTAAAGAACGGCAGAGTGTTCATTATATAGTTTATTACATAGGCTAGTCAATAGTGAAGTTTTAGAATTGAAATGAGTTCTATGTTGTGTGTTAAGATGAGTGGAGCAAGGGCAAGGGTAGAGTCTGTTGGAGTTACCCGCAGTATGGCTTTACAAAACTTTGCCAGAAAATACATTCAGAAACATGATGGAGGTTTAGTACAGCTGAGAAATAGCGAAATGATCTCTAAGCATTTTAACCCATGGGGTTTTGTAAGTGAGGTGTTTAATGTAGAAACAAAGCAAAAAAAGAAAAGGCTAAACTGGTGAAGGGAATAGCTGTTGAATGTCTGCTTGTGGCTTGTAGTTCACTGGGAAAGAAATTGAATAAAAAATTAGTTACTCAGAAAAGCCCAGCAAACTTTGGAGGAGGGAGGAAAGGTTATTCAGGATTTAACAAATCAGCTACATGTAGTGTCAAAGAAGCAGTCAGTACTTTTCCAAAAGAAGCAGGAGTTAAAGAAAAAGTTAAAACGGTGTAGGTACCAAATATAGGAAGCAGGAGAGGAAGCACATTGTTGGCAGGAGAGAGTGAATGTCAGCTTAAAATTACTGGACAGCTATAAATCAGACTGAGGTCGGCTGTTGAAAAGAATCGAAGAGTTGGAAAAGATAGAAAATGTGTTAGAGGAGGACAAAGAATCAGTTCCCATCTTTGAGCATTGGCCTGTTAACTCCAGGGTTGTGAGTTCAATTCTTGAGGGGGCCATTTAGGGATCTGGGGCAAAAATCTGTCTGGGGATTGGTCCTGCTTTGAGTAGGGGGTTGGACTAGATGACCTGCTGAGGTCTCTTCCAACCCTGATATTCTATGATTCTATTGGCATGGTGAAACCGACGAAGATAGAGAAACCTGCAGGGCCAGTTACTAAAAGTAGGGCGAGAGAGTTAGTTCAGGCTGATACAGTACCTTTAGGAGCGGAGTTGGAGATTGAGTCTCAGAAGCCACCGGGAGAGTCAAAAGAGGAAGTTAGCAGTGCAGCAGCTACCAGCAGTCTGCAGATTTAAAAAAAAGGAATTCCTAGGGTGGCAACACAAGAGGTGGAGTTGAATGTCATCACAGAGAAGGCGACTAGTGATGTAAAGGATAAGGTGAGCAGAGCAAAGGGGGAGGAAATATCCTCTCCTCTGTTAGGGTACGTCTTCACTTACCGGAGGGTCCGGCGGCAGGCAATCGATCCCGGATCGATCCCGGAAGTGCTCCCCGTTGACGCCGGTACTCCAGCTCGCCGAGAGGAGTACGCGGCATCAACGGGGGAGCCTTCCTGCCGCATCTGGACCACGGTAAGTTCGGACTAAGGTACTTCGAATTCAGCTACGTTATTAACGTAGCTGAATTTGCGTACCTTAGTCCGAAGTGGGGGCTTAGTGGGGACCAGGCCTTAGTGTCCTCCCCTGATAGTGAAGAGGGAGTGCCTTTAGAGACTGTAATTGTTCAGGGACTAGAAGATGCGGTGTCACAAATGACACAAGTAGCTAATGCCTGTGATGTAGTAATCTCTAGGTTACAACAGAGAAAGATACAACAACCAAGGGATGCAATTCCTGCTCCTCCACCCAATGTTACATTGGCACCATATAGATCAAGAGACCCAGCCCCTTTGGGTGGACACTTATTGGCATTTGGGAAATCATCAACATTGCCTAGGTCCCTAGAATTTTGTGAACCCTCTACAAACCCTTGGTATATGCTGGTATTACCTGGTGTACCGGTAGAACACCCTACTGCATCAGATCTTAATGAACTGAAAGATGTCCTGTGTCCGTGTGGAGATGCCTTGAGTGTAGGATGTAGAGGTTTTATGGAAAGTTACCCTGCTCATCCAGGATTATTTCCAGAGGAAAGTTCTAATAGCTCCGAGGGGAAAAATGTGAATTGGGGAGAAAAAGTCAAAACATAAAAATTATAGATTCAAGCTCAAATAAAAGCCTAAATCCCGATCCGGAGAAAAGATCCTCAAATTCTAATTCTGATTGCCATGTAGCAGTTGTTACAGATACTAGATCTGGTATTGGGAATGATGGAGGATTTTTCGGTTGCAATGCATGCACAACATGTACAAAAACCAGCAAAAGTGTTTGGCTTACCAAGAAAAGATTGGGTTAAAATCTTACAACTCCTCACAGTGAATTGAGCATTCTGGAGTACTTTGCCACCTGAGTTTAGGGTAGGAGAGAGATCTTTTAAAGAGACAGTAGCCTTATTGGAACATAATCCACATCCGGGACAAGCTGAAGTGGCCATCCTGTCTAACCTAAAGCAGATACCTAATGAGTCCCCCAATCAATTTCACCTGCGGTTAAGTGCAGCATGGCACAGTCACATAAAAGAGAAAACAGATAAGCCATCATATGGTAGTTTGTTGGTCAATAACTCTCTTAACCTTTTCCTGAAAATGGGGAACATGCATATAAATGATAGCACTTCTTTAAAGAAGGCATTAGCCTTACTGGCCAAGGCATATTCTCAGGGAGGCCCTGAAATAGGTCAGCGTGGAGTTGCAATACTTCAGGAACCACAAGCTAATCCCACCGTGAGTATTGGGGGACCCCCATGGTTAGGCTGAGGTGTTCCTAGATTCCCTAGGTACCAGTGTTGGCAAAATGACCCTAACCCACGTAATAATCCTGGAGCTTCAAGTGGGCGTGCCCCTCGACAGGGTTATGTGTTTGGACCCCTTGTAGGGGCCCGGGACCGTGTTCCTCTCTTTGCAGATGCCGCCCAGAACAATTCATGCCTGCAGAGATCCAAGTCACTGCCTCCCCATTTAATTTGGCACACCAGTGGCACTCAATTAAATAAAATAAAAATGGATACCTGCCTGCAAAATCTGCAAAAACATTTAAATCAGGTCCATTTGCAGGTAGCAGCTAAATTGGGACAATCCAAACAAAAGGCAAAGGCTTACTTTAATAAAAACAAAAACAAAACAAAAAAACATAAAAGGTTGAAAACCAAGTAATGCTGTTATCATATAAAGCACTGGAGCCTGGGCTGTGTAACCAATGGATTGGACCCTTCCGTCATCAATAAACTCAGTTCAGCAGTGCATAACATTAAAAGAAGAGAAGGCAAGTGTAATAAAAACAAAATCTACCATGCTAATCAGTTAAAGCTCTATCAATCATTCAGGTCACAGAAGCAACTTCCTCCTCAGAACTTAAATAAACAGCATCCAACATAATCACCACAGCTGAAGTCCAGCAAATTGCAACCATAAAAGAAACACTAATATTTCTAATTTACTACTCCCTTATCATTGCTCTAAGGGTAAAACTAAGCCAAAATCACAAATTTGGAACGAAACTGTTACAACCCCATAAAACCAGACTACACTGTTGTGCTCAATTGCCTAAGCATGTAAAACAAAACATACCAACACAAAAGGAACGAACTATTATACTCAACCCAAAACTTATCCACAGTCCTCTACACCAGGTTAAGGAAATTAAAGGGAAAAATGTCACCTTTAAATATCAATTGGTTAAAGTAATCTTGTTGCCATCCAATGGCTGGAAAAACATTTGGCCTTTTAAATAATAACTCAAAGGGGGAAGAATGTAAAACGTATACCTCCTCACCAACAAATTCAACTTCCCTAAAACACAGAATACCTTATAAAACTTACAAATGGCTTTTTTTTTAATAATCTAATAATAGTGTGTGTGTGGGGGGGGAGTTTAACCTTATCTAAACTTAAATATAAAAATAAAGAACAATATAAAATGCTCATTATAGCTAATTTTCAAACCAAATCAGAAAGCAAAAAAGTGTACTAAATGTTACATTTCAACTTTAGGTTCAAAATCCAAGTATTAACTATAATTATAATAACCCAATACCAAATAATGTAACTTGTCCAATAATAAACCCAGACCCTGATTCTGGTCTCACCACAACACCCATAATAGAAAAAGTAATCAGGTTCAGTTTATGCATATTCCTGTAGTGTTAAATTTGTATCTAGAAAAAATTAGCTATTGTCAGCATACCAAAGTGGCTTCCTTTTTCTCAGTACAACTTGGGCTGCAATTTTATTCACATCAACAAGTGCAAAATATTGTTCTGTTGGGAATTAATAATAAATTCCATAAACCACATACCTCTAGAAGAAAGCGTAGCTTAAATCTCCTTAAAAGTTTAAAATCCCTAACAGAACTATTTAATTCAAAAGTGTCAATTTAAAACCAAGCGAATATTTAAATCCAATGTTACAAAAAATGAAAAAAATTGTCACAGAAAAAGCAATTTACTGTTCATAATATGCATAACATAACCCAACTATTTAATAAAACCCAACATAAAATTAATCAGCTAATCGCTTAAAACAATAATCAGCACAGGAATCAACACTTAAAAAAGATTATATGCTCCGCATATGGAAAATACGTTGTAAATGTAATCACTAATATATTACAATCCTTAAAATTAAGAAAGGTTCCTAACTTAATTAAAAATGAGCAACTGTTAAGTTGGTACTGTCCCAAATGTTTTCAAACGCTGAAAAAAAAACCCCAAACAAACCCCAATCCGCATGTTTAAATTCATGCCGGCATTTATCAGTGGGTGCTATTAACAAGATGGGATCTGTAACACCTCACCCTAACCAAAACTGTTGTTCTTTTTCAAAAAATTGTATAATGGCACGATCCTTGTATGTCTCATTCACAGTCTCATTACCAGTATTTAACCCAGACAAGGATGTGTACTGGCAATTGGTAGCTGTCCATTCTATAGGTCACCTCAAAGGCGACATCTGTAGGAAACACGTTAATGTACCTCCCTTGGTGGTCTATCACACTCTAACTCAAACCTGAAAATTACCACAGATGGCCTGTTGCTCTAAAAAAGGGCCTCCGTATATCTGTAGGTGTAACGTGTTTAAGACAATCACTGTTCTGTGTAAACTGCAGAATTTTTTTTTACAAAATTCATCATCATGCCTGGTAAGGCTGACCAATTAAAAAACTCCAATAAAAAGGGTAACCTATGCTAAAAATAGCCATTTTTGCATGGTTACCAATCCAAAGAGGTACCAATATGGTTCCTTAAAGTGTCTTGTCACAAAACCAAATTTTTGTTTTACTCCAAAGCAACCCACTTTAATAGGAAATCAAGCTATTTCCCCTATTCCCACTTTTAAAAACATCACCATTAATTCCAGTCCAACCCAGCCTATCAGGATTTAACTATCCAAAGTACACCCACCTTTCTTGTCTACATTCCCCCACTAGAGTTACAGTTAAAGTCATTATTGGCCTGTAAAAAAAACTCACCTCATACAAATTACTAACGATATGGACAAAGCCAAATAAAGCTACAAATAAAGTGAGTTGTAAGTTCTTATCTTTATTAACATCAGGTTCAAATGTGATTTTTTTTTTGTAGCATCCAATCAAATAAGATTTGAAAATCCCAATTTTGGGATGAGGAATTTGCAAACCTTAAAACACAACCAACTACCTTTTTCTTTTTTCTGTTTCTCCAGCAGCGAGATTGCAAGTAAGAGTCAGCACACGAGACAGAACTGCATTTTCTGTCTGTCTTGTTCTTACCTCTCCCTTTTCTGTGCATTTGTCTTGTTCTGTCTTCACGGACACGAGAGCAGACTTTAAAAAAGAAACAGCAACTTCAGCCCATTTCAACTAACTTCTTCTCTTCCCCCACAAAAAGGAAGGTTGTTACCATCCTTAGCACCATCTAAAAGATTCCTTCCCCCTCTTCTAAAAACTCTCTACAGCTAAAGGAAAATGGAATAAGGGATATAGTTGAAATGAAAGCCTTGCTTCATACTTTACATTTCAAATTGCTTAATTGTTTTTTCTTTTTTTCCTCGGTACCTTTAGTAAAAGGTTAAAAAAAGTTTTTAATGCTGGTTGTTGACTTAGCACTAAGCAAGCTGAGGGTTACTGGCCTAATGTATACGGGGAAGCTGCAGACATGGGGGAGGGTTAGCTCAGTGGTTTGAGCATTGGCCTGCTAAACCCAGGATTGTGAGTTCAATCCTTGAGGGGGTCATTTAGGGAACTGGGGTAAAAATCTGTCTGAGGATTGGTCTTGCTTTGAGCAGGGGGTTGGACTAGATGACTTCCTGAGGTCCCTTCCAACCCTGATATTCTATGATCTCAATTTTACTTAAATTTTTGACACAGTCCCACATAACATTATCATAAGGAAACTAGGGAAATGTGATCTAGATTAAATTACTATAAGGTGGATGCAAAAATTATTGACAGCCCCTACTCAAAGAGTAATCATCAATGGTCCGCTATCAAAGTGGGTGTGTGTATCCAGTGGGGTTCCGCAGGGATCAGTCCTAGGTCCGGGAGTATTAGGAAAATCTTTCTAACAAGATGGGTAGTTAAGCTCTGGAATAATCTTCCATGGAAAGTGGTGGAATCCCTATCAGTGGAGGATGTAAAAACAGGTTGGACAAACACCTGTCATGGATGGTCTAGACGGTTTACTTGGTCCTGCCTTAGCCCAGGAGACTGGACTAGATGACGCTTTGAGGCCCCTCCCTGCCCTACATTTCTATAATTCTATGAAATGCAAGTGAGAAATTAAAAGATCTTATGTTATGCTTAGGTAGTTTTATTTTTGGCATGTATAACCTTGCAATTCCAATTGTGAATGCAAAGTCAGACTAACCTCCATACAATTGGAGTATTAATTACATTCAACAAGGAATTTTGGGGTTATTTATTGGAACTGTCCCTTTATGTTTTGCTTCTGTAAAGTTTAGTTTAAGGTAAACATCTTCCAGGCAAAAGAAACAGTGAAAAAGCAAGAGCACCAGCTACACTTCTGGGGGTGCGGCCAAAAGTTGGTTGTACTCTAAAAGAGGCACTAAGGCCTGGTCTCTACTTAAAACTTATGCCGGCGTCGGTCTGTCAGTCAGGGCTGAAAAACCACACACCCTCAGTAACATGGCTGTGCTGACAAAACCCCCAGTGTGAACACAGCTATGCTGAAAGAAAAATGCTGCTAGCAGCATAGCTAATGCTGTTCGGGGAGGTGTTCAGTTGCCATCAGAAACACTTCTGTCAGTGTACATTGCCTCCGCACTAGGGGGCTATGCTGGGCTCCAGCACAACCTTTCTAGTGTAGACATATTGTAACTTTCCTGACCGTCCCTAGGAGGCTGTGGAAGTGAGAGTGACAGACCGCATTGCTTTTAAACTAGTCAGTGTAATCTAAATTTCTCCCTAGCTGAAATGGGAAATTAAAGATTGCTGCCCACTGGCCAATGTCTTTAAACAAATGCACCACGGGAATTTGTAAAGATTTAGTCCATACCTTGGTTATACTAGCATGGTTTGGAAATTACTACCCGTTAAGTAAGAGATGGCTTAGGAAACAGGCACCCTTGTCCAAATGATCAATGTGAAATGTAAAATAAAGTGTGTCCTCAGTGTTGAGGGTCAAAACTTTTTTTGATCTAAATGTGACAAATACATCTTGAACCATGAAGCTGGACACAGGTAAATCATATATACTGTCTCTCTCATTTAACAAGAAACAGAGAACAGATGGTTTTCTGGGTATTTTCATGTTACTTCAGAGTTCAGCATCTTCCTATGACAAGGCTTTGTCTGACACAGAGGCCGAAGGTAACCTAACAGTTCTGATATGATGATGAGTGGAGCTCCTTATGGGAAAAGCACTCAATTAAATCAAACTAGAGCTAATCTCTCACTACCAAAAAGACAAGTGCACTGGAAAATGTAGAGCACGGGTATAAAGCTTTGTTTGGGTCTAAAAGGGGTCTTGAAAGAGGAACAGTTAAATCTGGATCTGGTCGAGGTTCAAACAAAAAGATTTTCATTAAATAAAATTCTGTTAACTCAGACTCATGAGAAAATTGGATACCCCTTTGAGTGATGCCCCTCAAATGTGGAGGGATTATGTTACAAGGGAAGCTCTTTGTGGAATCGAATGTCACTTTTCTCTCTCTTTGTACAGCACCCAATACAATGGAATCCTGGCCCATGACTAGGACTCCTGGGCTCTAGGGTAATACCAATAAATAATAATAATGTTAATTAAAAAGCATAAAAAGAGCCACCTACCTGCAGGAGTGCAATTGTGATCTGATATTCCTAGGTGCCAGGACCAGTCAAATAAAAGGTAGAATTGAGGTAACGTCACCTGAGTTCAGAAAGGGTTCACTAGGAAGAAAAAAGCAGCACGGGAAGGAAGAAGGTTTGGTTTAGGCAGAAGGCTACAAGGAAGAAATACAAAATTGAGGGATCTCTTCTAGTCATCAAAGGGCAGAACCCAACTGATATTGGTGAAAACTGGAAGATGGAAATGTGGGGGGACACAGAGCCCCTTTCTTGTGTGTGGCAGGCCCATTGGCTTTCAATAACTCTGTTTAATAGAGAATCTGAGAGCCACTTGTCACTGCCCCTCAGATGCTACCTTTGTCCCTCACACAGAGCTAACAACATCTATGTTTCCCAGGTCTCAGTTTGTGTGATCAGAAGAGAAGGGATTTCTGGGACGATGGAGCCCCTGTCCAGCTCAAGGTCTCAGAGGTTCCACCGCCCAGGACCACAACTGAGCTGTGACCTCAGAGAGAAGCTGCAGTATTCACAGCAACTAGGTAATAAGTTGTGTGTGGAGATGCATGTGATGTTGGGGAGCATGGATAGCACAGCAGGGAGGGGAGTCCCCAAGGCAGCCTGCATGAAATCATCGGAACAGCATTTGGTTGTCTAGTGGCACATGGAGGCTGGGTGAATCCCTGTTCGTAATAGAGTCGTGAGGTCCAGGAGCATATGTGTCTGTGTGGATCCCTCTAACGGTATCTTTGTAATCCTTTAGATCTTCCTGCGTCCTATTTGTTTGTTCCTTATGATAAGGGGAATGAAGGAGACCAGGATATGGTGGCCTCGCTCCATAGGTTCGGCTGTATGGTGAGTTGTGAAACGGTCCGCACTGTTCCTCCTCCTGGGCCATGCTGCTTCCTTGTCTGTCCTCGCTCATTCCTCTCACCTCCTCCCGGCTCCTCCATTGCTCAATGGTCTTTCCAACTTTTTCTTCCCCATCAATAAAATAATCACACCCTTTTCTTTGGGAGGTGCCTTGTGCATGTGGAGCTTCTCCAACATCCTGGGTAGCTCACTTCATGCCCCTCCCGTTGGTCAGGATTCGCCCCTGGCAGTTCATCCCACGAATGAGTGGTGAGACTATTGCAGGAAAAGCATGTGCTGAATGGGGCTCCCTTGTGGCTCCAGGTGCTTGCTTGAGTGGCCTGGGTTGGGGCTAAGAGCCCTGTAGGGATGGGCAGGCTGAGTCTGGCATCTCTTGCTGAGTGGAGGAGGTTGGGAGAGTGGGAAATGGGATTCCTTCCCCTCCTCCAATGCTGCGTTGATGGTGATGGCTCTGCCCTTTGCTGCTCAGCTTGTGTCTGAGTGGTGGGATTGTGGCCAGACCAGACAGGTGCTGAGTGGGGGACCCATGTCATTTCAGATGCCAGTGATGTTTGAGGAGGTGGCCGTGTACTTCTCTGAAGATGAATGGGCTCTTTTAGATGAAAAGCAGAAGGAACTCTACAGAGATGTCATGCAGGAGAATTATGAGACTCTCCTCTTGTTGGGTGAGCAGTTGCTATTGTCCCCGTAGTGTAGACATGGCCTAAATCTTTTATAAACTATATGAATTATGTCTTTCCCCTTCAGCAAAGAACATCTTGGAATGTTCTTTGTAGTTAAGTGATCGACGAATACTTAACATGTTGTGATGCATGTACCTCTTTCCAATGAGCAGAATTTCTGATTGCTAAACCAGATGTGCTATCCCAGATGGAGCGAGGGGAAGAGATGTGGCTCCCAGATCTCCAGGGCTCTGCGGAAAGGGAAATCTCAAGAGGCACTAAGACAAGTGAGGAATGAGTGACACCAATTGAGAAACTATCTGGGGCTTGGAAAAGCTGGGATCCCAGCAAACCCACTGAGTCCTCTCCCTGTTCTGTCCCATCTCATCTGACTCACTATTATGTCCTGTCCTCATGGCAGGTGTCACTCCTGGCTCCCAATCGTCCTGCCTGATCCCTGGCAGAAGCCTTTTCCTCCCTCAGCCTTTTTCTTAGGGCTCAGATGAGACTTTGAGGCAGAACTCACCCCTCCTCTGCAGGGCCGGCTTTAGGAAGTGCGGGGCCCAATTTGAACAGTTTCGACGGGGCCCCGACAGGGATGACTAAAAAAAAAAAACCACGTTAAAAAAAACACGTGGGGCTTGTACTCACTGGGCCGCACTCCTAGTCTTTGGCGGCGGGTCCTTCACTCGCTCCGGGTCTTTGGCGGCACTGAAGGACCCGCCACCAAAGTGCCGCCAAAGACCCGGAGCTAGTGAAGGACCCGCTGCCAAAGACCTGGAGCGCCGCTGGGTGAGTAAAAATTAAAAAGGTGCCTCTAGCCAGGGAAGGGATTCTCTGCCACTTGCCCCCCACTCTGGGCGACCCTGCCACTGGGCGCGGGGCCCTCTTAAGCGCGGGGCCCGATTCGGGGGAATTGGTGGAATTGGCCTAAAGCCGGCCTTGCTCCTCTGCCACTTGGTGGAATATACTTCCTGCCTATCAGGTTCTGTTATCAATGATTAATCCCTTTACCGCCCCCTCTGTTCCCAGCACATGCAGTGAATCCCATCTGGATTCTCTCTCCCAACAGGTACCAGGGCAGCAAGTGAAAACAAGGAGGAGAGTCCCCAGCAGGAAGGGGCTGTGGGAGTGAAGATGCACAGGATGTTCTCAGGAAGACCGCAGGGCCCTGATGGGGCTGATGTCAGCAAGTGTCAGGACAGAATGGGGCGGCAGAGAGGAGACTCTCCAGGCAGGAGTAAATCTACTCACAGCAAAAGAGGCTTGAGGAAATCCACAGACACCAGCGTCCACCCGGTAACCCATATTGGGTTGACACCAAATACCATCAATGAACTGGGGGAAAGAGTCAGTATCACCTCTCTTCTTATTCAACATTATCAGCAAACTAGTGCAGAAAAGAGTGCCGTCAGGTGTAGTGAGTGTGACAAAAGCTTCACTCAACAAGAATACCTTCAGATACATCTGAAAATTCACAGAAGGGAGAGACCCTATAAATGTAACAAATGCAAGAAAAGATTCAGACACAAGACAAGCCTTGTTCTTCACCGTTACACAGTCCACAAGTCAGAGAGACCCCATAAATGTCCAGACTGCGGCCAGCTCTTTATTCTGAGAGAGAGATTTATTCAGCATCAGAGAATCCACAACAAAGAGGCATCTAGAGGATTCAACGATGGGATTGTGAGTGAGAACAGGGACAAGAATCCCCAGAAGAAAGGGTCTGCGAGAGCAAAGCCAGACATGATGTTGTCGGGGAAACCCCAGTGCTCTGAGTGGGGAGATGCCAGTGAGAGTAGGGGCAAGGTGAGACAGCAGCACAGAGACCCTCCAGACTCGAGACAAAGTAAATCCACTTGCAGCAAAACAGGCTTAAGGAAATCCAAAGACACCAGCACACAGCATACAGACTGCATGGGGAAGAGACCAAATACAGACACTGAACTTGGGGAAATTTTCAATGACTGCTCTCTCCTGATTAAGCATCATCAAACTGGTGCAGAAAAGAGTGCTTACAAGTGTAGTGAGTGTAGGAAAAGCTTCACCCAAGAAAAATACCTTCAGATACATCTGAGAACTCACAAAGGAGAGAGACCTTATAAATGTAAAGAATGCGGGAAAAGCTTCAGTCGGAGTTCAGTGCTCAAAGATCACACCATGAGTCACAGAATGGAACAACCTTATAAATGTACTGAGTGTGGGAAAAGATTCAGAGCGAAGACAATCCTTGTATATCATCGTTACATAGTCCACAGGGTGGAGAGACCCTATAAGTGTCCATACTGTGGCCAGCAATTTGTCCTAAGAGAGAGACTTGTTCAACATCAGAGAATCCACAAAGAAGAGGAACCTAGAGGATTTAATGATGGGATCATGAGTGAAGATGAAGCTAAGAATCTCCAGCGGGAAGGGCTTGCAGGAGCAGAACCACAGAGGACATCATCGGGGAGACCCCGGGGTCCTGAGCAGGTAGGAGGCTGTGGAAGTCAGGGCATGGCACGAAGGCAGCAGAGACGCCCTGCAGGCAAAAGAGGCAGTATATCTAATCAACGCGAGAGAGATTCCAAGAAATTGAAAAGCACCATCGCCCACCAGGGCACCAACACCGGAGCACAAACAAGCACAAATGGTGACAATGAGAAAAGCTTCAGTAGCAACTCAGCTCTTTCTGTGCATCAGAAAACCCACCTGGAAGAGAAACGTTACAGCTGTGCTGAATGTGGGAAAAGCTACCACCAGCATGCTCACCTTCGAAGGCATCAGAAAAACCATACCGGAGAGAGACCCTATGTATGTGCAGACTGTGGAAAGAGCTTTGTGTACAGGTCAATACTCAGCAGACATGAAAGGACCCACAAAGAGGAGAAAAACTATAGCTGTACTGACTGTGGGAAAAACTTCAGCGAGTACTCATACCTTACTATGCATCAGAGAATCCACAGGGAAGAGAGACCCTATCAGTGTCCCGACTGCGACAAAAGCTTCAGGCTGCGAGGACACTTTACCAGTCACTGTAGAACCCACACAGGGGCTAAACCTTACAAATGCACTGAATGCGGGCAAGGCTTTGGGCGGAAATCAACCCTGACTAAACACATGAGGATCCACACCGGAGAGCGGCCCTATAAATGTGCGCAGTGTGAGAAAAGCTTTCGTCAGAAGTTCGCCCTTTCCCAGCATCAGTTAATACACCAGGGAGAGAGGCCTCACAAATGTACTGAATGTGGGAAAATCTTTCTTCAGAAGTCCCACCTTACCGCGCATCAGTCTGTGCATCGGGGAGATAGACCTCACAAATGTACTGAATGTGGGAAAAGCTTCAATGACCGATCAAATCTTCTTAAACACTTGGCAAATGTCCACTTAAAAAAGAAACCCCATCCAGCAAATGTAACTTCAGATTAAATAGATCTACAATTGTAATGATAGAAAATAATGGGCTGGTACTTTTTTGATTCTGGTGAGACACGTCTCCACTCATACTTATTCTAAAATACAAGGTTTAAGGAGGATGGGTTGGTAGTATCGCCTTATTTATGATCATGGGAGTGAGATGTCGGAGGGGGACAAAGCTGATGAAGAGAGGAACTGATCTGTCAATGGGTTTTGGGGATGGTTAGTGGGAATTTCAAGGGAGTGGAGTTGAATTTTGGAAGCTGAGCAGCGGTGTGCCATCTATGGATGCAATACATGGATTGCATTCTCATGTGAGCCCTGAATATGACTTCCTGACTGGCTGTGCCAGTGTGACGATTCCATCCAGCCCCTGAACACACTACAGAACAAAATGGCATCCTCCACACATTGCGAAGACACGGGTATTTAACATGGCACTCTACAAATGGATTAAAACCTGGTGAATTGAGATGTCTCAATCTGTAACTGTAAACAGGGAATCCTCATTGAGCAGGTGTGTTTCTAGTGGGGTCCTGCAGAGATCCATTCTTGATCTGCTGCTATGTAACATTTTTATCAGTGACCCGGAAAAAAAACAGAAAATGATCACTGATAAAATTTGCAGATGACACATAAATTGGGGGAGTGGTAAATAATGAGGAGGACAGGTCACGGATTCACAGTGAACTGGATCACTTTGCAAGCTGGGCAAAAGAAAACAATACGCATTTTAATGTGGCTAAACGTAAATATATACATGTATGAATATAGGCTATACTTAAAGGATGGGGGTTTCTATCCTGGGAACGTGGGACTCTGAAAAAAAAACGTGGGGTGTGGTGGATAATCAGCTGAATATGAGCTCCCAGTGCAATGCTGTCTCCAAAAAAGCTCATGCAATCCTGAGATGCATAAACAGGAATCTCGAGTAGGAGTAGAAAGGTTATTTTATCTCTGTATTTGGTACTGAGGCAACTGTATTTTTGTTAAACATTTCTCAGGGTTTATCTACTCTGGAAGTTGTACTGGTATAATTTTGCAAGTACGGTTATAATGGCATAACTTCCTGTGAATAAGTTTGTCAACCTGGAGAGTTACAGAGGCATAATTACACTGGTATATTTTATGCCAGTTAAATTCCACGTGTAGGCAAGCTCTTAGCGAGAGCAGTTTTCAAGGTAACAGGTGAACAGGAGTAAGTCAGCCTTACCCCACCCTCACAACAGCTTTCTACCATGCACTAACTGGCTATAGCATTATTGGCTAAAGATACAGCTCACTTTCAAAGGCATATGGTTAATAATGGGATGCCAACAAGTGCATCTTCACCTGGATCTTCCATCCCTAGCAGTTCAGTCTATTCCAAGTGGGTAGGCACACCGTGATTTTTCTCCTGTAAGGCAAGTACCCCAACTGGGCCAGTGTAACTGGTAATGCAAGTGCTACTCCCTCCCTGAGCTGTGCATCCCATAGTCCATTGAAGGTGTCTGGAAAAAGTACTCATAATCCTTGGTGCAGGGACCTGCTACTTATCCTGTATGGAATAGTTGCCTGAAAGGTTTCACAATTTACTCCTAAAACACACAGTTGGGCAGAGTGCTGGGTATGACCTGGAAAACAGAAAATGCCCTGTTAAACTTACAACCAATTAAGCCTGAGTGTGATTGGTTAGCTTATGAGACAAAGTCCCCTAAGGCTTTGCAGGTATGCAAAATGTATAAAGGATATGTGTGACCGATTGCTATGCTTGCTGGTGAAATAAGGAATGGAGAGGTACTGAGACTGGTCTGTTTGCAGATGTTTTAACCATTAATTGCAAGTCCTAAATGTTTTGCTGTGTAAGGGAGATGAGTGGTATGAACAAGGAAGTAACTAGGTTGAAAACAACTGGAGTATATGTGACGGTATAAACAAATTGGAACAGACACAGGTATTGACACTTAGATAGGTCAGAAAAGATTTTACGGCTTGCCTTGGGACAAGAGTCCCATGATGCTTTGCAGTTAACAAAGCTATCTAGCAAGGAATGGAATTTTACAATGCAGTAACTGATGACATATTTTATATAAGATATATTTTTGCAATGTACTAACCACAACATATTTGCAAGATATGTAATGAATAAAAATGTCCAAAAAAGGCCATAAACCATGATTAACTACTTGGTGTTGAAACACTTGGAAAATTACAAGGAAGAGGGAACTGAGGAAAGAGCCTTAAGGGCAGGTTTACACAACGGGGCTAAGTCGACCTAAGTTATGCAGGTGACGTACCTTCGGTGAACTTATTGTGTCTACACCGCACTCTGTTAACGGAAGAAACTCTCCCATCGACTTATCTTATACTTCTTGTTCCACTGAAGTACCAGAGTCGACGAGAGAGCAATCGGGGGTTAATTTAGCGGGTCTTCACTAGACCCGCTAAATTGACCCCCGGAGGATCGATCGTGCATGTTGATCCCCCGGTAAGTGGAGACAAGCTCTAAGATATGGGAAAGTATGCACTAGGAGGAGGCAATAAATAAGGGTTGGAATGTTGAACTAAGAGGAGTTACCAGGGTATAACTACAACAAGAAATCATAAGAAAGTAAGACCATTGGCAGACAGGATCCAGACTGTCTGAAACTACAGAGAAGGCCATCTACAGTTGTGAGTAATTGTATGTGCTGTCTTGACTGTTTAATAAATTCATTCAAAGCTGACTTGTTAACCAAATCTAAATTTAAGAGAAGGCTATTCATTAAATATATAATCACAATTAAAATTCCTATCCATTATTAGTCATTTATTAATTATTGGTTGATTATCAACACAAGAAATATGTAAACTACAGTCACCGAAAGACTGTTCTCTACACTGGTAATGTCTGACCTTTCTGTATTATGCTGTTTTATTGCTAATCAATAAAGTGATTGAGCCGAGGTATCTGAGGTCTCATTAACTGATGACAAACTTAACCAGCAACCATCTCAAACCACTTACAAGATCACATTTCTAGCTGTAATGGGAATGGGGCCTAATAGTGACTGGATTTCATAAGGATGGAGGACAGTGTCCCAGAAGTGTGAGGCATTAAGGGGAAGTGACTACAGATCAAAGAAGATCTTTTCATTTCTCAATAGACTGATTTAACAAAAGTAGCACTACTTTACACTGTTAACTCTGTGTGCTATTAATTAAACATGAATGCCCCAGTGAGGGTGGGTGTGCCTATTATGAAACAGTGAGTTTGTGTATTTCTTTGGTTGTGCTGGGGACTGTTTGTGACACGGTAGGTCACAACCAAAACACCCCCATGGCTCCTAGTACTAAGGAACACATTGCTTTTTCTCTGGAAGGTTGTGGGGGTAAATCCCTTGTTCCTGAAGAATTTCTAAGGGGATCCATTTTTGCTCAGCTGCCTGCTCCCTCCCTCTCACTGGGAAGAGCTGGGATCTGAGCCCCCGCTTCTTTTACCCGTCTGCAAAATCAATTCTTTCTTCTTTCATCAACTGCCATGGCGTTGTTCAGTCTCAATAGCCACATCAGAGCAGACCAGTCGTTCAGCTAGTCCTGTGTCTGACAGCGGCCAGCACTACACACTTGGTTGGAATGTGCAGGAAACCCCGTAGTGGACAATTAGGGGGAAATCTGTCCCTAGCAAAAGTTTCTGCCTAATCCTGTCAACCAGTTGTTGGTTTGTGCCCTGAAACAGATTCCTCATCTATACATTATATATTAGTTCAGCTAGTGTAACTCTGGAGGTTCTCATTATATCTGTTTCTATCTGATCCTTTTTCAAAATTCCATGAGTTCCAAGTCTCAGTGCGATCTAGTGGAAATGATTTCCATATGTTTATATATCTATATTTGAGATAATCTGATCTCCTGTATATCACAGGCTATTACATTTCACCCAGCTACCCAATAACCTCTGTTTGCCTAAAGAACACCTAGAACGGCATCCAGCCTTGATCTGAAGACCTCAAGAGAAAGAGAATCCACCACTTACCTCGGAAGTTTGTTCCAGTGGTTAATCACCCTCACCTTTAAAACTTGGGAATTTATTCCTAATTCAAATTTGTTTTGCTTCATTTTGCAGTCATTGGCAGTGGCTCTTCCTCCATTCCATTAAACAGCCCTTTAGGACCCAGCATTTTCTCCCCTTAAAGACATTTAAATTGTAATCAAATCACCTGACCTCTGAATCTTTTTGAGAAGCTGAACCCATTGAGCTCTCTAAGTGTCTCACTGTGAGGTATTTTGTCAAGCCCTGTGATCATTTTGTGGCTCCTCTCTGTACCCTCTCTCCAGTGTTTCAATATGATTTGTAAAATGTGACTACAAGAACTGTACACAGTATTATAGTATCAGTCTCACCAATAAAAAGCAACAGAGGGTCCTGTGGCACCTTTGAGACTAACAGAAGTATTAGGAGCATAAGCTTTCGTGGGTAAGAACCTCACTTCTTAACACGGCTACCCCTCTGATACTTAGTCTCACCAATGTGATACACAAGAGTAAAATCACTTTCGCCCTACTTATTACTCCTCTGATTACACATCCAAACATCACATTAGCCCTTTTCGCCACAGGATCACAGGGGGAGCTCATGTTCAGATGTCTGTCAACTGTGACCCCTAAATCCTTTTCCGAGTCACTGCTTTCTAGGATACAGTGGCCCATTCTGCAGCCAAGGCCAGCATTCTTAGTTCTTAGGTGGATGACCTTGTTTTAGACCTGCAATAGAGGTCTCCCTACGGGATGGGGAGCAAGTAGACACTGGATGCAGTGTTGGTATATAATACTCTAAATGCTCTTTATTGATTACAAAACAAACTTTTCTCACTCTACATTCATACCCCAAACATACTATACCAGAGTCCAAAGGTCAGAATAGTCCCAATGGTCAGTTGAGGTTCTTTCCATCAGGAGAAGATCCTAAGATGCTGGGAGCCGGCAAAAACCACATCTATATCCACCCGGGGCTCTGGATCAATAAACGATTCTGATTTACAGAAAGCATAGGCAACCATTTATAGTGCATTCTGTTGCATCGGTTCTTTGCCTTTGTTTACTAGGCCTTCTACCCACACAATTCCAAAGAGACAATCCTGGGCAGGCCACCATGATCCAAGGCGTGTCATTTCCTCCAATTCTTATACAATTTTATATCAGTCCAGCTGGTGGTGTTTCCTTTTCTGATGATTTTCTGTATTTTTCTCAGAACATAAGATTGTTTTTTTCACAAATAGTTCTAATAGTCCTTGACCTTAAGTTCTTGCTTCAGTTGCCAACTTTCAACGCACGTATTCATGTCAAGCACGCGTCATTCATACCAGGCCTCAATGACCTATAACATAGTACATGGTATATGAATCACAATGTGTGTGTGTGTGTGTACATATATATATCCCAACACTTGTATTTGGCTGTATTGTTTGTTTGGTTTTCCTTGAATGGTTATTACCTGGCAATAAATAACTTTTATGGTTAAGCTGGTTGCTTCCCTCCCTCTCTCTCTCTCTTTTGTGTTTTTGGCTTCCCCATTTGCTCTGCAGCAACGCTCCTCTTACCTAAGCTAAAGATCCCTGCAGCGCCCAAAAATCCTGTGGGGTTTTCTCATCAAGTGGGTTACTACCAGAACAATTGTAACGGGAAAGTGGGGATAGGGACATGCTGAACCTGTGGCATAGGAGTGCGGCAACTTGGAAGTGCTGCTCGACCCTGCCTACTCAGGCGTGCTCTATTCCGGTGCCGTGCTCGTGGCATATGAGGGTGGCAGCTTGGAAGTGCTGCTCGACCCAGCCTGCTGAGTCCAGGGACATATAAGGGGTACGCTTGAGAGTGCTGATTGATCTGGTCCACTCAGATACGCTCTGTTAATGTGTGTGTTCATCTGATTCTGGGGCTGGAGGAACCCAGCCCTGGGGAACTTCGGTCCTGTAGGATAGCTCCATTGTGAGGGGACTTTTAGAAGGGAGAAGTAGAGCTCCATATAAGAACACAAGTGACACAAGCAGTACATTGATAGAATTACAGAACCCCTCCCCCCCAAAGAGTAACCCTAATAAATGAGCGTACCCCAAAGTAATGGGTAAATCTGGTAACACTGTTGTTCTTCGAGGTGTGTTGCATGTGTCTATTCCGTGATCCACCCTCCTGCCCTCTACATTGTAGTTTTCTGGAAAGAAGGAACGGAGGAGGTGAGGGGATGGCTGGGTGCCTTAATGACAGGTACTGCTGAAGGGAAAATTTTCAGCAACTGTGCCTGGGGTGCACACACACCTAGGTGGAATGGACATGTGCAACACATCTCAAAGAACAACCTTTACAGAAGGTTTGTAAACACTTTCGTAAAAATTAAAGCAGAGATTCTCACATGATCACCTGATTCCATGTGCAAGGCTTTAAGAAAAGCACCAAATATTGCAAGAAGCGATAAAATGGCTGGATATGGAAACAATGCACTCGCCTCAAGACACAGCAACTTCCTCAGGGATTCTAGCTTCCTACACACGATATCTTCCAGCTCTGCACTGCAAAGTGCAAACCAAATCCAATATGTAGACCAGGGGTCAGCAGGTTTCGCGTGCCAGTAATACATTTTGATGTTTTTAGAAGGTCTCTTTCCATAAGTCTATAATATATAACTAAACTATTGCTGTATGTAAAGTAAATAAGGTTTTTAAAATGTTTAAGAAGCTTCATGTAAAATTAGATTAAAATGCAGAGCCCCCCGCACCTGTGGCCAGGACCTGGGCAGTGTGAGTGCCACTGAAAATCAGCTCGCGTGCCACCTTTGGCGCGCGTGTCATAGATTGCCTACCCGTGATGTAGACTGTAAACTCTTTGGGGGCAAGGACCTTGTCTCCTTATTTGAGGAGTGTCCTATGGAGACCAGGAATTTCTCTCCTTTCTAGGTGAATAAGCACACTCTGTGGCCTCTGTAAAAATAGGAGATGAGAGTTTTCTTTTAATCAAAGCTGAGATTCTGCTGTAATCACATGACTCCTGGAACTGGGGCACTTAAGTAGAGACGTATAGTGTCTATCCCTTATTTAGATGCCTGCCAAAATCATTAATGTATGCCAAGTTGCCTCATGCCCTTCCAGACTGAAAAGTGGATAAACCTAAACCTCTGAAAACCAGGGAATACAAAGTGAATGCCAAACATGCCAAGCCCCTACCACTGTTGTTAAAACAAAACCAAAATTGATGTGTCCATGACTAAATACAAGGCTTCAGAGGGAAGACCAACCCAGAAACCCGCGTGGATGGCAGACTACCTGGATTCCTAGGAGTTTCAGCAGTAATATTTTGGTTGCTGTTTTCAAACTCTTATTAAACGGAAGTGGGGAATGTTGTAATGATCTGTGCAGATAGCACCTCCACCAACAGCTGGTTCATCTTTATCTTAGTGTGAAGTTGTCTTGTTTTCATAATGTGTGTTGTCCTGGTTGGGAAGGGCAGGGTTAAGGGTGGGCAGGCCACTCGTCCTGTAAAAACTGGATGGTCCACTTTTTGAGAAGTTTGTCCTCTTTTCAGTACTGGGACAAAACCAGACATGGTTTTGTCTGGTATTGGATGAGGGACAATGTTCTGCCCCCTCTGACTCTTAAAAAATGGCACGTCAGTGGGGACAGGGCATTCTTAAAAATAGTGTCCCCCATGCGGCACGACTTTGCACTCACCATGAGTAGAGGTCACACCAGTAGGGGCAGGGTGGGCATGCTCTTAAAGATGATGTCCCCCATGTGGTGGGATCTCACACTCATGTTGTCCCCCCAGTTTCTGGAAGTATCAGAGTGTTTTCTGTAGGGTTGCCACCTTTCTAATTGCTGCTAGCTCGACCCCTGAAGCCCTGCCCCTGCCTCACGTCTTCCCCCAAAGCCCCACCCCTTCTTCACCTCTTCCACTAGGCTCCACCTCTTCTCTCCCTCTTCACTCAGGCCCTGCTCCCTTGTCTGCCTCTTGCCCCCCAAGGCCCCACCCCTGTTGCTCTTCTTCCCCCCCGCCCTTGCTAGCTGAATTGTCTCCACCTCCCCTCCCCCCACCAGCTGGGCTCCCTCTGCTCTGGGCTGGGATGGCAGCTGCTGCAGCCTGACAAGGAGCCTGCCTGCAGGTAGGAGGTGACCCGGGCTGGCCCGGGTTAATGACCCGGCACTTGACCCCGCCTCGGGGTCATCGGACTTTGTACTGACCAGACACTGCCACGTCCCCATTTTGACCAGACTTTCCAGTCAAAAAGCTGCCACCTGGCAACCCTAAACAGTACCTGGACACAGAAACCAAAAACCGGACAGCCCAGGTAAAACCCAGACAGGTGGCAACGCTCGTCCTCTGGAACACGTGAGCTTAGTTCAAGGTCAGAGGAAACCTGTCTTGCCTGTGTGTGTATCGGAGTTGGTAGTTGCAGTGAACTAATAAATGCTGTGATTTCTCTGGCTTACCTATTACAGTATCTCTGGTGAATTAGAAGAAACAACCACAGAGGTGGTCAAATAAACCCATGAGCGGCGAGTTCTATGGGCCTGTGGTGTCCGTGCTCCAGCAAATTCAGGGCCTGGGGGACCGGCTCCACCAATGTTTGGGGTTGGGTCTCTCCCCGCCTGCTGCCCCCATGCACTGCCACGGAGCGTCCCTGCCTGTGTCCTGGGCAGCGGGCGGCTGCTCTGCTCCTGCTGCTCTGCTCCCTTGCCGGCCGGCCGCTGCCGGCTACAAAAGGGAGCGGCACTGGCAGCAGGATGAGGCGGCGGCACACACGTGATGGCAGCCCCCTCCCCTGGCACCCACCACGGGGGAGGTGAGGCGAGGGGGCTTCCTGGACCCGAGGTGCCCAGCCCCTAGGAGCATGTGCAGTGACAGTGCCGAGTGAGTGTACACCCCAAACTCCTCATCTCCAGCCCTACCCCAGAGCCCTCACCCCCCGCCCCAACCCTCTGCCCAGGGCCGGCTCCAGGCACCAGCGCAGCAAGGAGGCCAAGGGAAAGGGGCGGCACGTCCCTCAGTCCCCCGTGGAGGGCAGGAACTGCCGCCGAATTACCGCCGAAAAATGAAGCAGCGGTGGTAGAAGTGCTGATTGCGGCTTCCCGCCCCCGGCCCTGCCTCTGCCCCAGCCCTGAGCTCCCCTCCAGCACCCTGAAACCCTCATCCCCAGCCCCACCCTACAGCCCTCACCCCTGCACCCCAATCCTCTGCCTTAGCCCTGAGCCCCTCCCACACCCCAAACCCCTAATCCCCAGCCCTTATCCCCCCACACCCCAACCCTCTGCCCTATCCTCTCCGACACCCCAAATCCCTCATCCCCAGCCAGAGCCCTCACCCCCCCGCACACCCTAATTCCCAGCCCTGAGCCCCTCCCACACCCCTCAGCCCCACCCCATGCATTTTGTTATATGCACCAACATGCAGGGGGCGGGACTTGGACCCGTTCTGGGCACCACCGGAAACGATCCAAACCTGCGGCCCCTGAATAAGCCCCACCCCTAATCACCCCCGGGCGATCCCCGCGGGCGGGGGGCCCGGGCCATGGGCTGGGGGGAAGTCAACGGGGGCGGAACTTCCTGGTCTCCGCGGCGCCTGTTTCCTCGTGGGGGAAACTCCCGGCGCCCGGGCCGCGCTGCGGGCGAGACCCCCCGATCCCTGCCGGGAATAGCCCCGGGAGCTCGCGGCCTTGTCCCCCGCGTGGGCGGCAGCGGCGGTGAGTCCGGGGCCCGGAGGCGGAGCGGGCAGGGAGGGGAAAGCGGCCCCTGCCGCGGCGGGAGCGAGTGGTGCCCGCGGCAAGGGATCGGAGCCTGAGCCCAGCCCCGCTCCCGGGGAGAGGGGGGTGTGTGTGTGGGGGGTCTATGCAGCCGAGCCTTTCAGGGGCCTCTCCACCCACCCACCTAGCCAGCTCCCGGGGAGGTGTGTGTGTGTGTAACTGAGCCTTACAGGGTCCTCTCTACACAGCCAGCTCCCGGGGAGCCCTGTGTGTGTTTGTCTGTGTGTGTGTAAAAGTAACTGAGCCTTGCAGGGTCCTCTCCACCCAGCCAGTGTCTGGGATGCAAAGAGGGGAGCTCTGTGCAGCCAGTGCCCAGGAGGGGCCCCTGCAACCCAGCCAGCAACTGTCCTGAGATACAACACTTTTAAAAAAGCCTTGGTAATCCCCAAAGGCCTTGTGCACACACACAAGGTGTCTTGCTTTAACAATACCGGTGTATTTAACAGGGCCGGCTCTGGCTTTTTTGCCGCCCTAGGCAAAAAAGCCACCTCCCGCGCGGCAGGGGAGGGTGCTGAGCCCGGCCGCGGGCCCGCAATCCCCGACTGGGCCGAAGCGCTGGGAGCAGGGCGGAGAGCCCGGCCAGAGCGCCGCGGGGAGGGCGGCGAGCCCAGTCGCAGCCCCGCTCTCTGGCCAGAGCGCCCCACCGCGCCGCCCCCCTCCAGGTGCCGCCCCAAGCACATGCTTGGTGGGCTGGTGCCTGGAGCCGGCCCTGGTATTTAAAGCATACAGGGCCACCCCATGCCAGCCCTGCAGGTGGCTATAATTATTTTGTTCCAAAGGTGTTTATATAGGAAAGGGAGAGAAGCTGCACTGATATACGGCCTCTCTGTCCCGCTCTGACTGTACCCCTATGACGAGATCACTAGATTGGTAAGAAATCTCACCCCCAACCCCAATACTTCGACAGGTACAATATCTGATGTTCCGCACAATCATTATAAACTGTAAATCCATCACAGCACGAAAAATGAAAAGCTCCGATTCAGTTCTCCTAAATTCAAGTTACGCTTTCTTAAAAAGCCCGGATAACGATATCCAGCCGTAACATGAGAAAGGGAAGGAAGAAGTTGATCCATTGAGGCCATAAGGAACATTAACCTCACACCACTAATTTGTATTTCTGCTGCTGACCAGGCTGCCCTAATAACTGAAACACTGCGATTGTCTCCACCACAGAACATTGGCCAGTGTAGCTTTGCCCCCAGAGCCTGTGAGTGGAGACACCGCGTACGCCAACAGGAGGTGGTTTTCTGCCAGCATGGCTGCCCCACCTCCTCAAATGACCTTAGCTTCACCAATGTTCCTCAAATGGGGCCACCAGGGTCTTTTCTTGGGGTGACAGCCTCCTGGGCAGTGATTGGGGTTGGGGAACGGAGCAGTGACCCCACCCCAAGGCCCCCCCAGCAGGGGTTGGACCCTGCCCCCTTCTGGAGCCAGAAATGGCAGAGGAGCAGGCAACTGGTGTGAGTTCCCCACCTTCCTAGGGGTGGTGGGGCTCGAGCTGCCAACTTCAACCCTGCGGTGACAGGCGGCCGGCTCCAAACGTGGGGCTTTGGGCTCCAGCCGCATGGTGGCAGGCTCCGTCAACTGGTCCTGGGCTCACCGCTCCCCCCATCGTCTCTGGTCCCCACTGTCTCCTCTGGCCCTGGGCTTGGGTCACGTGGCAGCGGGCTCCATCCCCCAGGCTCTGGCTGTGGGGCTTCAGGATCTAGCCCCAGCCACGCAGCAGCCGGTGCCAGCCCTGAGATCACCCCCCCTTCCCCCACCTGTCGCCCCTAGTCCCCTGCTGCCTCTTCCAACCCTGGGCTCTGGCTGCGTGGCGGCGGGCTCCGTTCCTGGTGCCGGCCTCAGGCTCTGGCCGCGGAGCTCCAAGATCTGGCTGTGGGGTTTTGGGCTCTGGCCCCAGGCTCACCCCAACGATTGTCACTGTGTCCTCCAGCCCCGGCCTCTGGCCATGCAGCGGCAGGCTCTGTTCCCTGGGCTCCAGCTGTGGGGCCTTGGAGTCTAGCCATGGGACTTTGGGCTCCATCCCCAGGCTCACCACCCCCTGCCCATCACCCCGGCCCCTACAGCCTCCTCTATCCCCAAGCTCTGGCTGCACGACAGCGGGCTCCATCCTCTGGCTGTGGAACCCCAGAATCCAGCCATGGGGCTTTGGGCTCTGACCCTGCGCTCATCCCCCACCATCACCCCTGGATCCTGCTGCATCCTCCGGCCCTGGTCCCTAGCCGCTTGGCAGCAGGCTCCGGTCCCCAGCCACAGGGCTTTGGACATTGGCACCGGGCTCAACCCCACCCATTGCCACTAGTCCCTGCTGCTTCCCCTGGCCCCTCACCCACTCCCCATCCTCCCTGGCTGCCGCCACCTCCCTGCACACCTCCCCATCCAGGTCTTAATTTGTCCCACAGCTTGCTGGGGTTGAGTAAATCTGCTTTGAAATGTTTGTTACTAGCGCTTTTCACTGCCTCCCAGCTAGCTAGCAAGTCTGCGTCTGTGAAAAGTGATATTAACAACCATACAAATAACACTTGTCACAGGAGCAGACTTACTAGCTAGCAAGTCTTAAAAACAGACCACTAAAAAAGCAAAAGAAACAACAACAACAAAAGACCAGAAGAACATGCAAAGCACCTTCGTTTTGTTGCTATTCTGTTTCGGTCCAGTAAAGAATAGCGACAGCTGTACAATATTTTTATAATTGAGTTTGCAAATTTAAAAAAAAATCATCATAAATAAATGACAATGATTTGGACATGTGTATGTGCACAATTCTTTGATTTTCCTAAAGTCAATTAAGTATTTTAGGAAAAATTGTCAGAGTGGCTGCCAGTAAGGGATGATCATTAGAGCAGATATTTCCTGTTGGGGAATCAACAGGGAAGAATGATAGTGGGGTAAGAAGGATACACTGGGAGAGATTATCTTAAAGAATCGTTAGTCCTCCCAGCTGTAAATAACCGTGTTTTCACACATAAATCAGGTAAACTGAGAATATATAGAAATGACATCACAACATATGTCTCTGGCAGAATATTCCTGGCAACGAGGTTCCTTTTTTCTGAAACCCTATCTAATCAAATTGATATGGAAACTTAATTGGGAGAATGAAGACTGCACTTCCCTTCCAGATGCAGGACAGACACACATTCAGCAATTAGACTGACAAGAAAGGGGGGTAATGTAGCTATTTCTTTCTGTATAGTGCTGTACTAATCTCTGATTAACAATCTGAGATTAAATAATTCCAATTGAGCCTGTTATTTTGACAATCTTGAGTCATTAATTCAGACATGCAACAGCTTTAAGCTCAAAGCTTCCTATGAAAGCCTGTGAAGAAATAATTTCTTTGGTGCAATTGGTTGAAAACCAGCTGTAGTTGACAAGCAGTGGGTCCATTGTTTAACAGGTGTTTTCTGAGTTACAGAAGATTTTTACCCTACTAGAATCTCTGTTCTCCAGTCTCTAGAAACCACCAAGAAGAAAGTCCATCAACTCAGAGACTCGGAAGCGGTAAGAGAACCGCGAGAGTCCATGGCTGGACCCTGAAAGAGAGAAAGCTGTACATGCTTATTTCCTTTTAGTTGCCATTCTGCCTCATGATATTTACATCCAAACTTGCATTTCACACAGCTGTGCCTAGCAGAATGGGGTTGTGGTCCATGAGTAAACCTCCGAGGCACTGTGGTAATAAATACTACATGATATGTACACCTGTTGTAATAACTGGGGCCGGACGGGCCTACCCCGACTGTGGGGAAAAATGGCTAAAATGTTATAAAATGTTCCAGGCACCTATAACAAATGCTAATGGGAAACGGTTCAAAAGGGAGACAAACAGATTGGGTTACTCCCAACAAACAGGCCTGCTGGTCTAAGTCAAAGAGTGTGTCAAGATCATGTCTGGTAAACAAGAGGAATGTGGGATCAGAAATCAGTGGGGGAAGCTTTTCCACCCAGCCAGTTTTAAGTTTGTTTTAGCTACAAATGAAGTGAGTTGTAAATTCTTAGCTTTGTTAACCTTTGAAAGGTTTAACTATGATTTTGCTAGCATCTAATCAAATGAGATTTGTAAATCCTATAACTCTAGGATTGTGTTACGATCGTGTCTGGTAAACAACAGGAGTCTGTCATCAGACATCAATGGACCAAAATTGGTTAAGGTTAACATACATACTCTGGCAAACTACCAATTGTTATCCAAGTGTGTTTGAGCTTGTTTGGGCTGAGCATGCAAAGCCGTCTGCTAATGTTCTTGTTTAAAAAATCAGAGGGTTTTATCATTTTGTTTGATAGTTATTACTGGTTTTTAAATCTCTTTTTACAAATGCTTTGTTTCTCTTTTGTGTATTTTAAGGTTTGTAGTTACCCTAACTGGTAATAAGTTTGAACCTTCAACGTAAAGGCATTTTTAAGCAAAATGCAAAAGTGATAAAATAAAGTGTTTTAAATTGTTAAGTTGCTAATGCAAACTTCTGCTCGGATAACATTTTTCAGCGGAATGGCAGCTTAATTCAGGGCTGTACATTGACTGTAAATTGAGTTTCAAACCATCCGCAAGGGCTGTTGCAGCCCTCAAGATTTTTTGTGATTGGAAAAACAAAACAAGGTGTTGGTGGTGGATTTTGTTATGTGAAACAGCGCAGTTCTAGTGGTTCGAATTAGACCTCTGGGAGCGGCTAAATTGCCTCAGTGGCCGTGAAATGTTGGTGGGCAAGGCCTGCCGTAGGGTGTACTTTACTACCTTTGGGTGTAGCAAATGGCTCATGGATGCAAAATTGGTTCCAAAGAACATTCACTGGCTGCTTCTTTTTAAAAGGAGGAAATATACGGGGGTAAAAATGACATGAGGACTAAAATTTCTGCTAGTCAGCAAGTTTAACCACTTGTGCATGACATTTTCACCATTTATGTTCATGTGCAGCTTTAAAAAGGCAAGAGGAGTAGGGAAATGGGGGGTGGGGGAGATTTTTTTGATATTTCCCAATCTGGACTTTGAGAAAAAAAATGTGACAAGAGCTAGTGTGTTTCTAAAAATCTGAAGACCGAGACCAACATCAATTTTAAGTTTGTCTTAGGTACAGCTCCAATGAGTTGTAAGTTCTTATCTTTATTAGCATTGGAAAGGTTCAAATGTGATTTTTTTAGCATCTAATCAAAGAAGATTTGAAAATCCGAATTTTGAGATGAGGAATTTGCAAACCTTACAATACAAGCAAGTACTTCTCCCCCCCCCCTCCCCCGTTTCTACAACAGCGGGTTTGCGAGTCAGCATGCGAGACAGAACTGCATTTTCTGTCTTTGCTGTTTTCCTCTCCCTTTTTCTGCGCATTTGTCTTGTTTTGTCTTCACAGAAACGAGATCAGACTTTAACAGAAGCAACAGCTCCAGCCCATTTCATCTAACTTCTTCTCTTCTCTCCCCCCCAGTCCCCCCCTCACACCCAGAAAAGGAATATTGTTACCATCCATAAGAACATCAAAAAGACTGCTTCTCAGGGTTTCCTCCTCCCCTCTCTTGAATACTCTCTACAGCTAAAGGAAAATGGAATAAGGCGTATAGTTGAATTGAAAGCCTTATGTAGTACTGTACATTTCAAATTCCTTAAGGGTCTTGAAAAAGGAACAGTTAAATCTGGATCTGGTACAAGTTCCAACAAAAAGGTTGCCATTAAATAAAATTCTGTAAATTCATACTCCTGAGAAAATTTTAAAACCTTTGAGTAATGCCCCTGAAATGTAGAAGGATTATGTTACAAGGGAAGCTCTTTGGGTTAAAGACTGTCTTTTTGTTCTGTCCTTTTTCAGTGCCTGATACAATGGGGTCTTGCCCCACGATTAAGAGTCCTGAGCTCTAAGGGAAAACAAATAAATAATAATAATGTTCATTAAAAAGCATAAAAAGAGCCAACTACCTGCAGGAGTGCAATTGTGATCTGATATTCCTAGGTGCCAGGATCAGTCAAATAAAAGGTAGAATTGAGGTAACATCACCTGAGTTCAGAAAGGGTTCACTAGGAAGAAAAAATCAGCCCAGGAAGGAAGGTTTGGTTTGGGCAGAAGGCTACAAGGAAGAAATACAAAATTGAGGGATCTCTTCTAGTCATCAAAGGGCAGAACCCAACTGATATTGGTGAAAACTGGAAGATGGAAATGTGGGGGGACACAGAGCCCCTTTCGTGTGTGTGGCAGGCCCATCGGCTTTCAATAACTGTATTGAGTAAAGAATTTGAGAGCCACTTGTCACTGCCCCTCAGATGCTACCTTTGTCCCTCACACAGAGCTAACAATGTCTATGTTTCCCAGGTCCCAGTTTGTGTGATCGGAAGAGAAGGGATTTCTGAGATGATGGAGCCCCCGTCCAGCTCAAGGTCTCGGAGGTTCCACCGCCCAGGACCACAACTGAGCTGTGACCTCAGAGAGAAGCTGCAGTATTCATGGCAACTAGGTAATAAGTTGTGTGTGGAGATGCATGTGATGTTGGGGAGCATAGATAGCACAGCAGGGAGGGGAGTCCCCAAGGCAGCCTGCATGAAATCATTGGGACAGTGTATCTAATGGCATGTGGAGGCTGGGTGAATCCATGTTCCTAGTAGAGTTGTGAGGTCCAGGAGCGTGTGTCTGTGTGGGTCCCTCTAACGGTATCTTTGTAATCCTTTAGATCTTCCTGCGCCCTATTTGTTTGTTCCTTATGATAAGGGGAATGAAGGAGACCAGGAGATGGTGGCCTCACTCTGTAGGTTTGGCTTTATGGTGAGTTGTGAAACGGTGCTTGTTTCAGTGGCCTGAGTTGGGGCTGAGTTCTGGAGGAATGGGGAGCTTTGTGGGCAGGCTGAGTCTGGCATCTCTTTCTGTGTGGAGGAGGTTGGGAGAGTGGGAAATGGGATTCCTTCCCCCCCCTCGCCCCCTAATGCTGCATTGACTGTGATGTCTTTGCCCTTTGCTGCTCAGCTTGTGTCTGAGTGGTGGGATTGTGGCCAGACCAGACAGGTGCTGAGTGGGGGACCCATGTCATTTCAGATGCCAGTGACATTTGAGGAGGTGGCCGTGTTCTTCTCTGAAGATGAATGGACTCTTTTGGATGAAAAGCAGAAGGAACTCTACAGAGATGTCCTGCAGGAGAATTATGAGACTCTCCTCTCGTTGGGTGAGCAGTTGCTATAGTCCCCGTAGTGTAGACATGGCCTAAATCTCCTATAAGAAACACAGCCCATTTCCCACCAGACAGTCTGCTTGCCAAAAGGGGATACTGAAGCCTATATGGATTGTGTCTTTCCCCTTCATTCCAAGATTTTCTTTGCTGTTCTTTGTAGTTAAGTGATCGAGAAATACTTGACATGTTGTGATGCATGTACCTCTTTCCAACGAGCAGGATTTCCGATCACTAAACCAGATGTGCTGTCCCAGATAGAGCGAGGGGAAGAGCCGTGGTTCCCAGATCTCCAGGGCTCCGAGGAAAGGGAAATCCCAAGAGGCACTACGATAGGTGAGGAATGAGTGACACCAACTGAGAAATCATCTGGGCCTGAGGGGAAAAGCTGGGATCCCAGCAAACCCACTGAGTCCTCCCCCTGTTCTGTCCCATCTCATCCGACTCATTGTTGTGCTCTGTCCTCATGGCAGGTCTCACTCCTGGCTTCCACTCGTTCTGCCTGATCCCTGGCAGAAGCCTTTTCCTTAAGGCTCAGATGGGATTTTGAGGCAGAACTGCCCCTCTTTTCCCTTCTGTGGAAAGATTTGGGGGAATTTACTTCCTACCTATCAGGTTCTGTTATCAATGATAAATCCCTTTACTGCCTCCTCCGTCCCCAGCACATGCAGTGAATCCCATCTGGATTCTCTCTCCCAACAGGTACCGGGACAGCAAGTGAAAACGAGGAGAGTCCCCAGCAGGAAGGGGCTGTGGGAGTGAAGATTCACAGGATGTTCTTAGGGAGACCACAGTGCCCTGACGTGGCAGATGCCAGTGAGAGTCATGGCAGGGTGGGATGGCAGAGGGGAGATCCTCCAGGTAGGAGTAAATCCACTCACAAGAGAAGAGGTTTGAGGAAATCCAAGGATGCCAGTGCCCACCCGGTAACCCATATGGGGGAGACACCAAATACTGTCAATGAACTGGGGGGAAGAGTCAGTAACAGTTCGCTCCTTATTCAGCACTGTCAGCAAACGGGTACAGAAAAAAGTGTTTACAAGTGTTATGAGTGTGGCAAAGGCTTCGCTCAACAAGAAAACCTTCAGCTTCATCTGAGAGTTCACCCAGAGGAGCAACCTTATACATGTAATGAATGTGGGGAAAGCTTCAGGCTCAAGACAAGCCTTGTTCTTCATTGTTACACAGTCCACGAGTCAGAGAGACCCCATAAGTGTCCAGATTGTGGCCAGTTCTTTATCCGGAGAGAGAGACTTATTCAGCATCAGAGAATCCATTCAGGAGAGGTATCTAGAGGGTTTAACGATGGGATGGTGAGAGAGAAGGAAGGGCTTGTGAGAGCAGAGCTGGACAGGATGTTGTTGGAAAGACCCCAGAGTCTTGAATGGGGAGAAGCCTGTGGAAGTGAGGGAGCTGCACAAAGGCAACACAGGAGCCCTACAGGGGAGAGCGGCAGCATATCTGTGCAACATAAAAAAGTTTCCAAGAAACTGAACTGCACCATTGGCCACCAGAGCACCAATAGGGGAGCACAACCGAGTACAAGTAGTGACCAGAAAAGCTTCAGTAGCAACTCAGCAGTGCATCAGAAAGTCCGTCCCAAAGAGAGACGTTACAGCTGTGCTGAGTGTGGGAAAAGCTATTACCACAACTCGCACCTCCGATGGCATCAGAAAAAACACACGGGAGAGCAATCCCATGTATGTGCCGACTGTGGAAAGAGCTTTAACTGCAGATCGTCACTCAGCAGACACGAAAGGATCCACAAAGAGGAGAAAAACTACAGCTGCCCTGACTGTGGGAAAAAATTCAGGGAGTACTTGCACCTTGCTTCACATCAGACAATCCACACAGGGGAGAGAGCCTATCAGTGTCCTGACTGTGACAAAAGCTTCAGACTGAAAGGGGTCCTTTGTACTCACCGTAAAACCCACACGGGAGCTAAACCTTTTAAATGCACCGAATGCGGGCAAAGCTTCGGGCGGAAAGAAACCCTACATAAACACATGAGGACCCACACTGGGGAGCGGCCCTATAAATGCACCCAGTGTGAGAAAAGTTTTCGTCAGAAGTTCTCCCTTTCCCAGCATCAGTTAACGCACCGGGAAGGGAGGACTCATGCGTGTACGGAATGTGGGAAAGGCTTCAATCACAAATCAAATCTTGTTCAACACTTGGCAAAACTGCACTTGAAAAAGAAACCCCATGCAGCAAATGTAGCTTCAGATTAAACAGATCTATAATTGCAATGGTAGAAAACTGTGGAGTGGTATTTTTTTTTATTCTGGTGAGACACTTCTCCATCCGTATGTATTCTAAAATACAAGGCTTAAGGAGGATGGGTGGGTAGTATCGCCTTATTTATGATGATGGGAGGGGGACAAAGCTGATGAAGAGAGAAACTGATCTGTCAATGGGTTTTGGGGATGGTTAATGGGAATTTCAAGGCAGTGGAGTTGAATTTTGGAAGCTGAGCAGCGGTGTGCCATCAATGGATGCAATGCATGGATTGCATTCCCATGTGAGCCTTGAATATGACTTCCTGACTGGCTGTGCCAGTGGGACGATTCCACCCGGCCCCTGAATACACAGGGAGGATGCCATTTTGTAGAACAAAATGGCATCCTCCATACATTGCGAAGACACGGGTATTTAACATGGCGCTCCACAGACGGATTAAAACCTGGCGAACCGAGATGTCTCCATCTGTAACTGTAAACAGGGAATCCTCATTGAACAGGTGTGTTTCTAGTGGGGTCCCGCAGAGATCCATTCTTGATCTGCTGCTATGTAACATTTTTATCAGTGACCTGGAAAAAAACCTACATGATCACTGATCAAGTCTGCAGGTGACACTCTAATCTGGGGGGTGGTAAATCAATGAAGAGGACTGGTCACTGATTCACCGTGAACTGGATCACTTTGCAAACTGGGCAAAAGAAAACAGTCTGCATTTTAATGTGGCTAAACGTCTACATCTAGGACAAAACATGTAGGCCATACTTATAGGATGGGGGATTCTATCCTGGGAAGGTGGGACTCTGGAAAAGATTTCGGGTTTGTGGTGGATAATCAGCTGAAGATGAGCTCCCAGTGCATGCTGTCTTCAAAAGAGCTCATGCAGTGCTGAGATGGATAAATGGGAATCTCGAGTAGGATCAGAGAGGTTATTTTACCTCTGTATTTGATACTGAGGCAACTGTATTTTTTTTTTTAACTTATCTACGCCGGAAGTTGTACTGGTATAATTTTGCCAGTACGGTTATAGTGGCATAACTTCCTGTGAATAAGTGTGTCAACATGGGGAGTTACAGAGGTATAATTATACTGGTATATTTTATGCCAGTTTAATTCCACGTGTAGACAAACCCTTAGCAAGAGAAATTTTAAAGGTGACAGATGAACAGGAGTAAGTCAGCCTTGCCCCACCCTCACAACAGCTTTCTGCCATGTACTAACTGGCTATAGTGCTGTTGGCTAAAGATACAGCTCACTTTCAAAGGCATATGGTTAATAATGGGTTGCCAACGAACAAGGAGCTACTAGGTTGTAAACAATTGGGGTATATGTGTCGGGATAAGCAAATTGGAGTAGACCGGTGTTGACACTTTAAGATAGGTCAGGAAAGATTTTACGGCTTGCCTTGGGACAAGAGTCCCATGATACTTTGCAATTAAGAAAAAGCTATCTAGCAAGGAATGGAATTTTACAGTGCAGCAACCGATGACATATTTTGTTATGCAATATATTTTTGCAATGTACTAAGTGCAACATATTTGCAAGATATGTAATGCATAAAAAAGGCCATAAAAAATGAATAACGAGTAGGTTTTGAAACAGTTGAAAAAGTACAAGGAAAAGGGAACTGAAGTAAGAGTCTGAGGGAACTGAAGTAAGGGCATGTATACACTTACCGGGGATTGATGCTGCTGCAGTCGATGCACTGGGCATCGATTTAGTGGGTCTAGTTAAGACCCACTAAATCAACTGCAGATCGCTCTCTCATCAATTCCGGTACTCCACTGGAATGAGAAGTGTAAGGTAAGTTGATGGGAGGGCATCTCCCGTCGATGCAGCGCGGTGTAGACACCACAGTAAATCGACCTAAGCTATATCGACTCCAGCTACGTTATTGGAGTTGTGTAATTTAGGTCGACTTACCACTGTAGTGTAAACAAGGCCTAAGATATGGAGAAGTATACACCAAAAGGAGGAAATTGATAAGGGTTGAAATGTTGAACTAAGGAGAGCTACCAGAGTATAATTACTACAAGAAATCATAAGTAAGACCATTGGCAGACAGGATCCAGACTGTCTGAAACTACAGAGAAGGCCTTCTACAGTTGTGAGTAATTGTATGTGCTGTCTTGACTGTTTAATAAATTCATTCAAAGCTGACTTGTTAACCAAATCTAAATTTAAGAGAAGGCTATTCATTAAATATATAATCACAATTAAAATTCCTATCCATTATTAGCTAGTCATTTATTAATTATTGGTTGATTATCAACACAAGAAATATGTAAACTACAGTCACTGAAAGACTGTTCTCTACACTGGTAATGTCTGACCTTTCTTTATTATGCCGTTTTATTGCTAATCAATAAAGTGATTGAGTCGAGGTATGAGGTCTCATTAACTGATGATAAACTCAACCAGCAACCATCTCAAACCACTTACAAGATCACATTTCTAGCTGTAATGGGAATGGGGCCTAATAGTGACTGGATTTCATAAGGATGGAGGACAGTGTCCCAGAAGTGTGAGGCATTAAGGGGAAGTGACTACAGATCAAAGAAGATCTTTTCATTTCTCAATAGACTGATTTAACAAAAGTAGCACTACTTTACACTGTTAACTCTGTGTGCTATTAATTAAACATGAATGCCCCAGTGAGGGTGGGTGTGCCTATTATGAAACAGTGAGTTTGTGTATTTCTTTGGTTGTGCTGGGGACTGTTGTGACACTGTAGTTCACAACCAAAACACCCCCATGGCTCCTAGTACTAAGGAACACATTGCTTTTTCTCTGGAAGGTTGTGGGGGTAAATCCCTTGTTCCTGAAGAATTTCTAAGGGGATCCATTTTTGCTCAGCTGCCTGCTCCCTCCCTCTCACTGGGAAGAGCTGGGATCTGAGCCCCGCTTCTTTTACCCGTCTGCAAAATCAATTCTTTCTTCTTTCATCAACTGCCATGGCGTTGTTCAGTCTCAATAGCCACATCAGAGCAGACCAGTCGTTCAGCTAGTCCTGTGTCTGACAGCGGCCAACACTACACACTTGGTTGGAACGTGCAGGAAACCCCGTAGTGGACAATTATGGGGAAATCTGTCCCTAGCAAAAGTTTCTGCCTAATCCTGTCAACCAGTTGTTGGTTTGTGCCCTGAAACAGATTCCTCATCTATACATTATATATTAGTTCAGCTAGTGTCACTCTGGAGGTTCTCATTATCTCTGTTTCTATCTGATGCTTTTTCAAAATTCCATGAGTTCCAAGTCTCAGTGCGATCTAGTGGAAATGATTTCCATACGTTTATATATCTCTATATGAGATAATCTGATCTCCTGTATATCACAGGCTATTACATTTCACCCAGCTACCCAATAACCTATGTTTGCCTAAAGAACACCTAAAACGGCATCCAGCCTTGATCTGAAGACAGCAAGAGAAAGAGAATCCACCACTTCCCTCGGAAGTTTGTTCCAGTGGTTAATCACCCTCACCTGTAAAATTTGGGAATTTATTCCTAATTCAAACTTGTTTTGCTTCATTTTGCAGTCATTGGCAGTGGCTCTTCCTCCATTCCATTAAACAGCCCTTTAGGACCCAGCATTTTCTCCCCTTAAAGGCATTTAAATTGTAATCAAATCACCTGACCTCTGAATCTTCTTTTTGAGAAGCTGAACACATTGAGCTCTCTAAGTCTCTCACTGCGAGGTATTTTGTCAAGCCCTGTGATCATTTTGTGGCTCCTTTCTGTACCCTCTCTCCAGTGTTTCAACATGATTTGTAAAATGTGACTACAAGAACTGTACACAGTATTATAGTATCAGTTTCACCAATGTGGTACACAGGAGTAAAATCACTCTCGCCCTACTTATTACTCCTCTGATTACACATCCAAACATCACATTAGCCCTTTTCGCCACAGGATCACACGGGGAGCTCATGATCAGATGTCTGTCAACTGTGACCCCTAAATCCTTTTCAGAGTCACTGCTTTCTAGGATACAGTCGCCCATTCTGCAGCCCCGGCCGGCATTCTTAGGTGGATGGCCTTGTGTTAGACCCGCAGTAGAGGTCTCCCATGGGGAGCAAGTAGATACCGGACACAGTGTTGGTATATAATACTCTAAATGCTCTTTATTGATTACAAAACAAACCTTACTCACTCCACGTTCATACTCCAAACATACTATACCAGAGTCCAAAGGTCAGCATAGTCCCGATGGTCAGTCGAGGTTCCTTCCGTCAGGATAAGATCATAAGATGCTGGGAGCCGGCAAAAACCACATCCATATCCACACGGGGCTCTGGATCAATAAATTATTCCGATTTGCAGAAATCATAGGCAATCATTTATAGTGCATTCTGTTACGTCATTGGTTCTTGGCCTAGTAAACAAAGGCATTCTACCCACACGATTTCAAAGACACAATCCTGGGCAGGCTGCCATGATCCAAGGCATGCCACTTCCTCCAATTCTTATACAATTTTATATCAGTCCAGCTGGTGGTGTTTCCTTTTCTGATGATTTTCTGTATTTTTCTCAGAACATAAGATTGTTTTTGCACAAATAGTTCTAATAGTTCTTGATCTTAAGTTCTTGCTTTGGTTGCCAACTTGCAACGCACGTATTCATGTCAAGTACACGTCATTCATACCAGGCCTCAATGACCTATAACATATTACATGGTATATGAATCACACTGGATATAGTTTTATATATCACAACACTTGTATTTGGCTGTATTGTTTGTTTAGTTCTCCTTATATGGTTATTACCTGGCAATAAATAAATTTTAGGGTTAAGTTGGTTGTTTCCCTCCCTCCCTCCCTCTTGTGTTTTTGGCTTCCCCATTCGCTCTGCAGCAACGCTCCTCTTACCTAAAAAGCTAAAAAGCCCTGCAGCACCCAAAAATCCTGTGGGGTTTGCTCATCACGTGGGTTACTACCAGAACAACTGTAAAGGGAAAGTGGGGATAGGGACATGCGGCAACTTGGAAGTGCTGCTCGACCCTGCCTACTCAGGCGTGCTCTATTCCGGTGCCGTGCTCGTGGCATATGAGGGTGGCAGCTTGGAAGTGCTGCTTGACCCAGCCTGCTGAGTCCAGGGACATATAAGGGGTACACTTGGGGGTGCTGGTTGACCTGGTCCGCTCAGATACGCTCTGTTAATGTGTGTGTTCATCTGATTCTGGGGCTGGAGGAACCCAGCCCCGGGGAACCTCGGTCCTGCAGGATAGCTCCATTGGGAGGGAACTTGCAGCAGGGAGAAGTAGAGCTCCATATGAGAACACAAGTGACACAAGCAGTACATTGATAGAATTACACTCCCCGCCCCCCAAAGAGTAACCCTAATAAATGAGCATACCACAAAGTAATGGGCAAATCTGGTAACACTGTTGTTCTTCAAGGTGTGTTGCACATGTTTATTCTGTGATCCACCCTCCTGCCCTCTACATCATAGTTTTCTGGAAAGAAGGAACAGAGGGGGTAAGGGGATGGCTGGGTTCCTTAGTGACAGGTACCACTGAGGAAAAAATTTTCAGCAAGTGTGCTTGGAGTACACACACACCTAGGTGGAATGGATGTGTGCAACACATCTCAAAGAACAACCTTTACAGAAGGTTTGTAAACACTTTTAAAAAATTAAAGCAGAGATTCTCACATGATCACCTGATTCCATGTGCAAGGCTTTAAGAAAAGCACCAAATATTGCAAGAAGGGATAAAATGGCTAGATATGGAAACAATGCACTCGCCTCAAGACACAGCAACTTCCTCAGGGTTTCTAGCTTCCTTCACACGATGTCTTCCAGCTCTGTACTGCAAAGTGCAAACCAAATCCAATATGTAGACCAGGGGTCAGCAACCTTTCAGAAGTGGTGTGCCAAGTCTTCATTTATTCACTCTAATTTAAGGTTCAGCGTGCCGGTAATACATTTTAATGTTTATAGAAGGTCTCTTTCCATAAGTCTATAATATATAACTAAACTATTGTTGTATGTAAAGTAAATAAGGTTTTTAAAATGTTTAAGAAGCTTCATTTAAAATCAGATTAAAATGCAGAGCCCCCCCGTACTGGTGGCCAGGACCCGGGCAGTGTGAGTGCCACTGAAAATCAGCTCGCATGCCGCCCTTGGCATGCATGCCATAGGTTGCCTACCCCTGGTGTAGATTGTAAACTCTTTGGGGGCAAGGACCTTGTCTCCTTATTTGAGGAGTGTCCTATGGAGACCAGGAATTTCTCTCCTTTCTAGGTGAATAAGCACACTCTGTGGCCTCTGTAAAAATAACAGATAAGAGTTTTCTTTTAATCAAAGCTGAGATTCTGCTGTAAACTCAATAGGATTTAACTTCCACTTTTTAAAGGATGCCTTTTTGCCTCTCCCTGTCCAAAAGAAGGAACATCCTGCAGCCCAACCAGTGAGCCGAGCAGTGATGGTCCCTGAGGCCATGGCAGGACCAGTTTAAACCCCTGTCCAATGAAGCTCCTTAGTTTTTAATTGTGGGGCCTTTAATCATGGGGCCGTTGATCAAGTTGAGTTATTTGCTAATAATGTCCCAGGATGTCTGATGGCTCATGGGGGAAGCAGGGATGGGTGTCTCCATCTGTGACTTTCTGTGACAGAATTGGGGGATAAAGGGGCTTTTCAGCAGTAGCTGGGGGGGGACGGGACTGTCCCCTGTTGCCCTTATGAAGGGGGGGTTTCTTCCCCCAGAGCTGCTTCCAGAATCACTCCCACCTGCCCCAATAGAGACAGGACAGACAGACCTAAATAACCCCCCACCCTCCCCTACCCCACCAGAGACTGAGGGGAGTAAAGTACTGCCTGGCCAGGGCTGTTCAGCCACCTGCCCCTGGGCCAACTGCCATAACTGCCACTGTGGAAGGACCCATTCTCACTGGTGGAACAGGGGGCGGCATGTTTGACACAATTCTCAAATCTGGTGCTTTAGTAAAAATCCCCCTTTCATTAAGAGAGCAGAAAAAAAAAAAAAGGTTTTCAGTGACCAGGCAACAAAAATGAAACTTCAAATCTGAGCCTGTTGCCCTCTCCCTCCCCAATACTGAAGTGGTTTGTCCCATCAGCTGGGCGTTTTGATGCTTTTTTTTCTGCCACTGGGAGAAACCATTTCCCTGTGTGGGGGTTGTTAAAATATCTGGGGAGCTTGTTTAATTTGGGATTTTTTCCTGTTAGGAATTTTAAAATAAAATCCCTCCCCTCACAACATTAGCTCCTTTTCAATCTGGAGGATAAAAATCCTGAGTCAGATGTATACTGTCCTCCCAGAGCATTCCATCACAGGATCGTGTCTTCCTAATGGAATATGTGTGTCTGATGGAGAATTTATGGCCTATTCATGCCGAGCAAAATTGAAACTTCCCAGATCCACAGATAATTGGCATAGATTGCATTTCTCTGTGGGGGCCTGACACTTTCCCCTAAAAGTTTGCGCCTATGAGCAGCTCAGAGATGGGATTTGTTCCTTAGTGGCCCCTTCCCTCCCTGCCATGGAGCTTTTACTGACCCAGTGAATTCCCTGTATTTGGGATATTTCCAACCCCTTGCTTTGGTTCCGCTCTAAACGCTCCTGCAGCATCCGTCACAGGGTCCTTGTTCATAGATCACTCAGCACTGCTCTCATGGGGGAGGGCACTTGCTGTGCTTGAGGCAGATGCTGTCCTGCCTGTTGGGGCTGTTTCTGGCCTGGGTGAGTGACTTCTGAATAAAAAAAATTCTGAGATGCAAAAACTGGTTCAGCAGGCTCCAGCCCAGAAGAATCCTATGCAGAAACTAGGATAAAATATGAAACTCCCAGCTTAAATTACTGAGGAGTAAATATATCGGTGAGTAAATGTGTGGCAAGGAGTAAGATGATGGAGATGGGCTGGATGCCTCAGCTGGATGGGATACAGAGCCTTTCACCTCTGTGGCATCAATTCAACTTCAACCCCGGCCTGGTCAGCAGCACCCAATGTAATTTGATTGTGTGTGAGGCTATGAATGACTTGGTGGGGGTCCATCCATTTGCTAATGGGCAGGTATCCCTGTCCCCTCCCAAACCCATCAGCACTAATAGCCCATTGCTGGGTTCAGTAGAGAATCCAGGGGGCTGAATGGGCCGCGGAGACTGAACTCTCCCCTCACTCCTCGGGGCCGCGTGATGAGCCCGTCACAGCTGGGGGAGCCCACAAAAGAGCCCATGGCCAAGGGAGAGTTTAGACATCAGCAGGGAGTGAGTTGCTAACAGCCAAGGGGAGATAACCAGACCTGCCCCTATAAAGACAAGACTGCCCCAGCCACAGGCCAAAGGGAAAGGGCTAAACTGGGGCATGTTTGAGCCCAGCCCTTTGGTGCCAATCTCCAGTGTAGCCCCCTCCTCGGTGTGGTAGCACGAGCACTCCAGCTAGGGTGACCAGATAGCAAATGTGAAAAAATCGGGACGGGGGTGGGGGGTAATAGGAACCTATATAAGAAAAAGACCCAAATATCAGGACTGTCCCTATAAAATCGGGACATCTGGTCACCCTAGCTCCAGTCCCTGGGATCTGCCCCTTGCTGCGCTACTCAGACCCCAGCCCCAAACAGTCTCTCCTTTCCCTAGTGTGTGTGGGGAGGAATTTATGCCCCAGAGCTGCCCAGCCCTGACCCAGAGGGAGCCACTGCAGAGGGCAGGCACAGAGCTGTGTCTACTGCCCCTCCTCCTGCCTGCCTGAGGGGAAGAGAAACAACCAACTGCAGTTCTGGGCTTGGAAAAACCATTCTCAAGTGGGGGGGGGGGAAGGGAAATTATCCTCAAACTCAAGATTTTTATCCCCCCCCCGATTGAAAAGGAGCTAATACTGTGAGGGGAGGGGTTGTATTTTAAAATTCCTGACAGGAAAAAAATCCCAAATTAAACAAGCTCCCCAGATATTTTAACAACCCCCACACAGGGAAATGGTTTCTCCCAGTGGTGGGGGGGAAAAAAGGCCCCAAAACACCCAGCTGATGGGACAAACCACTTCAGTATTGGAGAGGGAGGGGGCAACAAAGGCTCAGATTTGAAGTTTCATTTTTGTTGCCTGGTCACTGAAAACCTTTTATTTTTTTCTGCTCTCTTAATGAAGGAGGAATTTTTACTAAAGCACCAGATTTGGGAATTGTGTCAAACATGCTGCCCCCTGTTCCACCAGTGAGAATGGGTCCTTCCACAGTGGCAGTTATGGCAGTTGGCCCAGGGGCAGGTGGCTGAACAGCCCTGGCCAGGCAGTACTTTACTCCCCTCAGTCTCTGGTGGGGCGGGGGAGAGTGGGGGTTATTCAGGTCTGTCTGTCCTGTCTCTATTGGAGCAGGTGGGGGTGATTCTGGAAGCAGCTCTGGGGGGAGAAACCCCCCCTTGATAAGGGCAACAGGGGGCAGTTCCTCCCCCCCCCCCCGCTACTGCTGAAAGGCCCTTTTATCCCCCAATTCTGTCACAGATGGCGACACCCATCCCTGCTCCCCCACGACATATCAGACACCCAGGGACATTATCAGCAAATAACTCAACTTGATCAATGGCCCCATGATTAACAGCCCCACAATTAAAAACCAAGGAGCTTCATTGAACAGGGATTAAAACTGGTCCAGCCGTGGCCTCAGAGTCCATTGCTGCTCAACTCACTGGCTGGGCTGCAGGATGTTCCTTCTCTTGGACAGGGAGAGGCAAAAAGGCATCCTTTAAAAAGTGGAAGTTAAATCCTATTGAGGAAAAGAGAAAGGAGCATAAAGTCTGGCAAATGAAGTGTAAAAATATAATTAGGAAGGCCAAAAAAGAATTTAAAGAACAGCTAGCCAGACTCAAAAAGTAATAGCAAAATTTTTTAAAGTACATTGGAAGCAGGAAGCCAGCTAAACATCCGGTGGGGCCACTGGACGATCGAGATGCTAAAGGAGCACCCAGGGACGATAAGGCCATTGAGGAGAAACTAAATGAATTCTTTGCATCTGTCTTCACGGCTGAGGATGGGAGGGAGATTCCCAAACCTGAGCCATTCTTTTTAGGTGACAAATCTGAGGAACTGTCTCAGAGCAAGGTCTCATTAGAGGAGGTTGTGATGGGTTGGATCACAGAAACCCCCTTGGGAGCTGCCACCCGATGTGCCAAGACTACTTCTATCCCTCTGCTTTACCTGCCAGCTCAGGACTCCAGCACCCTGTCTTGCTGAGCCAGACACTCCCGTCTGCTCCAACACAGACCCAGGGTCTGAATTACGTGCCCCAAAGCTGCAGGTTTACCTGAAGGCAGCTAACAGAAGTGTTCCTGTCTTTAGCACTCAAATGCCCAACTCCCAATGGGGTCTAAACTCAAATAAATCTGTTTTACCCTGTATAAAGCTTATGCAGGGTAAACTCATAAATTGTTCGCCCTCTAGAACACTGAATGAGAGATATGCACAGTTGTTTGCTCCCCCAGGTATTAATACATACTCGGAGTTAATTAATAAGTAAAAAGTGATTTTAATAAATACAGAAAGTAGGATTTAAGTGGTTCCAAGTAGTAACTGACAGAACAAAGTAAGTTACAAAACAAAACAAAATAAAATGCGCAAATCTATGTCTAATCAAACTGAATACAGATAATTTCACCCTCAGAGATGCTTCAGTAAGTTTTTTCCTCAGACTGGACACCTTCCAGGCCTGGGCACAATTGTTTCCCCTGGTACAGCTCTTGTTCCAGCTCAGGTGGTAGCTAGGGGATTCTTCATGATGGCTCTCTCTCTCTGGTAGTCCCATCTCCAAAAGATATATTGGAATTGGAAGAAGTACAGAAAAGGTCAACATAACATTTAGGGGTATGAAACAGCTTTCATAGGAGGAGAAGTTAATAAGACCGGGACTATTCACCCTAGAAAAGAGATGACTAAGGGGGGGGGGAGGAGATATGATAGAAGTCTGTAAAATCATGACTGGTGAGGAGAAAGTAAATAAGAATGTGTTATTTACTCCTTCTTATAACACAAGAACTAGGGATCACCAAATTAAATTCATACGCAGCAGGTTTCAAACAAACAAAAAGTCAGTATTTCTTCACCCAGCGCACAGTCGACTTGTGAAACTCTTTGCCAGAGGGTGTTGTGAAAGCCGAGACTATAACAGGGTTCAAAAAATAACTTTATAAATTCATGAAGGACAGGTCCATCAATGACTGTTGGCCAGGATGGGCAGGGATGGTGGCTGTAGCCTGTTTGCCAGAAGCTGGGAAAGGGCTACAGGAAATGATCACTTGATGATTACCTGTTCTGTTCACTCCCTCTGAAGCACCTGGCATTAGCCACTGTTGGAAGACAAGATACTGGGGGAGATGAACCTCTGGTCTGACCCAGTTTGGCCATTCTTATGAGCCTTGTTGGCCCCAGGCTCATTGGCTCCAGCTGCCTCCATCCCACAGCCAGTTGCTGTGTCCCTGGCTCTGCCTTGGCTTTTCGTTTCTTTCCCCCACATGATTTGTTGTTGGCCAGTGCAGCTTCCCTATGGGGACCGTGGGCTGCAGCACATCAGGATCTTTGCTCTGGCCCCGTGTGGAGAGTATGACACATTGGCCCTTTGCTCTCAGAGCTTCAGAGTCTCATTTCCCCAAGGCAGCACAACTAGCAATCTCAGCATTTCCCTCTCACTATTCACATATCCCAGACCCATCAACACTTTCATAAGAACCTGGTTACAGCATGGGTCAATGTTCCAGTGCAGAGAAGAGCCATGTCCTTGTGACCTTGGCTGGGCCGAGATTGTAACCCTGTTACATGGATACGGTTAGGACTAGGCTACAGTGCAGCGTTTAGCAGTTACCAGGACAAAGCCAAGATGTAATGGGTCCTCGTGACTAAGATCTGATCTACACCTAAAAAATGTGATTGACCTAGATACATCACTGAAGGCCGTGAAAAAAACTGTGCCTTGTGTGATGTAGTTAGATTAATCTAACCTCCAGTGTTAGATCAATTCTTCCATCGCACTAGCTACTGCCACTCGGAGAGGTGGATAAATATTGATGGAAAAACCCATTCTGTCGATGTAGGAAGTGTCTACTATGTTACTGTGCCACTGTAGTGTAGATATGGCCTGGGAGCTGCAGGGTAGCAGAGTCCCAAGTGAGGATAGAAATGGGGCAGATGCAATGTAAAGCTGTGGGGAGCTCCAGGCTGGGAGCTGGGGAAGAAGCTTTAGAAGAGACAAGGGAGCTCCTACCAGTTAAAGCAGCATTTGCATTTTCACTGCTCTGGCTGCTCCCTCCCAGCAGCCGAAGCACAAACACCTGCAAGGGAGTGTCTGGAATAGAATGAACCCCTGATTTGGGGCCTTGTTTACAGGGAATTCAGGGTTCCAAGGCAGGTTCCCAGCAGCCAGGCAAAAGGAAAACACATGATACTGCTACCCCTAAAGCCCAAACAAGCAGAAAGGAGCCTGCTGGGCCAAGTGCAAGACATAGGGGAGTTCAGGGCCTGGAAGTCTATATTTACAGCCCAGGGATGTTCCTTTAGATCTAGCTGCTCAGCACCTGCGGGTGAGATGGAGAGAGCTGTGGGGCGTTGAACCCTTCTGCCCTGCTGGATCCCCAAACCCATGGGGTGCTCAATTAGAAATGGACTTCAATTCTCTGTTGATCTCAGGCACTTCTCCTCCCATCTTGAGTCATCACCTCTGTATCAAGCCACCTATTGGCTGCAAATGCATCCCTGTCCTTGAGCCCCTGTTTACTTTTCACTACTTAACAGTGTTTTCACCGAGGGAGCCAAAAGCCTTTTACAAATAGAGGGTGTGGATATGGGGAGAAAACATATCTGTAGCCTCAAAAACAGACCTTAGGATCTCCCAACTGACAGTCCTGCTCCAACTCTAGATGTCACACTTCTCCGGGAGCTGGGAACAGAACCCAGGAGTCCTGATTCCCAGCTTACCCTCGCCCCAACCTCTTAGTATGCAAGACCATATCTGCTTTTCACTGTGATCACCCATCACAATCCCTCCTCGCAGCATTCAGTCACCCCAGGAAAGTGCTCCCTAAACTTCTCCCCAACCCTTTCCCATTCTATATCTGTGAGACCAGGGCAGAGGCCCAGATACCTGACACATGCTAGGCCACAAGACCCCCTGCCATGGGGCTGCTCTGGGGCAGTGGCTGCTCAGGACCTGCTGTGTAGCTGTGCCCATGGTTATGAGACGTGTGGGTCCTCTGATGTCTCGTGAGATGTGAGCTCTGGCTGAAGCGTCTCCCGCAGACGGTGCAGATATAGGGTCTCTGGTGCCGAGTGAGGTTGGAGCTGTCGCTGAAGCGTCGCCCACACTCGGTGCAGATGTAAGGTCTCTCCCCGGTGTGAGTTCTCTGGTGCATCATGAGGACCGAGCTCTGGCTGAAGCTCCTACCACAGGCAGTGCAGACAAAAGGTTTCTGGCCGGCGTGCATCCTCCGGTGTTTTGTGAGAGCCGAGCTGTCGCCAAGTCTTTTCCCACACTCATCACAGGTCCAGCGTTTCTTGCTCGCGTGGACTCTTTGTGGTGTAATAAGGGCAGAGCCGACACTGATGCCCTTCCCACTCTTGGTGCGCTTATGAGCTTGTTCTGCCGGGTTGTGTTCCCCAGGGCAATGCTGCCCATTCTTTGTCTTGTGTTTTGGTTGCTCTCCTGAGTGACATGTTTCGCCTTTGTCATCACCACTGGCCTTGCCATCGGCTGGAACAAGAGAAGAAGGTGGGATTAATTCCCTGAGCAGGAGAAGGAGTTTGGGGCAGGGGAACCACAAAGGGCTCCTTGCCTGCTCACCCCACCAACAGGGCTGGGGATCAAGGTTTAGGTCCCCCAAACCCTCCCCCAGGGGGGGCTGGTTCTGTCTCAGTCTCCTCAGGTGAGAAAAAGGGTCATTGAGAATGGGAGGGTGCATGAGTAACATGCACCCTGATGGGATGACGCCTGCTGGGGGGTGACACTGAGCCAGGGATGCAGGAAATGGCCCAGGAAATATCTGACACCCCCCCGCAAACCTTCCAGAGACACTTGCCCCCCAGCAAAGCTGCCACAAGCTCACCCTCCCTCCCTACCCCTACACCTCTCATCCTGCTTCTCCCTCAACAAACCAGATGCCCTACCAGAGAGAACACCTTCTGGGAAAGCAGCTGCCCTCTCTGAGTTTCCCCCACCCTCCCCAACGTGCACATGAGTTAATTAACTCCCCACTAGCCCTGCGAGGGGCCTGATACGTCTGGTGGCACCAGGCCTCATTGTGACCCACCCCTCTCACAGGATACATCTAGTCTGACCTCCTGGCCATTACATTTCACCCAGTTACCCCATTCTCAACACAATAACTTGTGTTTGACTAAAGCATCTTCCAGAAAGGGGTCCCTCTGGATTTGAAGACATCGAGAGAGGGAGACTCCATCTCTTCCATTGGGAGTTTGTTCCAATGGTTAATCATCCTCACTGTTAAGAATTTGTGCCTTATTTCTAATTAGAATTTGCCAGGGTTCACCTTCCAGCCATTGGCTCTTGTTCTGCCATTCTCTGCTACATTAAAGAGCTCTTTAGAACCCAGTATTTTCTTCCCAAGAAGGTACTTGCACACTTTAATCAAGTCACCCCTCAATCTTCTTTTATACAGGGAGTCCTCGGACTTACGACACAATTCGTTCCTCAAAATTGCATTGCAAGTCGAAACCGTTTTTCCCATAGGAATCAATGGTATAAAGGGGAGATTGGTTTCTGAACCAAGGCTTGATACACTATTTTCACCACAATAACCCAAATGTTTGTACTAAATGAATTATAGATGACTAATGTTGCAACATCAATGTATTTACTGTAGGCTGTATTTTGTAAACAGCATTAAAATAAACATATAAATTCACATATGCTTTGACCCAGAAAACCCGCAACACAGGCTCAGAAAGCCAGGGAGATCGGCACACATGCTGAGCCTCAGCCAATCACCAGTGATTGACTGAGCCCGGGGCCAGGAGCCAATCAAAAACAAGCGGCAACCCTGCCAAGCCACAAGCTACCCTGCTGCCTCAAAGCCAATCAGAAGTGACCCCTTCCAGCTCCACACCAGTACTGTATAACAGCAACCAGGAAGTGATTTCAAGAGAACTTTATGCAACGTAAGGGCGAAACAAGTGTTGTAGGGGCGAAACGGGCAGTCAATTGAAAAGCGTCATAAGTGGCGTCCGACAAAAATTGGGCATTGTAAGTCCAAGGACTCCCTCTATAAGTTAAACACTGAGCTCTCACGGTCAGGCATTTTGAATAACTTTTCAGAGGGGTAGCCGTGTTAGTCTGTATCAGCAAAAAGAACGAGGAGTACTTGTGGCTTTTTGAATAACTTTTGTGGCTCTTCTCTACGCTCTCTCCAATTTGTCAACATTCTTTTTCCAATGTGAACATCAGATCTGGCCGCTGTATACCAGCATCCGTCTCACCATTCCCTGCTCCTACTTGTTACTCCCATTTATACATCCACGGATCATATTAGCCCTCAGCCCCTGGCATCTGGTTGGCAGAGCTTCAAGCCACCCCTGTAACTATTAATAGTTGAAAGAACCTACAGTCACTAACACTCTGGTCAGCATAAACCCCTCCCCCTCCCGCACAAGTATTCTGCAGAGCAGGCCCCTCAGCTCTGCCCATCCTCCCAGTACAGTTCAAAATGCTGACACCCTGAATGACTTCTTTCCCAGACCAAAAAGAAATAAATAAATAAAGGGAATGGGGGTCTCAGAGAGAAAAGGAAGGAAGATGCAGGAGGCACAGATCCCATGGCATGAGGGGAAGAAGACTCTAGGGGGGCACACAGAACCCTCAGCATGGGATTGGGGGGTTCAGATGGCCCCAGACATGGGGCTGCAGACAGTCTCTAAAATAGAGGGGGATGGGAGAGCGGCATCCAGGGAGCTTGTTGAGGGGAATGGGGAGGGCTGCAAGGAGCCATTGCTCTCCCCTGAGCGAGCCAGCAACCCCATTCCTCAAACATGCTCTGCCCTGGGCCTTCCCCTTTCTGCCTCCCCATCAGTGACCCATAGCCCACCATGCCCTGGACCCAACTTATTACCTATTTCCTGGAGGGGCTGGTGCTCCTCTTTGGGGATATGAGGCAGCTTGTACAGGAATCCTGAAGCTTCATTCCATCCCCCGTCCTGGGATGCACACCCGGGATGGGGCTGTGGCTGCTCTAGTCTGGAGCCAGCAGATTCCCATAGTGCCCCAGGGGACGCTTTTTCTTCTGAGGCCACTTCCTCAACCTTTACACGCACCATGACCTGGGTATGAATCAAACATGTAATGAGAGAGCCAGGGCCTGGGGCCTGCTGTGGAGAGTGGGGTCTGAGAGGGGAGACACCAGGGAATGTCCCCCAAGGACACAGCGACAGGGGAGGGGAGCACAGATCCACCCACAAACCCAGGGATTGACAAGAAGTGCTGCAGGGGCTAATGGGGATGAGTGGCCAATAGTCCTGGCTCTGCTACTGCATGCTTAGCAGCTCCCATGGGGCTGGGCTGGCAACACAGGGGCAACAGGGACCACAGAAGTGAGCCCCATGGTCCTGGTTCATACACAGATGTAGCATAGTCTGTCTCCCACCCCCCATCCCCTCAGTGGAATAATCAGGGTTAAATGCTCTCACCTGTAGCCCTGGCCCCTCAAACTCTGGCTCCCTCAGCTGGAACCCCTCTGCCAGGGCCACCGCCTGGGCACAGGTTTCAGGGCCACGTTCCCAGACCCAGCTCTGCATTTCCTCTGGCAGTATGGTTAGTAACTGCTCCAGGATCAGCAGCTCCAGGATCTGCTCCTTGGTGCGGCTCTGCGGCTCCAGCCAGCCATTGCAGAGCTCCTGGAGGTGGCTGTAAGCCTCCTGGGGCCTCTTGGCCTCCTGGTAGTGGAACTGCCTGAAGCGCCGACGCCGCGTCTCTATGTGGGTGTCATCCCCACGGAGGGTGGCTGGCTCTTTCTGTGGCTCCTGCTTGACCCATCGTGGTGCTGCCCATCTCAGTAGCCCCCCAATGGTACCAGCCTGGATGACACAAAGGGCTTTTTCTGCCCCTTCCGCTCTCTCCCCTGGCTTGGGGCTGACTGGGTTCTGCTCTTCCATTTTCACTGGGGGCTGCATTCCCTGCTGTAGTGGTGCCTGGAGCTGGAAACCCAAAGCTGCACTTGCACCCAGCTCAGCAGCCATTGTCTGTCCTTGGAACGACTGCAATTCCAACTCAGGAATAAACCCTGTCGCTCACTTGTAGGGCCTGTAGGAACATCGGCTCTCCAGGCAGCCTGCAGCAAAGGATCCAACATGGATTTTTCTGTGTGATGGAAGAATGAGAGCCAACCCATAACCCCAGGTCCCTGCTCTTGCTCAGAACAGACAGGCCCCTCTCTGACCACCCTGGCCCATTCCCCCACATAACCCAAGCTCCCTGGCCCCACTCAGTATGACAGGCCCCTCCCTGAACCTCTTGCAGAGTGGGGTGCATTTAGGTCCCTCCCCCAGAGCCAATCCATCAATTTTGTTTTGTGTCTCATCACAGTGATGAGCATGTGAGATCTCAGGGGAATGTTGGGCTGCTTGCCGGGGGTCCTGACAAGGTGGTAGGTCACCCGCTGAATTTATTAGTAAGTCTTATAGGGAGCACCGGGAGGACGATCCTGAACCATTTGTCTTCCCTGACGGGTATTCCTGCAAGAGGTGACGATTTGGCCCCTTTAGGAAAACCAGGCACTGAACCTTAAATTTAGCCACAGAGGACAGGCAAAAGGCCTTGTGGTCTTGACCATTTTCACTTCCTCTTTATTCTTCTTTTGTTTACTGTTTACACAGCCCCTAGCACAGCATGGTCCTGGTCCATGACAGGGGCTCCTCATAGTGCTACTTCAATACAAATAATAATACTTACAAAAAACACATGAAAAGAACTTTATTTAGGTTCCAAAGTTGAGTACTCAGGGTTAGGAAATGCTGGGTTGTACGAACAGCCTGAACTTCATCCTCTTTGTGTGCCGGATGAGGCAGGGGGTCCTGTGGAATAAATAGCACGTGATCATGTACCATAAATAAGATTGCACCATCACGCTCACGGCTTGGGAACAACCACCCATCATGACCGCCTGGGCTCAGTCTGAGAGGAAAGTGTGCTCCCAGCTGGGTTAGGCCATGATTAAACTTTGTAATATGCACAAGCGAAATGAGGCCTGGTCTACCCACAGAGCTGCAGTAGTTTAACTAATGGTAAGACTCCCAGCTCAGACACTTCTCCAATCTTCCCCTGGAGTGCTGGCAGCAGCCCCTCTGAATCATTTGATGCTACTACTACAGACCACCACCATGGGGCACAGAGGGGACAGAGTCCCTGTTGCAGAGCTGCTGCCCCAACTCCCAGCCCCCATTCTGGGCTGGAGTTGGGGGTGGGAGGGTTGCTCTGGCTCTCCAGACCAGGGGTTGGTCTCACCCAGAGAGGAGCAAGGATAGACCAGGAACTAGCATCTCGGGACAGGGCCCCTGCACCCTCAGTGCCACACTCAGTCTCCGAGCTCCTCCACCTACCTAACCGCAGGGATGTGCCAGGCTCTGCTCCGCGGTGAAAGGCTCCCTAGGACCTCCTGAGAATCAGAGTCAATCCACAAGGAGCTTTTGCAATGGAGGGCACCCAGTTCTGTTGCTGTGGCAGAAACTGTCTGTCCGGGCAGATTGTAATCAGCAGCTGAACGTACTCCTCCCCCCTGCAGCCAGCCAGCAATAGGGAGGGGAATGTGAAAGTAAGGAGCAGCCCCGAGAAATGGAATGATAACAGGATGTTCCTGGCAGGAAGGGGAAGTCTAGTGCAGCGGTTCTCACAACAAAATTTTTGGTGGCATCAGAGTGCGGCCACCAGCTCTTGCTGCTGGCCGCACTGACACTTTTCCCTAAAATTATTGATTTTTCCTAAAGTTAATAAAGTAATATGCACATACAGTATATACATCCAAATCATTGTAGTTTATTTATGTAAGGTTTGGGGTTTTTTTGCAGACTCAATAATAAAAATCATGCACAATTATCTCTATTCTTTACTGGACCTAACAGAATAGAAACACAAATAAGGTGCTTTGCATGTTCCTGTCTTTTTTATTATTGTGTCAAGTATCAGGGGGTAGCCGTGTTAGTCTGTATCTACAAAAACAACAAGGAGTCTGGTGGCACCTTAAAGACTAACAGATTTATTTGGGCATAAGCTTTTTCGTGTTGCATCCGAAGAAGTGAGGTTTTTACTCACGAAAGCTTATGCCCAAATAAATCTGTTAGTCTTTAAGGTGCCACCAGACTCCTTGTTGTTTTTTTATTATTGTTTCTTTAGCTTTTTTGGTAAAAGTGGTTGTCTGTATAACAATTTTGAAGTAAATTTAAAAATGCTTTGACATAATAGAAGTCCAAATAATAATGAAAAACATGTCTGGGTGGCTTGGGTCTGGGGAGGGGAGGATAGGTACGGTTGCGGCTGCAGCTGGCCAAGGGCTCCTCCGGGCAGGTGTGTGTGTGTGGCGGGGTGGTCTTGGGGCCTTGGCCAACTGCTCTGGCTGCCGGGGGGGGGCTGGGGAACGCAGGCAGAAGGGTTCGAGTCGGGGACTAGCCTCCCCAAAGGGGGGCTCCACTAGGGTTACCATCCGTCCGTATTTCCCCGGACATGTCCGGCTTTTGCGTCTCTATATAGCTGTCCGGGAGGAATTGGTAACAAAGTTAAAATGTCCAGGGTTTTTTTCTCCCTCGCCTCCCTCCCTCCCATGCAGAGTGCGGCTGTTGATTGGGCAGCTGTGCCCATTGGCCTCCAGCAGCCAGAGCCCTCCCCTGCTCCCCCCTCCCTCTGTCTGCAGCCCTGTGTAACACACAAACTGACCCACCGGGCAGCGTGTTTTGCCTACACATGGAGCCAGAATGGTAAGGGGAGTCCGGGGGGGGGGGCAGTCAGGGAGCGGGGGGAGTGTTGGATGGGTCCCCAGCCTCCACCTGCCACCCCCCTCCGCGCGTCGTCCCGCCCGTGGACTCCCCCTCCCTGAGTGTCTGGCTCAGCAAGACAGGGTGCTGGAGTCCTGAGCTGGCAGGGAAAACAGGGATAGAAGTAGTCTTGGCACATCGGTTGGCAGCTCTCAGGGGGAGTTCTGTGATCCAACCCATCACACTTTCCTTTTTGGGAATAGCACTAGATTCTGTTCCAGGTTATAAAGGAATAAATTACTATAATGAAGAGATACTGCAGAGTTTAATTAACGGTGAGGAAAAATAGTCTAAGGCCTGGTCTATACTACCCGCCTGAATCGGCGGGTAGAAATCGACCTCTCGGGGATCGATTTATCGCGTCCCGTCGGGACGCGACAATCGATCCCCGAATCGGCGCTCTAACTCCACCAGCGGAGGTGGTAGTAAGCGCCGCCGACAAAAAGCGGCAGAAGTCGATTTTGCCGCTGTCCTCACAATGGGGTAAGTCGGCTGTAATACGTCGAATTCAGCTACGCTATTCACGTAGCTGAATTTGCGTATCTTAAATCGACTCCCCGCTGTAGTGTAGATGTACCCTAAGCAAGCCACGGTGAGACATTAGAACCTACATTTACCAAAGGAAGAGATGAGCAAATACAGAGGGCTTTGCAGAGAGCAGGTGTTGTTATGTGTACCGTAGCAATATCATAAATGCTTACAAATTTGGGCAGTGCCGGCTAGAAAGGCTTACAAAGTGCTCCAGTTGGGCAGAACTACATGCAGCTCAGACATCGGGGATCTCCGGTTCTGGGAAAGGATTGTTAATATCCAGTGCTGGCACCCGCAGCAAGTACTTGGTTTTATGGATCTCTGGAAAGTCTTTCTCTGTCATTCCTATTTCCCACTTGGGAAAATCTGGTGCGGCCTTCAGCCATAAGTCTTCCATGGGGCCTTTTGCAGTGAACCACCACTCCTAGGGAAAACAAAAGGGAAACGAGATGCCAGAATGAGACTGGATCTTCAGAGACAGCATTTCCAAGATGGTCAGGAAGGGGAGGAGTCTGACAAGAGCCCCCTATTCTTGCTATCGATCGCTATCTATCCCACACTGTCCCACCAGCAAGCCAGGGAACAAACGGATTACGAAAGTTGCAATTTGACCCTTGATTCCCAGCTGGCTTTGGGGAAGGAAGTAATCTGCATCACGCCTAAACCAGGCACAGATCTCTTCCCCTTCCATGCTGGCTCAGCACTGCTGGCTGGTGTGCTGGATTCCCTGCTCCTATGTAGGAAGGGAAGTAGGACCCCATTGAAACTACTCAGCTCCCCATGTTGTGACCCACGATACAGATAGCCCACACAGGGATGTTGAGGCCCCTTAAGCCCCCTTACTTACGTCCTTTTAGGGTGTAAGGTGAATGGTTTTCATTTGATGATTTACTCCTGCTTCACGCTACAGAGGCGCTATACAGGAAGTGTAAATATTGTAGTGACTTATCTTTCTACAAAAGACTTTATTGCAATAAAGCAGGCCAGCTGCCTTTACAATGATGACACCAGAACAGAACCATCAAACCACAGAACTGTCCTCCAAGATGATAAAAATGCATCTTGCTAGGGGAATTGTTCTCTCAGTTTGCCACCGAGGTGGAATTTCACAGGCTAGGCTGGCAGAGCCTGTGGTTGGAAAGGCCGATTCCAAACTCAAGTCTTCTCTTACGCAGATGGTTAGAACTCTACCTGTGTCCATTTGGGTCTGGAAAAAGTTCTCAGACATCCATATTTCAAATCCCCTCTCTTCCTGGGGCATGTCCTTCTGATGAAAGTAGGTAGCCATGGTTTATATGCCATCCTAGCTGTAGATTTCCCATATATTTTTTCCCCCTTCTCCTCCAACTGTGATTGGACCAAGCATATTTCTGGCCAATATCTTTTTAAAAGGCCAATAGCAGGTGCTTCCTAGCCCCAAAGCTGTCAGCCTGTCTATTAGTAGTATTATTTTTTATTTGTATTGCCTCATTGTGCTCGGTGCTGGACAAACAGAACAAAAAACCATCCCTGCCCCAAGGAGCTATCAATCTAAGATAAGAGTCAACAGGTGGATACAGACAGACGGGGAGCACAAGAAAACAGTGAGACAATATTGGTCAACATGGTCGACTGTGGTCTCAAAGCACTTGGCATCATGGCAAAGGAGAGTTTTAACTCCAGTGCCCACACTGGCCTTTGTTGTCTTGGTCCAAAACAGAAGTGTTCCCCCCAGGCCATGGTAGAAGGTCCTGTTAAGACAAACCAAGTAGTTTTGAGTTTGTGTCCATAGTAAGCCATCACACCTTTCTTAGCCTAATACTGTACTTTCAAGGGATGAGACAAATGTAGCCATTTTGCTTAACTTCTAAATTCCAAACTATACACCCCAGCCATTTGCTCCAATCAGCTCCCTGGGCAGGAGAAGAAAATAGGCTCTGTCAAGAAACGCAAGAGCTACATTAGAGCACTGGCTTTGAGATATTTTCTGACATTACCTCACAAGAGTGGGCTAAAATTAGGTCAGAAACTAACACGGTCAATGGTAAAACTCTTCCAGTAAGAATGCTTGTCACTGTTATATGTCCATTGTTCCTGTGGTTGCCTTCACTTGTTCCATGTCCTGTCTATATGAGGAGTGTACCATGAAAGCGCATATTACTGTGCACTGATTTTCATGCATTGCAGGCATGCTACCATCCGGCAGTGTGTTCCAATTATACCAGCCTCTTTGCAGGTGCTTCAGGGCACATGGCCCAGCAGATACGTTGTCATGTAGGTGTCTTGGCCAGACTGCACTAGATCTTTAGTAATGCTCCTGTTTTTAAGTCTTTCTGCATTGCTGCTTGTGGGCCTTTTACATTTTTCTCTGCTTGTCTGACATCTGACAACAGCTAGCTGCTGTTCATCAGGGACTGGGCGTTTCTGTCCCTACTGGGAACAGTAGGCCAGGCAACCAGAAGGTGTGGGGTCAAGAAAGGGAAATTGGGGTGGGGACTGGGTGTGCTGGGACCTACTGACCATGCAATGGAGGTGTAGGAAGGAAGGAGGGAAAGAGGGGAAGGGTGGCTTGTGCAGGGCTCTTACAAACACACACTCAGGAGAACCTGGGAATGCATTCCCTTCCCAATCCAAATCAGACCCCACTGGTACATTTTCACAACTAAAAAGTAGCTTACCAGATCTGAATGGCATTTCTCCTGCTCTCCAGGTTGAACCTGCAGCTGTCTCAGGAAGCACTTCATCAGATTCCTCTTCCCCCTGGCATTCAGAGGCCTTCTCCTCTATTGCTCTCATAATGCAGTCTCCAGTACAGGGAATGTCCATCTCTGCCAGATGTTGGGAAATGCTATCATACTATACACCTTCCCTGATTGCTGTGATCATATGGTACCACAGGCTCTGGGCCTGTCTGTAAGGCAGTGAGCATGCTGATGTCGGTGCTGGCCAGCTGGCAGCCTGGTCGGATGATCCAATGAGGCATTGTAGAGATGAGATCACAAATCAATCACCAGAAGAAGCCTGCCACTGTGGAAGCACTGTGCAGCTAGGGGCCACCCACGTGTGCTGCATTGTTTGTACAAGTAGGTGGGTCCTGGCCAGGCTGACTCCTGGACAGTGGAATGCAGACAAGTGTCCAGACAGGCCTCCTCTGCCGTATGGGATTGCACTGGGAGGTCCATTTGCACTCTTTGGGCTAACACAACATTGCCCTCTGCTCACCATGACACTGACAATGACCGAGGCTCGACCTCAAAGCACAGGTGGGTCAGCACAGTCAATAGCATAATAGAAACCCAAGTGTGTGTGTAGATGTGGCGCATGTTACGGCCATGCTAGGGAGAACATGCTATGTTAACCATGACAAGTTGGACCAAGCCATGATGGGCAGGCAGGTGTAGACAGACGCATGGACAACAGGAAAAGGAGATTTAATTTTGCAAATATAAAGTTTGCGCTAGAGAGAAAACCACTGGCCCCTAAAAATGATGCTCCTCTAGATCTTCCATCAAAATGTTCTCCAAAGCACAAGTTCCAGGAGGCGCAGAGCAGGAAGCGATGTTCTTTTGGAATGGTTGGGTGTGTACTAGAAATGGTCCCAAACCGGTTAAACGTTTTGAATGGGATTTTATGCTTCTTAAACCATAGCCCTGAGAACCGTCCAGTGACGTCAAGATAAGTGCTGTTCACACAATACTGAGTGAGACACTTGGGTTGAAATCTCAGGCTGCATCTCACTCCCCAGCTTGGCAGATGTGGGCTTGTCTACACTTACCGGGGGATCGATGCACGGCGATCGATGCATCAGTGGTCAATTTCGCAGGTCAAGACCTGCTAAATCGACCACAGATTGCTTTCCCGTTGACTCCTATACGCCACCAGATCAAGTAAGGGGAGTCGATGGGAGAGCATCTCCTCTCGACATTGGGTAGTATGGACTCAAGCTACATCGACTTGAGTGACGCTATTCATGTAACTTAAATTGTGTAACTTAGATCGACTTTTCCCTGTAGCGTAGACAAGGAGTACTGCAGAGTAACTCTGGCAAGAGCTGGGAGCCTATTTGTTGGGTTTTGTAAATAGTCACCACTGCAGGGTGAGCAGTAGCACAGTTAATGGAGTCCTTGAGCGATTCTATTCCATTCTGTTGGAGGAGAGTTCTGATGATGTGGGTGGGTGTGGACGTACCCAACAGGGTGAAGGATCAGGTGCTGCGCATGCTCCTCCCCAAGCCTTGTCCCCAAATGTCATGCCAGCCCCAGGCTGTCTGAGAATATACCACAAATGTTAGTGGAAGTTAGAAGTTAGGTGGGCTTGGGCTGTATGTCACAGTGGTGCGGCAGTTCCCCGCCCCTGTCAGGAAGGAGTTAAAGAGCTCCTCCAGCACAACCAGCCTCAAGCCAGTGCAGCTGTAAGCCTTGTCCAGCCTAGGTATGGGCGGGGGGGCTTAAAAAGGAGGATCCCAGCTCAGTTTGGGGCAGCACTCTGAAGGAGCAGGACTGCAGTGCCGCGGTCCCTGACTCCCAGAAGCAGGGGTTGCTGACTGGGGGAACAGCTAGGGAGCCTTGCCCACCCAGGCCCTTGCAGAAAGGAGAAGGGCTGATACTTTTGTTCTTTTTTGCTCTCTTTTTCTTTGACTTCCCAAACTGTTTGTTTGGGCTACTTTAATTCCCCCTACCCCTGGGCATGGGGGCAGAGGCTATGAACAGCACTGGACTCTGCCACAGGAACAGGTCCCATCCTTTCCCCCAGGGGGTGCTAGGGAGGTACAGCCTACTGCAGGTACCCACCCGCTCCATCCAGGATTTCGATCATTTGCCTTCACAACACCGCCCCCCCCGCCCCTTGACTTTATCTATATTGCAGCCATTGACCTGCAGCCAACTCCACTTTCTTCTAGGGAATCCTAAATCCCTTCCCAGAGACCAGCTCATCTGGTGCTCAAAGGAAAGAGCTTTCAGATTACCAGCTCTCGGGACTTACGTTGCTGATCTCCAGCCAGGATTTCTCCAGGAGGTTTCCATATGTGTCACAGAGTTGGAATGCTTGGGATAGGTAGATTTGGCTCTGTTCTTCATTGCCCAACACCAGGAGGATATAGGCTTTCAGGTGGTAAACCCGAGGGTAACAGATAGGGCTTGTGGAGCAGCGAGAGAGAACCTGGTCCAAGTCCTAACAAGAGAGCAATTGAGATTCATGTCAGGATGACATCCCAGAGCTTTGAGATCCCTTTGCAGGAATACAGTATGGCAAGGAGAAGAGCCAGCTAGAAAGAAACAGGAAACCTGCAGAGAGATAGAAAGTAGCAGGGGTAAGATAAAAACCAGGAAGATTCAGACTGTATGAACTCGTCTTGATCATGCACTTAGGCAGCACTCACTAACTTGGCTTTGCAATAGTCTCTTATCCGACCTACAGGACAAATCCTCTTTGGGAATTGTGCACTCCGTGTGGCTGATTTCTCTTCTACCTCCTGTCCAGAGGCCACTCTGAGAGGATCCTAAAGATATGTTTCTTGCAAAGTGAGTGGGATGGGGACGAGGGGACATCTGTCACAGCCTTAATAGCATCTTTTTCTGCATCCTCACAATGTCCGAATAATCTGTCATGGTTCTCTCACCCCACAAATGTGCATCAATTACTAGCCCTGGAAACATATCGTTGAAGGGCTATGATCATGAAATACTGCTGTTTGATCAAGGGTTGCCCCCACTTTCTGAATCCTTCCACTAGCTTCCTGCCTCTTATTGCATCAAATTCAAGTTTCTCTGTCTCCCCTACAAACTCTATAATGTAGAAATAAACCTAGCTGCACAATGCAAAAATGTCAATGCCTTCTCCCCTCCTCCCTTGCACAGCAAATATGGAACATCACTTTTGACCAGTTTCCATGTTCCATGCCAAAAATAGAAGTGTCTCTGTATGCTTTGGGGGCACTTCATTTTGTCTGGGGATTTCCCCTCCTCTCCATTGTAGTGTATTATGGGGAAAAAAGAGGTTTTGCAATTCTTGCCATCAATTTTGGGATGAATCAACTGGAAAGAAGCAAAATGATGATCAACCTTCCCCTCCACTTGTAATAGCTTTGCATTGGTTATTGCTCATGCGGAGTGTAGTGCAGCACTGAAGGGATTTCAAAACCAACCCACCACCTGAACAGCCATTAAAACAATCCCAGGGGCCCGAACAGGGAACTAGGCAATTCAAGGGAGGAGACCGAGGCTAGTAGAGCTGAGTAGATACACAGGGCTGAAGAGTTGCAGGTGTCAGGACCCTGGTATTGAATCCAAGTCCATTGGGTCCCTAAAAGGGATCCCCAGTGTCCGCGCCATGGCAGCATGCGGAACCACTACCCCTGACTGACGGCCTTGGTGCTAAAGACCTACAGCCCCACAACAGCTAGGCCCCTGATTGGCTGGACTGACAGCATTCTCACTAGGCACCTGGACTATATAAAGACCCCAACAGGAAGAGGAAGCTGTCTGAGCAGCAGGCCATTACTGCCTGGACCACCTTGGTGCCCTGCTATTTTGCCTGACCTTGCCTTGCTGCTGTACTGTCTCACCTGACTCTGCCTTGCCTGACTGCACCTACCTATCTTGCCAACCCAAACCCTTCGATTGTATCTCCTGGCGACAGACCCCCCCCCTGCGAGAACTCTAACCATTGCCCCGGACTTCCTGGAATACCAATTGTCCTCCCAGTTACCAGACCACCCACACACCACTAGACGACGACTCTGGACTCCCCTAGTCTGCCCCTCCTGACCTATCATAATGCCCAGTGTCTGAAAGAGAGGGGTGCAGGGAAACGTGATAGATGGCTGCTCCCAGTGGGCCTGATTCAAAGCCCATTGAAAGACTCCCATTGACATCATGGGCTTTGGATCAGGCCCTCCATGTCTAGCAGCCATCAGGAGATATCCAGCCGCCATTTGCAGATGTATTGCATTTTACAGTCTTTCCACATAATGTGGACATCTCCTTCTCCCTCTCACCTTTAGCGTCTTAGTACGAGTCTCCCGGACCAATTCAGGCCTTTCCTCAAGGTGTTTCCGTAGCATAAGGATCTCACACTCCAAGAATCTACAGAATCCACTGGTAGCAAAGAATGAGGCACTAGTTCTCCTCAGCAACCTTCTGGCCTTTTCAAAAGGCTCCTTGAAGTTGCCCCACTGCTGAAGTCTGGCAAACCTAGATCACCAAGAGAGAGATCCACATAAGATTTGCTGTAGGGGATTGGACTATTGGACCAGCCAGTGGCACCGACCTATATATGGAAAACTCACGCTGCATCTAGCTACCTGCACAGTGCTATACAATGGGCAGAGGAATTCTTCCTAATGCACACAGCAAAGCATGAGATATGATTACCACCAACTTAGATTGTACTTTGGGGGCAGTGACTGTCTCGTTATTCTGTGTTCGTACAGCGCCGAGCACAGCAGGATACTGGTTCATGGCTAGGACTCCTAGGCACAATGATGTTGATTATAATAATTTAATGCAAAATAAAGATGTTTTTACTAGACCTAAAATTATCCATCCGAGGTATGTGCCATGATGACAAAAACTTTTCAGCCACCCCCCCAGCTAAGGTGGCCTTAAGGCTCATGAATACCCCATTCAGTCCTCTAGTAGAACTGGCCCAGTTCTGCCACCCTCACTCATATTGAGAAGTACCTGATCAGCCAAGTAGTCACACTGATTTCAACAGGACTCATGGACGAAGGAGCTATTCAACGTGAGTACGGACGGCAGAATCCGGCCCAAAGTTTCTGAATTCCGACCCACCATATGGCAAAATAAAGAGTAAACCAGTAACACAGCAAAGCAATTTTGAGGAGACTTTGTATATTACCAAATGGCCACGGATGAATACAGCCCCAACATGATGCTGTTCTGAGACATAAGGATGCAGTTTTTTTCATTGCGTTGTATGAATTCCAGGCACTCTTTAAATGACTTAAATGAAAATCCTGTAAAAGAAATTTGCATTAGAGAAGCTGTTTCCCCTTCTGGTGGGGGTGTATTTCCCTATTCTAAAACTACCATAAGTACAAAGATCGTCAAGAGGGATCTTGGAAGTAGCTGAATCACCTGGCATAAAAAATTCTCAGATCTCAATGAAAGTCTAAAAGAAATGTTGCAAGATTTGAGTTTTAACTGAGCTCCTTGGGGCTGTCACAGGCTCTGTATCAGTGGTCTCTAGTGCAAGGGGAGAAACCCCATACCGGGCAGAAAAAATGAAAGCCTCATCACCCAAGCATGCAGTCCACTTTAAACTGCCCGTGTTTCTGTAACACTGACAGACTCTAATTGTCAGCAGCTGGGATCGAATCTGAGACCTGTGGAGCTTAGTGCACGAGCCTCTACTGAATGAGCTAAAAGCCATATGGCCGTTCGCTAAGGTTGTACAGCAGACTCATACTCTCGCTCTAAGCGGTCTTGGTGCCACTAGATGGGACAGAACACCACACTCAGCAGCATAGGCGTGCGCATGGGGTGTGCCGGGTGTGCCCAGGCACACCCTAATGCAGGGGTGGGCAAATGGCCCCCCTCCCCCAGCGCGGCAAGCCGCAGGGTCTGCGCTCCCGGGCCCCCTCCCCTGGAGCCATGCTGCTGCGCACGCAGCGCTTTGGGGGCCGGGGCTGTGCACTCCCGCGGGGCAGTGTTTGGCTCCGCGGGGAGGCTAGGAGCCTCATCTCATGGTAAGGGGTCTGGGGCCAGGGGGTTTGGATAAGGGGTGGGGGCAGTCAGGGGACAGGGTGGGTTGGATAGGGGGTGGGATCCTGGGGGGGTGGCTAGGGGTTGGGGGAGGTCTCTGGAGGGAGCAGTCAGGGAGCAGGGGGGGTTGGATGGGGCATGGGAGTCCCGGGGTCTGTCAGGGGGCGGATAGGGGTCAGGGCAGTCAGGGGACAGGGAGTAAGGAGGGTCCTGGGGGGCAGTTAGGGTGGGGGGGTCTATGGAGGGGGTGGTCAGGGGACAAGCAGCTGTGGGGGATTGGATGAGTTGGGAGTTCTGGGGGGGGGGCTGTCAGGAGGCAGGGGTGTGGAGAGGGGTTGGGGGAGGCAGGGAGCACGGTGGTTGCATGGGTCGGGATTTCTGGGGGTCCTGTCTGGGGGCGGGGAGCGGTTGGATAAGCATGGGAGTCCTGGGGGTCTGTCTGGGGGCGGGGGTGTGGATAAGGGTCGGGGCAGTCAGGGGACAGGTAGGGGGTAGGGTCCTGGGGGGTAGTCAGGGGACAAGGAGCAGGGGGGGTTGGAGGTTCTGAGGGGGGAAGTCAGGGGGCGGGAAGTAGGAGGGAGTGGATGGGGGCAGGGTGGGGGTGGGGCTAGGACGGGGCTCACTGGGTGCACACCCTAATGAAATGGGCTGTGCATGCCTATGCTCAGGAGGTGTGTGAGTTACATTTGTTCTCCACAATGGATGCAATGCAGGGATGGGCAAAGCAATTCCTATGTTGTGGAGCAGCAGCAGTCCTTCCATAAGGAAGGTTGCCACTTGGGTCCCATTATCCATCCCTCTCTTTCTAAAAGGTATTTTTGAAAGAGGACCTCCTTAAACTATAGAGCAAAAAGAGAGTTTCAAATTCTTCCAACTTTTTTGCCACTTTTGTAGGGGAAAAAAACAGATAACCACAACCAAAAACCCAAAGAGAATTGGCTTCAGCAGATCACTGCCTTTGAGCACGATTGTGAGAGTAACCTACAATATGTTATTAAACATGTTTAACAGATACTCCAAGGAACAGACATTCCTACACTGGCTAGCTTGGTGTTGCATGTAAAAGGATTGCTGGAGCCCTAAACTTTCACTGCAAGGAAAGTCTCTAGCCCTTTCCCATGCAGAAGTAGAGCTCACAGCATAGTCAGATCAGTAGAGAGGCTAGACTTGTCAAAGAAAAAGGTTTCCCACCACCAATCAAAGGTTCACAAGGGAGTTCTCCCCTCTTGCAGACCTCAGGAAACCCACTGTAAGGTGGTGTGAAGTGACCACCTAATCTCCCAGCCAACCCCCCTGTTCTCACCCAGTCCCTTCACTTTGTGGGCTTTCTGAAGTCTGTACGAAGGGAGCTGTGGTCCTGGAGACCTTAGGCCAGGTCTACAATTCAATGTTTTACCGGCCTAGTTAAGTCAGTTAGGGGAGTGATTTTTTTTAATGAGATAGCTGTGCCAGCCAAAGCCCTAGCACGTAGCAGCTATACTGGGCGGAGAAAGGACTTTTGCCAGTACAGTTTATGTCATTCACAAAACTGGTATAAACTGGTACAGCATCTCCATTAGCAGGGTTTTGCCAATTCAGCCATACTGATATAGTTATACTGGCAAAGGTTTTAAGTGTACACAAGGCTTTAGATGTGCAGAGTGCCAGGGGGCTAAAAGGAGCAGGGTGACTGGGGTAGAGATGAGGGGAATTCCTCCATGCGGGCTGCGTGAAGTCTGCAGAACCCCAGTTAGCCTTGTTGGCCAACTTTACAACCTCCCACCTCCCAGTATAAGGCTCCAGATTTGTATGAGAATATCCCAAAAGCGTCAATGTTCACACAGATATCAACATCCCTTCATCGGAGCTACAACCCCTTTTCTGTTAAATCTTTTAGCTCTCTTCTTTAAAAGCATATCAATTGCAGTTTAACCACAAACGAGATGCCAGAATGGCGCCACCGTTTTCTGGCAGTGTTGACATGGCAACCGTCCCTGTCCAGGAGTGTCTGCAAAGCACGCCTTTATCTGTTGTCCTCATTACCCAGTACTTACCAGCATAAAGCAAGAGTTCTAAACAGTAAGAAAAGAAACAAGCCATCTCAATGATTGTCTCCTCCACAACAGCCAACTGCTCCAGCCAGCTCAGTACTTGCACACAATCTTGGTACCTAGACATCATGGAGAATTATTGCACGACTCATTTTATTCTGAGGTGTTTCTCCCCTATCCCTTTATTTCCTTTCCTCTTTCCATGTCTCATTCTCTATCCTCCCATCCATCATTCCACTCATATATCTATCCTATTTTTCTCTCCAAGGATCTTTGGTCAACGAGCTTATGGAGAAGGGCTTCAAGGATGCCTGACAAGACACTGAGTGGATAGAGACGTTCCACTGTGGTCCTTCCCAGGTGCGCAAAGTATCCCTATGTGCATATAAGTGTCTGCAAGGTCCACTGTGGATAGCTAATTGCCTTTCCTGCTGGTCATTGACAAGGAAAAGCACCAGGAGCAGTGCATATAGAAGCCAGGTGGCCAACCTATTACTACAGACAAACATGCCCCAGCAGAAGGAACAATTGTGAGAACAAGTGTGTTCAGGAAGCCACTGTGGCTCAGAGAGAGTTCTTATAGATTGATGTCTAATAAGAGACAGACCAGTCTTTTAATCTGCCAGGGGTGGGAGGAAATAAGGCTGCCACATGACTCCAGTTGACACTTCTGAGCCATGTGACAGAGGTACCTACATCCCAAGTATGGGGATCCAAACTGCCTCCTCATGAGGAAGAAATTCACTTCAGAAGAAAAGTACCAGCCAACCAAAGCAAAAAGCCAAACTTAGCCTGTCCATCCTTCCTCACTTCCTGGCTCTATAGACCAGGGAGGTCCTTGGTCGCCCTCATAATGTGCCTCCCACCTCTTTCTGTCAAGGGCACATTGTTATCATCGATAGTAATTCACATTAAGAGCTGTTAGGTATGGCTCAGTATTATCCCTCCATCTCCTCCTTGGTCAGCCATGAGGTCAGACACCATAAATAGGGCCCTGTGTAAATCACATTTTTGTGGAGGACATGGAAATCGAGAAAATGCCCCCAAACCGTGATCTTTTACATATTTTTCCTTACAATTGACCAAATGTACTTATCAAATTCATTCCTTGCAAACGGTCGGGAATTTTCTTTAAAAAAAAAATTGATTTATACAGGGCCTTAAACATGATGTCCTTCCTAGAGACATTTCCTAGAGACACTGGTCTGTCTTCTGTCATTGTAACCACATGCCTTGCCCACTGAAGTCATTGGGATTTCTTTATATTTACTATACTTGTGTCTCCATCGACCTCCCACAGTTCCCTATTAGATTTCTTCTCCATACACCATTCTCCTTAGCCCATCCATATGGGAACATAAATTTGCATCATACCTGGTGCTCAGAAAGAGAGCTTTGAAGAGCATGCAGAGAACCAGATAGTCCAGCTTCGGTTTCTTCAGACGCACACACATTTCATGGGCTCGATAGCCTGTGGAGAAAACAAATGTATTAAGTGTCTCTCCCTTAATACTGACACCTTCTCTTCACAGTATACGATGAAAGCAGACTTACCTAATTGAATAGATAAGGGCAGGTTACCCAAGCAGAGCTTCATATAGGCCAATGACTGTGCTAATTTAACTGTTGTTAATAGCCCTCCTCCGATAACCCGGAGGTGAGAGCTACGCTGGATGGCCATCAGCTCATATTTCATCCATTTATCTTGGTTACCCATCATCTGGCAGCAGAGTGAGAATTCCGAATAGGATGAAATGATCTGAAATGTTCAAAACAAGAAAAAACAAAGGTTTCAGAGTAGCAGCCGTGTTAGTCTGTATCCGCAAAAAGAAGACCAGGAGGACTTGTGGCACCTTAGAGACTAACAAATTTATTAGAGCATAAGCTTTCGTGGACTACAGCCCACTTCTTCGGATGCATATGCATAAGTCTCTAAGGTGCCACAAGTCCTCCTGTTCTTCTTTTTAAGAAAAAACAAGAGCCTGAAACTGTTGACTGAATCGTTATCTGGTATAGGCTCAAAAGGGACACATGGATGAACCAGAAACCCCCACATTTCTTTGTTCCTTTTTCTCTTACAACACTGACCATTAAAAAAAATTAGGATTATTAATATTAACATTTATTATGCTCATGTCTAAAGGCTCCAGTCAGGATTCCCCCCCTGTGCTAGGTGTTGTACAGACACAGAATATAAACTAGTGTACATGAAATTAGCAATAGCTTAAAAAATCAGAACCAACCTAAACTGTTACAATAAAAAAAATGAAACTGAACCTCAGATCAACTCTTTTGGGAGGCTTAAAAAGCTCAGTGAACTTTAATTGTTTGTCATTTCACCACATCTCTGCCTCCCTAGTTCTTACCAGAGGCAGAAGTGCTGCAACATGACAAGGAAGACCATGGGCATGTTTTACCAGCCAAGACAGAAAGAAGCAAGGCATGCTGGAAATCTGACAAGAAAGCTGGTTTTCCATGAAATTTCCAGCCCCAGAGGCTTAGACAGTGTGAATGAGGTTCAGAAAAACATCAGAACATTGGGATGATTATCCAAAGCAAGCTTTTACAGGTCAACCCATGGTTTGTTGAAATCGGACATCTGCTCCATAACAGTCAGGACTCTTCAATCCCCTTTGGGCGGGATGTGTCCTGTCACCACAGTTATTTCCAGTGCTGCTAGTTACTTCCTCTTCTTTGGGGGCAGGAGGAGAGGGTTCCCAGTGGCGAAGGTGGACCCACCTGGCTCTCATCCTCTGATTCCTCTGCTGAGTTCACCTTCATGAGTGCTGCCAGGTGACAGAACTTCTTGCTGTTTGTAGCAGTGTCCAGGCTGAAAAGTTGCCACAACAAGGAAAGGCAGTGGCCCTGCTGGTACAGGAAAGCTAATTTCTTCTCCCTGTCACACAAGAGACACATCTTTAGCCAGAGCAGATCACAGCAGCACAAAGATCTCACTATTGCTACTAATTAAACAGAGAGCAGCGGTGGGAGGAGGAGGAGGCGGGATCCTGAACTGGACATTTCTTCCTCCTCCTAGGAGAGGAGGCATGGAGGATTCCAGGGGCAGGAAAGGGGAAAGGAAGAAGTAGCAATCAGATGATGGGGTACCAGTTGGGGAGGGTCAGTCAATGGAGGGGTGGCATTGTGGGGGAGGTGGATGTAGCAGCAGGGAGGTTGAGGGTACCTGTGGGCATTGGGAAGGACGGGAGACATCTGCTCCCCCACTTTGGCTGGCTGCAGAAGGGAGCAGCACAGAAGAACCTGAGGCGGCTTTATGCAGCAATGCTGAGAACCCTCCCCCTTCCCTGGCCACTACAGATCAGTTTTTAGGCTCCAGCCAGGGGGGGATTAGCAATTGTAGCCCTGTGCCAGCAGGGGTTGCTCTGTCAGCAGAGGGGAGCAGGAGGGGCTTGGCCAGGGCATGAGGGAGCACCATTGGCTGGGTCAGACGCTTCTCCCCCACTATCTCGCAAGCATGGGGGGGCACAGTTATGGGGAGCATCACAGGGGATAGCTGTGAGGGGGATATGGGGAAAGCCATGCTGTCAACTCTCGTGATAGATGGCATTTTCCCTAAAGCCCCAGCTCCTGGAGTCATGGGATCACAGGAGAACCTTGGCTGCCATTTATTATTTCAAAAGAACAAGGTTCATGTTGTGAAGAAAAGCTTGAGAGACTGGTGATCTTCGGGGAAGGAAAGAGAAGCCGGAAGGGCTGGGAGAGAGGAAAGAGACTGGGGTGGGAGGCTATTTGGGGCAGAGAGAACAAGAGGGCTATTGGGGAGTCTGGACGGATTTCACAGGGAGAGAAGCCTGGAGCGGGAAGGAGGGTGAAAACTCAGCTCACCATCTGGAGACTGCTGCAGTGTAGGCTGGGAGTCTGCCACTGGGGACACTGTAGGGGGAGGCCAAAGTAGATGTTGGTGTTTTATTGAGGGGTATCGGATAAAAGGCAGTTGTGCTAGGACATTTTGGTGATCCAGGAAGGAGGGTTGCTTCGTGGCAGAGAATTACTCTGTCCATCTCCCCCACCAGTGGCTGTAAGAGGTGAATGTAATGGGGGGAAGGGGGGAGTTGCGGCAGCAGGAAGGGGGTTCCAGCAGAGATGGGGAAGAAGGTGAGCAGAGGAGGAGGGTGGCAGCAGCAGGGGAATATGATGAGGTACATTGGGGATTCCTGGGGGAGAGGTGAGACAGCCTGACTCCCCCCTGGTGCCTCAACCCAAACTCCGTCATCCCACCCCTCAGGGCCTCACCTACCCCTCCTGGAATCCAGCCTTTTCCTGCTCACTTTTTTCCCCACTCCTGAAATCCCCCTGCTGGACTGTCCATCACTTCTACCTGTCCTCACTACCTCACCTTCAGCCCCAAGCACCCCATCTTCAGGCTCCCCTTCTCCCCTCCTACCTTAACCCTTCACCTCTGCACTTCCTCCTTTCCACTGCCTTAACCCTCACCACCTGGTACCCCGGGCTGCCTCACTGACCTCTGCCACCAACCCCTCCCCTGCTGTTCCACCACTGCCTCCCTCCACCGGGGCTCCCTCATCTCCCCCAGCTTCCCCCTCCACAGCACCTCCCCCATTATGCACCCCACTCTGATATCTCCCCTTCCTGGGTACCTCCAGCCCCTCATGCTGATACCCCCACCGCCTCATCTCTCTCTCTCTGCTTGAATCCCCAGCAACACTATCCTGCACGGCCCAAAGGGTCTCTCCATAACACCAGATGCTTTTCCTTGCTCTCTCTGCCCCCGTTGGCCCCAAAGCCCATGGCTCCCAAAAGAGCTTCTCCTAATCTCAGGTGCCCCTTCACCTAGGACATCCCCGAACCACTAAGATGATGACTTCTTGCTCCACAACCTAAAAGAATGCTCGTAAACACATTACGCAGCCATGCAGTAGAATACATTCTGTTAAAGCATTGGTACTGTTCAAGTAGATTGTTTATAGTGCAAATAAAAACCTTAAAACTTGTTTACATATGTTGCACCCATTTTTATCACAAACGGGTAAATTGAAGCACTGTTCCCAGACTGAAATATGAGCATTCCCATGACGAGGCTGGTTAGCAAGGACAGGCCAACATTTGGAAATAATGCCTTCAGCAGTAGCAGGGAGTATAAAAATATTCTCAAAAGCAAATGCATTTCTTTGCAATCGATTCCTGTTTTCCAAAATAAATGCCTTGCTTTAAAGTACTGTACCATTGGGAATGCACATATCTGTAATTCCCTCTTCCCTACAGTGTGTAAACACCATTTTTTAAAACCCCCACTCTTCACATGCTTAATTTGAAGCATGCAAGTTACATGCTTCATATTAAGCATGTGCTTAAGTGTTTGCAGGATCGAGGTCTAAATGACAACCAGAGACTAAAGTAAAATCCACCCAACTTGGTTTTACTCCAGTTCTACTTCCTACCCTTTACTGCGACTATACAAGAATTGCTGCTTCTTCTGGTGAGACGTGTGCTTTGACTCTTCCATCAGCGTCTTAAAAAAGACTCCAATCAAGGTAAATGGGAATCTTCTGTTTAATAAAATCAAAGCCTTCCTGATGAATTTCTTTGTCAAATTCATTTGGCCCATGTTATAACAGACCTGCAGAGGGGAAGCGAGAGTGAGACAAAGACCGTTTGTTATCAGTCAACTGCATGTTCCGAAATGGTGGGGCTCTCAGCTGCCATTTTCTAGCATGACATCAATGCTGGAGCCAAGGGCGGAGGTGGGGAGTAGAGAGTGGGTTGGGTTAAACCTCATTGAAACTGTTGTGTCCTCCACTCCTGTGACGTTATTGACATAAACTGGGACCATATAGATCATTGTTGCAACCAAGGTCCTGTAGTGGCACCCAAATCTTGTATAAAGGGGGTCAAATGGGGTGTCTAGGACAAGGTTATGGTTTACTGGTTATGATTATGCTGTCTATATGTATGTATCAGTTTTGTAGTCGAAGTTATGAATATTGGCTCTATACTGTCTGTATGGCAAACTTAGGCTATGCTTCTGGGTGACATCCCAGACAAGCTGAGATTAGCTCTGCCTAGCCTGCTTGATGGCCCATTAAGGACCATCAGCTATACAATGGACCCATTGAGAGAAGGCAGATACGCCTTGTACCTCAGCAAAGTATGCAGGGACTGGCCCATGTGACTCCAGACTCCATTTTGCTGTAATTTTCCACAGTAAGAACAAAGAGGTGATCTTACGCCTGGAAAAGACTATATAAGGCTGATGCCTGATCTCCATCTTGTCTTCAATCCTGCTTCTTACCTCTGGAGGGACTTTGCTACAAACTGAAGCTCTGAACAAAGGACTGAATGACCCATCCCAGCTGGGGATGTATTCCAGAGACTTGATTTGAACCTGCAGTTTATTCCATCGCTGCTGCAAGCCTGAACCAAGAACTTTGCCATTACTGTATGTAATTGATTCCATTTAACCAATTCTAACTCTCATCTCTATCTTTTTCCTTTTATGAATAAACCTTTAGATTTTAGATTCTAAAGGATTGGCAGTAGCGTGATTTGTGGGTAAGGTCTGACTTGTACATTGACCTGGGTCTGGGGCTTGGTCCTTTGGGATCAGGAGAACCTTTTTTCTTTTACTGGGGCATTGGTTTTCATAACCATTTGTCCCCATAACGAGTGGCACTGGTGGTGATACTGGGAAACTGGAGTGTCTAAGGAGATTGCTTGTGAGACTTGTGGTTAGCCAGTGGGGTGAGACCGAAGTCCTCCTAGTCTGGCTGGTTTGGTTTGCCTTAGAGGTGGAAAAAACCCCAGCCTTGGGCTGTAACTGCCCTATTTGAGCAATTTGTCCTGAGTTGGCACTCTCAGTTGGGTTCCGCCAGAACCGCATTGTCACAACTCCTCATTCTTCTTCGAGTGCTTGCTCATATCCATTCCATTAGGTGTGTGCGCGCCGCGTGCACGATCGTCGGAAGATTTTTTACCCTAGCAACACCGGCGGGTCGGCTGTGGAGCCCCCTAGAGTGGCGCCTTCATGGCGCTGAATATATACCCCAGCCGACCCGGCGCCCCCTCAGTTCCTTCTTACCGCCCCTGACGGTCGTTGGAACTGTGGAGCGCTGCTTAGCTGTTCTCCACTCTCCCTAGCTTAGTTCGGTTATAGTTATAGTTTATAGTTAAATAGTTCAATAGTTTTAAGAGTTGTCTAGTTGTTATAATAGTTCAGGGGATTAAGGGGGTCGTCTCCCCCTTTCTCCCCCGGCCGCGGGGCCGGGCTCATGCCCAACGCTCCCGGCTTCAAGCTGTGCGCCTCCTGCGCTAAGCCTATGCCCACGAGCGACCCGCACGACTCCTGTCTGAAGTGCCTGGGAGAGTCCCATCAAACAGATAAGTGCAAGATCTGTAAGGCCTTCAGACCAAGGACCAAGAAGGAGCGGGACTTTCGGCTCCGGCAACTCCTGATGGAGGCGGCACTTAGTCCGGACGCTCCATCTACAAGTCAGGCCCCGGCACCTAGCGCCTCGGTGCGCAGTGCCCCGGCGGCACCGGCCATGACGACCACGCGAGTGGCGTCAGATGAGCCTTCCCGGCACCGGACCTCGTCGGCACCGCAAGCACAGCAAGTGCCTCGGCGCCGGTCATTATCCCCAGGGCATAAGAAAGCCCATAAGACGGGGACCTCCGTGCCGAAGACGCTGGCTCCCCCAGTGCCGGGGGTAGAGCCGCGTACGCCGGTGGAGCACCGGAAACAGGTGCCTCCAGCACCGTCGACTCCGGCGCCGAGGCCGTTGAGTCCGGTGCAGACGGCGTCTCCACCGAGGCCGGCGGTGATACAGTGCCTCCCGTCGACGCCAGAGACCTTCGCGGCGGCGAGAGACTTAATAGCTCTCACGGAGCCGGCGCCGCCTCAACCACCGGCACCGACGGCACCGTTGCCTCGCCCGGTCCAGTCGAGGGGGAAACCTGCCTTGATGCGCCCTCCATCGCAAGGGCTGGAACCTCGGCACCGATCCAGGTCCCGAAGCAGGTCCCCACGCCGCTCGCAGTCCCGGCACCGAATATCACCTCGGCACCGGTCGTACTCGCGGCCAAGATCTTCTTCGCGGCACCGCTCTACGTCTCGGCACCGCTATGATCGTCGGCACCGATCAACGTCGAGACGTAGCTCTCGGCACCGCTACGGTCGCCGCTCGACGTCGAGAGGCCGCTCCCGGTACCGGGCATACTCCAGGTCCTCGTCGAGGTCCAGATCCGACTCCCGGTACCGACGAGGTCATCGGCACCGGTCGCGGTCCCGGCACCGATCGCCGGCACCGCGTGGAGATAGATCATCTCCAGACCGGCACCGTGCGGCACCGCAGCCCACGGGAATCGTCTCGACGCTCTCGGCACCGCCATGGCCATCGAGATCAGGGTCTCGCTTCTCGGAGGACCTCTCGAGATCGGCATACCCCCCTCAAGGGCAAGCCGAGGAACAGGACTTGGGCCATTGGCAGAACATAACAGAGGACCATTCTCATGGCCCATCTCACTGGTCGTTTTGGACCCCGTGGGCGTACCATCAGGCGCAAGGGGCTCCAGTTGCTTCGACCTCTCGCTCCGGTCACTCTGTTAGAAGGGCCCCGGAGTCCACCATCTCTCGGCCTCCGCCAGGGGGCATGGAGGCTTCCGTGTCCGCACCACCTGACGCCCTGAACTCAAGGGCAGGTGATGCTCCGGCCCAGGAGCAGGGAGCCCAGGACCCTCCCTTGGATCCTGTCCCACCGGAGGCATCTTCCTCTTCCTCTCCGGATGAGGCAGTGGCGGGCACATCGTGCACAGGTCCACCTCCAATAGATCTTCGGGCTCACCAAGATCTTCTGCGTCGGATGGCCCGTAATATGGACCTGCAGGCGGAGGAGATAGTGGAGGTGCACGACCCCATCGTGAATATCCTCGGAGCGGATGCCCCATCGAGGGTGGCGTTACCCCTGATCCGCACGATACAAGCCAATGTATCTACGATATGGCAGACTCCTGCCTCTATCCCACCCACAGCGAGAGGGGTGGAAAGGAAATACTTTGTTCCGTCTAAAGACTACGGGTACTTGTATACCCACCCCCAGCCGTGTTCACTGGTGGTGGCATCAGTGAACGCAAGGGAGCGCCACGGTCAGCAGGCCGCAGCGCCCAAATCGAAGGAGGCTAAGTGCCTCGATTTATTCGGCCGTAAAGTTTACTCAGCCGGAGGGTTGCAACTTAGAGCGGCTAATCAACAGGCGCTCTTGAGCCGCTATAGCTTTAACTCCTGGAACTCTATGGGGAAGTTCAAGGAGTTGGTTCCCCAAGAGTCCAGGGAGGAGTTTGGAGCCCTGGTGGAGGAGGGTAAGAAGGTGGCTCGGACCTCCTTACAGGCCTCCTTAGACATAGCGGACTCTGCTGCGAGAACCCTGGCCTCAGGTATCGCTATGCGGAGGATCTCCTGGCTCCAGGTTCCGGGTCTGCCTCAGGAACTGCAGCAAACCCTGCAGGATCTGCCCTTTGAAGGACAAGGGCTGTTTTCCGAAAAGACGGACTCTCGCCTGCAGAGCCTCAAGGACTCCAGGATGATCATGCGTTCCTTGGGGATGCATGTTGTGGGCCCTCAGCGCAGGCCATTTAGACCGCAGCCTCAGCGCTTCTACCCCCCCCCGCCTCGTCAGAGACAGGACTCGACCCGGAGGCGAGGGCGAGGTGGTAGAAGAAGGTGGACCGGCCCTCAACCTGGTCAGAACCAGGGGCCACCTAGACCACCTTCAGGCCCCAGGCAGAACTTTTGAAGGTGCGGTCGAGGACGGCGCCCCAGTCATCCCACAGGATCCAGCCCCATCCTTTCGGGATCGCCTTTCCCATTTCCACCGGACCTGGTCCCTTATAACTTCGGACCGTTGGGTCCTTCGCACGGTGGACAGGGGATATGCTATCCAGTTTTCTTCAATCCCCCCCTCCTCCCCCCCTTCCCCGTCCCTCTTCAGGGACCCTTCTCACGAGCAACTTCTTATACAGGAAGTTTCCACGCTCCTTGCTATGGGGGCCATAGAGGAGGTTCCAGTGGAGTTAAGGGGCAGGGGATTCTATTCCCGTTACTTCCTCATTCCCAAGTCCAAAGGAGGTCTGCGACCCATCTTGGACTTGCGCGGACTCAACAAATTCGTAGTAAAGTTGAAGTTCCGCATGGTCTCTTTGGGGACCATTATCCCTTCCCTCGATCCTGGAGACTGGTTCGCCGCCCTCGACATGAAAGATGCATACTTTCACATCGCAATTTACCCGCCTCACAGACGCTTCCTGCGGTTCGTGGTAAGCAAGGTGCACTACCAATTTGCAGTCCTTCCCTTCGGCCTATCCTCGGCCCCAAGGGTATTCACGAAATGTATGGCTGTCGTGGCAGCGTACCTTCGTCGGCAAGGGATACAGGTGTTCCCGTACCTAGACGACTGGTTGGTACGCGGTCGCACCAAAGAGCAAGTTCGAGCTCACGTCCACATAATAGTGCACACATTCAACAAGTTGGGCATCCTACTCAACAAGGACAAATCCACTCTAGAACCTACCCAGAGAATAGAATTCATCGGCGCAGTTCTAGACTCCAGGCGTGCACAAGCCATCCTGCCAGACAACCGCTTTTGCACCATCACGAGCCTCATTCAAGGGCTCAAGGCCTTCCCAACTACCACGGTGAGGTCGTGCCTTACCCTGCTGGGTCACATGGCTTCCTGCACGTACGTAACCAGGCATGCCAGACTTCGGCTTCGCCCACTCCAGACCTGGGTGTCATCAATATACCGCCCGCATCGGGACAGCCTGAACATGGTGGTCACGGTCCCGAACTCGGTCCTGACCTCCCTCACCTGGTGGCTAGATCGCAATGTGGTTTGCGAGGGGATGCCGTTTCACGCCCCACAACCCTCTCTGCACCTGGTCACAGATGCTTCATCTCTGGGTTGGGGCGCCCATCTCAACGAACACCATACACAGGGCCTGTGGACTGCACCTCAGCTAGCCCTGCACATCAATGTTCGGGAACTGATGGCGGTGCGCCTGGCGTGCCAGGCATTTCTCAACCTCCTACGTGGCCGCTGTGTGCTAGTTCTCATCGACAACACCACGGCCATGTTTTACATCAACAAGCAAGGAGGAGCACGTTCGTCAATTCTATGCCAAGAGGCCATTCGCCTGTGGGACTTCTGCATCGCCCACTCAATCCATCTCAAGGCATCGTTCCTCCCTGGAGTCCAGAACACTCTGGCGGACCGACTCAGCAGGTCCTTTCAAACACACGAGTGGTCTATCCGTCCGGACATCATACATTCCGTTTTCCAGAAGTGGGGGTTTCCCCAGATAGACCTGTTTGCATCTCGAGACAACAGGAAGTGCCACGTGTTCTGCTCCCTGCAAGGTCGAGCTCCGGGCTCCCTCTCAGATGCGTTTCTCCTTCCCTGGAAAGACCACCTGTTTTATGCCTTCCCTCCGTTTCCTCTGGTCCACAAGGTACTGCTCAAATTGCGCAGAGACCAGGCACAGGTGATTCTGATCGCCCCAGCGTGGCCGAGACAACATTGGTACACCACGCTGTTGGAGCTCTCGGTTCGGACACCGATCCCGCTTCCATTATGCCCGGATCTCATCTCTCAGGACCACGGCCGCCTGCGTCACCCCGACCTGCAATCACTCCACCTCACGGCGTGGCTGCTCCATGGTTCACCCAGGCAGAGCAGCAATGCTCGCACTCTGTTCAACAGATTCTGCTGAGCAGTAGGAAGCCCTCAACACGCACCACGTACCTGGCCAAGTGGAAGCGGTTCTCCTGTTGGTGCGAACAACGAGCCACGTCCCCGTTGCAGGCACCTATTCCTCTCATTTTGGAATATCTCCTCTCCCTAAAACAGCAGGGGTTGGCGATATCTTCAATTAGAGTTCACCTGGCCGCTATATCGGCCTTTCACCCAGGGGAACTCGCGTCTTCGGTATTCTCTAACCCGATGGTCGTTAGATTCCTCAAGGGCTTAGACCGGATGTACCCACAACAACGTCAGCCCGTTCCGACGTGGGACCTCAACCTGGTTCTCTCCAAGCTCACAGGTCCTCCATTCGAGCCACTGGCCACCTGTTCACTTCTGTACCTATCCTGGAAGACAGCCTTCCTCGTAGCCATCACCTCAGCAAGGCGCGTTTCTGAACTCAGGGCGCTTACATCTGAGCCCCCTTACACAGTTTTTCATAAGGATAAAGTGCAGCTTCGTCCACATCCTGCCTTTCTCCCTAAGGTGGTTTCTCCTTTTCATATCAACCAGGATATATTTCTCCCGGTCTTTCATCCTAAACCACATGCCACTCGCCAGGATCAACGTTTGCATTCTCTGGACGTACGCAGGGCCCTGGCCTTCTATATTGACCGCACAAGGCACTTTAGAAAGACGACGCAACTCTTCGTCGCAGTGGCCGACCGAATGAAAGGTTCACCGGTCTCCTCACAACGCCTATCCTCATGGATTACGTCTTGCATCCGGACTTGCTATGACCTGGCAGGTGTCTCAGCACCGCACCTCACCGCTCACTCCACGAGGGCCCAAGCTTCCTCGACGGCTTTCCTGGCGCAAGTTCCGATCCAGGACATTTGTAGAGCGGCGGTTTGGTCATCAGTCCACACGTTTACAGCTCACTATGCACTAGTGCAGCAGTCCAGGGACGATGCTGCTTTCGGATCAGCGGTTTTGCACACAGCAATGTCTCACTCCGACCCCACCACCTAAGTTGGGCTTGGGAGTCACCTAATGGAATGGATATGAGCAAGCACTCGAAGAAGAAAAGACGGTTACTCACCGTTGTAACTGTTGTTCTTCGAGATGTGTTGCTCATATCCATTCCAAACCCGCCCCCCGTCCCCACTGTCGGAGTAGCCGGCAAGAAGGAACTGAGGGGGCGCCGGGTCGGCTGGGGTATATATTCAGCGCCATGAAGGCGCCACTCTAGGGGGCTCCACAGCCGACCCGCCGGTGTTGCTAGGGTAAAAAATCTTCCGACGATCGTGCACGCGGCGCGCACACACCTAATGGAATGGATATGAGCAACACATCTCGAAGAACAACAGTTACAACGGTGAGTAACCGTCTTTTTAAGATAGCTGTGAGAGACAACTCAGTGGCCCCACCTAAGGCAAAGGGGGCATGCGAGCCCATCCAGTAGTTTGGACTTTTAGTTTCGGATGAGGTTGTACGGACATAGGAGGGAGACACAGGAAACCTGCAATCATCTTCCATAGATGGCCCCAACCAGATACATAAAGAGGTTCCTCAATGTCTTGCTGTCTCCTTACCTCACTCTTCAAGCTGTAGAAGGTAGCTTCCTCAAACTGGTTAATTACAGTCGCTCTGAAGTCCACCGATTTGATCAGATTCTCTGCTGTATTCAAATTGCAAAAGGCCTTAAGCAAAACAAACCACAGAGAAGGGTAGGTGACCATCTGTGCCGCACACTTTCTCCAACCCCACCACCAGCTGAAGAGAAACGGCTGGATTCTCTGGTCTGCTACGGCCACTGCAAGCAGCAGGAGATGGCCAGTGGGAGAATCCCCTCTGCACAGGTGGAGGCAGCAATGTGTCTCCTGCCCCCCCTCCTCCCACACCCTGTGGCAGAGGAAGGAGGGAGTGTTCTGAGGGCAAGGTGTGAGCAGAATGGGGTCATGGCAGATCTTCCACTGGTGGAAGCCTAAGCTAGGGTTGCCCTCATGCAGCTATCGCACGCCAGGGCAACATGGCACTGAATCATGGAGCTGCGGCTGTGCATCCCGTCTCTTCGCCACCCTAGCTGTGCTCACACAGGGGTGAATCAAGCCACAAAGCAAAGGGAGCTCTCTTCACTCTGTCTAGGACAGCAACATTGCTTTCTTTCCCCTTGGAGTAACCCAGGAGCTGCCTGCAGAGCTGGGACATAATGCCCATGGGTTTCTTTGGCTGAATGTTTGGAGGAAATGTAGTACTGAAGGACTGATGGCATTGAGTCCCAGTCACCCTTCAACCCCCCCTCACCCCACCCCCCCCACAGCCCTGCCAATGACCTTATTCCTGACCTGCGTACCGCCTCCTCCAGGCTATTCCAGTTGTGGGCACCTTCCACAGGTCGGTAACATACTCTAATTCTGACTAGAAGCACCCTATCTCTCCCATGAGCTCTCCATGGTAGAGATTGCTAATTCATATGATGATTTTTGTCATATGACTAAATGTCACCGAGAGACTACGATGGGCCTCCCAAAATCATGTCCCTAATGATCTCCTTATCACCCCCACCCCCACCGCCCCAGCCTCTAGAGGACTGGGGCTAGTGCCCTAAACCACCATGCCTTTAAACATTCCTCACTCCCCTCCCACTACTATATTCACTATACTGGGGGTTGGGTGAAACCGCCTTGAGGCTGGTGCGTGTGATAGCTGGCCTTCACTCCGGACAAATGTGTGAGGCACTCAGCTCTTTTCTGGAACAGACAGCCAAAGCGATAGGAACCTCCCCCAAAACACAGGCCACGGGCAAAGCTGGAGCAGGAGTTGATCCATGTGACCTAAGCCGTTTCCTGGGAGTCTGATAACAAACATAGGGCTTGGGATTGACTGGACTGCACAGGCGTGTGTGGGTGAGAAACACCACAGAAAGACCCAGAGAAGGCAGAAGAAAGCCAGGAGAGCCACAGAAGGACTTGTAGCATGACCCTGAGAAAAAGGTGCAAGAGCGAGAGCGTTGGGGCAGAGTGCTGTCTCGAAAGAAACTTGGATCTGTGAGCAATTAACTGTCTCCAGCTGTTTGAGTCCTACAGTGTTCAGGGAAACAGAACTTTATGTACATTCCTTGTAAATCAAGAGGATTGCATCAATGAAATGGCTGACTTAGTTTTTCCTTCTAACAGAAACAACCCACAGGATCCCAAATTTTGACTTAAAGTTCAGGTCAAAAGGGGTAATAATATTAAACTGTATGTATGCTTGTAACCTCTCATGTGCTATGTCTGTGACATTAAAATCCTGCGCCGCAGCTCAGGGTCTCTAGCAAAGTAGGAAGGAGAGGCAAGGAAAATGTAGGGCCTAACACTACCAGTCTGAAAGAACCAAAGAACGTGTGTTCCTAGATGAAATCTGGGGTAGCCTGCTAATATGGCGAGAAGTAAAAGGGAGACCAACGGAAAGGACATGAACTCGCACGGGATCAAGGAAGCAAAGCAGCTCACCATGTAGTTGTTTGACAGATGTAAGTAAGCCGCTGCACACTCCAACAAGTAATACAAGCCTCTGGTGTATTCTCCCATCGCCATGCAGTGCCGGGCCAGGGGCACAAAGACAGACTCCACGATGTCTTCACATTCGCAGGATCCCAAGCACTTGATCTTCTCCCAATCCCTGTCAGACTGATGAATGATCTCGTCCAGCCTTTCCAGAAACTCCTTCTCTATCTCTTCAGCTCTGCCAGAGACAAGATGGCAGAGAAGGGGCAGGATTCCCATGTCACAAGGCTTTCTCCCTGATTGAACTAACCTCGTTAACTCCACACTGATATATACCTGCCTCTGGAGATTTCCATTACTTGCATCTGAAGAAGTGAGGTTCTTACCCACGAAAGCTTATGCTCCCAGTACTTCTGTTAGTCTCAAAGGTGCCACAGGACCCTCTGTTGCTTTTTACAGATTCAGACTAACACGGCTACCCCTCTGATACAAGGCTTTCTTGTATATCTGGGTTTGGCAGAATTCACAGTTCTAATTCCCTGGTGCTGTTTTTATGTTGTTCTTGTGACCCAGGGGATGGTGCTCTCTGTCCCTAAACTCCTAGCCCCTCCTGTGCCTTTATGGCACTGTTCTGGAGGAAGACTATGGTATTCCTTTATGCAGGGCAAGTTTAAGGCAATCTGCGACTCTTGGCACATCCCCACATGGGGTCTTGTGGCCACTAGAGGATGGACATGTGGCAATGCTCCCCCCCACACCTCCACCAGACATGGCAGAGCCCCCCTTCTCCCTTGGCCCTGCCCTGTCTGCTGTGGGGTGGGCTCAGGCAGCATCCTGCCTAGCTACAATGGCTGCTGTTCCCCTGCAGACTCAGGCAGACGTCACATCCCTGCATCAGTTACTCTCCCTTCTGTTTTTTCAAGTTATTTTTTTTTGCAAGATCTGGAAACAGATTTCTTAAAAATGAAAGCTGAGATGCAGACGTCATTGCAGGATTTCTGGAGGGAACCCAGGCCCACGGCACAAGCCTGTGACATTAGCCAGCCTTGGCACCCTGTGCTTTTGGCCAGGATGCAGGCAGCCCTTTCCCTGCCTCGCTTGAGAAGACAGAACTCCATCGCCTCTGACAGCACCAGCACCTAATCCCTCCTAAACAGAATAACCGAAACCATTTCAGCTTGGAGAGCTTCCTGTCTCTTAACACGCCAGAGAGAAAGCGGAGCACAAAAGTTGGCTAAAATGTACCTGACTGAACAGCGGCTCTACAAGATAACTTTGTAAGCAGGCCTGAGTACCTTCCTTTGGATAGAAAAGAAATGTGACCTAATTGATTAATCTGTATCTCCTGCCCTTGGCTCATCTGCAGCAGGACTGTGAACCATAGCTGGCCCAGACAGTATGCAGCTTTCATGACTATCTGTCTTTCCCGAGCAGGACCTTGAAAACGTGAATTGAATGTAAACAGATGGAGAGATGCCTGCCTGAGTCTGCAGAGAGCCTGAAACCATCATTCTGAGAGTGTGTTCTGCCGCATCCATCTCAACCAGGGCTCCATCAACTCTGATCTTCCATGGCTGCACAAGTTGCCATTTTTCCAGGATGCCACAGAAACCACCATTTCTGCCATGGAATTCACTGGTTTGCTGCATTCAGGCACTCACCGTTTTATCTTCCTGACCTGCCAGGACCTGCCTGCAGCTACCTCTTGCTCTGCAGATTTCCCCACAACAGAGAGTTATTTCAGTGCACGCTCCCTGCATGGTTCCATAGAGCCAGGGACTAGGGAGAGCACCAACTCCATGGAACAACACAGGTTGGTGAGCTAACCAGGCTGAAGAATGGTACAACAGCCAAGGTCTGAAAAGATGAGCCACTAAGCCAGCTCCCAGCTTCCCACTTCCCTGGCATCCATTGGGGAAGAGGGCTCTGGGCCAGGCTGGGGCAGGAGCTAAGGTTTGGGGTGTGGAGCCAGGCCACCCAGAGGGTGTAATGAAAAATCCATTCTTGGACTGTTGAAAATAAACAAATTCTACTGCAAGAATGTTTAGCTATGAGCCACGGGGGGGGTGGGAGGGAGAGTGAGTGGGAATGAAGGGCATTTCCCAGAGAGAGAGAGTAAATCAGGGTCAGCAACTTTTCAGAAGTGGTGTGCCAAGTCTTCATTTTTTCACTCTGATTTAAGGTTTCGCGTGCCAGTCATACATTTTAACGTTTTCAGAAGGTCTCTTTCTATAAGTCTATAATATATAACTAAACTATTGTTGTATGTAAAGTAAATAAGGTTTTTAAAATGTTTAAGAAGCTTCATTTAAAATTAAATTAAAATGCAGAGCTCCTCAGACCGGTGGCTAGGACCCGGGCAGTGTGAGTGCCACTGAAAATCAGCTTGCGTGCCGCCTTCGGCACACGTGCCATAGGTTGCCTCCCCCTGGCGTAAATGAATGCTGCTGTAGAATGTAGGAGTCCCATTGTGCCATGGAATGCATGGGGCCCTGACAGTAGGGATGTTCCATTCTGAGAGAGTCCTTCACACCCTCCAAACTCCCAGTCTCCATGGGTATCTTGCCCCCCATCAGGTAATGTCTTCCCCCACAGGTAGCAGCCAAACGCATATATTCCACTCACAACCTCTGGAGCCCCTAGGAATCTATTTCATTGTAAAGTGGTCTGGTGAATGAAGACCTTGTTCCCATACTTAAGATTTTCCTCTGGCAACATCTTAGAATCATAGAATCATAGATTATAGGACTGGAAGGGACCTCGAGAGGTCATCGAGTCCAGTCCCCTGCCCGCATGGCAGGACCAAATACTGTCTAGACCATCCCTGATAGACATTTATCTAACCTACTCTTAAATATCTCCAGAGACGGAGATTCCACAACCTCCCTAGGCAATTTATTCCAGTGTTTAACCACCCTGACAGTTAGGAACTTTTTCCTAATGTCCAACCTAGACCTCCCTTGCTGCAGTTTAAACCCATTGTTTCTGGTTCTATCCTTAGAGGCTAAGGTGAACAAGTTCTCTCCCTCCTCCTCATGACACCCTTTTAGATACCTGTAAACTGCTATCATGTCCCCTCTCAGTCTTCTCTTCTCCAAACTAAACAAACCCAGTTCTTTCAGCCTTCCTTCATAGGTCATGTTCTCAAGACCTTTAATCATTCTTGTTGTTCTTCTTTGGACCCTTTCCAATTTCTCCACATCTTTTTTAAAATGCGGCGCCCAGAACTGGACACAATACTCCAGCTGAGGCCTAACCAGAGCAGAGTAGAGCGGAAGAATGACTTCTCGTGTCTTGCTCACAACACACCTGTTAATGCATCCCAGAATCATGTTTGCTTTTTTTGCAACAGCATCACACTGTTGACTCATATTTAGCTTGTGGTCCACTATAACCCCTAGATCCCTTTCTGCCGTACTCCTTCCTAGACAGTCTCTTCCCATTCTGTATGTGTGAAACTGATTTTTCCTTCCTAAGTGGAGCACTTTGCATTTGTCTTTGTTAAACTTCATCCTGTTTAACTCAGACCATTTCTCCAATTTGTCCAGATCATTTTGAATTATGACCCTGTCCTCCAAAGCAGTTGCAATCCCTCCCAGTTTGGTATCATCCGCAAACTTAATAAGCGTACTTTCTATGCCAATATCTAAGTCGTTGATGAAGATATTGAACAGAGCCAGTCCCAAAACAGACCCCTGCGGTACCCCACTCGTTACGCCTTTCCAGCAGGATTGGGAACCATTAACAACAACTCTCTGAGTACGGTTATCCAGCCAGTTATGCACCCACCTTATAGTAGCCCCATCTAAATTGTATTTGCGCAGTTTATCGATAAGAATATCATGCGAGACTGTATCAAATGCCTTACTAAAGTCTAGGTATACCACATCCACAGCTTCTCCCTTATCCACAAGACTCGTTATCCTATCGAAGAAAGCTATCAGATTGGTTTGACATGATTTGTTCTTCACAAATCCATGCTGGCTGTTCCCTATCACCTTACCACCTTCCAAGTGTTTGCAGATGATTTCCTTAATTACTTGCTCCATTATCTTCCCTGGCACAGAAGTTAAACTAACTGGTCTGTAGTTTCCTGGGTTGTTTTTATTTCCCTTTTTATAGATGGGCACTATATTTGCCCTTTTCCAGTCTTCTGGATCCCGTCTCCCATGACTTTCCAAAGATAATAGCTAGAGGCTCAGATACCTCCTCTATTAGCTCCTTGAGTATTCTAGGATGCATTTCATCAGGCCCGGGTGACTTGCAGGCATCTAACTTTTCTAAGTGATTTTTAACTTGTTCTTTTTTTATTTTATCCGCTAAACCTACCCCTTCCCATTAGCATTCACTATGTTAGGCATTCCTTCAGACTTCTCGGTGAAGACTGAAACAAAGAAGTCATTAAGCATCTCTGCCATTTCCAAGTTTCCTGTTACTGTTTCTCCCTCTTCACTAAGCAGTGGGCCTACCCTGTCTTTGGTCTTCCTCTTGCTTCTAATGTATTGATAAAAAGTCTTCTTGTTTCCTTTTATTCCCATAGCTAGTTTGAGCTCATTTTGTGCCTTTGCCTTTCTAATCTTGCCCCTGCATTCCTGTGTTGTTTGCCTATATTCATCCTTTGTAATCTGTCCTAGTTTCCATTTTTTATATGACTCCTTTTTATTTTTTAGATCATGCAAGATCTCGTGGTTAAGCCAAGGTGGTCTTTTGCCACATTTTCTATCTTTCCTAACCAGCGGAATAGCTTGCTTTTGGGCCCTTAGTAGTGTCCCTTTGAAAAACTGCCAACTCTCCTCAGTCGTTTTTCCCCTCAGTCTTGATTCCCATGGGACCTTACCTATCAGCTCTCTGAGCTTACCAAAATCTGCCTTCCTGAAATCCATTGTCTCTATTTTGCTGTTCTCCCTTCTACCCTTCCTTAGAATTGCAAACTCTAGGATTTCATGATCACTTTCACCCAGGCTGCCTTCTACTTTCAAATTCTCAACGAGTTCCTCCCTATTTGTTAAAATCAAGTCTAGAACAGCTTCCCCCCTAGTAGCTTTTTCAACCTTCTGAAATAAAAAGTTGTCTCCAATGCAGTCCAAGAATTTGTTGGATAGTCTGTGCCCTGCTGTGTTATTTTCCCAACATATATCCGGATAGTTGAAGTCCCCCATCACCACCAAATCTTGGGCTTTGGATGATTTTGTTAGTTGCTTGAAAAAAGCCTCATCCACCTCTTCCACCTGGTTAGGTGGCCTGTAGTAGATTCCTAGCATGACATTTCCCTTGTTTTTTTGCCCCTTTTAGCCTAACCCAGAGACTCTCAACACTTCCATCTCCTATGTCCATCTCTACCTCAGTCCAAGTGTGTGCATTTTTAATATATAAGGCAACACCTCCTCCCTTTTTCTCCTGTCTATCCTTCCTGAGCAAGCTGTACCCATCCACACCAACATTCCAATCATGTGTATTATCCCACCAAGTTTCAGTGATGCCAACAATGTCATAGTTGTATTTATTTATTAGCACTTCCAGTTCTTCCTGCTTATTCCCCATACTTCTCGCATTTGTATAGAGGCATCTAAGATACTGGTTTGATCTTTCCTCCCAGTTTTGTCCTGCCCCTCCTTTCTCTCTGCCAATATAGCCCACACTCCCTCTCGTTTCCGACCCATCTCCCCGGTCTCCATGTTCCCCACTTACCTGTGGGCTTTGCTCACCTGTCCCCGTCGAACCTAGTTTAAAGCCCTCCTCACTAGGTTAGCCAGTCTGTGTCCGAATAGGGTCTTTCCTCTCCTCGAAAGGTGAACGCCATCTCTGTCTAGCAGTCCCTTCCTCGAATAGCACCCCGTGGTCTAGGAAGCCAAAGCCCTCCTGGCGACACCATCTTCGCAGCCAGGCATTCACCTCCATGATGCATCTGTCTCTGCCCGGGCCCCTACCTTTGACAGGAAGAATTGAAGAGAATACCACCTGCGCTCCAAATTCCTTCACCCATACTCCCAGAGCCCTGTAGTCACTCTTGATCCGCTCAGTGTCACACCGCGCAGTATCATTTGTGCCCACATGGATGAGTAGCATGGGGTAGTAGTCAGAGGGCTGGATAATCCTCGACAATGCCTCCGTAACGTCTCGGATACGGGCCCCCGGCAGGCAGCATACCTCCCGAGATGAAATGTCAGGGCAACAGATGGGCGCCTCCGTCCCCCTCAGCAGAGAGTCTCCGACCACCACTACCCTACGTTTCCTACTCGCAGTGGTGGCAGCAGACCTCCCAGCCTTAGCGGTACGAGGCTTCTCCTCCTTTACTGTAGGGAGTGATTCCTTCTTTCCTGTATCAAGAAGAGCATAACGGTTACCTATAACCACGGCCTGAGGGTTCGGAGCAGGGGTGGAGCACTGCCTGCTGCCAGAAGTAACCAGCTGCCAGTGTCCACCCTGAGCCATCTCCTCCTCCACCAGTGGTGTATCAGCAGTCCTATGTACTGGGACAGCTACCTCAGCTGTCTCCACATGGACACTGTCGAGGAATTGCTCGTGGATTCGGATGCTCCTCAACCTAGCCACCTGCTCCTGTAGCTCTCCCACCTGCTGCCTGAGAGATTCCACCAGCAGGCACCTCTCACATTGGATGGTCCCCCCAGCCTGGATATCAGTAAGTGGAAATTGCAAGTTACAGTCTCTGCAAAACCACACCAGGATCTGGGTAGAGGCATCCATGCTCAGGCGCTCTGTCTGGCTACAGGCACAGGTGGAGGAGACAGAAGCAGTGCTGGCACAGGTGTTGCGGGTCTTCCTAACCATCGTACGCCTCCCTCTATCAAACTCCTGTCTGCAGCCCCCTGTCGGCAGAGGCTTCTAGCTTTCAAACCTTCCTTGAAGCTCACAGCTTCCAACTGCCAGCCACAGCACACAGTCCTTCAAACAACCAAAACAAACAAACAGACTGACAAACAAGCTCAGCACACAGCAAGTAACCCTCAAACACAAACAAACACACACTACAGACAGTCACTTACCCCAAAAGGGTGCTGTATTGCTCCTCCTTCACCTGGAGAACTCCCTTGCGAAACTCCCTGTTAGCAGCCCCTGGTCGCTTGTGCGCTGCTTTATAAAGCCCTGGCCTGTATGAATGCCCCGCCCACTGATGAAGGCTCAGCCACTTACCAGAGGCTTCTAGCTTTCAAACCTTCCTTTGAAGCTCACAGCTTCTAGGGTTACCATATTTCAGCAAGCAAAAAAGAGGACGGGAGGAGCCCTGCCCTAGCCCCTCCCACTTCCCGCCCCCCCCCCAGAACCCCCAACCCTTCCCCCGTTCCTTGTCCCCTGACTGCCCCCTCCTGGGACCCCTGCCCCTAACTGCCTCCCAGGACTCCACTCCCTATCTAAGCCTCCCTGCCTCTTGTCCCCTGACTGCCCCAACCCTTATCCACACCCCCACCCCCAGACAGACCCCTGGGACTCCCACACCCCCATCCAACCACTCCCCACCCCCTGACAGCCCCCCCCAGAACTCCCAACCCATCTAAACCCCTCTGCTCCCTGTCCCCTGACTGCTCCGATCCCTCTCCCCACTCCTGCCCCCTGACAGCTCCCCCCCAGAACTCCCAGCCCCCCCCCACTCCTTGTCCCCTGACTGCCCCCTCCTGGGACCCCCTGCTCCTAACTGCCCTCCAGAACCCCCACCCCCTACCTAAGACTCCCTGTTCCTTGTCCCCTAACTGCCCCCTCCTAAGACCCCCCCCCCCAACTGCTCCCCAGGACCCTACCCCCTACCTGTACCCTGACTGCCCAAAACTTTCTCCACTCCCCCCAAAAAGCCCCCCCCCGAACTCCCCCGTTTCTTGACTGCCCCCTCCAGAACCTCCCTGCCCCTTCTCCTGCCCCCTGGCCCCCTTACCCTGCTGCTCAGAACAGGGTGTTGGGCTCTGTGCCAGCCGGACACGTGGCTGCGCTCCCCAGCACAACAAAACCCGGTCCCTGGCCCTGCACAGTGCTGCCGGAGCCGGGACACTGGCCTGCAAGGGAGCTGCCGGCTCAGAATGCAGGGAGGGAGGGAGGAGGAGCTCCTCTACAGCTGCTCCGGAGTCCAGCCCGTGACTTTCCTGCAGCCCTCCCAGCCGCTCGCTCTGCTCTGCCAGGGGAGGGGGGAAATCCCGGACATTTTGAGTTATTTACAAATTCCCCCCGGACGCTATTTTTAGCACAAAAAGGAGGACATGTCCGGGTAAATCCGGACGAATGGTAACCCTAACAGCTTCCAACTGCCAGCCACAGCACACGGTCCCCAAACGGGTGCTGTATTGCTCCTCCTTCACCTGGAGAACTCCCTTGCGAAACTCCCTGTTAGCAGCCCCTGTTCGCAACCCCTGTCACCTCCCTCCCCATTGGCTGTGTGTATGGTAGCCAGAAGACCCAGTCAGTGACTGGTGGACAGCAGCATCTTTTAAAAGGGGCATTTGTCTGTGCAACCTTAAGCCATGCAGCTACTTAGAGCCTTGGTGCAAAACAAGGCCATGCCCAATGCACTAACGCTGGTTGCTTGTTAAGCCAGCTGCATGATTCTAGAGAATTAGGCTGAAGCCATGTAAACAGGCCATGTGATGGTTCCTAGGACAGGGTAGAGAAATACACACAAACACACAATTTAAAAATCAGCTTTTTTGATAAAATGCTTTTTGGGGAAAAAAACAATCAAGATAGTTTTAATTAAGCTACGTTATAGCTCAAATATCTCATCATGGAATAGGGATTATAAATTCTAATTCTTTAGTATGAGACAATATATTCATGTAATGATTAAGAAAAGTTTTGTAAATGAGTTCCCATAGTTCATGGATTAGGGACCCAGTTTTATGGGGTTCCAGGGGCTTCTGTATAGAAAGATTAACCTAAATGATTTATCTACCCCCTGGGACTCAGTGCTCAGTCTAGAAGATACCATCAGAGATGCTAAGTTTTGCACTTCTCAAACTGAGAATGTGGGTTTCCAGAGGTAACATGCTTTTAACAGCAAAAATGTTTTTAAATAAATAGAGAGGTGAGAAATAACAGACCTCAACCCTATTGTCCCTCTGCAAATTTGCATACACAGTCAATCCCTTACCTTTCTCTAAAAGCGCAAAGTTTCAAAAAGTTAAATGACTAGAAGATTGTTGGGGGCGGAATAGATCTGGACAAGGAGAACAAGTCTGGAGATAAATGTGAAGCAAGGGACATGCTTTTTTGTTAATTATGTTGTTGAAGAAAAAAAATCCAGAATACTTAATGTTGTTTTAGTTAAATAAAACAATTTAAATGTCTGTCAGGTGATCTTCTCTTCCTAATACAGCATGGCAAGAAAATCCTCCAAATATTATGATTAACCTGTTGAATTGGAGATAGTTCACCTCCCAATGACTTCATACATATCTGCTTCAGTTACCTTTGGTAAATGAAATAACCAAACAATCTTTCATTTGCTTATATAGCTGTAAAACTCAACTGAAAAGTTTTCAAGATAAATCAGTTTAAAAATGTATAGTGTGTACTTTCTAAAAATGAAACCTACATCTATCTCTGAGTTGGGAAGAATATGTATTAAGGTTACACCAACCAACAAGAATGCACTTTTATGTAGAAATCCATGATTAAATTGAGTCTTCCTGACTAGTGATTTAAATCAAATCCACCCTGTTCCTAGACCAGTCCATCAACCTCCAGGCTAGACACAGCTTCTCTTCTTCCAGAATACTAAAGCAGATCAAGATCACTGGGCCCCTGCCAACCTGTTTACTGATGTAGCATTAAGTCTTTCATCAACAGCTGGACTTCCCTCAAACCCCTAGTTTACTAAAGCTACCTAGTTTAAATAGCATTAAGTATCTCCAGAGGAATTGGTGGGGCACAGGAAACCTCCCCTGCAAGTTCAGATGATACTGGTCCTTGAATTGCCAGGGCCCTGGCAAACCCAGCCTGGAGCATCACTCCCCCACAGGCCAGGGTCATCAGGGTAGGGCACCCAAGGAAAGTACCTGTAATTGGTTGCCAGGAGACAGGGCTTTTAAGCACCAAGGATGGAATGGGAAACAGGCCAGAGCCTCTTCCCTTGAAGGGAATCTACAGTAACAGCAGCCCTCTAAATCCACTAAGCAACACTGACCAGCACCAACTGAGTCTCAGGCTGATGCTGTTAGTCTGGTTCACCCCAGCCACCAAGGGAGGTACATCAACAGCAGGAGTCTACACGACCAGGGGTTGGGGGAAGTTCCACCTGCGCCACTCCACTGACAACTGCAGAGGCATCAAAGCCAAAGCAGGATTTGGTCTTGATGCCCTGTAGGGGATGTGATGTGGTGCTGGGTACTTGGCTATTCCCAGCTTGGTTAACTGAACAGACGCGGGGAAGAGGCAGCACTGGAGAGGCTGGTTTCCTCCAGGGAGGCTACGGCAACTCAGCACGAGGGAGCCATTGTGCAATTACTAAACATTTATTGGCTGGTCATTTCCGAGTAGGGTCACTACACACGGTTAGTGATTGTTCCACAGAGCAATTCACTGAAGCCGCCACTTAACATCTTCCACTGTCCACCCCCTCAACATCCGATCTGAGGGAGTCCGTACACAAACGGCAAGTGGGGGCTCTGGATTATTCCTCTCCAGCCCCTCCCTTCCACACAGATCTACTTCTTCTGGTTGCTCCATTTGGCCATCCTGTTGTTGACGGGAGTCTTCATGAAGCGGCTAGAGCTCATGTAGGCTGCGACCTTCTCCAGGGCCTGGGGGGTGGAGGGGAGAAAGGAGAGAGCAGATGAAGAGCCCTGAGCAGAGGGGAGACAGTCTGCTTCCCAAACCACCTCACAACACAGCCTCAACCCCCTGAAACATGAACATGACGCCTCTTCTGGGCCACACCAAAGGGGGTCCCCCACATCCCCCAGTCAGGAGTCTGATCAGTGTGATGTCTAGCAAGTCCCTGAGGAACCAGTTATACCTGCTGGCATGGTGGGATGTTTTCTGCCCTACTTCCTTTGTGCTGCTCAAGGAGTGTCCACACCCTCAACTAGCTAGGGTTTCCCCCAGCACTGAATAGTGGTGATCCCTCTGAGTGCACAGTTGGCTCCTGTACCTCCTCCCTCCAGTCCCCAGGGCAGGAGTGGCCGGAGCACATCCCCAGTTGTGATATGATCCTTTAGGGACTGTTGCCTCCTGCCACAGGTTAGAGCAGCCCCATCGCTGCTCTCTGCTCTGGCCCTGGCCCAGGCCAAAGTTAGGAAGCCATACCCAGCTCCCGGATACTACCTTGTACCTTGGCAGACTGGAGACTGGCCCATTGCCCCGATCCACATACAAGGACCCTCTCTTGCTTCACTGAAGCTATGGCAGGAGTCAGGCTGGGAGAATATAGAAAACTACTCATGGCAAGTATGGCTTTTGCTTCCTTTCTGTCCCAGCACCTATTTCCACCTGGAACCAGTGCCTGCCACTTCAGCCATTTCCACAGCAGCTCACGGCCAACAAGATACAGAGCAAGGACAGAGTAGAACAGGAGCGAGTGTGCTTTGGGAATCCCAAGAGACATTGCTTAGGAGGGCTCACAGGATAGGAGTGTCCCATCCCAGCTTGCCAGTGCCACCCGAAGAGTGTCTGCCAAGATCACCAAGCAAGCGGGACACCAAGATGTGGCTACCTCTCCATTAGAGAAGGAGGGAGCCAGTCCCTCAGAGGCCAGCAGAGAGCCCATCAGATACATGGCCAAGGAGAGAGACGACTCTCTCTTAGAGGAAGGCCTCAGTCACGGCTGAAGCAAATCTACAGGGCACTGGGAGGGGAAAAACCTGCGTGGTTACAGAGCAAAGAGGACTTCACTCCCTCCAGAGTTGTCTGCCCTACTGGTGCCAGAGGGCGGCAGTCTGACATCTCCATTACCACCAGAAGCACTAACAAGTACTTGTTAGCAATAGCTCTGGCAGCTGCTGTATCTGTTAGCAAATGAAATTCTTTGCCTGTTGCCCAGTTCTCTTCAAAGGAGTTAATGTTTGCAGCTGGGCTGTCCCTGGATAACCAGAGCAGTGCATTACAGGAGTCAGGGCAAACCTCACCTCAAAGCGATCAAGAAAATCCTTCAGGTTTTGGAACTGATCCAGGCACTTGGGCTCAAACATGCGGTTCTGGTCCAGGATGTTGTATATGACAAAGTCAACAAAAGCGATCTGGAGAGAGAAGAGAGAGAGAGAGAAAAGTGACACAGGGCAGTCGAGTCTGTTCCCATGCCCCTCCCCCAATCATACCCCCACCAGGTACCTTCTCCCCAGCAAACCACTTCCTCTTCCCCAGGAACTGAGAGAACAGCTTCAGCTTCCCAGGCAACTGCTCCAAGTAGCCCAGGCTTCAGTTTCTCCTGCAGAGAGGAAGAGGGAAAGTTTTCAGAGACAGCTGTGGATTAGACCAAGGCAACCCTGTGCCCACCCAATGTACAGTAAATTCTTGTAGTGGGAAGGGCACCTGGAGTTTGCCATTGTCATAATAGGGATCTAAGGGTGAGCAGTATCATGTTTCAGGGCAGGTCACCTGTGAGGGCCAGGAAGGAATTCCCCCGGTACAGCATTATGCAAGTGACTCAGACCATTATTCACCTGCCCCTGAAGGATTAAGTATTGGGCCAGAAGCAGAATACCAGCTAAATGGACCCAATCTAGTATGGAAAATGCTGTGTGCGCCAATAGCATAGTATTGGAGTGGGATTTGTCCTGAAATCAACAGGGTCTTGTTGCAGCCCCCAGGACAGCATGGATGAACTCACAAAGTCAGGATTGTAGCAGATCATTACAAGGCTCATACAGAAATCCATGGCCTGGTTCTCCAGCATGTCCACTCGCAGCATCTCCTCCTCCGTCTCGCCACCTGGGAGACGCAACAAATGTCAGAGTGCTCACCGGCAGCTACCCAGCCAAATCCCGGCCCCTTGATCATTAGTAAGGCCCAGACCTCCCCCCACCGATTCTCACACAACTTGTGCTTGCGCGCGATGTACCGGAGGATGGCATTGCTCTGCGTGAGCTTGTTCTTGCCATCGATGAGGTAGGGCAGCTGGAAGGGCAGTCAGAGGCAAGGTTAGTAAGCAAGCTCTTCCCACTTCTCCGGCTCCCACACTCCCCCCTCCCTGCTACTTCTGCACAAGAACCCCACCGATACCCCAGCATTGGTCCCCACCCAGAATCCATCTTAATCAGTGAAACTCCCAAACCCACCACACCCCAAGGAAGGACCTGCCTGCCCAGCCACCCAGAGTAACTCTACATACATTTGGGAAATCCAGTCCCAGCTTCTCCTTCTCCTTAATCCACTGGCTTTTGTCATAGTCCGGAGCTGGAAGGAGAACAGAGAGGGTAGATCCCAGGCCAATGCCAACACATCCACCTAATTCCTCCCCCTAGCATCTTGGGGCAGCATGGCACACACTTGTGGTGCAGATTCTCCATGGTGCTGACCAACATCAGCTCACTGAAGGCAGAGAACATACCAGGGGCTCAGCACCCTTGAAAATCAGGTCCTAAGTCAAAGAGGGCCTGAGCCGGAATCCTTCCAGGCCAGCTCTCTCCCAGTCATCAAGTAGCCACGTCTACACAAGAAGGCTGCTTTGGTTTAAATTAAGGGGAAATTTCTAACCTGGTGAAGGTTAAACTGGTGCAAAAAGCTGTGTGGCTCCCCTTTACTCTGGTTTTAAGTCATGCTAAAATGAAATACACCTAACTACAAGCGTGGTCTGAACTGAAATAAAAAAGGTCTACACAGCCCTTCACACCAGTATAGCTAAGCCAGTTTAAAAAAAAACCTGCACCCTAAGTTAAAACAGGGGCAGCTTTCTTTAGAACAGGTGCACAGTTTCAGGACCTGTTGTAATTTGAGTCGGCTGCCAATTAACTTGAGTCCACCCTGTTAAGTTATTGACAGAGTTGTAAATAATAAACTCAAAGTCCGCTGTCAGCCCATTCAACTTGCAGCGTGTCCAAAAACTCTGGCCTGGATAACACCAGAGAGCTGTAACCAGTGTGGAACTACACCTGCTGGGAATACAGGTTACAAGAGCCTACACCAGGTAAGAGGAAATAAGCCTTCCTGGTTTCTAGAGGGCAGCGTTGAGTACAAAACCTCTCAGCGTACTGGGACTTTATTTGGCCAATAAGAGCAGTGATCCATGCACACTTACTGCCCCTCAGGTGAGATGGGGCAGTCACCACAACCCTCTGCAACATGTTAGGGCACAATGCAGGGTGCTCTCAGTTGGTCTTCCTCTGCGGTTTCAGCTTGGCAGAATGTGGTGACAAGAGTTAGAATTTGGCCAGGGCATGAGAACACTAACAGTGTTTTCACACCAAGAGAAAGTGTCCTTACCACAAGTTAAAATCCTAATGACCACAGACATGGCAGTTGTAGTTTTAACTCAATCTGTTGACCAAAGACAAAGACTAGAGGGGAGTCTGGTGTTTAAGTCTACCTGCTACCTTACATTAGAACTACAACTGCCTTAACCAGGAAGTTAAGGCAACTAGAATTAGCCAGCCCAGGCAAACACATTTTGCAGGGTGACATACCCTAAATTACTACTGGTGCTCAGCAGAGCACTCGGGGGTAATGACCCAGCTTCACTGGTCACCCTGGAGGTCAGCAGTACCAAGTTCTGTCCCACCCCTGAAGAGTGAACCAACCCAATGTCACTTCCCCTGATCCGACAGGATCCTAACCTAAGATTGTATTGCTGCATGCAACAGATGCTAAACGGTAGCATGGACTACAGCTGACAGATGCTATTAGAGCTACATGCAATGAGGATGGCAGAACATATACACTGTGACAAAGTTCCTCCTCTATCTTGGTGAATCCTGCACTTATTGGTGGATTTTCTTGCCTCAGAGATTCACCATGTGGGTTGGGGAACAGCCCAGAGGCCTTCCCCTCTAGTAGAACCCACAGTCCAGGTCAATTGGGAGGTTTGGGGGGAACCTGGTCCCACCCTCTGCTCTGGGTTCCAGCCCAGGGCCCTGTGGACTGCAGCTGTCTAGAGTACCTCCTGGAACAGCTGCACAACAGCTACAATTCCCTGGGCTACTTCCCTATAGCCTCCTCCCAACACCTTCTTTATCCTCACCACAGGACCTTCTTCATGTCTGTTAATGCTTATAGTCCTCCAGCAGCACATCCTCTCACTCCCAGCTCCTTACACCCACACCCCAAACTGAAGTGAGCTCCTTTTTAAACCCAGGTGCCCTGATTAGCCTGCCTTAATTGATTCTAGCAGCTTCTTGATTGGCTGCAGGTGTTCTAATCAGCCTGTCTGCTTTAATTGTTTCCAGAAAGTTCCTGATCGTTCTGGAACCTTCCCTGTGACCTTACCCAGGGAAAAGAGACCTACTTAATTTGGGGTGAATATATCTGCCTTCTATCACTCTCCTGTAGCTATCTGGTCTGACGCTGTCACAATACCTAATCGTTTGGTGCAGGATAAAATGGGGGGCTTCTCCATGGTAGCAATAGCCTAAGCCACTGGTAACAAGTGTTTAGATGCTGAACTGCCTCACAAGAGCAGCAAAGATATTTGGGGAGGTCATCTGGAGCAATTCCCTTTATGCTGAAAGCACTCAGGCACCAAGAGAATCCAGAGCACATGCCAGGGATGGAGGATTAAAAACCCAAGCTAACGAGCATGCAACTTTCTGGTGAGTTTGTGATGGGAAAATGTTCCTTGCAACAGGTAGTTTTCTAGCTGTCTTTAAAGACAGACTATTCGCACACTCACTAAATTAGATTCTAGAGAATCCAGTGCAGTGGGATTTGCTGAGAGCTAGGAGCAGGTGTTTGAGCAGACTGGTAAGACAGGACACAGTCCTGAAATGAATGAATGAAGAGTTAACTCTAAATTTCCTAGTGGCTCGGTCTAACAGCCAGACACTGGCAGATTAGCAGCCCTAGGCTGGCTCAGGCCTCATTGGTATGTTGGTTAATCCAGCTCTGACTGCATGGTTTGTCAGATACCAGTCCAACAGCCAAGGACTGTGGGATCCCTCCCCTACTTCCTTAGTGTAAACACTACCCCATCAAACACCAGGTCAGCATGCGGCAGCACATGACCCTCTAGAATACATGGCACTCCACTGAAGGAGATTCATGCTAAGAATTTCTTGTAGGGACCAGGAAGCCCTTTGCTCCCTGGAGACTCAGACTGCACAGAGCTGTGACTAGTCCAAGTCAGCCAGGCAAGAGGCCCTCACAGCCACCAGCAGGCTCACTAGAGCCTTTCGCCTGGCAAGGGAAAGGGGTGTCTCCGCAGAGCTCCTACACAAACGAGCCGTTCCTGGCCCCTCAGAACACTTTCCACTCAATGAGCCGGGGAGGGCTAGCTTTGCTCCCTGCCTGCACCACTCACCTTCCCCACAGCTGTACATCTTGTCCTCGTACGCGGTGCCCGTGTATTCCAGCAGCAGTCGGATGGAGTGGGCAAGCTGCAGGGAGAAGACCAGGGCAACGTGAGAGCCTGCAAGTATTAGCGTCAGAGCAGGGGGATTCCGACCTCAGGCTACAGGAGTCAAGTTACCATCAGCTTTACCCAGAAGAGCCACAAGGGTGTGAACTCCTCATTTCATTTACTATATATTCATATTTAAACAGTATGGCAGGAAATATCTACAGCTTCTATTCTTCTCACAGCAAAATCACAGTGCAAGTATTAATTCAGCAACTACAGTTGGTTAGCATAAGCATAGCATAAGCATCCTGATTGGTTAATAATGAAATCAGTATTTTAATTATGTGCTGCAAGAGCCACAGGAGACACGATAAAGTCACTGGCAGCCTGCAAGCCGGAGTGAGAGTCTTCCTGGTCTAATGTAATTCTTCAGCCTCAAGGGAGCTCACTGAACAAACTTCATCGTCCCTCCTCCCCCACGCCCACCCCAAAAGCAGCCTGGAAATTCAACCCCAAGAGATTCCTTTGCCAAAGGTCGTGATTTGTCTTTCAGGAGCCGGGTCACTGTGGTTGCAGCAATGAAAGGGAGCAGTGACTTCTCCTCTTTCACCCGTCAGTCCCCTCCCTGGTGAGGGTCACTACAGCACTCCTCCTCAAGTGCTTAGACATCTTAGCCCATACAAAAGGCAGGTCAGTCTCCTTTGCCCCACCCCTTCCATCACACACATCATCTTTGCAGGTAGGGAAACTGAGGCACAGATTAAGATCTAGTTTCTAAAGAATGGTTTCTAACTTTGGGTGCCCAATGGGTATCACGTGAAGACCAGGCCCCAGCCAAATCAAGTACTCAAACAATGGAAATAACCCTGCATGAGGCCAACAGTCCTGCCTGCGGACATATAGTCAGTGAGAGGAGCTGGATTAGAACTCACCACCACCAGAGCAGCACCCTGCCCCCAGAGGCCGGCAACTCCAGACTCACGTCAGCTCCCCCAAAACCGCTATGAGCTCCCCACCAAGGCAGGCTCGAACAAGTGCAGGCAGAGCAGTTTGGTGCCCAGTGCCAGCCAAACCTCAAAACCTACCACCCCCAGCTGCACACAGGGCTTGCAAGTGTAACCGTTTTGCAATCCAGCCCTTCCCACATGGATACCGTGCAAGGCATGAGGGCTACAGTGCGAAGCACCATGTGCGTGGGAGCAGGCGATGGCATGCTCAGGTGTAAGGCCGTTTCTGCTTTCCAGTGGCTTGGGACAGTTTGGGACCATCCCTGTTCTGTGTTTTCCCCTTGGAGTGGGAAAGGAAATAGATAATGGAGCGAGATTCTCCCCCCCCCTCCAATCTTGAATCAGGGGCTTTGGCCCTCTACCTGCCCATGGCAATGCGAGGAGCCAGTGGGGTGCGCCGGGGCCAAATCGCTTGCTGCTGCCGGCATCAGGCTCCCCACTAACCCCCCAGGCTGCCCTGGACCCTATGTCCCCCTGAAGCATGGGGGCCTCCCCAAAGCACGGTAAGCCCAAACATTGGTGGAGCCAGGCCCACGTTCCTAAATATTGATGGAGCACGGGTACCATGGGCCCATGTAACTCACCACCTATGAACACAGGCCACTTCCCCAACGCCTGTCCCATAGCCCCAGAGCCGCCTACAGATCCCTAGAGACCCCCTGGGCCAAAGCGCAGGGGCACCCTTATTTTGTTTTTCTGGGTGCTCTTCTACAGAGACTCTTGCAACAGCAGAAGGCTCTGTTGAAAACAATGCAGGAAAGCAGCAGGGGCCACGTGCTCCTTTTGCTGCAAGGAGGGGCAGGTGGGCTGTATGGCATCATTAACAAGCGGGTTCCATCAATAGGGCCCAACCAAATTCATGGCCCATTTTGATCCATTTCACAGGCCTAGGATTTTTTAAAATGGCAAATTTAATGATTTCAACTATTTAAATCTGAAGTGTCAGCATGCTGTAATTGTAGGGGTCCGGACCCAACAAGGAGTTGTGTGTGTGTGTGGAGGGGAGTTAGAAGGTTATTGTGTGTGTGGTGGTGGGGGGGGGTTGTGGTACTTCTTCAGAGCCAGTCAGCAGCACAGAAGTGAGGCTGGCACAGTATGGTCTTGCCACCCTTACTTCTGCACTGCTGCTGGCAGGGAGCTGCCTTCAGAGCTGGTTGCCCGGCCACCAGCCACCACTTGCCAGCTGCCCACCGCTGAAGGCAGCACAGAAGTGAGGGTGGCAGTATCACAAACCCCTCAAGCTACCTTGTGACCCCCTGCAGCCCCCTTTTGAGTCAGGGCCCCCCATTTGAGGAACGCCGGTGGCCCCTGTGAAATCAGTAGAGGTTAAAAGCACAGACAAGACCCGATTTCACAGTCAACGACACATTCTTCATGGCCATGAATTTGGTAGGGTCCCACTGTTAGAGCAAAGGTCAACTACTCGCCTATTATCCCAGCTGTTCCCCATGGCCATAGCCCCGTTTCCCGGATATATGTATAGCAAGACAATCAATCAAGGAAGTCGGACATATGCATCCTGAAGACCCCCAGAAGAATAATCAATCAAGGAGGTCCAACAGATGTATCCTATTTACCCCTAGAAAGGAATTTAAAAATTCCATAGGTTAGCAGAATGTATGCACGCTAAGTTGTTTGTTACTGGGTATAAAAAGGCCTGCTTTGCGCTTGTAAGGTGTGTCTCTCTCTCTGGCACTAGCCGAGGGGAGCACCCACTCAGCTGACTGATCAATAAAGAACTTGAAGCCGTCTTCTAGACTCCCGTGCCTCCTTGGGGTAATTGGGCAGCTCCAGGGGGAAACGAGCCCATTTGGCTAACACCACCCACCCAGCGTCAGCAGCCTCCAGAGACATGACCCCACTCGGCTAGAGAGTCAGGCCCAAGGGGAAATGAAAATAACAGCCCCCCCTGCGCCTGGCGCTGCAGCTCGGACTCACCCCGCGGATGTCCCAGTACCCGAGAACCACCGGCATGGTGCGCTGCGCTGCTTTTCCTGCTGCTTTACGCGACTGCTCCAGCGGCTGCGTCTGTCGGGGAGTCGGGACTGGAGCGCGGCGGCTGCTCTATAACCTGCCCGGCAAGGGGCGCGGCTGCCGAGCACAACCCAATGGGGACGGGGTGTTAAAGGGGCCACGCCGCCCAAACCCGTAGACACGCCCCCAGGGGTGTTTTATTTGAACGGGCGATTGCGGGGGAAGGAGGTTGTGGCTGCTCGGCTCTAGGCGAGGCCCCGATCCCCGCGCCACAGACTCCCAGCGGGGGGCGAACCCGCGGTGCTGCGGGGCAGAGGTTTGCACGGCGGACGCTGCAGCGCCGGGCACATGCACTCCTGAGAAGCGACCAAAAGCACAGCCCAGCCCGGTTGTGGGGTGTTGGCGCTGCGGGGGGGGAAGGTGCCCGGGTAAAGCGGTTTCGCGTGCGAGGTGCTATTCACACGGGCCGGGCCCCGGATTCGTTCTAGCCCGGGTTTTGTTTTCAACCGGGCAGTGCCTCTTTAAATGAAGCACCGCCTGGCGGACTCCGGGGTGGAGCCTGTGCAGAGAGGGGGGACGAGGGACCCGCTGGAAAATGGCTAGAACCGCTCACGGGAGATATTGGTCTAAGCCAGGCCTGCACAGCTCGTAAAGCGGCGAGGGCCATATTACTCCAAAGAAAATAGCTGAGGGCCGAAACCCCCCGGCCGTGCTGAAACAGCACCGCCGAACCCCGTCCCCCCCCCAGCGCCACCCAGCCCCGCCGAACCCCATCCCCCCCCCCAGCGCCACCCAGCCCCGCCGAACCCCGTCCTCCCCCCCAGCGCCACCCAGCCCCGCCGAACCCCGTCCCCTCTCCCCCCAGCGCCACCCAGCCCCGCCGAACCCCGTCCCCTCCCCCCCAGCGCCACCCAGCCCCGCCGAACCCCGTCCCCTCCCCCCCAGCGCCACCCAGCCCTGCCGAACCCCGTCCCCCCCCCAGCGCCACCCAGCCCTGCCGAACCCCGTCCCCCCCCAGCGCCACCCAGCCCTGCAGAACCCCGTGACCCCCCAGTCCCTCTCCAGCCCTGACCCCTAGCTCCGAGCCCAGCCCCTCTGAGCTAAGCACCCCTCGACCCCAGCAGCCCTGACCCCCAGCTCCGAGCACAGCCCCTCTGAGCCAGACACCCCCCCGACCCCATCCCCCCGCAGCCCTAACCCCTAGCTCTGAGCCCAGCCCCTGTGAGCTGAGCAGCCCCTGATGTAGATAAATCTCTGATAATTTTCATATGACTTTACATTGTGCCTCTTCATATAACCTTGTGGTGGGTCTACCCACGTGTGACCTCTGTTTTCATGGGACTTTGTATCAAAGCCTCATTTAGAAACTTTGCATTGCCCTTGGTATAATATTATAGCCCCTAAGGATAGAATAAGATAGAAGAAAATTTCTGTTTGCTAGCAGTAGAACAAGAGCTCTCACCCCCCCACTCTTAATCAATTGCCCTGTTGAATGAATGAGGTGTGGATGAGCAAGGCATGGAAGGCAGCACCTCCAGACAGCCTCAACTGTTGGAGAGGGGCTGGGAGCCAGACCCAAGGACAATAAAACGTGTCAAGTGGGCTCATTAAAGACAAGCAGACATACCGACGGCCTGGGGGGTTAGAAGCAAGCACCTTCTTTTGGAAACACCCTCTTTGCAGTATTGGGACAACACTCAAAAGAAAGCAGCACAAAGGACCAATGGACACAGACACAGAGTTTGAATCTGGTATAGATTTGCATAAGAGGAAAGCTGCTATAAAAGTGAGGTGTCTTGCAGAGGACCCCGGGTCTCGTCTTGTCAACATGGGAGCATCGATCCGGATCGGCAGAAGCCCGGCTCCACCCCTCCCCCATCTAACTCACCTGGCCAGTGAAGTTAAGGGGAGCAACTAATTGGTAACAACAAGACGGAGTGTGTTTGTGTGTGTGTGTGAGTGTAAGTGTAATATATTATATGCATATAATACAGTGTTAATGAATACATGTATTACTAATAAATGTGGCGTTTTGCCTTATTCCCCCTGAAAAGATCCTGTGCAGTACTTTAAGTACAACACTGACCCCCAGCTCCGAGTCCAGCCCCTCTGAGCCGGACACCCCCCGACCGCCAGCCCCTCTGAGCCTGACCCCCCCTGACCCCAGCCCTGACCCCTAGCTCAGAGCACAGCCCCTCTGAGCTAAGCACCCCCCGACCCCATCCCCCAGCAGCCCTGACCCCCAGCTCCAAGCCCAACCCCTCTGAGCCAGACACCCCCCTGACCCCATCCCCCCCCCCAGCCCTGACCTCAGCTCCGAGCCCAGCCCCTCTGAGCTGGACATCCCCCTGACCCCAGCCCCCCCCAGCCCTGACCTCAGCTCCGAGCCCAGCCCCTCTGAGCCAGACACCCCCCTGACCCCCAGCTCCGAGCCCAGCCCCTCTGAGCTGGATATCCCCCTGACCCCAGCCCCCGTGAGCTGCGGCTCGAGCCCAGGCCGGGTGCCTCTCCCCTCGCTCAGACTTACTGGCTCTGCCTCGTGCCCAGCGCTTCCCGCCTCAGCCGCCCCGGAAGTGACGCTGGACGCCAGGCAGGAGGAGCGGGAGACGGAGACGCGTGGGTGGAGGGCGACCTCACAGCCCCGCGCGCCGCGCTCTGACCACCCTGACTGTCAGAAGCGCGGCTGCCGGGTTCGCCCCCTGCCCAGGGGTGGGGGAGGTCGGGCCCCCCTGCCCCGGCAGGGGGCGAACCCGGCAGCAGCGCTTCTGACTGTTAGGGCGGTCAGAGCGCGGCGCGCGGGGCTGTGAGGTTGGGCCCCCACGGGCAGGGGGTGAACCCGGAAACCGCCCCCCACCGCTTGCCCACGGGCCGCACAGAAATGACAGAGTTACAAAAGAGTAGCTAATAAGGCAAATCTTTAATCCACGTGAACAAAAAAAGGATTGTGTGTCTCTCTCAGTGTCAGTGTATCTCCCTTCCACACTAGCCAGCCGCCTGCTTTGAAAAGGAAAAGCTGGAAAGCCGTAGAGGCCCTCCGTATCTCATCATTGATTATTACTGAAAAAGGGTTAGTAACTCAGGGCTCTTCACCCGTGGGGTGGGGGGCGGGGAGAGGAAGTTCCTTATTCCAGTATGTTCCTGTTGTTAGCAGACTCCCAGTGGTAGAGTTTGCTTTAAGCGAAAAGCTTCCTGCTGAGGACTTCTTCAACAGAAAAATGTCTTCAGTGTGACTGGCTGAAAATGGAGAAGAGCTATAAAGAACCCTCCTCCTCCTTTGATGAGCATTTTTTACTGAAAAAGCGGAAGTAGCTCAGGGCTCTGATGTGAATGAAGTAGGAACTTCACAGACACAGAGCAGTAGCGTTTGCTTTAAGCTCAAAGCTTCCTGTGAAAGCCTCTGGAAAAAAATAATTTCTTTGGTGCAATTGGTTGAAAACCAACTATATTTGAAAATCAGTGGGTCCCTTGTAGAAAAGATGTTTCCTGAGTTACGGAAGATTTTTACCCTACTAGAATCTCTCTGTTCCATAGTCTCTAGAAACCACCAAGAAGAAACTCCATCAACTCAGAGACTCAGCGACAGTAAGAGGAACCGTCGGAGTTCATAGCCGGAGAAAGAAAACTGTATGTACTAATTTCCTTTTAGTGATGATTCCGTCTAGTGATATTTACATCCAAACTTGCATTTCACACTGCTGTGCCTAGCAGAATGGGACCCTGGTCCAGGAGTACGCCTCCGAAGCACTGTGGTAATAAAAACTACATTACATGTAGACCTGTTGTAATAACTGGGGCCAGACAGGCTTACACCAACTGTGGGGAAATGGCAAAAATTTTATAAAATGTTCAAGTCACCTATAAAAAATACTAATGGGAAAAGGTACAAAAGGGAAACAGACAGATTGGGTTACTCAAAACAAACAGGCCTGCTGATCTAACTCTAGGATTGTGTTAAAATCACGTCTGGTAAACAAGAGGTGTGTGTGGGATCAGAAATCAGTGGGGGAAGCTTTTCCACCCAGCCACAGTTTTAAGTTTGTTTTAGCTACAAATGAAGTGAGTTGTAAGTTCTTAGCTTTATTAACCTGGGAAGGGTTTAACTGTGATTTTGATCAAGTCTAATCAAACGAGATTTGTAAATCCTATAACTGTAGGATTCTGTTAAGATTGTGTTTGATAAACTGGAAGAGTGTGGGATCAGAAATCAATGGACCCAAATTGGTTAAGATTAATGTACGTACTCAGTAGCTGAAAACTCTGGCAAACTAGCAATTGTTATCCAAGTGTGTTTGAATTTGTTTGGGCTGGGCATGCAAAGCCATCTGCTAATGGTCTTCTTTGAAAAATCTGAGGGTTTTATCATTTTGTTTGATAGTTATTACTGGTTTTGAAATCTTTTTACAAATGCTTTGTTTCTTTTGTGTATCTTAAGGTTTGTAGTTTCTCTAACTGGTAATAACTTTGAACCATCAACATAAAGGCATTTTTAAGCAAAATGCAAAAGTGATAAGATAAAGTGTTTTAAATTGTTAAAGGTTAAGTTGCTAAAGCAAACTTCTGCTCAGACAACATCACGAGTAACTCTTTTTTAACTGAATGCCAACTTAATTCAAGGCTGCTACTGCATTGACTGTAAATTGAGATTCAAACCATTGGAAACGGTTGTTGCAGCCCAAAAGATTTTTGTGATTGGAAAAACAAAACGTGTTGGTGGTTGTTCTTGTGTATGTGAATTGGCGCAGTTCTGGTGATTCGGCTTAGATCTCTGGGAGCGGCGACATTGCCTCAGTAGCTGTGAAATGTTGGTGGGCGAGGTCTGCCATAGACTAAAATGCTGGTGGATTTTAACTACCTTTGGGTGTAGCAAATGGCTTATGGATGCACATGTGGCTAAAGAACATTAGCTGGCTGCTTCCTTTTAAAAAGGGGTAAATATATAGAGGTAAAAAAGCCATTAGGGCTTGTTAGAACAAAGGCCAAATACTCGCCTATTATCCCAGCTGTTCCCCATGGCCATAGCTCCATTTCCCATATATGAACGTATAGCAAGACAATCAATCAAAGAGGCCCAACAGATGTATCCTATTTACGGCCTAACAGATGTATCCCATTTACCCCTACCCCTGGAAAGCAATCAATCAAGGGGGCCCCAACAGATGTATCCTGTTTACCCCTAGAAAGGAATTTAAAAATTCCATAGGTCAGCAGAATGTATGCATGTTAAGTCATTTGTTACTGGGTATAAAAAGGCTTGCTCTACGCTTGTAAGGTGTGTTCCTCCCTCTGGCATGAGTCGAGGGGGACACCCGCTCAGCTGACTGAACAATAAAGAACTTGAAGCCGTCTTCTAGACTCCCGTGCCTCCTTGGGGTAATTGGGCAGCTCCAGGGGGAAACGAGCCCATTTGGCTAACAGGCTCAAATTTTTGCAAGTCAGGAAATGTAACCACTTGTGCATGACATTTTCACGGTTCATGACGTGCAGCTTTAAATATGGAAGAGGTGGGGGATGGGATTGGGAGATTTTTTTCGATCTTTACCCACTCTGGGCATTCAGTCAAAATATGATAAGAGCTAGTGTGTTTCTAAACTTTTTAAGACCGAGAACAGCAGCACTGTTAAGATTGTTTTAGGGGTAAATAAAGTGAGTTGTAAGTTCTTATCTTTATTAACATGAGAAAAGTTCATATGTCATCTAATCAAATAAGATTTGACAATCCCAATTTTGGGATGAGGAATTTGTAAACCTTGCAATACAACCAAGTACCTTTTCCATTTTCTGTTTCTCCAAGAGCTGGGTTACAAGTAAGAGTCAGCATGCGAGGCAGAACTGCATTTTCTATCTTTGCTGTTCTTTCCTCTTCCCTCTTCTGTGCGTTTGACTTGTTCTGTCTTCAAGGAAACAAGATCAGACTTTAACAATAGAAACAACAGATCCAGCCCATTTCATCTAACTTCTTCTCCTTTCCCCCTCAAAAAAGAATGTTGTTACCATCCAAAAGACTTCTAACAGTTTCCTCCTCCCCCCCTTTTCTAAAAACATTCTACAGCTAAAGGAAAATGGAATACGGGGTATAGTTGAAATGAAAGCCTTGCTTCATACTTTATATTTCAAATGGCTTAACTGTTTTTTCTTTCTTTTTTTCTGTTCCTTTTGTAAAAGGTTAAAAAAGTTTTTAATGCTGACTGTTGTCGTGGCACTTAGCAGGCTGAAGGTCACTGGCCTAGTGGATAAAGGGGAAGCACTAGACATGACCTATCTCAATTTTAGTTGGGCTTCTGACACAGTCCCAGATAACATTATCACGAGTAAACCAGGGAAAGGTGGTTTGGATGAAATTACGATAAGGTGGATGAAAAAATTATTCAAAGAGTAAAAATTACTCAGAGTAAATGTCAATGGTTTGCTATCAAACTGGGAGGGTGTATCTAGTGGGATTCTGCAGGGGTCCATCCTGGGTCCAATTCTGTTAAGAAAAGCTTTCTAGCTAGAAGAGGAGTTTAGCTGCGAAATAATCTTCCATGAGAGGTTGTGGAACCCCATCATCGCTGGCTTATAAGAACAGGTTGGACAAACACCTGTCATGGATGTTCTAGGAGGTTTATTTGGTCCTTCCTCAGCGCAGGGGACTGGACTGGATGACCCTTTGAGGCCCCTTCCAGCCCTACATGTCTATGATTCTGTGAAATACAAGTGAGAAATTAAAAGAGCCTATGTTATGTTTTATCTTTGGCATGTATAACCTTGCGATTCCAACTGTGGATGCAAAGTCAGACTAACCTCCATACAATTGGAGTATTAATTAGCTTCAACAAGGAATTTGGGGGTTATTTACTGAAACTGTCCCTTTAAGTTATTGCTTCTGTAAAGTTTAGTTTAAGGTAAACATCTTCCAGGCAAAAGAAACCGTGAAAAAGCAAGAGCACCAGCTACACTTCTGGGTGTGCGGCCAAAAGTTGGTTGTACTCTAAAAGAGGCACTAAGGCCTGGTCTCCACTTAAAACATATGCCGGCGTCGGTCTGTCAGTCAGGGCTGAAAAACCACACACCCTCAGTAACATGGCTATGCTGACAAAACCCCCAGTGTGAACACAGCTATGCTGAAAGAAAAATGCTGCTAGCAGCATAGCTAATGCTATTCGGGGAGGTGTTCAGTTGCCATCAGAAACACTTCTGTCAGTGTACATTGCCTCTGAACTAGGGGGCTATGCTGGGCTCCAGCATAACCTTTCTAGTGTAGACATATTGTAACTTTCCTGACCGTCCCTAGGAGGCTGTGGAAGTGAGAGTGACAGACCGCATTGCTTTTAAACTAGTCAGTGTAATCTAAATGTCTCCCTAGCTGAAATGGGAAATTAAAGATTGCTGCCCACTGGCCAATGTCTTTAAACAAATGCACCAAGGGAATTTGTAAAGATTTAGTCCATACCTTGGTTATACTAGCATGGTTTGGAAATTACTACCCGTTAAGTAAGAGATGGCTTAGGAAACAGGCACCTTTGTCCAAATGATCAATGTGAAATATAAAATAAAGTGTGTGTCCTCAGTTTTGAGGGTCAAAACCTTTTAGATCTGAATGTGTCAAATACATCCTGTAAGAGGAACAGTTAAATCTGCATGTGGCAGAAGTTCATACAAAAAGGTTTCCATTACATAAAATTCTGTTAACTCAGACTCATGAGAAAATTGGATACCCCTTTGAGTGATGCCCCTCAAATGTAGAGGGATTATGTTACAAGGGAAGCTCTTTGTGGAATAGAATGTCACTTTTCTCTCTCTTTGTACAGCACCCAATACAATGGAATCCTGGCCCATGACTAGGACTCCTGGGCTCTAGGGTAATACCAACAAATAATAATGTTAATTAAAAAGCATAAAAAGAGCAAACTACCTGCAGGAGTGCAATTGTGATCTGATATTCCTAGGTGCCAGGATCAGTCAAATAAAAGGTAGACTTGAGGTAACATCACCTGAGTGCAGAAAGGGTTCACTAGGAAGAAAAAAGCAGCACGGGAAGGAAGAAGGTTTGGTTTGGGCAGAAGGCTACAAGGAAGAAATACAAAATTGAGGGATCTCTTCTAGTTATCAATGGGCAGAACCCAACTGATATTGGTGAAAACTGGAAGATGGAAATGTGGGGGGACACAGAGCCCCTTTCATGTCTGTGGGAGGCCCATTGGCTTTCAATAACTCTGTTTAGTAGAGACTCCGAGAGCCATTTGTCACTACCCCTCAGATGCTACCTTTGTCCCTCACACAGAGCTAACAACATCTATGTTTCCCAGGTCTCAGTTTGTGTGATCGGAAGAGAAGGGATTTCTGAGATGATGGAGCCCCCGTCCAGCTCAAGGTCACAGAGGTTCTACCGCCCAGGGCCACAACTGAGCTGTGACCTCAGAGAGAAGCTGCAGTATTCACGGCAACTAGGTAATAAGTTGTGTGTGGAGATGCATGTGGTGTTGGGGAGCATGGATAGCACAGCAGGGAGGGGTGTCCCTGAGGCAGCCTGTATGAAATCATCAGAGCAGCATTTGGTTGTCTAGTGGCGTGTGAAGGGTGGGTGGTTCCCTGTTCCTAGTAGAGTTGTGAGGTCCAGGAGCATATGTGTCTGTGTGGGTCCCTCCAACGGTATCTTTATCATCCTTTAGACCTACCTGGACCTCATCTTTCTGCTCCTCCTGATAAGGGGAATGAAGGAGACCAAGATATGGTGGCCTCACTCCATAGATTTGGCTTTATGGTGAGTGGTGAAATGGTCTGTACTGTTCTTCCTGCCGGGCCGTGCTGCTTCCTTGTGTGTCCTCGCTCATTGCTCCCACCTCCTCCATCGCTCACCAGCCTTTCCAACTTTCCTTCTCCCCCATCAATAAAATAATCACACCGCTTTTTTGGGAGGTGCCTTGTGCATGCGGAGCTCCTCCCACACCCTGGGTAGCTCACTTCATGCCCCTCCAGGTGGCCAGGCTTTGTCCCTGGCAGTTCATCCCGTGACTGAGCGGTGAGGCTATTGCAGGAACAACATGTGCTGAATGGGGCTCCCTTGTGGCTCCAGGTGCTTGCTTCAGTGGCCTGGGTTGGGGCTAAGAGCCCTGTAGGGATGGGCAGGCTGAGTCTGGCATCTCTTGCTGTGTGGAGGACTTTGGGAGTGGGAAATGGGATTCCTCCCCCCCCCCCCCCCCATAATGCTGCGTTGATGGTGATGGTTCTGCCCTTTGCTGCTCAGCTTGTGTCTGAGTGGTGGGATTGTGGCCAGACCAGACAGGTGCTGAGTGGGGGACCCATGTCATTTCAGATGCCAGTGACGTTTGAGGAGGTGGCCGTGTACTTCTCTGAAGATGAATGGGCTCTTTTGGATGAAAAGCAGAAGGAACTGTACAGAGATGTCATGCAGGAGAATTACGAGACTCTTATGTCGTTGGGTGAGCAGTTGCTATAGTCCCTGTAGTGTAGACATGGCCTAAATCTCCTGTAAGGAACACAGCCCATTTCCCACCAGATAATCGGCTTGCCAAAATGGGATACTGAATGGGTGACAACCTATATGGATTGTGTCTTTCCCCTTCATTCCAAGATTTTCTTTGCTGTTCTTTGTAGTTAAGTGATCGAGAAATACTTGACATGTTGTGATGTATGTACCTCTTTCCAATGAGCAGGATTTCCGATCGCTAAACCAGATGTGCTGTCCCAGATAGAGCGAGGGGAAGAGCCGTGGTTCCCAGATCTCCAGCACTCTGATGAAAGGGAGAACGCAAGAGGCACTAGCACTGGTGAGGAATGAGTGACACCAATCAGGAAACCATCTGGGGCTGAGGGAAAAGCTGGGATCTCAGCAAACCCACTAAGGACTGCTCCTGTTCTGTCTCATCTCATCGCACCCTCTGTGTCCTGTCCTCAGGGCAGGAGTCACTCCTGGCTCCCACTTGTCCTGCCTGACCCTGAAGTCTTTTCCTCCCCCAGCCTTTTTCTTAAGGTTCAGATGGGACTTTGAGTCAGAACTGGCCCCTCCTCATTCCTCCCGGGAAATATTAGGGAAATTTGCCTCTTATCCATCAGGTTTTCTGATCAGAGACAAATCCCTTTGCTGCCCCCTTTGCACCCAGCACAGGCAATGAATCACATCTGGATTCTCTCTTTCCCCCGCCAGGTGCTGGGACGGTGAGCGAGAAGGAGGAAAAAGCCCAGAAAGTTGTATCTACAGGAGCAGAGCCACAAAGGATGTTCTCAGGGAGACACTGTTGCCTTGAGTGGAGAGATGCCAGTGAGAGTCAGGGCAGGACAGAGAGGCTCTGGGAAGACCCTCCAGGTAGGAGTAAATCCACTCATAGCAAAAGAAGTTTAGAGAACTCCAAAGACACCAACACCCACCAGACAGCCTGCACGGGGGAGAGCCCAAACACAAGTACTGAACCTGGAGAAAGTCTCAATAAATGCTCGCTCCTCGTTAAGCATTGTCAGCAAACTTGTGCAGAAAAGGGTGCCTACAAGTGTAATGAATGTGGCCAAAGCTTTTCTCAACAAGAATACCTTCAGATACATCTGAGAATTCACACAGGGGAGAGACTCTATAAATGTAATGAATGCGGGAAAAGCTTCAGACACAAGACCAGCCTTGTTCTTCATCGTTACACAGTCCACAAGTTGGAGAGACCCCATAAGTGTCCAGTGTGCGGCCAGCTCTTTATCCTGAGAAAGAGACTTACTCAGCATCAGAGAATCCACAATGAAGAGATGCATAGAGGGTTTAACAATGGGATTGTGAGTGAGAACAAGGATGAACATCCCCAACAGAAAAAGCCAATGGGAGCGGAGCCTCGTGAGACATCTCAGAGATGTGAACGGGCAGATGCTGGTAAGAGTCGGGGAAGGAGAGGACAGCAGCGAGTTTCCCCCGCAGGGGGGAAAGACTGTGAATCTGCTGTATGTGAAGGAAGTTCTAAGAAATTGAACCGCACCGTCGCCCACCAGGGAACCAAGGTGGGAGCACAACTGAACACACAAAGTAAAAGTAAGAGAAGTTTTAGTAGCAGCTCAGCCGCTGACCTGCATCAGAAAATCCACCCAGATGAGAAACGACACAGCTGTGCTGAGTGTGGGAAAAGCTACCGCCAGAACTCACACCTCCGAAGGCATCAAAAAAGCCACACTGGAGAGAAACCTTATGTATGTGCTGACTGTGGGAAGAGCTTTGGACGGAAGTCGCCACTCAGTAAACACCTACGGACGCACAAAGAGGAGAAACCCTATAGCTGCGCTGACTGTGGGAAAAGCTTCAGAGAGAACTCATACCTTGTTCTGCATCAGAGAATCCACACAGGAGAGAAACCCTATCAGTGTCCTGACTGTGACAAAGGCTTCAGGCGGAAAGGGGACCTTTCCAGTCACTGTAGGACCCACACGGGGGAAAAACCTTATAAATGCACCGAATGCGGGCAAGGCTTCAGGAAGAAATCAACCCTGACTAAGCACCTGAGGATCCATACGGGGGAGAGGCCCTTTAAATGCCCTCACTGTGAGAAAAGCTTTCGTCAAAAGTTCACCCTTTCCCAGCATCAGTCAGTGCATCGCAAAGCGAGACTCGCAAATGCACTGACTGTGGGAAAAGCGTCAATCAAACACACAAGCTTGTTACACCCTTGGTAAACCTCCATGTGAACAAGAAACCCAATACAGCAAGTGTAACTTCCGATTACATTAGTTCTAGCAGCACAATAGGGATTCCCCGTGTAATATAAAACAGTGGTATGGTACTTTCTTTGCTTGGAGAGGGGCACTTAAGTACAAGGTGTAAGAAGGACGGGCGGGAAGTATTGGCTTATTTATGATGACAGATCCGAGATTCAGGAGGGCAAAGGAGCTGGTGAAGGTAGGAACAGATCCTTTGGCGGGGTGGGGGGATTAGTGGGAATTGCAAGGTAATGGAGTTGAATTTTGTGGGAACACTGATCGTAAGGGCACAGCGGCAGGAACCAAGACAGAGAGTGCCTGGTAATGGAGATATGGATCATTTGAAAACTGGGATGTGGCAGGAGGAGGAATACTTGTGTGCGTTTGTGTATCTTTTCGGGCTTGTCTATATGAGGAGTTCTACCAGTATAGTTATGCTGCTATGGTTATACTGGTACAACTTCCCATGTGGACACTTTTATTCTGGAATAAGTGTGCCCACGTAGGGAGTGAGAGAGAGATAATTACAGTTGTGTATGGCCTGTAAAATTCCCCATGCAGACAAACCCTTAATGAGGGAAGATTAAAGGTGACTGCCGAGCAGAAGTAAAGTATCAGAGGGGTAGCCGTGTTAGTCTGGATCTGTAAAAAGCGACAAAGAGTCCTCTGGCACCTTATAGACTAACACACGTATAGGAGCGTGAGCATTCGAGGGTGAATGCCCACTTCGTCAGATGCATGTAGTGGAAATTTCCAGAGGCAGGTATAAATATGCAGGCAAGAATCAGTCTAGAGATAATGAGGTTAGTTCAATCAGGGAGGATGAAGCCCTCTGCTAGCAGTTGAGGTGTGAACACCAAGGGAGGAGAAACTGCTTCTGTAGTTGGATAGCCATTCACAGTCTTTGTTTAATCCTGAGCTGATGATGTCAAATTTGCAAATGAACTGAAATTCAGCACTTTCTCTTTGGAGTCTGGTCCTGAAGTTTTTTTGCTGCAGGATGACTACCTTTAAATCTGCTATTGTGTGGCCAGGGAGGTTGAAGTATTCTCCTACAGGTTTTTGTATATTGCCATTCCTGATATCTGACTTGTGTCCTTTTATCCTTTTACGTAGGGATTGTCCAGTTTGGCCGATGTACATAGCAGAGGGGCATTGCTGGCACATGATGGCATATATAACATTGGTGGACGTGCAGGTGAATGAACCGGTGATGTTGTGGCTGATCTGGTTAGGTCCTGTGATGGTGTTGCTGGTGTGGATATGTGGGCAGAGTTGGCATCGAGGTTTGTTGCAGGGATTGGTTCCTGAGTTAGAGTTACTGTGGTACAGTGTGTGGTTGCTGGTGAGAATGTTTAAGGTTGGCGGGTTGTCTGTGGGCGAGGACTGGCCTGCCTCCCAAGGCCTGTGAATGTGCGGGATCATTGTCCAGGATGGGTTGTAGATCACTGATGATGCGTTGGAGAGGTTTTAGCTGAGGCTGTAGGTGATGGCCAGTGGAGTTCTGTTGGTTTCTTTCTTTGGCTTGTCTCGCAGCAGGAGGTTTCTGGGTACACGTCTGGATCTGTTGATCTGTTTCCTCATTTCCTCGTGTAGGTATCGTAGTTTTGAGAGTGCTTGGTGAAGATCTTGTGGGTGTTGGTCTCTGTCTGAGGGGATGGAGCAAATGCAGTTGTACCTCAGCGCTTGGCTGTAGACGGATCGTGTGGTGTGTCCGGGATGGAAGCTGGAGGCATGAAGGTGGGCATAGTGGTCGGTGGGTTTTCGGTATAGTGTGGTGTTAATGTGACCGTCACTTATTTGTACTCTGGTGTCTAGGAAGTGGACCTCCCGTGTAGATTGGTCCAGGCTGAGGTTTATGGTGGGGTGGAAGCTATTGAAATCATGGTGGAATTCTTCCAGAGTCTCCTTCCCATGAGTCCAGATGATGAAGATGTCATCAATGTAGCATAGGTAGAGAAGGGGCGTGAGTGGACGAGAGCTGAGGAAGCGTTGTTCCAGGTCAGCCATAAAAATGTTGGCATATTGTGGGGCCATGCGGGGGCCCATAGCGGTGCCACTGGTCTGGAGGTATATAGTGTCACCAAATTTGAAAGAATTGTGCGTGAGGATAAAGTCACAGAGTTCAGCAACCAGTTGTGCTGTGTCATCATCAGGGATACTGTTCCTGACAGCTTGTATTCCATCTGTGTGTGGGATGTTTGTGTAGAGAGCCTCCACATCCATGGTGGCTAGGATGGTGTTTTCTGGAAGATCACCAATGTATTGTAGATTTCTCAGGAAATCAGTGGTGTCATGGAGATAGCTGAGAGCAGAAGTAAGTCAGTCATACTCCACCCCCACAGCAGCCTACCATGCCACTTTGGGGCTATCTACACAGCAAGTAGCAGGAAGTCTCAGAGCCCAGGTCAACGGACTCGGGCTCACTCTGCAGCATTAACAATAGCTGTGAGATGTTTCACCTCGGGCTGGAGCTTGGGCTCAGGGAGTCCCAGAGTTGACACACTTGGGCTTGCGGAGCTCACGCTATGGTGCTAAAAATAGCTGTGAGACCTGGCTAATCAGCCTAGGGTCCCAGCCAGAGCTGCAGTGTCTACACAGCTCTTTTTAGCACAGTAATTCAAGGTCAAGTCTGTTGACCCACACTCTGAGACTTGCTGCTGCTGGCTGTAGACATGCCCTAGCTGGCTAGTAGCACTTGCGGCCACTTTCATCAACTATATGGTTAATAATAACAACAGGATTCCAGGGGGAGCCAACAGGGGAGGTAGGCTGCCTGAGCTCCAAGCTCCTCGCTATACCCCGCAGAATCTGTTCAAAATAACCGCAATCCTACTCTAAATGTAGTTAATTTAGATTGATATCCATGCACCATCTGCTAAGGGATCCCTGGATAAGAGTTTGGACCTCTCCTCTTCTCCAGTAACGAAGCAGGCCTGCAAAAAGCAAAAGCTATCTGAGAGCTCATGTCATATGGAGATGTAGGAAGAAGCTCCGGATAGAATCCTGAACAAACCTTGCAGGTGCTTCAGTAGATCTCAGAAGAATTAACTCTCTGAAGAACAATGGCAGCAGATATTGCTGATGTGAAAAAGACCACTGCAGCTCATCAAACCAGCCTACGAAGGAGAGTGGGGTAAGTTGAGGCCCATGTGTCTGCACTGGAGGACTCTGTAACAGCCAGTAACACCTCCTCCAATCAGCAAGTGCAGAGGATTAGAGCCCTACAGGAGAGAGTGGACTATCAGGAGGGCAGAACAAGATATAATAATTTGCATTTGGTTGCCTTTCTGGAGGGCTTTGAGAAAGGTAAGTCTATTGAATTCCTAAATAAGGCTGTCCCTGAATTCTTAAAACTCCCTTTGGGAACTGATTTTGAAATTGAGAGGGAGCACCGTTTCTTAGCCCCGAAGCCCCCAGCAGATGTGAGACCTTTCCTAATTTTTTTATGATGAAGTTTTTAAAATGTGGCACCAGACAGTTCAATAAGGCCATGGAAATGAACATACAAGGCTGATGACGTACTACATTTCATTTCCAGCCACATTTCAGATTAAGACTGAAGGATAATGCCACAGTTTTTGCACAGCAACAGAAGCTACGAAATTTATGGATTCTCTGCAAGGGATTCTCTTCTGGTCAGCACCCTAGAGACCGATCTTCTCTTTTACACTTCAAAGCATAGACTGGTCCTTATTCTGCTCCACCCCCAATGTCTGTACTGTATTTAAGATAGAAGGAGGATATTCTTTGCTTGGTCTGTTTTACTGGAAACAATTTTTGAGGCTGCTTTTTTCTTTAAGACTTCTGCCTCCCCCACTGAGTATATAAGACAGGGGTAGGCAACCTATGGCACACGTGCCGAAGGCAGCACACGAGCTGATTTTCAGTGGCACTCACACTGCCCGGGTCCTGGCCACCGGTCTGGGGGGCTCTGCGTTTTAATTTAATTTTAAATGAAGCTTCTTAAACATTTTATAAACCTTATTTACTTTACATACAACAATAGTTTAGTTATATATTATAGACTTATAGAAAGAGACCTAAAAACATTAAAATGTATTACTGGCACGCAAAACCTTAAATTAGAGTGAATAAATGAAGACTCGGCACACCTGAAAGGTTGCCGACCCCTGATATAAGAAGTCAGGGGTCTATAAAACTGCACCTGGAATTACCAATGCCAGTGGTAAGTGATTACCCAGGTCTACAGTGAAACCAACGCCCCCATCTGCTAGGAAGGACTATGAAGGTGAAACATTTACTGGATGCATAATAATTTATACCTCTCTTGGACTGGGACTGAATCTTATGATAGTGAGCATCTCCTGGGGCGCTGAGTTCAGGACTTTCATGCCGGCGCTCTGCATACCTGGGCTTGAGGCTTCTGCCTGGCATCTGCAGCTGGGGCTCGGGGCTTCCCTTGCCGTTCCTTCTGGGGCTCAGGTGTCCATTTTTCTGGATGCCCCCAAATTGGCCAAGGCCCTTGCATTAATCTGCCAGGGACTAGCAGGTAGGAGTCCCCAGCTGAGATGCTCTGACAAAGTGGGACTGTTCTTAATGTTTCCTCTGAATACTGTGTGGGTGCTTCAGTTTCCCCTATGCATTTCTTAAGTCTCCAGTGTGCATAATTGCCCAACACTCTGTATCCTGGCTACAAATGGCTGGGGCCCTTCCCCCCTGTAAGGGAATAGCTAAAGGTGAACAAAGAGATCAGGTGACCTCCTGGCCCGGGAAAGAGACAAAGGCCAGAAAGGAGGGGCTGGAGGGGGTTTTCAGTAGGGAGCTGGCCAGGGACAGGAAGTGAGGGCAGACGGGGTTGTCTGGCTCGCTGGGCCCCAGAATGGACCCAGCTGAGGGGTTCTGTTCTCTGTACCTACAAGCTCTGCTTTAGACCGTGTTCCTGTCATCTAATAAACCTCTATTTTACTGGCTGGCTAAGAGTCACGTCTGACTGCGAAGTGGGGGTGCGTGCAGGACCCTGTGGCTTCCCCAGCACCCCGCCTGGACAGACTCGCTGTGAGAAGTGCATGGAGGGCTATGTGCTGAATGCTCCAAGGTCAGACCCAGGAAGGTGAAGCCGTGTGAGCTTCTTGCCCTGAAGACAGTCTGCTCCAAGGGAGAGGAGGCTCCCCAAAGTCCTGACTGGCTTTGTGGGGAGCAGTTCCAAAGCATTGCGCAGGGACTCCGTGACAGGTGCTCCCAGCAGCTGGGACCCACCTCCACATCTGGGAACCTCCTCTATCTGCAGAAAGGCTGCTGGCTGCTGCCCTCAGAGGCCAGGTCTGAAGGCACCACAGAAGTGAGAGTGACAATGCTATGATCCCCCCTACAACAACCTCCGAACTCCCCCATTCTCCCATTTTGGTGGGACCCCCATGGTTACAATACCATGAAATGTCAGATGGAAACATCTGAAATGGTGATATTAGTCAATTTCAAGGCCAGAGGGTTTTTTAATTAGTCAAAATGAGCTGTGAATGTGGTAGGGACCTGGCTGTTATGGAGGTCCTACCAGGTTTGGACCCCAGTTCTCCTGAAAGGCCATTGAGAATTCATGCTGCCTGAGAAACTTCCCAGAATAAGCTACCAGGACTGGGGGGAAATGAAGGAAACCAACTGAAGCCTGAGCTAGGATGGAGAGCATTGATCCAAGCAGTGTTTGAACCCCTCCACCCCCACAGAGGGGCGCTGATTTCTGTTTGTGAACTTGCTACAGACCGTGGGCTTCAGCACAAGCCGTACAGCCCATACTCTGAACTCTTGGATAAACAACAAAGTTGGCTTTTCAGAAACCTTTTCCCCCAGGGCTCTGCATCCACTTGGGATTGTGCCCAGCAGAGGCTGGTGGAGGGGAGGGGAAAATAGAGGAGGATGTGCAAATGTCATGGCGTCTGCACTACCCCCCCCCCCCCCCCCACACACACACAGACACCCAATAACAATGCACAGCATATTAGCCAGGACAGTAAATTATTTGGCCATAACTTAAAGTCCTCAGTGTTGAAAGTACAATTTATCCAGAAAACTATGGGAGAGAAGGGAAGGAGAGTTGCAGTAACCAGCCTGGATTTCCAGTCTCTGGCCAAGCACATCCCCCTCTCCAGGGTTTTCACTGACTTCTTCTCCAAACTGGTCCTCCTGATATAATCTGAGGTCACATCCTGGCCTTCAGGGACATTGGCAGGATCTTCACTGTTCCCAGCTGCAGCATCACCCTCGTTATCCTGCAGCACAGCACTTGGCATCCAAGTGCAGACTCCAAAGAGACTCAAGACTGTTGGTTGATTCCTGAATTCAGGACCTGATCCAATTCCCATCAAAATCAGCGAGCCAGAGCCTCAGCTGGAATCGCCCCATTGATTGCGGTGGATTTACAGCCCATTCACACCAGCTGGGGATCTGAGAACCTCACAGAACCTCTCCACTAATTCCAATGGGTGTTGGAACAGGCCTGTAAGTAACACACCTTCCCCCTGTGACAGAAAAACGCAGGCCTGGCCCTGTTTGAAAGCAGCTGTTGAATTCTGTTTTGCTCATGGTTCTCAGATTCTCTGTCTCCTTGTGTGATCGGGGAGCTGTATCCTTTCCCCTCCTAGCCCCACCACAGATTCATGAAATCAACAAGACAGCTGAATGGGCAATGGTGTTAGTATCTTTGGAGACTCCAATCAGGGATGCAAATGGCCCCATGCTCTGCCATGACTTTGGGGGGGAGGCCGGTTGTATCTGTCATTTGCAAAGACACCCAATAAATAAGGGGGAGGGATAGCTCAGTGGTTTGAGCATTGGCCTGCTAACCCCAGAGTTGTGAGTTCAATCCTTGAGGGGGCCACTTAGGGATGTGGGGCAAAATCAGTATTTGGTCCTGCTAGTAAAGGCTCAATGACCTTTCAGGGTCCCTTCCAGCTCTATGAGATAGATATATCTCATTATTATTATAAAATCAGTTTGTTTTTTTCATATAGAAAATGCTTCATTTCAAGATTGGGAGACTAGCGGAAAGACTAATTCATTACTCTTATTATAGTTAATCTTAACAGTAGCACCTAGAGGCCTCCCGTGAGATCAGGGCTCCTTGCGCCAGGCACGGCGCAGACACAGAATAAGAGAGAATCGAGGCCCTAAAGAGGTTAATGTAAGATAGACAAAGGGCAGGAGAGAGGAATGATTTGCCCAAGGTCTCACAATAGGTGAGTGGCAGAGTCAGGTATGCAGGAATCTCCCAGGCCAGGGGTGGCCAATCTGAGCCTGAGAAGGAGTCAGAATCTACCAATGGACATTGCCAAAGAGCCACAGTAATACGTCAGCAGCCCCCCCCTCAGCCTCCTCCCCCCTCAGCCTCCCACCCACTGGCAGCCCCACCGATCATTGCCTCCCCCTCCCTCCCCGCACCTCCCGATCAGCCGTTTCCTGGGGTGCAGGAGGCTCCAGGCAGGAGGCGGAGGAGCGAGGGCACAGCATGCTCAGGGGATGGGATGGGAAGGGGTGGAGTGGGGGCAGGGCCTGTGGCAGAGCCAGGGGTTGAGCAGTGAGCACCAGGGGCGGCTCCAGGCACCACTGCACCAAGCGCGTGCCTGGGGCGTCAAGCCGCAGGGGGTAGCCTGCCGGTCACCGTGAGGGCAGCAGTCAGGCTGCCTTCAGCGGCATGCCTGCGGGAGGTCCGCGGATTTGGCGGTAGGTACGCCGAAGCCACGGGACCGGCGGACCTCTTGCAGGCATGCCGCCGAAGGCAGCCTGCCTGCTGTGCTTCGGGTGGCAAAATACATAGAGCCGCCCCTGGTGAGCACCCTCCAGCACCTTGGAAAGTTGGCACCTGTAGCTCCAGCCTAGGGTGACCAGATGTCCTGATTTTATAGGGACAGTTCCGATTTTTTTCAGAGTAGCAGCCGTGTTAGTCTGTATCCGCAAAAAGAACAGGAGTATTTGTGGCACCTTAGAGACTAACAAATTTATTTGAGCATAAGCTTTCGTGGGCTACATCCGAAGATTCTTGCATTCTTGCATCCGAAGAAGTGGGCTGTAGCCCACGAAAACTTATGTTCAAATAAATTTGTCTCTAAGGTGCCACAAGTACTCCTGTTCTTTTTCCCAATTTTTTGGTCTTTTTCTTATCTAGGCTCCTATTACCCCCCACCCCTTATCCCGATTTTTCACACTTGCTGTCTGGTCACCCTACTCCAGCCCCGGAGTCGGTGCCTTTACAAGGAGCCGCATGTTAACTCCCAAAGAGCTGCATGTGGCTCCGGAGTCACAGGTTGGCCACCCCTGTCCCAGACAATAAACCCAGCCAGCTTTGCTAAATTGATAATAAAGGACATTAGTTATGTGCAGAACAGGGACCCTGCCTTGGAGTTTACAACCTTTGGAACCAGGCGTGGGGGGCTGAGAAGAGCCGTGCTCCACCCCAGAGGTGGCTGCTGCGAAGGGATTGCTGGGTAAACAGCCTCTGCACCCCACCCCAGAGGCCACTGTCAGCACCCGGCGCGGGGTCCCTGTATACCCAGCCCCCACCCTAGAGGTGGCTGCATCTCAGTGCTGGTTCGGCCAGTGCCGATGGAGGATTTGCAAGGCGTATACAAAGGCTCTGCTGTGGCAGACGTTGAAGAAATACAGGAGGCTCTTGGACTGGGATCACTGCAGTGATGGGGCTTCACCTGCCTCCCCGGGGACAGGGCCCCCATGATCATCACCCACCTCCACCCCAGGGTGAGCCCTCGCCCCTCCCCTCTCTTCCCTGGGAAAATCTCTCCCCCTCCTCCTAAGGCGTCGGAAGTGCGGCGAAGGGGTCTGGATAACGCAGGGACCTTCCTGTTCCCAATCCCAGCTGCCCCCTCGGAAAGCGGCGCGCCCGGGAACCCAGCGCCCGGCACCTCGGGGAACCCACAGCGGGGCGCAGCCAGGGGCGGCCCCGGGGGAGGGAGAGAAGCAGCCGCGGAGGCAGGAAATCGCTGCCCGGAGGAAGCGCCGCAGGGCCGGGGGGGATCGGAGCCAGATGGGGGCTAGAGACCCCCCCCCCAGCCAGCTCCGGGGCAGCGGGGGCGGGTCTGGGGATTAACCCCCCGGAGCTCTGTGGGTAGGAAATAGCCGCTGTTTCCTCCCCCCGCCCCCAGCGGCATCCCCTGCCCTGCCCCCCCGCATGGAGCCGGGGGCAGAGCCGCGGGTCCCGGATCGCCAGCGCGCCCCGGGCAGGGAGCTCCCCAGAGGCGCCCGCACGGGTGAGGAACGCGCGGCTCCGGGAGGGAAGGGGGAGGCCAGGGGGTGGGTTACACTCGCCCCCCGAGCCGGGGGTCCTGCTGCCCGGCCGGGCTTTTCCACCGGTGTCCGAGCCGAGCGGGGAAGCTCAGGGGATTTTCCAGCGCGGTGCAGACCCGGGATCTTTGGAAGAGGCCGCAGAGGCGAAGACCCGCAGGGGAGCGATCGCTGTTGCTCTCCGAAGCTGGGCTGGGCGCCCGGACTCCTGGGTTCTATTCCCCAACTCCGCCTCTGGCCTCTGCTGCAGGGCCTGGGGGAGCCGCTTCCCCCTCTGGGCCTCCCTGTCCTCTTTAGATTGTGAGGGCAGGGACTGTTTCTCCCGGGGGGTGGGTGGGTGGGTGCAGTGCCCGGCACGAGGGGGCCCTGATTTTAACTGTGGTCTGTGCAGTGCGCGGCGTAATGGGGCCCCAGATCTCAGTCAGGGTCTGTGCAGCGCCAGGCGCAATGGGACCCGGGTCTCAGTCTCATCTCTTGATGAGAGCCGCTGCAGCACCGGGCAGGACAGAGCACATCAGAGCAGGGTCTGGGGGGCTCTGGCTGGGGGATTGGTACAAATGTTGATTTCTTTGTAGCAAAGCCCTTTGCCATCCCCGGCACAGCCCTGTCTGGAGACTCTCTCTCCTCCAGCAGGTGCCGGGACAGAGGAGGAGAATCCGCAGCCGGAAGGGCCTGTGGGAACGGAGTCTCGCGGGAGGTCCCAGAGCCCGGCGTGGGGAGACACCGGCTGGGTGGGACGGCAGCAGGGAGACCCCGCGGGGGAGACACCCGAAGGATCAGAGGACCCCGAGCTCCTTCCCAAAGCCCTCAAGGGGCAGAAATCCACCATCTGCCCTGACTGCGGGAAGAGCTTCGGGAACAGCTCCCACCTGGCCCGCCACCGCCGCACGCACACGGGGGAAAAGCCCTACACCTGCCCCGAGTGTGGCAAGAGCTACCGGCAGGACTCGCACCTGGCCCAGCACCGGCGCTCCCACACTGGTGAGCGCCCCTATAAGTGCACCGAGTGCGGCAAGGCCTTCTCACAGAGCTCCAACCTCATCATCCACCAGCGCACGCACACCGGCGAGCGTCCCTACACCTGTGGGGAATGCGGGCGCAGCTTCGGGCACAGCTCGGACTTGGCACAGCACCGGCGGGTGCACACGGGGGAAAAGCCCTTCCCCTGCCCGCAGTGCGGCAAGCGTTTCGCCCAGAGCTCCAAGGTGACCCAGCACCAGCGCTTCCACACCGGCGAGCGCCCCTTCGGCTGCCCGGACTGCGGCAAGGCCTTCCGGCTCAGCGCCGACCTGCTGCGGCACCGGCGCACCCACACCGGCGAGAAGCCCTACGGCTGCGCCGAGTGCGGCAAGCGCTTTGTGGAGAGCTCCCACCTCATCCGGCACCAGCGCACCCACATGGGCGAGCGCCCCTACCGCTGCCCGCAGTGCGGCAAGGGCTTCAACCAGAGCTCCAACCTGCTGCAGCACCAGCGCACCCACCGGGGCGAGCGTCCCTACGTCTGCGGCGACTGCGGCAAGGCCTTCGGCGTCAGCTCGGCGCTGCTGCAGCACCGGCGCACCCACACCGGCGAGCGGCCCTACCGCTGCCCCCAGTGCGGCAAGAGCTTCAGCGTCTCCTCCACCTACAACATCCACCGGCGCACCCACACCGGCCTCAAACCCTACGCCTGCGTTGACTGCGGCAAGGCCTTCAGCCGCAGCTCTGCTCTGCTCCAGCACCAGAGCACCCACACCGGGGAGCGGCCCTACCGCTGCAGCCACTGCGGGAAGGGCTTCGGGCAGAAGGCGGCCATGGCCCAGCACCAGAGAACTCACCTGGGCCAGGAGCCCACCGGAGTGATCCCACTGGGGGACTGGGGTGCGGCCCAACTCGGACAGAGCCAGGGGGAGGAGGAGGAGGGTGATGAGGCAGGAAGCAAGGAGAGCGCCGGGCAGGGGTGATTGGGACCAGGGCACCGGGAAGGGAATATGTGCCTGGCGGGGCAATGAAGGGAAAAGTGGAAGCTGCAGTGGATGCTGAGGGGATTGATAATAGGAGGATCACTGTGACGGCTCGAGGTGGCCTGGTTCAAGCTCCAGGGTGGAAGGGGAGGGGAGTACGTGTCTGGGGGGAACGGGTGGCAGGGGACGGGAAGGTCTGTATATGTCTGGGGGAACAGAAAGGGTGGTACATGTCTGAGGGGGGACATAAGAACATAAGAATTGCCCTACTGGTTCAGACCAAAGGTCCATCTAGCCCAGTATCCTGTCTACCAACAGTGGCCAGTGCCAGGTGCCCCAGGGGGAATGAACAGAACAGGTCATTATCAACTGATCATCCCCTGTCGCCAATTCCCAGCTTCTGGCAAACAGAGGCTAGGGACACCATTCCTGCCCATCCTGGCTCATAGGTCCATCAATGGCTATCTTCCATGAATCTATCTAGTTCTTCTTTGAACCCTGTTATGGTCTTGGCCTTCACAACATCCTCTGGCAAGGAGTTCCACAGGTTGACTGTGCGTTGTGTGAAGAAATACTTCCTTTCGTTTGTTTTAAACCTGCTGCTATTAATTTAATTTGATGACCCCTAGTTCTTGTGTTATGAGAAGTAGTAAACAACACTTCCTTATCTACTTTCTCTACACCAGTCATGATTTTATAGACCTCAATCATATCTCCCCTTAGCCGTCTCTTTTTCAAGCTGAAAAGTCCCAGTCTTATTAATCTCTCCTCATACGAAGCTGTTCCATAGCCCTAATCACTTTTGTTGCCCTTTTCTGAACCTTTTCCAATTCCAATATATCTTTTTTGAGATGGGGTGACCACATCTGCACACAGTATTCAAGATGTGGGCGTACCATGGATTACATAGAGGCAACATGATATTTTCTGTCCTGTTAATTATTCCCAGCATTCTGTTCGCTTTTTTGACTGCTGCTGCACATGGAGTGGATGTTTTCAGAGAACTATCCACAATGACTCCAAGATCTCTTTCTTGAGTGGTAACAGCTACTTTAGACCCTCATCATTTTATATGTATAGTTGGGATTATATTTTCCAATGTGCATTCCTATGCATTTATTAAATTTCATCTGCCATTTTGTTGCCCTGTCACCCAGTTTGAGAGATCCTTTTGTAGCTCTTCCAGTCTGCCTGGGTCTTAACTATCTTTAGTAATTTTTTATCATCTGCAAATTTTGACGCCTCACTGTTTACCCCTTTTTCCAGATCGTTTATGAATATGTTAAATAGGACTGGGCCCAGTACAGACCCCTGTGGGACACCACTATTTACCTCTCTCCATTCTGAAAACTGACCATTTATTCCTACCCTTTGTTTCCTATCTTTAACCAGTTACCAATTCATGAGAGAACCTTCCCTCTTATCCCGTGGCAGCTTACTTTGAGTAAAAGCCTTTGGTGAGGGACAGTACCTGTCTGGGGGGAACGGGCGGTGGGGGACAGGAAGGACGGTACGTGTCTGGGGGAACGGGCGGCGGGGGACAGGAAGGGCGGTACATGTCTGGGGGGAACGGCGGCGGGGGACGGGAAGGGCGGTATGTGTCCAGGGGGGATGGGAAGAGCGGTACGTGTCTGGGGGAAGGGGTGGCGGGGGACGGGAAGGACGGTACGTGTATGGGGGGAAGGGGTGCAGGGGACAGGAAGGACGGTACGTGTCTGAGGGGAATGGGCGGCGGGGGACAGGAAGGACAGTATGTGTCTGGGGGGGAAGGGGCGGCAGGGGACGGGAAGGGCGGTACGTGTCTGGGGGAATGGGCGGCGGGGGACAGGAAGGACGGTACGTGTCTGGGGGGAAGGGGAGACCAGCCAAGGAGGCTTTTGTATCCAATGCACTTTCCAGACCCTTTCCCTTGTATAACTCTCTAGTTCCTGGCTAGGTGATCAGTGTCACCCTGGGGGGCCCCTCTTCCCACCTCCCCAATCCCAACGCTTTGCATTCACCCAGCTCTGGCCCTGGAGTCCCATTGCTGTATACCTAGGGCCCTACCTAAATTCATGGCCATGAAAAACATGGCACGGACCGTGAAATCTGGTCTTACGTGAACTTTTACCCTATACTATAAATGTATCCTATACTATAGGGTAACAGAATTCAGAAGTACCAGTGTTTCTCAAACTGGGGTTCCCTGCCCAAAAGGGAGGTGCAAGGCTATTGTAGAGGGGTCACAGTATTGCCACCCTTACTTCTGTGCTGCTGCTGGCTGGGCACCTGGCCCGCAGCCCACTGCTCTCTGGCCACCCAGCTCTGAAGGCAGCGCAGAAGTAAGGGTGGAATACTGTGACCTCCCACAATAGCTTTGTGATCCCCTTTTGGACCAGGACCCCCAGTTGAGAACGCTGAGTCTTAAGGGCTTTGCATATTTAGATTTTGCTGTTTTTAAATGCGCAGTTCGTGGTTTTGTTACAACATCTGTGAAATTTATGATTTAAATATCTGAAACCGGCGGACAGAACAAGATTTTAAAAATGCCGGTGACCGTGAAATGTACAAAAATGGACCGTGAATTTGGTAGGGCCCTGGTTATAACAGACCCGTGTGTGTCAAAGAAACAGCTTGCCTGGGAGTTTCCACTGAGTAGCCCAAGAGATTTGCCTCACTTGGAAATTAGGGTGAATTGCTCCTTTTTAGAGATCAGCCCCTACACAATGGGAATTCAGTGTGTGCCTAGAAAGAAACGCACATGACCCAGAATGGCTCTTTACTCCCCTCTAGTGTCTGGACTGAGTATTGAGGTCCTTTAGCTCAGGCACCAGGCTGGGTGCTTACAGGTGCCAGGGTTCAATCCTGCCAGAGGACAGAGCAGTTCACAGAATATCAGGGTTGGAAGGGACCTGAGGCGGTCATCTAGTCAACCCCCTGCTCAAAGCAGGGCTGATCCCACACAGATTTTTGCCCCAGATTCCCTAAATGGCCCTCTTAAGTATTGAGCCTCACAACCTTGGGTTTAGTAGGCCAATGCTCAAACCACTGAGCTATCCCTCCCCATTTGTTGCCTGGGTGTCAAAGCAACGGCCTGCTCCCATGAAATTCTACCAAAGTTGGGATGCTCTGGAGGTGGATTTACAAAGTGATGTAGGGCTTTGGATGCTCAAAGCACACCTAACCTGCACAAAGTACAGCTACGGGGAGCAGCTTAGGAATGATCGCTCGTTAGCAGCCTGCTGGTTAGAGCACTCCCGTGGGATGTAGGAGACTTAGGTTTGAGTCCCATTGTCCCTGATCTGCTGCAATGACCTTAATCTGCATCGTCCCAGGGGAGTCCCTAGCCACTGGGTTATAGGGTATTCTGCTGTGGGGAATCCCTCCTGCTGAGCTTTTCTCTTGTTTTTAAATAGTTATGGGAGCAGGGGCTTGAACGGGGTGGGCTCCTACACATAGATACTGACTTTTGGTTTTGGCCGGTGGGTGCTCCATCCTGGGCTCCGCCCCCTTCTCCAAGTGCCCCGCCCCCACTCCGCCTCTTCCCACCCCATCCCCCTAGACTCCCCTGACACCTCCTTGCCAACCCCTCCCCCTAAAAGCCTCCCACCTGCCACTCACTCCTTGCTGCCCCCTCCTGCCCTAAGGGCGAGGTGTGTGTGCTGGAGGGGCGCTCTGCCAGGTTTGAGGGGAGGCTGTTTTCAATATATTTATACACTTTCATTCTAGCTGGCTGTCACGGGGTGATCATTCTCTTTGGGTTTTCATGAGAAAAGGCTCACCTGGTTGAGGCACCTAACTCCAGGAGAGGTTCACAGCTGAGAATCCCAAGCGGAGGGAGATGCCTACCTCTGGCCCATCAGCCTGGCACCTAAGTTTCAGGTCCATAGGAGTCAGCACCTAAATACTTTTGGGCATCTGGCCCCTCACCATTTCCTGCTGGCTAACTTAGGTGGCTTCTGAGAACCTCTTTTTTAGGTGCCTATTTCTCCCCAGCTCAGGGCTGTGGATTCTCCTAAATCCTCTTTGTGATTCTAGTCCTTAGCTCCCTGATGCTGAAGCTATCTGGCAGGGGAATCATTTGGTTCCCTCACTGTGCTGGGCTCTGTTCACCCGCAGGACTGTGTCCCATTACAAAAGGAAGAGCAGCTTTCCTTCCCTGGATCAGGAAATCCTTGATCCTCACCCTGCCACTGCAAGATGGATTCATAGATTCCAAGGCCAAAAGGGACCATTGTGATCATCTGAAATCACCGGGGGGAACAGGTCAGAGATCTTCCCTGAAATAATTCCTAGAGCAGATTTTAATTTTTTTTAAATCCAATCTTGGTTTACAAGTTGGCAGGGTAGAGAATCCATCACAGCCCTTGATTGGTCCAATGGTTAATTACTCTCACTGTTAAAAACTGACCCCTTATTTCCAGTATGAATTTGTCTAGCTTCAACTTCCGGCCTTTGGAACTTGTTGTACCTTCTTCTGCTAGATGGATGAGCCCACTAACAAATATTTGTTTCCCACTTATAGATTGTGATCAAGTCACCCCGGAACCCTCTCTTTGCTAAGCTAACTAGACCGAGCTCCTGGAGTCTCTCACTAGAAGGCAGGTTTTCAAATCCTTTAATCATTCTCGTAGCTCTTCTTTTAACCCTCTTCAATTTATCAACATCCTTCTGGCATTGTGGGCACCGGCTGCCAGCTGTGGTCGCTCCAGAGCCGAATACAGAGGTAAAATCACCTCTCTACTCAGAGGCCCCGGCGTCTGGGAGAGCAAGAGCCCCCTCAAGCAAATAACAGGGAAAGCGAAATTCCACGGCGCGCTGGAAGCATCAGCAGACAGCGTAGCACACTCACAGAATACAGATACAGCGGTAAGGGCGTGAGTAGGATTGCGCTAGATAAATAGATGAGCATTCTAGTCCGCTCCAGGAACGGAGAGTTCACTAGTGTAGGGGCTGGGCCCAGCTTCATAGGAAACAGTCACTATTCAAGCCATTTCCCCAGTCACCTGTTTAACCTGATCTGGCTCCACAAATGCTTTATCACATGCCCCATCTGGCTCCCCAGCAGCACCGTCCCAGGCCCTCGGTGAGCACGGCGCTAATCCGGGGACGTGCTGCTCACCGGACTGCAGATGCTGTTCACATCTCACTGGGATTTTTGTCCCCTCTTCGTGGCCGAGGTGGATGGGGTGGCTGCTGAGGAGAGGCGCTGGCCGGGAGGCCTGGAGAAATGACGTCCTTCCCTGAGCGCGGGGGGAGCTCCCCAACACACGCTGCCCCAGTGCCTTGCCTTAGCCTGGGGGAGAGTGGAGCTTGGTATCCAGGGCCCGTCCAGCCCACAGTCTCTGTGCTGTGGCTGCCGGCGAGGAGGGCTCAGGTCCTGGGGACACCTGTTCCACCAGGAGAGGATGGAGTCACACACACACACCGCACCACGAGGACAGGGATAGACATGAATCTGCAAAAGCACAGCTGCTGCGATGCTCCTTTGGGCCAGTGGGGGGTGCTGGCGAGTGCAGGGCCCTGGCTGAGCGTGAGCCAGTCCTAGGGGCAGGTGGGGATGGAGGGTAGAGAAGGAGGTCTCGAATCCATGGTCCGGGGGAGGGAGGATCCGGTCATTCACTGGGAGCATCTGTGGTGAGTGCCTCCTTACAGTCTTCACCTGCCTTTTCCTCCATGCTGGCCTCTGCAGGTGCCGCCCCGTTCCCAGCCGCTGGTTCATAGTCCATCATGTCCTTGTAATTCCGCTTGAAGAAACCACACTACCGGGAAAAGGAAAAACCACCACTGATTGACTAGGGGACTAGAGAAACTCTCTCCGACCCATGTTCGGGTCCAATTGGAGCTAGAGGGGAAAGGCCCTGTGCCTCATTCTCTGCCCCCCTGAGCTAGCCATCTCCCATGCCCTGGGGTCGGATTGGAGCCAGTGCCCCCGAGAGGGGAAAGGCCCCATGTCCCATTCGCTCCTCTCTGTGACAGCCAGGCCCCCGCTGTGGTTTCAACTGGACATGGGGTTCTTTTTCAATTCCTCCCCTTTGCTGTTGGAGAGTGTTGCCCCCACCCCAGAGGTGGACGCATCTCAGGATGAGCTCTAAGGAGGTGACACAGTCCCTCCAATGTCTGCATGGGGCTCTGGGATCCCATGGGGGAAATGTTGCTGGAGAAAGATTAAGCAATTGTATTGGCAGGGAAAGTCAGCACCCGGACCACTTTTGAGTGACCCAGGGTCCTCTCGCCCAGCCAGTCCCTGCCCATCTCACCTTGTACAGGACGACACTGATCAGGATCAGTAGAAACAGCCCCCCTACCCCGCTGCCTACGTATACGGGGAGGTAATTCATCACGTGCACCAGCTCCACCTCCGTGGTGACCTGCAGGGGCAGACACAGGGTGTAACGGGAAATGCAGATGGGGCTGTAAGGGCGAAACCCCACCAGCAGCTTGCAGGGAGGAATGGGGGAGGGGGGAGGAAGGGTTCACGGCCAAGATCATTACCTGGAATTGCGTGAATTCGTCGCTGTATTGGCTGACATATTTGCTGGTGTTGAAGGTGAACCACAGGGCAGTGCAGAACCGGAACCGGGAGGAGGTCTGGAGGGAGAGCAGGACACCAGGCCTCAGACACCCTGGCTCCCCACTCATTAGCTCATGGGGGGGAGAGGGGGCATGAGGCGGCACATGGGAGGGCAGAGCATGAGGTGGGTCGATCCCGCCTCCATAGGACAGCCTCACTGGCGCTCTCTGCCTGCCTTGGCATCTCGGGGGGGCATGGAGCCATCACACCTCACCATGATGCTAACCCTGGGAAGCGCTCAGTCCCCCGGCCGGGGGCCACACTACGGACAGGCCAAGAGGAGGTTTGACCTGTCAGATCAAGAAGCTGTGGGTTCAATCTCTACAGCAGCTCCCAACGGAGAGCCCCCTTACCCAGGGGGGCCCAGCAGAGACCTTAGGCCAGGGTGAGGGGCTCAGTCTCTGTGCTGAGGAGGTTGGGTAGGGCCTTGGATTCCCTCCCCCGCCCCGAGCCAGCCAGTCTCCCCACCTGGGACTGGAGCAGACCTGGCGCCCCCTAGAGGAGAAAGGCCCCATGTCCCATTCTCTGCCCCCGTGAGCCAACCTGTCCCCCTGCCCTGGGCCTGGCTCAGTGATGGCGCCCCCTAGAGGAGAAAGGCCGTGTATCTTCGCACAGAACCCTGACCTCAATTTTGTCGGTAACCGACAATGTCCCGGTGATGGTGATGGTGGAGTGGGCGTCTATCCGGCCCAGGTTGCACTCACAGATTTTCCAGTCTCTGGGTGAGCAGTGCTAGGAAGAAACACACCAGCACAAGGTGGGGAGGGAGTTCTCCGGAGAGCCAACGTGCGGGAACAGGGGCACAAAGGCACCCGAGAGGTTTCTGAGGCCAGTGAGGGGTGGGGACCTGGCTCAGGGAGAGGAACGGGGCTGTTGGCTCCAATGGGCCTGACAGTCGGGGACCTGGGCTGGTTTCACACACAACGTAGAGCAGGCTGGGTTAGTGCTGGGATGGGAAAAGCACGAAAACCCAAGAAGCGGGTTGGAGAGTCAACAGGAGGCATTCGCCCCTTTCAGTCAACGCTGGCCCCGATGCCACAGCATGGCGCTAGGGGCGCTGTGCTGCAGGGAGTGGGGTGGGGGGCTCAGTAGAGGGTGCTGCCCCCTCACAATCAGAGCTGACCCCAGTGTGGTGCTGTCTGAAGGTCTTTCAAACTCAGCATCAGTGTGAGATCCTGGGCATGAATGATTCCCTGACACTTTTCCCCAAGGCTGGGGCTGGGAACCTTGGTGTTCTGGCCACATTACATTCTGCAGGCTGCACCGCGCCCTTCCCCGGGGGGCTGCAGCTCAGCGTCAGGCAAGGGATCTCTGTATAAACAGCCCCCATGTCCTGCCCCAGAGGTGGCTGCATCTCCGCACCGGGCGAGGGATCCCTGTAAAGGTCTTTGGGCTGAGACATGTCTGACACATCACTCAGGACGGAGACGCCTACCTTGAGAGTGTGGGAGGGGATGCCGATGGCGTCTGCCTCGTTTGTTTTCCCGGACGTGGCAACAAGACGGCAGGTCACCTTGGGGTCCTGGGGGAGCAAGGGAAACCCAGGAGATTCCACCGCATGTGACTGTGCACTTGTAGAACAGCTGATTGTCAGACCCTGTATCCTAGCCCACTGCTACAGGGCGCTGTGCTGTGAGGGGTCCTGGCCATGGCCTCTGTCCTGGTGCTACGGGTGCTGTGCCATTGGGGGCCCCGTCTGTGTCCCGCCTCCCACCCTGGCACTGGGGTGCTGTGGGGGCCCCCCAGCTCTGTCCCGTCTCCTGTGCTGGCACTGGGGTGCTATGCCATGGGGAGCCCTGGCTGTGTCCCGCCTCCCGCCCTGGCACTGGGGTGCTGTGGGGGGCCCCGGCTGTGTCCCGCCTCCTGCGCTGGCACTGGGGTGCTGTGGGGGGCCCCGGCTGTGTCCCATCTCCCGTGCTGGCACTGGGGTGCTGTGGGGGGCCCCGGCTGTGTCCCGTATCCTGCGCTGGTACTGGGGTGCTGTGGGGGGCCCCGGCTGTGTCCCGTCTCCCACGCTGGCACTGGGGTGCTGTGCGACATCCCCTGTGCCTGGTCTCGGCTCCCTCACACTATACTCACTGTCTTCACTTCCTGCCAGTCCCAGGCTAGCCCAGGCGGGAACTCCTGCGGCACCATCACAAATGCCGTCACCTCTGGCTGTTGGAAACTCCCAGGCAGCAGGTTCTCCACCTGCCAAAGAGAAGTGCCGAGAGCAATGGGAACGAGGCTGCGGAGCAGGCCCTTATGGCCGGGCCATGACCAGGGCCACAGGGGACGTGGGGCATTAGGGGAGGGTGGGGGAGTTAAGTCTGGCATGGGGGGCGGTAACGCGGGAGGCCAGGGAGTGGGACATGGGAGGTGGGCAATGCAGGAGGAGGGGAAGGGAGCTGTGGAGAGAGGGCTGTGGCAGTCTGGGGGCAGTGGTATGGGGCTGGAGGGGAGGGCGCCCCCTATCAGATCCTGGCCTTTCCCCCTGGCCAGCATGGCACCTCTCCCCCCACACCTTGCCCAGCCTCGCCCAGCCCCTCACCTGGTACATGTGCTGCACGGACTTGTTCTCTGAGTTCGGGGAGCTGGAGCTGAAGCTGACGTACTGGGTGGATCCATCCATTCTGTGATGGGGAGGGACATTGGTGAGAAGAGAGAGCAGGGCTGGCCCCGACCCACAGGTCAGGGGCGCAGAGAGGGGAAGAGGGAGCTTAAGTCATGAGGATCCAGGACTCCTGGGTTCTAGCCCCAGCGCTGGCAGGGGAGAGGGGGGATGGTGTCTTACCCCTTGGCGATGATGTTTATGGGGTATAGGACTGGGATCCTATGAGAGTGTCTGTTATCCGCAAGGGTCCCGTTCATGTCATTGTCACTGGGAGGGAGAGCAGATGGACAAGAAGGAAACATGTTACAGCCCCCTGCAGCCACCCCCAGTCCCGAATGAGTGCTGGGCTCCCTGCCCCATATGCCAGCGACATCCTCTTGGCAGGCACCGATATTTATAGCACCTTAAACCACAGACATCCCAACGTGCTTTACAGGTTCCAGCCCTTGCTCAGCTCTGAGATGCGGCCACCTCTGGGGTGAGGCATGGGGGCTGTTTATACAGGGATCCCTCGCCCGGGGCTGACACAGCCCAGCTTGCTTTGGGCGGTACAGCTGAGGAACAACGATACTTCCCGTGACACAGGACATGCCCGCCCCCAACCTCTCAGTGTCCAAGCAAGGGGGGCTGTGGCCCATGCAGCTGGGGGGGGCTGTGGGCCATGCACCCAGGATCCACAGGGATGGCCCCAGAGGCAGCTTGGTCCGATTATTGAGAGGCTAGTCCAGAGCTCCGCTCCCACCTGCTGGCCATGACGTCCAGCTCCAAATAGTCCCCCCAGGAACTGTTGGTGAGAATGTCAAACAGCAGCTGGATCAGAACCTGCCCAGGGCAAGAGAGAACAGAGTCAGCCCTGACTGCGAGGGGAGAGCGCCCCCTGCTGACCACCGCCCCTTTCCCCGCTCCCTGCAGCCCAGCGCCCCCTGCTGACCACCGCCCCTTCCCCCGCTCCCTGCAGCCCAGTGCCCCCTGCTGACCACTGTCCCTTCCCCCGCTCCCTGCAGCCCAGCGCCCCCTGCTGAGCCCCCCGCCTGCTCCCTGCAGCCCAGCGCCCCCTGCTGAGCCCCCCGCTCTCTCCCTACAGCACAGCGCCCCCTGCTGAGCCCCCGCCTGCTCCCTGCAGCACAGCGCCCCTACTGAGTGCTGCCCCTTCCCCGATCCCTGAAGCATAGCGCCCCCTACAGAGCGCCACCTTCTTCCCTGCTCCCCACAGCACTGTGCCCCTTACTGAGCGCCACCCCAACCCCCGATCTCTGCAGCACAGTGCCCCCCCCGCTGCACAGCACCCCTGCAGCACAGTGCCCCCTGCTGAGCCCACCCCCACTCCCTGCTGCACAGTGCCCCCTAGTACCCTTGTGGGCCATGAGAGGTGGCACTGACTCACCCGGCTGTTCCCCCAGTAGATCGGGTGGCTGACGTTACAGGAGAGGTTCCTGGAGTTAGTGTCTGGAGTCTCCAGGCCATTGCAACTCACTCTGGCCTGGACACTGGACTGTGGGGGGGAAACACCAATAAGAAGTAAGGTGGGGGGGACCCCAATCCTGCCCAGCAGTGCTTGCGAGACCAGTCAGGAAACAAGACCCCCTGAGACAGCCAGTCCCCGAACACCCTGGGGCCAGGTTGGAGCTGGTACCCCTAGATGTGAAAGGCACCATGGCTCATTCCCCGCCCGCTTGAGCCAGCCAGTCCCCTGCCTTGGACCCAATCAGCGATGGTGCCCCTTAGAGGGGAAAGGCCCCATGGCCTGCTCCCCTTCCCCGTGAGGCAACCAGGCCTCCCTGAGATTGGTCCAGATTAAAGCTGTCCCAAGTGTCACCCACACAGGGGTGTCTGCCTGAGTCTGCCGAGAGCCTGAGCCCCCCCTACCTCCAGCACTGAGGCCTTGCGGAAGGACAGTCCTGGCAGTTGGGGCAGGTGGACAGCTGTGTGGTAAGCATCTTCCCCGCCATTGGCGAGCTCCAGCACCACCGCCAGCCTGGTGGAGGGCGACACCAACAGCTGCTGCGACCTGCGCGACGAGGGCGGGGGTGAGAGACCCAGTTAGCAGCAACTCCCCGCACTGGGCACCAAATAATGTGAGGGGCTGAGGATTGTGAAGGACCCAGGTGTCCGGGCAATGGGCGGTACATGGGAGCAGACCCCCCACTCCCTCTTCTTCCCCAAATCCGTGAGCAGGATGAGAGGGGAGCAGGGCAGGTGGCAGTGGGGGAGGAGCCACTGGGAGATGGAAGGAGCAGCCGCTGGGGTGGGTGGGGACAGCTGGGGAGGAGGAGGACGTGGTCAGTGGGAGCACAACTGAGAGCAGCTCTCAGTCTCTCCATGGTGATTAAAGGGTTAACAGAGCCATGGGGTGATGGGGGAAGTATTAGGGGAAAGCTCTGATACTGGGGCATTGGGATTGTCAATGACTGCAGGGGGAGTGTGCACCCTGCTGAGCCCCCCGCCCACCTCCCGGAGCACGGCACCCCCCGCCGAGCCCCCTGCTCATCCCCTGCAGCGCCCCCCGCCCGCTCCCCGTAGCCCGGCGCCCCCCGCCGGGCCCCCCGCCCGCTCCCCGCAGCACAGCGCCCCCTGCCGAGCACCCAACCCGCTCCCCGCAGCACAGCGCCCCCCGCCGAGCCCCCCGCCCGCCCCCCGCATCACGGTGCCCCCTGCCTTACGTATTCTGGTGGAAGCGGATTTGCAGGTCGGCGTTGCACACCCCATCCTCCCCACAGTTCTTCTCAAAGGGGATCTGCAACAGAGACCAGAGCCCGATAGTTAACACCTGATCAGCTGGCCTGGGCTGGCTTCCTCCCAGATCAGCTCCGGTGCCCAGCCAGCCCCACAGAGCCGAGCGATGCCAGGCTGGGCTCCCCTCACCTCTGTCGCTGACGATTTGTACAAGGGGTTCAGCACCGGACGTGGGGTCCTGCTGGGGCCATCGTCCTCTTGGAGGGCAAAGCGCAGCGAGACCTTGATTTCAGTGACGTAATCCTCGAGGCAGTTCTGAAGGGAGAGTGAGCGCTCTGTAAACGCTCCACCCCAGAGGCTGCAGCAGCTCAGTGCCGGGCAAGGGATCCCTGTAGCACCAGTCCCTGCCCCCCACCCTAGAGGTGGCCACATTGCGGCACTGGGCAAGGGATCCCTTGTATAGACAGCCACCGTGACGGGCCACGGCGTGGGACCTTACTGATATCTGGATCATCTCTGCTATGCAGAGCTCCTGCTCCGAGATCTCCATGGTCCCAGACGTGTTCCTCTGCCCGTTCCCGAACACTCCTCGGCTCCTCATGCGATTGGCGTCAATCTCCAGCCAGTAGGTGAGGTTGGCAGAGAGAGGCTCTGGCAGGAGAGAAGGGGGGGAATGCATAAAGGTTGGAGTACGGGCGAGTGAGGGAGAGCTGGGAGCCAGGAGTCCTGGGCTCCAGCTCTCGCTCCGGGACAGGAGTGAGACCTAATGGGTTAGAGGAAGTGGTTCAGCCCACGTCTCTGACCTTGGTAGCGCGTGGTGGCTCGGCTGGCACTGAAGCAGACGGTGAGGTTACTCTGAACATCCTGCCGGGATGAAACACTCCCTGAACACTCCACCTGCTTTACCGGGATTTCCTCTGGCGAGAACGACATCCTGGGGACCACCGTCAAGACGGGCCGGGGACTGGGGAAACAACGGACAGTCTCAACCAGCACCCCCCTAGAGGAGAAAGGTCTGGTGGCCCATTCCCCACCCCCTGATCCAGCCAATCCCCCTGCCCTCAGGCCAGACGGGACCCAGCAGCTCCTAGAGGGGAAAGGCCCCATATCCCACTCTCTAGGAAGAGAACCCAGGAGTCCGGTAAACAGCTTCACCTCAGCATGATCACCTCTCCTAGAGCCCCAACGCTGAGGTCTGGTAGCCCGTCCCCATTGAGGTCCATCTGTCCATGAATGGATTGGCCAAAGTATTTCACACCAGGAGAGACTGTTGCGCCCTCAATTCTCTGTGGAACATGGAGCGGGGGGAAATCATGACAGTATGAGAATGTGAATTCTGGATTCCTTCAGTACGGGGCCCCCGTAGTGCCAGGAGATGTTACATGGCCAGGACTCCTCATGGCACAGTGCCCCCTAGTGCCAGGCTGGGAGATGGGACATGGCTGGGACCCCTCCCCTCCATGGCACAGCGCCCCCTAGTGCCAGGCTGGGAGACGGACATGGCTGGGACCTCTCCCCTCCATGGCACAGCACCCCCTAGTGCCAGGCTGGGAGACGGGACATGACTGGGACCTAGGGTGACCAAATAGCAAATGTGAAAAATCGGGACAGAGGATGGTGGATAATAGGAGCCTATACAAGAAAAAGATTCCTACTGGGACCCCTCCCCCCCATGGCACAGTGCCCCCTAGTGCCAGGCTGGGAGACGGCACATGACTGGGACACTCCGCCCCCCATGGCACAGCACCCCCTAACTCCCGACTGCAAGACATGGCACGGCTGGCTCCCCCCCAGCACAGCACCCCCTAGTGCCAGGCTGGTAGATGGGATATGGCTGGGACCCCCACGACACAGCGCCCCGTAGTGCCACGGTGGGAGACAGGGCATGGCCAGGACCCCCTCTGGCACAGCACCCCCTAGTACCAGGCTGGGACATGGGGCACAGTGCCCCCTATTGCCTCTCCTGACCTGGCTGTAGTGTGTGTTGAGCTCCCTCTGGTGGCCATTGTATATATAGACAGCGCCGCGCTCCGCGCTCTCCAGCGGTGCCCCCACGGCGACATCAGCCCAGCCGTCCCCGTTCAGGTCAGCCAGGGCAGTGATGGCTGCACCGAAGCGGCCCAGCGGGTTCCCCAGGGCTCCCTGGAGCACCGCAGTGTTGGTGAGCCTGGCCTGGGGAGTGAGCACAGAAAGGTTAGATACAGAGTCAGTGTCCCCTGCAGGGACCCCAGCACTGCCCTGGGAACCCCCTAGGGAAACCTCCCTGCTGGGGAGACCCCCCCACATCCTCTGCGCTCCTAACCCCAGGGTCCCCACAGCACTGTCTATGCCCCTTACTCACCTGGTCCCAGCGATAGATGTGGACCCTGCCCCCACTCCTCTCCTCATAGTACAGGGGGGCCCCCACTAGGAGCACGTCCGTGTCCCCATCCCCGTCCACATCCACTGAGCACAGAACTGACCCGAAATAGGAGCCAATCTGCAAACCAAAGCAGGGTGGGGGTCAGAGAGGTCAGGAGCAACCACAGTGCCCCCTAGTGAGCCTCGCACTGCACCCAGCAGCACAGCGCCCCCCGCCGAGCCCTCCCCGCCCCCCGCAGCCCGGCGCCCCCTGCCGAGCCCCCCGCCCGTTCCCCGCAGCCCGGCGCCCCCCGCCGAGCCCCCCGCCCGCCCCCCGCAGCCCGGCGCCCCCTGCCGAGCCCCCGCCCGCTCCCCGCAGCCCGGCGCCCCCTGCAGCACGACAGTCCTGTTCTCACTTGCTCGCCCATGAGGCGCTGAGTATCTGTCCAGTTGGAGCTGTCGGGGTCTATTTCAAACACGACGACCATCCCAACGTGCTGATAGCGGGGGGCTCCCGCGGCATAGAGCGTTCTGTTCTGGTGCTGCATGGACTTCACCGCGTAGCCTGGGGGGCAGGAAACATCTCAGGAGGGGAGGGGGATGGGCAGGCCTCTCTAGACCTGCCCATGGAGGTGGAGCGAGGTGGCAGGGTGTGCCCCGATCAGCCCGCCAAAGCTTCAGTAGCCGGAGCACCACACAGGCCCTCACCTCAGAGCTGTCCGCACAACCCAGTGATTCCCCTCTGTGAGAACGGGTGAGGGATCCCTGTATAAATGGCCCCCATGCCCCACCCCAGAGGCAGCCGCATTTCAGTACCGGGCAAGGGATCCTTGCAGAAATGCCCCCCCCCCCGCCCCACCCCACAGATGGGGGATGCTGGGGCAGGCTGGGAGGCTCTAGGGGCTGGGGGTAACATACCCAGGTAGGCGTCCTTTATCTGCTCACTGGCTGAGGGGCTCCCAATGAAGGTCTCCGGCGCCTGGCTGCCCCGCAGCTCAATCAGGCCCCCCGCCCAATCATCTGCCCCCACGGCCCCCAGCACCACCCGTTCCTGCAGGGGGAGAGAGACACACCATGGGGCAAAGGGGAGGGCAGAGGGAATGGGGAGCCCCTCAACTCCCATGCCTGGGTCCCTCCCTGACCCCCCCCAAACTCTTATAGCCCAGCCCCCCCATAGTCCAAGTCCCTCCCCCGCCGAATCCCTATAGTCCTGTCCCATCCATGACCCCTCTGAACCCCCATGGCCCAGCCTCCCGACCCTCCCAAATCCCCATAGCCCAGGCCCCTCCCCTCCCCCTCATAGCCCAGGCCCCTCCCCAACTCCCCCAAGCTCCCAAAAGTCACCCCCCCACCTCTGAACCCCACAGGCCTGGCCCCTCTCCCAGCCTCCCTAACCTCAATGGCTCAGACCCCTCCCCCACCCCAGGCCCCCTCCTTGGGGCTCACTTTGGACAGGTCCGCACTGAATCCGCTGGAGGAGAGCTCCAGGTGGAAGGAGCTGCGGCTGCTGGTACCTGCAAGACAGAGGGGGTGGGAGCTCGGAGCAGTGACCCCTGTATGAAGAGCCCCCACGCCTCACCCCAGAGGCAGCTGCAGCTTGGTGACAGCTGACAGAATGGCTGGTTAGAGCGGGGGGGCTGGGAGTCTGGACTCCTGGGTCCTATCCTGGGCTCTGGGAAGGGAATAGGGGGGGTCTAGTGGGTTAGAGAAGTGGGGGGGTGGGGGGATTCAGGACTCCTGGGTTCTGATTATGTAGCTCAGCTTTTCCTCCATAGAGTAATTGCTGAGTTCTGTGTCCAGTGTGTGCTCTGGGCTGCTGTCCATGTCCAGTACATCCACCAGGAGGTGCTGGGGGGCTGTGTGCATCTAGTGCATCCACCAGGGGGTGCTGGGAACTGCGTACATCCAGTGCATGCACCGGGGTGTGTGTGTAGGGGGGCTGTGCATGTCCAGTGCATGCACCGGGGGTGCTGGGAGCTGCATATGTCCAGTGCATGCACCAGTGTGTGTGTGTGGAGGGGGGCTGCGTATGTCCAGTGCATGCACCGGGGTGTGTGTGTGTGGGGGGGGGGCTGTGCATGTCCAGTGCATGCACCGGGGGCGCTGGGAGCTGCATATGTCCAGTGCATGCACCAGTGTGTGTGTGTGGAGGGGGGCTGCGTATGTCCAGTGCATGCACCGGGGTGTGTGTGTGGGGGGGCTGTGCATGTCCAGTGCATGCACCGGGGGCGCTGGGAGCTGCATATGTCCAGTGCATGCACCAGTGTGTGTGTGTGGGGATGGGGGCTGCGTATGTCCAGTGCATGCACTGGGGGGGCGATGTGTGGGGGGCTCTGCATGTCCAATGCATGCACCAGGGGGTGCTAGGGACTGTGCATGTCCAGTGCATGCACCAGGCTGTGTGTGTGTGTGTGTGTGTGTGTGTGTGTGTGCGCACATGTCCAGTGCATTCACCAGGGGGCGCTAGGGGCTGTGCATGTCCAGTGCATTCACCAGGGGGCGCTAGGGGCTGTGCATGTCCAGTGCATGCACCAGGGGATGCTGCCAAGCTGTGTCCTCCACACTCCAGGCCACACACCAGGTGGCGCCGGTACCTTCGATGGCGTAGATCTTGGCCTGCAGCTCACTGAAGAGGCCTTTGAGCTTTTCGAAGCTGTCGAGCACCTTGACAAACTGGCTTGTGGGCTCTGAGGCGAACCGTGTCAAGAAGGCCTGGGACTCGTTCCGGTGAAAGTTATTGCCAATCTGGAGAGAGCGAGAGAGGACGTTGGAGCCCATGTCAGTCCCAATGGGCCAGGACACCTGGGTTCTCTCCTCGGCTCTGGGAGGGGAATGGGGTCTAATGGGTTAGAGCAGTGGGGGGCCAGGAGCCAGGACTCCTGGGTTCCTTACCCCAATGATGTAGCGAACAATGTTCTTCTCTTTGGCAGCGTTCACATCCCCAGAGTCAGTGGGGTCTCCATCCGTGATAATGATCATCACTCGCGTCACATCTTCCCGGGCGCCACGCTCTGGGGTGAACACCTTGTTTCTGCAGGACACAAGGAAATGGTGCAGACGAACTCAGAAGTAGCCACTTCCAGAACTGGGCACAGGAGCTGTTTCTACAAGGGTCCCTCCCCCAGCACTGAGATGCAGCCACCTCTGGGGTGGGGCGTGGGGGGCTGGTTATCCTGGGTCCATCTCTCCCTCCCGCCCCTGGTTACTCACGCAACATAGTTGATGGCATGGAAGGTCTCTGTCAGTTTGTTCATGTGTATCACTTCCTTCAGGAGTTCCCGGGGATTTCGGTTTCGTTCGTAATCGTTAAAGTCAAATTCTGTCTTCACGTCCAGGGAAAACTGCACTGCGGCAAACTGGCGGGGAAGAGGGGCTGTCAGAACAGTTGTACAGCTCTCCTTAGAGCCAGGCTGAGACATGGGGCATGGCCAGGACCCCCCACAACACAGCGCCCCCTAGTGCCAAGCTGGGAGATGGGGCCCGGTCAATGTTGGTAGGGCAGTGCCCCCTAGCACCAGGCGGGGCAGGAGTCTCTCACATACACGTATCGTGGAGTTTCCCAGCTTCTCCATCACTTCGATCATGAAGTCCTTGATGGCTTTGAACTGCTCAGCGTTCACGCTGCCTGATCCATCGAAGAGGAACACCAGATCCACATTCCCCTTCAGGCATTCTGTGGGGAACCACCAGAGAGGGTTGGAGCGTGGAGTGGGGGCTTGGAGCCAGGACTCCTGGGTTCTATCCCCAGCTCTCAGAGGGGAGTGGGGTCTGGTGGGTTAGCGCAGGGAGCCAGGACTCCTGGGTTCTCTCCCCAGCTCTCGGAGGGGAGTGGGGTCTGATGGGTTTGAGTGGGGAGCCAGGACTCCTGGGCTCTGTGGGAAGGCAACGGGGTCTCAGTGCTTTGAGTTTGTCAGTTCCTTACCTTCAAACCCTGGTGTCATCTCCTTGGGCTGCTCTAGGTGTCCCTTGAAGAGGTAGCAGATCCCACTCAGGTACTGGTTCCCATCACACGTTCGGCTCAGCCCAGAGCCGCAGGCCTATGGGGAGCACCGAGCAGGGCAGTTACCAGCCATGTATGGAATGGGGGGAGGGGAGCCCATAGGACTGGAAATCAGCATGTCTATGACTGAGCCAAACCCGACAGGGAGGGGAGATGGGGACGGGACCTGGGTCTCCAGGTATAAGCCCAACAGCAGGAGAATCCAAGAGGGGATGGCAGCGAGGGAGACGCCCCATCTAGCCTGTTCGCACCTGAGGCAGGAGCGTCCCCAGCAGAGCTGGAGACGTCCCATCAGGGCCTGTCCCGCAGCCAATGCCCCCCCCCCCCCCCCCCCAGCACACTCACGATCATCTGGTCGTCTGTGCCACTGCTCGCCAGGGACATGCCGAGATGTGCCGTTTGAGCACTCACTGCAAGGAGAGGGAAATGGGGTCAGTGCTTCGCCGTGTCCGGTGCCCCGTGTACCCTGCCACCCCGATTTCTCCCCAGACCCACCCGGCAATGGGATGGGCTGGCAGGAGCCTTTCTTCACAGCACATTGGTACAGCTCCCCGGTGGAGTTCTGGTCACCTGGGGCTCCCACGATGATACTGTAAAAGAAGGCAGATCAGACGCCGGGGATGGGACATACCTGCTTGCCAGGGGCCCCACACAGGGTGGAGCTAGAACCCAGGTGTCCTGACTCCCAGCCCCCTCCCGGCTCTAACACGTGATGAGTCCCCACCTCCTTCCTGATTGCTGGGTTCCAGTTAGTCCTTCATTGGGTCACACACACACAGTGCTGCCAGCTGTGGCCCCTGACATGCTCTCACTTCCCAATTAGCCCTGGTGGATGCCGCCTGCTTTCGGGTAGTGAAAGCGGAAGAGGGAGTCAGCATCATGGTTGGCGCATGACCCAGTGTGGACCATACACAGGCTGGGGGGATCCCACCGGGAACGAGGGGGGCAGGGGCCTGGCCGTCCTGGACACTGAAATGCACCACAGTCTGGGGCCTAGTTACAGAACGGGGCCTCCTACGTCATAAACTAAACCTCACTGGCCTCCCAGAGCTGGGGCTAGAACCCAGGAGTCCTGATTCCCAGCCCCCGCTAATCCATTAGATCCCACTCCTCCCTTCGCCAGATGCCGGGTCTCTCTTGCAGTGCGGGGGGGAGGGGGAAGCACTTACCTTGCATCTTTGAACTGCAGCACCTGGTACCCAAAATTCCTACTGGCATTGGAGGCCAGCACCTCCGGGTGGACGGTGTCAATGTTGTACCCCAGGGCGGGGGCTGGTCCTACAGGGGAATGGGGTATTGAAGGAAACTGGGTCAGAGCAGTTTCACTGCAGGCACAAGAGAATTCTCCTGCGCAGCCACCTCCCCCTCCAGAGTGGGGACCCGGTTACTCAACCCCTCTCACCATAACCTGCCCTAAGGCTTCGACCCCAACATCCCGCGTAGAGGTGACGCCTGGCTGCCAAGAACCCTGACCTGCTGCCATATCATTTCGCTCTGCCTTTCACATGCGCACCCGCTCTCTTGCCTGGGAACCCTGCCCTGGTTATGTCAGCTGCGCCGTGTGGTTAGTGACTTGTGGGCTGAGGCCAGCCCCACTCCCGGCCTGGTCCTCCCGGTGTCGTTTAACACCTCTCCACCCTGCTTGCATCATGCTGCAGTCAGTGTGTGACTAGCTGACAGGAGAGCTCCCCACATAGGCAGCCCTCACCCCAGATCCAGCCCCTCAGCGAGCAAGGGGGACTGGTTAGTGAAACTTGCAGGACAGGAAATTTGTGCAGAGACCCAACAAACTCACCTCACCCAGGGAACCATTGAACAGGTGTCCGCCCTGAGGCGGCCGCTCCCCCATCTATTCCTGCCCCCCTGAGCCAGGCCATCCCCCCACCCTTGGATCTGGCACCCCCCAGCCTAGAGGGTCCCATTCCCTGGGGCTGGATCAGAGCTGGGGCACCCTTGAGGGGAGGGGAAAAAGGTGCCATGTCCCATCCCTAAGAGTAGGCTCCAGCCAGAGTAGTTTTTCAACCCAGATCGGACTTGAACCCACAATCCCTGGCTTAGGAAGCCAATGCCTTATCCATTAGGCCACTGGGACTGCCCACAAGGAATGACTCTGTGAACATGCTGTTGTCTGTACCTGCGCTATGCTAGGGCCAGCTGGATTGGCTAGGCAGGTAGGTTGCACCGTGATAGGAGGAGAGGGGCATCTGTCCCCAGGGTGATCAGGGACCCCTTGTTCCTGGGCTGAGCTATGTGGTTTGTGAAGGGAGGGGAACGCAGTTGCCTCTTCTTGCTGTGGGGATGAGAAGATACGTGACCATGCACTGCAAGGCAGGGGGGAGTGAATGGGTGCTCCCAGAGGCTCCAGACGTTGGGGCATCTGGCGGGTCTGGGGTGGCCTGCACAGAGCAGGCGAAGTGGTCGGGCCCAGGCTGGGCATAGCCAGCTGCTATTCACTAAGCCTGAACGTGGCCCACAGTGCTCCGTCCCAGCTGGGAGGAGAGCAGCACCACGTCTGCCAGGGGTGGGTTGGGGTATCGCTCCGTGGGGGCAGAGTTAAGGTTGCATTTGGGGGGGGGGGGGGACACGTCCCTTACCGCTGCGTGTCCCATGTGCAGAGGGTTACATTTAGTTGCTCTCCATTTCTGGGAAGGGCACGAGGGCAATCAGAACTCTGCCTTAAAGTATTTGAACGGGAATTTCCCTTGTTTTTTGAGGAAGTTGTTTATAAGGCGTGGACACCAGAGATCACACGGCAGCTGCTTGGTTACCAACTCTAGCCCTTTCCTGGCCTCTACATGCCCCCAGTGGGGTCATTTCCTCTAGAATTTGACATTTCTGTCAGATCTCCTTTCACCTGGAACCACAGGGGTGAAACTGATCAGTGGTGCAGACTGGCTCCATTGCCGCGGGACGCTGAATGCCGTTCCGTGTTCAAAGCTACCGGGTCGACCAAGGGCAGTAGCCTGGCAGTGCGTTGGTGATGTGGACTTCACAGCAGTTCTGAGAGCTGGGCTCTCTGCTGCGGGTTGATCCCTGATGTCGGCGGCCCCCTTCCCAGCCCGCCCGTGATGAGAGTCTCCCGGCCATTTGCTCTGTTTGATTGCACGCTGCCGCTGCTCAGAAAATGGACAAGGAACCAGCAACAGGAGCGCATGGGGCTAACGCTGAGGCCGCTCCGATGGAGCTAAGGTTGAGAACTCTTTTCTGTCTGAAGGCTGACTTTTCTCAGTGCTCTAAAACCTTTCCAGACGCCTGGACCCCTCTCAGGAGTCGGATTTGTCTTGCGTACCCCCAAGTTACACCTCACTTCAAAATGACTTGCTTACACAACCACACATAAAAACACAAACGTGCCCCAGCCACACTAGGACTGAACAATTTGCTGCCTTTCTCGTTTTTACCATGTAATTATGAAATAAATCAATTGGGATATAAATATTGTACTTACTTTTCAGTGTCTAGTGCACAGGGCAATATCAACAAGCCGTTGCCTGTATGAAATTTTAGTTTGTACTGACTTCGCTAGAGCTTTTTCTGTAGCCTGTTATAAAACTAGGCAAATAGCCAGATGCGCTGATGTACCCCCGGAAGGCCTCTGTGTACCCCTCGTTGGGAACCACTGCTCTAAAATCCATATGCTCATTCATACTGCTTTGAAATCTGGTGCGCCTCATAGGCGTGCTGGGTAGAGTTAGTGATCCAAATCTGGAGTCATTTGAGCAAGAAGTTTCCGAGGTGCCACCCGCCCCCAAACCCAGCATTCCTTATGGTGGAAAGATTCTGCCGAAGTTTTTTGCACAGACCTGGGGATCAAACCATGTGTCTGATTGTGCTCCAAATGGTCTTAATCGCTTGACATTTAACCCAACTACTACATAGGGCGACCAGATGTCCCGATTTTATAGGGACAGTCCCGATTTTAGGGTCTTTTTCTTATATGGGCACCTATTACCCCCGACCCCATCCCGATTTTTCACATGTACTGTCTGGTCACCCTACTACTGAATGACATCCTCTGCCCCTACGGGGAATCCAAATGGAATCTGAAACAGAGCCTGGCTCTTTAGATGGGCGTGAACCTAACAGCTGTGAACCAATCGGATTCCACAGACTTGTGAAGAGGCTTGTCAGAGAGAAATTAGTCCCAGGCCCTGATTGGCCCCTGGGGGATCTGCTGAGGTCATTGATCTCCTGCCCTGCGCCCCGGCCCTATCGAGTCACACCCAACCCTTGGCAAGAAGATGAGCTGCAGGCGTGTGGCCCCTGTCCACGGGCTGTTGTTAGGTGCGGGATGGGCATTCTTGAGTTCAGCAGGGGTTCAAACTATTATTATTTTTAAAGAAAAAGATGAAATATGTGAATGTTTGCTGGAAGGGGAGGGGGAAATAGGGGTAAAGGCATGGGGAGGAGGGGCTGTGGCAAGGAGTGGGGGGATTATGGGAAGGGGACCACAAGGGGTCGGGGAAGGGGGTGAGGACTGGAGAAGTGACATAGGGCTGGGTGGCAAAGTGAGTGAAGGGATTAGGAGAGGGGGCGCGCCTGCCCCATATTCTCCCCTCCTGTTTGTGGTCTGGGGGTGTCTGAGCCATTCTAGGTGGTCTGAGGCGCTTTCTCTGCACCCCCGCTCCCCCCCCTCCCCCGTGAGCTGCCATCCGGGGAAGCTCTGCTCTACCCTGTAAGTCTGAGCCTCTCTCCCTGACGCTCCCATATGAACCAGCCTCTGGGGCAGCCCTGCACCTCTGGGTGGCAGCTGAGAACAGGCCTATGGGGACCCTGCACCAGGACCACGCTGCTAGGGGGGTGGCTACACTGCCACCTTAAGTCGCCGTACAGCCATCACAGCAATTAAAGCGGCATTTCACGGCCACGCTAGCTCCGTCCATCATCCTCACCAGGAGCGCATCCAATGGCATTGTGGGGCACTGACCGCTGAAGCCCCCTTCCCCCGCACGGGGCTGACAGCCAACAGGCAAGGCAATGCAAGTAGCTGCAGTGGGCGACTTACATCGGTGGGAGCTACATTTCAGTGCAGACGCTCACAGGGTTAGGTTGACATCAACCGCCTTATGCCGACCTAACTCTATAGTGTCGACTAGGCCTGAGAGGGGGTGAGGAGCTGAGAACAGGCACGCTCGATGCATATCACAGGCTCCCCAGCAGTGTGTGTGGGGGAACATCCAGTGACATGAATGGGGCAGTTCACACTTCTCAGAGCTTATGTTTCAGGCTGGATTCATCTCCATGGGCTATTCTCCTTCAGCTGAGATGCCACTTCGCACCTCTCTGAGGTACCTACCGCCCCTTCCCTCTAGCCTTCCCCCTTGCAGCATTATCCTGGGCTGCGGATCTGAATATAGCAAAGCACTTGCTGATTAAAGGGCCATGATCCATTTAATGGGTATGTAAAATCTTAACCACAGTTTCTGTTAAAAACTTTTTACATAGGCCCAAATTCCACAGCTTGGTTTAAGGCAGGGGTCTCAAACACGCGGCCCACAGGGTTATTTTCTGCGGCCCACGAGCCCCTCACGGCCCTCCCGCCCTCCCCCAGTGTTTACCTAGAGCTGCTCCGGCCGGATGTGCACCGGGGACAGGGCAGGCTCCCTGCCTGCCCTGCCCCGCGCTGCTCCGGGAAGAGGCCGGGAATGTGGGGAAGGGGGGGAGCAGAGGGGCTGTGTGTTGCTGTTGCTTCAGGCAGCGCCCCCAGCAGTTCCCATTGGCTGGGAACGGGGAACCGCGGCCAATGGGAGCTGCTGGGGGTGGTGCCTGAAGCAACAGCAACACACACCCCTGCACCCCCCCTTCCCCACGTTCCAGCCTCTTCCCGGAGCAGCACGGAGGCAGGGCAGGCAGGCAGGGAGCCTGCCCTGCCCCCGGTACGCGCCGGGCCAGATCCTGCCCCCCGAATCCCTCCTGCAGCTGAACCCCTTGCCCTGAGCCCCCTGCCGCACCCTGCACCCCGACCCCCTGCCCTGAACCCCCTGCCTCGCCCCGCACCCCTCCTGCATCCCAACCCACTGCCCTGAGCCCCATGCTGCACCCCTCCTGCACCCCGACCCCCTGCCATACCCTGCACCTCTCCTGCACCCTGACCCCCTGCCCTGAGCCCCCTGCCGCACCCTGCACCCCGACCCCCTGCCCTGAACCCCCTGCCTCGCCCCGCACCCCTCCTGCATCCCAACCCACTGCCCTGAGCCCCATGCCGCACCCCTCCTGCACCCTGACCCCCTGCCGTACCCTGCACCCCTCCTGCACCCTGACCCCCTGCCCTGAGCCCCCTGCCGCACCCTGCACTCTGACCCCCTGCTGTACCCCTCACTCCTCCTGCAACCCACACCCCAACTCCCTGCCCTGAGCCCCACCACACCCCACACCTCTCCTGCACCCCCTAGGGGCAGGGAGTGGGCAGAGTTGGGGTGGGGATTTCGGGGAAGGGGTTGGAATGGGGGCAGGGAAGGGGTGGGAAGAGGCGGGGCAGGGGCAGGGCCTCATGGAAAGGGTGGAGTGGGGGCGGGGCCGAGGGTGGCGGGGGGGGAGGTGTCAGCAATGCGGCCCTCGGGCCAATGTACTAGTCCTCATGTGGCCCTCATGGTCATTTGAGATTGAGACCCCTGGTTTAAGGCCTAGCGAACTATGAACAATAAGGGCTAAGAAAACCTGGATAATAAAAAGAACAGGAGTACTTGTGGCACTTTAGAGACTAACAAAACTAAGGTGCCACAAGTACGCCTGTTCTTTTTGTGGATACAGACTAACACGGCTGCTCCTCTGAAACCGGGATAATCGTAGAATACCAGGGTCAGAAGGGACCTCTGGAGGTCATCTAGTCCAACCCCCAGACAGCTTTTTGCCCCAGACCCCTAAATGGCCCCTTCAAAGATTAAACTCACAACCCTGTGTTTAGTAAGCAAATGCTCAAACCACCGAGCTACACCCCCCCTTCGTAAACAAGAGACAACCTTGCTTTGTTACTAGATAAGCAAAGTCAGCAAATGGGGAGCAGTAATTGGTGTCCTTATCAGACGTTACAGACAGCATTGAGAGAGGCCTCAGTGTCTACTCCTTCCTGAACTGGGGAGATAGCAAATACCCACCAAGAGGTTAGGGAGAGGTCCAACATGTCAGTATGAGATATGACAGCCTCCCCCGTCACAGACGTATTCTACTTCATAGATGCCAACGCTAGTTTTTAAAACCACAACGGTAAACAATTTCTATTACCATGTACTTTTTAACGTCTTTTTGCTTTAACCGCCAGGAATGTACCTGTTGGCCAACCGGAAGAGCGACCTCATTCCTATGAACCCCAAATCAGGATTCAACTTATACCTTTAAAACAATTTAAGGAAATACACCTGTGTATTAGCAATATGTTGCATGTTAACCTGAACCATGGGCGGAGTCATTATGAATCTTTTAGACAATTGGCTTGTTGTCTTGCTGCTAAAACCTATCCAGGGGCTCGGGACCTCCTACCCCGTTGCTTCCCTCCGCCCACAAGCACCCCTATATAATCAATTGTTTAGCAGAGCCTAATAAGCAAAGTAACACTCCACCAGCGCTGTGCGTCATAAACCCTCGTGCTTGACTCTACGCGGTATCCATTTCTGTTCCTTCACTGATGACTAATTTCATACAATATTTGGGACATGGCCCATGTCTGAGGTTTCTCTCACCCGCCCCGTTAGCAACTACACACGGCAAATATTTCAAAGCAGGACCATTAACCCCCGCACTCCATACAGGGCCAGATTAACTTTTTATCGGCCCAGGCACCCAGACGATGGCCCTGCACCCTGCTCCGCCCATGCCCCGCCCTGAGGCCCTGCCCCCACTCAGCCTCTTTCCCCCAAGGCCTCACCCATGTTCCCCCCCCCGCCCCACAGACCCTGTCCCCAGCTTGGCTTCTTCCCCACAAGGCCCTGCTGACACTGCACCCCCAAGGCCTGGGGGAGAGGGTGGAGAGGAGCGAGGAGTGGGCGGGGCCTCAGGGGGAAGAGGCGGAGTGTGGCTGGGGCCTTGGGGCGCAGCATGGCCAGAGTGGGGTGGGGGTGGGGTCACAGTCTGGGTGCCAGGGCCCTTTCTGAGTGTGGGCCCAGCACCCCGGTGCCATTGTAAACCCAGTACTGCCCCCACAACAAACCATATGGGATGGGAATCACACAGCAACTGTGTGGCCGTGCAGTGAGACCCATGGGCCTCAGGAGTCATGGGGCCCAGTCCCGGCTTGGCTGCTGAGTGACCTTGACCAGGTCACTTCACCTCTTTGTCCCTCAATTTTCCCACCTCTAATACGGGGCTAAAGATATTTATCTCCTTTCTAAAGCACTTTGCAATTGACTGAGCTAAAGCACCATGCGTGAGCTAGGTGGTGTCATTACATTCATTAACCACAGTAGTGTTACAACGGCCTAAATGACCACCAGCTCCTATTTATAATGCTTTTTTCTGTTCAAAAAACGTCATAAACACAGAGGAAAGGTCGCCGGAGGCTCTCTCATAGCCTCCCAGAATGTCACGTTCAGCAAAACTTGAACCGCTACAAACCAGGAAATACAAAGTGAAGGCAAATCATAGAATCATAGCATATCAGGGATGGAAGGGACCTCAGGAGGTCATCTAGTCCAACCCCCTGCTCAAAGGAGGACCAATCCCCAACTAAATCATCCCAGCCAGGGCTTTGTCAAGCCGGGCCTTAAAAACCTCTAAGGAAGGAGATTCCACCACCTCCCTAGGGAACCCATTCCAGTGCTTCCCCACCCTCCTAGTGAAAAAGTTTTTCCTAATATCCAACCTAAACCTCCCCCACTGCAACTTGAGACCATTGCTCCTTGTTCTGTCATCTGCTACCACTGAGAACAGTCTAGATCCATCTTCTTTGGAACCCCCTTGTGACCCCCCAGGGCTGGCAAGAGCCACTGGGAATTATTTAGTTGGGGATTGGTCCTGCTTTGAGCAGGAGGTTGGACTAGATGACCTCCTGAGGTCCCTTCCAACCCTAATATTGTATGATTCTATGATTCTAAGTCCCCTCAGATACCAGCATGCTTTACAGAAAGCACTAGAGACAAAACAAAATATTCCTGACCTTATTCTATATACCCTTCTCCTCCTCAGTGCAACGAGATAAGATCAAGTTATGTCAAAACAAGAGCACACATTAACTCAGAAGTAACATTACAAGTAGGAACAGGCCCAGTGTTAGGATCACCTTGCCCCCATGCTGCTAGCCAACTAAGCATGAGCTGCTTTCAGGTTAGAGGGTGGATAGCATCTCCCAAACGTCCTGATGACTCTCCAAGAGACAGGCCTCTCACTCAGTAAAGTCACCAAGACGAGTCTCATTGGCAGAGGAGAATATGCTGCTGTCTATGATTCTATGATCCGCATGCACTGCATTCCCTGGACTAGGAGTAGCTATGCTGAATGATGGAGGGATTAGTTGGAGCAGCTTGGCAGAGCTGTGATAGTATACGCTGATCTGGTGGGGGGAGGAATTGTGAGCCCCTCTCCCTGACCCCCGTGTATGTGTGTCTTGGGAGAGCCAGTCGTTTCAGCCCTGTGGGGTGTAGGCTGTCAGTAGCAGGGCACAGGGGTCTCCTTGCCCTCGGGCTTGCCAGCAGCGAGGTGGGAGGTGAGTGAGCTCTGTGGGTTTAACGGAGGCTAAGTGAAAGCAGAGTGCCGGACGGCACCATGCGCATGAAGGTGATGGGGGTGCTACAGGGGTTGCAAAATGTAGCAGATGGGGGGGTTCTTTCTGTGGACGAGGCTAAGTGAGAATAGGGCAGGTGTAGGGAGCTCCTGGTCAGTACGGCACAAAGGCAGTGTGTGTTATGAGCATGTTGGGCATGGGTGACAGGTAAATGCACTGTTGGGGGAGGCTAGCCCCAGTCCCCTTCCCCTCCGCTGGAGGCCCCACCCCTCCCACCCTTCTTCCTCCACCCCCCCCCCCCCGGAGCCAGGAGCACAGACCCCCCCCCCCCACAGCCACTGCTCCCCCAACACGCCCCCAGCCCTGGAGTGCCAGGTGGGCGGCACGGACAGAGTTCCCTCAGCCAGAGCACTGGGTGGGTGGGTGGCGCAGCCGGAGCACCCCCAGCCCAACCCCGGAGCTCCCCCAGCCCTGGGCATTGTGTGCGCCTGCCCCAGCCTCTCCTCCACAGAAGAGCACCAGAGGGAAGGGAACTGAAGCAGGCAGGAGGGAGCCTGGGGGAGGAGCGTGGGCGGGGCCATGCCAGGCTGTTTGGGGAGGCACAGCCTTCCCATGCCTATGCTACCCGCTGCCCATGACGTCAGGGCATCACTCAAAGAGGGCAGAGTTAAGGTTATGTATTAACTCTGTATTTCCTGGTTTTCGGAGGTTGTGCTTTGCTGAACTCAGCATTCTGAAAGGGCATGAGACAGCCCCGAGCCACCTTAACCCTGAGCTCATGAAGGTGGTTGTCAGTGAATTTACTGGAATAAAATATCAATCTGCTTGTGGACTTTGAAATACCAGCTCTGAAACTGAAGCCAAACTTCCATTAGGCGCCTCCCGCTCAGACTGAGAACAGCTAGTGCACACACCATGCGTTGCTCAGTCTGCTCCCCCAGGCCCAGCTCAGGCTCCGGCTACCCTCGAGAGCTCATAGTGGCGCAGCTCCACCGCTGTAATCTCTCTAATCTAGCTGCTCTAAACTGCTCTCCCGTCTGCTTCACTGCTCCAGCCCCCGCAGTGACGTAAGCTACACCGACACACGCTGTAGTGTGCAAAGAGCCTCCAACTCACAACCCGTGAGCTTCAAAAAGCTTCAAAAGCCACAAGGCAGCAAATACCTTGTACTGATGGTCTCAAGGGATTAAAGAGCTGGCTTTTACCCAGCATGCTGGCGCAGATCATGGCTCCAGGTGCACTCAGTTTGGGGAGCGTTCAAGCCCTCAAAACATTAGAACCCCCCCTCTCACATCTGGACCATTATCCCTACCCCGCAGCCCTCGGAGCAGAGCAGTTTTCAAGCCAAATCCAGTCGGTCTGGGGATTTTAGAGCATTTAGAGAAATCAGCTGCCAAGTGCAGGCTCTCTGCTGAGCTCCCTTAGCTCCAGGGGTCCTACTGCCCCTCTATAATCCGTCTTTCTAACCCCCCTACGCTCCCTCGCATTTCTAAGTGCTCTCCTCTGTGTTAACCACATGCCCCCAGCCCCAGGTGGTTTCCTAGCTGCAGGTGACAAAAACTGAAAGAGGAAGAGGCCCTGCTATGTTGAAAGCCGGCGTGCGAAATAAACAACTGGCTAGTCTACGGTGGAAGCGCTGTCTACACTACAGCCTCAGTTGGCATCACTTATGTCACTCAGGGGTGTGAGTCTGCCGCTTACAGAAGTGGGCTTTTTCTGACAACGGGACAGTGGTGCTCAACCAGGGGTACGCATGCCCCTGCGGGTACACAGAGGTCTTCCAGGGGGTACATCACCTCATCTGGAGCTTTGCCTAGTTTTACAAGAGGCTACCTAAAAAATACGAGCGAAATCAGTACAAACTAAAATGTCATACAGACAATGGCTTGTCTATACCGCGCTATACCCTGAAATGTAAGGGCAATAGTTATACCCCAATGGCTTTATTTTATAATTATATGGTAAAAAAGAGCAAGGCAGCCGTTGTTCAGTACTAGTGTGGCTACGACACTTTCGTATGTTTATGTCTGGTTTTGTAAGCCAGTCGTTTTTAGGTGGAGGTGAAACGTGGGGTACGCAAGAGAAATCCGACTCCTGAGAGGGGTCCAGGCACCTGGAAAGGCTGTAGAGCCGCTGGGCTTGAGCATCTTCACCAGTGCATTGCTGCACGGAGAGATGTGGCCTTGCAGGCTGTGAAAGGCATTTTCATTCCATCGCAGGCCAATGGGAGACAAAACAGGGGTAGAACTCAGAACCCCTGCCCACTAGAGCCCACTCCCTCTCCAGAGCTGGGGACAGAACCCAGGAGTCCTGACTCCCAGCCCCCCTGGCTACAACCCACTAGGCCCCACTCCCTCTCCAGAGCTGGGGACAGAACCCAGGAGTCCTGGCTCCCAGCCCCCCTGGCTCCAACCCATTAGCCCTCCCATCTGGTTTGCCCCAGTGCTGTTACAGGAAGTAAGTGTGGAGAAAGCAGCGGTTCTGCTTGTGCGCTTTCTTCACACGCTGCAAACCACAGGCCACAAGGAAATAACTGTTTGTAATTATCTGAGTACAATCTGACAGAAAGCTGGGGTGTTTTTTTTTCATTTTAACCTCTAGGGCCCTGCCGCCGTATTGCCATTCCCAAGCATTCAAAAATCAGACACCAAGTCCCCTGAAATCGTAAGATTGGCTTCAAATATTTTGGGTGGGTATTTTTTTTACCATGATAAATTTGTGGTTTTCCTTATTTGATTTCTAAGCTATCAAGAGTTCCTGTTGCTCGTGTCTCTCCCCAAGACAAGGGCTGGAGAGCTGCCCTGTGTTTTAAAATACGACGGGGCCATTCGCATCTAAACACGGCTCCTGCAGCTGGGGCTTTATGTGAAGTGCCAAATATTGTGAGTTGACAACATGGCCTAGCGCTCGGCCCGAGGGCATGAAAAACCCAGGTGTCCTGAAGGCTGGAGAGGTAAGATTCTCAGGGCTTGTCTCCACTGGCACTTTAGGGCACCTCAACTTTCTCACTTGGGGGGGGGGGGGGAGAAACACTCCTCCAATCGCTGCACATTTCAGCGCTGTAACGTGCCAGTGGAGACAGGAGCTATGCCCCTCACGGAGGTGGGTTTTTTAGCGCGCTGTAAGATCTCGCTCCCAGCGCTCGGCCATGATGACACAAGCCATGTTAAAGCGTTGCTGAAGCATGGGGGCCGCGACCGCACTTTAACGTTGCCAGTGAAGACGTGTCCTTAGAGGGGGACTGGAGGAGGGCTCCCTGCAATGGGGGGGATCACAGATAGGGGTGCTAGTTGGGGGGCAGGGGGAGGGGTTTCTGCAATGGGGAGGGATGACAGATTAGGGGTGCTAGCTGGGGTGGTGGGGGAGGGGTTCTTGCAATGGGGAAGGATCACAGATTGGGGTGCTAGTCGGGGTGGCGGGGGAGGGGTTCCCGCAGTGGGGAGGGATCACAGATTGGGGTGCTAGTCGGGGTGGCGGGGGAGGGGTTCCCGCAGTGGGGAGGGAGCACTGGTGGGGGCACACGTGAGAGCAGGATTGGGGGTGGACGCCGTGCAGCAGGGAGGCCAGTGGGGCTTGTGGCACACAGGAGAGCTAGGCGGGGGCTGGACCTTTTGGAAGAGGAGTCCATTCATCAGCTTAACCCGCTGACTCACCAGGGTAGATTCGGGGTGTGGGAAGGATTTGCTCTCGTGCCCCATGATTCCCGCGGTTCACAGGCTGCTCATGGCCGGGCAGCCCTGCCTAGAGGGAGCCGCACACACTCAGAGGCCTGAGAGACACCCAGCCTGAGATCTGAGCTGTCCCCAGGTGCAGCTGTTTCCCCTCTGAACAGCCACAGTGGCTAGGCTGGAGGTTTTGCTGGCAGGAGGGGAGCCCGCAGCCCCAAACACACACTAAAAAAGGATTGAAAAGTTGGGCCGTGTTTAGGGGAAAACGGATTGGGGACAATGACAAAGTTGCAGGTGTCCAGCCTGGGGCATCACTAATGATTGAGGGCATCCAGCTGAAATTAACAAGGGCATCTGGCCTAGGCTGTCTTTAATGACCAAGGGCACCCAGCCCAGGGTGTCTCTAACAATCGAGGGTGTCCAGGCCGGGGTATCTCTATCGACCAAGGGCATCCAGTTTGGGGCAACGCTAACAACTGAGGGCATCTGGCTGGGGGCTGTGACAGAACGTACCCCTATGCCCACCCCCTACACCCTATTGTAATAAGCTTTGTGCAACGTATGCCTTGTGAGGTATTTGAAATCTCATAATTTGCTGGTTATTGTCCTGATAAAATGTGTGCGGCAAAATTGTAAGTGAAGGTATAAGAGTCTACTGTATGGCGTTCTTAACACGTATTGCAAACTGAGGTTGGCAAACAGGCCTGTCTCAGACAAAGGAAAGGGTGCTCGGCTTAATTTGCATTTATGCAGTAAACAGAGACATCAAGCAGGAAGGGAAACAAACCTCAGAGACATCAAGCAGGAAGGGAAATTCCTACCCCTGGAGGGTAGAGATAGGACAGAGAGGGACCTAGACAAATTACAGGATTGGGCCAAAAGAAATCTGATGAGGTTCAAGAAGGACAAGTGCAGAGTCCTAAGTGGCTAAGCACCAGTTCTGCAGAAAAGGACCTAGGGGTTACAGTGGACGAGAAGCTGGATATGAGTCAACAGTGTGCTCTTGTTGCCAAGAAGGCTAACAGCATTTTGGGCTGTAGAAGTAGGGGCATTGCCAGCAGATCGAGGGACGTGATCATTCCCCACTATTCGGCATTGGTGAGGCCTCATCTGGAGTACTGTGTCCAGTTTTGGGCCCCACACTACAAGAAGGCTGTGGAAAAATTGGAGGGAGTCCAGCGGAGGGCAACAAAAGTGATTAGGGGGCTGGGGCACATGACTTACAAGGAGAGGCTGAGGGAACTGGGCTTGTTTAGTCTGCAGAAGAGAAGAATGAGGGGGTATAGTGGGGTGGTCACCCGCTCCTGCCCTGAAGGGCTTGAAATCAGCCCTGGGAGAGGGCTGAGACTGCAAGAGGGCTGCTGCTAGGAAAGCAGCAAGCCTTGGCTGATTGGGGAAATGGTCGCAGCTGGGCCACGCCCCAGTCAGGCCACAGCTGGCCTGTATAAAAAGGCTGGGAGCCAGGAACTCAGCAGTCTCTCTCTGCATTCAGAGAGAGAAGGGCCTGGCTGCAGAGAGCTAGAGACAGGGTACCTGAGTGGAGCAGGGCTGGGGAAAGGCAGAGGAGCTGGGGAGCTCCAGCCTGGAAAGCCCCAGGCTGCGGCCTAGCAGAAGGCCAAGGGGTACTGGGGGTTGCAGAGGGCAGCCCAGGGGTAGGCCAAGGCAGCAGGTCCAAACCCAACCTTGCCAGTGATGAGTGGCCTATACTCCAGTCTGCCCCAGGGAATGGGGCTAAATGATGACTGGCAGCAGCCTTATACTGAGGTGAGGTGGGGACAGTGGGTGGGGGTTCCCTGGGGAGGGGAGACCCTAAGACTGAGGGGTTACTGCCAGGGGGCAGCACCCCAGATAACAGGGCACCAGGTCTGGGAGGGACACAAGGAGCCAAGCGGTAGTGAGACACTGGCCTGCAGATGGCGCTCCAATGGCTGGAACGCTAATTCCCATGGATGACCAGCAGGAGGTGCCGCAGGGGTGAGCCCGCACCGTTACAGGGGGGATTTGAGCTTTGTTTCTTGTAACCATTTCTGATGTTTATGCTTCATTACTAGGGCCCTACCAAATTCACAGCTATGAAAAATGTGTCCCGGACTGTGAAATCTGGTCTTCCCCCATTTCAACTACCTGAAGCAGGGTTACAAAGAGGATGGATCTAGACTGTTCTCAGTGGTGGCAGATGGCAGAACAAGGAGTAATGGTCTCAAGTTGCAGTGGGAGAGGTCTATATTGGATATTAGGAAAAACTTTTTCACTAGGAGGGTGGGGAAGCACTGGAATGGGTTACCTAGGGAGGTGGTGGAATCTCCATCCTTAGAGGTTTTTAAGGTCAGGCTTGACAAAGCCCTGGCTGGGATGATTTAGTTGGGGATTGGTCCTGATTTGAGCAAGGGGTTGGACTAAATGACCTCCTGAGGTCCCTTCCAACCCTGATCTTCTATGATTTTATGAAAAGAAGCTCCAACGGGTGAGGAAAAGCAGCAGGGAGCATCCTTCCACACACACACCCCGCAACCCCCCCTCCACACACACACACATTTTCCAAGTGGGGGACGGATACTGACACTCTCTACATCCATTGATTCACTGCACCAGAAGGCCATTGAACTGTAGAAGGGGTCCTGACCTAAGAAGTTTGGTCAGCAAGACTGCTGAGAACATGTAATGAGAAAACTCTGCTTTGAATTTAACATAGTGTGTTAAGTTAGGCACCAGTTGCATTTGAGCTTTGTTTCTTGTAACTATTTCTGATGTTTACGCCTCATTACTAGAGCTCTACCAAATTCACAGCTATGAAAAATGCGTCTCAGACTGTGAAATCTGATCTCCCCCCGTGAAATCTATTTGTTTTTTTTGTGTGTGCTTTTTACCCTGTACTACACAGATTTCATGGGCGGAGACGAGCGTTTCTCAAATTGGGGGTCCTACATAAGAACAGCCGTACTGGGTCAGACCAAAGGTCCATCCAGCCCAGTATCCTGTCTACCGACAGTGGCCAATGCCAGGTGCCCCAGAGGGAGTGAACCTAACAGGCAATGATCAAGTGATCTCTCTCCTGCCATCCATCTCCACCCTCTGACAAACAGAGGCTAGGGACACCCTTCCTTACCCATCCTGGCTAATAGCCATTAATGGACTTAACCACCATGAATTTATCGAGTTCTCTTTTAAACGCTGTTATAGTCCTAGACTTCACAACCTTCTCAGGCAAGGAGTTCCACAGGTTGACTATGCGCTGTGTGAAGAAGAACTTCCTTTTATTTGTTTTAAACCTGCTGCCCATTAATTTCATTTGGTGACCCCTAGTTCTTATATTATGGGTACAAGTAAATAACATTTCCTTATTCACTTTCTCCACACCACTCATGATTTTATATACCTCTATCATATCCCCCCTTAGTCTCCTCTTTTCCAAACTGAAAAGTACTAGCCTCTTTAATCTCTCCTCATATGGGACCCATTCCAAACCCCTAATCATTTTTGTTGCCCTTCTCTGAACCTTTTCTAATGCCAGTATATCTTGAGATAAGGAGACCACATCTGTACGCAGTATTCAAGATGTGGGCTTACCATGGATTTATATAAGGGCAATAAGATATTCTCCCTCTTATTCTCTATCCCTTTTTTAATGATTCCTAACATCCTGTTTGCTTTTTTGACTGCCACTGCGCGGACATCTTCAGAAAACTATCTACGATTACTCCAAGATTTCTTTCCTGATTTGTTGTAGCTAAATTAGTCCCCATCATATTGTATGTGTAGTTGGTGTTATTTTTTCCAATGTGCATTACTTTACATTTATCCACATTACATTTCATTTGCCATTTTGTTGCCCAATCACTTAGTTTTGTGAGATCTTTTTGAAGTTCTTCACAGTCTGCTTTGGTCTTAACTACCTTGAGCAGTTTAGTATCATCTACAAACTTTGCCCCCTCACTGTTTACCTCTTTCTCCAGATCATTTATGAATAAGTTGAATAGGATTGGTCCTAGGACTGACCCTTGGGGAACACCACTAGTTACCCCTCTCCATTCTGAAAATTTACCATTTATTCCTACCCTTTGTTCCCTGTCTTTTAACCAGTTCTCAATCCATGAAAGGATCTTCCCTCTTATCCCATGACAACTTAATTTACGTAAGAGCCTTTGGTGAGGGACCTGGTCGAAGGCTTTCTGGAAATCTAAGTACACTATGTCCACTGGATCCTTCTTGTCCATATGTTTGTTGACCGCTTCAAAGAACTCTAATAGATTAGTAAGACACTATTTCCCCTTACAGAAACCATGTGGACTTTTGCCCAACAATTTATGTTCTTCTATGTGTCTGACAATTTTATTCTTTACTGTTGTTTCAACTAATTTGCCCGGTACCAACATTAGACTTACTGGTCTGTAATTGCCAGGATCACCTTTAGAGCCCTTTTTAAATATTGGCGTTACATTAGCTATCTTCCAGTTGTTGGGTACAGAAGCTGATTTAAAGGACAGGTTACAAACCAAAGTTAATAGTTCCATAATTTCACATTTGAGTTCTTTCAGAACTCTTGCGTGAATGCCATCTGGTCCCAGTGACTTGTCACTGTTAAGTTTATCAATTAAGTCCAAAACCTCCTCTAATGACACTTCAATCTGTGACAATTCCTCAGATTTGTCACCTACAAAGGACGGCTCAGGTTTGGGAATCTCCCTAACATCCTCAGCCATGAAGACTGAAGCAAAGAATTCATTTAGTTTCTCCGCAATGACTTTATCGTCTTTAAGTGCTCCTTTTGTATCTCAATCGTTCAGGGGCCCCACTGGTGGTTTGGCAGGCTTCCTGCTTCTGATGTACTTAAAAAACATTTTTATTACCTTTTGAGTTTTTGGCTAGCTGTTCTTCAAACTCCTTTTTGGCTTTTCTTATTACATTTTTACACTTAATTTGGCAGTGCTTGTGCTCCTTTCTATTTCTATTTCTATTTACCTCACTAGGATTTGACTTCCACTTTTTAAAAGATGCCTTTTTATCTCTCACTGCTTCTTTTACATGGTTGTTAAGCCACGGTGGCTCTTTTTTAGTTCTTTTACTGTGTTTTTTAATTTGGGGTATACATTTAAGTTGGGCCTCTATTATGGTGTCTTTGAAAAGCGTCCATGCAGCTTGCAGGGATTTCACTTTAGTCACTGTACCTTTTCCCTTCTGTTGAACTAACCTCCTCATTTTTGCCCCAAAAGGGCATTGCAGGGGGGGGTCACAAGGTTATTTTTGGGAGGGTCGCAGTATTGCCACCTTTACTTCTGTGCTGCTGCCTTCAGAGCTGGGCAGCCAAAGAGCGGTGGCTGTTGTTCGGCCACCTAGCTCTGAAGGCGGCGCCCCGCCAGCAGCACCGCAGAAGTAGGGGTGGCAATACCGTACCAGAGCGGCGGCTGCAGACCGAGGGCCCAACTATGCAGGCAGCAGCGCAGAAGTAAGGGTAGCAATATCATACCAGGCCATTCTTACTGCTGCTGGCAGCAGCTCTGCCTTCAGAGCTGGGCTCCCGGCCAGCAGCTGCTGCTCTCCGGACACCCAGCTCTGAAGGCAGCGCTGCTAGCAGCAGCACAGAAGTAAGGGTAGCAGTAAAGCAACCCCCCTTGGAATAACCTTGTGACACACACACACTCACACACCCTCCCCCCCCCCCCCCGGCTGTAGGGTTTTTGCTGCCCCAAGCAAAAAAAATTTGGCTGCCCCCCCCCCCCCATCCCAGCCCTGGACTCCTTGCCGCACCCCCCTGCTGCCCCAGCCCTGGGCGCTGCCCCAGCCCTGGGCTCTCCCCCCCCCCGCCACCCCAGCTCTGGGCTCCCTCATTCCCCCTTACCCACACCTCCTGCCGCCCCAGCCCTGGGCTCTCTCCCACCCCCACCTGCACCCTCCTTCCGCTGCAGCCCTAGGTCACTGGTGACTCACTCCCATGGCAGGTCATTCAGCAGGAATTTTGGATGTGCACAGAACACAGACAGGATTGGTTCCAGTAGGGTTACAGAACTGCAGTGAAGTGGAACAATTTTCAACTTGTGTGACTGGAGGATATCTGGGTGCATATTATAAGACTGTCCTACATAAATGAGGAAAAGTTGAGGTGCCTTTATTATTCTTTTGTTCCACTCTTTGTTTCTATGGGGAATTTGCCAATGCAATATCACTGTCTTCCTTTTACACAAACAAACAAACAAGGCAATGGCTGTTGAAAATAGCAATTCCAGTCCTAATAACCACTGGGGAGCATTTCTTGCTCAATTTATTGTACTTTTTCTACAGCAAGATACAGTGGATCAGTATAGTTGATTTGGGAGAAATGAAGTAACAGCTGCCCAAACTGAGCTTGAGCACTGGAAGGCAGGTGCTGGGGGGGGGGGTGGAATCTGAGTGGCACAGTAAAGGGGCTGGGGGGTTGGATGGGGTGGAGGTTTGGGGGGCTGTCAGGGGCAGGGAGAAGGGGGTGTTAGATGGGTCAGGAGTGGGGGGGGCAGTCGGGACAGGCAGTGGTTGGATAGGCATGGGAGTCCCAGGGGTTTGTCAGGGGCCAGGTAGGGGGTGGAGTCCTAGGAGGGAAGTTGGGGGGGGTCTCAGGAGGGGTCAGTTGGGGACAAGGAGAAGGGAGGCTTAGGTAGGGGGTGGGATCCCAAGGGGCAGTTAGGGGCAGGGGTCCCAGGAGGGGGCAATCAGGGGACAAGAAGCAGCGGCGCTTAGATAGGGGGTGGGGTCCTGGGGGGCATTTAGGGGCAGGGGTCCTGGGAGGGGGTGATCAGGGAGCAGGGGGGTTGGATGGGTTGGGGTTTCTGTGGGGGGCAGTTGGAGGGAGTGAATGGTGGCAAGGTGGGGCTACCCTCCCTCCCTGTGGAGTGTCCTATTTTTTAATGTTAAAATATGGTCTCCCTGCCCTTCCCAGGGCAGCTCTCCAGTCACAGTAGGCTGCAGCATGAGGTCTCAGCTACCTCGCTCCCTTCCCCTCTTTCCCGTTGGTAGTGGCCAAAAGAATGCTGGGAAATGTAGTTCTTTCCCTGCTCCAGGGCTGGCTCTATAGGCAGGGCGCTAACCAAGGAACTACAGCTCCCAGGGCCCCCTGTTGGTTCTCAGCTCCCATGCTGGATTCCTGCCGCCCCTGCAAATGGGCTGCCCCAAGCACGTACTTGCTTTGCTGGTGCCTAGAGCCGCCCCTGCACACATACAATTCCTTTTTGGGTCGGGACTCCTACAATTACAACACTGTGAAATTTCAGAGTTAAATATTTTCAATCCTATGACCATGAAATTGACCAAAATGGGCCGTGAACTTGGTATGGCCCCACTCATTACTTGTACTCACTTAAAATCTCTCTTTGTAGTTAATAAACTTGTTTTACTGCTTTGTCCAATCCGGTGTGTTTAAATTGAAGTGTCAGGGAAACTCCATTTAGGGTAACAAGATGTGTGTATATTATTTCTATTAATAAATTGACAGACTTTATATAAACTTGTATTGTCCAGGAGAGGGCTGGGCAGTACAGGACAGATTTCTGGGGGGAAATCGGAGCTTGGGAGTGAGTTGGAATCACCCTGCAGTATAACCAAGGCTGGTAAGAGCCAGGGTGTGGCTGGCTGGCTACAGCAAACACAGACCCAGCTGGGAATGATTTGCATGCTAGAGGCTGTGAGCAGTGTTCAGGCTAGCAGGAAAGCAATGTAAAGGGCACTCTCGATTACAGGGCAGGGGTGACACAGCTACTCATTAGTCTGGATTGTACCCTGGGTCGGTCACAGGGGCATCACTAAGGACAAAGGGCCTCTGATCTGGGCTGACACTGACAACTGAGGGCATCTGGCTCGGGACATCGCTCATGGACGAAGGCACCCAGCCCGGGGCGACTCTCACGACCAAAGGGATCCAGCCTGGGGCGTGTTTCACAACTGGAGCTTCGCATCAACCCCACTGCCCTCCCTTTATAGACACACCAGATGCTGCCCGGCAGCCACGACATTGCTAATGGGTCTGCTGCTCTCTCGTCGCCCCTTCCTTTCCAATCAGTGCAGCCCCCCACCCTCCCGAGGCCAGCTGCTGGAGTGAGAGGAACCCACACACCCATTGCGGTGCCCAGGGTTGGTTCTTCCCATCCCCATTACCGTCTTCACCAAACCTCCGCCATCCCCTGGGGCTGGTGCCAAACCAACCTCTCAGCCCGGCTGCCTCCCCCTTCAATCCGCTGCCCCACCAGGTGCTTTCAGTCCAGACACCCTCCAACCCCTGGGCTGTCCACGTGCACGGGGCTCCCTCAATTCAACCCACCTTTGAGAGGCGGCCCGAGCAGCAGCAGCAGCAGCAGCGGGAAGGCACATGGGGTCCTGGCCATGTCAGGATCGGGAGCGTGATGGGTGCCCGGGGGTCTGGGTTGTTAGATGACGCGGGGCATGATGCCAAAGGAAGAAATCCAGCCAGGCGGGCTCGCCAGCCCCTTGGGGAGACAGCAGCCGGGCGGAGGGGGGAGCAGCCGGCTCGAGGTGCTGGAAACAGAGTTTTGGGGAAATGATTATGCAGATTTATATCACCCGCTTTTCCCACGGGGGTGGAGACAGCAGCGGGCCTGCGGGGGAGGGGGAGAGGAGCGCAGAAGCATCTGCATTTCCTTCCGCTCTTCGGGCTCGTTTCCAGTGACAAAATTCGAAACATCTGGTGGGGGAGGCGGGGGAGTGTCAGAAAATCCTGCCTTGTTTGGGTCAGGTGTCTTCCGAGCAGCAGGTTCGGGGGGGGGGTCATGGCAGGGGACCCCGACTGGAAAAGGGGGGCTACGTGTAACCTGTGGTACTGGGCTGCCCTTGCTTTGGGAGTAGGGGTTGTGCCTGTTGGCGCCAAGAGATCCCACCGTGATGGGCTCAATGGAAGAAACTGAGCCCAGACCTTTCCCCCCAGGATCGGGGCGTGACCCCCGCAGCCTGGGGGCAGCACCAGGAGGGGGGCAGGTGCCTGTGCTGGAGACCTGCGTTCATTTCCTGGCTCCGCGATCAGCTCCTGGGTAACCTTGGTCAGGTCACCGAGCCTCTCCCCGTCTGAAAAACACGCCGTGCTCTGCTGAGAGCCTTTAAGTTCCTGGGGGACAGTGTGTGTCTGGACAGCACAACGGGGTTCTGAGCTCAGTTAAAGCTGATACACACAGCAATAAAAACAGCACCCCCAGTTGGGTAATTGCGTTTCATTTCCCGCTATCCCCCATACCCCCCACCCCCAGTTGTGGCTTCACTGCAGGATTCTCTTTCACTTCCCTCAAGCACTGTGCCGTGTTCCTGTTAAACACCCCCACACTGCACTCCAGAAGTTGCTGCATCTCAGCACCAGGCGAGAGATCCATGTATAAACAGCCCTCAACCCCCCCACACCCCACCCCCACCAGCGGCGTCTCACAAGGAATCTACTGTAGACTTCAAGTTACGAATCTCCCAACCCCCTCACTTCCCCAGAGCAGGCCTGTAACCGTGCAGCCAGCCCCATTAACAGCACCTGCTGCTGGATTACCCTTGGGGGATGGTCAGTAACCCCAAGGGAATAATTCCGTATCCCCTCTGCACTGCCACAGAGGGCCAATGGCATAGGCACCAACTTTCCCTGGCACCGGTGGGTGCTCGCGCCCCCTGGCCTCACCGCTGCCCTGACTCCACCCTTGCCCTGCCCCCATTCCAACCCCTTCCCCATAGTCTCCGCCCCCTCCCTGCCCCTATTGGACCCCTTCCCCAAATCCCTGCCCCAGCCCCGCCTCTTCCCCGAGCAGGCCGCGATCCCCCTACCTCCCAATCGCACAAAACAGCTGTTTTGCAGCGCAAGCGCTGGGAGCTAGGGGGGAAAAGCGGGCACGCGGCATGCTCAAGGGAGGAGGTGGAGGCAAGCTGGGGCGGGGGGGCGGGGAGCTGCCAGTGGGTGCAGAGCACCCACCAATTTTTCCCCATGGGTGCTCCATCCCCAGAGCACCCACGGAGTCGGTGCCTATGACCAATGGAATGATTGAACCCTGGGCCTTGTCGATCTAACACAGAGTTGGGTCTTGTCTACACTAGAAAGAGCCTTCCGTGTAGCTTATGCAGTGTTGTGGTAGCCGGGCTGGTCCCAGGATATCAGAGACCAGGTGGGTGAGGTACTGTAATATATTTTATTGGACCAACTTCTGTTGGTAAGAGAGACACGCTTTTCTTCGGGTTTGGGAAACATGTAGTTTATAGCACAGAGTTTCTCAAACTGGGGGTCCTGGCCCAAAAGGGGGTCACATGACTATTGTAGGGGTGTTGCGAGAGTGGAGGCTGCAGGCCTGGCGCCCAGCTCCAAAGGCAGCGCTGTTGCCAGCAGCAGCGCATAAGTAAGGATGGCTGGTATGGGGGAGCATCACTTTTTTGGGGGAGGTCATCACAGCCTGAAATATTTTCAAAGGGGGTCCCTGTCCCAGCAAAAAAAGCTTGAGAACCCGGGTTATAGCAGGATAGTTATATTAGCAAGCCCCCTAGTGGTGACATACCTTATACCACCGAAAGAGTTCTTTTAGCTTGGCTTATATCAGTTCCCCGGCCAGAATAAGCTATTCCAGCAACAGCCTTTTTCACCAGTGTTACTGTGTCTTCCTAGGTCTTTTACCAGCAGAGCTTTGTTGGTCAGGGTGTGATTTATTTTTTTTACTGATACAGTTACATTGCATAACAGGATCTAATGGCTGGAGGTTGCAGCTAGACAAATTCAAGCTGGAAATAAGGGGCAAAGTTTTGGGAGGAGAATAATTAAGCATAAGAACAACTCTCCAAGAGTCATAAGAACAACTCCTCCAAGGGTCATGGTGGACTCTCCATCACTGACCATTTTTCAATCCAGCTTGGATTAACATTTTCGAACCAGCCCCTTCGTGCTTTCTTCCATGCTGAACCCTCATGCCGGGGAGGGGTTCCCCCTTAAACATCCTCCTCCTTCAAATCCCTCCTATGCCATCAGTCCTACCAAAAACTTGACAGTGGTGAGACTGCTGGTGCTGAGACCACAGTCAGTCATGCTGACCAGTAGTGTCCCATTGTTTCCTTGTACTCCACCATCATTCCGTCTGTATCCATCTGTGGTCTCTTGTTTTGGACTTAGATTGTACGGTTTCTGGGGCAGGGACTGACGTCTTGTTCCATGTTTGTACAGCACCACGCACCTTGGGGTTTTGGTCCTCAACAAGGATTCCTAGGCACTATGGTAAATAGAAATGAACAGCAATAATACAAAAAGGTCCCTTCCTAACAGTATAACTGAGCCCACAGTACTGTAACTAGACCGGTGTAGTGAAAGAGCTACAAATGTTGTGTGTAGACACGGCTTTACTGTGGGACAGACCCAAACCAAGCAGAATTTTTTAAAAAATACAACGGCCAGACTTTTTTCATAAAAGATAAAGAAAAGGGGCCCAAACCCAGCCTTAATTTCCCCTCCTCGCCCTCTGCAGGTCACTTTAAACACTGACATTTGGTCCATTTACACGGCAGAAATGATGAGGTCTTGTTTTGGGAAATGCTGTTTCACCTTGTTAAATACCATGTCAAACACACCTTGGAAAAGACAATTCGTACAGAGACAGGAAAGTGCAATTACCGCTGAGCAGATGCCGCACCTCCTGAACGTCAGTATATCATTGTGGTAGGCACAAGGACAGGCTGGGTGATAGTAATGGTCCCTTCTGGCCTTCCACATCTATGGTTGGGATTTCCAAGGGGGGATTTTGAACCTGGTCACTTGACACCATTAGGGTCATTTGAAAATTCCAGTCAATTTATCTCTGACAGTCCAGCCACATTCTCACACCAAAACCATGTTGACATTGGCCAATGGTTGATCTTCTCCTTGGGTTGATTTATCTATGATAATCAGCCACATTCTCACATCAAAACCATGTTGACATTGGCCAATGGTTGATCTTTTCCTCATGTTGCTTAATCTACGATAATCCAGCCACATTCTCACACCAAAACCATGTTGACATTGGCCAATGGTTGACCTCCTCCGGTTGATTAATTTATGATAATTCAGACACACTTCTCACACCAAAGCCATGTTGACATTGGCCAGTTGTTGACATTCTCATCCATCTGATGAATCTATGATATTCCAGACACAAATGCACAATAACACCATGGTGATATTGGTCAATAGTTGATGCTCTCCTCCAGCCAATTAATCTACGATGTTCCAGCCATGCCGTCATGCCAATGCCACATTGACATTGGCCAATGGTTGATGTTTCCTCCCGCCAATTAATCCATGATATTCCAGGCACCTGCTCCTACCAGCACCACTTTGATACTGCCCAACGGTTGACTTCCAACGGATGCACTCCCCTAGTAGCCTCTGTCACGTGTGACTTCTCTGATGCTGGATCAGGGCCGAGCTCTCGATGAAGCTTTTCCCACACTGGGGACACTTGTAGGGCCTTTCGCCTGTGTGGATCCTCCGGTGTCGGAAGAGGGTGGAGCTCTGGCTGAAGCTCTTCCCGCACTCAGAGCAGGTGTAGGGCCGCTCCCCGGTGTGAATTCTCTGATGCCTAATGAGGGTGGCGCTCTGGCTGAAACCCTTCCCACACTGGGTGCACTGGTACGTCTTAGCTTTCAGGTGGGACCCCTCATGCTGAGCCAGGCCCGAGCCATCCTGGAAGCTCCGCCCGCACTGGGGACACTTGAAGGGCTGCTCCCTGGCATGGAGGCGCTGATGCCGGAGGAGGTTGGAGCTGCGGCTGAAGCTACGCCCGCACTCGGGGCACCTGTAGGGTTTCTCTCCGGTGTGGATGCGCTGGTGGATGATCAGAGAGGAACTGTCCAAGAAGCTCTTCCCACAGTCAGGGCACTGGAAGGGCCTGACGCCCAGGTGAGCCCGGCAGTGGGCGGAGAGCTGGGAGCTCTGGTGGAAGCTTCTCCCGCAATCGGAGCAGGTGTAGGGCCGCTCCCCGAGGTGGGTGCGGCGGTGGGCCAGGAGGACGGAGCGGTGGCGGAAGCACTTCCCGCAGTCAGGGCAGAGGTAGGGGCGCTCGCCTGCGTGGGAGTGCCGGTGCTGCAGGAAGCACGAGGCCTCAGCGAAGCTCTTCCCGCAGTCAGGGCACTGGTGGGGCCGCAGTCCCCGGTGGGTGCGCTGGTGCCGGATCAGGTTGGAGCTGCGGCTGAAGCTCCGGCCACAGTCGGCACAGCGGTAGGGCCGCTCCCCGGTGTGGACACGCCGGTGCGTGAGCAGGGCCGAGCTGTCCACGAAGCTCTTCCCGCACTCATCGCACTTGAAGGGTTTTTCACGGACGTGGGTCTGCTGGTGCCGCAGGAACTGGGTGCTCAGGCGGTAGCTCTTCCCGCACTGGCTGCAGATGGTCAGCGGCTCCCCCAGCTCGGGTGGCAAGAGGGACATTTGGGGGGTTCCGGCTCCTCCTCGTTCTCACGCCTGTCCCCGGCACCTGCTGGGAGACAGAGAATGAACCACACACAATATGACTCAGATCCAAGCTCTGATCTCCCCTGCAGCTGCACAGACACAGCCCTGCTCCAGCACTGCCCAGTCCTCTCCTCCCCCCGCTGCCATCCCGCCCTGCTCTGCCACCTGCCGGCATCTCCCCACTTGAGGCTCTGGGACCTCCCCTGCCATCTGCTCCTGCAGGCCCTTCCTGCTGGGAGAGAGAATCCAGCTGGGGCTTCTTCCCTGTGCTGGGGAGAGAGGGGGAGACAAAGGAGTTTGTCCCCGAGCAGAAAACCTCATGGGCAGGAAGTGAAACCACCCAAACCCTACCCTGAGGGGAGAGGAGGAGCCGGTTTTGCTGCAGTGGCCTATCTGAGCCCTGAGAGAAAGGCTGGGAGAGGGGAGGGCTCTGGCCAGGGGTCAGGCAGAGGGATGGGAGTCAGGAGTGATACAGGGTCCCAGCTGCAAATCGATGGCTAACTAGCATTTACTGGTTGTTCCACTTCCTCGGGCTCATCTAAATGGCCAGGCTTGCGGCTCAGACGCTGGGCTGTGACTCAGGAAACCTGGGTTCAATTCTGAACTCTGCTACAGACTGTCTGGGAGAGTCACTGCATCTCTCTGGGCCTCAGTTTCCCCATCTGTAAAATGGGGATAATAATCCTGCCTTTGTCTATTTAGACTATGAGCTCTTCAGAGCAGGGACGGTCTTTCGCTGTGGATCTGTGCAGCTCCTTAGTGGAATGGGGGCCCTGATCTCGGTCAGGGTCTATGCAGCCCCCGCCACAATGCGGGACCCTGATCTTGGTTAGGGTCTGTGTGGTGTCTGGTACAATGGGGTTTGATCTCAGACTGGGTCTGTGCACAATGGGGGCCCAGATCTTAGTCAGGATCTGTGCACCACCCAGCACAATTCATAGATTCCAAGGCCAAAAGAGGCCGTTGGGATCATCTGTTGTGAACTCCCGCTTAACACAGGCCAAAGAACTTTCCTAAAATAATTCCTAGAGCGGATCTTTTAGACAAAAACATCCCATCGATTTTAAAATTGCCAGTGATGGAGAATCCACCACGACCCTTGGTAAAATCTTCCAGTTAATTACCCTCCCTGTAAAAACGGACGTCTTATTTCCAGTCTGCATTTGTCTAGCTTCAACTTGCAGTCATGGGATTGTCGTATATATTTGTCCGCTCCATTGAAAAACCCATTATCAAATATTTGTTCCCCCTGCAGGTGCTTAACGATTGTAATCAAGTCACCCCCTTAACCTTCTCTTTGTTAAACTAAATAGACTGAGCTCCTTGAATCTATCACCATAAAGCCTGTTTTCTAATCCTTTAATCATTCTTGTGGCTCTTTTCTGAACCCTCTCTCCAATGTATCAACATCCTTGAATTGTGGACACAAGAATGGAACACACAGTGCTCCGGCAGTGGTCACACCAGTACCAAATATAGAAGTAAAATAATCACTCTACTCCTACTCAAGATACTGCTGCGTATGCATCCGCTTATGCACATAATCATAGACGATTAGGGTGGGAAGAGACCTCAGGAGGTCATCTAGTCCAACGCCCTGCTCAAAGCAGGACCAACCCCAACTAAATGATGTCTGATCCCTTTCGCCACCGCATCACATGGGGAGCTCATGGTCAGCTGATTATCTGCCATGACCCCCACGTCTTCAGAGGCATTGCTTCCCAGGGTAAAGTTGTAAACATCATCTACATTCTTTGTTTCTATACATTCACATTTAGCCAGGGGGGTGTTGTGTGTTGTCTGCAAACTTTATCAATGACGATTTTCTGTTTTCTTCCAGGCCATCGATAAAAATGTTAAATAGTGGGGGGCCATGAACCGATCCCTGTGGTGGAAACCCGCTAGAAATACACCCACTTGATGATGATTTTATAGTTGCATTTTCAGACCCATCATTTAGCCAGCTTTTGGTCCCTCTCATGTGCGTCAGGTTCATTTTACATCGTTCTAGGTTTTACTCAACATGTCATGCAGTACCGATGCAAATACCTCCCAGAAGTCTGTCTTACATCAACACTAGTGCCTCTGTCATCTACATTTATAATGACAGGAATCAGGGTAGCAGCCGTGTTAGTCTGTATCCGCAAAAAGAACAGGAGTACTTGTGGCACCTTAGAGACTAACAAATTTATTAGAGCATAAGCTTTTGTGGGCTACAACCCACTTCTTCGGATGCATATAGAGTGAAACATATATTGAGGAGATATATATATACACACATACAGAGAGCATGGTGGGAGTTGTCTTACCAACTCTGAGAGGCCAATTAAGTAAGAGAAAAAAAACTTTTGAAGTGATAATCAAGATAGCTCAGCACAGACAGTTTGATAAGGAGCATTATATTCATAATCTCATCCAAAACCCACCCACCCAAGTTCTGGCACAGCAAGGCCTCCTGCCCCCTGCCCCGTAGGGGAACCCCGCTCCAGGGCTGTTAAGGTGTTACTGATCTGACCTATGACACAGGGAAGAGGTGTTTTGACAAATGAGTCACACTTCTCAGTAGAACTCATCTCGCAAAGATCACCTAAGGGCCTGGAAACCACACAGTGTGTTAACCCTTTTCGTGCCATGTCAGTGCAGCACACAGCCGCCCCTACGTGCAGAGCGGCCGGGGCTAGGGAGCGGTTTCTAGCAGATCCGGGGTTGACAGTTTGGTTCAATGGCTCACACACAAATTGTCTTCAGCGCACGTCTCCCCTTCACTGCCTGGGGTCGGTAACTTTGCTCCAAGGAAATGGTACAAACCTCAACCTCCAGTGGTGTCCCGCGGGCTCGCTGCTGGGCTGGGGGGGGGGGGGGGGCTGCTGGGCTCAGCTGCACAGACCCACCTCCTCCAGTACTGCCCTAGAGCTGGCTGGGGGGGGGTCCTCCGGTCCCAGCCCCCCTTCGGCACCGACCCCCCCCCCCCCCCCGGGCCCTGCGGCCGCTGTCTCCAGGCAGCGATTTCCTGCCTCGGCTGCGTTTCCCTCCCTCCCCTGCGCCCCCACTCACCGCCCGGCTGCAGCGCACGGGGTGGGGCGGGTTATTGCTGGTTCCCTGGGGGAGGGGGGGGGGTCTCATTGCAGACAGGGGATCCGGCCCCGTGGGCAGCAGGGGCTGCCTGAGTCTCCAGCCCAGGCCGGGGGTTGGACAGGAAGGTCCCTGCGCTATTGCAACCCCGCTGACGGGCGGCTCCGCTCTGGGAAGATCCGCTTTGGGTAGCCCGGCCTGGCGGCTCCAGGAGCGGGGACAGGCTCTGCACGGGGCGGAAGGATGCAGGGTCCCCCGGGGGCGGCTGGGCTGGAGAGAGAGGGGTATAGATCCCCCTGTGGAGGATGCACCATTCCCCACACCTTCAGGGGAAACCCCTGATCCCCCATTCCGGGCATACCCACATGCCCATCCGTTGGCTCCGCTTGCCCCATCTTAGGATCCCCCAGTCTCGCCGGGACGGTGGCCCTGCCCAGCTGCTCCAGTGCCCATCCAAGCCCGCCCTGGCACCAAGTCTTGGTTTGGGGGTTCAGCTGGGACCCCAAGGAGCCAGCGTGGGGGGAGCTCAGCTGACTGGTGCAGATTCCTGGGGCGGATAACACAGACACCCCAGCTAGGGCTGTGTGGGGCAGGAGATCCGGACCCTGCAGGCTCACAGTCCCAGAGAGAACTCACAGCAGGAGCAGATATTGGGGGACCCATTATTGGCTTGGCTGAACTTTAATGCAGCACCCCACAAAATCTACTGGGGATTCTGCCCCCCACAGGATGTTCCTAATGAGGGAACCATGCTCCCTCCCAAAGAGCCCCCGCGCAGCTCTTTCTCTGATGTATCCAAGGCCATTATAACTGGGGCTCCAGGACCAGAGCCAGGAGAGTGCAAAGCATGGGAGGGTGGGTTAATTCCCCAGGGGCCACTGCGATCACAGCCAGCTGGGAACTGGAGCCTCACTAGGGGAGCAGGGGCCGGAGCATCTCCAGGCCCGGGAGGGGACTGTCTTCTGTAAGGAACAGGCCAAAACACTGTGTCCCTCTATGATCTGATCTGTAACCACTGCTCTAGACTCCACGCCCCTCCTAGCACTGCAGATAGAACCCAGGAGTCCTGGCTCCCAGCCCAGCCTGCTCTACCCCACCAGGCCCCACATCCCTCCCAGAGCCAGGGAGAGAACTCAGGAAAGCTGATCCGACATTCAGTGGTTGTCGACCAATTAATTATCAGGGGGTAACCGTGTTAATCTGTATCCACAAAAACAACAAGGAGTCCGGTGGCACCTTAAAGACTAACCAATTTATTTGGGCATAAGCTTAGAAGTGAGGTTTTTTACCCACGAAAGCTTATGCCCAAATAAATCTGTTAGTCTTTAAGGTGCCACCGGACCAATTAATTGTGGGTCTTGTGAGCTAAAAGCGTTGCCACGTCCCCCTCTAGTGGCTGGTCCACAGAACAAAAGGGGCTCAGGCCACGCCAGTCACCTATGTGATAAGATTCTTAGGGTGGCACATGATGGAATTGTTTTTCCTAGTTTCCTTTAAAAAAATAATCCTGGTTTATTTAAGTCACACAGTGAGAAACCGCCCTGCAAAGACCAGGTTTGATACTGAAAAGCCCATTGGAATCTGACAATGCTGGGGTGACATGCAACCAGTCATGGATTCCCCCCCCCCATCACCCATTTTAGATTGAGATGGGGTGAGGCCGGATGCCTGGGAGCTTCTCGGGGGGGTGGAGAACCCGTCTGGGCTCAGCTGCATAGACCTTACCTCCCTCCATGCAGCTCCCAGGGCTGGGTGTGGGGGATCTCTCTGGTCCCAGCTGTGGTACAGGTTCCCATCCCCCTGTCCCTGCGGCCGATTCCTCCAGGCAGGGATTTCCTGTCTCTGCTGCTGTTTCCCTCCCTCCCCTGAGACTCTTCTCTGCATCTCCCCTGTGCCCAGCGCCCCCACTCACAGCTCCAGCTAGGAGGGGTCTGTGGCAGTTGGAACTTTGAGGCTCAGAAGGTTCCAGGGTAAGTGGAGCATTGGGGCCTGGAACCTGTGACAGATGGAATCTTGAGGTCAGGAATGTTCCATGGCCATGGGGGCAGATGGAACACTGAGGCTTGGAAGGTTCCGTGACTGTTGTACATGGGAGCAGACTGGGTGCAGTTGGGATGGGGTTAGGGTGACCAGACAGCAAGTATGAAAAATCAGGACGGGGGTGGGGGTGGGTAATAGGTGCCTATATAACATTAAATCCCAAATATCAGGACTGTCCTTATAAAATCAGGACCTCTGGTCACCCTAGATGGGGTTGTGTCCTTTGGGGTCTGCTGAGGAGAGGGAGAGACCCCAGCTGGCTTTCCCCACCACCACTCTAGAGATAGAAGCATTCACCTCCCTCAGATCATTTTTCGAGATCCTCACTGTGGTGAGATGGGACCAATGCCAGCCCTTGCAGACTGAAGTCCCCTCACCCCGGGCAAGGGAGAGCAGCAAACAGAGAATGCTGGGAGAGATGGGGTTAAATAACAGGAACCTCCCACTAAGCAAAGGAAATCTTGCTGTGAACTTCTTCAACTTGCCCTGGTTATTCAGCATCTTCCATTGGCTGGGTGTGACACAGTCATAGGAGACAAGTATCAGAGGGGTAACCGTGTTAGCCTGAATCTGTAAAAAGCAACAGAGGGTCCTGTGGCACCTTTGAGACTAACAGAAGTATAGGGAGCATAAGCTTTCGTGGGTAAGAACCTATTTCCATTACTTGCATCTGAAGAAGTGAGGTTCTTAACCACGAAAGCTTATGCTCCCTATACTTCTGTTAGTCTCAAAGGTGCCACAGGACCCTCTGTTGCTTTAGTCATAGGAGAAAGACTCTTACCCTCTGGACCATAATTCCTGAGCTGGCTGGGCAGGGTCAGGAGGGATCTTGATGGGTTTAGCTGAACTGACCTGTCCCTTAGACATAGCCCAGGGAGTGACACACTTCGCTTCAACCCTTTAGACCATAATTCACAAGCAGTTAGGTCCCATTCACCCACCCCTCCCGAAAGGTTGATGGCTCATTTATCCTTCTGGGAAATTCCTGAGAGTCCAAGGCAATGTGGATCTCACTGAAACAAGATTTGTTAGGAAAAACAAAGAGACAACCACATAAAGATATCCAAGATCAAGGTGTCCAAATTAGCCAAGTCTAAGGCACCCCACCCTTGCCCAAACTGGGCCACACAACTCTGTTGTGGTAGTAAAGAAATAGTAAGGTCTCACACTCCCATTTCTTTGTTTGTATTACAGTAGCATCTTGGGGCCCTGTTGTGCTGGGTGTTGCAAAGACACAGTCAGAAACAGCTCCTGGCCTGAAGAAATTACAAACTAAACAGAGAAAGGGACAGATAGGGACATTGAGACAAAGATGCCCACGATCTCATGAAGAGGCTGGGGCAGAACCAGGAACCAAACCCAGATTTGCAGAGCTCTAGCCCAGTGACTTTCATGCAAACACTGTCTCTGAGTGCCTGGATAACTCATTCCCAGGCTTACCCTTGGGGACCCTGTTCTTCGGTAGTCACGTCTTTCAGCTCTACCAGTCCATCTCCTGCGGGGTTCCAATGATCACACCAGTTAGCCCTACAACCTGCCTCATAGACTCAAGGAGATCCGTCACTGTCTATTTAGCTTAACAAAGAGAAGGTTATAGACTTGATCACAGTCTAAGTACCTACATGGGAAACAAATACGTGCTAATGGGCTCTTCCGTCTAGCAGAAGAAGCTATAACAACTTCCAAAGGCCGGAAGTTGAAGCTAGACAAATTCAGACTGGAAATAAGAGGTCAGTTTTAACATTGAGAGTAATTAACCTTTGGAACAATTTACGAAGTGATGGATTCTCCATCACTGGCAATTTTTAAATCAAGATTGTATGTTTTTCAAAAAAGCTCTGCTCTTGGAATTTTTGGGGGGAAGTTCTATGACCTGTGTTCTGCAGGAGGTCAGGTTGGCTGATGACAATGGTCCTTCTGGCCTTGGAATCTATGAATATTACTTTATCATTTTGACTTTTACTTTATATTAAAATTTATAATATAATACTGCAACACTCTTATATACAGTGCTTTTCCTCAAGTAGATCTCAAAGTGTTTTACAAAGGTCAAGTATCATCACCTCCATTTTACGGATGGGGAAACTGAGGCACAGAAGGGTGACATGACATGCCCAAGGTCACCCAACAGGCTAGTGGCAGAGCTGGGAATAGAACCCAGGTCTCAGTGCAGTGTGCAATCCACTAGATCAGGGGTTCTCACAACAAAGTTTTTGAGGGCCTCAGAGTGTGGCCACCAACTCTTGCGGGTGACCGTGCGGACAATTTTTCCTAAAATATTTAAATAACTTTAGGAAAAACATATAAATATGCACATATGTCCAAAACATTGTAATTTATTTATGTAGGGTTTTTTCCGACTCAGTAATAAAAATAATTTACAGTTGTCTCTATTCTTTACTGGACATAAACAACAGGAACACAAATAAGGTGCTTCGCATGTTCTTTTTTGTTGTTTCGTTTGCTTTTTTGGTTGCACTTTTTCCCCCCCCCTAAGACTTGCTCGCTGGTAAGTCTTCTGCTGTGAAAGTGATCTTTGTATGTTTGTGAATATCACTTTTCACAGCAGACTTACTCAGCCTGGCAAGCCCTGGGACAGATTAAGCCCTGGATGGGGAGGGGGCAGGGAGGCTGCAGGGCCCAGGGATAATAGCGGTGGGGGGGCATGGGGGGTGGGAGGGGATGTGATGGTGTAGGGGATGGTGAGCCTGGGGTCAGAGCATGAACCAGAGCCTGCCACTGCGTGGATGAAGACCGAAGCCCCATGGCTGAAGCTTGCCCCCCTAACCCCCGGGAAAGTGGGGAATTCACTTTCCCCACCTGCATGCAACTCCGGCGTTTGTGTCTCCAGAGACCAACCACTGCTGGCGGCCCTGGTAGAGGGGTCACTGCTTTGCGTCTCTCCGCCCCCATCACAGCCCAGGAAGCTGTGGCCACAAGAAAAGGCCCCGGTGGTGAAACACTGCCCTAGAGCACACTGCCTCTCATATCATAGACGATATAATTAGTCAAAACAATCAATCAGATGAAATATTTTGCCCCATAATCATATTTTGTGAAAAATTCTCAGCTTTCAACAAACCGGGACGAAAAATCAAATTTTTAAAATCTCTGAAATTCAAAGTTTGAATTTCCCATGGGACGAAATCAGTTTAGGGGTTAGCAGCAGACTCACAGAGTCATAGAAAAGTAGGGCTGGAAGGGTCCTTGAGAAGTCATCTAGTCCTCCCCTCCGCATTGAGGCAGGATCAACTATACCTAGACCATCAATGAGAGGTGGGACCTGTCCGAGATCTGGAACGGTTCTTAAAAACCTCCAGGGCCACAAATTCCACATAAATTCTGATACACGCTCCAGTCACCAGAGGGAAGGCAAGAGGACATCTCTGTGCAAGCAGGGGGTGCATACCCACTTCAGAAAGGTACCCACAATGCCCCTGTGCGGGCAGGGCAGGCCCCCCCACTGTCCCTAGACCATGTGCATTTTCTGGTGCCTGGCGAGGTAGGAGCTGAGGCTGAAGCTCTTGCAGCAGTCGGGGCATTTGTAGGGTTTCTCTTCCGAGTGGATCTTCTGGTGCTGGATGAGGGTGCAGCTCTCGCGGAAGCCCTTCCCGCAGTCCGCGCAGCGGAAGGGCCGCTCCTCCGAGTGGGTCCGGCGATGCTTGATGAACGCTGAGCTCCAGTTGAAGTCCTTGCCACACTGGGCGCAGTGGTAGGGCCGCTCCCCGGTGTGGGTGCGCTGGTGCTTGATGAGGGTGGAGCGGTGGCTGAAGCTGCGCCCGCAGTCCGGGCACCCGTAGGGCCGCTCCCCCGTGTGGACGCGCCGGTGCTGAGCCAGCTGGAAGCCGTGGCTGAAGCCCTTCCCGCAGTCAGGGCAGGGGTGGGGTTTCTCGCCGGTGTGGATGTGCTGGTGCGAGCGGAGGTGGGAGCTGCGGCCGAAGCTCTGCCCGCAGTCGGGGCATCGGTAGGGCCGCTCCCCGGTGTGGATCCGCTGGTGTTGGATAAGCAGCCGGCTCAGCTTGAAGCTCTTCCCGCATTCAGCGCACTCATAGGGCCGCTCCTCGCTGTGCAGTTTCTGGTGCCGGCCCAGGGCCAGCTTGGTGCCAAAGCTCTTCCCGCACTGGGGACACGGGTAAGGCCTCTCCTCCGCACCCATCCCACCGGCCAGGCCGGGGCTTTCCCCGGTGTGGGTGTGCTGGTGCTGGATCAGGTAGGAGCTGTCCCCAAAGCTCTTCCCGCAGGCCGCACACCTGTAGGGCCGCTCCCCGGTGTGGGTGCGCTGGTGCTTGGCCAGGTGGGAGCTCTGGCTGAAGCCCTTCCCGCAGTCGGGGCATTTGTAGGGGCGCTCCCCCGTGTGGACCCGCTGGTGGACAACGAGGTGAGAGCTGACCCCAAAGCCCTTCCCGCAGTCGGGGCACTGGAAGGGTCTCTCGCCCGTGTGGGTGCGCTGGTGCTGGAGGAGGTGGGAGCTGCAGGTGAAACCCTTCCCGCAGTCAGGGCATTGATGGGGTCTCTCCCCTCTATGGGATCTCTGGTGCTCAGCGAGGTCTTCGTATTGAGAGAAGCTCTTCCCACACTGCCCACATATGGTCAGTCTCCCCTCCTGATGCCCAGAGGAGTCGTGGAGCTGCCAGGGATCTCCTTCCCGCTCAGCAGAGCTCTCCCTCGGGAGGTCTCCTCGCTGCTGTCCTGCTCCACCAACGTCTCCATGCTCGGGGCTCCAGGACGTCCCGTGTTGCTCTGGTTCTGCAGGCCCTTCATGCTGGGGATTCTCCTCCTCATTCTCACTGGTTGTCCCGGCACCTACTGGGAGAGAGAGAGAATCCAGCCAGGGCTTGTTCCCTGTGCTGGCGAGAGAAGGGAGGCAAAGGGGTTTGTCACGGAGCAGAAAACCTGATGGGCAGGAAGCGAATTCCCACAAACCCTTCCCTGAAGGGAGACGAGGGGCAGGTTCTGCTCCATTGGCCCAGCTGAGCCCTCAGAGAAAGGCTGAGGGGAGGGAGGGCTCCTGCCAGGCGTTAGGTAGGACAGGTGGGCGCTGGGAGTGACCTGCTAGCGATGATATTGAGTGAGACGAGACAATTAGGGAATTATTTATATTTGGATGTGAGACGCAGGGTAGGAGCGAAAACTCAGAGCCTGGGATAATGAGGATAGATCTGAAACTCATATTGCAATGCTCATTTCATCTTTTCTAACATGGACGAAGGACGCGGGGAGTACCAGCTGGTCTTTAAGGTGCAGATCAAGCTAGATCCCATGCTTGTGTAAATGGGCATCACTCCGATGGGGCCTGATCCCCAGCTGGTGCGAATCACCCGTAGCTCCACCGGAGTCAATGGGGCTGGTGTGAATCAACGAGCAACACGGATTGACATTAGCTGTGGAACTGGCCATACACTGCTAGGGCCCAATACTGGGAGCTATGTCAAGCCAAACCCTTGTATGTTGCATCGCCTTCCGGCTCAGCACCCTTTGCCTTTTAAGAGTGAAAGCTCTTCAGGTCAGATGCTAGGTCTCTGTTTGTGCAGCACCTGGCGCAATGGGGCACTGAACCTGAGCAAGGCATGTACGTGCTGCCACACGAGCGGAGACAGACCTGCGGGGCTCCCAGCGGCTTTGCTGGGATCCCAGCTTTTCCCTTCGTTCCTGGATGGTCTCCAAGCTGGTGTCACCCATTCCTCACCTGCCCCAGCGCCTCTCAAGATCTCCTTTTCCTCGGCGCCCTGGAGATCTGGGACCCTGGGCTCTTCCCCTCGCTCCATCGGGGGGATCGTGGCCGGGTCGAGGATGGGGAATTCTGTTCAGGAGAAGAAACAGGTGAGACGGGGCTCAGTGAAAGCTCCCCCCAGGGCTTGGTGCAGAGAATGTGCCCAGGCTTGGACCCCGGCCCGGCTCTCTGCTGGGGGGGGGGGGGGAATGTTCCCAGGGGCCCCTTGAGGCAGGGAGACCCCTGGGGGCAGATGGGCCGCGCCCCCTGCAGGGGAATCGGGGATCTCCAGGCACATGGGGGGCGCTGGCCCCTTGTAGCGATGGCTCCGGACACAGCCGCGGGAAGAGCTGCACGTGGATCTAAGCACGGGAGGTTTCTTGAACGTGCAGGCGGAGGGCAGGGCAGGCAATACCCCAGGGCTGGAGCCGGGACCCTGCCGGGCTCAGCCCCACAGGCCCCGGGGCTGGCTGCGGAGAGGGCCGGGGGGGTTTCTCCGGTCCCAGTTCGGCTCCGATCCCGGGCAGCGATTTCCTGCCTCTGCGGCTGCGTCTCCCCGGGGCCCCGCCGCCTCTCCCCGCTCCCGCCGCACGTGGGCCGGGGCAGCGCCGGCCGCTCCCTTCCGGCCCGGGGCTCGGAGCTCGCTGGTTTTAACTCTGAGCTCGCCAGGCCGCCGGCAAGCGGGAGACCGCTCAGCTGGGCCCCCCCCCCGCCCGCCTAGAGCCGCTGATCTCCCCCAGCCAGGGCCCCCCTCGCCTAGACACAACAGACCCCGGGGAGGAGCCGGTGTCTGAGCCCCCGCCGCAGGGAGATGGGGGATACTTTGCACCCCACTTGCAATGCGGGAACCTCGCGCCCTCCCGGGAACCCCGCACCCCCGGGCCGGGCCCTGGCATATCCTGGGCTGTTGTACCCCCTGCCCCTGTAGTGGGGGCTCCAGGCAGGGCCAGATTGACACCTTACCGGCCCCTAGGCACAGCCTCTTCAGCCTCCACCCCTGCCCATGCCTACAGCCGACCTTCAGGTTTTCCATAAAAATATGAAACTTTTAACCCCCTTTTGATTTTTAGGCGCCCCTAGAACGCCGGCAGCGCCCCTAGGCACGTGCCTCCTGTTCCTAACTGGAAATCCGGCCCTGGCTCCGGGAGCTAGAGTGTGGGAGTGGGATCTGGGTACACACGGGGACCTGATACTGGGGGTGGGGATGGTCAGACGTCTGGGAGCCTCCGGGGCAGCTCTGGGCACAGAGGGGACATTCCCCAGATGTCACTGGCTCCTGAATTAGTACTGAGGAGCCAGGCGCTGGAGAGGCCAGGAGGCCATGGTCTGGCCTCGCAGGGAGCTCTGGTTTTTAGCAGCCTTTGGGACTTGTGTCCTAACCCGAAGAACAACCCACACAGGGTGACTCGTGTGTCCCCATCGAGTGGCCAGACTATTTATGGACGTTTATGAGCTTCCTACAGCCTCTCAGCTGAGGGCTCAGATCCCACCACTCAGGCAGCCGTGCCTTGAGCGTTTAGATGCAGAGCTCCTGGGTTCAATCCATGCAGATGTCCTGGCCAGAGGCATCATTGGAAGAGCCCGCAGCATTTGGATTCCAAATCCCGAAGCTGGGAATGGGCGACGGGATGGATCACTTGATGATTCTGGTTCTGTTCATTCCCTCTGAAGCACCTGGCATTGGCCACTGTCGGAGGACAGGATACTGGGCTACATAGGCGCCGACTCCATGGGTGTTCCAGGGCTGGAGCACTCTCGGGGAAAAATCAGTGGGTGCTCTGCACCCACTGGCAGCCAAGCTCCCCCCGCCCCACCTCCTCTCCCCCCCCCCCAGTGCTTCCCACCGCCAAACAGCTGTTTGGAGGTGCTTAGGACTTTCCAAGAGGGAGGGGGGAGGAGCAGGGACGAGGCAAGCTGAGGGGAGGAGGTGGAGGAGATGCAGGGCGGGGACTTGGGGAAAGGGGGTGGGGACTTTGGGGAAGGGCTGGAATAGGGGCAGGGTGAGGGTGGTGCAGGGGTGGGGCCAGGGGCAGGGGTGGGGTCGAGCACCCACCGGGAACAGTGGAAGTCGGTGCCTATGCTGGGCTACATGGACCTTTGGTCTGACCCAGTATGGCCGTTCTTATGTTCTTAATTTGGGACAGGCATAGATCTCTAGGGTACAGGCTGGGCCTGGGGGTTAATGATTCCTGCTGAGCAGGGGAGGGGAAAGTAACTCACTCTAATGCAGATCATTCCAGAACTCAGTTCCCTTTCAGCCTGGCTGAGAGAACCCTGTCTCTAAAACAGATTGCCAAATAACGTCAGCCCATAAACCTGGTCCCCTGCCATATCAGCCTGTCCCCTGGCACCCCACACGTGAAGGTTATAAGACATCTTAATGAGCAAGGGCACTGGCTTCTACCCCGTATGGAAGAAAATGGAGGAGACCCAATGCGGTCAGACTCTCAGCTGGCGTAAAGTGGCCTCACTCCAGTGATTTCAATGAGACTCTAGAGCCCATTATGTCTAGGCTCTGAACCTTCTCCCCCACCCCATGTAGTTCTCTCAACATGGCTTTCTTGGCATCCGATAAGATTCAAGCTCCCACCAAAGCATCTCCACACACATCACTACACTCAACTTTGATGACATTTCTCTGTCGGTCTGTAACGTGATCACTGTTGAATACCATCAATTCCGCAATTTCAGGCCATTTTTAGGCGTCAATGGGCAGAACCCCATGGATCTGGCCCCCAAAAAATAAATAAATAAACCAGAATGGGGAAATGTGGGGTGCACACAGCCCTTGGTCTTTGGTTAGTGGAGCTACAGCTTCCACCATCTCTGTAATTGTCCATAGCTCAAAGAAGAGGTTGATGACAGCCGTTCACACCTTCCAGTGTCCCAGCACCCCCAGCTCAGTTTAAAAGGCTGACATCCTGCATGACTTAGCTGCCAGACAGAAAGAAAATAAAAACAGGGGGAAGGGGCAAAGGGGAGTGTGAGGGGGCATACAGCGCCCCTGGCATGAGGGGGAGAATGAGGGACCCTGGTAGAGGGGGAATAGGAGCACAGAGACCTGGGAATGGGGGAATAGAGAATCCCTGGTAGAAGGAAAATGAGGGACCCTGATATGGGGGAAGTGGGGATACATAGAAGGGGAGAATAGGGGATGGGGAGGCAGATAGAGCCCCAGGAATGGGAGGTGAACAGGGAATAATTGTATGGGGGATGGAGTCAGCCAGGGCACACAGAGCCCCAGGCATAGGGCAGGTTGTGGTGAGGAGAGGAGTCCCAGAAACAGAAAGGGATGAGAGGGGGGCCCACCGGAGCTAGTAGGGGAAGTAGAGGAATGCAAGGAGCCCCGGGCTTGTGCAACGGGCTCCGCCTGCAGAAGCAACAAAGCGTGAGACTCTCTAGTTTAAAGGTGATTTTAAGGCCAGAAGGGACCGTTGGCATCCTCTAGTTTGATCTCCGTAACACAGGCCAGAGACTCACCCAGAGATCTCTGCATGAAGCCCATAGCTCGTGGCAGAGCTACAGTATGTCTTCGAGGACAACCCTCCAGTCGCCATCTAAAGACCCTCAGGGATGGAGAATCCACCATGTCCCTTGGGAAGACTGCCCCAGTGGCTGCTTCTCCGCACAGTCAAAAATGTGCACCTTTGTTCCGGGCTGCTGCAGCTCCCAGCGGTGGCTCTCGTTCAGACTTTGTCGATGACAGAGCCATCTGCCACCAGGAATCTCCTTCCCATGCAGGGGCATGTAAACCCGAATCAAGTTACCTCTGAGCCTTCCCTTGGAGAAACCAAAGAGATTGAGCTTCTTCCGTCTTTCACTACAGGGAAGGTTTTTGCAGACCTGGCATCCTTCTTGTGGCCTGCACTTCAGGCCACTATGCTCCGTTACAGTCCAAGCTGAGACCTAACGTGGGGGGCAGATTACCCCACATGTGCTACTGTAGGGTTCTCACACCTTTCTCTGCAGCAGCTGGGACACTGTCAGAGTTGGAATATGGCACTGGATGGTGCTAGGATCTGAGCCAGTCTGGCAAGGCCTAGGAACCCACTCCAATGTACCACCAGAAGCTGGGAGTGGACAACAGGGGATGGATCACTCAATGATTGCTTGTGCTGTTCATTCCCCAAAGCACCTGGCATTGGCCACTGTCGGAAGACAGGATACTGGGCTAGATGGACCTTTGGTCTGACCCAGTATGGCCATCATTATGTACCGTCCGGTTTGAACTGTGGGCACCAGAACTGGATATAGTCTCTGGGGATGGTCTCCTGGTTCCTATTCCACATTCCCAGGATCGTGGCCAGCCTTCACAGCCACCGCAGCACACTGGGAACTCACTTGATGGCAGAGGCTGAGTTACCATGTCAGTTTCTTTCCCACACAGCCTGTGGGTCAATGGCAGGGGCTTTCTTGGATGGGGATTCCCTGGTGCAGAATCACGACTGAACCCCTCTCCCCCAGGTGGGTCCATGGCAGGGCCCCTCTGAGCTGATTTCCTGGGGTCTAACTGTAGTCAATCTTCCACCCAAACTTCCCACCCTTCTCCCGCCCCATGTCATTGGCTGGCAGGGGTCCCCTCACTGTGGATCCTCTGGTGCCGGATCAGGTTGGAGCTGCGGCTAAAGCCCTTCCCGCAGCCGGCACAGCGGAAGGGCCGCTCTCCTGTGTGGCCACGCTGGTGGTAGGTGTAGTGGGAGCTCTGGCTGAAGCCCTTCCCACACTGGGGGCACTGGTAGGGCTTCTGGCCGGTGTGGACCCGGCAGTGCTGGGTGTAGCGGCTGCTCTGGGTGAAGCCCTTCCCGCAGTAAGGACATTTGAAGGGCTTGGCGTCCAAGTGGGTGTGCTGGTGGTCGATCAGGTTGGAGTGGCGGCCGAACCTTTTCCCGCACCGGGGGCACTTGTAGGGCCGCTCCCCCGAGTGCACCCGCTGGTGCTTGATGAGGTTGGAGCTCTCCCCGAAGCGCCGCCCGCACTCGGCACAGGCGTAGGGCTGTTCCCCGGTGTGGGTGCGCTGGTGCTGGGCCAGGTGGGAGGCCTGGCTGAAGCCCTGCCCACAGTCAGGGCACCGGTAGGGGTGCTCGCTGGCATGGGTGCGCCGGTGCTGGATCAGGGCGGAGCTCTCCCCAAAGTGCTTGCTGCACTGGGTGCAGCGGTAGGGCCGCTCCCCGGTGTGGGTGCGCCGGTGCCGTATCAGGTTGGAGCTGCGGCAGAAGCCGCGCCCGCACTCCTCGCACCGGTAGGGCTGCTCCCCGGTGTGGATGCGTTGGTGGACCACGAGCGCAGAGCTCACCCCAAAGCCCTTCCCGCACTCTAGGCACGTGTAGGGCCACTCCCCGGTGTGAGTGCGCCGGTGCTGGCGCAGGGAGGCACTCAGGGCGAAGGCCTTCCCGCACTGGGGGCACCAGAAGGGGCGCTCCCCAGCGTGGATCCGGCTGTGCTCCGTGAGGTTCCCGCGCTGCGTGAAGCCCTTCCCACACACGGTGCAGCGAAACGGCTTTTCACCCGTGTGGGAGCGCTGGTGACGGAGCAGGTTGGAGCTGCGGCTGAAGCGTTTGTGGCACTGGGTGCACTGGTAGGGTTTCTCCCCTGGGGCGGCTTTGTTCTCCTCTAGGGGCTCTCCCTGCTGCTGTCCTGTCCCTCCCGGGCTCTCGCTGGCTCCTCCCCGCTGTGTGGCTGACGTCCTGTGCAGCTCTGTTCGCACAGACCCTTCCTGCTGGAGGTTCTCCTCCTCGTTCTCACTTGCTGTCCTGGCACCTTCTGGGGGAGAGCGAGAGAAAGAGATGCAGCTGATGGGCAGGAAGCGAATCCCCCCAAGGCTGGGGGAGGTGAGAGCTCCTGCCAGGGGTCAGGTGGGAGCCGGGAGTGATGCCTGCCATGAGGCCAGGGCACCTGCAGGGGACAAGACAAGACAGACTGGGGAGCTCCCAGTGGCTTTGCTGGGATCCCAGCTTTTCCCTGCTCTCCCAGACAATCTCGGACCTGGTGTCACTCATTCCTCACCTCTCAGGCCCTCCCTTTCCCTGGAGTCCTGGAGAATGAAGATGCTCGGTTCCTCCCCTCTCTCCAGCCGGGAGATCATGACAGGTTTGGCTGTGGATGTGAAAGCAGAGAGGAGCTGGAGTGTCGTATTGCAACAACTGGCCCCTGAATTCAGCTGATGGAGAATTTTCCATGGAGGTTTGCTCAAGGCTGTGGGGAGAGATTGGCAGATGTTCGTAGATTCTAGTCTGATCTCCTGCGTAACACAGGCCAGGGAAACCAGCATAGATCTGGGTGAATAATTGAGGTTTTCTTGGTTCAGTGGGTGACCGGAGCCTGACTGCAGCGTTTAGTGCCGCTAGTCTACCAACAATAGCAAGTGGGGGTTTCCCCCAGCGAGACCCTGTAACGCACTCCTTACAGGGACACACAATTAAATACTGTGCAAGTGCTCTCCTGACTGTTGGGCTCAGCCCCGCCCGTGCTGCCTGGGTGGGTTCCCTCTGGCCCCAGCCACAGCTCAGCTACGGTCCCCTAGTCCTGGCAGCCTTTTTCTCCAGACAGCGATTTCCTGCCTCTGCCTGTTTCTCTCCCTCCCCTGGAGCCGCCTCTCCCTGTAATTCCCCTTTAGCCCAGAGACTCACCGCTTGGAAGCGTTATTCCCAAAGGTGTTCCCAGGAGAGCTCATCAATTGGATTCAACCCCTCAATGCACAAGGTACTGAGAGACGCCAGCCTGATACTTCCAGAGGAAACAGCTGAGAGCAGGAAGTTCCTGTCTTTATTAAGTTCCCCTTGCAGCACTGCCTGCTCCTCTCTAGACCTGGGGAAGGCTTAGGAGCTCTATGGTTATTTCTTTCCATTCCCCAGATACACTGAAAGGAGCACTGCCCTTCCACATATTAAATGCAAAGTGCCTGCATCCCTGCCTGGACAAGTCTAAGAAATTAACCATGCAAAGGAGCTAAATAAAAATCCACATAGCGAATGTTTGCCCAGCCAGGTCATTCCACCCTATTTCACACAGGTGTCTGGTTGCAGGTTAGGCTCTTAAATGTAGGTCTGAATGTCAGAGTCATCAGAGTTCATCAAATGGTTCCTAATCAATTGGAGCCGGCACCCGGCAGATCAACTTGTAGGGCAAACTCCTCAGCTGCTGAATACGCAGAGCGTGGGAATTTCAAAAGCACTCGGTGCTGGACTTGTTCTTCCCCCATTGCAATCAAAGGTAAACGTCCCCTTGACTTCAAAGGCTATTTCGACACTACACACCTTACAGCGGCACAGCTGTACTGCGGCAGCTGCTGTAAGGTCTTCTGTGTAGCCGCTCTATGCCCGCGGTACCTGTCAGAATTTGCTACCTCTTGCCTTTCAGTCTCTGGCCTGGGGTAGCAAATTCTGGCCGAGCATCAACCATTGGCCACAATTAGCTACCTCTGGCCCACAGGATGACCAAGATGAGAGGTAGTAAACTGTGATGGGAATTCGCTACCGTTTTGAAATCTCCACTGTAAATGTGGACACAAAGACAGGTATTTTTCAAAATGTAAAAACTTGATTATTGTAACAAGGTATATAAACAAAAATAGCTTACTTTTCCTTTCAATATTTTTTCAAAAACAAGCACCTAAACATATTTCCTATACAGAGTTAACACGTTTTTTTGTTCTTAACGGAAATGTACATTAAAATTGAACTTCTCGATTACTCCTTTATATTCCAGCTGTTATTCAAAGAAAACCAAAGTATTTCTCTTTACAAAACAATTGCACAATGTACATCTTTTATAAACAACTGAACTACGCACATTGTGTGCAGCTGTACTTTTTCTTCTCATTTAGTCAGAAATCTCATTGATTTCCTCTGGAGGGCAGGGCACACTGGACCTTTGATAAGTCAGAGATGAGAAAATGAAATCAGAGTTAATATCACTAAATATCATTTCAGTTAACAAAATAATATTCCTTGAACATATAATCATTAGTCAAGACATGTCTGCCAGAGGATGTTGTGAAGGCCAAGACTATAACATTTATCACTCGGCTCTCAGGAGGCTCGCGAGAGATAGAATCAGACTTTAAGGTCAGAAGGGACCATTATGATCATCTAGTCTGACCTCCTGCACAACGCAGGCCACAGAATCTCACCCACCCACTCCTGTATCAAACCTGTGCCTGAACCATTGAAGTCCTCAAATCATGGTTTAAAGACTTCAAGATGCAGAGAATCTTCCAGCAAATGACCCGTACCCCACGCTTCAGAGGAAGGCGAAAACCCCCCAAGGCTTCTGCCAATCTGCCCTGGAGGAAAATTCCTTCCCGACCCCAAATATGGCGATCAGCTGAACCCTGAGCATGTGGCCAAGACTCACCAGCCAGACATCCAGGAAAGAATTCTCTGTAATAACTCAAGATCCCACCCCATCTAACGTCCCATCACAAGCCATTGGGCATATTTACCGCTAGTAGTCAAAGACGAATTAATTGCCAAAATTAGGCTATCCCATCATCCCATCCCCTCCATAAACTTATATGGCCACCCATTTTCCCAATCTCTTCGGAGGGCACCGTTTTTTCAATCTCATCCAGAGCCGTTTCGATTTCCGTGTTTTCCTCTGATCTGTTTTCAGCCCCTAACGTTGGTGGCTCTTTAAATGATTTTAAGTGGGAGACACAGTAAATAGATCCTAACAGTTTCCCTGAGATGGTTCCCAATTTAACTCTTTACCCACAACAGCGGTAACTTTGTATGGGCCAGGATAGCTAGGTTGCAGCAGTCCTCCTTTTCTTGTTTTCCTTCTTGTATTCAGTAACATAACAGTCCCCAACCGCAAATGCTATTTCCCCATATTGAGAACGCTTTCCTTTAGCATACCGTTTGGTGTTGCTTTTTTCTGCTGCTTTAGCAATATTACTAAGAGCCAGTGCAACGTCAGCATCCTTTCTCATTTTCAAATGTATGCCGTACTCTTTGTAGAATTGTTCACCGTGTTCCTCGAAATTTGGTAGCTTTGAAACAAACGGAGACGGGGTTGTATTTGTGAAATGAAGATTCACAGAATAAGATATTGACGTGAAAGCTGACGGTACTGAAATACACGTACCGTATAATTCTCTGAGATTTGGTCTGGAAATTTTGCTTCAAAGCCATACAGCAGTCGAAAGGGTGACATTTTGGAGGTCATGTTCACTTGAGATCGCAAAGAAAATAAAATGTCACCAAGAAATTCATCCCAGTTACTCCCAGTGTCATCAACCAACTTCTGCAATGCTCTGTAACAAATGGTGATGGAATAGTTTGTGGGGGAAAAAAGTAAACGACTGAGACAGATTATATGGAATCAAAAAGGCACCAGGAGGAGGTCATCCCAGGGCATTGCTATGTTTATTCTTCATTTCACATGTGATATGGTATAAAGACGTGCAAAGTAATAAATTGACTTGCAAGATTTAGAAGCTTCTGGCATGGTGCATTCTACTTGCCTTTAGTATTGTAATTTTCCCACCTCTAAAAGTACCTTTTGATGGATTTGGTAGTGCTGTGAGCAAATCCGTTGGTTAGTGGGTGGCCTGGGCTGGTGAAGATACGTTCTATTCCCCACTTTTTGCATATTTCCAGATTATACTGAAAGAAAATAAGTTACACCATAAGCTTTCCTTTGGACAAGTCTGTATTTATGTTCCTTCCCCTATTTGCCATTGATTGTGTGTGTGGTTACTGTGGTTTACTTTTCGTTTACTACGTGGAATAATATGTTGGGGGTTATTTGGGTGGGTAAGAAAACACACACACACACACACACACACACACACGCATGTTATAGCTAGCCTGATGGGGTGACCAACTACAGTGTTTGCAAAAATAGGGCGAGTGTTCCGAAAAAAACTCGTCAGCAACAATTTACATTAGAAAAAAAAAAAACACCTCACAAGAGCAACGAAGCCCATGTTCACTATCGACTATCCGTGACCTGATAGTGTGATTGAAGATATAGTAAAAATAACCTCAAAAATAAATCTTTACCTCATTATTGAATTCAGGACCACAATTTGGGGGGAGCAATAGCTCAGTGGTTTGAGCATTGGCCTGCTAAACCCAGGGTTGTGAGTTCAATCCTTGAGGGGGCCACTTGGGGATCTGAGGCAAAATAAGCAGTTGGTCCTGCTAGTGAAGGCAGGGGGCTGGACTCAATGACCTTTCAAGGTCCCTTCCAGTTCTAGGAGATAGGAAATCTCCATTTATTATTAATCTGTCAGTATCCGCTGTACATATCCATGCTGCATAATTATCTTGTGTATTTTCTTTACTACCTCATAGGCTGACTTAGTTTGAAGTGGAAATGCTTCCACCCATCTTGTAACATAATCCGGGGCTGTCAGTATGTACTGGTATCCCTTCTTTGTCGCTGGTAGTGGCCCTGTTAAATGCATTCCCACCAGTTCCCAGGGCTGACTGACCTAGATGCAGGGGTGCAGGTTAGTCAGACTTTGGATTTTTCTTTTAAATGGTCTCAATAAGCCCATACGCAGTAAGCAGAGAAAACGCTCTAATGTGGTTTCCACAACCACACAATCAGAATCTAATTTCCGTTTTTTAAAAACGGAACAAAAAGAAAGAAAGAAGCAAACAAACAAAACAGAAATACAAGAATAGGGGGAGGAAAAATGGTACAAGGCTAAACCTGCAGAAATAGACCATGCCAGTGCAAGGAGCTAGAGAGGTCATTGTTGCACTCCATTGTGCCACTCACCTGCACTGCATTCATTGTGGCAAATTCAAGGCCTCGTTGTGTAGCAATAATCAAAATGAATAATGATAAATTATCTCTGACTCTCTCTTTCAAAGATTTCTTACTGCCTTTGAAGGAAGTGACTAAGACTCTATATCACGTATACGCAGTCTGCACTAAGAACATTCCTCATGCATTGACAATGGAAAGGCTGTACAAGAAGATACGTAGCAGATGTCTCAGAGTCCAAAATTTACCTTTATGTTTTCCAAGGTGGTATCTTGATTTAATTCTTTTCCTGCCTTCTGGCAATGCAGACATTGCTCAACCTAGTTTGGACGGAATAACATGACGACATGAACGTTCTTGTATGAAAACATTATTGCAAGGGAACGGAGTTCACACTTTCACACCAACCGTATTAATATCGTTCTTTGCACTGAACATTTCAGATCTGTATTTAAATTCTAAATCACCTATTTCAGGATTTTGTTTCATTACTTTACATACCCAGCCTGAGATGTCCTTTGTCATCCCTGGCCAATAGTATCTTGAGCAATTAGCGCAATTCTCGTTTTGACTTTTCCTTCATGTCCACAATGGGGACTGTCATGATATTGTTTAAAAAGTTGTAGGGCTTGATCCATGGTGTGAACAACGACCACCTTTCTCTCTTTGGCAGAATAGAAAAGCGTCCCCTCTGCAAATCAGAACAGATGGAGACGTGATGATGACAGCAAGTGTTGAACTTAAGCAATTATCAGATATTTTCAAAGTCACAGATTCATTATAAGGCATATGCATAGAAAAGATATCTGTATGCATAGGGGTCACCTTAACCTGAGTACAAGGGGGGAATTTCACTATATGGTTACAGATCTGTCGCATCTTACGCACATTTAACATGCGCGATTTCAACTTTATGTGGTCAGCAAAAAAAAACCCCAAAAAAAACAAAAAACAAAAAAAAAAGAGAAAAATAACAATTTTAATACTATACTTGTAGTGCGGGCGATTTCGCCCGCCATTGAACTCAATGGAATTTTGACTATACGCGGTTTTCGCTTTATGCTCTAACCGCGGAATGGAACCCGCACGTAAGATGAGACAGACCTGTATAATTAAATGTTGAAAATTTTTAAAAAACTAGAAATCGTTGCTCAGTGAACATATATGGATTGTTGTTGCTGGATACGCTGGATAACATACTTGAGAAATAAAGTTAAATCATAGGGAAATATTTATACTTTATACTCATTTGTCATGTAACTGACACATATGTTTGTTACACTGCCTATATATGTAGCAAGGAGATTTTTCTGGGAAATTTGAAGAAAACTAGGGATACTAAACATGGTCCTATTGAAGGTAAGGTTAACACTCTTATATGCTGAAGATTCCACTGTATTCTGTGTCTTTATTACATGAAAAAAACAAGTATTGCTTGCCTTCCAAGGAAAAGTTGGCAGAAAATCAACGCAGGTTACGTCTGCCTGTTTTATTCATTCCTTCAGGATACATGTTACTCCTCTAATAGGCCAAAACGTGGGCAACTTTGTCCTCAAAAGCTGTCCCTGAGTATTGTTCACAGAAGAAAACATTTCACACTGTTAACATTTACATAATTGCGAACACAAAGTATCTACCTGTATAACAATCAGACTTTGTTTTGTAGGTGAGGTGTGACATGTAAGCCAGGTAAGGCAAACCCAACAATGCAGCAGTCATAGACCAATCGCAAGAGTGACATAAGTAAATCTGAGTTATGTGCATAAGTTTGAAGTATTTGTGGCTTGCTCAAATACAGCCCGATTTTGTAATGAGATCAAATTGTATTTGATATAATTAGATCACACCTATAAGATTTTAACCACGTAAGATCATAGTGTGACGTGGTGGGAATAAGGGGGTGTGACTTTTGGGGGGGCTGCTCCAGGTGCCTGCACAGATGCTATTGCCGCCCCTTCGTACCCTGAGACCCAGGAGGGGGATGCGACCAGGTGGCTCTTGGCCTGGGAAGCGAGACATGGCCAGAGGAGGAGCAACGGGAAGGGCAGGGGCCAGGCGGCTGGAAGCGAATCAGTCTCAGCTGGCTTGGGGTGCAAGGGGAGGGCCAGAGCCCTGGCTCTGGGTTCCCCTCCCCTCAAGATGGACTTGGCTGAAAGTCACTGATTTCTATGCTAACAAGTTCTGTCCTACGCTGTGTTCCCGTCAACTAATAAACCTTCTGTTTTACCGGCTGGCTGAGAGTCACGTCTGATTCCGGAGTTGGGGTGCAGGGCCCTCTGGCTTCCCCAGGAGCCCCGTCCGGGCAAACTCGCTGTGGGAAGTGCATGGTGTGGACGGGGATGCTGAATGCTCCGAGGTCAGACCCAGGAAGGTCAAAGCTGTGTAAGGTTCTTGCCCTGGAGATAGTCTGCTCAGAGAGGAGGCTTCCCCAGAGTCCTGACTGGCTTCATATTGAGTAGTTCCAGAGCATCGCCCCGGTGACTCCATGACACATAGTCACTCAGGACAGGAAATGTAACAGCACTAAAATGTGAATTTCAAAAAATAGCACAAGCAGGGGCGTTTGAAGATACTGTATAATATATTCATAAAACAACAAACTATGTATAGAAAGGAAACTCTCTCCTTACCTGCCATACTGATGTTTATGACAGTGAATTTTTTGCCCAATACAGCTTTTTTGGGGGAAAAAAAAAGAGTTTTCTGTAATTCTGAAGAATCTGAAATAAAGAAACCCATATAACATACACATTTCAGTATCAGGATGATCACAGGCATGAACAAACATTTTAAAAGCCCAAAGTGACTTGAGAGTTTTTGTGAAAGTCCTTGACTATCATGCACTCAGCCAGGAGACCCAAAATCTTCGGGTGGTATGACTTCTATTGAAGGCTGCAAAGTGCTGAAGGGTAAGTGGTCATGGTAGGATAGTTATTACCTCACTGGAGAATGAGAAGTGGAGACATTGAGGTGTTTACCACAAGTAAGGAAGGCCAGTAGGTGCACTCGTGGATGGGTTCACCAGCCCTGTGTTATCTCCTAGTAAAACTAACCTGATGTCCATGATGCGTATAGCTCAAAAATCGTAAGTGATACTTGATCTTGCCTAGGCAGCTTGTCATAAAGCTAATCACAATACCTGCTAGAAACAGCTGATAAAACACAAGTTTGGGGAGCAGAGAGCCCAGCCCACATGTCTGTGTTTTCAGGACTTTTTAGGAAGCATTCTACAGAGTTGAACTTCAGGACTATTGTCTGTAAAACCCTGAATGAAAGTCTGAGTAGTTCTTTATTAGCCCCTTTCCACTGCCGAGTCGGTCACACAGCGTATTAATAAAGAAACACCGAATGCCCACAAAACACTGAAAATAGTATAAGCCACTGGAAATAGCATTTGAAATACTTACCAATCTCCTTTTGAAAACAAGCTACTCAGCAGAAAACCTATCACGGTGCTTTATACAGACCCCCCCACTCCCCCCTTGTGTCACTGTTACCCAGACTGAGCAACAAGGTTTCAGCACAAAAATGACCCTTCTGTCCCATGGCACACGCACGTGAGCGCATTGCTCTGTGATCTTATTGTAAAGACGTTCTCTGGAGCCTTTTCCCTCGCTGCTAAAAGGCCAGTGCCTTGTCCTCATTGTGCTGTTACTTCAGAATGGCTCAAACCCCCTTGTTACTGCAAGGTGGCAAAAAAAAAAAATCAAACTTGTTTGGCAGTGAGGAAAAGGCCCATATCTCTATAATGTGGGCATATCTACTGTACACACCTGGCTTCTTCAGTTGTTGTTAACAGCACCAGCTCCTCCTCCTTTTCAAAATACCTCCCTGTTGTCACCAAGTGCAGCTCTCACACCAGACACCTACTTGCTCCTGCAGGGAAGAAGAGCCATGAATGGGACATGGCTCTGTTAAGGTGACTTATTTAGAACATTTCCCCCCTTGAGACCTGATTGGCTCAGCTATCAGGTGAATACACAGGGAATGACCTGCCAGAGGGATCGCCCACAACAGAAACTGTCTCTGCAAAGACAAAGAAAAGAAAAAAAAAAAAAAAAAGAGAGAGAGAGGGGCCTGGCTAGTAACTCCCGCTCCCCCCGTCCCGGCTTCTGGCTGTTTCTGGGGTATTGATTGCCCTGCATTCCGCTCATGTGCAGACACACAACATCACAGAGTTATGAGTTGAAAACATCCCCTTTGGGTCTATGGCCTTGTGACGGGTTGGATCACAGAAACCCCCTTGGGAGCTGCCACCCGATGTGCAAAGACTACCCCTGCTTCTGTTTTCCCTGCCAGCTCAGGACTCCAGCACCCTGTCTTGCTGAGCCAGACACTCCTGTTTGGCTCCAGACACAGATCCAGGGTCTGAATCACTTGTCCCAAAGCTGCAGGTTACCTAAAAACAGCTTACAGAAGTGCGCTTGTCTTTAGCACTCAGATGCTCAACTCCCAATGGAGTCTAAACCCAAATAAATCCGTTTTACCCTGCATAAAGCTTATGCAGGGCAAACTCATAAATTGTTCGCCCTCTATAACACTGATAGAGAGATATGCACAGTTGTTTGCTCCCCCAGGTATTAATACATACTCTGAGTAAATTACTAAATAAAAAGTGATTTTATTAAATACAGGCAGTAGGATTTAAGTGGTTCAAAGTAGTAACAGACAGAACAAAGTAAGTCACCAAGCAAAATAAAATAAAATGCGCAAATCTATGTCTAATCAAACTAAATACAGATAATCTCACCCTCAGAGATGTTTCAGTAAGTTTTTCTCAGACTGGACACCTTCCAGGCCTGGGCACAATTCTTTCCCCTGGTACAGCTCTTGTTGCAGCTCAGGTGGTAGCTAGGGGATTCTTCATGATGGCTTCTCCCTCTCTCTGTTCTCTTCCCCCCTTTATATATCTTTTGCATAAGGCGGGAACTCTTTGTCTCTCTGGTTTTCCACCCCCCCCTCACTGGAAAAGCACCAGGTTAAAGATGGATTCCAGTTCAGGTGACATGATCACATGTCCCTGCAAGACTTCATTACTCACTTGTCAGCACACACATATACAGGAAGACTCACAGGTAACTACAGCCATCTGCAGACAATGGGAGTCATCAAGATTCCAAACCATCATTAATGGTCCATACTTTACACAATTACAATAGGCCCTCAGAGTTACATTTTATATTTCTAGTTTTAGATACAAGAGTGGTACATTTATACAAATCAGATGATCATACTCAGTAGATTATAAGCTTTGTAATGATACCTTACAAGAGACCTTTTGCATGAGGCATATCCCAGTTACTTACATTCACTTATTACTGTATTTTCTCTAAAACTATCCCAGTTACATTATATTGACTTATTATCAAGTTTTTATAAAACCAGATAGACTGCACAACGTCACAGGCCTCATCAACTCAGAAACACTGCTGTGGTAATTTAAGAAAGTTGCAAGAGACAAACCCGTCTGCAGCCCACTCACACTGCCTTGTTGTCCTATGATTGGAGAGGTGCGAACAGGCCATTTACCGTGGAATGGGCCCTAACAATACGGGTTAACTACTCAGAATAACGAAATCTGCTCCACTTGTATGTAGCTGAGAGACCTCTGCTCTGAGTGACTGGTAGCAATCTAGTGTTGCAAGTTTCCACAGTGCAATCTAGAATCCCTTCTCCACTGTCAGCCCAGGGCTCATTTTGGCAAGCTTGGCACAGATCCAGGAATCTGTGCATCCAAAAGTTCTGCAGCAGCCGCTCGTCATCCCAAACCTGCATCATGCTGCCACCCCACCAAACTGCACCAACTGGAGCTTGTTTCTCAGGTCCAGAACGGCTATTCCACCATCTGCAGCCGCTCTGCGAGTGCCACCTACAAGTTTGAATTGGTTGTCACTATGTCCCACAGCGATCTGTGCTGCACACCAACAGCATCTCCTCCCCCGCGTCTATCCTTGCAGCTTTGCAAATATGGCAGGATTTTGCACCCTGACCTTGCAAATTTCACACCAACAGTGCAAAGTAGTGCAGGCTCCGTGCGTCTGTCAGAGATAGCAGACAGCGAGGGGGGCCACGCAGGTTTGTGGGATTTAGGTGCAAAAATTATGTGTAATTTTACATATGGGATACACGGCAGTCTAGTCAGCATGCACACAAGTGACATATTGTGGTGATTCTATGCTGACGCAACTTGAGTTAACATAAGTTCGTGGTGTAGATCTGGCCTTAGGAGTATGAAATGTTTGGGAGAGTTAACAGGGAAAGTATGAGGCTAGGCCAAGACTCATTCAGGGGTTTTTAGGCTCCTGCATTTGTGGAACTGGGCCTGCCCCACACAGCACAGACCCCTCCCTGCCCCCAGCCCTCCCCCGCACAGACCCCTCCATGTCCCCAGCTCCCTGCTCCGCCCCACCGCTCCCTGCCCCCACCGGCAGAGACCCCCTCCATACCGCCAGCTCCCTGCCCCCCCTTCGCACAGACCCCTCCCTGCCTTCCCCGCACAGACCCCTCCCTGCCTTCCCCTTGCACAGATCCCTGGGTCCCTCGCTCCCAACCCCCCCGCACAGACCCCTCCATGTCCCCAGCTCCCTGCCCCGCCACACCGCTCCCTGCCCCCACCGGCAGAGACCCCCTCCATACCGCCAGCTCCCTGCCCCCCCTTCGCACAGACCCCTTCCTGCCTTCCCCGCACAGACCCCTCCCTGCCTTCCCCCTGCACAGATCCCTGTGTCCCCCGCTCCCAACCCCCCTGCACAGACCCCTCCATGGCCCCAGCTCCCTGTCCCCCCCAGTAGAGACCCCCAGCTCCCTCAGCAAAGACCCCTCCGTGCCCCCAGCCCAGACCCCTCCACGTCCCCAGCTCCCTGCCCTGGGCTGCTGCAGCTTAGCTCCCTCCTGCGCTCTGTACCGGGGCCCTGGGCTCGGGCTGGTCTGCTCTGCCCCCAGCCCCGCGCTGGAGCAGCCGGGCCCAGCCCCAGATACAGAGCTGGGGGCTGAGCCCCTTCCCCCGGCCCGTTACCTAGAGGGCGGCCCGGCCCGCAGCAGGCTCTGGGGATGGAACAGCTGGTCCTGGGAGCGCCACGTGCTGGGTCCTGGGGGATCTCAGCGCCTGGCTCCACCTGGGTCTGCGCCACACGTGCCGGGGGAGGGTGTGGGGTCCTACCCTGGCTAGGAGGAGCCAGGGGGCGTTAGGTGGGGCCGGGAGCTGCCCTGCACAGCCACTGGTACTGGGACGGCAGGTGAGTCGGGGGCGGGAGGCAGCTGCTGCCCCAGCTACACCAGGGCTGGACTCCCAGGGCTGCTGCCGCTGTGAGATCTGGGGGTCCCTGTAAATCCCCAGCCGCTGGAGTCACGTGAGCCTGGGAGACTCACAGCCTGCATTGAAAAAATAGCAACTTTTTAGGGGAAACTAGAAACTCCCAGGGTGCTGCTGCTGGTGCATGGAGAGCCAGGCTTACCGCACACCCCTGAGCTGATTGTGCTGGGGAGAGGGGATCCCAGCAGGGCAGCTCTCTATGTCAGGAGGGTTGGAGGGTCCTTTCCCATTTGTATGGGGGGTGGGGACAGACACTCTTGTGCATGTCTGGTTGAATTATGATCCTGACACAAATGCACACATGGGTGGGGGTTGCTGGGAGAAGTTTGAAAATCAGAAAACAGAGCCCCTCACCCTGCAACCCCTCCCCTGACTACCACGTACATTAAAAAAAAAAATCTATGATCCTTCTGTAAACATGATTGTTTATGGTGGGAAGGGCCATACTCAACACCTGTATTGGGTACTGCCCTGGGGTAGGAAGGGCTTTCATGAGCTGGGGCTGGGGCTGGCTGTGTCTAAGAGGGGCGAATGTGTGTGTGGAGAGGAAACAATTCCCAGCTGCCTCTCCCCACCTAGGGACCCCCACTCGCCCACCTTCTGTAGCCTGAACAGTCCAGGCGTCGGGGCCATGGGCTTGGGCTGAGGTTGTTCTGCCCCCAGCCCCGCGCGGGGAGCAGCCGGGTCCAGTCCCGGACACAGAGCAGGGGGCAGCGTGTGGGACTGTTTAGCCACCGGTCCCTAATCCTCCCTCCCCCATTAAGAATGGTCATGATTGTGAGGTGTTTTCTTCCAATGCATGCTTTGGATTTTACAAGGTTTTCATGCCTGTTATCATTGAGATACGTAAATGTGTGCGTTACATGGGTTTAAGTATTTCAGATTCTCCAGAGTTTCAGAAAACGGATTTTTTTCACAGACACCTTGGCTAGGAAAGGAACTCCCTGTTCTAAACATCAGTATGGCAGATAAGGCAGGTAGGAAGGGGGTTTCCATATAGATATATTCTGTTGTTTTCCACAGTGTCTGCAAATACCGCTGCTTGTGCTTTTTTTTTAAATTCTCAGTCTTGTGCTGTTCTATTTCCTATCCCGAGTGCCTATGATGTTACTGTGTTAAAATATTACAGGCGATCTCGTTATTTCTCACGAAATGTGGTCAGCCTGGGTCTAATGCTGCCAGACTTCGTAAGCTGGAAATACTTTGAACTTATGCACACAGCTCAAATGTATTTATGGAGCCCTTGTGATTGGCCCCTGTCTGATGCGGCATTGAGGGTTTGGCTGAGTTCGGCTTTCCCTGCTTATATGTCGGCTATTTTCATGTCATGCCTACACCACAAATACTGATTATTATATGCATTGATATTTGATGGTTGCGATTTTCTCAGTGTTAACAGCGTGTAATGTTCTGTGATCAATACTCAGTGAAATCTTTCGAGGAAAAAATCGCACAGGTATTGGCCTATAAAAGGACTAACACGTATCCAGAAGGAATGAATAAAGCAGGCAGACTCAACCTGCGTCGATTTGCTGCCAAATTGTCCTTGGAAGGTAAGCAATTGTTTTTCTTCAATGGAAATCTTCAGCATCTACATGATGTTCCTGATCTCCTGACACAGGCTTTACCTGAAGTGTTAAATTTACCTTCACTGGGACCAGGATTAAGATCACTAGTTTTCTTCACATTTCCAAGAAAATCTCCTTTGCCTACTGCAAGAGGATCTCCTCAGTCCCACTTGTGTATCGTATACAAACCCCGCAGCAATCCTTGTTCTGGTTCAACACCCTGTGCAATTTATTGATCATTGAGTCCCACCTGTGGTTGCCAGCTGTCCGGTTTTTGACAGGAACACCTGGTAGAAAAGGGAGCCCGGCAGCTCCAGTGTTGACCGGGCTGGTAAAAGTCCAGTTGGCGGCGCAGCAGGGCTAAGGCAGACTCCAAGCCTTCTGTGGCTCTGCGCACCTCTCGGAAGCAGTGCCATGTCCCCCCGTCCAGCTCCCTGGCTCACGGCCAGGTGGCTCTGTGTGCTGTGCTTTCTCTTCTGCAGTCACCGACTCCAAAGTTCCTATTGGCTGTGAACTGTGACCAATGGGAGCTGCAGTGGAGGCGCCTGTGGATGGGGCAGCGCGCAGAGCTGTCTGGATGCACCTCCGAGTAGGAGCTGGAGGGGGGCATGCCGCTGCTTCCAGGAGGCACCTGAGGTACACGCTACCCAAAGCCTGCACCCCTCATCCCGTCCCATGACCAACCCCCAGCCCCAGCCCTGATCCTCCTCCTGTCCTCCAAACCCCTTGGCTCCAGCCCAGAGCACCCTCCTGCACGCCAAGCCTCTTATCTCCAGCCCCCCTGAGCCTGACCCCCCCCCAGATATCTCACTCTCTGCCCCAGAGATTCCTCCTGCACCCTGTACCCTTCATTTCTGGCACCACTCTGGAACCCACATCCTTAGCCCAGAGCTCACCCCCCCTCCTGCACACCGACCCCCCGAGCCAGCCCAGTGAAAAGAGTGATAGAGGGTGTGGGAGTGCAAGCCACAGAAGGAGGAGCCTTGGAAAAGGGTCCAGCAGGGGTGAGGCTGAGGCCTCAGAGCAGGGGCAGAGCGGGGCAAGTGTGTTTGGTTTTCCAGCATACCTAGTGCCTTTACAAGCAAGGGGAGAGCAATCTCTCCCTCCCTCTCACTGTCCACTTCCCCCCGCATTCACCTCCTTCCTGGGCCTATCTGTGAGCCCTGGCGAAGGGCTTAGACTTCCCCCCCCCCCCAAACTAGGCACAGGGCTGCCTCCTCAGCTCCAATCTGTTCTGCCTGATTGGCGGGGCTGTGAACAGAGTGCTACTCTGGGTGCCTCGTGCCTTACCCAGCACTCTGCCGCACCTACATATGTTGGCACTGTAACAGCGTATTGCTCAGTGACACCACAAAAGAGTGTGACATAGAAATATTAGCAAAAAAGCCTAATTTTTATCTTTATTTCTCAAGTACGTTATCCAGTGTATTCTACAAACCACAGCCCATAAATGTTCATTGAGCAATGACTTGTGTGAAAGTGGAATGAATTATATTGTAAAAATAGAATGGATTAAAGAAATGTTATATGTACCTTTAAGCAGAAATAAGGAATGTTGAAATACAGGTGTCAGGAAAAGAAACATTAAGGCGTAAACAATGAGTCCACTTAAGCTAATGGTGGAACATTAACCGGAGATCTGTAAAAGTTAGTAAGGAAATTGAACATGTTCCCTTGCAATACTTTCATACAAGAAATGTAATGTCATCCTATTATTCTGTCTACACCACGTAGGTTTTGCGATGTCTGTGTTGCCAGAAAGTGCAAAAAGAAATAAATCTGGATACCACCTTGAAAAGCAAAAAGGTGAGTTTTGGACACTGACACATCTACATACTTTCTTCAGAATTTCCTTTTACCTTCCTTCTAGTGTCAAAGCATTAGGAATGTTCTTAGTGTGGACTGCTTATACATAATAGAAAGTCTCATTCTCTGCCCTGGAAAACCATTAAGAAATCTTATAAATAGAGAGTATCACGGGGTAGCCGTGTTAGTCTGTATCTACAAAAACAACAAGGAGTCCGGTGGCACCTTAAAGATTAACAGATTTATTTGGGCATAAGCTTTCATGGGTAAAAACCTCACTTCTTTAGATGCATGGAGTGAAATTTACAGATGCAGGCATTATATAATGACATATGAAGAGAAGGGAGTACCTCGGAAGTGGAGAACCAGTGTTGACGGCCAATTCAATCAGGGTGGATGTGGTCCACTCCCAATAATAGATGAGGAGGTGTCAATTCCAGGAGAGACAAAGCTGCTTCTGTAATGAGCCAGCCACTCCCAGTCCCTATTCAAACCCAGATTAATGGTGTTAAATTTGCAAATGAATTTTAGTTCTGCTGTTTCTCTTTGAAGTCTGTTTCTGAAGTTTTTTTGTTCAAGAATAGTGACTTTTAAATCTGTGATAGAATGACCAGGGAGATTGAAATGTTCACCTACTGGCTTTTGTATGTTACCATTCTTGATGTCCGATTTGTGTCCATTTATTCTTTTACATAGGGACTGTCCAGTTTGGCCAGTGTGCATGGCAGAGGGGCATTGATGGCACATGATGGCATATATAACATTAGTAGACGTGCAGGTGAATGAGCCCTTGATGGTGTGGCTGATGTGGTTGGGTCCTCTGATGGTGTCGCCAGAGTAGATATAGAGACAGAGTAGGCAACAGAGTTTGCTACAGGGATTGATTCCTGGGTGGGTGTTTCTGTGGTGTGGTGTGTAGTTGCTGGTGAGTATTTGCTTCAGGTTCAGGGGTTGTCTGTAAGCAAGGACTGGCCTGTCTCTTAAGGTCTGTGAGAGTGAGGGATCATTTTCCAGGATAGGTTGTAGATCGTTGATAATGCGCTGGAGAGGTTTTAGCTGGTGGCTGTATGTGATGGCCAGTGGGGGTTCTGTTATTTTCCTTGTTGGGCCTGTCCTGTAGTAGGTGATTGCTGGGTACCTGTCTCGCTCTGTCAATCTCTTTCCTCACTTTCCCGGGTGGGTACTGTAGTTTTTAGAATGCTTGATAAAGATCTTGTAGGTGTTTGTCTCTGTCTGAGGGGTTGGAGCAAATTCGGTTGTATTTTAGGGCTTGGCTGTAGACAATGGATCGTGTGATGTGGTCTGGATGGAAGCTGGAGGCATGTAGGTACGTATAGCGGTCAGTAGGTTTCCGGTATAGGGTGGTGTTTATGTGACCATCACTTATTTGCACTGTAGTGTCCAGGAAGTGGATCTCTTGTGTGGACTGGTCCAGGCTGAGGTTGATGGTGGGGTGGAAATTGTTGAAATCCAGGTGGAATTCTTCAAGGGCCTCCTTTCCGTGGGTCCATATGATGAAGATGTCATCAATGTAGCGCAAATAGAGGAGGGGCGCTAGGGGACGAGAGCTGAGGAAGCGTCGATCTAAGTCAGCCATAAAAATGTTGGCATACTGTGGGGCCATGCGGGTACCCATAGCAGTGCCGCTGACTTGAAGGTATAAGTTGTCCCCAAAGGCTGCCAGGCAACTCTCCAAGACCACATTCTACAGGCCACTCTCCTCTGATCCCACTGAGGAATACCAAAAGAAATGACACCATCTGCTCAAGAAACTCCCGGCTACAGTACGGGAACAAATCTACATGGACACACCCCCAGAGCCCCGACCAGGAATATTCTATCTGCTACTCAAGATCCATAAACCCGGAAACCCTGGATCCCCCATCATCTCAGGCATCGGCACTCTTACAGCAGGATTGTCTGGCTATTTGGACTCTCTCCTCAGACCCTACGCTACCAGCACTCCCAGCTATCTTCGAGACACCACCGACTTCCTGAGGAAACTACAATGCATTGATGTTCTTCCTGAAAACACCATCCTGGCCACCATGGATGTAGAAGCACTTTACACCAATATCCCACATGCGGATGGACTACAAGCTATCAGGAACAGTATCCCTGATGAGGCCACAGCACGCCTGGTGGCTGAGCTTTGTGACTTTGTCCTCACCCACAACCACTTCAGATTTGGGGACACAGGGGACAGGGTTTGGGGGGAGTGAAGGGAACAGGGGATGCAATGCTGGATCAGGAGAGTGGGAGCCCTCCAGCCTTGAGTACAGAGCCCTCTGCAGTGGCTGGAAGAGAGGGGAACTGCCTCCCTAATGATCCCATCTTGAGGGAGCTGGAGTTACAGATTGGGGGTGTCAGAGGCCTGTCTGTGCTGAGTGGGGGTGGGGAGTTGCAGTTACGGGTCAGTTTTTGCTCTTCCATCTCACAGTACAATCCACGTTGGCGCCTTTGCTGCAGCTGCCCAGAAGGCCGGAGGTTCCCAAGAGGCCCCACGAGTGAGCGACGGGGGTCGGGGTTACTTGGATGAACATTAGCATTGATTACAGCAAAGGTGCTGTTGTGACAGGTGCAAAGTGGTGAGGATGACACAAGGCTGGGAATTTTGTATGTTTCCACAAACTTGATCAGCTGAGAGCTGGCATTTCTGCGATGGAACGTGGGAATGAAAAAGGAAAAGAAGTGGAGCTAGTCCGGCCACAGATGAAGAGTTCTCCGTGTTACTTGACAAGTTCAGTGTACCAAGCCACACGACTACTGCACAGCTCTGACAGCACCACTAGGCTGCTTCTCCTCATTGTCGGGTGTAGGAATAGGGTAGCACCCCTTTAAGTGGTTTGTGAGCCCTCTAGTGATGCTCACTCTGATCTGTGTTTTGGAAGCCATCCCAAACCAGTCAGAGCTCAGGGCGCATTAGCCTAGGGCCTGGTATGTTTGTATGTAGATGATAAACGTGGTTGTTTGGGGACCAGCTGGGCCAGTGTAGTTTCTTCATATCATTTTTGTTGTGTAATGAGCAAAAGACGGTTTTTGTATTTGTAACACAATTAAACAAGGTTTGATACATGTGGCTGTTTTCTTGTTCCCAATTTGTTTGAAAATCAAGAAGGGTTCCTCTAAACTGCATAATTTGTAACTGTCCATATAATTTCTGTGAAACCATCACACAAAAATGGCCATCTTGGGTCACACCAAAGGCATAGGACTTTTGTCAGTGTAGTTAGGGTGATGCAGTGCCCGTGTGGACACTGTGTGTTACTTACATTGGCTGGTGGTGTCATACTGGTCAATTTCCTGGGCTCCTGGCTCCACCGAGTCTCCCCGAGCATTGGGAACCACCCATGAGCGGTGGGTGTAATAGGCCGAGTGCAGCCGGTGCCGCAGGGCCCTGGTTGTGGGCTTGGCGGGGGAAATTTTTGCTTTTTATTATGGGCCGGGGCAGAGCAAAAGCACAGGTTCTTCTTCTGGGAGAGACAAGAAGAGAAGAGCTTTTGATTTTTCACGGGGCGGCTTGAGGCCTACAGAGGGGAGGCGCGAGTGCGGGGGCTCTGGCCAGCCTGGGGCTCCTCCAAGCAGGTTGGGCGGGGGGTGGGAGGGAGGGCTATGGCTGGCGGGTGGGGGAAAGGGGCTCGGGTTATGGGGGACGGGTGCCTTGGGGCCATGGACTGGGGCCAAAGCATCTTTGGACTCTGGCCGCGGAGAGAAGGCAGGGGGACTCGGGCCTTGGGGGGGAGGAGGTCTCGGGGCTCCAGCCATGGGAGTGGGAGAGGGGCTCGGGCAGGGAAGGGGGACTCGGGGTTCCGGCCATGGGGGTGGGAGAGGGGCTTGGGCCACGGCGGGGAAGGGGGACTTGGGGTTCTGGCCACGGAGGTTGGAGGGGGGCTCGTGCTGCGAGGGGGCAGGAGTTCTCGGGGCTCCGGCTGTGGGTGGGGGCAGGGGATCTGGGGCTGCGAGGGGGTCAGGGGGTCTTATGGCTCCAGCTGCAGAGTGAGGCCAGAGGGTCTTGGGGCTCTGGCTGTGGGGTGGGGCAGGCAGGCTCTGGCTGCGGATCGGGGAGTAGCGGGCTGTGGCTGTGGGATGGGTGGGGGGCTCTGGCCATGGGGGAAAGGGAGGAGCTCGGACCGTAGGGGAGGAGCGGGCGGAAGGGGCAGAGCCGGGGTTTAGCCTCCCCAAAGTGGGGTTCCACCTGTTGCCCATGGACCCGCCCAGCAGGGAGCCAAGAGCCCAGAGAGCAGCCCCTGGACTCCTGAACAGGACCTGGGAGCCTCGGGGCAGCACCTGGGCTGCTGGTGGGGAGCGGGGAGCCTTGGTGCAGCTGGGCTCCCGGCAGAGAATGGGGAGTTGTCAGCCCGGCTGGGAGCAGGAAGCCAGGAACCCAGGCAACAGCCCAGCTGGGAGCGGGAAGCCCGGGCAGCTCTCAGCCCCCCCACCCCACCCCCATAGTGCTCCTGGTGAGTCCACGTACCACCGACAGAAAAAGGGCCATGTGGACATGAACTGCCGCAGGAATTACTGCGGTACCTGTACATTGACCTAACATAGGTCGGCTTAAGTTTTTAATGTAGACATCTCCTCTGTAATCAAGACACCTTTGCTGACGGGGAATCTGCACCAAGACAAAGGATCTTCTGGTTAACACACACGTGCACCGGGCGAACGCCAGAGCAAAACAATTTCCCCAACATGATTGTTAGTCACTGTTGGACAGTGGGTATCACAATGCATAAGAGGGACGACTACTTGAGGCTTGATTGTTACTTTGTATTATGGTGGCACAACCGAGATAGTAGCCCCATTGCGCCAGGTGCTGCACAAAAAACAGAGCGAGAGAGTGTCTCTTTAGAATACAAGGTAGGGACAAAAGGTGGGAAAGGAATTTTAGGTAAAGTAACTTGCTATTGTAACAAGTTACTGGAATTGTCAGCTGAGCTGTAAAAACTGGGAGAAAGTTTCTAGGGTGTTACAACAACCTCATACAATAAATGCTGGTGGGAAAAGCTGTAAAATGCAAACTAAAAGACTGAACGAGGTGTCAACCGCCAACTTCAATTTAAGTGGTCCCCTGCAACCTGTGTGAATCCTTTGTTTAATCTGTCTCACCTAAATTGTATCACTGGACATTCAGGTTCCCTTCTCCAGAGAGCAGACATGAAAGAAGAGCTCTGTCCCATCCACCAACAGAAGCAGGTCCAACCTCACCCACCCTGTCTCTCTCATATCCTAGGACCAGCACGGCTACAACTACAGGGCAAACAAATGGGTGTTGTGACGGGTTGGATCACAGAAACCCCCTTGGGAGCTGCCACCTGACATACCAAGACTACCTCTGCTTCTGTTTTCCCTGCCAGCTCAGGACTCCAGCATCCTGTCTTGCTGAGCCAGACACTCCCGTCTGCTCCAACACAGACCCAGGGTCTGAATCACTTGCCCCAAAGCTGCAAGTTTACCTGAAAACAGCTCACAGAAGTGTGCTTGTCTTTAGCACTCAGATGCCCAACTCCCAATGGGGTCTAAACCCAAATAAATCCGTTTTACCCTGTATAAAGCTTATGCAGGGTAAACTCATAAATTGTTCGCCCTCTATAACACTGATAGAGAGAGATGCACAGTTGTTTGCTCCCCCAGGTATTAATACATACTCTGAGTAAATTACTAAGTAAAAAGTGATTTTATTAAATAGAGACAGTAGGATTTAAGTGGTTCCAAGTAGCAACAGACAGAACAAAGTAAGTCACCAAGCAAAATAAAATAAAATGCGCAAATCTATGTCTAATCGAACTGAATACAGATAATCTCACCCTTAGAGATGCTTCAGTAAGTTTTTTCCTCAGACTGGACACCTTCCAGGCCTGGGCACAATTCTTTCCCCTGGTACAGCTCTTGTTCCAGCACAGGTGATAGCTAGGGGATTCTTCATGATGGCTCCTCCCCCCCCCCTTGTTCTCTTCCACCCCTTTATATATCTTTTGCATAAGGCGGGACCCCTTTGTCCCTCTGGGTTCCCCCCCCCCCACTGGAAAAGCACCAGGTTAAAAATGGATTCCAGGTCAGGTGACATGATCACATGTCACTGCAAGACTTCATTACCCACTTGCCAGCACACACATATACAGGAAGACTAACAGGTAAACACAGCCATCTGCAGACAATGGTCCTGGTTAACGGGAGTCATCAAGATTCCAAACCACCATTAATGGCCCACACTTTGCATAATTACAATAGGCCCTCAGAGTTATATTTCATATTTCTAGTTTTAGATACCAGAGTGGTACATTTATACAAATAGGATAATCACACTCAGTAGATTATAAGCTTTGTAATGATACCTTACCAGAGATCTTTTGCATGAAGCATATTCCAGTTTCATTATATTCACTTCTTATTATGTTTTTATAAAACCATATAGACTGCACAATGTCACACCCTCCTCCTGAACTTACTGCCAGAGACTTGGACACTGACCATGACGGAGGCAGTATACCTACAATTCGTTTTTGGGCTCCCCTATGGGGCAGACACTCCTGTGTCCCCCAAAAGGGAAAGAGACCCTGATCCAGCTGTAGGCTCACAGCTACCAGCTATGAGAGGCCTTTTGCTGGCCAGCAAAATCCCCCCCCCCCCTTTCACTCAGGTTGGGTTTGCTTTCAGCTAGAGTCCTTGGGGTTTGTTCCCACCGCAGCAGTCACCAGGACCCCAACTTCCAGCTCCAGGATACATGTCTCTGTGCCCCTCTTCCACTCCATTACAGCCAGTTCATGTTTCTAAGTCTTAATTGCTTTGTCTCTTAAGTTCAGGCTGGTGGGCAGCCTTTTCCCAGGCAAATTGCCCATCAATTTCCATTTGTCTTCCCTTGAGACCATCACTCGATGAGCTGGGATACCACAGAGAACCCCTCCTGCCAGAACAGGCACCCCTCCCCTCCTGTCTTGCTAAGTTAGACACTCCAGTCAGCTTCAGCACAGACAGAGGTTGGGCCACACCCATCTGCAGTTCACTGAAACTGAGATGCACTCAGCTCAGGGGCTTCTTAGTTAACAGAGACTTTCCCAGCGCCCATTGTTCAGTCTTTCTGGACAATTTGCAACTTGTGTAGTTTTAGCTTCTTTTGATCTTCATTCTTATTTATTTTGCTTCCTTTTCTGTCCCTACTTCCCTTTCCCGAAATAAGCAAACAGAAAATAACAAACCAGTAACCACTTTGTCTGTTTTCCGGCCACTTAAAACTCACTTAAAATCACGATCAGTATCTCAAAGCAATCAGCTGTGCACAGATCCTGCCAACTACGCCAAATCTATGTCTAATCAAACTAAATACAGATGAGATCCTCACCAGTTCCAGAATGCCCCCTTTTACAGGCTAATCTCCTTTTAGCCTGGGTCCAGCAATCACTCACACCCCCTGTAGTTACTGTCCTTTGTTCCAGTTTCCTTCCAGTATCCTGCGGGATGGAGATGCTCCTTCTTTAGCCAGCTGAAGACAAAATGGAGGGGTCTCCCATGGGTTTAAATAGACTCTCTTGTGGGTGGAGACCCCCCCCCTCACTCCTATGCAAAGTCCAGCTCTAAGATGGAGTTCTGGAGTCACCTGGGCAAGTCACATGTCCATGCATGACTCAGTCTTTACAGGCAGAAGCCATTGTCCACATGGTATCTTGTATGACTCCAGGAAGACTTCTTATGTGGATTGGGGCATTCCAAGATGCATTGTTCCCCAGGTGTTTCCCGATTGGGTACTTAACCTGGTGAATTCCTTCCTAAAGAAGCTGCCCAAATGCCTCACAAAGCTTACTTAGAAATCAAGCCAGTATATATAACTTTGAACACACAAATGGTGCCTACATACAACTAGGATGACCATAACCAGTAGATCATAACCCTTACATAGATATGTTACATGGCATATGTAGCAAAACCCTATTCCAGTTATATCATACATACATTTATAAGCACCCCCCCATAAAGCCTTATGGGGTACACTGTCACAGGTGTGTCAGAAATTAGGCCTAATTGGTGAAAACAATTACCAGGAGATGGGCTATTTTGCACTTTATTTCCTCTTGGGGGGTTTTAAAAAGAAAAAATGTTTGGGGACAAAGTAGAGGAGTGGGAGTAAAGGCAACAACTCCTGACGGAAAGAAGCCGCAGTAGCAGCTGTCTGCCAACAACTGCTCCAGTGAACGTTACCACCACGGCTGCGACCTCCCCCCTCACTTGAGACCCCAGATCTTCTTCATCTTAACAGCTAAGAAATTTCCTAATCGGAGCAGGCCGCAGAGAGGGAGCCAGAGGATACTGACACCTTTACCAGCACTGGCTAAAGCCCCAAAACAACGGGGAATGTGAGACTTTCTCACATGCCCTCTCTCTCTCTGTTTTTCCTTCCCTACCTTATTTCTTCTCTGCCCTGTCCCTCTCCTTCTACCTTCTCTTTAATAAAAGTCTGTCTTAGCTGGACAAACTGCCATAGTTTGCAACATTGCTGTAAGCCTGTGATCAAAGAAGCAGCCAAAAGCACTGCCCAGAACAGCCCAACACTGGTACACGTTTGCTAGTGTAGGGCTGATCAGACCATGTGCCAGGCCTGTGTTTCTCCAGCTGCTGAGGCTGCAAGTAAGAGTCAGCCAGAGACCGAAGCCGCATGTTCTATCTTTGCTGTTCTTTGCTCTTCCCTCTTGTGTGGGTTTGTCTTGTTTCGGCTCCTAGGAAACAGGACTGGACTTTAATAACAACAGCAACAACATTTCAACTAACTGCTTCTCTTTTCCCCAAAAGGACAGTTTTTACCATCTCTAATACCATCTAAAAGCTGGTTAAACAGCGGGTTTCTTTCTAAAGACTCTCTCCAGCTAAAGGGAAAGGGAACAAGAGACATTGTTCAAATAGGAGCCTTATTTAATATTTCACATTTCAAAGGCTTTAACTATTTTTCCTTCTTTTTCTGTATCTCTAATAAAATGTTAGAAAGAATTTTTCATGGTGTTTGCCATGGTATTAAGCAGGCTGAGATCTCCACATACCGAACGCCAAACCTTATTTAGCAGTGCTTAATGTCGGCCAGTGAAGGCTCATGTTAATACGATTGACTTCTTGGACCCAGACACTCTACCTGAATTAATACAACATTGCCCAAGTTCATAGAGCAGTTCAGTTAATATGAATAAGTTAAACCAGGAGTTACCTACCAGTCAGGATGGATGAATCACTGGGTGAGATTCTCTGGCCTGGGTTCTGTGGGAGGTCAGACTGGTTGGTCAGAATGGCCTTAAAATTTTGGCCATTGTGGTGCTCCTAGTGCTGTCTCATTTGACCGGTGTCAGCACGGTAACCAGCCAGGACAGCTTCAGGGAGAGAGTGTATAGAACAGGGCAACTCTGGAGATATCCACCCAGTCCCCTCCCAGCTTCTGTCAGTCAGAGATCTATTGTCACCCTGAGCATGGGATTACATCCCTGACCATCTTGGCTAATAGCCATTGATGGACCTATCCTCCATGAACTGATCTAGTTTGTTTTTTAATGCAGTTTACTTTCGGCCATCAGAACATCCTATGGCAATGAGTTCCAAAGGTTATCTGTGTGTTGTGTGAAAAAATACGTCCTTTTGTTTGTATTAAACCTGCTGCCTATTAATTTCTTTGGGAGCCTCTGGTTTTTATACTGTGGGAAAGGGCAAATAACACTTTTATATTCACTTTTTCCACACCGGTTATAATTTTATAGATCTCTATCATGTCCCCCCTTAGTCGTCTCTTTTCTAAGTTGAACAGTCCTAATCTTTTTAGTCTCTCCTCATAGGGAAGCTGTTCCATCGCTTTGATCATCTTTATTACCCTTCTCTGAAACTTTGCCAGGTCCGCTATCTCCTTTTTGAGATGGGGCGACCAGAACGAGATACCGTAGTCAAGGCATGGGAACACCAGGGATTTATATAGTGGCATTATGATATTTTTTGTCTTAATTTCTATCCCTTTCCTAATAGTTCCTAACATTCTGCTATGATTTTTGACTGCTGTTTCAGAGAACTATCCACGACGACTCCAAGATCTCTTACTTGAGTGGAACAGCTAATTGAGACCCCATCATTATGTAGATGTAGTTGGGATTATTTTTTCTAATTTGCATTATTTAGCACTTATCAACAATGAATGTCACCTCCCATTTTTGTTGCTCAGCCACTCAGTTTTGTGAGCTCCCTCTGTAACTCTACACAGCCTGCTTTGGGCTCAGCTCCAGCACCCCCACGTTTCACTGTGAAAAGTTTGCTGGTGTGATCAGAACAAACCTGGCATTATTTTTCAATTCTTGAGAATCCCGGAGCTATGCTGCACCGCTGTGGTGGGAGCAGGAATTGCACTTTTTCACATTGCATTGGAACATACATGGTTTACAGGTTTCAGAGTTTCCTTAGCTGACTTTCCGCCCCACCCCTATAAAAAGTGTTCCAGCACCACTGGGCTTGTTTCAGCGATAGGTTACATACTACAGATAGTATCAGAGGGGTAGCCGTGTTAGTCTGAATCTGTAAAAAGCAACAGAGGGTCCTGTGGCACCTTTGAGACTAACAGAAGTATTGGGAGCATAAGCTTTCGTGGGTAAGAACCTCACTTGCATCTGAAGAAGTGAGGTTCTTACCCACGAAAGCTTATGCTCCCAATACCTCTGTTAGTCTCAAAGGTGCCACAGGACCCTCTGTTGCATACTACAGATAGTAGTTCTGCAATTTCATATTTGAGTTCCTTCAGAATTCTTAGGGGAATACCAGCTGGTCCTGGTGGTGCCTTATTACTGTTTAACTTATCAGTTTGTTCTAAAACCTCTTCTACTGACACATCAGGGTGGGACAGTACTTCAGATCTGTCACCCACATCAGAGCTGTTCTTTTGGGGTATCTCCCCCATATCCTGCGCAGTGAATACCGATGCAAAGAATTCATTTAGCTTCTCTGCAGTGGCCTTGTCTTCCTGGAGTGCTCCTTTACCACCTTTGTTATCTAGTGGCCCACTGGCTATTCCACAGGCTTCCTGTTTCTGACAAATGTAAAAAGAATTCTTATTGGTAGTTTTTGCATCTTTAGCAAATTTGCTTCTCAAATTATTTCTTGGCCTGCCTAATTATACTCTGACACTTCACCTGCCAGCATTTGTCCTCCTTCCTGTTATCCTCACTAGGTTTTGACTTCCAAATTTTAAAGGTTTTACTTTGTTTTGTTTTTTGGGAGGGGTTGTTTGTTTGTTTTGCCTCTAACCACCTCCATTACTCTGCTGTGGAGCCATGGTGGCATTCTTTTGGTCTTATTGTCTTTTCTGGTTTGGGGGATACATTTAATCTGAGCCTCTGTTATGGTGTTTGTAAATAGTCCCCAGGCTGTTTGCAGGCCTTCAACCCTTGTGACAGCTCCTTTTAATTGCCATCTAACAAGAGTCCTCATTTTTTTGTAGTTCCCCTTTTTAAAGTTACATGTTACCACAGTGGGGTTTTGGTATTTCTCCCCCTACAAGGATGTTACATTTAAATACATTATAGACACTATTATCGAATGGTTCATCTACTTACCTCTTTGACCATTCAGTCTGGATTTGAAAATATCAAAAGATGGAAAATCTACCACTTCCCCTGGTAGTTTGTTCTAAAAGTTAATCAGCCTCTTTGCTAAAAAATATGTGCTTTGTTTCTAATTTGAATGTGTCTGGCTTTAACTTCCAGCCATTGGTTCTTCTTATGCCTTTCTCCACTACATTAAAAAGAGCCCTTTAGTACCTGGTATTTTCTCCCCATGAATGTTCTTAGACTAAGGATATGTCTACACTACGGGATTACTCCGAATTTACAGAATTCGATTTTGGGCAACCGATTGTATAAAGTCGAGTGCATGCGGCCACACTAAGCACATTAATTCGGCGGTGTGCATCTATGTACCAAGGCTAGCGTCGACTTCTGGAGTGTTGCACTGTGGGTAGCTATCCCATAGCTATCCCATAGTTCCCGCAGTCTCCCCCGCCCATTGGAATTCTGGGTTGAGATCCCAATGCCTGATGGGGCAAAAAACATTGTCGCTGGTGGTTCTGGGTACAGCCTCGCCCCTCCCTCCATGAAAGCAACCATTTCGCGCCTTTTTTCCTGGGTGAACACTGCAGACGCCATACCACGGCAAGCATGGAGCCCGCTCAGCTCAAGACAGCAGTCGTGAACATTGTAAACACCTCGCGCGTTATCGTGCAGTTTATGCTGAACCAGGACCTGAAAAACCAGGCGAGGAGGAGGCGGCGACGGCAGTGCGGCGACAAGAGTGATGAGGACACGGACACAGAATTCTCTCAAACTGCGGGCCCTGGCGCTTTGGAGATCATGTTGTTAATGGGGTAGGTTCTAGCTGTGGAACGCCGATTCTGGGCCCGGGAAACAAGCACAGACTGGTGGGACCGCATAGTGTTGCAGGTCTGGGATGATTCCCAGTGGCTGCGAAACTTTCACATGCATAAGGGCACTTTCATGGAACTTTGTGACTTGCTTCCCCCTGCCCTGAAGCGCCAGAATACCAAGATGAGAGCAGCCCTCACAGTTGAGAAGCGAGTGGCGATAGCCCTGTGGAAGCTTGCAATGCCAGACAGCTACCGGTCAGTCGGGAATCAATTTGGAGTGGGCAAACTGTGGGGGCTGCTGTGATGCAAGTAGCCAAAGTAATCACTGAGCTGCTGCTACGAAAGGTGGTGACTCTGGGAAATGTGCAGGTCATAGTGGATGGCTTTGCTGCAATGGGATTCCCTAACTGTGGTGGGGCGATAGATGGAACCCATATCCCTATCTTGGCACCGGAGCACCAGGGCAGCCAGTACATAAACCAAGGAGTACTTTTCAATGGTGCTGCAAGCACTGGTGGATCACAAGGGACATTTCACCAACATCAACGTGGGATGGCTGGGAAGGGTTCATGACGCTCGCGTCTTCAGGAACACTACTCTGTTTAAATGGCTGCAGCAAGGAATTTACTTCCCAGACCAGAAAATAACCGTTGAGGATGTTGAAATGCCTATAGTTATCCTTGGGGACCCAGCCTACCCCTTAATGCCATGGCTCATGAAGCCATACACAGGCAGCCTGGACAGTAGTCAGGAGCTGTTCAGCTACAAGTTGAGCAAGTGTAGAATGGTGGTAGAATGTGCATTTGGACGTTTAAAGGGTCGCTGGCGCATGTTACTGACTCGCTCAGACCTCAGCCAAACCAATATTCCCATTGTTATTGCTGCTTGCTCCACAATCTCTGTGAGAGTAAGGGGGAGACCTTTATGGCGGGGTGGGAGGCTGAGGCAAATTGCCTGGCCACTGATTACGCGCAGCCAGACACCAGGGAGATTAGAAGAGCACACCAGGAAGCGCTGCGCATCAGAGAAGCTTTGAAAACCAGTTTCATGACTGGCCAGGCTACAGTGTGAAATATCTGTTTGTTTCTCCTTGATGAAAACCCACCCCCTTAACTGACTCATTCTCTGTAAGCAACCCACCCTCCCCCTTCGATCACAGCTTGCTTTCAAAGGAAATAAAGTCACTATCGTTTAAAAATCATGTATTCTTTATTAATTGATTATCAAAAGAAGGAGAGAACTGACAAGGTAGCCCGGGTGGGATTTGGGAGGAGGATAGGAGGGAAGGAAAAGGCCACTAAAAAAGTTGAAAATAATGACAGCCTTTTGCTTGGGCTGTCCACTGGGGTGGAGTGGGAGGGTGCACGGAGCCTCTCCCCCCCCCCACCCCGCGTTCTTACACATCTGGGTGAGGAGGCTATGGAACATGGTGAAGGGGAAGGGTAGTTATACAGGCACTGCAACGGCAGTCTGTGATCCTGCTGCCATTCCTGAAGCTCCACCAGATGCCGGAGCATGTCCATTTGCTCATGCAGCAGCCCCAGCGTTGCATCCTGCCTCCTCGGATCTTCCTGCTGCCACCTCTCATCTTGAGCGTCTCTCCTCTCCTCACGTTGGTCCCTTTTGTCCTCACGTAGGTCCCTCCTGTCCTCACGTTCACTGGCATCTTTCCTGTACTTTGATACCGTGTCCTTCCACTCATTCAGATGACCTCTTTCATTGCGGGTCTATTCCATGATTTCAGAGAACATTTCGTCTCGTGTCCTTTTTTTTTTTGCTACCTTATCTGAGATAGCCTTCGGGACGGAGGAGGGAGGCTTGAAAAATTTGCAGCTGTGGAAGGGAGGGAAAAAAGGGAGAGAAGTATTTAAAAAGATACATTTTACAGAACAATGCTTATACTCTTTCACGGTGAACAACACTATTCACATTACATAGCACATGTGATTTCAGTACAAGGTCACATTTTGCATCTTAATATTGAGTGCCTGCGGCTTTGGTGTTAGAGATAGAATCATAGAATCATAGAATATCAGGGCTGGAAGGGACCTCACGAGGTCATCTAGTCCAACCCCCTGCTCAAAGCAGGACCAATCCCCATACAGATTTTTGTCCCAAATCCCTAAATGGCCCCCTCAAGGATTGAACTCACAACCCTGGGTTTAGCAGTCCGGGCAACAGAATTCGGCTTGCATGCGGCCGTGGTAAGCCATTGCCTTTCTGCTTCTGGGAGCTGCTTGAGGTAAGCGCTGCTCAGAGCCTGCACCCCCTGAGCCTCTCCCCACATCCCAATCCCCTGCCCCAGTCCTGATCCCCCTCCCGCTCTCCAAACCCCTCAATCCCAGCACAGAGCACCCTCCTGCACACCAAACCTCTCATCCTCAGCCCCACCCTCTAAGCTTATTTCTACCAGCTGATGTTAAAAACTTCCCCAAGGCACAAATCCTTTCTTTGTCCTTGGACGGTATTGCTGCCACCACCAAGTGATTTAGACAAAGATTCAGGAAAAAGACCACTTGGAGTCCCTATTCCCCCCAAATATTCCCCCAAGCCCCTTAACCCCGTTTCCTGGGAATGCTTGAGAATAATATACTAATCAATAGATTAACAAAGTGAGCACAGACCAATCCCTTTGGTTTTTAGGACACTAAAAACCAATCAGGTCTTAAAAGAAGAACTTTATTATAAAGAAAAAAAGTAAAAGAACCACATCTGCAAAATCAGGAAAGAAGGTAACTTTACAGGGTAATAAAAGATTTAAAACACAGAGGATTCCCGTCTAGGCTCAACTTTAAAGTTACAAAAACACAGGGAAAATTCACAAGCTAAAACAAAAGATAATCTAATGCATTTCCTTGCTATTACTTACAATTTCTGTAATTTTAAATGTGTAATTTCAGGATCTTTTTAGGAGCTGGGTTACCTGCTTGGTCTCTCTCTTTGTCCCGAGAGGGAACCAACAAAGAGAGCACAAACAAAACCTCTCCCGCACCCCCCTAGATTTGAAAGTATCTTCTTTCCTTATTGGTCCTTTTGGTCATGTGCCAACCAGGTTATTTGACTTTCTTAACCCCTTACAGGTAAAGGAGGGATTTTATGCTACCCTTCGCTGTATGTTTATGACAGCACAGATGAAGAGTTCTCCAAGTAACTTGAAAAGTAAAGTGTATTAAGCAAAGCCACACTACTACTGTGCAACTCTCCCAGCAACATTAAAGACTGGTTTAACTAGTTGTAGTGTGTGAGGGAATAGGGTAGTATCCCTCTAAGTTATTTGTGAGTCCTTTAATGGTGCTCACTGTGATCTGTGTTTTAGAAGCCATCTGAAATCAGTCCAAGCACAGTGTGCACTAAGCAAGGTCTTGTATGTTTGTACATAAATAAACATGGTTTTGGGGGGCCATCTGTGCCTGTGTAGTTTCTTCATATAATTTTTGTTGTGCACCAAGCAAAACACATGACACTAATTATAACATTTAAAAAATATTTATAACACAATGAAACAAGTTCTGATAAATGTAGCCATTTCCCCTGCTCTTAATTTGTCTAAGAACCAATCAGGGTTAGTCCTATAAGAACGGCCATACCGGGTCAGATCAAAGGTCCATCTAGCCCAGTATCCTGTCTACCGACAGTGGCCAATGCCAGGTGCCCCAGAGGGAGTGAACCTAACAGGTAATGATCAAGTGATCTCTCTCCTGCCATCCATCTCCCCCTCTGACAAACAGAGACTAGGGACACCATTCCTTACCCATCCTGGCTAATAGCCATTAACGGACTTAATCACCATGAATTTATCCAGTTCTCTTTTAAATGCTGTTATAGTCCTAGCCTTCACAACCTCCTCAGGTAAGGAGTTCCACAAGTTGACTGTGCGCTGTGTGAAGAAGAACTTCCTTTGATTTGTTTAAAACCTGCTGCCTATCAATTTCATTTGGTGACCCCTAGTTCTTGTATTATGGGAATAAGTAAATAACTTTTCCTTATCCACTTTCTCCACATCACTCATGATTTTATATACCTATAGATTTCTTAAATTGTAACTGTCCATATAATTTCTGTGAAAACATTACCTCTGGATCTGTAACAATTCGGTTGACCGTTGCTTTTGGTTGATTCCCCCCCATGCATGTGGTATGGCTACTGTCAAATAGATACAAAATGGGGGTATGATATTTGGCAGAGTGTAGCCCAGAGAGGGAATTTCAACTCCGGGAACGGTATATTCTTGTCTCACCACTGTGGCACTTACAGCCACTCTGATCCCAGATCCAGATTTGAATAATTATTAAATAATGTATTAATTTACTAATAGACACTGTTCTGAATCTCAATCCATATTGATTCTGGTGAAATGTTTGAAAAGGCGTCTCTCACCCTGATGAATTACTAAGAAATGTTCTGTGAACGGGGGGGGCAGGAGCGGCAGCACCCCTGGTTTGAAGTGGTTTCCATCCTACACAGGGTGTCCAGCCCCCACTATAACATAGTTCCAATACCCGCCCTTGCAGCAGGGAGGGGAGGGACCGGGAGCCACCAACAAACAGGGAACCGACTTCACCTCGTCTCCCCTAGTGGCTCCCTCTGCAACTCGCTTCCCCGCCCGAGCTGCTTAAGGGTTAAAGCCACAGAGCTCCGAGTCCTCCACAGCCTAGACACGCCCAGTAATTGCTGCGGGGGGGGGGGCGGGCAGGGGCCGAGCCCGGCCCGAGCTGCGCGTGCGGAGCGAGCCCCCTCTGCAGGCTGCAGCCCCAGCGCCCGGCGCGGTGAGCGGGGCCCGGGGAGGGAAATCGCCGCCTGGGGAGGGAGCTGCTGGGACCGGAGAGACCCCCCCGGGGGCCGGTTTGTGCAGCGGTCGGAGCCCGGCAGGGTCCGCGCCCCAGCCCGCGACAGCCCGACCGACCCTCCTGCTCGCTCCTGGGGGCGGGCGGGCCCCTTCCCCGGGGCGGTGCTCCGGGGGCTGCCGGGTTCTTCCCCCTTCCCGCAGAGCAGGCACCGGCCGGGGCTGGAGGCGGGGCTGGGGGGCAGGTCCTGGCTGACAGGTCCTCTGGCCTGTGCTGCTGGGGCTGTGAGCAGCCTGCTCGGGAGAGCGGGGTCGGGGCCAGGCTGGGGCCGCTGCACACACTGGCAATGGGAGGCGCTGGGGGAGGCTGAACGGAGTCCCTGGGGACCGCGGGGGAGGGAGGTTCCTTGTCCGACTGCCCCATCGGGCAGCGTGTTGGGGATTCAACCAGAGCCCTCCGGAGCTGAAAGCCTGGGCTGCTACTGCTGGAGCCACAGCTCTCTGGCTGGGGCGCCCAGGGTGTGTGTAGGGGGCAACTCAAATCTGCAGCCGGGCTGTGCCAGCTGACTCGGGCTCATGGGGCCCAGGGGCTCATGGGCTGTTTAATTGCGGTGCAGACATTTGTACACAGGCTGGAGCCTGGCTCTAGGTCCCTGCTCTGCGTAGCTCAGGCACTTCTCTCTTTCACCAACAGAAGATGGTCCAGTAAGAGATATTATCTCCACCCCCTTGTCTCTCTAATATCCCGGGACCGACAAGGCTACAACAGTGTAACCCTAATTCCTGCCCAGTACAGAGGGCAAGCCCAGGGAGGGAGCGACTGGAGCGTGAACCAACCCTGTACTCCCCCCACAGTGCAGCTCCAGCAGCTTGTGTATTTTGTACGGCTGAGTCCAGATCCTCACTCTCACCCCGCAGCAGTGGCTCCAGCAGGGTCTTGAGGAGCTGGGCCTGGTGCCCTGTTCTGGGCATTGCCTCATGGCATGTGAGGTTGCAGTGCTGTCCAGGTTGGTCTGCCCAGCCCTCCAGCATGGTGACAGAGGGACGGGTGTGCAGGCTAAATGTAAGTGGGGCTGTGACCCGGTTGCTCTGGGTCGCAGCAACGCTCACTGAAGTTTGACCTGCCTGCTCCATCATGACAGAGGGTCAGGAGGACTAACCCTCAGCAGTGGTGCAACTCTTTGTGCCAGGATACAACACTCAGAGCAGGGGGGCGGGCCCACTGTGGGGTGAGTCACAGACAGAAAAAAAATCACAGGAAAACACTGTCCGTTACTTTTTCCACATTGTGGCAAACCTGAACCCATAATAATGGTACGAACTTTCAAGCCTCCCTGGGCCCTCCCAGTTGTGTGGACCACTTGTACATCCGCATCACCTGCTACAGCTATTCCTCTACCACTGTTTTTAACTTTGCCATGCTGAGTTGGGTTGTTTGTCCTTTCAGATGGCGGTGACGTTTGAGGATGTGGCCATGTATTTCTCCCCAGCGGAGTGGGCGCTGCTGGGCAAGGAGCAAAGGCAACTTTACAGACACGTCATGTGGGAAAATTACCAGACTCTGGTCTCGTTAGGTGAGGAGCTGTGTGTGAGAGATCAGGGCCCCAGTGCACTGGGTGCTGCACAGAGACACAGTAACTGAGATGGAACGTTAGTATGAGTGGTTGGGTGGAGAGATGTCTGTGGGGTTGGAAGGAGGGGCGCATGGGTGTGGAGGGATAGAGGTGTGTTTAATGGAGCAGAGCAACCCTTTCATGGTGAGACAAAGTGAGTGTGAGAAGCTTTTGAGCCACACAGAGCTCTTCTTCAGGGCTGGGAAAGAAGTTGGTCCAATAAAAGATATTCCCTCACCCACCTGGTCTCTCTAATATCCTTGGACTGATACAGCTACAACTACACTGCATAGCTTGAAGAGGACGCACTTTCACCCATGGTCACTAGGGCTCCACAGTTTAAGGCAAGAGAATTCTGGCTCCTGTAGTTCCCCAGACAGCATGTGAGCATTGGGTTGTGTGTTCTGCAGGCCTACAGGATGAGAGGCCAGCCAACACCACAGTTAAGGTGAAAGAAAGACTGGGTTCATCTATGCTGGAATAAACGACCCACGGCACGGCCATGGCTGGCCTGGGTCAGTTGACTCAGGACGTGGGGGTCAGGTTGTGGGGCTAAAAATTGCAGTGTAGATGTTCAGGCTCGGGCTGGAGCCTGGGCTCTGCGACCCTCCCCCCAGATATCCACTCAGCAATTTTACAGTCCCACAGCCTGAGCCCCTCAAGCCCAAGACATCTGACCCAGGCCAGCTACAGGTGTTTAATTCCTATGTAAACATATCCACAGGAGGGAGGGGGATGCTGGGCCATAGTAGAATAACTCTCTTGGGCCAAGGAGAAATATACACCATGTGCCACATCTGTTCCCCCCAATCCCCTCAGACACCGCAGTCCTCTCCAGCTCCCCTTTCCACAAGGGCCAGGTTGTTTGCAACTCAGTATCCTGCCACTGCCATGTGCAGGCAGTACTGACCATAAGCTGCAGTTCATGTTTCCATAGAAAACAAATGCAAATATGTAGATCAGCTAATTGCCACAGTGCATATGGAGCTGCGCAAAGTGCAGCAGTTCCGTGGCTAGAAGTGCTTAGCTTAGATCTAATGGACGGTGATGCTTTTCTCTAAGCAGGAATCCAAACCCCCAAGCCAGTGGTGATCTCCAGCATAGAGCGAGGGGAAGAGCTGTGTGTCCAGGGTCCCACAGAAGATGAAGATAGGGACATCCTGAGAGGCACCCGCCCAGGTGAGGAAGGAGTTAAAGTGATGTGGAGGGATCAAATGAGTAGCCTGAAGGCAGCTAAAATCCTGATACATTGTGGCCAAAGTGACAATACATCCCAGAATGTTAGTCTTTTAGTCTCATGTTGTTCGGCTTTTTTGCAACAATATCACATTGTCGGCTCTCATTCAATTCATGATCCACCGTAACCACCACATTCTTTTCTGCTGTACTGCTGCCAAGCCAGTTATTCCCCATTTTCTACTATGCATCTGATTTTTCTTTCCTAAGAGAACTACTTTGTACTTGCGTTTCTTGAATTTCATCTTGGTGATTTCAGACCAATTCTCCACTTTGTCAAGATCATATTGAATTCTAATCCCGTCCACCAAAGTGTTTGTAACCCCTCCCTAGCTGTCTGAATCATTGACCGAGCAGCACTTGGGAATCTCCCTTCCCAGTTCAGGCCCAACATGATTCCATCGTTTTTTTGGGCTCTCAATTGACATTAATAAGGGATTTCCTTATTACTCCCCAGGATGGTCTGATCAGCCAATTAGAGGCCTACCTGGCAAACGTGTACCAGCATTGGGCTGTTCTGGGCAGTGCTTTTGGCTGCTTCTTTGATCACAGGCTTACAGCGAGGTTGCAAACTATGGCAGTTTTGGCCACCTAAGCCAGACTCTTATTTAATATAAAGCCAAGGGAGAAGAATAGGAAAGAGAAGAAATAAGTTGGGGAACGAAAAGAACTCACGGTGCTTGAGGAGGTAGGGGACAAAGTCTCACATTCCAGGTGATTTTGCGGAGTTAGCCAGAACTGGTAACGGTGGCTGTATTCTCTGGCTCCCTCTCTCTGGTCCAGTCTTGTTAGGACGTTTCTTAGGATAAGGATGAAGAAGATCTGGGGTCCCAAGAGAAGTTCAGGGTGGCAGCAGGATGGTATCGCTTGCTGCAGCAGTTTTTTACACACACCTGCTGTTGCTGCTGCTTTCGAGGGTTGCATTCAGTTCCCCTCCTTTATTTCCCCCCCCCCAAAGTGTTTTCTTTTGAACCCCCCCCAAAAGGAAGTAAGGGGCAAAATAGCCCAGCCCCTCATTGAGTTTTCCTCCATTTAGGCCTAAATTCTGACATTCATTTTGGTTCATTAATTTCCGGTTCCACACTTGTCTTGTTTACCAGCCATCATTTTAACACTGTCCTTGAATTGCATTATAGGCCTTTTTTGTTTAGACTAATTCCGTCATCTTGTTTATATTTTGCACCTTTTCCCATTGACATTTATTGTTGTAGGATATTGTAACACTTTATAAACTTTCTCACAGTTTTTACAGTTATACGGCCAATTAGGGTAAATTTGTGGGCCCAATTATTACAACAGCAAGTTACTCCTTTGGGTCAGGTTCTCTCCCACCCTTTGTGTATTTAGTATATAAGCTCTTCAACATCAGGACGATCTCTCTGTGCAGCGCCTGGTGCTATGCAACTGCAAACTCAGTTGTGCTACCACAATACAAATTGAAAATCAAGCCCCCATTTTATGCATCATTGATGGTGTTGAGGAAAAGGGCTTCTCTCAGTGATATTCATTCGGTCCATGCGTTGTCAACCAAAGACCTTTTGTCTTGGTGCAGATTTTCCAGATGTAGAAGAGACCTGGGACTGGCCAGCAATTGAAAGCTCCTTGGGCTTCTTCCTCACACAAAGCTCTTCCCCTGGAGCAGGTAGGGAACCATCTCTGTCCTTTCCACCAGTGGGAGCCGGAGAGCTCATTTCATGAATCATCCATCAGCAGCAAACTCTCCTCTCACAGAGCATTACAATAGGGATTGAGGCCCAAACATGAGAAATTCTACAGCTCCTCACCCTGACATCCCCCTAGAAACTCCATCTCTCCCCTTACGCAGATTCCCTCAGTCTCTTCCCCTCCCCCATTTTCCATAGAACATGGAGGGGTTGGGATCCATCACAGTGTGAGTGTTCCATGTGTGTCCCTCAGGAGAGGGGTGTCACTGCTGGTGTGTGGTGATGCTGTTCTCCTCACTGAGATGGGCCTCAGAGTAGGGAGAGAATCGTGGGGGCTGGTTCTCATGTTCATTGACTTGGGGGGCTATTATCAGGGCCTATTCCCACACTGACCTTCTCCTCCTTTCCCAGCACTGGGGCCCCTGGGAGTTTGGCCTCTTGCACTCAAGTGTCGAGGGCCAGCCCTGCTCTGAGGGGAGAGACATGGGGCTGACTCAGGCACATCCCCCTGCTGGGAATACTAGTGGCCTCCCTTTGTGAGCAGCACAAGAAATAACATCTGGATTCTCTTTGCCACCGAGCAGGGGTGAGGAACTTGAACGGAGCTGAGGGGCAGACTCCTGAGGAAGAGCCTGGTAACCTGGAGCCACTCAGGCCTTTCCCAAGGACATCAGGGAAGAACCATTCCAAGAAATCTGAGCAAGGAAGGCACCAGAAGAGACAGTGCAAGCCACAGAGGCAGAGGAAGAACCTGACCAGGAAGGAGCCAACAACCCCAAAAAGCCAGCAAAGGAGATCCAGGTCACATCTAAAGCCTCCTGCAGAGGGACAATCTGAGCCCAGAAAGACCCTATATACCTGCCGTGTGTGCAGGGAAACATTCAAGGTGCAGAAAGACTTGATAAGTCACCACTGGACGGTTCATAGGAGACATAAATTGTATCACTGTAGCGAATGTGGGGAGAGCTTCAGGAGAAAGAAGGCATTCAAAGCCCATGGGAAAATCCACAGAAAGGAGAGAGCCCATCCCTGTTCTGAGTGTGGGAAAATATTCAACCGGGCCTCCCATCTCATTGCCCACCAGAGAATCCACACTGGAGAGAGACCCTATTGCTGTGCTGAGTGTGGAAAAAGATTCTTCCAAATATCAGCTCTTACCATGCACAAGAGAATCCACTCAGGAGAGAGACCCTATGCCTGCGCTGAGTGCGGGAAGTGCTTTATGTATTCGTCCACCCTTAACAGACACCAGAGAATCCACTCAGAGAAGCGGCCCCATTGCTGTAACCAGTGTGGGAAAGGCTTCAAACTTACATCAAGTCTTACTAGACATCTGAGAATCCACAGTGGAGAGAGACCCTTCCTGTGCCACGAGTGTGGGAAAAGATTCAACCTGCAAGAACATCTCATTAGACACCAGACAATACACACGGGGGAGCGACCCCATCGCTGCGCTGAGTGCGGGAAAAGTTTCAGTCTCCTTCAAAGTCTCCGGAGACACCAGAGAATCCACAGTGGGGGGATCCCTCATCACTGCGCTGAGTGTGGGAAAACATTCAGTTGTCTAGAAAATCTCACTAGACACCAGAGAGTCCACACGGGGGAGAAACTCCATCGCTGCACTGACTGTGGGAAAGGCTTTGTCCGTCTACATCATCTCACTAGCCACCAGAGGATCCACACTGGGGAGAGACCTCATTGCTGCACTGAGTGCGGGAAAAGATTCACCCAGTTGTCAGGCCTCACCACCCACCTGAGAATCCACACGGGAGAGCGACCCTATCCCTGCACTCAGTGTGAGAAGCGCTTTGCTCACTCGTTGTCTCTTGCGAAACACCAGAGAACCCATGGGGCGGGGACTCCTGACCCTTGAGTTTGATGGGGGGGAACCTCTGCCTGTACTCACCTCACCGTTCTCCCCGCAGCCAGTGCACAGGAGGGAGACCGTCTACCTGCCCTAAAATGCTCCCACCTCCCCATTAACCAGGTACTAGATTAGAGTTTTATTGGAATGGATATTTCAGTTTTCCCAGAGGTGGTTCTGGACTTAACGGAAACCCAGGAAGGAAGTGTTCCTAAGCTTGTGTGTGATAACCTGCATATTGCCAGTGAGGAAAGCTGCCGAGGGAAAGAGAGGGCCTCCAGCCCGGCTTTAACCACGGAATGTAGCAGATTGCCGGAAAGGGGGTTCTGTGAAAATCCTCTTCATGTTCCAGGGATGATTCTGGGTGTAAGTGAAACTCAGAAGGAGTTTGTTGTGGCTCCACAGAGCCACGCTTCTGTAGAGCAGAAAAAAGCTGGGTTGTTGCTTAGAGAAGCTCCTAGGGAGAAGAATCCTCATGGTAGTTTTTCCTAACAGTTTGCTGCAACTGATAGGTGTAAAAGTGATTTGGGTGAGTTAACTCAGGGTGAATCCATTATATAGAGAAAGCAACAGTTGGTTTGGGAGACTGGCAGTTAGGAACTGAAACCAAAGTCTTTGAGGTGTCTACATCCACTGACCCCTTGCTTTAGAAAGACCCAGTGTGGCTAGCCTAGAGGAGGTTTCAGATTCGGGGGTGGAATTGTTAGAGAAATTGAACAGCCCTGTAGCCAAGTGGCTGGGCTGGGCCATCATGTTCTCCAGGCTGATTCTTTGAGTAAGCAGTCTGGGCCTCAGAGTCTGAGGAAAGAGTGGGTTACTGGTTTTTCAGAGCAGAACAGCCTTATGACTGAACCTACAAGGATGCAGGGGAGAGCAGGCAAACTCTCATCTCTAGGCACTTGGGATTTGTTTGGTATCTCTTTAAAACAGAGTCCAGTCTCTAAGCTGTTGCTGGTGGTGGATCCACAAGGAAGCATGCAGGAGAGTGTCTGTGTAGATGTTCATAGCACAGAGGGGCTGCAGTTGGGGAACACACCTAGCCAGCAAAGGGATCTCTGTAAGCAGGGATGTTCAGTTTTCAACCTTCTAGGAGAACGGGGAGGTGGGGGTGGGGAAGGACCCAATCCTGACGAGGGGAAGAATGAGTGTCAGCCTTGAAATTGGCAGCAGGTGAGAATTTGAAAGCTAGTGTCTGGGTTGATACAATCTACCTGGCTAACAAGGGAGGGGGAGATTTGCCCCATAGCAGGTAGCACTGAGGATACACCTGGCCAGCCAAGGGATTCAGTGAGACAAGAAGCATGGTATGATCAAGATACTTATAAACACTGACTTGTAACAAATGTGGTGCTACTGTTAAGGTTTAGCCTTCTAATGTATTTGATTTTGACGTCAACCCTGGTTAAAAGGTACAATGTGTATGACTTTGATAAAAAGCCTTTTAAAATATTGGGGATAATACCTACAAACACACTGTGTACCAGAGAGCTGTATACTAGTGAAATGTTACAACTGATACCTGTAAGCAATTGTAAAACTTGTCACAGCAGAGAAACCTTTACAAATCTAGTATCAGAGGGGTAGCCGTGTTAGTCTGGATCTGTAAAAAGCAACAGAGAGTCCTGTGGCACCTTTAAGACTAACAGATGTATTGTTTACAAATCTAGTCTGCTGTATAGAAAGGGAAACTGAGGCACATTGCTGTCATGGCTAAATGCCAAGGTAATTACACCCTTGAGAGCATTAATGTCTATACTAAAGTAACGTTAGATGAGAAGACTTTCAGAAAATGAAGGTAGCCGTATATACAGAGCCTGATTTAGTCAGGCATGATTTTGATAAATTATTTCTGTTGTATACTAATACTTGTGATGTAAACCAGAAGTGTAATAATAGAGGACCAAGAATGGAAAATTCTTGTGCTGCATTCAGCAGTGTCTAGGAACACCCCTTTCCGCATCAATTTTACGTGGAGTGTGTGATGCTGAATGGAATTTAGGGGACACTTTAGGATATTATGAATATCAATATTGTAGAATGGCAATGAATTATGCCAGATAGGCCATGTAAGATATCTGCAAAAATGTCATCATTTGCCAGATATGATCTCATTTATGTGTTTGTATCGCCTTTGTATTATGAGTTATAGATATGTAGGTATGTCTGTATTTCAAACTTGTGCTATACTTCTGAGCGACACCCCCAGACAGTTTGGCATCAGCACTACCTAGCCTACTTGATGGCCCATTGAGGACCAACAGCTATACAATTGACACATTGAGAGAAGGCAGATATACCTTATGACTCAGCAAGGCATGCGGGGACATGCCTATGAAGGGAACTGGGCTTTCAAGCCATGTACTGGGCAATTTGTGTTTGGAACAAAGGAAGCACAGGCAGTGTGGCAAAATACTATGAAAGGCAGCTGCATCTTCTTCATGTTTTCAGTCCTGCTTCTTACCTCTGGAGGAACTTTGCTACAAACTGAAGCTCTGAACAAGGACTGAATGATCTGTCCAAGCTGTGTGAATGTGCTCCAGAGGGACTTTCAAGCCAATAAACTCACCAGTCCTGCTAGGAACCTGATATAAACAAAGACTTCAAAGTCCATATATGTAACTGTTTTACCATTTAACATCTTTTTGTTCTCTTTTTTTCTTTATAATCTTTTTAGTTTTAGATACTAAAGGATCGGTTGGCAGTGTAGTATTTTGAGTAAGACCAGAAAATAGCTGTTGGGGATGTTGAAATGCCTATAGTTATCCTTGGGGAGTCAGCCTACCCCTTAATGCCGTGGCTCATGAAGCCATACACAGCCACCCTGGACAGTAGTCAGGACCTGTTCAACTATAGGCTTAGCAAGTGCAGAATGGTGGTAGAATGTGCATTTGGACGTTTAAAAGCGCGCTGGTGCAGTTTACTGACTCAGATAGACCTCAGCAAAACCAATATCCCCATTGTTATTACTGCTTGCTGTGCGCTCCACAATATCTGTGAGAGTAAGGGGGAGACATTTATGGCGGGGTGGGAGGTTGAGACAAATCGCCTGGCCACTGATTACATGCAGCCAGACACCAGCATGGTTAGAAGAGTACAGGAGGGCGCGGGGGTGCACATCAGAGAAGCTTTGAAAACCAGTTTCATAACTGGCCAGGCTTCGGTGTGAAAGTTCTGTTTTTCTCCTTGATGGAACGCCCCCCTCCCCCCCCCCCGCTTGGTTCAATCTATTTCCCTGTAAGCTAACCACCCTCCCCTCCCCCTTTCGATCACTGCTTGCAGAGGCAATAAAGTCATTGTTGCTTCACATTCCTGCATTCTTTATTAATTCATCACACAAATAGGGGGATAACTGCCAAGGTAGCCTGGGAGGGGTGGGGGAGGAGGGAAGGACAAGGCCACACTGCACTTTAAAACTTATTGAATGCCAGCCTTCTATTGCTTGGGCAATCCTCTGGGGTGGAGTGGCTGGAGGACCCCCCCACTGTGTTCTTGTGCATCTGGCTGAGGAGGATATGGAACTTGGGAAGGAGGGCAGTTGGTTACACAGGGGCTGTAGCGGTGGTCTATGCTCCTGCTGCCTTTCCTGCAGCTCAACCCTACACTGGAGCATATTAGTTTGATGCTCTAGGGGCCTGAGCATTGACTCCTGCCTTCTGTCAGCAAGCTGACACCACCTATCCTCTTCAGCCCGCCACCTCTCCTCGCATTCATATTGTGCTTTCCTGCACTCTGACATTGCCTCCACGCATTCTGCTGTGCTCTGTCAGTGTGGGAGGACAGCATGAGCTCAGAGAACATTTCATCCTGAGTGCATTTTTTTTGCCTTCTAATCTTCGCTAGCCTTTGGGAAGGAGAAACATATGCAGCTGGTGAAGGGAAAAAAAAAGGGAGAGTGCTAGTTAAAAAGACACATTTTATAGAACAATGGGTACACTCTTTCACGATAAACCTTGCTGTTAACATTACATAGCACATGTGCTTTCGTTACAAGGTCGCATTTTGATGGGTTCACCCCTCCCCCCACCGTGTGGCTAAGAGCGGGAAATATGCCTGTTCAACCACAGGCAAACAGCCCAGCAGGAATGGGCACCTCTGAATGTCCGCTTAATAAAACCACCCTTTTTCAAACAGGTGACCATGAATGATATCACTCTCCTGAGGATAACACAGAGATAAAGAACGGATGTTATTTGAATGCCAGCAAACACCGGGACCATATGCTGCAATACTTTGTTCTGCAATGATTCCCAACTACGTGCTGCTGGCCTCGTGTGGTAAAGTGTCCTACCATGGAGGACGGAATAAGGCTGCCCTCCCCAGAAACCTTTTGTAAAGGCTTTGGGAGTACATCCAGGAGAGCTTTATGGAGATGTCCTTGGAGGATTTCCGCTCCATCCCCAGACACGTTAACAGACTTTTCCAGTAGCTGTACTGGCCGCGAATGCCAGGGCAAATTAATCATTAAACACGCTTGCTTTTAAACCATGTCTAATATTTACAAAGGTACACTTACCAGAGGTCCCTTCTCCGCCTTCATGGTCCGGGAGCACACCTTGAGTGGGTTCTGGGGTTACTGGCTCCAGGTCCAGGGTGAGAAACAGATCCTAGCTGTTGGGGAAATTGGCTTCTCCACTTTCTTGCTGTGAGCTATCTTCAACCTCCTCCTCATCATCTTCCTCATCCCCAAAACCCGCTTCCGTGTTGCGTTCTACTCCATTGATGGAGTCAAAGCACAGGGTTGAGGTACTGGTGGCTGCACCCCCTAGAATGGCATGCAGCTCATCATAGAAGCGGCATGTTTGGGGCTGTGACCCGGAGCGGCCGTTTGCCTCTCTGTTTTTTTGGTAGGCGTGCCTGAGCTCCTTAATTTTCATGCGGCACTGCCACGAGTCCCTGTTATAGCCTCTGTCCTTCATGCCCTTGGAGATTTTTTAACTGTTTTGGCATTTCGTTTACTGGAACGGAGTTCAGCTAGCATGGATTCGTCTCCCCATACGGCAATGAGATCCCGTACCTCCCGTTCGGTCCATGCTAGAACGCTTTTGCAATTCTGGGACTCCATGGTCACCTCTGCTGATGAGTTCTGCATGGTCACCTGTGCTGATCAGCTCGCCACGCTGGCCAAACAGGAAATGAAATTCAAAAGTTTGCGTGCCTTTTCCTGTCTACCTGGCCAGTGCATCTGAGTTGAGAGCACTGTCCAGAGTGATCACAATGGAGCACTCTGGGATAGCTCCCGGAGGCCAATGCCATCAAATTGCGTCCACACTGCCCCAAATTTGACCCGGCAAGGCTGATTTCAGCGCTAATTCCCTCGTCGAAGGTGGAGTAAAGAAATCGATTTAAAGAGCCCTTTAAGTCGAAAAAAAGGGTTTCGTTGTATGGACGGGTCCAGGGTTAAATCAAGGTAACGCTGCTAAATTCGACCTAAAATCGTAGTGTAGACCAGGCTTTAGGGTTTGGCTGTAGATAATGGAGCATGTGATGTGTCCTGGATGGAAGCTGGAGGCATGTAGGTAATTATAGTGGGAGTGGCTGGCTCACTACAAAAGCAACTTTTCCTCTCCTGGAATTGACACCTCCTCATCAATTATTGGGAGTGGACTACATCAACAAGGGTTCTCCACTTGTGAGGTAACTCCCTTCTCTTCATGTGTCAGTATAATTATGCCTGCATCTGTAATTTTCACTCCATGCATCTGAAGAAGTGGGTTTTTTACCCACGAAAGCTTATGCCCAAATAAATCTGTTAGTCTTTATGGTGCCACCAGACTCCTTGTTGTTTTAATTTTATCCTTATCCTACATACAGTTTTACTTATGTTTGACTACAGATTTTTTTCTCCCACTGCTGTAAAAGTTTATGCCCTTTCTGATTAACTGAAAACTTTATCCCCAAATTCCTCTCTGGCTGGGGGAGAATTTCTATGGAAAGGAGCTTTTTTTGAGAGAAATAGATGTTCAAAATCAACACTGTTTCCAACTGTAGTGTATAGGATTAGGGTTGTGTCTCTTTTCAGGACCCAAATGGTAGTATTCACTGTGTACTAGGTTTAGAAGTTGCTGGAAACCAGTCAGAGCAGCAGGGTATCTGTAGTGAGGTCTGGCATGTATGTGTATATTCAGCAAACATGATTATTTGCCATCCAACTGCCTGTGTGGTTGGTTCATACTACTTTTGTTGTGTAAAGAGCAAAAGACACAACACCAGCTCTTGTGATTTTAATCACAACTCCTGTGATATATGGGGATTTCCTTAAAGCGCCAGCTCCTGTAGTCATTTGATGACGTGAGAATCCCAGGTTTCCCTTGAAGAAAAATGTCAATTTCCAGCTGTTGTAGTTGAGGAAAAAAGCTTGAAAACGTGACCCTCTGAAGGCTCAAGATATTTAAAAAAAAAACAACCAAACATGATGTTTCTTATTTTTTTAAAATCTCATTATTTTTCAGCCAAACTTGTTATTTTGGGGTATTGACTCCTGAACAGTTGGGGCTGTCAATACTGGATGGGGAAGAAGAAACTCAAGCAAACAGGATTAGGGGAAAAGCTAAAGGAAAGCCTTGGGTGGGAGACCGTTGATAAATGATCCCATGTCTTGTTTTAGGTCCAGTGAATGCTGTCTGACACCCTGGGCCCCAGCCCTGCAAACACTTACACACCTGAGTGACTTTACGCATATGAGCTGTCTCAGTGAGTGCAGTGGGGCTGTTCATGCACATAAAGTTAAACACGTGCGTAAGCGTCAGCAGGAACCGGGCCACAGCCCTTTCTAAAGTGATGTGAGCAAACACCATGTGGAGAAGAAGCAACCTCCTAGTAGCTGACTGAGCAAAAACAAATGTCACAGGGGTCCCAAGCTCCACCAACAACCCTTGGAAAACAGGGGGCCTGCGCTCTCCAGAATGGAACCTCTTCCCATTACTTCGGGCTCCAATCTCAGGCAGTGGAGATTCCATCCAGAAAAGACAATAGGCTGTTTGATAAAATAAGAAAATGGTATGAACTCCTTCCAGAAACGGCTCCAGAAAGACGCCTGCTTTGACTTCAGGCAGCTGGAATGTGAATCCAGACGGGATGAGAGCCTAGGCCTCCGGCCAAGTATCCTGTCTCCAACAGGGGCCAGCACCAGAGGCTGCAAAGAAAGGTGTAAGAGCCTTGCAATGATGGCCCATAGGGGAACTTCCCTCCTCACCCTGAAGCAGGAGGGTTAGATCCCTGTCCAAGCTCTTCTTTATTTTTTCACCTTGACTATCCCAACTCTGGACTTTCCTCTTGTCATATAAATGTCCAATTTTTTCTTGAATCCTGCTGAGCTCTTGGGCTCATTGATATCGTGTAACAATGAGTTCCACTGGCTAATTATGTGTTTGTTTCCTTTTCCCAGTTTTGAATTTGCTCCCTTTCAGTTTCATTGACTGTTCCTTTTTTCTTGTGTTGTAAGATGGGGAGAACAGATGTTCCTGGTCTATTTTCTCCATCCCATTCATTATTTTGTATACATTCACCATGCCCCCTCTAATGTATTTCCACTCTAAGATTTCTGACTTTTCAATCTCTCTGCATAGGAAAGATGTATATAAAATAAATGGTTTCAGAGTAGCAGCCGTGTTAGTCTGTATCCGCACAAAGAACAGGAGTACTTGTGGCACCTTAGAGACTAACACATTTGTTAGTCTCTAAGGTGCCACAAGTACTCCTGTTCTTTTTATAAAATAAATGTCCTGAATTGGTAGGTTAATAGGCCCTGTGATCACCCAACATGACAGCAGGTGGCACCGCACACCCAATTGAGTTGCCCGAGTGCTTTACCTAAGCCACACATAGATCCGCAATGGAGTACTAGCCAATTTCCCAAATCCCCAGCCTTCCACTTCTTCTGGGATATAAACTAAGAATTATACCATCTTGCACTGCTCAGGGATCTGTACAGTGCAAGGTCATTAATATAGTTTGCTCCCCCTTCGATATGGGGATGATATGCAACAAGTCTGTGATAACCAACCTGAGATTTACCCAAACACTTAACTTAAAGAGAAGCTGGTTAAGATAAAACATAAAACAAGTTTATTAACTACAGAAAGATAGATTTTAAGTGATTATAAGTGATAACCAGATCAAAGCAGGTTACCTAGGAAATTAAACAAAAATGCAAACTAAGCCCAATATAGTAGCTAGATAGGATCTGAATAAGCAATTTCTCACCCTGACTGATGATACCAGGAGTCACCCAAGTTTCCATGCATAGGCTAAGAATCCCTTTAGCCTGGGACCTGGACTTCCTCCCGTTCAGTCTTTTTTCCTCCAGTGTTTTAGGTGTTCTCCTATGTGGGGAGTGAGGCCACAAGATGATGTCACTCCCTATCTTTTCTAGTCTCTCCAAATGGCAGGAATCCTTTGTTCCAAGCTAAGTTCCCAGCCCAGTTTGTGGAAAAATACAGGCACCAAAATGGAGTTCAGTATCATGTGGTCTGGTCACATGGCTTTGCATGCTTTGCTGAGTCATAACAGCCATTATCCATATGATGGATGAAGCATTTCCAGGAAGGCTCACCAGGTGGGAGATAATCTTATCCTAAGACCAACTGTTTCCCTTAATGGTCCATTACCTTGAATAGGCCCTTCTCGGCCAGCTATCTAGACTGGAAACATCTTGCCTAGTGGGTGTCTCCCAGGTCTAACTGCATTTGAAATACAGATATATATTAAATATTCATAACCCCAAATAAAAAAAATGATATATGCATACAGAGAGAATAATCGTATTCAGCAAATCATAATCTTTCCAATGACACCTCATATGACACATTCTGTACAAGATGCATCATGTCATAATCATATCATAACCATACCACTATGATGAATATTAGGTGCAGTGTCACAAAACTTAGGCAGGGTTTATTAATGAAATGAAAATGAAGCAAGAGATATTTGCATAGTGCTAAGAATAATAAAGTCACAGACAGACAAAGACATGAACTTAGATATGATCTTATAAAACTTCGTTGCACTGAGTGTGGGAAAAAGTTCAGGTTTGTAAGACATCTCACCGTCCACCAAAGAAATCACACTGGGGAGAAACCCCACCGCTGTGCTGAGTGTGGGAAAAGATTCACCCAGTTATGAGGCCTCATCACTCCGCAGAGAATCTGCTCAGGAGAGCGACTCTGTCCCTGCACTGAGTGCTGAAAGCGCTTTAGTCACTCGTCAGCTCTTACTAGACATCAGAGAACCCACAGAGGAGAGCGCGACCTGATCCTCATGTTTGATGTGAGGAAGCTTCTGCCAACTCTCCCTTCACCCTTCTCCCCAAAGCCTGTACATAGGAGAGGAACCGTGTACCTGCCCTGAAATGCTCCCACCTCCTCATTGACCAGACACAAATGCAGGTGCTAAGTTTGGTAAGGTGACTTGTGTAGCCCTGGGGATAGGAGCATTAACCAACAAGCCACATAAACATCCCATTGTGGGTGTTACAGGCTGGTACCGGAGGAGAGGAGACGACTGGAGTCTGGGCTGCTGTGTACAAGGCCCTGTTTCTCCCAGGCTGTTCACTTGCTCTGTCTCCCACCCACCCCAGATCCCACAGATACAGTATATTTTTTATTTCTTCTGGTTTTTCTTCTTTACCCAATTTCTCCCAAATGCAAAGTGTATTTCTAAAAAGACCAAAAAGTATATTCCTGCTTCTGAGTAACCAAAAGGTTGTGAGGCTCCCTCTGTGCCCCTCACTGCACTGATCAAAGCAGACGGCTTTGTTATAACTGCTCTTTTCTCTCAATAACTTGACTGTGTCCCTGGAAGAGGAAGTGGAATGCTAATGCCACTAAGATTGAGATATTCCCAAGTCTCGGCCCTGACGTGTAGTGGCAGGACATGGGGGAAGTTCTGTCTGGGTCCTGTCATTCTGCTTCATGGCCTGATACTCATGTACAAAAGGTTTTATGTACAAAAGGTTCTAGTTTGGGGGATTTTATAGAGGACTGTAACCAGGGCGGGGCAAGCAGGGCAGTTGCCCTGGATGCAAAGCTGTGGGGGGCAACAAATGGGGCAGTATAGGAGGGACATGTAGGGTCACGTGCTCCCTGCCCAGATTTCTGCCTTCATTTTAGCACGACTGATTAGAAGCCGGTGGGAGCCATCCAGCCCTCTTGGGCCCATGGCTCTCCGCACTGTGGGAGCTGAGGCGCTGGCTGGCTGCCTGGCAGTCCTCCCTGCCCTGTGCCCCGAACTGGGCCACCTCTGCATGACCAGGTGCTCCCCAGGCAGAGTGTGTGGCACAGTTCTGAACTGCACTCTTGCCTTTCGCCCAACAAAACCTGGCTCCAGTCAGCGACGCCCTTAGAGCTGGCCCCTGCCTGCAAAGCCAGGCTGCCATGACTCCCTGGGGCGCTTGCTGGGGGGCATGCCACGGTTTGAAAATCTGTGCGCTAAATGGATTATAATCAAATTTACAGATAGGCAAAGAAAGAAAATTGCAGGCTGAGAACTTATTATAGTCAAAATCTAGTGATTTACTTTTGAATTAAGATGTTACAAATGGACTTGCAAATGAACAGTAAAAAAACCAGGCATGATTTGTTGACAAGGATATTTACTTTGTATATTTGACATGTGATATTGACAATTTGTGTATTAATAGTTATAAAAGCTTTAACTTTTTGAATCTCAAAGTCTACTATCAGTAAGGAATTGTCTGACTTCCCTCTTTCCCATAATTTCCCACAACTGAGAAAATTCAAGTCAATAAAAATATTTTAAAAATGCTTAAAACAAACATTAATATCCATTGAAATTATTTTTAAAAAGTGAATTCTGCCAGACCTACCTGTATGCTACAGTGAGTTGACCTAGTCTTCAGTGTTGCTGTGAGAGTTGTATAGCAGTAATAAACAGCTTGGTATATTTTACTTTTCAAGTTACTTGGAGAACTCTTCATCCATGCTTGAATATTTCCACTTCCTTTCCTTTTTTAATTCCAAAATGCCATCATAGACACACCAGCTCTCAGTTTGATCAAGTCTGAGGAAACATACACAATGATTTCCAGTGTTGTTATGTCATCCTAAAAACGTAGTACCTGTAATGCAGTGGCGGCTCCAGGCACCAGTGCTCCAAGCGCGTACCTAGGGAGGCAAGCCATGGGGGGCACCCTGCCAGTCCCTGCGAGTCCCGCGGATTTGGCGGCGGGCACGCCGAATCCGTGGGACCAGCAGACCTCCCACAGGCATACCGCCGAATCCACAGGACCAGGGACCTCCTGCAGGCACACCGCCGAAGACAGCCTGCCTGCCATGCTTGGGGCAGCAAAAAAGCTAGAGCCGTCCCTGCTGTAATGACAGCACCTTTGCATTAATAAGTGCTAATGTTGATACAAATAACATTGATGTCCCAATCAATATTTGAAACATTATTTTAAATATTGTCATTTTCAAGTTATATAGAAAAGAACTAAAGAGAAGGCAAATGAAATGTTTATCTGTGGTGGGTACCTTTATATGAACAGTCAGTGAACTTATTTGAACACAGTTCATTATTTTAATATAACACTCCAGATGCATTTTGTTTTCTTTCAACTTGTATCAAGCACAGAAATCTCTGATGGAAATAGCTGAAGGTCACATTTTAGAATTTTTCTATGGTTGGACTTCACCTCCACTGTAGTGAGAGGACATTTACTGAATTGATATATGTTGCAATTGTTCACTTTGACTCTAAAATTGCAAAATAAGCAAAAAAGTCGCTAGTTATTACAATAAAATATTTTAATTAATTAAGCAATTCTTACTTTCGTGGTTAGTGCCGATCACTGGTGACACCTATATTTACTCATTCCTATGTATTTGAATTATAAGACCCCTTTTGTACACAAGAGAATTTTCTTCATGAATTACTGCAGAGAATTCCTATATAATTTAGTGCTGAGTCTGCCTCTCCATAAAAAGTTTTCATGGTCTGTAGTCTTGATCTATCCAACTACTGCACCAAACATCCACATGGAGGGGGAACGTTAATAAAGGTGCATGTGCAGAAGGGTCAGAAAAGGGCTTCAGAGATTCATAGCTATTAAGACCAGAAGGAACCAGTCAATCATCTATATCACCTCTGTAACACAGGCCATGAAATGTCTATGAATTACTTCTGTATGGAGCCCAATAACTTGTGTTTGACTAAACCATCTTCCATAAAGGTGTCCAGACAGGATTTGAAGACATCAGAAGCTGGAGAACTTCCCTTGGAAGTTTCTCCCAATGGTTAAACACCCTCACGGTCGAAAATTTGTCCTTATTTCCAAATTGAATTGGTCTTTCTTCAGACATCAGGTCTTGGTGTCCCTTCATAAGAGGAGCATTTCAGGGAGGTGAAAGTGGGTTTTCAGACACTGACCGTGGACACAAAAGTTTATTAGCCAGGGACATGCAAGTCTACTTCATGTGGGAGCCCTTTCCATGACATGCCCCCTCCGCATACAGGGCTGTATTTATGTCCCAAGCCCAGGTCCAACTGCCATAACTGCCGCTTTGGAATGTCCCATTCTCCTCCCTCCCTGGTCAGGGCTGCTAATCCCCCTCGCCCTCTGAGGGGTCACTTAGAGGTGGAGAAGATTGGCCAACTGCCAGAACTGCCAGTTTGGAAGGTCCCACTGTCCTGGAGGGGTGGGATGGGGATTGTCCTTACTCAATCTCAAAATGTGTCATTTTGGTAAAAATCCCCCTTTGCTAAAGAGAAGAGGAAAAATGAAAAGGGTCTGATTGTTCAGAAATCCAAACCAACCAAAATTAAACAGGTGAAATTTCAGCCTTTGGCATCCTTCGACTGAAGTACTCAATACTTGTTTTGCCTCAGTCTTCACAGACAAGGTCAGCTCCCACACTGCTGTCCTGGGCAACACAGGATGGGGAGGAGGTGAGCAGCCCTCAGTGGTGAAAGAACAGGTTAAGGACTATTTAGAAAAGCTGGACATGCACAAGTCTATGGGTCCAGATCTAATGCATCCGAGGGTGCTGAGGTTGTTGGCTGATGTGAATGCAGAGCCATTGGCCATTATCTTTGAAAACTCATGGCGATCGGGGGAGGTCCTGGACATTTGGAAAAAGGCAAATATAGTGCCCATCTTTAAAAAAGGGAAGAAGAAGAACCCAGGGAACTACAGACCGGGTCAGCCTCACCTCAGTCCCTGGAAAAATCATGGATCAGGTCCTCAAGGAATCCATTTTGAAGCCCTTGGAGGAGAGGAAGGTGATCAGGAACAGTCAACATGGATTCACCAAAGGCAAGTCATGCCTGACCAACCTGATTGCCTTCTATGATGAGATAACTGGCTCTGCGGATATGGGGAAAGCAATGAACGTGATATAGCTTGACTTTAGCAAAGCTTTTGATACAGTCTCCCACAGTATTCTTGCCAGCAAGTTAAAAAAGTATGGATTGGATGAATGGACTATAAGGTGGATAGAAAACTAGCTAAATTGTCAGGCTCAACGGGTAGTGATCAACGGCTCAATGTCTAGTTGGCAACCGGTATCAAGCGGAGTGCCCTAGGGGTCTGTCCTGGGGCCAGTTTTGTTCAACATCTTTATTAATGATCTGGATGATGGGATGGATTGCACCCTCGGCAAGTTCGCGGATTACACTAAGCTGGGGGGAAAAGTAGATATGATGGAGGGTGGCGATAGGGTCCAGAGTGACCTAGACAAATTGGAGGATAGGGCCAAAAGAAATCTGATGAGGTTCAACAAGGACAAGTGCAGAGTCCTGTACTTAGGACAAAAGAATCCCATACACCACTACAGGCTGGGGACCGACTGGCTAAGCAGCAGTTCTGCAGAAAAGGACCTGGGGATTACAGTGGATGAGAAGCTGGATATGAGTCAGAAGTGTGCCTTTGTTGCCAAGAAGGCTAATGGCATATTGGGCTGCATTAGTAGGAACATTACCAGCAGATTGAGGGAAGTGATTATTCCCCTCTATTCAGCATTGCTGAGGCCACAACTGGAGTATTGCGTCCAGTTTTGGGCCCCCCACTACAGAAAGGGTGTGGACAAATTGGAGAGAGTCCAGCAAAAATGATCAGGGGGCTGGGGCACATGACTTATGAGGAGAGGCTGAGGGAACTGGGCTTGTTTAGTCTGCAGAAGAGAAGAGTGAGGGGGGGATTTGATAGCAGCCTTCAACTACCTGAAGGGAAGTTCCAAAGGGGATGAAGCTCGGCTGTTCTCAGTGGTGGCAGATGACAGAACAAGGAGCAATGGTCTCAAGTTGCAGGGGGAGAGATCTAGGCTGGATATTAGGAAATACTATTTCACTAGGAGGGCGGTGAAGCACTGGAATGGGTTACCTAGGGAGGTGGTGGAATCTCCATCCTTAGAGGTTTTTAAGGCCTAGCTTGACAAAGCCCTGGCTAGGATGATTTAGTTGGTGTTGGTCCTGCTTTGAGCAGGGGGTTGGACTAGATGACCTCCTGAGGTCTCTTTCCACCATAATCTTCTATAATTCTATCCCCCCTACCCATCCCCATCCTCGCAGTGAAATGGTTCATCATGTCAGCTGGGAACTTTTATCCCGAGTCTGGGCATAAGTTTCCAACTCCCTCCCTCCCCCTCAACAGGCGAGAATGGTCCTTCCCCAGCTCAGAATGGCAGTTGGTAATTAGGAGTGGGGGCAGGGTTCTACAGTTTGAAAGTAGAGTGTGAATTGCCCAGAGAAGGAGGGTCTGGGCCTCTATTGGCTCCATCCCACAATCCAAAACCTTCACTGCAGCATTAATCCCTGGGAGCAGCAGCTGCAGGGGGCAAGAGGGGAAAATAGGCTCAGAAGGATCAAACAGTGCCTGAATTTCTAAGGTTCCCAGTGAATGTTCCCTGAGGGGCCACAACGGGCTGCCCCGGCCTCAGCCCCTGAGAGGTCACTGCCCCCCTGCATCCTATGGGGCTAATCACACTTCACAGGGATTTATGAGATCACCCCCATTTCCTTTCCTGACCATTTTCACCATTTATGGCCAGGCAGCCCTACCCCATCTCGGTGGAGGGGCATCCCAGATGAAGCTCCAGGGGCAGAGGGGACCGTGACTCAGGATCAGGTTCCTAATAAATTATTCTGTCTGAGGAGTAAATAAAAAGGGCCATAATGATAAACTGACCCTGGAGCCCATGCTGATCACTCAGCAACTGTCACGTGCGCCCAGATACACACCAGGAGAATCTGTCTGCTTGGAAATTGCTAAAGCTGGTCCAGGGGAGGGATGGGGATGGCACTTAAGGGGTGGGAGGGGAGCAGGGGTTCAGGTGGTTTCCATTGTATTGCAAGAGAATTTCAGCTTTTATTACAAAAGGTAAGTTTCTAGCTCTCATCGTAGCAGAGAAAACCTTGAAAACTTAAAACCAGTGCACCCTAACAGCTCAGAAACCTAAAGCAAGAAAAAACCTCCAACTTTTATTATTTTAGAAAAATCTCATGAGTTTTAACCATTAGGGGCTGAAAAACTGTTTCCCTACATGTCCCCCTGAGGCAGTTCAGTCTCAGGGCTGGTCCACACTAATCCCCCACTTCGAACTAAGATACGCAACTTCAGCTACGTGAATAACGTAGCTGAAGTCGAAGTATCTTAGTTCGAACTTACCGCGGGTCCACATGCGGCAGGCAGGCTCCCCCGTTGACTCCGCGTACTCCTCTCGCGGAGCAGGAGTACCGGCATCGACGGCGAGCACTTCCGGGATCGATCCGGGATCGATTTATCGCGTCTAAACAAGACGCGATAAATCGATCCCAGAAGATCGATTGCTTACCGCCAGACCTGGAGGTAAGTATAGACGTACCCTAAGTACAGCTCAGAGTCACTAAAGGGAGAAAGGGACACAATAATTGCTATAAGCAATTAGAGTTTGATAGCGAGTCAAGATGTCAGATAACCAAACTCAACCGATTTATTGATTGGAAGTAAAATCAGTGTAATACAGAAAGGTCAGTACATACCCAATCTGGAGAACTGTCTTGCAGCGGTTTACATCTTCATTCTGTTCCAAACTATGAGTTCAGTTTTGCTCATATTTGGATTTTCCTCATTTAGGAGACAGAAAATTCCAGATTCCACAGACCTTACACACCTTTTCTTATCTCATTATGCACACAACAGTTTAGCTGGCAGTAGACCATAGCACACACAAGTAGCATTAGATCAAGGAAACATTTGCACTAACTGTACCTAGCACACAGTTCATATTTGGCAAACCTTAACGGAGTATACATCTTACGTCTGACATTCGGCATATACTAATGAACAAAGGTTAGACCAATTTAACAACTAGTAAATTTGCACAATAAATCTTAGCATAAGCACAAAGTATTCTGGGAGATTTTAACTAATTCAATGCTCTAACACCCCCATTTTTAGAGTGCGGATAATAATTTAAAACAGATTACAATGGAGCTGAACTGCAGCTGGCATAACCATCTCCAAAAAGAAAGGCAAGATGGCTGCTTCTCCCCAACATCATCTCCCAAGAGTGACTGGAACATGGCAAAGTCATCACTGCACGGAAGATTGCAGGTCTTCACCTACACACATGGCAGCAGCTATTTCAGACTCATAATTCTATTGTATTATTTTATGCCCTCCAGGAATGATGACACAACAGTGAGATAAAGTTGCATCTCATCATCACCCTCCAAAAGAGAGGCACGGCCACGGATTTCCCCAGTTGGACGAACGAGGAGACACTGGCCCTGTGCTGCTGCTCAGTTTCATCTGTGAACGTTGCTGGGACTAGTTTCTTTCCCTCTCTATTTAAGACTCCCTCTCCTCAAAGAGTGCTCTCTGGGCTGTCTGTTTTCACGCAGGATTCCATCTCTGTCCCTGCCCTATGACCCCTGGCTGTTTCACACCCATGTCACACTCTGGGCTGGGACTGCAACTCCACTAGTTGTTTATTGAAAACACCTACAACTAGCAGCAAACAAGTCCCAGCCTGGAAAGTACAGCAAAGGTGCTCAGAGATAATTTCCCTCACTCCTTGGCATTACGTGTCAGGGTTGAGATCCAGGTACATCTCAGTGTTACTGGACTTAAAGTGCCACTTCCTCTTCCAGGGACATAAACTCAAATTATTCAGAAAACAAACCATTATAACAGGAAGCAGCTCTCTGAAACCTCTACTATATCAATCCCTCATCCCTGCCCTTGCCTTTTTTTCTGGCGTATGGCTTCTGATGGCACAAACAATGAATTAGATGTTGGGTAAGTGATGTAGTCACGCTATCATGGCAGCAGCATCTGGAGACATCAAGGGCATGCATCTACCATCAAGATGATAAAGGTGGCAGTCCATAACCAAATAGAATACTATTTGTTCTTGAGTGCCACAGGAACAGGATGGGGAACTGAAGAAGCCCCAGTGGGTAAAGATGTAAGTTAAACCACCTGCCACCACAATGTATCCTGTTGTAATGAAGAAGGATCTTTCATTTCATATGGCTATTCTGAGGAGCATGTGAGAGCTGATTCAGAGAGACTAGGGCAGTGGTTCTCAACATTTCCAGAATACTGAACCCCTTTCAGTAGTCAGATTTGTCTTGCATACCCCAAGTTTCACCTCACTTAAAAAATACTTGCTTACAAAACCAGACATAAAAATACAAAAAAGTGTCAGAGCACATTATTACTGAAAAATTGCTGACGTTCTCATTCTTACCATATAATTATCAAATAAATAAAATGGAATATAAATACTGTACTTACATGTCAGTGTATAGTATATAGAGCAATATAAACAGGTCATTGTCTGTATGAAATTTTAGTTTGTAACTTTCCTAGTGCTTTTTATGTAGCCTGCTGTAAAACTAGGCAAATATCTAGATGAGATGTACCCCCTGGAAGGCCTCTGCCTACCCTCAGGGATACACGTACCCCTGGTTGAGAACCACTGGACTAGGGGATGCAAATCTGACTTGTCTATCCATCAAGAAGTGCATCATCAAAATAAAATATTATCCCACACCACCTATTGCCGCTGTTTCTAAGAAATGTTGTGTCTGATGTACTGTCTGACAGGTTCAACTATTTCAGAAAAGTGGTGTCTTGACTTTAGCCATATTATCATTGGTGTGACCCAGGAAGTCCAGTCTCCAACCTTCCGGTCCTAGCTGGTATTGCTTGCCTGGCGATTAGGTGTGAAGACAGGGCCCTGGCTGCATTATGCATACAGCTTGCATCATAATTTTATCTCAAAGCCAAATCAAAATGCCCTTCCTTTTGATTCAGTACATGCGGGGGATGTCACAACCTTTCATTAACGCAGGAGAAGAAAGCTCCTTTTCAGTCTGTGCCAGAATCTTTGTCCATTTTTCCATTTTCCAAGGGGAAAAGAAAGAGGAAATAAAACAAATTCCATTAGCGGCGCCCAAGAGGATGGGAGCCACAGTGAGTGAATGGCCTGGGCCTCTAAAGCACAGTCCCGACTCCAGTCATCCCTGGCCCAGCTGCAACCCACAAGGATTGTTTTGGTGCCTCTAGGGTGAAATTCTCCCATCTCCAGGGCCACACAAATTATTTTAACAAACCCTGCACTGAACCTAATGCCTGGTTAGTGAGGAGGTGGGAGCAGTTCAGAGTGGGAGCAGGTTCCCTCTTTTACAGGCTTTGGGAAAAGAGTGAAATGAGAGATTGAAGAGGTTTCTCCAATCAAACACAAGAGTCAGGAGTCTCTATCCTATGTGGGTGCTCCGGTGTTTAGTGAGAGATGATGAGCGAGCAAAGCGCTTCCCACACTGAGCGCAGGAATATGGTCGCTCTCCTGAGTGGGTGCTCCGGTGTTTAGTGAGAGATGATGAGCGAGCAAAGCGCTTCCCACACCGAGCGCAGGAGTATGGCTTCTTTTCCAAATGGATTTTCTGATGTTTGGTAAGAGACGATGAGTGAGCAAAGACCTTCCCGCACTGAGTGCAGGGATAGGGTCGCTCTCCTGAATGGATTCTCTGGTGATTGATAAGGCCTGACGATTGGGTGAATCTTTTCCCACACTCAGTACAGTAATAGGGTCTCTCCCCAGTATGGATTCTTTGGTGGACTCTGAGTTGTACTAGACGGACAAACTTTTTCCCGCATTCACCACAGTGATGGAGTCTTTCCCCAGTGTGGATCCTCTGGTGCAGAGTGAGACTTTCTGGATGACCGAATATTCTCCCACACTCAGCGCATCGATGCGGTCCCCCAGTACGATGGATTCCTTGGTGTCTCCTGAGACTTTGAAGGAGACTGAATTTTTTCCCACACTCACCACAGCAATGGGGTTGCTCCCCAGTGTGGATCCTCTGATGTCTAATGAGATGTTCTCGTAGGCAGAATTGTTTCCCACACTCATGGCACAGGAAGGGTCTCTCTCCGCTGTGGATTTTCTGGTGTCTAGTAAGACTTGATGTAAGTTTGAAGCCTTTCCCACATTGGCTACAGCGATGGGGTCTCTTTTCTGAGTGGATTCTCTGGTGATTACGAAATGTTGATGAATCCATAAATCTCTTTCCACACTCAGCGCAGGCATAGGGTCTCTCTCCTGAGTGGATTCTCTTGTGGATGGTAAGAGCTGTTATTTGGAAGAATCTTTTTCCGCACTCAGCACAGCGATAGGGTCTCTCTCCCGTATGTATTCTCTGGTGGGCAGTGAGCAGTGATAACTGGCTGAATATCTTCCCACACTCAGAACAGGGATGGGCTCTCTCCTTTCTGTGGGTTTTCCCATGTGCTTTGAATGCTTTCTTTCTCCTGAAGCTCTCCCCACATTCGCTACATTGATACAGTTTCTGTCTTCTATGAACTGTCCAGTGGTGGCTTATCAGGTCTCTCTGCACCTTGAATTCTTCCCTGCACACACGGCAGGTATATAGGCTCTTTCTGGGCTTAGATTGTCCCTTTTCAGGCGGCTTTAGATGTGACCTGGATCTCCTCTGATGACTTCTTGGGGTTGCTGGCTCCTTCCTGGTCAGATTCTTCCTCTGCCTTTGTGGCTTGCACTGCCTCTTGTGGTGTCTTCCCCACTCAGTTTTCTGGGAATGGTTCTCCCCTGATGTCCTTGGGAAAGGCCTGAGTGGCTCCAGGTTGCCAGACCCTTCCTCAGGAGTCTGCCCCATAGCTCTGCTCAGGTTCCTCGCCCCTGCTTGGTGGGGAAGAGAATCCAGATGTTATTTCTTGTGCTGCTCACAAAGGGAAAACACTAACATTCCCAGCAGGGGGATGTGCCTGAGTCAGCCCCATGTCCCTCCCCTCAGAGCAGAGCTGGCCCTCGCCCCTTAGTGCAAGAGGCCAAACTCCCAGGGGCCCCAGTGCTGGGGAACGAGGAGAAGGTCAACGTCCCATAGGCCCTGATAATAGTCCCCCAAGTCAATGAACATGAGAACCAGCTCCCACGATTCTCTCCCTACTCTGAGGCCCATCTCACTGGGGAGAACAGCATCACCACACACCAGCACTGACACCCCTCTCCCGAGGGACACACACAGAATACTCACACTGTGATGGATCCCAACGGCTCCATGTTCTATGGAAAATGCGGGAGGGGGAGAGACTGAGGGAATCTGCATAAGGGGAGAGATGGAGTTTCTAGGGGGATATCAGGGTGAGGAGCTGTAGCACTTCTCATGCTTGGGCTTCAATCCCTATTGTAATGCTCTGTGAGGGGAGAGTTTGCAGCTGATGGATGATTCCTGAAATGAGCTCTCCGGCTCCCACTGGTGGACAGGGCAGAGCTGGTTCCCTACCTGCTCCAGGGGAAGAGCTTTGTGTGAGGAAGAAGCCCAAGGAGCTTTCAATTGCTGGCCAGTCCCAGGTCTCTTCTGCATCTGGAAAATCTGCACCAAGACAAAAGGTCTTTGGTTGACAACGCATGGACCGAATGAGTATCACTGAGAGAAGCCCTTTCCTCAACATCATAAATGATGCATAAAATGGGGGCTTGATTTTCAATTTCTATTGTGGTAGCACAACTGAGTTTATGGTTGCACAGCACCAGGTGCTGCACAAAACCACAGAGATAGTCCTGATGTTGAGCTTATCCACTAAATACACAAAGGGTGGGAGACAACCTAAGCCAAAGAAGTAACTTGCTGTTTTAATAACTGGGCCCACAAATTTACCCTAATTGGCAGTATAATTACAAAAACTGTGAGAAAGTTTATAAGTGTTACAATATCCTACAACAATAAATGTCGATGGGAAAAGGTGCAAAATATAAACAAGACGACGGAATTAGTCCAAATAAAAAAGGCCTATAATGCAATTCAAGAACAGTGTTAAAATGATGGCTGTAAACAAGAGAAATGCGGAACTGGACATTAACGAACCAAATTGAATAAGTTATAATTTAGGCCTAACTGGAGGAAAACCCAGTGAGGGGCTGGGCTATTTTGCCTATTACTTCCTTTTGGGGTTTTTCAAAAGAAAACACTTTTGGGGGGAAGTAAAAGAGCCGGACTGAATGCAACCCTTACTGACTGAAAAAACAGCAACAGCAGGTGTGTGCCAACAACTGCTGCAGCGAGCGATACCATGATGTTGCCACCCTGAACCTCTTTTGGGACCTCAGATCATCTTCATCCTTATCCTAAGAGATCTCCTAACAAGACTGGACCAGAGAGAGGGAGCCGGAGGAGATTACCACTGTTTCCAGTTCTGGCTAACTCCCTAAAATCACCTGGAATGTGAGACGTTGTCCCCTTCTCTCCTCCCCCTGCCAAGCACCATGAGTTCTTTTCCTTCCCCAACTTATTTCTTCTCTTTCCTATTCTTCTCCCTTTGCTTTATATTAAATAAGAGTCTGGCTTAGGTGGCCAAAACTGCCATAGTTTGCAACATTGCTATAAGCCTGTGATCAAAGAAGGAGCCAAAAGCACTGCCCAGAACAGCCTAACGCTGGTACACATTTGCTAGATAGGTCTGATCAGACCATGTGCCATGCCTGTGTTTCTCCGTTGCAAGGCTGCAAGTAAGAGTCAGCCAGAGACGGAAGCTGCATCTTCTACCTTCGCTGTTCTTTTCTCTTCCCTCTTGTGTGCGTTTGTCTTGTTTTGTCTTCTAAAAAACAGCATCAGATTTTAACGTCAACAACAGCTCCAGCCCATTTCAACTAACTGCTTCTCTTTTCCCCAGAAGGACAGTTATTACCATCTTTAATACCATCTAAAAGACTTTCAAACAGAGGCTTTTTGTCTAAAGACTCTCTTCAGCTAAAGGGCAAGGAAACAAGGGATGTTGTTAAAATAAAAGTCACACTTAATAGTTGACATTTCAGATGTCTTAACTCTTTTCCTTCTTTTTCTATATCTTTAATAAAAGGTTAGAAAGAATATGGCATGGTGTTTGCATGGTACTAAGCAGGCTACAGTCTCTGAATTCCAAACCCCCAACCTTATTTAACACTCTTTAATATTGGGGCATGACAGTGTCATGTTAATGCCTTTGTCTCTCTGGGCCCATGTAGTCTATATGAATTAATACAATATTGTCCAAGCTCAACCAGCATCGCAGTGGCAGAATGAGGAATAGAGTCCAGGTCCCCTCACTCTCACAACATGATGTTGCCTCCCAAGTAGTCCTGGGGAGTAATAAGGAAATCCCTTATTAACGTCAGCTGAGAGCCCTCAAAAGCGATGGGACAATGTTGGGTCCCTACAAAACTGGGCCTGAACTGGGAAGGGAGATTCCCAAGTGCTGCTCGGTCAATGATTCAGACAGCTAGGGAGGGGGTACAAACATTCTGGTGGATGGGATTAGAATTCAAAATGACCTTTACAATGTGGAGAACTGGTCCGAAATCAACAAGATGAAATTCAAGAAACACAAGTACAAAGTAGTTCGCTTAGGAAGGAAAAATCAGATGCACAACTAGAAAATGGGGAATAATTGGCGTGGCAGCAGTACAGCAGAAAAGAATGTGGTGGTTACGGTGGATCATGAATTGAATGAGAGCCGACAATGTGATACTGTTGCAAAAAAGCTGAACAACATTGGACTAAAAGACTAACATTCTGGGATGTATTGTCACTTTGGCCACAATGTATCAGGATTTCAGCCGTCTTCAAGCTACTCATTCTTTCCCTGCACATCACTTTAACTTCTTCCTCACCTGGGCGGGTGCCTCTCAGGATGTCTCCATCTTCTGTGGGACCCTGGGCACACAGCTCTTCCCCTCGCTCTATGCTGGAGATCACCACTGGCTTGGGGGTCTGGATTCCTGCTTAGAGAAAAGCATCACCCCTAAGAACTTCTAGCAACAGATCTGCTGCACTTTGCACAGCTCCATATGCAGTGTTTGTGCCAATTAGGCGATGAACTAATCTATGTATTTGAATTTTTTCCCCATGGAAACATGAACTGCAGCTTATGGTCAGCACTCCCGGCGCCTGGCAGTGGCAGGATATTGAATTGCAAACAACCTGGCACCTGTGGGAAGGGGAGCTGGAGAGGACTGCGGTGTCTGAGGGGATTGGGGGGAACAGATGTGGCACATGGTGTATATTTTCCCTTGACCTAGGAGAGTTACTCTACTATGGCCCAGCATCCCCCTCCCTCCTGTGGATATATTTAAATAGGAATTAAACAGCTGTAGCTGGCCTGGGTCAGATGACTTGGGCTTGAGAGACTTGGGCTGTGGGACTGTAAAATTGCTGAGTGGCTATTGGGGGGGGAGGGTCCGAGTGCCCAGGCTCCAGCCCGAGCCTGAACATCTGCACTGCAATTTTTAGCTCTGCAGCCTGAGCCCCACGTCCTGACTCAACTGATCCAGGCCAGCCATGGCCCTGCCGTGGGTCGTTTATTCCAGCATAGATGAACCCACAGTCTGTCTCTCTCCTTAACTGTGGTGTTGGCTGGCCTTTCACCCTGTAGGCCTGCAGAACACACAGCCCTTTTCTGCTCATGTGCTCTGTCTGGAGAACTACAAGAGACAGAATTCTCTTGCCTTAAACTGTGGAGCAGTAGTGACTATGGGTGGAAGGATCTCCTCTTGAAGATATGAAGTGTAGTTGTAGATGTATCAGTCCCAGGATATTAGAGACCAGGTGAGTGAGGTAATATCTTTTACTGGACCAACTTCTGTTGGTGAGAGAGAGAAGCTTTCCTTTCCCAGACCTGAAGAAGAGCTCTGTGTGGCTCAAAAGCTTGTCTGTCTCACCAACAGAAGTTGGACCAATGAAAGATATTACCTCACCCACCTGGTCTCCCCATGAACTGGTTGCTCTGCTCAATTAAACATGTCTCTATCGATCCAGACCTATGCACCCCTCCTTCCAACCCCACAGACACCTCTCCACCCAACCACTCAGACCAATGCGTCATCTCAGTTACTGTGTCTCTGTGCAGCACCCAATGCACTGGGGCCCTGATCTCACACACACAGCTCCTCACCTAACGAGACCAGAGTCTGGTAATTTTCCCACATGACATGTCTGTAAAGTTGCCTTTGCTCCTCGCCCAGCAGCGCCCACTCCGCTGGGGAGAAATACATGGCCACATCCTCAAACGTCACCGACATCTGAAAGGACAAACAACCCAACTCAGCATGGCAAAGTTTACACACCGATAGAGGAATAGCTGTTGCAGGTGATGTGGATGTACAAGTGGTTCCCGCCCAGGGAGGCTTGAAAGTTCGTACCATTATTATGGGTTCAGGTTTGTCACTGTGTGAAATAAGTAATGGACAGCGTTTTCCTGTGACTTTTTTTCTGTCTGTGACACCCCCCACAGTCGTGGCTCTGGCAGCTGGACCCGGCCCCCTGCTGTGGGTGTTGTATACTGGCACGAAGAGTTGCACCTCCTCCTGACCCTCTGTCATGATGGGACAGGCAGGCCAAACTTCAGTGAGTGTCGCAGCAACCTGGAGCTCCAGGTCACAGCCCCACTTACATTTAGCCTGCACACCTGACCCTCTGCCACCATGCTGGAGGGCTGGGCAGACCAAACCTGGGCAGCTCTGCAACCTCACATGCCATGAGGCAATGCCCAGAACAGGGCCCCAGGCCCAGCTCCTCAAGACCCTGCTGGAGCCACTGCTGCGGGGTGAGAGTGGGGATCTGGACTCAGCCGTACAAAATACACGAGCTGCTGGAGCTGCACTGTGGGGTGAACACATGGTAGATTCACTCTCCAGTCGCTCCCTTCCTGGGCTTGCCCTCTGTACTGGGCAGGAATTAGGGTTACACTGTTGTAGCCTTGTCGGTCCCAGGATATTAGAGAGACAAGGGGGTGGGGGTAAAATCTCTTACTGGACCATCTTCTGTTGGTGAAAGAGAGAAGTGCCTGAGCTACGCAGAGCAGGGACCTAGAGCCAGGCTCCAGCCTGAGTACAAATGTCTGCACCGCAATTAAACAGCCCATGAGCCCCTGGGCCCCATGAACCCGAGTCAGCTGGCACCTGCCAGCCACAGGCTTTTAGTTGCTGCCTAGGCAGACCCTGGGCGCCCCAGCCAGAGAGCTGTGGCTCAAGCAGTAGCAGCCCAGGCTTTCAGCTCCGGAGGGCTCTGGTTGAATCCCCAACACGCTGCCCGATGGGGCAGTCGGACAAGGAACCTCCCTCCCCCGCGGTCCCCAGGGACTCCGTTCAGCCTCCCCCAGCGCCTCCCATTGCCAGTGTGTGCAGCGGCCCCCGCCTGGCCCCGACCCCGCTCTCCCGAGCAGGCTGCTCACAGCCCCAGCAGCACAGGCCAGAGGACCTGTCAGCCAGGACCTGCCCCCCCAGCCCCGCCTCCAGCCCCGGCCGGTGCCTGCTCTGCGGGAAGGGGGAAGAACCCGGCAGCCCCCGGAGCACCGCCCCGGGGAAGGGGCCCGCCCGCCCCCAGGAGCGAGCAGGAGGGTCGGTCGGGCTGTCGCGGGCTGGGGCGCGGACCCTGCCGGGCTCCGACCGCTGCACAAACCGGCCCCCGGGGGGGTCTCTCCGGTCCCAGCAGCTCCCTCCCCAGGCGGCGATTTCCCTCCCCGGGCCCCGCTCACCGCGCCGGGCGCTGGGGCTGCAGCCTGCAGAGGGGGCTCGCTCCGCACGCGCAGCTCGGGCCGGGCTCGGCCCCTGCCCCCCCCCGCAGCAATTACTGGGCGTGTCTAGGCTGTGGAGGACTCGGAGCTCTGTGGCTTTAACCCTTAAGCAGCTCGGGCGGGGAAGCGAGTTGCAGAGGGAGCCACTAGGGGAGACGAGGTGAAGTCGGTTCCCTGTTTGTTGGTGGCTCCCGGTCCCTCCCCTCCCTGCTGTAAGGGCGGGTATTGGAACTATGTTATAGGGGGGGCTGGACACCCTGTGTAGGATGGAAACCACTTCAAACCAGGGGTGCTACCGCTCCTGCCCCCCCAGCGCCCTGAGTTCCAGCCCCCCCGTTCACAGACCATTTCTTAGTAATTTATCAGGGTGAGAGACGCCTTTTCAAACATTTCAGCAGAATCAATATGGATTGAGATTCATAACAGTGTCTATTAGTAAATTAATACATTATTTAATAATTATTCATATCTGGAACTGGGATGTGAATCAGTAGCGTAGCTAGTGGGGTTCAGGGGAAGCGGGCGCTTCCCCTGACCCCACATTCCCCAAAAGTGGCGCTCCGGCCGGCTGGCAGAACGGGGCTGCGGGCTGGCCGGCTCCCGGCGCTCTGGACGGCCAGTGGAATGGGGCCACGGGGTGGCCGGCTCCCAGCGCTCCCGCCAGGACTCCAGCCCTGAGAGCATTGCCGGAGGTCTCGGTGCCCCGGACAGCGCTCTAGATGGGGAAGTGAGGCGGCCCTGTGCATGCGCCGCTCCATCTTTCGGCAGCATTTCGGTGCATGCACAGGGCCGCCAAAATGCCACCGAAGGACTAGCACCTTTTTTCGCCACCGCTCCTCCTCGGCTGCAACCCTGGCCACGCCACTGATGTGAATGGCTGTAAGTAAGAAAATACTTTTTGGGATATTCTAAGTGCCATTAAGGTGAGAGAAGATAATTCCCAGAGGTGAAATTCCATGTCTGGGCTACACTCTGCTAAATATCATACCCAAGTTTCTATTCTGTATCTGATTTGACAGTAGCGATACTACATACATGAAAAAAAAAATCAACCAAAAGCAATGGTCAACCAAATTGTTGCAGATCCAGATTTAATGTTTTTACATAGTTTATATGGACAACAGTTACAATTTAAGAAGTCTGGAGGACTAACCCTGCTTCCTTCTTAGACAAATTAAGAACAGGCAAAATGGCTACATTTATCAGAACTTATTTCATAGTTGTATAAATATCTAAAATGTTATCATTAGTGTCACGTCTTTTCCATGGTGCACAACAAAAATTATATGAAGAAACTATCAGATACAATTGGCCCCCCAAAATATGTTTATTATTTATATACAAACATACAAGACCTAACTTAGTGCACACTGTGGTCAGACTGATTTCAGATATCTTCTAAAACATCGACGACAGTAAGTACCATCAGAGGGCTCACAAACAACTTAAAGGGATAATTCAACCCTATTCCCACACCCACTACAATTAGTTAAATCAGTCTTTAATGTTGCTGGGACAGTTGCACAGTAGTAGTGTGGTTTGGTATCCATTACTTTTCAAGTTACTTGGAGAACTCTTCATCTGTGCTATAATATCTCCAATTCCATTCCTTTTAAATTCCAGAATTCCATCACAGAAATGCCAACTCTCGGTTTGATCAAGTTTTTAGGAAACGTGCAAAATGCTTCCCAGTGTTGTGTCATCCTAACAGTTTTGTGCCTGTAATGACAGCACCTTTGCTTTAATAAGTGCTAATGTTTATTCAAGTCACGTTGATGTTCTTTACTGAACTAATCAATATTTGGAACACTACTTTTAATATTAATCTTATATCCAAGTTACATTGAAAAGAGCTAAAGAGAGGGCAGACGAAGTATTTATCTGGCCTAGGAACATTTCTTTCTTTGAACAGCCATAGAATGTATCTGAAAAGATGCAGTGCTGTACAGTACTTTAATATAACACCCCAAATGCATTTTGTTTTCTCTCAACTTACATGCACAGAAATTGCTGGTGGAAACAGCTGAAGGTCACATTTTAGAATTTTTCTGTGATTGGACTTAATCTCCAGTGTAATGATTAAAATGCATGGTTCACCATTAATGAGATGACACTTACTCAATTGACGTATGTTGCACTTGTTCACTTTGACTCTGAAATTGTAAAATAAGCAAAAAAGCTGCTAGTTATTATACTACAGATATTTTAACTAATGAATTTGTGCTTTTGTTGTTCGTGCTGAACACTAGTGACACCTGTGTTTACTCATTCCAAGGGGTTTTATTATAAGATGCAGTTTTGTGCAGAAGGGAATTTTCTTCACCAATTACGGCACAGAATTCCTGCATAATTTGATGCTGTGTCTGTCTCTCCATAAAATGTTCTCCTGGTCTGTAATCTTGACACAACCAACTACTGCACCAAACATCTACATGGAGAGGGAACGTTGGTAAAGGTGCAGAAAGGTCAGGAAATGGCTTCAGAAATTCATAGATATTAAGGCCAGAAGAGACCAGTCAATCATCTATATCATCTGCATAACACAGGCCATGATATTGCAATGTATTACCCCAATATGCAGCCCAACAACTTGTGTTTGGCTAAAGCATCTTCCATAAAGGTGACCCGACAGGTTTTGAAGACATCGGGAGCTGGAGAATCCATCACTTCCCTTGGGAGTTTGTCCCAGTGGTGGATCACCCTCACTGTAGAAAATTTGTTCTTATTTTCAGTTTGAAGTAGTCTTTCTTCCACTTCCAGCCATCAGTTCTTTTTCTGCCTTTGTAGGAGGAATATTTCAAGGGGGGGAGAAAGTAGGTTTTCAGGTACTGACCCTGGATACAAATGTTTATTAGTGAAGCTACTTTATGTGGGAGCCATTTCCCCCCCACCCCTCCTCCGCATACAGGGCTGTATTTATTTCCCAACTCCACGTCCAACTGCCATAACTGACAATACAGGGTTACTGTTACCCCAAAAAATGGCTTTTGGGGCACTTCTTTATAAGCCGCCTATTCCCCCCTTAGTCTGTTATTAGTGAGGTAAAAGTTCCTGGGGTTGTTAAGGAAACACTAAAGCTCACGGATATAATCTTCTGATAATGTAATTGGCATAGGCAGTATTCTTTTCAAAACAAAGTATCTGATTAATATAACTAATATTGATTAATATAAATAATCCCCAATAAAGTGCATCCTAAAACTCCTAATTAAGGCAGAAAAATCCTCGAGGCACAAATCCCATATTGCAAATTAAAGAGCACTTAAACTACAATCGCATATAGTTCAAATGATTCTAAGCAAAGCAATTCATTGCATGTAGCCAGTTTGCAACAAATCACTGACAACAGATCTTAAATTACTTTAAAATTTATATATGTATACACTGGTGCTGCACCGAGGGCCACGTGCTGCCCCTGGCCGACTGTCCGAGCTCCGGGGACGGGGACGACCAAAGCACACAGCCGCGTGGCTGCGCTGCCCAGCCCACTCCCAGAGCCTGGGGCCAGCCGGAGCACGCTGTGGCTGCACTGCCCGGCCCCCTGTCTGAGCTCTGGGGGTGGGACCGGCAAGAGCACACAGCTGCGTGGGCGCACAGCCTGGCCCAGCGCAGAGCTCAGGGGTCGGACTTGGGATACCTCCCCAGCCCCGGGTATGGTAGGATGGGGCCGGGGCGGGGGAAGGGCAGGATGGGGAAAGCGTGGGGGTCCTGGGCTAGGAATGGGGCTGGGAGGAGTCACGGGGGGAGATCCTGGTCCCCAGGCTAGGGGTGAGGCCGGGAGGGGTCACGTGGGGAGGTCACGTGGCACCCTTAGGGTGGTGCCCCTTTAGCCTCCCTCCCCACTAGCTGCTGCTATAAGTATACTTAAAAACACACACACACTTAAAGCATACACATACTAACCCTATATACAGCCCTATACATTAAACCATCATTAAAAGAATATTAAGCTTACGCTATAAATCTGTTGCTGTTTTCTTTTAAAAGTCAAATCACTGCTATGGCTGCTGTTCAATTCCTGCTCAGTCAGCTCTGCCCTGCTCCAGCTTTCTTTTCTATCTCTGCCGCAGTTCTTCTTTGGCTTCTCTCGCTGGCTTCCCGGCTCTTCCTGCACGCCGCTCTCCTTTTCAGACCTAGCCTCCGGACTTCGAAACTATTGCTGGCAACTGGCCTTTATGGTTATGCTACATAGTACCTCTGTATCTTCCTATTTTTAGAAACAGTTCCCTCACTTGCACATGCTCAGTCTTGACCACTACCCCAGAATTCGGATTGACAGCTCTGACCTTTAAAACAAGGTATGACCAGGACGAGTGGCTGCTGACCAACCAGCTGCTTAACTGACTGGTCTGTCTGTTACCCCCTACTGCACATGCTCCATAGCTGCCGATCGCGCACATGCTCCCTGTTGTCCTTTTACTCCCCCCGCCCCCCCCCCCAGCTGTGATTCTGCACAGACACATCCACACACACTTGGCTCTTTGCCAGCAGCCAGGGCAACTTTTTTTTCTGAAGAAATCCAAAGTTCTTATTGAGCCTGCTCAGGGCCCACAGCAGCCGTCGCAGGGAGCAGTGACTTCTCCTTATTCAGAATGGAGATCAGAGCTACAACGCAGAGACTGGAGAATTGTCTCTAGTCACACACACACACACACACACACCACTGTAAGCCAGGAGAATTTCAGCTCTCATGACAAAAGTTTCTAACCCTCATGGTAGCAGAGAAAACCTTGAAAACATGAAACCAGTGTACCCTAACCACTCAGAAACCTAAAGCAAGTAAAAACCTCCAACTTTCATTTTTTTTAGAACTGTCTCATGAGTTTTAACTATTTGGGGCTGGCAAACTGTTTAGCTAACATGTACTCCTCAGGCAGGTTAGTCATAGTACAGCTCAGGTTCACCAGCAGGAGAGAGAGGCACAATAACTCCTATTTGCTTTAAAGTTTCATAGTGAGTCGAAATGTCAGATAACCAGACTCAACAGATTTATTGATTGGAAGTGATTTGAGTTTGAAATCCCTGGTCTAGATGGAAACCTTAAGCTGTTCCTTTGTTAAAATGCAGATTTCTCACTCACAACCTTTCCCCTACCCAAACAGCAGCCACTTAGCCAAATATCAGCAAAATCTAATGGACTATCACCTGGTTGAGGGGTCAGTCTGCCTTTTTGTCTCTGAGGAACTGGTCTGTGGGTTTTCTCCAGAACTGTGACATGTCTAAGTAACATCATACAGTAGAATCATATAACTTTGCATAGAATGTTGCCTCCCATATTTTCACAAGATAATAATGTTCAGCACATTAGGAGTTTTCAAATGATACTTCAAAAGGCTTTGTACAAAATTGATCATTATCCTGAGAAGGGGTGAACATAGAGGTACAGACTGTCACAGTAATACAGAAAAGTAAGTATGTACCCACTCTGGAGAAATGTTTTGCAGCAGATATCTCTTCAGTCTGTTCTAAACTATGAGCTCAGTTTTGCTCATATTTGTATTCTTCTGATTTAGAAGACAGAAAATTCCAGACTCCACAGACCTTACACACCTTTTCTTATCTAATTATGCACACAACAGTTTAGCTGGCAGTAGACCATAGCACACAAGTAGCATAAAACCATGCAAATATTTGCCCCAACTGTACCTAGCACACAGTTTATATTTGGCAAACCTTAACAGAGCATACATCTTGCGTCTGACAGATTCCACGTATTCAATGGAAAAAGGTTAGAACAACTGAACTACTAGTAAATTTGTACAATAAAGTTTAGCATGAGCACAGGGTATTTTGGATGATTTTAACTAGTTTAGAGTCCTAACACCCCCATTTCTTGAGTAGAAATAATGGTTAAAAGCAGACTACAACTGAGCTGAACTGCAGCTACCATAACCAGCTCCAGAAAGGAAGGCAAGATGGCTGCTTCTCCCCAACATCATCTCCCAAGAGTGACTGGAACGTAACAGAGTCAGCACTGCAGGGAAGATTGCAGGTCTTCACTTACACACATGACAGTGCAGCCATTTCAGACTCATATTTCTCTTGTATTATTTCATTCCCTCCAGGAACGATGAGACAACAGTGACAGAAAGTCCCATCTCATCATCGCCCTCCGACAGAGAGACACGGCCACGGATTACTCCAGCTTGAGGAATGGGGAGACAATGGCTCGATGCTGCTGCTTAGTTTGATCTGTGGATGTTGCTGGAATTAGTTTCTCTCCCTCTCTATTTAGGAGTCTGTCTCTTGAAACAGTGCTCTCTGGGCTGCCTGTTCCCATGCAGGATCCCACCTCTGTGCCTGCCACATGACCCCTGGCTGTTTCATACCCATGTCACACTCTGGGCTGGGACAGCAACTCCACAACTTATTTACAGAAAACACTTACAACAAGCAGCAAACCCGAGTCCCAGCCTGCAACGTAGAGCAAAGGAGCCCAGAGAGATTTTCCTGCACTCCTTGCCACTTAGTGTCAAGGCTGAGATCCGGGTACGTGTCAGGGCTCGTCTACACTACCGCGCAGGGTCGATCTAAGATACCGCAACTTCAACTACATGAATAGCATAGCTGAAGTCAGCGTAATTAGATCTACTTACCGAAGTGAAGACACCGCGGTAAGTCTATAGCTGACGCTCTCCCGTCAACTGCGCTTGCGCTCCTCGTTCTGGTGGAGTACCGGTGTCAACCCTCGCTGGATCGATTGCTGCCCGACGATCCAGCGGGCAGTGTAGACAAGCCTTAAGTGTTAGGGCGAATGTACACTAGAAGTGCTACAGCTCCTGATAGTGTTCAAGACACCAAACTAGCATACAAGACACTCTAACCCAATGCGAGAGAGCTTGCCTGTCAGCATAACACCTCCACCTCTATGAGAGGCGGTAGCTATGTTGGCAGGGAAGCTCTCTCATCAACATAGCTCAGTTTACACCAGTGCTTAGGATGGTATATTTTACATCGTGCAGGGATGTGGATGAGTGTTCTGGTAAGTGATAAGTTCTATGTAGACAAGCCCTAGGTGGCATTAAAGTGCTACTAACTCATCCAGGAACACAAATTTGAATTATTAAAAAAAAAAAAGTGCCATTATAACAGGAAGTAACTGATATCTCTCATCTCTGCCCTTGCCTTTTTTATGACTTCTGATGGCACAATGAATTAGATGATGGGTAAGTGATGTAGTCACGCTAATCATGACAGCAGCATCCATAGATGTCAAGTATTTGCATGTACCATCAAGATGATAAAGAAGGCAGTCCATAACCAAACGGCATGCTGTTTGTTGATCCGGAAACTCCAATCTCCAACCTTCCAGTCCTAGCTAGTATTGCTTGCCTGGCAATTAGGTGTGAAGACAGGGCACTGGGTGCATTATGCGTGAAGCCAACTATCAGGACAGCTTGCTTCATAATTTTCTCTCAAAGCCAAATCAAAACAACCTTCCTTTTGATTCAGTACTATGAGGGGCACACAGGGGATGTCACAGCCTTTCATTACCTCAGGAGACAAAAGCTCCTTTTCAGTCTCTGCCAGACTCTTTACCCATTATTTCTTTTTCCAAATAGAAAAAATAAAATAATTAATTCAATTTGTGGACCCTACGAGGGTGGGAGCCGCAGTGAACAAACAGCTTGAGAGAAACCAGGACCTCCAAAGTGCAGTCTTGGCTCTAGTCATCTCCCTCTTAGCTGCAGCCCATAATGAACACAATGGAATGTTTCAGTACCTCTAGGGTTAATGCTCCCATCTCCAGGACCATGCAAATTATTTTAACAAATCCAGCACCTAAACTCATGTCTCCTTAGTGAAGGGTGGAACATTTCAGAGTGGGAGCAAGTTCTCCCTCTCTTACAGACTTTGGGAACAGGGTGAAGTGAGAGGTTCCCTCCATTAAACACCAAGGTCAGGAGTCTCTATTCTGAGTGGGTGCTCTGGTGTTTAGTAAGATATGATGAGCGAGCAAAGCGCTTCCCACACTGAGCGCAGGAATATGGTCGCTCTCCTGGGTGGGTTCTCTGATGCTGAGTAAGAGATGATGAGCGAGCAAAGTGCTTCCCACACTGAATGCAGGAATATGGTCGCTCTCCTGAATGGATTTTCAGATGTTCAGTGAGAGATGATGAGTGAGCAAAGCACTTCCCACACTGAGTGCAGGGATAGGGTCGCTCTCCTGAATGGATTCTCTGGTGGTTGGTGAGGCCTGACAATTGGGTGAAACTTTTCCCGCACTCAGTGCAGCAATAGGGTTTTTCTCCAGTGTGGATTCTCTGGTGGCTCTTGAGATGATGTATATAGACAAAGCCTTTTCCACAGTCAGTGCAGCGATGGAGTTTCCCAGTGTGGACTCTTTGGTGTCTAGAGAGATTTTCTGGATGACGGAATATTTTCCCACATTCAGCACAGCGATGGAGTCTCCCCGTACTATGGATTTCCTGGTGTCTCCTGAGACTTTGAAGGAGACTGAATTTTTTCCCACACTCAGCACAGGAATGGGGCTGTTCCCCAGTGTGGATCCTCTGATGTCTAATGAGATGTTCTCGTAGGCAAAATTTTTTCCCACACTCGTGGCACAAGAAGGGTCTCTCTTCGCTGTGGATTTTCAGGTGTCTAGTAAGACTTGATATAACTTTGAAGCCTTTCCCACATTGGTTACAGCGATGGGGTCTCTTTTCTGAGTGGATTGCCTGATGATTACGAAATGTTGATGAATCCATAAATCGCTTTCCACACTCAGCGCAGGCAAAGGGTCTCTCTCCTGAGTGGACTCTCTTGTGGATGTTGAGAGCTGATATATGGAAGAATCTTTTTCCGCACTCAGCACACTGATAGGGTCTCTCTCCCGTATGTATTCTCTGGTGGGCAATGAGATGCGATAACTGGTGGAATATCTTCCCACATTCAATACAGGGATGGTCTCTCTTCTTTCTGTGAGCTTTCCCATGTGCTCTGAACTCCTTCTTTCTCCTAAAGCTCTCCCCACACTCGCTACAGTGATACAGTTCCTGTCTCCTATGAACCATCCAGTGGTGGCTTATCAGGTCTCTCTGCACCTTGAATTCTTCTCTGCACACACGGCAGGTATATAGGCTCTTTCTGGGCTCAGCTTTTCCCTCTGCAGGAGGCCTTAGATATGGTCTGGATCTCCTCTGATGGGCCCTTGAGGTTTCTGGCTCCTTCCTGGTCAGATTTTTCCTCTGCCTTTGTGGTGTGCACTGCCTCTTGTGGTGTCTTCCCGGTTCAGATTTCTTGGAATAGTTCTTCCCTGATGTCCCTGGGAAAGGCCTGAATGGCTCCAGGTTGCCACGCCCTTCCTCAGGAGTATGCCCCTCAGCCCTGCTCAGGTTCCTCGCCCCTGCTTGGTGGGGAAGAGAGTACAGATGTTATTTCTTGTGCTGCTCACAAAGGGAAAACACTAACATTCCCAGCAGGGGGATGTGCCTGAGAACGCTCCACACCCCTCCCCTTAGAAGAGGGCTGACCATGGTCACTTGAGTGCAAGAGGCCAAACTCCCAGGGGTCCCAGCACTGGGGAAGGAGGAGAAGGTCAGTGTCCCATAGGCCCTGATAATAGCCCCCCAAGTAAATGTGAAAATCAGCCCCCACAATTCTCTCCCTACTCTGAGGCCCATCTCACTGGGGAGAACAGCATCACCACACACCAGCACCGACACCCTTCTCCCAAGGGACACACATGAAAAACTCACACTGTGATGGGATCCCAATGGCTCCATGTTCCATGGAAAATGGGGGAGGAGAAGAGACTGGGGGAATTTGCGTAAGGGGAGAGATGGAGTTTCTAGGGGGATGTCAGGGTGAGGAGCTGTAGCTGTAGCACTTCTCATGTTTGGGCTTCAATCCCTATTGTAATGCTCTGTGAGGGGAGAGTTTGCAGCTGATGGACAATTCCTGAAATGAGCTCTCCAGCTCCCATTGATGCAAAGGACAGAGCTGGTTCCCTACCTGCTCCAGGGGAAGAGCTTTGGGTGAGGAAGAAGCCCAAGGAGCTTTCAATTGCTGGCCAGTCCCAGGTTTCTTCTGCATCTGGAAACCCTGCACGAAGACAAAAGGTCTTTGGTTGACAGCACATAGACCGAATGAATATCACTGAGAGAAGCCCTTCCCCCTGCACTGTAAATTACTCATTTATGGTCACTGTTGTACTGTGGGCTCCACAATGCACAAGAGGGGAAGCTATTTGGGACTCGACAGTTACTTTGTACTGTGGTAGCGCAACTGAGATCTTGGTTCCATAGCACCAGGTGCTGCACAAAATTACAGAGAGATCGCCCTGATGTTGAAGAGCTTATATACTAAATACACAAAGGGAGGGAGAGAGCCTGAGTCAAAGGAGTAACTTGCTGTTGTAATACTTGGGCCCCATAAATTTACCCTAATTGGCCGTATAACTGTAAAAACTGTGAGAAAGTTTATAAAGTGTTACAATATCCTACAACAATAAATGTTGAGGGGAAAAAGTGAAAAATATAAACAAGACAACGGAATTGGTCCAAACAAAAGAGGCCTATAATGCAATTCAAGGACAGTGTTAAAATGATGGCTGTAAACAAGAGAAGTGTGGAACTGGACATTAACGAACCAAAATGACTGAGTTTAATTTAGGCCTAACTGGCAGAAAAACAATGAGGGGCTGGTCTATTTTGTCCATTACTTCCTTTTGGGGATTCTCAAAATAAAACACTTTCTGGGGAAAATAAAGGAGCAGGACTGAATGCAACCCTTGCTGACTGAAAAAACAGCAACAGCAGGAGCATGCCAACAACTTCTGTGGTGAGCGATACCATCATGCTGCCACCCTGAACCTCTTTTGGGATCCCAGAACTTCTTCATCCTAAACCTAAGAGATGTCTTAACAAGACTGGACCAGAGACAGGGAGCCGGAGGATATTGCCACCATTACCAGTTCTGGCTAACTTCCCAAAATCACCTGGAATGTGAGATTTTTGTCCCCCTGTCCCTCTTAACTCCCATGAATTCCTTTTCATTCCCCACCATATTTCTTCTCTTTCTTATTTTTCTCCCTTTGCCTTCTAGCAAACAAGAGTCTGGCTTAGGTGGCCAAAACTGCATAGTTTGCAAACTTGCTGTAAGCCTGTGATCAAAGAGGCAGCCAAACACATTGTCCAGAACAGACTAACGCTCGACAGGTTTGCCAGGCAGGTCTCCAATTGGCTGATCAGACCGTGTGCCGTGCCTGTGTTTCTCCAGCCGTGAAGCGGCAAGTAAGAGTAAACCCGAGTCAAAAGTCACATGTTCTATCTTTGGTGTTCTTTCCTCTTCCATCTTGAGTGGGTTTTGTCTCCAAGGAAACGGGATCGGATTTTAATAACAACTCCAGCCCATTTCAACTAGCTGCTTCTCTTTTCCCCAAAAGGACAGCTATTACTATCTTTAATACCATCTAAAAGACTTTCAAATAGAGGCCTTTTGTCTAAAGAATTAAGGGTAAAGAGAAAGGCAACAAGGGACATTGTCAAAATAGGAGTCCTTAGGTCATATCTGACATTTCAAATGCCTTAACTCTTTTTCCTTCTTTTTCTATATCTTTAATAAAAGAATAGACAGAAATTTTTGTGGTGTTTTCCATGGTACTACGCTGGCTTCTGTCTCTGTATTCCAAACTACAAACCTTATTTAACACTCTTTAATGCTGGCCATAACAGTGTCATGTTAACACCTTTGTCTCTCTGGGCCCATGTAGTCTCTATGAATTAATACAATATTGTCCAAGATCTGCCAGCAGCTCATTGGCAGAGTGAGGAATAGAGTCCAGGTCTCCTCACTGCCACAAGATGATGTTGCCTCCCAACCAGTCCTGGGGAGTAATAAGGAAATCCCTTATTAATGTCAACTGAGAGCCCACAAAAGCAATGGAACAATGTTGGGTCCCTACTGGGCCTGAACTGGGAAGGGAGATTCCCAAGTGCTGCTCGGTCAATGATTCAGACAGCCAGGGAGGGGGTACAAACACTCTGGTGGACAGGATTAGAATTCAAAATGATCTTGACAAAGTGGAGAATTGGTCCAAAATCAACAAGATGAAATTCAAGAAACACAAATACAAAGTAGTTCGCTTAGGAAGAAAATATCAGATGCACAACTAGAAAATGTGGGATAACTGGCTTGGCAGCAGTACAGCAGAAAAGAATGTGACGGTTATAGCTGATCACGAATTGAATGAGATACTGTTCTAAAAAAGCCTAAACATTAGACTAAAAAACTAACATTCTGGGATGTATTGTCACTTTGGCCAAAATTTATCAGGATTCCAGCTGCCTTCAAGCTACTCATTTGTTCCCTGTACAACACTTTAACTCCTTCCTCACCTGGGCGGGTACCTCTCAGGATGTCCTCATCTTCTGTGGGACCCTGGGCACACAGCTCTTCCCCTCGCTCTATGCTGGAGATCACCACTGGCTTGGAGATTTGGATTCCTGTTTAGAGAAAAGCATCATCGCTAAGAACTTCTAAGAACACTGTGCAGCTCCATATGCAATGTTTGTGCCAATTAGGCTATGAGCTAATTATGAAGGCTAATAGGCAATTCATTTCCATGGAACATGAACTGCAGCTTATGGTCAAAACTCCTGGTGCCCGGCAATGGTGGGATATTGACTTGCAAACAACCTGGCACCCGTGGAAAGGGCAGATGGAGAGAACTGCGGTGTCTGACGGGATTGGGGGGAAACATGTGGCAAAAGCTGGATATTTCTTCTTGACCTAGGAGAGTTACTCTACTATGGCCCAGCATCCCCCTCCCTCCTGTGGATATGTTTACCTAGGAATTAAACACCTGTACCTGGCCCGGATCAGATGACTTGGGCTTGAGGGGCCTGTGCTGTGGGATTGCAAAATTGCTGAGTGGATATTTGGAGGGAGGGTCCCAGATGGGGCCATCCCTACCTATATGCAAAGTACGCAGCTGCATAGGGCACCAGGAAATTTGGGGCACCAAATTTCTTGGTGTCCTACGCAGCTACATGCTGCTCCAGCCCCTGCTCTGCCTCTTCCCCTGCTCATAGATTCATAGACTTTAAGGTCAGAAGAGACCATTATGATCATCTGGTCTGATCCCCTGCATGTCGCAGGCCACAAAGCCGTCCCTACCCTTTCCCTTGACTCTGCTGTTGAAGTCCCCAAATCCTGTGGCTTAGTGACTTCAATTGGCAGAGAACCCTCCTGCTAGCGATCCCTGCCCCATGCTGCGGAGGAAGGCGAAAAACCTCCAGGGCCTTTGCCAATCTACCCTGGAGGAAAATTCCTTCCCGACCCCAAATATGGCGATCAGTAAAACCCCGAGCATGTAGGCAAGAGTCTCCAGCCTGACCCTCATTGGCCATTATACTATTTACCTACCAAGGCACGGTATTCATTTTGCTAAAATCATGTTTTTCCATTAAACCATTCCCTCCATAAACTTATCTAACTTAATCTTGAAACCAGACAGGTCCTTCGCCCCCACCGTTTCCCTCGGAAGGCTGTTCCAATATTTCACCCCTCTGACCGTCAGAAATCTTTGTCTAATTTCAAGCCTAAACTTCCCCACAGCCAGTTTATATCCATTTGTTCTCGTGTCCACATTAGTACTGAGCTGGAACATGCTCTACCCCAGGTCCGCCTCTTCCCCCCTGCTCCACCCCAGTCCCACTCCCACTCCACTCCTTCCCAAAGCCCCCATCCCTGCTCCACCCCCACCATGCCCAAGCCTTGCCCCCACTCCCTTGAGGACTGCAACAGGGTCGGGCTCCAACCCGAGCATGAACATATACACTGCCATTTTTACTCCCCAGTCTGAGTCCCACGTCCTGAGTCAACTGACCCAGGCAAACCACGGCCGTGCCGTGGGTCTTTTATACCAGCATAGATGAACCCAGTCTGTCTCTCTCCTTAACTGTGGTGTTGGCTGGCCTTTCACCCTGCAGGCCTGCAGAACACACGGCCCTTTTCTGCTCATGTGCTCTGTCTGGGGAAGTACAAGAGCCAGGATTCTCTTGCATTAAGCTGTGGAGCAGTAGTGACTTTGGGTGGAAGGATCTCCTCTTGAAGATATGCAGTGTAGTTGTAGACGTATCAGTCCCAGGATATTAGAGAGACCAGGTGAGTGAGGTAATATCTTTTACTGGACCAACTTCTGTTGGTGAGAAAGAGAAGCTTTCCTTTCCCAGACCTGAAGAAGAGCTCTGTGTGGCTCAAAAGCTTGTCTCTCTCACCAACAGAAGTTGGCCCAATGAAAGATATTGCCTAACCAACCTGGTCTCCCCATGAACTGGCTGCTCTGCGCAATGAAACATGCCTGTATCCATCCACACGCACACACCCCTCTCCTTCCAACCCCACAGACATCTCTCCACCCAACCACTCATACCAATGCGTCATCTCAGTTACTGTGTCTCTGTGCAGCACTCAGTGCACTGTGGCCCTGATCTCACACACACAGCTCCTCACCTAGTGAGACCAGAGTCTGGTAATTTTCCCACATGACGTGTCTGTAAAGTTGCTTTTGCTCCTCGCCCAGCAGCACCCATTCTGCTGGGGAGAAATACATGGCCACATCCTCAAACGTCACCGACATCTGAAAGGACAAACAACCCAACTCAGCATGGCAAAGTTAAAAACACTGATAGAGGAATAGCTGTTGCCGGTAAGGCAGATGTACAGTGGTTCATGGACTGGGAGGGCCCTGGGGGGTTTGAAAGTTTGTACCACTACTATGGGTGCAGGTTTTTCGCAGTGTAAAAGAAGTAATGGACAGTGTTTTCTGTGTCTGTGACTCACCCTACAGTGGTGGCTCTGGGAGCTGAGCCTGGCCCCCTGTGGTGGGTGTTGTATCCTATCACAAAGAGTTGTACCACTGCTGAAGTCCAAACCTCAGTGAGTGTCGCAGCAGCCCGGAGCACCAGATCCCAGCCTGACTTACATTTAGCCTGTACACCTGACCCTCTGTCACCATGCCGGAGGGCTGGGCATATTGAACCTGAGTAGCACTGCAGCCCCTCCAGCCATAATGCAATGCCCACAGCAGGGCACCTGGGCCCAGCCAGCCCCATAGGACCCTGCTGGAGCCACTACTGCGGGGTGTGGGTGGGGCACTGGAGTGGCATTGTGGGGTGAGTACAGGGTTGGTTTGCTCCCCAGTCGCTCCCTCCCTGGGCTTGCCCTCTTTCTTGGGCGTAAATTAGGGTTACACTGTTGTAGCTGTTTTGTTCCCAGGATATGACAGAGACAAGGTCGGGGAGATAATATCTCTTACTGGACCAAATGTATTTGTTCTTGAGCTACACAGAGCAGGGTCGTAAAGTCCAGGCTCCAGCAGGAGCCCAAATGTCTGCACCGCAATTAAAAGAGCTGAGCGCCATGAGCAGGTGTCAGCCTGCACAGCCCAGCTGCAGATTTTGAGTTGCCGCCTAGACAGACCCTGGGCGCCCCAGCCAGAGAGCTGTGGCTCCAGCAGTAGCAGCCCAGGCTTTCAGCTCCGGAGGGCTCTGGTTGAATCCCCAACACGCTGCCCGATGGGGCAGTCGGACAAGGAACCTCCCTCCCCCGCGGTCCCCAGGGACTCCGTTCAGCCTCCCCCAGCGCCTCCCATTGCCAGTGTGTGCAGCGGCCCCCGCCTGGCCCCGACCCCGCTCTCCCGAGCAGGCTGCTCACAGCCCCAGCAGCACAGGCCAGAGGACCTGTCAGCCAGGACCTGCCCCCCCAGCCCCGCCTCCAGCCCCGGCCGGTGCCTGCTCTGCGGGAAGGGGGAAGAACCCGGCAGCCCCCGGAGCACCGCCCCGGGGAAGGGGCCCGCCCGCCCCCAGGAGCGAGCAGGAGGGTCGGTCGGGCTGTCGCGGGCTGGGGCGCGGACCCTGCCGGGCTCCGACCGCTGCACAAACCGGCCCCCGGGGGGGTCTCTCCGGTCCCAGCAGCTCCCTCCCCAGGCGGCGATTTCCCTCCCCGGGCCCCGCTCACCGCGCCGGGCGCTGGGGCTGCAGCCTGCAGAGGGGGCTCGCTCCGCACGCGCAGCTCGGGCCGGGCTCGGCCCCTGCCCGCCCCCCCGCAGCAATTACTGGGCGTGTCTAGGCTGTGGAGGACTCGGAGCTCTGTGGCTTTAACCCTTAAGCAGCTCGGGCGGGGAAGCGAGTTGCAGCGGGAGCCACTAGGGGAGACGAGGTGAAGTCGGTTCCCTGTTTGTTGGTGGCTCCCGGCCCCTCCCCTCCCTGCTGCAAGGGCGGGTATTGGAACTATGTTATAGTGGGGGCTGGACACCCTGTGTAGGATGGAAACCACTTCAAACCAGGGGTGCTACCGCTCCTGCCCCCCTGCGCCCTGAGTTCCAGCCCCCCCGTTCACAGACCATTTCTTAGTAATTTATCAGGGTGAGAGACGCCTTTTCAAACATTTCAGCAGAATCAATATGGATTGAGATTCAGAACAGTGTCTATTAGTAAATTAATACATTATTTAATAATTATTCAAATCTGGAACTGGGATGTGAGTGGCCCTAAGTAATAAAATACTCTTGGGGGTATTGTAACTTGTGCCATTAAGGTGAGACAAGAGAATTTCCAGAGGTGAAATTCTCTGTCTAGGCTACGTGCTGCAAATATCATACCCCAGTTTCTATTTTGTATCTGATTTGACAATAGTCATACCACATGTATTGGGGGGGGGGGGGGGGAAATATCAGCCAAAAACAATGGTCAACCAAATTGTGGCAGACCCAGATGTAATGTTTTTACATTGTTTATATGGACAACAGTTACAATTTAAGAAGTCTGTAGAACTAACCCTGCTTTATTCTTAGACAAATTAAGAACAAGAGAGAAGCTAAATGTATCAGAACGTATTTAATTGTTGTATAAATAAGTAAAATGTTATAATTAGTGTCACATCTTTTGCATGGTGCACAAGAATTCTATGAAGAAGCTATCACACAATTGTTCCCCCAGAACCATGTTTATTATTTACATACAAACATATAAGGCCTAGCTTAGTGTACACTATGGTTAGACTGATTTCAGATGGCTTCTAAAACACAGATAACAGTAAGTACCATCAGAGGTCTCACAAACAACTTAAGGGATAATACAACCCTATTGCCCCACCCCTAGTTAAACCACTCTTTAATATTGCTTAGGGTGACCAGATGTCCTGATTTTATAGAGAAAGTCCTGATTTTGGGGTCTTTTTCTTATATAGGCTACTATTACCCCCCACCCCATGTAGCAATTTTTCACATTTGCTGTCTGGTCACCCTAATATTGCTGTGGGAGTTGCACAGTAGTAGTGTGGCTTGGTATACATTACTTTCCAAGTTACTTAGAGAACTCTTCATCTGTGCTATAATATCTCCACTTCCTTTCCTTTTTAATTCCATCACAGAAATGCCAACTCTCAGTTTGATCAAGTTTTTGGAAAGGTACAAAATGGTTTCCAGTGTGGTATGTCATCTTAACAGTTTTGTACCTGTAATGACAGCACCTTTGCTTTAGTAAGTGCTAATGTTTATTCAAATCACTTTGATGTTCTCTACTGAGAACACTATTTTAAGTATTAATCTTATATCCAAGTTACATGGAAAGGAGTTAGAGAGGGCAGACAAAGGATTTATCTGGCCTAGGGATATTTCTTTCTCTGAACAGTCAATGCACTTATAAGATCAGTATAGTACTTTAATATACACTCCAAATAAATTTGAGAGAAAACAAAATGTAATGCCATCATGCATAGAAATCCCTGTGGAAACAGCTGAGGATCACACTTTAGAAGTTTTCTGTTAATGGACTTTACCTCCAGTGTAACGAATAAGCTCCATAGTTTACCATTAGTGAGATGACATTTACTCAATTGATATATGTTGCATTTGTTCACTTTGATTCTGAAATTGTAAAATAAGCAAAAAAGCTGTTAGTTATTATACCACAAATATTTTAAATAAGCAATTTATGCTTTTGTTGTTAGTGCTGAACACTAATGACACCTGTATTTACTCATTCCTAAGGGGTTTTATTATAAGATGCCATTTTGTGCAGAAGGGAATTTTCTTCACCAATTAGTGCAGAGAATTCCTGTATAATTTGATGTTGTGTCTGCCTCTCCATAAAAAGCTCTCCTGGTCTGTAAACTTGACACAACCAGTTACTGCATCAAACATCCATGTGAAGGGGAAAGTTGGTAAAGATGAATGTGGAGAGGGATCATGTAACAAGGTTGGGACTCACCACCACACCACCTCCTACTGGTTACTCTGGGAATTAGCTCAGTCCAGTGGAGCATCCCCTCTCGGTGGTATCCCACCCATTGTCTTGCCCTCGGTTGGCTTCTGAGCCTATGTTGCTCACCAACTTGCGGCATCCTCTTCTGGACTACTGCCCTCCAGCAGTGCGCCTTAGTCCTTCCACACCCCCTTCTGTGAGGGGGGGGGGGGAGACACGCACACACAGGGGTGAATCATTAGTCTCTATGTCCAGCCACCGTAGTCAACCACACACCCCAAAGTCTAATCCCTCCTGTCAGGGATCTGGCGTGGTCTATACTAGCCACTCCCTATGGCCAATGGCTGGGTGTACTACAAGGGAGGAACCCAGGCCCACCCTCTACTCTGAGTCCCGGCCCAGGGACCCTCTGGCGGCAGTCTTGCTGTCCTCCTTCTCTCCCCTCCGTCTGTCCGCTTCCCTGGGTCGCTTCGCCTACGGCCCCTTGCACCCGCTAGGCCTTTCCCTTCAGGGTCTGGCAGGCCTCAGGCTAGAGCTCCCTTTTTGCTCCCTGAGCCTGGCCAGCACTGCGCTGTCCATAGTGCTAGTCTCCCCACTCTGGAGACAGACCTTCCCCTGTCAAAGGCCTGGGACAGACTGACTGCTTTCTCCCTGAGCAGCCTTCTTATAGGGCTGAGCCTGGCCCCGACTGGCTGTCTCCAACCTGGGCCCTGATTGGCTCTCAATAATTCTTCTCCCATTGGCTGTGCGTCTGCGCAGGCCCACTGGTCTGCCGCAGCCCATACTCTCAGGGAGTGGGGCAGCCGCCCCACTACAGATCAGAAAAGGGCTTCAGAAATTCATAGATATTAAGGCCAGAGAGACCAGTCAATCATCTATAACATGTGCATAACACAGGCCATGACATTTCAATGTATTACCTCTGTATAGAGCCCAACAACTTGTGTTTGGCTAAAGCATCTTCCATTATGGTGTCCCTGAGACACAAATCACATATTGCAAATGAAAGAGCATATATACAATAGCATATATAGTTCAAGTGATTTTAAGCAAAGCAATTCATTGCAAGTAGACAGTTTGCAACAAATTGCTGACAACAGATCTTAAATTACTTTAAAGTTTATATATGTATACACTTGCGCCACATAGGGGTCTCATCAAAGGCCACGTGCTGCCCCCAGCCTGTTGCCTGAGCTCCGGGGGCAGGGATGGCCAAAGTACGCAGCTGCATAGCCGTGCTGCCTGGCCCAGTGCCAGATCTCAGGGCCCGGACCTGGAATAACTCCCTGGCCTCGGATAAGGAAGGATGGGGCCGGGGGGAAACATGAAGGATGGGGAGAACGTGGGGGTCCCGGGCTAGGGATGGGGTGGGGAGAAGTCATGTGGGAGGTCACGGCCCCTGGGCTAGGGGTCTGGCGGGGACAGGTAATGTGGGGAGGTCACGTGGCCCTCTTAGGGTGGTGCCCACTTAGCCTCTCTCCCCACTAACCGCTGCTGTAAGTATACTTAAAACACACATGTCGGAGAATAACAGAGTTCTCACTCTTTGTTTGGGTACAGCAAATCAGAAACTTTATTCTCTTTAACAGCTGTGTAAAGGAAGAGAGTGCACTAGGACACAGGGTCTCCCCCTCCTAGGCAGGTCTCTTCTCAGGTAAACAATTACAGCAAGCATTTATACCTTTTGTTACAGACAATGAAAAGCAACGACGGCAGCATTTTGTTTATACATAAGTCATTCTGATATCTTGTTTTTCTCACTAATATAGACTCTTAGTCTACATTCCATATTGTTTACACATTATCTACACAAGGTCGAAACACTTCTCACACAGTTCTTTCCCACTCGCCTCACACAATCCTCGCTTCTACAAATCTCACGTTATTAGGGTTACAGTTAGCCTGACTCTTGCTAACAAACTGTCATGCATTGCAATCCCCTTCCCGTCAGTTCTTTCTCTGCTTCCACACACACACACTTAAAGCATACACATACTAACCCTATATACTGCCCTATACACTAAACCATCATTAAAAAAATATTAAGCTTATGCTATACATCTGTTGCTGTTTTCTTTTAAAAGTCAAATCACTGCCGTGGCTGCTGTTCAATTCCTGCTCAGTCAGCTCTGCCCTGCTCCAGCTTTCTTTTCTATCTCTGCCGCAGTTCTTCTTTGGCTTCTCTCGCTGGCTTCCCGGCTCTTCCTGCACGCCGCTCTCCTTTTCAGACCTAGCCTCCGGACTTCGAAACTATTGCTGGCAACTGGCCTTTATGGTTATGCTACATTGTACCTCTTTCTTTATGTATCTTCCTATTCTTAGGCCTGGTCTACACAATGAGGTTAGGTCAACTTTAGCCTCATTAGATCGATTTTATAATGAATGCGTCCACACAACCAACCCCGTTCCACTGACCTAAAAGTCTCTGAAAATCGACTGCTGTACTCCTCCCTGAGGGGAGTGGTGCTAAAATCGACCTTCCCCTGAGTCGAATTTGGGGTAGTGTAGATGCAGCGCTGTGCAATTAAACGTTCTTGGCCTCCGGGAGCTATCCCAGAGTGCTCCAATGTGACCGCTCTGGACAGCACTTTCCACTCCGATGCACTAGCCAAATACACAGGAAAAGCCCTGGGAATTTTTGATTTTTCCTTATTCAGGATGGAGATCAGAGCTACAAAGCAGAGACTGGAGAAATATATCTAGTGACACCATGTTTCCTCCACCCCCCTCCCCTATCCGCCCCCATGGGCAGGACAACAGGGAGCGGCCTCCCTGGGCTGGGGAGGGACCATTCTACCCTGAGACAGGGGGGATGGCAAATTATCCCAACTCAGGATTTTTAATCCCCAGATTTAAAAGGAGCCAATAATGTAACCAAAGAAATTTTTCTTTAAAAATTCCTGACAGCAAAATAAAAACAAAAATAAAACGGGCGCCCCCGTTACTTTATCGCCCCTGCTCCTGCCACCAGCGAGATGGCCCTAAACTCCCAACTCATAGGACAAACCATTTCCCTTTTGGGCAGAAGGGCTCATGCTGCATAAAATGCCCAAGGTTCAGAATTGACCTGTTTAATTTTGTTCCTCTATATTTTTAAATTCGGATCCTTTAAAAGGTTTCTCTTCTCTTTAGTGACGGGGGGGGGGGAGCATTTACCAAGTCAATAGGTTTGAAGATTTTATTAGTGATCCCGCCCCCCTTTCCAGCTGAGAATGGGCCCTGCCAAAGTGGCAGTTATGGCAGTTGGACTGACCCTTCCCCTCCCCCCTCCCCAACTGCCCACCTCAATGGGAAATGGCTCAGCCTGGCCTGGGGGGACTTTAATCCCTTCAGTCTATGGCAGAGTAGAGATTAATTCGGTCTGTCTGTCCTGTCTCCACCGGGGAGTTAAGGGCTGAGGAGGGGGAATCCACCATAGACAGGGAAACCCCAGGCTGGTCAAGGCTGCTGACCCCCCTCACCCTCTCAGGGGGCAGTTGAGGGTGGGAAAGGGGGCTGGCCAACTGCCATAACTGCCACTTTGGAAGGTCCCACTCTCCCAGCTGGCAGGGGGTTATCCTTACACAATCCCCAAATCTGTCACTCTGGTAAAAATCCCCCTTTGCTAAGGGGAACAGGGAAAATGAAAAGGATGTGATTGTTCAGAACCCCCAAACCAACATTAAACAGGTGAAATGTCAGCCTTTGCCACTTAATCCCCGTGACGTTGCACTCCATATGCTTTCTGAAAATATGCTTATGAATGTGAATATGACATTACTGGAATATGCTTTATGCTAAGTATGCCATGTAGCATATCTTTCAAAGGTTATGATCTACTGAATATATTCATCCTATTTGTATGCCTGTATCATTTTTATATCTGAAGTTATGAGCATTGGCTCTATTGTATTTTAAGTGTTTGCTGTGGGAAACACCTAAGGGAGGTTTGGCCAACCTACTCTTGGTGTCACTAGGCATAGCTACCAGGTAACTCGGGGGAGTGGAAGGCCATAAGTGCCGATGAAACTCCCCTGCTCTGGGTCTAAGTGAACCACAGAACTCCATCTTGTGAACTTTAACCTACCTCCATGCTAACAGCTTAAAAAGCAGAAATGTAATGATTAGCTTTTTAGCAGACAGCTGCAGTTTCGCTCACACTAGCAGAAGCAGAAGTGATAACGGGGGGGGAAAGGAGGAGGGAAAGGCCTATTACGTAGAGCTTGCAAGGTCGAAGATAAGCATACGGATGAGAACTTTTCTCATGTGCTACAATGTAATGCCTGCTGTAACCGCTGTCGGGGAGGGAGGGGTAGTGGGGGAGAAACAGACAAAGCTTACACAGAAACAGCTTGGAATATAAAATGGGACACTTGCTTGTATTTGCTGCGCTTGATTTGAGACATGCTGGTCTCCTAGTGCCTATTCAGAGCTCTTGAATAAATTTGGTTTGCTTCTCCACCCTGGTGTGTCTATTGGTGCGACGCACACTGGGCAACGAACCCTGTTGCCCCCCCCCCCCCCCTCAGGCCCTCTGGACCGGCAACACTACTGTGAAGGGATTATTCAAGTAATTGGAAGAACTTGACTGACAATGGATTTAGGGAGGCACCAATCCACATCTGCTGAGCTAACATGTAAACAATGGCCTTGGCCTGCAAAAAGCTGAATCATTCATGGATATGTGACTTGCCCATGTGGCTACAAATGCCATCTTGCTGCTGTGATTTTGCACCAGAAGAACAAAGGGGTTTCCCCCCACAAGAGAGAGAATATAAAAGGTCCTGGAAGCCTCTCCATTTTGTCTTCAGCTGGCTCAAACGGCTGCCAGTCAGGAGAACACCCGTTTATCACCTGAGATGTAAGCTGAAACTAACAAGGACTGTACCAGAGAAAAGGATCGGGCCCAGGCTAGGAAAGAATCCAGTCTGTGAAGAGCGTGGCTCCAGGCACCAGCGCTCCAATGTGTGTCTGGGGCGGCAAGCCATGGGGGGTGCCCTGCCGGTCCCTGCGAGGGCGGCAGTCAGGCACCCTTCAGCGGTATGCTTGTGGGAGGTCCTCCGGTCCCATGGCTTCGGCAGCAATTCGGCCGCTGGTACACCGAATCCACGGGACCGGGGACCTCCCGCAGGCAAGCCGCCGAAGGCAACCTGCCTGCCGTGCTTGGGGCAGCGGAATAGCTAGAGCCACCCCTGTCTGTGAAGCATGTTTATTGGAACATCTCTGAGGATGAGATATTACCTGTAACTAGATCCTCAGTGTATTAAGTTAGCCTTGTGTATGTTATTTTACTTAGTAACTTACCTTGTGCTGTCTGTTATTACTTGAAACCACTTACATTCTACTTTTTAATAATTTACTTAATAAAATCACTTTTGTTTACAGGTCTGTCTCATCTTACGCTGGGGTTACGTTACGCAGTCAGCGCCTAAAGTGAAAATCGCCTATAGTCAAAATTACATTGAGTGTAATGGCGGGCGGAATTGCCCGCACTACAGAAACAGTATTTAAATTGTTATTTTTCTTTTTTTGTTTTGTTTTGCCGATCGTGTAAAGCTGAAATCGCACATGTTAAATGCGCCTAAGATGCGACAGACCTGTATTAATAAACGCAGAGTAAGTGATTAATACCTGGGGGAGCAAACAGCTGTGCATATCTATCAGTTTTATAGAGGGCAGTCAATTTACTAATTTACCCTGTATACGTTTTATACATAGTAAAACAGATTTATTTGGGGTTTGGATCCATTGGGAGCTGGGTGTCTGAGTACTGGGGACAGGTAACTTGCTGGGCTGTTTTCAGTGAAGCCTGCATCTTTGGGGGCATGGCCCAGATGCTGGGTCTGTGTTGGGCAGGCTAGCGTGTCACAAGACAGGAGTCTGGGGGCCCCAGGCTGGCAGGGACTCAGGCAATTCCTGCACATCAGGTGACAGTTCCAAGGGGATCTCTGTGACCCAACCGCCCACCCCCCCCATAGTGAAATGGTTCATCCCCTCGGCTGGGAGCTTTTATCTGGGGATAAGTCTCCAACGCCTCTCCTCCCCGCTGCGCGGGTGAGAACGGTCCTTCCCCAGCCCAGAGTGGCAGTTGCTAATTAGGGGCGGGGGCGGGGTTGTGCAGTTTGAAAGTGGAGGGTGAATTGCCCACAGAAGAACCATCTGGGCCTGTTTTGGCTCCATCCCACAATCCAAACCCCAGATGCCCTTTGTCCATCACTGCAGCATTAACTCCTGGGAGCAGCAGCTGCAGGGGGTGAGAGGGGAAAATAGGCTCAGGAGGATCAAACAGTTCCTGAATTTCTAAGGTTCCCAGTGAATGTTTCCTGAGGGGCCACAACAGGCTGCCCCAGCCTCAGCCCCTGAGAGGTCACTGCCCCCCTGCATCCTATGGGGCTGATCACACTTCACAGGGATTTATGAGATCACCCCCATTTCCTTTCCTTGCCCATCTTCACACTTATGGCCAGGCAGCCCTACCCCATCTCGGTGGAGGGGCATCCCAGATGAAGCACCAGGAGCAGAGCAACCTGTGACTGCACATCAGGTTCCTATCATACAGTATACTTTATAGAGAACGTTGCCTCCCATATTGAAACAGGACAATAATGTTCAGCACATTATCAGTTTTCAAATGATACTTTAAAAAACATACGTTGTACAAAATTGATCATTAACCTGATATGAACAAAGAGGTACAGACTGTCACAGTAATACAGAAAGGTTAGTATGTACCCACTCTGGGGAAATATTTTTCAGCAGATACATCTTCACTCTGTTCCAAACTGTGAGCTCATTTTTGCTCACATTTGTATTCTCCTCATTTAGAAGACAGAAAATTCCAGATTCCGCAGACCTTACACACCTTTTCTTATCTAATTATGCACACAACAGTTTAGCTGGCAGTAGACCATAGCACACAGGTAGCATAAAACCACAGAAATATTTGCACCAACTGTACCTAGCACACAGTTCATATTTGGCAAACCTTAACAGAGCATACATCTTGCGTCTGACAGATTCCACATATACAATGAACAAAGGTTAGAACAACTGAACTATTAGTAAATTTGTACAAAAAATCTTAGCATGAGCACTGAGTATTCTGGATGATTTTAACTAGTTTAGAGTCCTAACACCCCCATTTCTTGAGTAGAAAGAATAGTTTAAAGCCGATTACAACTCAGCTGAACACCAACTGGCATAACCAACTCCAGAAAGAAAGGCAAGATGGCTGCTTCTCCCCAACATCATCTCCCAAGAGTGACTGGAATGTAACAAAGTCAGCACTGCAGGGAAGATTACAAGTCTTCACTTACACACGACAGTGCAGACATTTCAGACTCATATTTCTCTTGTATTATTTCATTCCCTCCAGGAACGATGAGACAACATTGACAGAAAGTCTCATCTCATCATTGCCCTCTGACAGAGAAGAATGGCCACAGATTACCCCATCTTGAGGAATGGGGAAACAATTGGGAGACAATGCTGCTCAGTTTGATCTGTGGATGTTGCTGGAACTAGTTTCTCTCCCTCTTTATTTCGGAGTGTCTCTCCTGAAACAGTGTTCATTGGGCTGCCTGTTCCCATGCAGGATCCCATCTCTGTCCCTGCTCCATGACCTCTGGATGTTTTATGCCCATGTCACACTCTGGGCTGGGACAGCAACTCTACAAGTGGTTTACAGAAAACACCTACAACAAGCAGCAAACCTGAGTCCCAACCGGCACAGCAGAACAAAGTTGCCCAGAGAGATTTTCCTGCACTCCTTGCCACTTGGTGTCAAGGCTGAGATCCGGCTACATGTCAGGGTTTGTCTAAACTACCACGCAGGGTCCATCTAAGATACCGCAACTTCAACTACGTGAATAGTGTACCTGAAGTCGATGTACTTAGACCTACTTACCAAAGTGAAGGCACTGCGGTAAGTCTACAGCTGATGATCTCCCGTCACCTGCGCTTGTGCTCCTCGTACTGGTGGAGTACCGGTGTTGACCCTGCTGGATTGATTGCTGCCTGCCGATCCAGCAGCCTAAGTATTAGGGCTAATGTACACTAGATGTGCTACAGCTCCTGATAATGTTCAAGACACCAAGCTAGCATACAAGATGCTCCAGTCTAACCCAATGGGAGAGAGCTTGTCTGTCAGCATAACATCTCCATCTCTATGAGAGGCGGTAGCTATGTTGGCAGGGAAGCTCTCCCATCAACATAGCTAAGTTTACACCAGTGCTTAGGATGGTATATTTTACATCGTGCAGGGATGTGGATGAGTGTTCTGGTAAGTGATAAGTTCTATGTAGACAAGCCCTAGGTGGCATTAAAGTGCCACTAACTCATCCAGGAACACAAATTTGATTAAAAAAAAATAAAGCCATTATAACAGGAAGTAACTGACATCTCTCATCCCTGCCCTTGCCTTTTTTCTGGTGTATGACTTCTGATAGCACAATGAATTAGATGATGGGTAAGTGATGTAGTCACGCTAATCATGACAGCAGCATCCATAGATGTCAAGCATTTGCATGTACCATCAAGATGATAAAGAAGGCAGCCCATAACCAAACGGCATGTTCTGTTTGTTGATCTGGAAACTCCAGTCTCCAATCTTCCGGTCCTAGCTGGTATTGCTTGCCTGGCAATTAGGTGTGAAGACAGGGCCTTGGCTGCATTATGCATGAAGCCAACCATCAGGACAGTTTGCTTCATAATTTTCTCTCAAAGCCAAATCAAAACAACCTTCCTTTTGATTCAGTACTATGAGAAAGAAACAGGGGTGTCACAACCTTTCATTAACTCAGAAGACAAAAGCTACTTTTCAGTCTCTGCCAGAATCTTTACCCATTATTCCTTTTTCCAAACAGAAAAATCCCAGAGAAAATAAAAGAATTAATTCCATTTGTAGAGCTTGAGAGGATCGGAGTTGCAGTGAGCAAACGGCCTGGGAGAAACCAGGGCCTCTAAAGTATAGTCTTGGCTCCAGTCATCCCTGTCCAACCTGCAGCCCATAATGCCCATAATAGACTGTTTCAGTACCTCTAAGGTTAAATGCTCCCATCTCAAGGACCACACAAATTATTTTAACAAACCCAGCACCTAAACTCGTGTCTGTTTAGTGAAGAGGTGGGAACATTTCAGAGTGAGAGCAAGTTCTCCCTCTTTTACAGACTTTGGGAACAGGGTGAAGTGAAAGGTTGAAGAGGTTCCCTCCATCGAACACAAGAGTCAGGAGTCTCTATTCTGAATGGGTTCTCTGATGCTTAGTAAGAGTTGATGAGCGAGCAAAGTGCTTCCCACACTGAATGCAGGAATATGGTCGCTCTCCTGAATGGATTTTCAGATGTTCAGTGAGAGATGATGAGTGAGCAAAGCACTTCCCACACTGAGTGCAGGGATAGGGTCGCTCTCCTGAATGGATTCTCAGGTGGTTGGTGAGAGATGATGAGTGAGCAAAGCACTTCCCACACTGAGTGCAGGGATAAGGTCGCTCTCCTGAATGGATTCTCAGGTGGTTGGTGAGGCCTGACATATGGGTGAAACTTTTCCCGCACTCAGTGCAGCAATAGGGTTTCTCTCCAGTGTGGATTCTCTGGTGGCTCTTGAGATGATGTATATAGACAAAGCCTTTTCCGCAGTCAGTGCAGCGATGGAGTTTCCCAGTGTGGACTCTCTTGTGTCTAGAGAGACTTCCGGGATGAAGGAATTTTTTCCCACAGTCAGCACAGCAATGGAGTCTCCTCGGAGTATGGGTTTCCTGGTGTCTCCTGAGACTTTGAAGGAGACTGAATTTTTTCCCACACTCAGCACAGGAATGGGGCTGCTCCCCAGTGTGGATCTTCTGATGTCTAATGAGATGTTCTCGTAGGAAGAACTTTTTCCCACACTCATGACACAAGAAGGGTCTCTCGTCGCTGTGGATTTTCTGGTGTCTAGTAAGATTTGATGTAACTTTGAAGCTTTTCCCACATTGGTTACAGCGATGGGGTCTCTTTTCTGAGTGACTACTCTGGTGCTTACGAAATGTTGACGAATCCATAAATTGCTTTCCACACTCAGCACAGGCATAGGGTCTCTCTCCTGAGTGGATTCTCCTGTGGACGGTAAGACCTATTATATGGAAGAATCTTTTTCCGCACTCAGCACAGCAATAGGGTCTCTCTCCCGTATGTATTCTCCGGTGGGTAGTGAGCGATGATAACCGGTTGAATATCTTCCCACACACAGAACAGGAATGGACTCTCTTCTTTCTGTGAGCTTTCCCATGTGCCCTGAACTCCTTCTTCTTCCTAAAGCTCTTCCCACACTCGCTACAGTGATACAGTTCCTGTCTCCTATGAACCATCCAGTGGTGGCTCATCAGGTCTCTCTGCACCTTGAATTCTTCTCTGCACACACGGCAGGTATATAGGATCTTTCTGGGCTCAGCTTTTCCCTCTGCAGGAGGCTTTAGATATTGCCTGGATATCCTCTGATGGCCTCTTGAGGTTACTGACTCCTTCCTGGTCAGATTTTTCCTCTGCCTTTGTGCCCTGCCCTGTCTCTTGTGGTGTCTTCTCCATTCAGTTTTCTGGGAGTGGTTCTTCCCTGATGTCCCTGGGAAAGGCCCGAGTGGCTCCAGGTTGCCATACCCTTCCTCAGGAGTCTGCCCCTCAGTCCTGCTCAGGTTCCTCGCCCCTGCTTGGTGGGGAAGAGAGTACAGATGTTATTTCTTGTGCTGCTCACAAAGGGAAAACACTAACATTCCCAGCAGGGGGATGTGCCTGAGAACGCTCCACACCCCTCCCCTTAGAAGAGGGCTGACCATGGTCACTTGAGTGCAAGAGGCCAAACTCCCAGGGGTCCCAGCACTGGGGAAGGAGGAGAAGGTCAGTGTCCCATAGGCCCTGATAATAGTCACCAAAGTCAATGAACATGAGAATCAGCACCCACGATTCTCTCCCTACTCTGAGGCCCATCTCAATGGGGAGAACAGCATCACCACACATCAGCACTGACATCACTCTCCCGAGGACACACACGGATGGGGGGGAAAGAGATAGCTCAGTGGTTTGGCCTGCTAAACCTAGGGTTGTGAATTCAATCCTTGAGGGGGCCACTTAGGGATCTGGGGCAAAATCAGTACTTGGTCCTGCTAGTGAAGGCAGGGGGCTCGACTCAATGACCCTTCGGGGTCCCTTCCAGTTCTATGAGATAGGTATATCTCCATATATTTATTTTATTTTATTTAACACTCACAGTGTGATGGATCCCAACAGCTCCATGTTCTATGGAAAATGGGGGAGGGGGAGAGACTGAGGGAATCTGCGTAAGGGGAGAGATGGAGTTTCTAGGGGGATGTCAGGGTGAGGAGCTGTAGCACTTCTCATGTTTGGGCTTCAATCCCTACTGTAATGCTCTGTGAGGGGAGAGTTTGCCGCTGAAGGACAATTCGTGAAATGAGCTCTCCGGCTCCCACTGGTGTTTTCCATGGTACTACGTAGGATTCTGTCTCTGTATTCCAAACCCCCAACCTTATTTAACACTCTTTAATGCTGGCCATAACAGTGTCATGTTAACACCTTTGTCTCTCTGGGGCCATGTAGTCTATATGAATTAATACAATATTGTCCAAGATCTGCCAGCAGCTCAGTGGCAGAATGAAGAATAGAATCCAGGTCTCCTCAGTCCCACAACATGATGTTGTCTCCCAACCAGTCCTGGAGAGTAATAAGGAAATCCCTTATTAATGTCAGTTCAGAGCCCCAAAAAGCGATGGAACCATGTTGGGTCCCTACAAAACTGGGCCTGAACTTGGAAGGGAGATTCCCAAGTGCTGCTCAGCCATTGATTCAGACAGACAGCGTAGGATTACAAACACTTTGGTGGACAGGATTAGAATTCTGAATGATCTTGAGAAACTGGAGAATTGGTGTGAAATCAACAAGGGGAAATTCAAGAAACACAAGTAGTTCATCTAGGAAGGAAAAATGAAATGCACAATAGAAAATAGGGAATAACTGTCTTGGCAGCAGTGCAGCAGAAAAGAATATGGTGGTTACAATGGATCATGAATAGAATGAGAGCCGACAGTGCGATACTGTTCTAAAAAAGCCTAATACCATTAGACTAAAAGACTAACATTCCAGGATGTATTGTCACTTTGGTAAAAATGTATCAGGATTCCAGCTGCCTTCAAGCTACTGGTTGAATCCCTCCACATCATTTTAACTCCTTCCTCACCTGGGTGGGTGCCTCTTAGGATGTCTCCATCTTCTGTGAGACCCTGGACACACAGATCTTCCCCTCGCTCTATGCTGGAGATCACCACTGGCTTGGGGGTCTGGATTCCTGCTTAGAGAAAAGCATCACCCCTAAGAACTTGTAGCGAAAGATCTGCTGCACATTGCGCAGATCCATATGCAATGTTTGTGCCAATTAGGCTATAAACTAATTGTGAAGGCTAATAGGCAATTGTTTTCCATGGAAACATGAACTGCGGCTTATGGTCTGCCATTTCCACAGGTGCCAGGTTGTTTGCAACTCAATATCCTGCCACTAACTGACAGTGGCGGGATATTGAGTTGCAAAAAACCTGGCACCTGTGGAAATGGCAGATGGAGAGGACTGCGGTGTCTAAAGGGATTGGGGGGAACACACGTTGCAAAAGCTGGATATTTCTTCTTGTCCTAGGAGAATAGAGTCTTACTCTACTATGGCCCAGAACCCCTCTCCCTCCTGTGGCTATGTTTACATAGGAATTAAACACCTGTAGTTGGCCTGGGTCAGATGACTTGGGCTTGGGCTGCAGGACTGCAAAATTGCTGAGTTGCTATTCGGAGGGAGGGTCCCAGAGCCCAGGCTTCAACCCCAGCATGAACATATACACTGCTATTTTTAGCCCCCCAGCCGGAGTTCCATGTCCTGAGTCAATTGACCCAGGCAAACCACGGCCGTGCCGTGGGTCTTTTATACCAGCATAGATGAACCCAGTCTGTCTCTCTCCTTAACTGTGGTGTTAGCTGGCCTTTCATCCTGTAGACCTGCAGAACACACGGCACTTTTCTGCTCATGTGCTCTGTCTGGGGAACTACAAGAGCCAGGATTCTCTTGCATTAAGCTGTGGAGCAGTAGCGACTATGGGTGGAAGGATCTCCTCTTGAAGATATGAAGTGTAGTTGTAGACGTATCAGTCCCAGGATATTAGAGACCAGGTGAGTGAGGTAATATCTTTTACTGGACCAACTTCTGTTGGTGAGAGAGAGAGAAGCTTTCCTTTCCCAGACCTGAAGAAGAGCTCTGAGTGGCTCAAAAGCTTGTCTGTCTCACCAACAGAAGTTGGACCAGTAAAAGATATTACCTCACTCACCTGGTCTCCCCATGAACTGGTTGCTCTGCTCAATTAAACATGTCTCTATCGATCCAGACCTATGCGCCCCTCCTTCAAACCCCATAGATACCTTTCCACCCAACCACTCATACCAATGCGCCATCTCAGTTACTGTGTCTCTGTGCAGCACCCAGTGCACTGGGACCCTGATCTCACAGACGCAGCTCCTCACCTAATGAGACCAGAGTCTGGTAATTTTCCCACATGACGTGTTTGTAAAGTTGCCTTTGCTCCTCGCCCAGCAGTGCCCACTCCGCTGGGGAGAAATACATGGCCACATCCTCAAACGTCACCGACATCTGAAAGGACAAACAACCCAACTCAGCATGGCAAAGTTTACACACTGGTAGAGGAATAGCTGTTGCAGGTGATGCAGATGTACAGTAGTCTATGCATCTGGGAGGGCACTGGGAGGTTTGAAAGTTTGTACCATGACTATTGGTGCAAGTTTGTCACACTGTAAAAAAGGTAATGGACAGTGTTGTGTGTGTCTGTGACTCAGCCCACAGGGGTGGCTCCGGCAGCTGGGCCCCCTGCTGTGGGTGTTGTATACTGGCACAAAGAGTTGCACCTCCTCCTGACCCTCTGTCATGATGGGACAGGCAGGCCAAACTTCAGTGAGTGTCACAGCAACCTGGAGCACCAGGTCACAGCCCCACTTACATTTAGCCGGCACACCTGACCCTCTGTCACCATGCTGGAGGGCTGGGCAGACCAAACCTGAGTAGCACTGCAGCCCCTCAAGCCATGAAGCCATGCCCAGCCAGCCTCACTGGACCCTGCTGGAGCCACTATTCCAGGGTGAGAGTGGGGCACATTGTGGGGTGAGTACAGGGTTGGCTCACTCCCCAGTCGCTCCCTCCCTGGGCTTGCCCTCTTTATTGGGCGGGCACCAGGGTTACACTATTGTAGCTGTTTTGTTCCCTGGATATTACAGAGACAAGGTGGGGGCGGCAATCTCTGTTACTGGAACAAATGTATTCGTTCTTGAGCTACAGAGCAGGGTCCTCGAGCCAGGCTCCAGCAGGAGCCCAAATGTCTGCACCGCAATTCAACTGCCCCTGGGCTGAGTTCCAGGAGCCGGTGGCAGCTGGCACAGCCCGGCTGCAGTTCTTGAGTTGCCCTTTAGACCAGTGTCCCCGACCTTTGCCGCGTGGCGGGCACCGGACAAGCAGCCGCCAAAAAATCCCATCATCAAGAGGCGTCGCCGCCGAAAATCAAACGCATTTCGGCGGCGACGCCCCTTGATGACGCTGCATTTCGGCCGCCGCTTGTCCGGGCACCCCTGGGAGCCCCAGCCAGAGAGCTGTGGCTCCAGCAGTAGCAGCCCAGGCTTTCAGCTCCGGAGGGCTCCGGTTGAATCCCCAACACGCTGCCCGATGGGGCAGTCAGACAAGGAACCTCCCTCCCCCGCGGTCCCCAGGGACTCCGTTCAGCCTCCCCCAGCGCCTCCCATTGCCAGTGTGTGCAGCGGCCCCAGCCTGGCCCCGACCCCGCTCTCCCGAGCAGGCTGCTCACAGCCCCAGCAGCACAGGCCAGAGGACCTGTCAGCCAGGACCTGCCCCCCAGCCCCGCCTCCAGCCCCGGCCGGTGCCTGCTCTGCGGGAAGGGGGAAGAACCCGGCAGCCCCCGGAGCACCGCCCCGGGGAAGGGGCCCGCCCGCCCCCAGCAGCGAGCAGGAGGGTCGGTCGGGCTGTCGCGGGCTGGGGCGCGGACCCTGCCGGGCTCCGACCGCTGCACAAACCGGCCCCCGGGGGGGTCTCTCCGGTCCCAGCAGCTCCCTCCCCAGGCGGCGATTTCCCTCCCCGGGCCCCGCTCACCGCGCCGGGCGCTGGGGCTGCAGCCTGCAGAGGGGGCTCGCTCCGCACGCGCAGCTCGGGCCGGGCTCGGCCCCTGCCCGCCCCCCCGCAGCAATTACTGGGCGTGTCTAGGCTGTGGAGGACTCGGAGCTCTGTGGCTTTAACCCTTAAGCAGCTCGGGCGGGGAAGCGAGTTGCAGAGGGAGCCACTAGGGGAGACGAGGTGAAGTCGGTTCCCTGTTTGTTGGTGGCTCCCGGTCCCTCCCCTCCCTGCTGCAAGGGCGGGTATTGGAACTATGTTATAGTGGGGGCTGGACACCCTGTGTAGGATGGAAACCACTTCAAACCAGGGGTGCTGCCGCTCCTGCCCCCCAGCGTCCTGAGTTCCAGCCCCCCCGTTCACAGAACATTTCTTAGTAATTCACCAGGGTGAGAGACGCCTTTTCAAACATTTTACCAGAATCAATATGGATTGAGATTCAGAACACTATTAGTAAATTAATAGGTTATTTAATAATTATTCAAATCTGGAACTGGGATGTGAGTTGCCGTAAGTAATAAAATACTCTTGGGGGCTTTGTAACTTGTGCCATTAAGGTGAGACAAGAAAATTTCCAGAGGTGAAACTCCGTGTCTGGGCTACACGCTGCTAAATATCATATCCCAGTTTCTATTCTGTATCTATTGCACAGTAGTCATACCACATGTATGAAAAAAAAATCAACCAAAAGCAATTGTCAACCAAATTGTGGCAAATCCAGATGTAATGTTTTTACATAGTTTATATGGACAACAGTTACACTTTAAGAAGCACTTTACAATAGTTAGCTAATGGTACAAACAATATTTGGCTAATGGTACAAACCGTTAAGTGGTCCGCCGAGACCCCCAGCGATTTTCAAGTGGTCTGTGGAAAAATAAGTTAGACTACAAGAACAATCAAGGTACCTCACTTTACTTTCATTTACTTGCTATTACTTAGAGGAGGATGAAGAAAAAAAGAATGAAAAACAGGTTGGGGGGGATAAGAGAGAATGGTCTTTTTCTTGGTTGGGTCCCAAGGAGGGGCCCCAAAAATGAAGCTGAGCACAGGGCCCCACTAACTCTAAATCTGCCACTGGGACTGACCCCTCCCCCACAGCTCCCCACTCCACAGTCAGGGTCTGACCCCCCCATTCCCTGAGCTCCGCATGCTGCTGCCAGGACAGGGGCTGCTCCTCCCTCGCCCCAGCACCCCGCACCACTGCCAGGAGCTGGGGCTGACACCATCCCCACACTGCTGCCAGGGTCTGGCCCCTAAGCCCCCCCCCCCAGCTCCATTCTACCTGGGGCTGACCCCCCCCAAGCTCTGCTGCCTGACACCTCGTGTTGCCACCCCCCACACACACGTTCCTCCACACCCCGCTAGGGGGGTGCACCGGACTTTTTTGGTAAACTGGGCATTTGTTCATTTGCTCTTGCCAACTGATCTTCTGGACAATACAAGTTCATATAAAGTTTATTAATAGAAAATGATAGGCATGAATCCTGTTATCTGATATGGAGAGTCTCAAACCCTTCAATCCAAACCCACTGGCTTAGATGAAACAATATTACAAGTTAAGTACAAGTTAAAACTACAGAGAATTTAAGTGATTTACAAGTAATGAGGGATTGTTCATGGGGAATAAAGAAAAATTCAGAGCCCCGTGACTCATCCCTGACTTTTATAAAAATATCCATGATAAAATAGGAAGGGACAGGGCAGCTGTGGAGTGGCTTGGAGCTCTGGGGCCCCCACCACTGGTGGGGGTTCAGAACTCCACGGTCCTCCTGCCACCAGCAGTGGAGGGAAGCTGCAGGGTCCCCCTGCCCCCTCCCCAGCAGTGGAGAGCAGGGAATCCCCCTGCCATCGCTGCAGTGGGGAGCTGCGTGGGTCCGCATGCCCCCCAAGGTGGGTCAGGAGCTGCAGGGTACCCCACCACCACGGCAGTGGCTACAAACTGCGGGATACCCCGCTGCCCATGGTGGCAGAGAGCTTGGGGGCCCACTGACTCAGGCGGTGGGTGTACCGCACATCCCTGCTGCTATGGCAGGCAATGGGACCCGGCAGCTCCCAGACGCCAGGGCTGAAGTCATGGAGGTCTTTGGAAGTCACAGATTCTGAGACTTTTGCAACTTCAGTGAAAAAAACGTAGCCTTAGTTATAAGAAAATAATAGGTAAAACACAACTAACTAACTTTACAAGCTAAATGGATTCAAAGCAAAAGTCTCTCTCACCGCATGCTGTATTAGTTTTATTGACGGGAATCCTTTCAGCTAGGGACCCTCCCCAAGTGCAGTTACTTTCCTTGTCTTTCAGATGTTATTGATGCCATGAGCAGAGAGAGAGGGAGGAACATTTTGGGGCACCTCTTCTTCCTTCTTATAGTTCATTCTCTTCTGCAAGAATCATCTCCAGCTGAATTTCAGAATCCATACATGTCATTTCGGTATCCATCGCCCTTTTCAAGAATGCAACCCCGATGTATACAGGAGACCCCCTGCATTCTCATTTAGAAGACAGAAAATTCCAGATTCTGCAGACCTTACACACCTTTTATCATCTAATTATGCACACAACAGTTTAGCTGGCAGTAGACCATAGCACACAAGTAGCATAAAGACCAAAGATACATGTACACTAACTACCTAGCACACAGTTCATATTTGGCAAACCTTAAGAGAGCATACATCTTGTATCGGACAGATTCTGCATATATTATGAGCAAAGGTTAGAACAATTTAACTACTAGTACATTTGTACAATAAAGCTTAGCATGAGCACAAAGTATTCTGGGAGATTTTAACTAATTCAGTGCTCTAACACCCCCATTTTTAGAATACAGATAATGATTTAAAGCAGATAGCAACTGAGCTGAACTGCATGTGGCATAGCCAGCTCCAGAAAGGAAGGCAAGATGGCTGCTTCTCCCCAACATCATCTCCCAAGAGTGACTGGAACATGGCAAAGTCAGCACTGCAGGGAAGATTGCAGGTCTTCACCTACACGCATGGCAGTGCAGCCATTTCAGACTCATATTTCTCTTGTATTATTTTATTCCCTCCAGGAATGATGACACAACAGTGACAGAAAGTCCCATCTCATCATCACCCTCTGACAGAGAGGCATGGCCACGGATTTCCCCACTTGAGGAATGGGGAGAAAATGGCCCGGTGCTGCTGCTCAGTTTGATCTGTGGATGTTGCTGGGACTGGTTTCTCTCCCTCTCTATTTAGGATTCTCTCTCCTGAAACAGTGCTCCCTGGCTGTCTGTTCCCCATGCAGGATCCCATCTCTGTCCCTGCCCCATGACCGCTGGAGGTTTTATACCCATGTCATGCTCTGGGCTGGGACTGCAACTCCACAAGTTGTTTATAGAAAACACTGACAACAAGCAGCAAACCTGAGTGCCAGCCGGCAAAGTGGAGCAAAGTTGCCCACAGATTTTCCTGCACTCCTTGCCACTTGGTGTCAAGGCTGAGCTCCAGGTACATCTCAGTGTTAGGCGTAATCTATACTAGAGGTGCTACAGCTCCCGCTAATGTTCAAGACACCAAGCTAACATTCAAGATGCTCTAGTCTAAGCCATGGGAGAGAGCTCGCCTGTCAGCGTAACACCTCAACCTCTATGAGAAGCGAAAGCTCTCCCGCCAACATCGCTCGGTCTACACCAGCGCTTAGGTTGGTATATTTTACATCTCTCAGGGATGTAGATTAGTGTTCTGGTAAGTGATAAATTCTAGTGTAGACAAGCCCTGGGTGGTATTAAAGTGCCATTTACTTGTCCAGGGACACAGATTTGAATTATTATTTTTTTTTAAAAAGGCATTTTAACAGGAAGCAACTGACATCTCTCATCCTTGCTGTGATAAATGAAGGGGTTGCGGAGTAGCTCTCTTTGATGGACACCCAGCCAGCCAGTTAGCTATAAAGTCCCTCTTGGTGGCTGTTCTCTGCTTGCTTTACCTGTAAAGGGTTAACAAAGTCCCCCAGGTAAAAGAGAGGGAGAGAAACCAGTCCCAGCAACATCCACAGATCAAACTGACCAAAAGAACCAGTGGGAAGGCTAGAACTTTTTAAAATAGGGAAAAAACTTCCCCTTTGTCTTTGTTGTTGTTCTCTGGGAAAGAGGGGAACAGGGATCAGTTATGCTATGAGAAGCTTTAAGCCAGGTATGATCATCAGATCATACTTAGAACTACTTATTTGGAACCCCCAAATAAAAATAAATAATTAAAAAATTAAATTAATGGAGATATCCCATCTCTTAGAACTGGAAGGGACCTTGAAAGGTCATCAAGTCCAGCCCCCTGCCTTCACTAGCAGGACCAAGTACTGATTTTGCCCCAGATCCCTAAGTGGCCCCCTCAAGGATTGAACTCACAACCCCTGGGTTTAGCAGGCCAATGCTCAAACCACTGAGCTATCCCTCCCCCCCTGTGTAAGCGAATCAGGAATGTTTAGAAAGACACAATTAGGTTTATTTCTGTTTTTCTTATGGCTAGTGGACTCCTCTATGCTAACCGCAGATGCTTTTGTTTGCTTCTAAACTTTAAGCTGAACCCCCCAAAAAGCTATTTTGAGTGCTTAATTTTTGGAATTGCTTTTTTAAAATCTAGCAAAAGCCTAAGTTTCAGATGTATGTTCTTTCTTTTTGTTTTTAATAAAATTTACCTTTTTTTAAGAACAGGATTGGATTTTTGGTGTCCTAAAAGGTTTATGCGTGTGCGTGTGTGTGTGTAAGGGCTTGAGGGTACCCCAGGAAAGGAATTCCTAACTGCGCTTTCCTGGGTTCCCAGGGGTTTGCATTTGGGCAGTGGCAGCATCTACCCATCCAAGGTCAGAGAGAAGCTGTAACCTTGGGAGTTTAATACAAGCCTGGAGTGGCCAGTATTAATTTTTTTAATCCTTGTGGGCCCGCACCTTCTGCACTCGAAGTGCCCGAGTAGGGAATCAGCCTGAACATAAGAACGGCCGTACTGGGTCAGATCAAAGGTCCATCTAGCCCAGTATCCTGTCTACCGACAGTGGCCAATGCCAGGTGCCCCAGAGGGGGTGAACCTAACAGGTAATGATCAAGTGATCTCTCTCCTGCCATCCATCTCCACCCTCTGACAAACAGTCTAGGGACACCATTCCTTACCCATCCTAGCTAATAGCCATTAATGGACTTAACCTCCATTAATTTATCCAGTTCTCTTTTAAATGCTGTTATAGTCCTAGCCTTCACAACCTCCTCAGTTAAGGAGTTCCACAAGTTGACTGTGCACTGTGTGAAGAAGAACTTCCTTTTATTTGTTTTAAACCTGCTGCCTATTAATTTCATTTGGTGACCCCTAGTTCTTGTATTATGGGAATAAGTAAATAACTTTTCCTTATCTACTTTCTCCACATCACTCATGATTTTATATACCTCTATCATATCCTCCCTTTGTCTCCTCTTTTCCAAGCTGAAAAGTCCTAGCCTCCTTAATCTCTCCTCATATGGGACCCGTTCCAAACCCCCTAATCATTTTAGTTGCCCTTCTCTGAACCAGTGGTCTCATCTCAAAAAAGATATACATCTGTACACAGTATTCAAGATGTGGGCGTATCATCGATTTATATAAGGGCAATAATATATTCTCCTTCTTATTCTCTATCCCCTTTTTAATGATTCCTAACATCCTGTTTGCTTTTTTGACCACCTCTGCAGACGGCGTGGACATCTTCAGAGAACTATCCACAATGACTCCAAGATCTTTTTCCTGATTTGTTGTAGCTAAATTAGCCCCCATCATATTGTATGTATAGCTGGGGTTATTTTTTCCAATGTGCATTACTTTACATTTATCCACATTACATTTCATTTGCCATTTTGTTGCCCAATCACTTAGTTTTGTGAGATCTTTTTGAAGTTCTTCACAGTCTGCTTTGGTCTTAACTATCCTGAGCAGTTTAGTATCATCTGCAAACTTTGCCACCTCACTTCTTACCCCTTTCTCCAGATCATTTATGAATAAGTTGAATAGGATTGGTCCTAGGACTGACCGTTGGGGAACACCACTAGTTACCCCTCTCCATTCTGAGAATTTACCATTAATTCCTACCCTTTGTTCCCTGTCTTTTAACCAGTTCTCAATCCAGGAAAGGACCTTCCCTTTTATCCCATGACAGCTTAATTTACGTAAGAGCCTTTGGTGAGGGACCTTGTCAAAGGCTTTCTGGAAATCTAAGTACACTATGTCCACTGGATCCCCCTTGTCCACATGTTTGTTGACCCCTTCAAAGAACTCTAATAGATTAGTAAGACATGATTTTCCTTTACAGAAACCATGTTGACTTTTGCCCAACAATTTATGTTCTTCTATGTGTCTGACAATTTTATTCGTTACTATTGTTTCGACTAATTTGCCCGGTACCGACGTTAGACTTACCGGTCTGTAAATTGCGGGGATCACCTCTAGAGCCCTTTTTAAATATTGGCATTACATTAGCTATCTTCCAGTCATTGGGTACAGAAGCTGATTTAAAGGACAGGTTACAAACCTTAGTTAATAGTTCCGCAACTTCACATTTGAGTTCTTTCAGAACTCTTGGGTGAATGCCATCTGGTCCCGGTGACTTGTTAATGTTAAGTTTATCAATTAATTCCAAAACCTCCTCTAGTAACACTTCAATCTGTGACAGTTCCTCAGATTTGTCACCTACAAAAGCCAGCTCAGGTTTGGGAATCTCCCTAACATCCTCAGCCATGAAGACTGAAGTAAAGAATTCGTTTAGTTTCTCCGCAATGACTTTATCATCTTTAAGTGCTCCTTTATTCTCGATCGAGGGGCCCTATTAGTTGTTTAGCAGGCTTCCTGCTTCTGATGTACTTAAAAAACATTTTGTTATTACCTTTTGAGTTTTTGGCTAGCCGTTCTTCAAACTCCTCTTTGGCTTTTCTTATTACATTTTTACACTTAATTTGGCAGTGTTTATGCTCCTTTCTATTTACCTCATTAGGATTTGACTTCCACTTTTTAAAGCAAGTCTTTTTATCTCTCACTGCTTCTTTTACACGGTTGTTAAGCCACGGTGGCTATTTTTTTAGTTCTTTTACTGCCTTGACACCTGCCCTTGCCTTTTTTTCTGGTGTATGACTTCTGATGGCACAATGAATTAGATGATGAGTAAGTGATGTAGTCACGCTAATCATGACAGCAGCATCCATAGAGGTCAAGCACTTGCATCTACCATCAAGATGATAAAGAAGGTAGTCCATAACCAAATAGCATGCTGTTTGTTCTTGAGCCCCACAGGAACAGGATGTGGAGCTCAAGAAGCCCCAGTGGGTAGAGATGTAAGTTAAAGCACCTGTCACCACAATGTATCCTGTTGTAATGAAGAAGGATCTTTCACTTAATACGGTTATTCTGAGGAAGACGTGAGAGCTGATTCGCAGAGAGTAGGGGATGGAAATCTGACTTGTCTATCCACCAAGAAATGCAGCATCAAACCAAAGTACAGTCCCACACCACCTGTTGGTGCTGTTCCTTAGAAATGTTGTCTCTGATATACTGTCTGACTGGCTCACTATTTCAGAGAAGGGGTGTCTTGACTTTAGCTGTATCATCGTTGTGTGACCCAGAAACTCTGATCTCCAAACCTCTGGTCCTATCTGGTATTGCTTGCCTCGCAATTGAGTGTGAAGACAGGGCCCTGGCTGCATTATGCACGAAGCCAACTATCAAGACAGTTTGATTCATAATTTTCTCTCAAAGCCAAATAAAAAACAACCTTCCTTTTGATTCAGTACTATGAGAGGCACACAGGGGATGTCAAGCCTTTCATTAACTCAGGAGACGAAAGCTCCTTTTCAGTCTCTGCCCATTTTTCCAAACCCCCAAATCCCAGAAGAAATAAAACAATTAATTCCATTTGTGGAGCCTGAGAGGATGGGAGCCACAGTGAGCAAACGGCTTGGGAGAAACCAGGGCCTCCAAAGTGCAGTCCTAACTCCAGTCATCTCTGTCCCACCTGCAGCCCATTATGCCCACTTTGGAATGTTTCAGTACCTCTCGAGGACCATACAAATTATTTTAACAAACCCAGCACCTAAACTCGTGTCTGCTTAGTGAAGAGGTGGGAACATTTCAGAGTGGGAGCAACTTCTCCCTCTTTTACAGACTTTGGGAACAGGATGAAGTGAGAGAAAGAAGAGGTTCCCTCCATCAAACACCAGGGTCAGGAGTCTCTATCCTGAGTGGATGCTCTGGTGTTTAGTAAGATATGATGAGCGAGCAAAGCGCTTCCCACACTGAGCGCAGGAATATGGTCGCTCTCCTGAGTGGGTTCTCTGATGCTGAGTAAGAGATGATGAGCGAGCAAAGTGCTTCCCACACTCAATGCAGGAATATGGTCGTTCTCCTGAATGGATTTTCAGATGTTCAGTGAGAGATGATGAGTGAGCAAAGCACTTCCCACACTGAGTGCAGGGATATGGTCGCTCTCCTGAATGGATTCTCAGGTGGTTGGTGAGGCCTGACAATTGGGTGAAACTTTTCCCGCACTCAGTGCAGCAATAGGGTTTCTCTCCAGTGTGGATTCTCTGGTGGCGAGTGAGATGATGTATATAGACAAAGCCTTTTCCACAATCAGTGCAGCGATGGAGTTTCCCATTGTGGACTCTCTGGTGTTTAGAGAGACTGTCTGGATGACGGAATATTTTCCCACACTCAGCACAGCGATGGAGTCTCCCTGTACTATGGGTTTCCTGGTGTCTCCTGAGACTTTGAAGGAGACTGAATTTTTTCCCACACTCAGCACAGCAATGGGGCTGCTCCCCAGTGTGGATCCTCTGATGTCTGATCAGATGTTCTCGTAGGCAGAACTTTTTCCCACACTCATGACACAAGAAGGGTCTCTCTTCGCTGTGGATTTTCTGGTGCCTAGTAAGATTTGATGTAAGTTTGAAGCCTTTCCCACATTGGTTACAGCGATGGGGTCTCTTTTCTGAGTGGATTCTCTGGTGATTACGAAATGTTGACGAATCCATAAATTGCTTTCCACACTCAGCGCACGCATAGGGTCTCTCTCCCGAGTGGATTCTCTTGTGGATGGTAAAAGCTGACAAGTATAAGAATCTTTTTCCGCACTCAGCACAGTGATAGGGTCTCTCTCCAGTGTGGATTCTCTGGTGGGCAGTGAGCAGTGATAACTGATTGAATATCTTCCCACATTCAGAACAGGGATGGTCTCTCTTCTTTCTGTGAACTTTCCCATGTGCTCTGAACTCCTTCTTTCTCCTAAAGCTCTCCCCACACTCGCTACAGTGATACAGTTCCTGTCCCTTATGAACCATCCAGTGGTGGCTTATCAGTTCTCTCTGCACCTTGAATTCTTCTCTGCACACATGGCAGGTATATAGGCTCTTTCTGGGCTCAGTTTTTCCCTCTGCAGGAGGCTTTAGATATGGCCTGGATCTCCTCTGATGGCCTCTTGAGGTTGCCTGCTCCTTCCTGATCAGATTTTTCCTCTGCCTTTGAGACCTGCCCTGTCTCTTGTGATGTCTTCCCCGTTCAGATTTCTTGGAATGGTTCTTCCCTGATGTCCCTCGGAAAGGTCTGAGTGGCTCCAGGCTACCAGGTCCTTCCTCAGGAGTCTGCCCCTCAGCTCTGTTCAGGTTCCTTGCCTCTGCTTGGTGGGGAAGAGAATCCAGATGTTATTTCTTGTGCTGCTCACAAAGGGAAACCACTAACATTCCCAGCAGGGGGATGTACCTGAGGCAGCCCTATGCCTCTCCCCTCAGACTAGGGCTGGCCATCGGCAGTTGAGTGCAAGAGGCCAAACTCCCAGGGGCCCCAGTGGTAGGGAAGGAGGAGGAGGTCAGTGTCCCATAGGCCCTGATAATAGCCCCCCAAATAAACCTGGAAATCAGCCCCCACAATTCTCTCCCTACTCTGAGGCCCATCTTAGTGAGGAGAACAGCATCACCACACACCAGCATTGATACCCCTCTCTCAAGGGTCACTCACAGGGAACACTAACACTGTGATGGATCCCAACGTCTCCATGTTCTATGGAAAATGGGGGAGGGGGAGAGACTGAGGGAATCTGCATAAGGGGAGAGATGGAGTTTCTAGGGGGATGTCAGGGTGAGGAGCTGTAGCACTTCTCATGTTTGGGCTTCAATCCCTATTGTAATGCTCTGTGAGGGGAGAGTTTGCAGCTGATGGCCGATTCCTGAAATGAGCTCTCCGGCTCCCACTGGTGGAAAGGACAGAGCTGGTTCCCTACCTGCTCCAGGGGAAGAGCTTTGTGTGAGGAAGAAGCCCAAGGAGCTTTCAATTGCTGGCCAGTCCCAGGTCTCCTCTGCATCTGAAAAATCTGCACCGAGACAAAAGGTCTTTGGTTGACAACACATGGACCGAATGAATATCACTGAGAGAAGCCCTTCCCCTTGCACTGTAAATTGCTCATTTATGGTCACTGTTGGACAGTGGTTCCACAATGCACAAGAGGGGAAGCTATTTGGGTCTGGACACTTATTTTGTACTGTTGTAGCACAACTGAGATCACGGTACCATAGCACCAGGTGCTGCACAAAATTACAGAGAGATCGCCCTGATGTTGAAGAGCTTATAAACTAAATACACAAAGGGTGGGGGAGAGCCTGAGTCAAAGGAGTAACTTGCTGTTGTAATAACTGGGCCCACAAATTTACCCTAATTGGCCGTATAACTGTAAAAACTGTGAGAAAGTTTATAAAGTGTTACAATATCCTACAACAATAAATGTTGATGGGAAAAGGTGCAAAATATAAAAAGGACGACAGAATTGGTCCAAATATAAAAGGCCTATAATGCAATTCAAGGACAGTGTTAAAATGATGGCTGTAAGCAAGAGAAGTGTGGAACTGGACATTAAAGAACCGAAATGACTGAGTTTAATTTAGGCCTAACTAGCAGAAAAACAATGAGGGGCTGGGCTATTTTGCCCACTACTTCCTTTAAGGGTTTCTCAAAAGAAAACATTTTCGGGGGACAATAAAGGAGAGGAACTGAATGCAACCCTTGCTGACTGAAAAAAACAGCAATAGCAGGTGTGTGCCAACAGCTGCTGCAGTGAGCGATACCATCATGCTGCCACCCTGATCCTGATTTTGGGACCCCAGATCATCTTTGTACTAATACTAAGAGACGTCTAAACAAGACTGGACCAGAGACAGGGAGCCAGAGGATATTGCCACCATTATCAGTTCTGGCTAACACCCCAAAATCACCTGGAATGTGAGATTTTTGTCCCCCTGTCTCTCTCAACTCCCATGAGTTCTTTTCATTCCCCACCATATTTCTTTTCTTTCTTATTCTTCTCCCTTTGCCTTCTGGTAAATAAGAGTCTGCCTTAGCCTGCGAAAACTGCCATAGTTTGCAACATTGCTGTAAGCCTGTGATCAAAGAGGCAGCCAAACGAATTGTCCAGAACAGACCAACGCTGGACAGGTTTGCCAGGCAGGTCTCCAATTGGCCGATCAGACCGTGTGCCGTGCCTGTGTTTCTCCAGCCGTGAAGCAGCAAGTAAGAGTAAACCCGAGATATAAGCTGTAAGTTCTATTTTCCTCTTTTTTTCTCTTCCCTGTTGAGTGGGTTTGTGTTTTTTTGTCTCCTAGGAAACGGGATCGGATTTTAATAATATCAAAAACAGCGCCAACAGCTTCAACATTTCAAAGGGACAGTTATTACTGTGTTTAATACCATCTAAAAGACTTTCAAACAGAGGCCTTTTGTCTAAAGGCTCTCTGCAGCTAAAGGGAAAGGCAACAAGGGACACTGTCAAAATAAAAGTCTTACATCATCCCTGACATTTCAAATGCCTTAACTCTTTTACCCTCTTTTTCTGTATCTTTAATAAAAGATTAGAAAGAATTTTTCATGGTGTTTCCCATGGTCCTACGCAGGCTACTCTCTCTATATTCCAAACCCCAAACCTTATTTAACATTCTTTAATGTTGCTCATGACAGTGTCATGTTAACACCTTTGTCTCTCTGGGCCCATGTATTCTATATGAATTAATACAACATTGTCCAAGGTCTGCCAGCAGGTCAGTGGCAGAATGAGGAATAGAGTTCAGGTCTCCTCACTCCCACAACACAATGTTGTCTCCCAACCAATCCTGGCGCATAATAAGGAAATCCCTTATTAATGTCAACTGAGAACCCAAAAAAGTGATGGAACAATGCTGAGTACCTACAATATTGGGCCTGAACTTGGAAGGGAGATACACAAGTGCTGTTCGGACAATGATTCAGACAGCCGGGGAAGAGTTACAAACACTTTGATAGACGGAATTAGAATTCTAAAGGATGTTGACAAACTGGAGAACTGGTCTGAAATCAACAAGGTGACATTCAAGAAACACAAGTACGAAATAGTTCACTTAGGAAGGAAAAATGAAATGCACAACTAGAAAATAGGGAATAACTGACTTGGCAGCAGTACAGGAGAAAAGAATGTGGTGTTTATAGTGGATCACGAATTGAATGGTAGCCGACAATATGATACTGTTCTAAAATAGCCTAATATTAGACTAAAAGACTAACATTCTGGGATGTATTGTCACTTTGGCCAAAACATATCAGGATTCCAGCTGCCATCAGCTACTCCTTCAATCCCTCCACATCACTTTAACTCCTTCCTCACCTGGGTGGGTTCCTCTAAGAATGTCCCCATCTTCATCTTCTGTGGGACCCCGCACACACAGATCTTCCCCTCGCTCTATGCTGAAGATCACCACTGGCTTGGGAGTTTTGATTCCTGCTTAGAGAAAAGCATCACTGCTAAGCATTTCTAGGCACAAAAGTGCTGCACTTTCCACAGGTGCACATGCAATGTTTGTGCCAATTAGGCAATGAAGTTAATAGGCAATTGTTTTCCATGGAAACATGAAAAGACGGTTACTCACCGTTGTAACTGTTGTTCTTCGAGATGTGTTGCTCATATCCATTCCATTAGGTGTGTGCGCGCCGCGTGCACGATCGTCGGAAGATTTTTACCCTAGCAACACCGGCGGGTCGGCTGTGGAGCCCCCTAGAGTGGCGCCTTCATGGCGCTGAATATATACCCCAGCCGACCCGGCGCCCCCTCAGTTCCTTCTTGCCGGCTACTCCGACAGTGGGGACGGGGGGCGGGTTTGGAATGGATATGAGCAACACATCTCGAAGAACAACAGTTACAACGGTGAGTAACCGTCTTTTCTTCTTCGAGTGCTTGCTCATATCCATTCCATTAGGTGACTCCCAAGCCCAACTTAGGTGGTGGGGTCGGAGTGAGACATTGCTGTGTGCAAAACCGCTGATCCGAAGGCAGCATCGTCCCTGGACTGCTGCACTAGTGCATAGTGAGCTGTAAACGTGTGGACTGATGACCAAACCGCCGCTCTACAGATGTCCTGGATCGGAACTTGCGCCAGGAAAGCAGTCGAGGAAGCTTGGGCCCTCGTGGAGTGAGCGGTGAGGTGCGGTGCTGAGACACCTGCCAGGTCATAGCAAGTCCGGATGCAAGACGTAATCCAGGAGGATAGGCGTTGTGAGGAGACCGGTGAACCTTTCATTCGGTCGGCCACTGCAACGAAGAGTTGCGTCGTCTTTCTAAAGTGCCTTGTGCGGTCAATATAGAAGGCCAGGGCCCTGCGTACGTCCAGAGAATGCAAACGTTGATCCTGGCGAGTAGCATGTGGTTTAGGATGAAAGACCGGGAGAAATATATCCTGGTTGATATGAAAAGGAGAAACCACCTTAGGGAGAAAGGCAGGATGTGGACGAAGCTGCACTTTATCCTTATGGAAAACCGTGTAAGGGGGCTCGGATGTAAGCGCCCTGAGTTCAGAAACGCGCCTTGCTGAGGTGATGGCTACGAGGAAGGCTGTCTTCCAGGATAGGTACAGAAGTGAACAGGTGGCCAGTGGCTCGAATGGAGGACCTGTGAGCTTGGAGAGAACCAGGTTGAGGTCCCACGTCGGAACGGGCTGACGTTGTTGTGGGTACGTCCGGTCTAAGCCCTTGAGGAATCTAACGACCATCGGGTTAGAGAATACCGAGGATGCGAGTTCCCCTGGGTGAAAGGCCGATATAGCGGCCAGGTGAACTCTAATTGAAGATATCGCCAACCCTTGCTGTTTTAGGGAGAGGAGATATTCCAAAATGAGAGGAATAGGTGCCTGCAACGGGGACGTGGCTCGTTGTTCGCACCAACAGGAGAACCGCTTCCACTTGGCCAAGTATGTGGTCCGTGTTGAGGGCTTCCTACTGCTCAGCAGAATCTGTTGGACAGAGTGCGAGCACTGCTGCTCTGCCTGGGTGAACCATGGAGCAGCCACGCCGTGAGGTGGAGTGATTGCAGGTCGGGGTGACGCAGGCGGCCGTGGTCCTGAGAGATGAGGTCCGGGCATAATGGAAGCGGGATCGGTGTCTGAACCGAGAGCTCCAACAGCGTGGTGTACCAATGTTGTCTCGGCCACGCTGGGGCGATCAGAATCACCTGTGCCTGGTCTCTGCGCAATTTGAGCAGTACCTTGTGGACCAGAGGAAACGGAGGGAAGGCATAAAACAGGTGGTCCTTCCAGGGAAGGAGAAACGCGTCCGAGAGGGAGCCCGGAGCTCGACCTTGCAGGGAGCAGAACACGTGGCACTTCCTGTTGTCTCGAGATGCAAACAGGTCTATCTGGGGAAACCCCCACTTCTGGAAAACGGAATGTATGATGTCCGGACGGATAGACCACTCGTGTGTTCGAAAGGACCTGCTGAGTCGGTCCGCCAGAGTGTTCTGGACTCCAGGGAGGAACGATGCCGTGAGATGGATTGAGTGGGCGATGCAGAAGTCCCACAGGCGAATGGCCTCTTGGCATAGCATTGACGAACGTGCTCCTCCTTGCTTGTTGATGTAAAACATGGCGGTGGTGTTGTCGATGAGAACTAACACACAGCGGCCACGTAGGAGATTGAGAAATGCCTGGCACGCCAGGCGCACCGCCATCAGTTCCCGAACATTGATGTGCAGGGCTATCTGGGGTGCAGTCCACAGGCCCTGGGTATGGTGTTCGTTGAGATGGGCGCCCCAACCCAGGGATGAAGCGTCTGTGACCAGGTGCAGAGAGGGTTGTGGGGCGTGAAACGGCATCCCCTCGCAAACCACCTTGTGGTCTAGCCACCATGTGAGGGAGGTCAGGACCGAGTTCGGGACCGTGACCACCATGTTCAGGCTGTCCCGATGTGGGCGGTATCTTGATGACACCCAGGTCTGGAGTGGGCGAAGCCGAAGTCTGGCATGCCTGGTTACGTACGTGCAGGAAGCCATGTGACCCAGCAGGGTGAGGCACGACCTCACCGTGGTAGTTGGGAAGGCCTTGAGTCCTTGAATGAGGCTCGTGATGGTGCAAAAGCGATTGTCTGGCAGGATGGCTTGTGCACATCTGGAGTCTAGAACCGCGCCGATGAATTCTATTCTCTGGGTAGGTTCTAGAGTGGATTTGTCCTTGTTGAGTAGGATACCCAACTTGTTGAATGTGTGCACTATTATGTGGACGTGATCTCGAACTTGTTCTTTGGTACGACCGCGTACCAGCCAGTCGTCTAGGTACGGGAACACCTGTATCCCTTGCCGACGAAGGTACGCTGCCACGACAGCCATACATTTCGTGAACACCCTTGGGGCCGAGGATAGGCCGAAGGGAAGGACTGCAAATTGGTAGTGCACCTTGCTTACCACGAACCGCAGGAAGCGTCTGTGAGGCGGGTAAATTGCTATGTGAAAGTATGCATCTTTCATGTCGAGGGCGGCGAACCAGTCTCCAGGATCGAGGGAAGGGATAATGGCCCCCAAAGAGACCATGCGGAACTTCAACTTTACTACGAATTTGTTGAGTCCGCGCAAGTCCAAGATGGGTCGCAGACCTCCTTTGGACTTGGGAATGAGGAAGTAACGGGAATAGAATCCCCTGCCCCTTAACTCCACTGGAACCTCCTCTATGGCCCCCATAGCAAGGAGCGTGGAAACTTCCTGTATAAGAAGTTGCTCGTGAGAAGGGTCCCTGAAGAGGGACGGGGAAGGGGGGGGAGGAGGGGGGGATTGAAGAAAACTGGATAGCATATCCCCTGTCCACCGTGCGAAGGACCCAACGGTCCGAAGTTATAAGGGACCAGGTCCGGTGGAAATGGGAAAGGCGATCCCGAAAGGATGGGGCTGGATCCTGTGGGATGACTGGGGCGCCGTCCTCGACCGCACCTTCAAAAGTTCTGCCTGGGGCCTGAAGGTGGTCTAGGTGGCCCCTGGTTCTGACCAGGTTGAGGGCCGGTCCACCTTCTTCTACCACCTCGCCCTCGCCTCCGGGTCGAGTCCTGTCTCTGACGAGGCGGGGGGGGGTAGAAGCGCTGAGGCTGCGGTCTAAATGGCCTGCGCTGAGGGCCCACAACATGCATCCCCAAGGAACGCATGATCGTCCTGGAGTCCTTGAGGCTCTGCAGGCGAGAGTCCGTCTTTTCGGAAAACAGCCCTTGTCCTTCAAAGGGCAGATCCTGCAGGGTTTGCTGCAGTTCCTGAGGCAGACCCGAAACCTGGAGCCAGGAGATCCTCCGCATAGCGATACCTGAGGCCAGGGTTCTCGCAGCAGAGTCCGCTATGTCTAAGGAGGCCTGTAAGGAGGTCCGAGCCACCTTCTTACCCTCCTCCACCAGGGCTCCAAACTCCTCCCTGGACTCTTGGGGAACCAACTCCTTGAACTTCCCCATAGAGTTCCAGGAGTTAAAGCTATAGCGGCTCAAGAGCGCCTGTTGATTAGCCGCTCTAAGTTGCAACCCTCCGGCTGAGTAAACTTTACGGCCGAATAAATCGAGGCGCTTAGCCTCCTTCGATTTGGGCGCTGCGGCCTGCTGACCGTGGCGCTCCCTTGCGTTCACTGATGCCACCACCAGTGAACACGGCTGGGGGTGGGTATACAAGTACCCGTAGTCTTTAGACGGAACAAAGTATTTCCTTTCCACCCCTCTCGCTGTGGGTGGGATAGAGGCAGGAGTCTGCCATATCGTAGATACATTGGCTTGTATCGTGCGGATCAGGGGTAACGCCACCCTCGATGGGGCATCCGCTCCGAGGATATTCACGATGGGGTCGTGCACCTCCACTATCTCCTCCGCCTGCAGGTCCATCTTACGGGCCATCCGACGCAGAAGATCTTGGTGAGCCCGAAGATCTATTGGAGGTGGACCTGTGCACGATGTGCCCGCCACTGCCTCATCCGGAGAGGAAGAGGAAGATGCCTCCGGTGGGACAGGATCCAAGGGAGGGTCCTGGGCTCCCTGCTCCTGGGCCGGAGCATCACCTGCGCTTGAGTCCAGGGCGTCAGGTAGTGCGGACACGGAAGCCTCCATGCCCCCTGGCGGAGGCCGAGAGATGGTGGACTCCGGGGCCCTTCTAACAGAGTGACCGGAGCGAGAGGTCGAAGCAACTGGAGCCCCTTGCGCCTGATGGTACGCCCACGGGGTCCAAAACGACCAGTGAGATGGGCCATGAGAATGGTCCTCTGTTATGTTCTGCCAATGGCCCAAGTCCTGTTCCTCGGCTTGCCCTTGAGGGGGGTATGCCGATCTCGAGAGGTCCTCCGAGGAGCGAGACCCCGATCTCGATGGCCATGGCGGTGCCGAGAGCGTCGAGACGATTCCCGTGGGCTGCGGTGCCGCACGGTGCCGGTCTGGAGATGATCTATCTCCACGCGGTGCCGGCGATCGGTGCCGGGACCGCGACCGGTGCCGATGACCTCGTCGGTACCGGGAGTCGGATCTGGACCTCGACGAGGACCTGGAGTATGCCCGGTACCGGGAGCGGCCTCTCGACGTCGAGCGGCGACCGTAGCGGTGCCGAGAACTACGTCTCGACGTTGATCGGTGCCGACGATCATAGCGGTGCCGAGACGTAGAGCGGTGCCGCGAAGAAGATCTTGGCCGCGAGTACGACCGGTGCCGAGGTGATATTCGGTGCCGGGACTGCGAGCGGCGTGGGGACCTGCTTCGGGACCTGGATCGGTGCCGAGGTTCCAGCCCTTGCGATGGAGGGCGCATCAAGGCAGGTTTCCCCCTCGACTGGACCGGGCGAGGCAACGGTGCCGTCGGTGCCGGTGGTTGAGGCGGTGCCGGCTCCGTGAGAGCTATTAAGTCTCTCGCCGCCGCGAAGGTCTCTGGCGTCGACGGGAGGCACTGTATCACCGCCTGCCTCGGTGGAGACGCCGTCTGCACCGGACTCAACGGCCTCGGCGCCGGAGTCGACGGTGCTGGAGGCACCTGTTTCCGGTGCTCCACCGGCGTACGCGGCTCTACCCCCGGCACTGGGGGAGCCAGCGTCTTCGGCACGGAGGTCCCCGTCTTATGGGCTTTCTTATGCCCTGGGGATAATGACCGGCGCCGAGGCACTTGCTGTGCTTTCGGTGCCGACGAGGTCCGGTGCCGGGAAGGCTCATCTGACGCCACTCGCGTGGTCGTCATGGCCGGTGCCGCCGGGGCACTGCGCACCGAGGCGCTAGGTGCCGGGGCCTGACTTGTAGATGGAGCGTCCGGACTAAGTGCCGCCTCCATCAGGAGTTGCCGGAGCCGAAAGTCCCGCTCCTTCTTGGTCCTTGGTCTGAAGGCCTTACAGATCTTGCACTTATCTGTTTGATGGGACTCTCCCAGGCACTTCAGACAGGAATCGTGCGGGTCGCTCGTGGGCATAGGCTTAGCGCAGGAGGCGCACAGCTTGAAGCCGGGAGCGTTGGGCATGAGCCCGGCCCCGCGGCCGGGGGAGAAAGGGGAAGACGACCCCCTTAATCCCCTGAACTATTATAACAACTAGACAACTCTTAAAACTATTGAACTATTTAACTATAAACACTAGGACTATAACTATAACTATAACTGCGAATAACAAACTAAGCTAGGGAGAGTGGAGAACAGCTAAGCAGCGCTCCACAGTTCCAACGACCGTCAGGGGCGGTAAGAAGGAACTGAGGGGGCGCCGGGTCGGCTGGGGTATATATTCAGCGCCATGAAGGCGCCACTCTAGGGGGCTCCACAGCCGACCCGCCGGTGTTGCTAGGGTAAAAATCTTCCGACGATCGTGCACGCGGCGCGCACACACCTAATGGAATGGATATGAGCAAGCACTCGAAGAAGAACTGCAACTTATGGTCAACACTCCTGGTGCCCGGCAGTGGTGAGATATTGAGTTGCAAACAACCTGGCACCTGTGGAAAGGGCAGACGGACATGACTGCGGTGTCTGAAGGGATTGAGGGGCACAGATGTGGCAAATGCTGGATATTTCTCCTTAGCCTAAGAGATCTGGGGTCCTCCTTAACTCTACTATGGCCCAGCACCACTCTCCCTCTGACAGATACGTTTACATAGGAATTAAACAGCTGTAGCTGGCCTGGGTCAGATGTCTTGGGCTTACGGGGCTCGGGCTGTGGGACTGTAAAATTACTGAGTGGATATCTGGGGGTAGGGTCCCAGAGCAGGGGCCCAACCCGAGCCTGAACATCTACACTGCAATTTTTAGCGCCGCAGCCTGAGTCCCACATCCTGAGTCAACTGACCCAGGACAGCCAGAGCAGCATAGATGAACCCAGTATATACCAGCTTAGATGAACCCAGTCTGCCTTTCTCCTTAACTGTGGTGTTGGCTGGCCTTTCATCCTGTAGACCTGCAGAACACACAACCCAATGCTCATGTGCTGTCTGGGGAACTACAAGAGCCAGAATTCTCTTGAATTAAACTGTGGAGTAGTAGTGACTATGGGTGGAAGGATCTCCTCTTGAAGATATGCAGTGTAGTTGTAGATGTATCAGTCCCAGGATATTAGAGACCAGGTGAGTGAGGTAATATCTTTTACTGGACCAACTTCTGTTGGTGAGAGAGAGAAGCTTTCCTTTCCCAGACCTGAAGAAGAGCTCTGAGTGGCTCAAAAGCTTGTCTCTCTCACCAACAGAAGTTGGACCAATGAAAGATATTACCTCACCCACCTTGTCTCCCCATGAACTGGCTCCTCTGCTCAATGAAACATGTCTCTATCCATCCATACCCATGCACCCCTCCTTCAAACCCCACAGACAACTCTCCACCCAACCACTCATACCAATGTGTCATCTCAGTTACTAGCAACAGAGGGTCCTGTGGCACCTTTACGACTAACAGAAGTATTGGGAGCATAAGCTTTCGTGGGTAAGAAGTGAGGTTCTTACCCATGAAAGCTTATGCTCCCAATACTTCTGTTAGTCTTAAAGGTGCCACAGGACCCTCTGTTGCTTTTTACAGATTCAGACTAACACGGCTACCCCTCTGATCTCAGTTACTGTGTCTCTGTGCAGCACCCAATGGACAGGGGCCCTGATCTCACAGACACAGCTCCTCACCTAATGAGACCAGAGTCTGGTAATTTTCCCACATGACGTGTCTGTAAAGTTGCTTTTGCTCCTCGCCCAGCAGCGCCCATTCTGCTGAGGAGAAATACATGGCCACATCCTCAAACGTCACCGACATCTGAAAGGACAAACAACCCAACTCAGCATGGCAAAGTTTACACACTGGTACAGGAACAGCTGTTGCAGGTGATGCAGATGTACAGTGGTCCACGCAACTTGGAGGGCCCAGGGAGGCTTGAAAGTTTGTACCATTACTATGGTTGCAGGTTTGTCGCAGTGAAAAAAAAATTAATGGACAGAGTTTTCCTGGAGCGGCATTCTAAGGTGTGTACAGGGTTGGTTCACTCCCCAGTCGCTCCCTCCCTGGCCATGCCCGCTGTCTTGGGCGGAAATTAGGGTTACACTGTTGTAGCGGTGTTAGTCCCAGGATATTAGAGACACAAGGTGGGGGAGATAATATCTCTTACTGCACCAAACTTATTTGTTCTTGAGCTACACAGAGCAGGGTCCGAAAGTCCAGGCTCCAGCAGAAGCCCAAATGTCTGCACCGCAATTAAATTGCCCCTAGGCTGAGCCATATCAGCTGGCACAGCCCGGCTGCAGATTTTGAGTTGCCCCCTAGACAGACCCTGGGAGCCCCAGCCAGAGAGCTGTGGCTCCAGCAGTAGCAGCCCAGGCTTTTAGCTCCGGAGGGCTCTGGTTGAATCCCCAACACGCTGCCCGATGGGGCAGTCAGACAAGGAACCTCCCTCCCCCGCGGTCCCCAGGGACTCCGTTCAGCCTCCCCCAGCGCCTCCCATTGCCAGTGTGTGCAGCGGCCCCCGCCTGGCCCCGACCCCGCTCTCCCGAGCAGGCTGCTCACAGCCCCAGCAGCACAGGCCAGAGGACCTGTCAGCCAGGACCTGCCCCCCCAGCCCCGCCTCCAGCCCCGGCCGGTGCCTGCGCTGCGGGAAGGGGGAAGAACCCGGCAGCCCCCGGAGCACCGCCCCGGGGAAGGGGCCCGCCCGCCCCCAGGAGCGAGCAGGAGGGTCGGTCGGGCTGTCGCGGGCTGGGGCGCGGACCCTGCCGGGCTCCGACCGCTGCACAAACCGGCCCCCGGGGGGGTCTCTCCGGTCCCAGCAGCTCCCTCCCCAGGCGGCGATTTCCCTCCCCGGGCCCCGCTCACCGCGCCGGGCGCTGGGGCTGCAGCCTGCAGAGGGGGCTCGCTCCGCACGCGCAGCTCGGGCCGGGCTCGGCCCCTGCCCGCCCCCCCGCAGCAATTACTGGGCGTGTCTAGGCTGTGGAGGACTCGGAGCTCTGTGGCTTTAACCCTTAAGCATCTCGGGCGGGGAAGCGAGTTGCAGAGGGAGCCACTAGGGGAGACGAGGTGAAGTCGGTTCCCTGTTTGTTGGTGGCTCCCGGTCCCTCCCCTCCCTGCTGCAAGGGCGGGTATTGGAACTATGTTATAGTGGGGGCTGGACACCCTGTGTAGGATGGAAACCACTTCAAACCAGGGGTGCTGCCGCTCCTGCTCCCCCAGCGCCCTGAGTTCCAGCCCCCCCGTTCAAAGAACATTTCTTAGTAATTCAGCAGAGTGAGAGACGCCTTTTCAAACATTTTACCAGAAGAAATGTGACTGAGGTTCATAGCAGTGTAGATTAGTAAATTAATACATTATTTAATAATTATTCAAATCTGGATCTGGGATGAGAGTGGCTGTAAGTGATAAAATACTTCTCGGGGCAGCCTAAGTGCCACTGTGGTGAGACAAGAATATGCCATTCCCAGAGCTGACACTGCGTGTCTGGGCTACATTCTGCCAAATATCATACCCCCCTCTCTATTTTGTATTGAATTTGACAGTAGCCATACCACATGCATGGGGGGAAAAAAATCAACCAAAAGCAATAGTCAACCAAATTGTTCCTGATCCAGAGGTAATGTTTTCACATAAATTATATGGACAGTTACAATTCAAGAAATCTCTATGACTAATCTTTCTTGGTTCTTAGACAAATTAAGCACAGGAAAAATGGCTAATCTAGAGAACTGTCTTGCAGGGGGGAAAAAAGAGGAGGCCTTGTGGCACTTTAGAGACTAACAAATTTATTTGGGCATAAGCTTTCATGGGCTATGACCCGATTCATCAGATGCATGGAGTGAAAGATACAGTAGGCAGGTATAAATAGACAGCACATGAAAAGATGGGAGTTGCTTTACCAAGTGGGGGATCAGTGCTAACGAGGCCAATACAATCAGGGTGGATGTGGCCCATTCTCAACCGTTGATAAGAAGGTATGATTTGTGTCCATTTATTCTTTTGCATAGAAACTGTCTGGTTTGGTCAATGTACGTGGCAGAGAGGCATTGCTGGCACCCTGATTGAATTGGCCTCGTTAGCACTACAATAAATATTTTTTTTCCTCTGCTGATATTCATGCCTTCTCGTCAACTCTTGGGAATGGGCCACATCCACCCTGACTGTATTAGCTGATACAGACTAACACAGCAACCCTCTGAAACCTGTCTTGCAGCAGTTACATCTTCACTCTGTTTCAAACTATGAGCACAGTTTAGCTGATAATTGTATTCTCCTCATTTAGGAGACAGAAAATTCCAAATTCCACAGACCTTACACACCTTTTCTTATCTAATGATGCACACTGCAGTTTAGCTGGCAATAGACCATAGCACACAAGTAGCATTAGATCAAGGACACATTTGCACTAACTGTACCTAGCACACAGTTCATATTTGGCAAACCTTAACAGAGCATACATCTTGCGTCTGACAGATTCCACATATACAATGAACAAAGGTTAGAACAATTGAACTACTAGTAAATTAGCACAATAAAGATTAGCATGAGCACAGAATATTCTGGGAGATTTTTACTAGTTCAAAGCCTAACACCCCCATTTCTAGAGTGGGAATAACAGTTTAGAGAATATTACAATTGAACTGAAATGCAGCTGGTATAACCTGCTCCAAAAAGAAAGGCAGTCATGGATAAAGTCAGCACTGCACGGAAGATTGCAGGTCTTCACCTACACACATGGCAATGCAGCCATTTCAGACACATCATTCTCTTGTATTATTTTATTCCCTCCAAGAACGATGAGACAACAGTGACATAAAGTCGCATCTCATCATCGCCCTCTGACAGACAGGCACAGCCACGGATTTCCCCACTTGAGGAACAGGGAGACACTGGCCTGGTACTGCTGATCAATTTGTTTTGTGGCTGTTTGATTGATTTGTGGACTCCAAAGTGCAGTCCTGACACCAATCATCTCTGTCCCAGCTGCAGCCCATAATGCCCACAATGGAATGTTTCAGTACCTCTAGGGTTAAATTCTTCCATCTCCAGGACTACACAAAATAATTTTAACAAACTCAGCACCTAAACTTGTGTCTACTTAGTGAAGAGGTGGGAACATTTCAGAGTGGGAGCAAGTTCTAACTTCTCCCTCTTTTACAGGCTTTGGGAACAGGGTGAAGTGAGAGGTTGAAGAAGTTCCCTCCATCAAAAACAAGGGTCAGGAGTCTCTATCCTGAGTGGGTGCTCTGGTGTTTAGTAAGATATGATGAGCGAGCAAAGCGCTTCCCACACTGAGCGCAGGAATATGGTTGCTCTCCTGGGTGGGTTCTCCGATGCTGAGTAAGAGATGATGAGCGAGCAAAGTGCTTCCCACACTGTATGCAGGAATATGGTCGCTCTCCTGAATGGATTTTCAGATGTTCAGTGAGAGATGATGAGTGAGCAAAGCACTTCCCACACTGTGTGCAGGGATAGGGTCGCTCTCCTGAATGGATTCTCTGGTGGTTGATAAGGCCTGACGATTGGGTGAAACTTTTCCCACACTCAGTGCAGCAATAGGGTTTCTCTCCAGTGTGGATTCTCTGGTGGTGAGTGAGATGTTGTAGACGGACAAAGCCTTTTCCACAGTCAGTGCAGCGATAGAGTTCCCCAGTGTGTACTCTCTTGTGTCTAGTGAGATTTTCTGGATGACCGAATATTTTCCCACACTCAGCACAGCGATGGAGTCTCTCCGTGCTATGGATTTCCCAGTGTCTCCTGAGACTTTGAAGGAGACTGAATTTTTTCCCACACTCAGCACAGCAATGGGGCTGCTCCCCAGTGTGGATCCTCTGATGTCTGATCAGATGTTCTCGTAGGCAGAACTTTTTCCCACACTCATGACACAAGAAGGGTCTCTCTTTGCTGTGGATTTTCTGGTGCCTAGTAAGAGTTGATGCAAGTTTGAAGCCTTTCCCACATTGGTTACAGCGATGGGGTCTCTTTTCTGAGTGGACTGCCTGATGATTACGAAATGCTGAAGAATTCATAAATCGCTTTCCACACTCAGCGCAGGCAAAGGGTCTCTCTCCTGAGTGGACTCTCTTGTGGCTGTTAAGAGCTGATATATCGACGAATCTTTTTCCGCACTCAGCACAGCAATAGGGTCTCTCTCCCGTATGTATTCTCTGGTGGGCAATGAGATGCGATAACCGGTTGAATATCTTCCCACATTCAGAACAGGGATGGTCTCTCTTCTTTCTGTGAACTTTCCCATGTGCTCTGAAATCTTTCTTTCTCCTAAAGCTCTCCCCACACTCGCTACAGTGATACCGTTTCTGACTCCTATGAACCGTCCAGTGGTGGCTTATCAGGTCTCTCTGCACCTTGAATTCTTCTCTGCACACACGGCAGGTATATAGGGTCTTTCTGGGCCCAGCTTTTCCCTCTGCAGGAGGCTTTAGATGTGGCCTGGATCTCCTCTGATGGCCTCTTTGGGTTCCTGACTCCTTTCTAGTCAGGTGCTTCCTCTGCCTTTGGAGCCTGCACTGCCTCTTGCGGTGCCTTCCCCGCTCAGTTTTCTGGGAATGGCTCTCCACTGATGTTCCTGGGAAAGGGCTGGGTGACTCCAGGTTGCCAGAGTCTTCCTCAGGAGTCTGCCCCTCAGCCCTGCTCAGGTTCCTCGCCCCTGCTTGGTGGGGAAGAGAGTACAGATGTTATTTCTTGTGCTGCTCAGAAATGGAAACCACTGATATTCCCAGCAGGAGGATGTGCCTAAGGGAGCCCCATGCCTCTCCCCTCAGAGCAGGGCTGGCCATCGGCAGTTGAGTGCAAGAGGCCAAACTCCCAGGGGCCCCAGTGGTAGGGAAGGAGGAGGAGGTCAGTGTCCCATAGGCCGTGATAATAGCCCCCCAAATAAACCTGGAAATCAGCCCCCACAATTCTCTCACTACTCTGAGTCCTGTCTCATTGGGGACAACAGCATCACCACACACCAGCACTGACACCCCTCTCCCAAGGGACACACACGGAACACTCACACTGTGATGGATCCCAACGTCTCCATGTTCTGTGGAAAATGGGAGAGGGGGAGAGACTGAGGGAATCTGCGTAAGGGGAGAGATGGAGTTTCTAGGGGGATGTCAGGGTGAGGAGCTGTAGCACTTCTCGTGTTTGGGCTTCAATCCCTATTGTAATGCTCTGTGAGGGGAGAGTTTGCAGCTGATGGATGATTCCTGAAATGAGCTCTCCGGCTTCCACTGCTGGAGAGGACAGGTTCCCTACCTGCTCCAGGGAAAGAGCTTTGTGTGAGGAAGAAGCCCAAGGAGCTTTCAATTACTGACCAGTCCCAGATCTCTGCATCTGGAAAATCTGCACCAAGACAAAAGGCCATTGATTGACATTATATGGACCAAACGAACATCACTGAGAGAACCCCTTTCTCCTGCACTGTAAAGTACTCATTTATAATCACTGTTGGACAGTGGGTTCCACATAGGGTGAACAGATGTCCCGATTTTATAGGGACAGTCCTGATTTTGGAGGCTTTTTCTTATATAGACACCTATTATCTTCCACCCCCCAGTCCCGAATTTTTTTTTTTTTTTTTTTTTTAATACTTGCTATCTTGTCACCCTAGTTCCACAACACACAAGAGGGAAAGCTATTTGGGACTTGACTGTTAAATTTATTACAGCATACAATACAAAGTGTTAGTCTCTAAGGTGCCACAAGTACTCCTGTTCTTCTTTTTGCGGATACAGACTAACACGGCTGTTACTCTGAAAACTGAGCTTGTGGTTTCATAGCACAAAGTGCTACATAAAGAGATCACTCTGATGTTGAAGAGCTTATATACCAAATAGATAAAGGGGGGAGAAACCTGAGACAAAGGAGTAACTTGCTGTTGTAATAATTGGGCCCACAAATTTACCCTAATTGGCAGTTTAATTGTAAAAACTGTGAGAAAGTTTATAAACTGTTACAATATCCTACAACACGAAATGCTGATGGGAAAAAGTGCAATATAGAAACAAGACAACGGAATTGGTCCAAACAAAAGAGGCCTATAATGCAATTCAAGGACAGTGATAAAATGATGGCTGTAAACAAGAGAAGTATGGAAATGGACATTAATGAACCAAAATGAATAAGTTAGAATTTAAGCCTAACTGGCAGAAAAACAATGAGGAGCGGGGCTATTTTGCCCATTACTTCCTTTAAGGGTTTCTCAAAAGAAAACACTTTCGGGGGAAAATAAAGGAGCGGAACTGAATGCAATCCTTGCTGACTGAAAAAAACAGCAATAGCAGGTGTGTGCCAACAACTTCTGTGGTGAGCGATACCATCATGCTGCCACCCTGATCCTCTTTTGGGATCCCAGATCTTCTTCATCCTTATCCTAAGAGATCTCCTAACAAGACTGGACCAGAGAGAGGGAGCCAGAGGATATTGCCACCGTTACCAGTTCTGGCTAACTCTCCAAAACCACCTGGAATGTGAGATTTTTGTCCCCCCGACCCTCTTATCTCCCATGAATTCTTTTCATTCCCCACATATTTCTTCTCATTCTTACTCTTCTCCCTTTGCCTTCTAGTAAATAAGAATCTGGCTTAGCTGGCCAAAACTGCCATAGTTTGCAACATTGCTGTAAGCCTGTGATCAAAGAGGCAGGCAAATGCATTGTCCAGAACAGACCAACACTGTTACAGGTTTGCCAGGCAGGTCTCCAATTGGCTGATCAGACTGTGTGCCGTGCCTGTGTTTCTCCAGCAGTGAAGCAGCAAGTAAGAGTAAACCCGAGACGGAAGCCGCATGTTCTATCTTTGCTATTCTTTTCTCTTCCCTCTTGTGTGGGTTCGTTCTGTTTTGTCTCCTAGGGAACGGGATCGGATTTTAATAATATCAACAACAGCTCCAGTCCATTTCAATTAACTGCTTCTCTTTTCCCCAAAAGGACAGTTATTACCATCTTTAATACCATCTAAAAGACGTTCAAACAGAGGCCTTTTGTCTAAAGACTCTCCAGCTAAAGGGAAAGGCAACAAGGGACACTGTCAAAATAAAAGTCTTAGATAATACCTACAATGACTCAACTCTTTTTCCTTCTTTTTCTGTATATTTAATAAAAGATTAAAAAGAATTTTTCATGGTGTTTCCATGGCATAGAGCAGGCTACTCTCTCTGTATTCCAAACCCCAAACCTTATTTAACACTCTTTAATGTTGGCCATAACAGTGTCATGTTAACACCTTTGTCTCTTTGGGCCCATATAGTCTATATGAATTAATACAATATTGTCCAAGATCTGCCAGCAGCTCATTGGCAGAATGAGGAATACAGTCCAGGTCTCCTCAGTTCCACAACATGATGTTGCCTCCCAACCTGGAGAATAATAAGGAAATCTCTTATTAATGTCAACTGAGAGCCCAAAAATGCGATGGAACGATGTTGGGTCCCTACAAAACTGGGCCTGAACGTTGAAGGGAGATTCCTAAGTGCTGTTCAGCCAATAACTCAGACAGCCAACTAAGGATTACAAACACTTTGGTGGACAGGATTAGAATTCTAAATGATCTTGACAAACTGGAGAACTGGTCTGAAATCAACAAGGTGAAATTCAAGAAACATAAGTTAAAATTAGTTCACCTAGAAAGGAAAATGAAATGTACAACAGAAAATGGGGGATAACTGGCTTGACAGAGGTGCAACTGAAAAGTATGTGGTGGTTATAGTGGATCATGAATTGAATGAGAGCTGACAATGTGATACTGTTCTAAAAAAGCCTAACAACAATACACTAAAAGACTAACATTCTGGGAAGTATTGTCACTTTGGCCACAATCTATCAGGATTCCAGCTGCCTTCCTTCAATCCCTGCACATCAGTTTAACTCCTTCCTCACCTGGGTGGGTTCCTCTCAGGATGTCCCCATCTTCATCTTCTATAGGACCCGGCCCACACAGATTTTCTCCTCGCTCTATGCTGGAGATCACCACTGGCTTGAGGGCTTGGATTCCTTCTTAGAGAAAAGCATCACCGTCCATTAGATCTAAGCTAAGCACTTCTACCCACAGAATTCTTGCACTTTGCACAGCTCCATATGCAATGTTTGTTAATTAGGCAATGAGCTAAATGTGAAGGCTAACAGGCAATTTTTTCTATGGAAACATGTACTGCAACTTGTGGTCAACACTCCTGGTGCCTGGCAGTGGCGGGATATTGAGTTGCAAACAACCTGGCACCCGTGGAAAGTGCAGATGGAGAGGACTGCAGTGTCTAAAGGGATTGAGGGGAACAGATGGGGCAAATGCTGGCTATTTCTCCTTGGCCTAGGAGAGTTACTCAGTTACCCAGCACCCCCACTCTCCTGTGGATATGTTTACATAGGAATAAAACACATGTAGCTGGCCTGGGTCAGATGACTTGGGCTTGGGCTGCAAAATTGCTGAGTGGCTATTTGGAGGGAGGGTCCCAGAGCCCAGGCTCCAACCCCAGCATGAATATCTACACTGCAATCTTTAGCCCCGCAGCCTGAGCTCTATGACATGAGTCAACTGACCCAGGCCACCCATAACCATGCCGGGGGTCTTTTATTCCAGCATAGATGAACCCAGTCTGTCTTTCACCTTAACTGTGGTGTCGGCTGGCCTCTCATCCTGTAGACCTGCAGAACACATGACCCTTTTCTGCTCATGTGCTCTGTCTGGGGAACTACAAGAGCCAGGATTCTCTTGCATTAAACTGAGGAGCAGTAGTGACTTTGGGTGGAAGGATCTCCTCTTGAAGATATGCAGTGTAGTTGTAGACGTATCAGTCCCAGGATATTAGAGAGACCAGGTGAGTGAGGTAATATCTTTTACTTGGCCAACTTTTGTTGGTGAGAGAGAGAAGCTTTCCTTTCCCAGACCTGAAGAAGAGCTCTGTGTGGCTCAAAAGCTTGTCTCTCTCACCAACAGAAGTTGGACCAATGAAAGATATTACCTCACCCACCTTGTCTCCCCATGAACTGGCTGCTCTGCTCAATGAAACATGCCTCTATCCATCCACACCCACACACCCCTCCTTCAAACCCCATAAACACCTTTCTGTGTCTCCGTGAAGCACCCAGTGCACTGGGGCCCTGATCTCACAGACACAGCTCCTCACCTAATGAGATCAGAGTCTGGTAATTTTCCCACATGACATGTCTGTAAAGTTGCTTTTGCTCCTCGCTCAGCAGCGCCCATTCTGCTGGGGAGAAATACATGGCCACATCCTCAAACGTCACCAACATCTGAAAGGACAAACAACCCAACTCAGCATGGCAAAGTTTACACAATGATAGAGGAATAGTTATTGCAGGTGAGGCAGATGTACAGTGGTCCACAGAACTGGGAGGTTTGAAAGTTTGTACCATTATTATGGGTGTGGGTTTGCACCGTGTAAAAAAAGTAATGGACAGTGTTTTCTGTGTCTGTGATTCACCCCACAGTGGTGGCTCGGGAGCTGAGGCTGGCCCCCTGCTGTGGGTGTTGTATCCTGGCACAAAGAGTAGCACCACTTCTGCGGCATCATCCTGCTGACCCTCTGTCATGATGGGACAGGCAGGCCAAACTTCAGTTAGTGTCGCAGCAACCCGGAGCACCAGGTCACAGTCCCACTCACATTTAGCCAGCACTCCTGACCCTGTGTCACCATGCCGGAGGGCTGGGCAGACCAAACCTGAGTAGCACTGCAGCCCCTCCAACCATGATGCAATGTCCAGAGCAGGACACTGGGCCCAGCCAGCCCCAATGGACCCTGCTGGAGCCACTATTGCAGGGTGAATGTGGGGCACTGGAGTAGCATTGTGGGGTGAGTACAGGGTTGGTTCACTCTCCAGTCGCTCCATCCCTGGGCTTGCCCTCTTTAATAGGCAGGAATTAGGGTTACATTGTTGTAGCCGTGTTGGTCCCAGGATATTAGAGAGACAAGGTAGGGGAGGGAATATCTCTTACTGCACCAAGAGCTACATAGAGCAGAGTCCTAAAGCCCAGACTCCAGCAGAAGCCCAAAAGTCTGCACCGCAATTAAACTGCCTTTAGGCTGAGCCCGTCAGCTGGCACAGCCCGGCTGCAGGTTTTAGTTGTCCCCTACACACACCCTGGGCGCCCCAGCCAGAGAGCTGCGGCTCAAGCAGTAGCATCCCAGGCTTTCAGCTCCGGAGGGCTCTGGTTGAATCCCCAACACGCTGCCCGATGGGGCAGTCAGACAAGGAACCTCCCTCCCCCGCGGTCCCCAGGGACTCCGTTCAGCCTCCCCCAGCGCCTCCCATTGCCAGTGTGTGCAGCGGCCCCAGCCTGGCCCGACCCCGCTCTCCCGAGCAGGCTGCTCACAGCCCCAGCAGCACAGGCCAGAGGACCTGTCAGCCAGGACCTGCCCCCCAGCCCCGCCTCCAGCCCCGGCCGGTGCCTGCTCTGCGGGAAGGGGGAAGAACCCGGCAGCCCCCGGAGCACCGCCCCGGGGAAGGGGCCCGCCCGCCCCCAGCAGCGAGCAGGAGGGTCGGTCGGGCTGTCGCGGGCTGGGGCGCGGACCCTGCCGGGCTCCGACCGCTGCACAAACCGGCCCCCGGGGGGGTCTCTCCGGTCCCAGCAGCTCCCTCCCCCGGCGGCGATTTCCCTCCCCGGGCCCCGCTCACCGCGCCGGGCGCTGGGGCTGCAGCCTGCAGAGGGGGCTCGCTCCGCACGCGCAGCTCGGGCCGGGCTCGAGACTGAGGCACTGGAAGGTCTCGTAGTAATTACTGGGCGTGTCTAGGCTGTGGAGGACTCGGAGCTCTGTGGGTTTAACCCTCAAGCATCTCGTTCGGGGAAGCTTTGTTACTAGCCCAGCCAGCAGTGAACAAAGAAAGTGAAATCGGTTCCCTGTTGATGGTTCCCATTCCTTATTCAAAAGAGCATTTTGTAGTAATTCATCAGTGTGCGATGCCTTTTCAAACATTTTACCATAATAAATCTGATTGAATTTCATAACAAAAACAACAAGGATTCCTGTGGCACCTTAGAGACTAACACATTTATTTGGGCATACGCTTTCGTGGGCTATAACCCACTGGTTCATAACAATGTATATACATAATTATACATTATTTAATAATGCAATATTCAAATCTGGAATTGGAGTGGCTGAAAGTGACAAAATATTTCTGGGAGCGCTCAGAGTGCCATTGTGGTGAGACAAGAATATGCCATTTCCAGAGCTGAAATTCCCTGTCTGGGCTACTCTCTGCCAAATATTACACCCCTGTTTCTGTTTTGTATCTCATCTGACAGTAGCTATAGCACATGCACAAAATAATTAACCAAGAGCAATAGTCAAATCAAATTGTTGCAGATCCAGAGGTAATGTTTTCACATAAATTATATGGACAGTTACAAATTAAGAAGTCTATGGGACTAACACTGCTTGCTTTTTGGATAATAAATCAATAAATTAATAAATCAGACAAATTAAGAACAAGAGCAATGGCTAAGGAACTTTTTTTATTGTGTTATAATTAGGAAAAATTGTTATAATGAGTGTGTTTGTTTTGCTAGGTGCACAACAAAAAAATATACGAAGAAACTATCAGGCACACCTGGCCACCAAATAATCATGTTTATTATTGATATAGAAACACACAAGAATGAGCTGAATGCAGACTATGCTCAGACTGATTTCTGATGGCTTCTAAAACACAAATCACAGTGAGCATCATTAGAGGACTCTCAAACAACTTACAGGGATACTCCCGTATTCCCAAACACACTACACTACTAGTTAAACCCTTCTTTAATGTTGCTGTGAGAGTTGCACAGTAGTAGTGTGGCTCTTGGTATACTTTTCAAGTTACTTGGAGAACTCTTCATCTGTGCTGGAATATCTCTCCACTTCCTTTCCTTTTAAATTCCAGAATTCCATCTCTCTGTTTGGAAACATATAAAATGGTTCCCAGTGTTCTATGTCATCCTAACAGTTTGTACATGTAATGTCAGTACCTTTGCTTTAATAAGTGCTAATGTTTATTTAGATAACTTTGGTGTTCTCTACTGAACTAATCAACATTTGGAACATTATTTTAAATATTAATATTATATACAAGTTACATTGAAAAGAACTAAAGAGAGGGCAGACGAAGTATTTATCTGGCCTAGGAACATTTCTTTCTTTGAACAGCCATAGAATGTATCTGAAAAGATGCAATACTGTACAGTACTTTAATATAATACCCCAAATGCATTTTGTTTTCTGTCAACTTACTTGCCACCATACACAGAAATCTCTGCTGGAAATAGCTGAGGGTCACATTTTAGAATTTTTCTGTGATTGGACTTAACCTCCAGTGTAATTAGTAAGATGCATGGTTCACCACTAGTGAAATGACATTTACTCAATTGATATATCTGTTGCACTTGTTCACTTTGACTCTGAAATTGTAAAAAAAGCAAAGAAAAGTTGCTAATTATTATAACACAAATATTTTAATTAATTAAGGAATTCCTGCTTTTGTTGGTAGTGCTGTTCACCAGTGAAACCTTATTTACTCATTCTTAAAGGTTTGAATTATAAGACCCTATTTGGTACAGAAGGGAATTTTCTTCACAAATTACTACAGAGAATTCCTGTATAATTTGGTGCTGTGTCTGCCTCTCCATAACAACTTTCATGCTCCATAATCTTGATGCAACCAACTACTGCACCAAACATCCATGTGGAAGGGGAACATTGAGGAAGGTGTATGTGCAGAAGGATAGGAAAAGGGCTTCAGACATTCATATATTTTAAGGCCAGAAAGGATCAGTAGATCATCTAGGGCTTGTCTACACTACCCACTAGATCGGCAGGCAGCAATCGATCCAGCGGGGGTTGATTTATCGCGTCTATTATAGAGGCGATAAATCGACCGCTGAGTGCTTTCCCATCGACTCCGGTACTCCACCAGAATGAGGAGTGCAAGCCAAGTCAACGGGAGAATGTCAGCTGTCGACTTACCGCAGTGAAGACACCACGGTAAGTAGATCTAAGTACGTCGACTTCAGCTACGCTATTCACATTGCTGAAGTTGCGTATCTTAGATCAACCCCGCGCGGTAGTGTAGACTAGCCCTTAGTCTGACCCCTGTGTAAGACAGGCCATTAAATTTCACCTAGTTACTCCTGTATTGAGCACAATATCTTGTATTTGTCTAAAGAATCTTCCGTAACAGTGTCCCAACAGGTTTCGAAGACACCAGGAGCTGGAGAATCCACCACTTCCCTTGGGAGTTTGTCCTAATGGTTAATCACGCTCACAGTGGAAAACTGGTGCCTTATTTCTAATCTGAATTCATCTTTCTTCAGCTTCCAACCATCTGTTCTTGTTCTGCCTTTGTAGAAGGAGCATTTTGGGGGGGAAGAAAGCAGGTTCTCAGGCACTGACCCTGAGAAAGCTCCACTCCTGTGATACAAATATCTATTAGCCGGGGACACCTGAGTCTACTTCATGTTGGGGCCATTCATGCTAACCCCTCATTCCATGCAATATAAGGCTGTGTTTATTTCTAACTTCCCCTTTGGAAGGTCCCATTTCATCCCTGCCCCTAATACAGAACTTTGTTTAAGTGGAAGGGAAACAACTAACTGCCACTGGGGACTGGGAAGGCCCATTCTCACCCTGAGAGGAAGGATGGAAAATTATCCCCAGACACAGGAATTTTAACTCCCATATAAAAAAGGGGAGGGGTTTTTCTTTTAAAATTCCTGACAGGGCAACAAAAACAAAAATAAAATGGGCTCCCCAGATACTTTATTACCATCTGCACCACCAGCAGCAAGATGGTTCCATTCAGAGCACAGCAAGACACTAACATCTCAATGAACCATTTCAGTGGTGGGTGGAGAGAAGAGGGGGATAAAATGCCAAAGGCTCAAAATTGACCTGCTTAATTTTTCTTTTCCACATTTTTAAATGCACAGATTCATAGATTCCAAGGCCAGAAGGGACCAGTGTGACCACCTAGTCTGACCTCCTGTGTAACACAGGCCAGAGAACAACCCCAAAATCATTCCCAGAGCAGAGCTTTTAGGAAAACATCCAAACTTGATTTAAAAAAAATCAATAGATTTGAGGGTTTGGTGAGAGATTTCCCCTCCCCCCCCCCATGAGAATGAGACCTTCCAAAGCGGCAGTTATGGCAGTTGGCCAGACCCCTCCCCTGCCCCCACAGTGTTGGGGGAGGGCTCAGCAGCCCCGGCCATGCCTGAACTGGGGGTAATTTAATCCTCACAGTCTATGGCAGGGTGGGGTTTAATTGGTGTGACTGAATGCACTCCTGTATTCACACCTTAAACACTACTGAAATTACCTTTGTATAATATATGCCTTGTAAGCTTTCATTTAAAATCTAATAACTTGTTGATCAATAACATCTTGGTAAAATGTATGTATGTATGTAGCAATGTTATATGTAAAGTTATGAACATAAATTGGAATCATGTGTTTACCGAACAAGTCTGGGAAGTGGGCAAACCTATCTTTTAAAGACAAAGAGCAAGCTGATGCCCCAGCCAGGTGCCATCAAAAGTGATGGGCCATCACCTACCAAGTGGCCATTCTTTGGCAAGGATAGGGGTAGGAACAAACAGATCTGATCTGGGCAAACGATAGCATAAAATCTCACCCGCACGAAACTCCATGTCTCCTTTCTTTCAGCTGCAAAGAACTTTATGTAGGGGTCATTCTCAGGGAAATGCATTTCAAAGGGTGACTGAAATATAAAAGTGAGGGGCAAAACCACCCAAGTTATCTCTCCCTGACCTTCTCTCCCTTTTCCAACTGAGAAGACAAAAGAATTCAGCTCTTTAACTTTGGGAGGAATCCTAACCTGAAGATTGGTCAGTAAGGCAGCTGGAGGCATATAGTACAAATTTTACCTTAAACCAACCCTACTTTGTAAAGATTTAGTATTACGAAGCATTTTATTTTTATTTTTCTTCTAACGATTTCTGACTTTAATACTTGTACTTACTTAAAACCTATCTCTTTATAGTTAAATTAAACTTTTTTGTTCTTTAATCAAAATTAATCCGGTGTTGTCAGTTGGTCTGCCTGTCTGTCCTGAATCCATTGGGGTGAGGTGGGGCATTATTCTGGGACCAGCTCAGGGGCGAGGAACAGGGCCGGCTCCAGGTTTTCTGCCATCCCAAGCAGCAAAAAAAAAAGCCGATCGGCGGAACTTCGGCAGCAGTTCAGTGGCGAGTCCTTCACTCCCTCTCTTCCTCTTCGGCAGCACTTCGGCGGCAGCTCAAAGAGGAAGAGAGGGACCCGCCACTGAATTACCGCCGACGATCCGGACGTGACGCCCCAATAGTGGATGGAATGCGCCCCTTTGTATTGGCCGCCCCAAGCACCTGCTTCCTTAGCTGGAGCCTGGAGCTGGCCCTGGTGAAGTGGGGGAATCCCCCTTTGACAGGAAAATGAGCAGTCAGGCCCAGAGCTAACTCTTCCCAGATGATAACTCCCTTAAATCACTGCACAGACTGAGATGGTCCCCAGCATCAGGGATTGGTCAATTGCACTTGCCCATCTCCATATGCAAAACATTCCTTGCACCCAGTGTGATGGACCCCATGAGCCTGAATTTTTTGTACATAAAAATGTCATTAGGACTGTAGTGAGGCAGAGTGGCCTCTCATTAAGCTAGAGGGGGAGGAGCCACCCTCTGATCCTTGGTGAGTGGAGCCTGGCCAGGCCCACTTCTCCTGCCATGCCCTGCCCCTACAGGAGACTGACCCTGGAGAAGAGTTGCCAGAACTGCTGCTCACTGTATACCCCAAGAAGACAAAGGACCCCTGTACTACCCCTTGCTCAGACCATGGTAGGAAGTAGCCCAGGGGAACCAGTCCATGGTCTGGTTTTGCTGTTATACCCCAAGTCAGCGTGTTGCAGAAGGATCCCTGCTGATCCAGTGGCAGAACACTCTGCCACTGTTAGAGTCCTGGGCTGGGACCCAGTGGAGTAGGTTGGGCCTGGGTCCCCCTACCCTCTGCTGCCAACTCCACCTTTTGGTGGCAGGCTCCCCACCTTAGGCCAAGAGGCTTGCATTTGTCTGCCATCTGTCAGGCAATAGACTGTTTATTTGCTCTGCCCTGCCTAAGGACCTGAGGGGCCTAGACCATGTTATTGCTCAGCCCTGTCCAACCATTGAGGTTACAGATTCTCATGCTCGATTGACTAATTCCCCAGTAGTGGGCAGTGCCCCAGTGACGTAGTGAGGTGGAGTGGCCTCCCACTGAACCAGAGAGGGAGGGATGACCATTAATCCACTATAAGGACAAGCTAAGAATACCAGGCCCTGAAGCAGAGTGAGGTGCCTGGAGACAATGTCCCCACTCCCTGCTGCTAAATGTCAGAGCTGAGGCCCTAGAATATCTCAGTGTTAGTGGCATTCAAGTGTTGCTTCCGCTTCCAGGGACAAAGACTTGAGATATTCAGAAAAAGAGCCATTATAACAGGAAGCAGCTCTCTGACCCCTGTAATGTATCAGTCCTTCATCCCTGCCCTTCCCTTTGATCAGTGCAGTGAGGGGCACGGAGGAGGCATCACAGCCTCAGGAGAAGGAAGCTCCTTGTCAGTCTCTTTACCAGAAACTTTCCTCATTTTTCCATTTTGCAAACTGAAAAAACCCCGAGGAAATAAAATAATACATTGCATCTGTGGGGGCTGAGGGGAAGGGGCTGCAGCGAGTGACTGGCCTGGGAGAAACCGGGCAGCTCTCACTCCAGTTGTCTCCTCTGTCCTAGCTACAGCCCATAATGCCCACTCAATGGGATGTTCAGATGGTTCCTGGGTTAATGCTCCATTTTAATGCTCCCAAATCATTTTAACAAACTCCGTGCTGCCTGGTTAAAATGGGGAGGTGGGAGCATTTCAAGGCAGGTTCAGGGTCTAGCTCCTGTCTAAAGGCTTTGGGGAGAAGGATGAGGCGAGAGTTAGCAGAGGTTCCCCCTTATCACATACAAGGGCCAGGTCTCTCTCCCCTGTGCATTCTCTGAACAGATTATTTTTGGGAGCGAAGGCATATTTAAGCCTGACAGAAGCCTGTTGTGGATTTTACAAGCCTGTTCTGATAATGCTTAACAGTATATGCATAAGTAGAACTGTGTATGTGTAAAAAAATGGAGAGTAATCATGTCTGTGAGAATAAGAAAACATAAAGTAATTAAAAAGCTAGAGAAGACCAGTTTTAACTAACACTAAACCTGTACTGATGGGGTATGGGGTGAGGAATTAACATGGAAATGAGATTAATACACATATATATAAGAAAAGATACCAAAAAGTAATTAATAAGTTTGTGTAACAAAGGGACGTTGAAATTGTATTGTCCAGTGCTGGAGGTGATGATGATGAGATCATTCTAATGAACTTCTCACTTGTAAGTAATTGATCAGAGCTTGCTGAGTGCTTTGCCTGTTAGATCCATCTGCTTCATAAATGAATCTCAATACAACATTCTGGTGAGCCAGCCAAGCACTCTGCAGATTGGGCTAACAGCCAATATCCCAGGAACCACAACCTACGGGTATTGATGGGTGTGACAGAATGTATCTCTATGTCTACACCCTATACACTATTCATAGAATCATAGAATCATAGAATATCAGAGTTGGAAGGGACCTCAAGAGGTCATCTAGTCCAACCCCCTGCTCAAAGCAGGACCAATTCCCAGCTAAATCATCCCAGCCAGGGCTTTGTCAAGCCGGGCCTTAAAAACCTCCAAGGAAGGAGACTCCACCACCTCCCTAGGTAACGCATTCCAGTGTTTCACCACCCTCCTAGTGAAATAGTTTTTCCTGATATCCAACCTGGACCTCCCCCACCGCAACTTGAGACCATTGCTCCTTGTTCTGTCATCTGCCACCACTGAGAACAGCCGAGCTCCATCCTCTTTGGAACCCCCCTTCAGGTAGTTGAAGGCTGCTATCAAATCCCCCCTCATTCTTCTCTTCTGGAGACTAAACAATCCCAGTTCTCTCAGCCTCTCCTCATAAGTCATGTGCTCCAGACCCCTAATCATTTTTGTTGCCCTCCGCTGGACTCTTTCCAATTTTTCCACATCCTTCTTGTAGTGTGGGGCCCAAAACTGGACACAGTATTCCAGATGAGGCCTCACCAATGTTGAATAAAGGGGAACGATCACGTTCCTCGATCTGCTGGCAATGCCCCTACTTATACAGCCCAAAATGCCGTTAGCCTTCTTGGCAACAAGAGCACACTGTTGACTCATATCCAGCTTCTCGTCCACTGTGACCCCTAGGTCCTTTTCAGCAGAACTGCTACCTAGCCATTCGGTCCCTAGTCTGTAGCAGTGCATGGGATTCTTCCGTCCTAAGTGCAGGACTCTGCACTTGTCCTTGTTGAACCTCATCAGGTTTTTTTCTGCCCAATCCTCTAATTTGTCTAGGTCCCTCTGTATCCGATCCCTACCCTCTAGTGTATCTACCACGCCTCCTAGTTTAGTGTCATCTGCAAACTTGCTGAGAGTGCAGTCCACACCATCCTCCAGATCATTAATAAAGATATTAAACAAAACCGGCCCCAGGACCGACCCTTGGGGCACTCCACTTGAAACCGGCTGCCAACTAGACATGGAGCCATTGATCACTACCCGTTGAGCCCGACGATCTAGCCAGCTTTCTATCCACCTTACAGTCCATTCATCCAGCCCATACTTCTTTAACTTGGTGGCAAGAATACTGTGGGAGACAGTATCAAAAGCTTTGCTAAAGTCAAGAAATAACACATCCACTGCTTTCCCCTCATCCACAGAGCCAGTTATCTCATCATAGAAGGCAATTAGGTTAGTCAGGCACGACTTCCCCTTCGTGAATCCATGCTGACTGTTCCTGATCACTTTCTTTTCCTCTAAATGTTTCATAATTGATTCCTTGAGGACCTGCTCCATAATTTTTCCAGGGACTGAGGTGAGGCTGACTGGCCTGTAGTTCCCCGGATCCTCCTTCTTCCCTTTTTTAAAGATGGGCACTACATTAGCCTTTTTCCAGTCATCTGGGACCTCCCCCGATCGCCATGAGTTTTCAAAAATAATGGCTAATGGCTCTGCAATCTCACCCGCCAACTCCTTTAGCACCCTCGGATGCAGCGCATCCGGCCCCATGGACTTGTGCACGTCCAGTTTTTCTAAATAGTCCCGAACCACTTCTTTCTCCACAGAGGGCTGGTCACCTTCTCCCCATGCTGTACTGCCCAGTGCAGCAATCTGGGAGCTGACCTTGTGCGTGAAGACAGAGGCAAAAAAATCATTGAGTACATTAGCTTTTTCCACATCCTCGGTTACTAGGTTGCCTCCCTCATTCAGTAAGGGGCCCACACTTTCCTTGATTTTCTTCTTGTTGCTAACATACCTGAAGAAACCCTTCTTGTTACTCTTAACATCTCTTGCTAACTGCAACTCCAAGTGTGATTTGGCCTTCCTGATTTCACTCCTGCACGCCTGAGCAATATTTTTATACTCCTCCCTGGTCATTTGTCCAATCTTCCACTTCTTATAAGCCTCTTTTTTGCGTTTAAGATCAGCAAGGATTTCACTGTTTAGCCAAGCTGGTCGCCTGCCATATTTACTATTCTTTCTACACATCGGGATGGTTTGTTCCTGCAACCTCAATAAGGATTCTTTAAAATACAGCCAGCTCTCCTGGACCCCTTTGCCCTTCATGTTATTCTCCCAGGGGATCCTGCCCATCTGTTCCCTGAGGGAGTCAAAGTCTGCTTTTCTGAAGTCCAGGGTCCATATTCTGCTGCTCTCCTTTCTTCCTTGTGTCAGGATCCTGAACTCGACCATCTCATGGTCACTGCCTCCCAGGTTCCCATCCACTTTTGCTTCCCCTACTAGTTCTTCCCTGTTTGTGAGCAGCAGGTCAAGAAAAGCTTTGCCCCTAGTTGGTTCCTCCAGCACTTGCACCAGGAAATTGTCCCCTACGCTTTCCAAAAATTTCCTGGATTGCCTGTGCACCGCTGTATTGCTCTCCCAGCAGATATCAGGGTGATTAAAGTCTCCCATGAGAACCAGGGCCTGCGATCTAGCAACTTCTGCTAGTTGCCAGAAGAAAGCCTCGTCCACCTCATCCCCCTGGTCTGGTGGTCTATAGCAGACTCCAACCACGACATCACCCTTGTTGCTCCCACTTCTCAACTTTATCCAGAGACTCTCAGGTTTTTCTGCAGTATCATACCGGAGCTCTGAGCAGTCATACTCCTCTCTTACATACAACGCAACTCCCCCACCTTTTCTGCCCTGCCTGTCCTTCCTGAACAGTTTATATCCATCCATGACAGTACTCCAGTCATGTGAGTTATCCCACCAAGTCTCTGTTATTCCAATCACATCATAGTTCCCTGACTGTGCCAGGACTTCCAGTTCTCCCTGCTTGTTTCCCAGGCTTCTTGCATTTGTGTATAGGCACTTAAGATAACTCAATGATCGTCCCTCTTTCTCAGCATGAGACAGGAGTCCTCCCCTCTTGCGCTCTCCTGCTTGTGCTTCCTCCCAGGATCCCATTTCCCCACTTACCTCAGGGCTTTGGTCTCCTTCCCCCGGTGAACCTAGTTTAAAGCCCTCCTCACTAGGTTAGCCAGCCTGCTGGCAAAGATGCTCTTCCCTCTCTTCGTTAGGTGGAGCCCGTCTCTGCCTAGCACTCCTTCTTCTTGGAACACCATCCCATGGTCGAAGAATCCAAAGCCTTCTCTCCGACACCACCTGCGTAGCCATTCGTTGACTTCCACGATTCGACGGTCTCTACCCCGGCCTTTTCCTTGCACAGGGAGGATGGACGAGAACACCACTTGCGCCTCAAACTCCTTTATCCTTCTTCCCAGAGCCACGTAGTCTGCAGTGATCCGCTCAAGGTCATTCTTGGCAGTATCATTGGTGCCCACGTGGAGAAGCAGGAAGGGGTAGCGATCCGAGGGCTTGATGAGTCTCGGCAGTCTCTCCGTCACATCGTGTATCCTAGCTCCTGGCAAGCAGCAGACCTCTCGGTTTTCCCGGTCAGGGCGGCAGATAGATGACTCAGTCCCCCTGAGGAGGGAGTCCCCGACCACCACCACCCTCCTCCTCCTCTTGGGAGTGGTGGTCGTGGAACCCCCATCCCTAGGACAGTGCATCTTTTGCCTTCCAATCGGTGGAGTCTCCTTCTGCTCCCTTCCCTCAGATGGGCCATCTAGTCCACTCTCCGCATTAGCACCTGTAGAGAGAACATGGAAACGATTGCTCACCTGTATCTCCATTGCTGGTGCATGGACGCTCCTCTTTCTTCTTCTGGAGGTCACATGCTGCCAAACCTCCTCACAATCCTTCTGTCCCTGCTGCGCCTGCTCTGAATCTTCAGAACATTGTGGCCGTAGAAGCATCTCCTGACGTCTGTCCAGGAAATCTTCATTTTCCCTTATGCAACGCAGAGTCGATACTTGTTTCTCTAGCCCTCGAACCTTCTCCTCCAATATGGAGACCAGCTTGCACTTTGTACAGACAAAGTCACTTCTGTCCTGCGGAAGAAAGACAAACATGGCACAACCTGTGCAGGTTACAACAGCTGATCGCTCACCTTCCATATCACCGTCCTCTTAGGAGCTTCCTCAAGTGTTGCAGGAACTACTCAGAGAAACCTGCAGATGAAAGCCTCAGTGCGCTCTCCCCACGCGAACTCCCAGGCAAACTCCTGCTGTTCGCCGCTCAGCTGGTTCGCTGCTGACTGCCCTTATATACCAGTCAGGCCCACTCAAGGCCCACCTGGAACAAAGCACTCCCAATTCACACTTTTCAAACAAACAAGCAAGCAATCAAGCACACGGTCAAACTGACCAACTTATTGTAATAAGCTTTGTACAAAGTATGCATTGAGAGGTATCATTTGAAATCTCATAATTTGCTGGTCATTATCCTGATAAAATGTGTGTGGCAAAATTGTAAGTGAAGTTATAAGATTCCACCGTACGGTGTTCTTAACACATATTGCAAACTGAGGTTGGCAAACAGGCCTGTCTCAAACAAAGGAATGGTGCTTGGCTTAATTTACATTTTAAGCAGTAAACAGAGTCATCAAGCAGAAAGGGAAACAAAAGAAGCTCCAACAGGTAAGGAAAAAGCAGCAGGGAGCATCCTTCCCTATAAACTCTCTCTCTCCTAAATCTCATCTGCAAATGTTTTCCAAGAGTGGGACTGACACTATAAAATGAAGGGACAAACACCCAAGGCCCCCCACTCCTCCTTCCTCTCTACATCAATTGATTCACTACACCAGGAGGGAAAAAGGAAGCGGCCATTGAACTGGAGAAGGGGTCCTGACCTAAGAAGTTTGGTCAGCAAGACTGCTAAGAGCATGTGGTGAGAAATCTTTGCTTTAAATTTAGCATAAGTTAGGCATCAGTTGCATTTTATTTTTATTTTTTGTAACCATTTCTGATGTTCATGCCTCATTATTTGGACTCATGTAAAACCTCTTTCTTTGTAGTTATTAAACTTCTCATATTGTTTTATCCAATCCAGTGCATTTAAATTGAAGTGTTTGGGAAACTCCTTTTGGGATAACAAGATATGTGCATATTATTTCTACTGATGAAATGACAGACTTTAGATAAATTTCTATTGTCCAGGAGAGGGCTGGGCAAAACAGGGCATAGATTTCTGGGGGAAATCTGAGATTGGGAGTAAGTTGAAATCACCCTGCAGTATAACCAAGGCTGGTAAGAGCCAAGGAGTGGCTGGCTGGCTGCAGCAAACACAGGCCTAGCTGGGAGTGATATGCATGCTGGAGGCCATTTGTGAGTAGTCCAGACTGGAAGCTACAGCAGCAAAGCAGTGTAAAGGGCACCCTAGGCTAGAGATCAGGGGTGACACAGGTATTCATTAGACTGGACATAGCGCTGACTTCCCCTCTAGCCAGGGGGCGCTTGATCCTATGCTCTGCCCCCTCCAGCCCTTCCCCCAAGCTCACATCCCTACTTGATCCCTTCCCCTAAGCGCCCTCTCCTGCCCAGCCTCTTCCCACCCTGCCTTTTCCCCACCTCTTTCTCCCCCTTCCTCTGAGTGCACCCCCACTCCGCTCCCCGGAGCCTTGTGACTGCCATGAAACAGTGTTTATGGTGGGCAGGAGGCGCTGGGAGGGAGGGGAAGTAGTTGAGGAGCGGGGATGCCAGCAGGCAAGAGGCACAGTGGGGAGGGGGGAGTTGGCTGCCAGTGGGTGCTAAGCACCCACTAATTTTACTCCCTTGGTGCTCCAGCCCCAGAGCGCCCACAGAGTCAGCGCTTATGAATCTGGATTGTACTGTGGGTCTGTCAAAAGGGGTTTAAGGCATTTTTCAGGGACAATGGAGTTGCTGGGGAGATCTGCAGATAAGTATCTAGCCAGACATGGTGGGGGTCCCCCTAAGGAGGAAGACAGCCTCACAAGCCAGAATCCACTTGCACTGGTGACTAATCTGTTGGAAAGCAACTTTTTTTTGGCAACAAAAGGTTGCTAAGAAAAAGACAAAAGCCACAGTTGTTCAGAGTTTGATAGTAGCAGTCAGCTTTTGTGAAACAATGAAGCATTGAAGTGGGAATGTAGAAAATACAAAATGTCTGAACTCAAGGATGTGCAGGAGGGTGGAATGCAAGGTCACAGAGCTAGGGGCACAGAGTGTTACAAGGTCTGAGGCTTTGATTGAGAAGCCCCAGGAATGTGAGTCTGTTGTGGAGCAGAATGACATTCTGCAAACACAGCTAGAAGCAATACAATGGGAGAATACAGAAATGACAGGGCTTTTAATTAGACAGTGAAACATTTGAAAGGAAAAAGCATTAATGTGTAGAGTGTGGTAGTGTCTAAAGAAGTTCCATTCCTTTATAGTCCACTTTATCCTTCCTTGACCCCTCTGGATTCTAAAGCCCCTACAGCACCTGTTCCTGTGAATCCTATAATCATGTCGACAGTCCAAAACAATCAGAGTGGTACATGTGCAGAAGTGAAAGTTAAAAACTTTTTACCAGAGGAGATATCAGCCAAAATGAAAGAAATAGATCCTTGTATCAAAAAGCAGAGGTATGGAGGAAGTATTAAAGTGGTTTATGACAAGTAGGGACCAGGTTGAATTTTGTGATCTGACTAGAGGGAATTTTGAAGAAGGAACTTGGCTCTGGGTTTGGCTGCATTCTCCACAGGGCTATAGAGGTCGGGGACCCTGGCAGTTCTTGTGTTCAGAGATTATCCAAACTTTATTAGGGTCTGACACAGCAATCACCATTGTCAGTACTGTTAAGCAGAAACCTAAGGAGCCCCATGGATAATATGAAGGGCAATTATTTTTGCTTAATCTCTAATAATATTGATATAGGCTACCAAAAACTTGTAGATGGGCTACTTCCATAGATTAACAAGGCAGTTAAAATTATGTTTGATAAGGGTTGTACTAATGTTCAGACTTTGGGTGAAAAAGCAAAATGTGGTTTTTGCCATGCCCCCTTGAGGTAAGCCTAGGGACCCATTGGAGGAGGCTAAAGCATTCAGGGTTGAAAGTGGCCTGCTAGAAACCCAATTCAGAGGGTAGTCCAGAGACCTCTGAATATTGGAGAGGGTACAGCTGAGGGAAAGGCGGTGGCCGTGAGTGTCCATGGCTCACTTTCTATGAAATACAGAGGCATCATGAGTAACTGGAAGAAGATGTGCAGAGGCTTAAGGAGCTGATTTTGGGGTCAAGGAGCTGTGCTCCAACTGGAACTGCTTCCTTCGTCCCCCGCTTATCCAGGATTCTTACCTGCATTCCCTTGGATAAGTGGGGATGCCCTGCTGTGTCATGGGTTATAGAAGGCATTCACAAGCAAGCTTTGCTTGATAGTGGATGTCTGTCTCTTTAACATCTAGAAATCAGATGGGGGACGTCACACAACAAGACAACAGTGTATACTATGACTGGAGTGACAGGGCGAGGAGATACTCACTGGCGTAAACCCTTAGATGTCCCAGTAGGGTGCTTTTCTGTTACTCATGTCTTTCTGGCTGATGCTTCTTGGGAATTTTAGGAGCAGATTGGGGATCGTATTGTTAATCTTTGGCTATGGCATACCTCACAGGTTGAGAACATGTCTATACTAATAGCTTTCAGTGTTTACAATTCATTCTTTATACTGGAGGGAGTATGTAACAGATGCTGAGGTTTTGGAGCTGTGCTTACCATTTGCCCAAGTTTTTGCAAACTCTAAACATGAGTATGAGACCCTGGATGTAAGTATCAGGTTCAGAGAATGGATCCTAGAGAGGCAGTGGACTCAATGCGTGTAGCTTCAGAGAACATTTTTTTTTTTAAATTTTTTTGGAGAGGGGGTGTATGTAAAATATTTCACAAAATCAAGTTTGTTTTAGCAGCTTGATACAGCATATCAGATAGGGAAGAGCTGCCTTTTCTAGGCATTGGGATGCACTGTGCCTTTAAGAAAGAACACAGCTCTGGGACTCCTTCTGCTCTTCCTCCCCCACCCTCCCATTTTTGCAGCCACAGATGGTTTGGCTTGGCCTCTGACACTGTCTGACAGCACCTTAGCCCTGTTCTCAACCCAAGCTCCTACCCCATCCCTGATTTTGCCCCTTCCTTGGCCTATCTCCTTCCTCTGCCTTCAGCTGTTTGACGCTCCTGTGCAATGTGCATCCAGTTTCCGCCCTGCACAGACTGTTCCCCTCCCTCCCCCATGCACCCCAGAGCAGCAGGGAGTCCAGGGAGCATGTTATATGGGCGGAGTAGGGCAGCGGCTTCAGCAGATGTTACTGAGGCTGTTCAGAACCAGCACAGCGGCAAATTCTGATGGGCAGCAGCATTTGTGACAATTAGGTGTCCAGTGGCCCACAGCCCCACGAGCAGCCCCCCCGCCCTGTGTCCAGGAGCTGGGCCCAGGCCCCAGCCTCCACTCCAGAGTGGGGCTGGGGGCAGCGGTGCAAGAGCAGCCTGAGCCTGAGCCCATGGGACGGGCCTGTCTGTACTGAGCACACACGTTTACAGGAAGACTCACAGGTAAAACACAGCCATCTGCAGACAATGGTCCTGGTTAATGGGAGTCATCAAGATTCCAAACCACCATTAATGGCCCACACTTTGCATAATTGCAATAGGCCCTCAGAGTTATATTTCATATTTCTAGTCCCAGATACAAGAGTGGTACATTTATACAAATGGGATGATCACACTCAGTAGATTATAAGCTTTGTAATGATACCTTAGAAGAGACCTTTTGCATGAAGCATATTCCAGTTACATTATATTCACTCATTAGCATATTTTTATAAAACCATATAGACTGCAACGTCACAATCCCCTGGTCCAGACACTACAGCAGAGAACACTCCCTCTCAAAGGCAGGGAGAGCGGACGTGAGGGCCTGGTTGTAATTGCCAGCTGTGGGAGGGAGCGTGCAGCAGTGGTTAGTGAAGGGGCCTGGAAATAAGGACTGCTGGGTCCCATCCATACTTCTGACACTCAGTGTGACCCTGAGCCAGTAGCTTCCCCTCCCCAGGCCTGGTTCTCATCAGTGGAGTTGGAGTCGCAGTCCCGACAGCCCAGGGGGGTTGGGAGGCTCTAGGAAGGTGTGTAAAGTGCTGGGATGTCAGGATCCTGGAGGCACTGTCACCCCCGCACTAGGGCAGTGTCCTGCACCCCCTGCTGCTGGCCGAGTTTCTCCGTCCCTTGGCAATAAGACAGATTCTTGTTTTCACAGCCAGGCGATCGCTTAGTGTCATCACCCTGCTGGCTGGGCAGGGTAACTCCTCAGGTCACCACCACCCTCTCCAGCCTGCCTTGGGCTTAGAGAGTGAGGAGAAGGACAAGGGACGACACTGAACATCCTCCATCCATCGCTCCATCACCTAGAGCAAGTGAGTGCCATTAGGGTTCCTTGGTGCCATTCCCTGTCTGTCTGGGGAGAGGCAGAAAAAGGGGGAGAGAATCTCTCCCAAAGGAGATTGGATTTGCAAACAGCCCCCAGGAGCCCCTCACTCTCAAACCAGGGAGGGGCTTCTCCAGAGCCGTCTCCAGTGTGTTTGGAAAGGTCCCAGTAATGGGGCTCCCAGCCCTTCCCTTGTGGGAGACTGTCCCCAGGCTGAGAGTCTCTGAGCTAGGCCAGACCCTGTGAGCTGCTGAGCATGGAAATCAATGGGGAAATTAGGGGGCCCTGGCCTTACTATGCCTAGGGTCTTTGAAGTGGGGAATGGTTTCCCAGGAGAAACCCGGACTCCTGGGTTCTGTTCCTTCTCTAGCCTGGGCGGGAGGGAGGGGGTGTTGAGTGTGGCCTGGACTGGCAGGAGGGAGCTGCTTGTCCAAAGTGACTGATGGTCTTTGTGACTGACCCCAGTGCTCAAAAAGGACGAGACTCCCCGGTTCTTGCAGCCCCAGGGATGACGAGGGGGAACATTGAGGGGGAGCAGATCATGCAATGAATTCCTGCCAGTGGGGGTAGCTTGCCCTCCCTGTACCCCTGTGGGGGGGAGGAGGAGCTGCTCTGGCTGGGGCAGGGATGGGGAGGGACCAAACAGGCTGGTTAGTGAGAGGCTGCCTTGACCGCAGACTCACGCCTACTCCCCGCTGGGTTCCAGGATGGCCAGGCTCCTGAGGAAGAAGGCTCTGCAGGTGGCCCCAGAGCCTGAGGGAAGCAGCTGCCATCTTCTCCAGGAGCAGAGCAGCCCCTCCATCCCTGCTGGCGGGGAAGGAGCTCCCGGCCGGGCCAGGAGGTGGAAGTGCCGTTCCCAGCGCAGGCACCGAGGTGGGAGAGGCAGTGGCCAGGCCAAAATGGAGCTGGGCCAGGATGTGGCTGGGCAGGCAGGACCAAGCCCAGGAGTGGAACCGGGCAGGGTGGCTCTGGGGCTTGTTGTGTGGGCAACAGCGGTCCCAGGAGCCCAGCCCTGATTTCTAGCAGGAGGCATCGCCCTGCCCGGTCACTGAGGAACTTCCAGCCTTCCCAGGGCAGGAGGTGGAGGATCCCTCTCCCAGCACCAGCAGCACGGCCCGCTCTCCATGGGACAGCAGCAGCGCCTGGGACTCGAGCAGCAGCGTGGCCGATGGACGCTTCTGCTTTGTTCCAGGTGAGGAGCCAGGCTGGGCTCAGGGAGGGTGAGGAGGGGGCTGTGAACACCCTGGGCCCAGGCCCTCGACCAGTGCTATGGGGGCGGGTTGCTATCCCAGGTTTCTGGCCTGAGCCACGTGAACCCCACTGACACTAGATGCTGCCACTTTGGTCCTTGGTGCTCCATTGGGCGGGGGGTGGGGGAGGGAGGCACCTCCCAGGGAGTCCAGGACAGTGTGAGGGGTCTCTTTGCTATGGGCTCCTGAAGGAGTTGGGGGCTGAAGGCATCACTGAGAGGGGGGAGTGTGGGGCCCGATCGGCCCTAGGTCCAGGAGGTGGGAAGGGGGCACATTGCCCCACCATGCCCAGGGCCGGCTTTAGGCCGATTCAGCCGATTCGGCTGAATTGGGCCCCGCGCCAAGAGGGCCTCGCGCTGCAGCTCTCCACCCCGCCCCCAGCTCACTTCCCCCTCCTCCCCTCCCCTGAACGCTCCGCCCCCTCCCCTGCTTCCCACGAATCAGAGATTCGCGGGAAGTCTGAAAAGAAGCAGGGGCGGGCCGGCAGCACAAGGTAAGCTGGGGTGGTGGGGGCGCGAGAAGGGCTCCGGGGAGGCGCGGCCCGTTCCCGCAGGCCCCAGTGGCTCTGGCCCAGCTTGGCTCCAGCTCGGCCCCCGCGGCGTGGCCCGGCCCGGCTCCGGCTCGGCCCCCACGGCGCGACCCGGGTCTGGCCCGGCCCGGCCCCTGCGGCGCGGCCCGGGTTGGCTCCGGCCTGGCCCGGTCCCCGCGGCTCGGGTCGGCTCCGGCCCGGTCCCCGCAGCAAGCCCCGCCCCCAGGAATCGGGCTCCGCTCTTGCTAAAGCCGGCCCTGACCATGCCCCTGTCCTTCCCCTGAGTGGCAGCAGGAGTCACCCTGTCCCCTTCTCTCCCTGGTGCAGGGACTGCCAGGGACTCAGAGGACGAGGAGGAATGGGTAGACGTGGTAACAGAGGAGGCTGCTCTCAAAAACATCTGAGAGCAGCTCCATGGCCGAGAAAAGGTACAAATGTTTCCCAGTTGTGCTGGAACCGAGATTGTCCTGCCCCTTCCCAGCACCCTGACCCCCGGCAGAGGGTCTTGGCCCTCATGAGCCACCACCCCTAATGGGAACCTTTCTCCTCCATGATCTGGGACCCCCAAGATGGGGGTGTTTGTCACACACCAGCCGGGGTCTCCTCTCCACACAGGCACTGTCCCAGTTCCTGACCCTGCTTGTGTAGGAGTTGTGGGTGATTTGGACAATGGGTGGGTCCCCACTATCCCCCATTCAGGCCTAAGTCCTGCAGCTGGTGTGGCTGGGGCAGGGAGGTCCCTGGCTAACTGGCTCTCTCTCCCCTAACTGCACTCCTGGTGGGCGCAGGACGAGGCCCAGCAGCTAGTGTTCCTGCACGCCATCCACCCTGCGTGTCTCGCTGCACAGCAGAGGGGGCAGGACACACTGGAGCCGCACTGCTCCAAGGCAGCTGTGGCGAAGAGGATTGTGATGAGCGAGACATGGCGCCCGGCAGCTGGAGGGTGGACAGAGACATAGGAGGGGCAGGGGTCTCCCTGGACTGGTTGGGGGATGGCTGGTGCTGGAGGGCAGCTGAGGGCAGAGATTGCTGGCGCTGAAGATTGGGGAGAAGACGGGAGAAATAGTGGGCAGGAATCAGAGGAGCGGGAGGCAGGTGGGGGGATCCTGCTGGCTGTGTCGGGTGCTGGCTGTGTAATCTCCTCATTGGGAAGTGTCAGGCCCAAATTTCACACGCTCCTTTGTCTCCTTTGAGTCTCACAGGAGCTCATTGAGGAGCTTCCTCATGACTCTCCACCCGGCGCCGTCCTGGCCAACTCCCTCATTGCTGTGGCCAACCTCAGGTACCGAGACCCTCTTGCCCGGTTCCCCTAACCCCAGTGCTGCTCAGGCCCATGGCTGGGAGTCACTGCCCCTCCCACTCCCAGGGGGGCTCCTCTGGCAGAGGTGGCAGGAAGGTTCACTCCCACTCCTGGCTGCTCTGTTCTTTTCACTCCAGTCACATTGCAATGGCTTTGGGGAGAGGCTGACTCCCAGGATCAGATACAGGAGGGGCAGCAGGGTCCAGGGAACAGGCACCATTCCTGCCCTGCCACTGTCTGTCTGGGAAACCTTGGCCTTATCATTCCCTGGCTCGGTGCCTCAGTTTCCATTCTCGCCAGCCTCTGCCTATTTTCCTGCAGTTTCACGTCCGTGTCAGTGCCAGTCCCAGCCCCACACTGCACAGTCTAATACCGGCTCCTCTCTCTTGCCAGCACCATGACACCTGCCCTGGAACCAGAACTGGAGACCCACCTCCTCCGAGCTGCCCTGCACGCAATCTTCACCCTGGGCACACAGACGGACACCACCCAAGTCCAGGTAGATCAGCTAAATCATGGATTGAAGAGCCAGCTGTCATCCTGCCCGAATCCTTGCTAATTGCCTACAGTGGGATGTGAATGAGAGAGGCCAGGATACGTGTTTGGGGGTCTCACCAGTGCTTCCCAGAGACTCCTCTTCTCATCCTGTGGCAGGTGTAGCCCCAGTTTTCCTAACTCTGACCCATGACTCTCCCTTGCTTTGCAGGATCTGCAGAGGGTCATACCAGACCTTCTGGACGCCATGCTGGGGAACCTGCTGGCAAAGACCCCAGACACTGACAAGCTCCACTACATCTTGGAGGTGAGCCCAATGAGAAGGGTGGGGGCAATTTTACCTTAACTCTTAGATCCCTTGGGGATGGGGAGGGACTCATTAGCACAACACATGCACCCACCCATCAATCCTGAGCTGCCTCCTTTCCCCACAGCACAATAACTACTGGATTGTGTCCAGGGTGTCGCGAGAGAGAGCCAGAGTCATGAGGAGCAGCACGACCCTGCTCACATCCACCATCACCCTCCCTGAGTTCGACGGAAGTGGCCTCTGAGCCCAGCTTCCTGACTCCAGGCGTAGGCGGGCTAGCTCCAACAGCTGTAGGATCTGCTGTGCAGGGGCTGTGGGTTAGGAGTGTTCCTCTTGGGGAGGCAGAGTCAAAGCAGAGAATAAGCCTGGCTTGAGTCAAGTTCTTCTTATCCTGGTTAAGTGGCAACTCTCGCTTTTAAGGGGACCATGCTCCAGATTTCTGCCTTCCTGTCATCCTGCAGCAGCTGGGGAAGCAAATCCTCATGGAGGGCCCTGCCCGCATCCCTGTCTTCCAGGCTCCCTTGCGGGCAGAGATAATTAAGGCTCCAGCTCTAGCTCCTATCCTCTAGCATCTCCTGCAGAGGGGCTGAGGGGAAGGAGAGTCCTGGCCCAGGCGGGGACTGGGAGCTGACAGGAAAATGCTGATGGAGTCCCCTTTCCCTCTCCCTTCCATTAGAACTCAGCCGAATTCCCCAGGATGGGTCACCACGTGGCACAGCTGGCTCTGTTCGTCGGTGACCCAGCCAAGGACATCAGCCGGCAGGACAGGGAGGGGGTTTACTGGCTCTACCAGCTGCTGCTGCACCAGAGGGGTAAGGAACCCAGCTGGGAAATGGCACCCGCTAGACGATTGAGACTGGGACCCCAGCCAATTTCTCTCAGACTGAGCCCAGCTGGAGGATGAGTCTCTCTCTATCTCTTTATGTGTTCTCCACCACCCCCGCAATTCTGTTGGGCCGGGCACACAGCGAGGACTCTGCCCACTGTGCAGCCACCAATGGGATTGGAAGGACACAAGCCCTGCAACCAGAATGACAAATGTGTGTGTGTGTCTCTCTTTCCCAGAGCTGACCATCCACGAAGCCGAAGACCTGTGGGTGTGCGACTGGAACCAGGACAGCAGGCTCCTGGGGTACAAAAACACAGCCAGGGTCGGGGAGGTAAAGACACTCTGCCAGGGCATGGCACAGCTCTGGCAGTGTGGGTGGCTGCCTCCTGGAGCCACTCGACGGAGATGCCGTTCTAGGCCAGGATTTGGAGCCTGGTCCTGGGCAATCTGCTGAAGCCTCACATCCGGTTGGTTTCAGGTCTTTGGCAAATTCTTCTTGGAGGGGCAGAGAAGATTCTTCCTCCGGATAGCAGTGCTCGCCATACACAGCCTCCTTCTACATGTCAGCCAGGCTGGGCTGCTCCTCACCTACTCCCTCCTGGGGCAAGCTCAGCAGCTGATGGGGGACAAGATGAGCAGCTGCATTAGACTCAGGAGATTGGGGCAGGGCCCAGGCCTCCTTCCCATCATATGGCCATTCACTGGCTTGGCAGCAAGGCGACTGGTGGGGAATGAGAGTAAGAGCAGGTGCTCCTGGGAAGGGAGGTGAATTCACCTCCATGAGCAGGCGGGAGCCAGCTTCTCCCCAGAGCAGCTCCAGCCCAGCTCTATAGCAAGGCTAATTAATGACAAGCATTGCCTCATCACGGACTTCTGTTCTTGGGAAGGGCAGCAAAGTCCTCTAAGTGCCCTCTGCGAGCCTCTCCTGTCACCCGAGCCACCACCCAGAGTTGTTCCCATCATTGGCAGCCCGGGAGGCCAAGGACTGACGGGTGATGGCAACTGACCAGGCAGTTCTGAGGCACATGGGCGGGGGAACTTGTCCTGCTGCCGGCAGGCTGGACCCGCTCTAGAGAGAACGGGAGGATTCAGTCAGCAGGGGCTGCTGATCTGCCCCATTCACCAGGGCTGCCATCCTGCGGCTTCAGCATTAGTGGCTGGGATGACTTGGGGAAAGGTCTCAACCTCCCCACATCCCACTTCACTGCTGCCAGAATCCCTCCTGCCTCCCGCCCCCCCCCCCCCCTGCTAGAGCCTCCTCCCTGCCCAACCTGGGTAGGAGTGGAAGAGAGGGATCTGAGAACTTGAGCTGTGGGTTGGTGGTGGAACAGCTGTCGGGGGCACTGAGGGGGAGGTGGCAGGAGCTCACCCTACAAGGAGAGGGGGTTGGCACTGGAGGTCACTAGAAAGGACAACAAGACTCCATTCTGGGGGTCAGGAGGGGGAATCCATCCCCCAGAGGTGGGCAGGTGCTGGGTGGAAATGCTGTTGGTTCCAGGTGCCCTTAATGCCCCCTGATTCCGGGGGGGCGTCTGAGTCTCTGACAGGTCCTCGTTCCTTTGCAGCAGGAGGACGTCACGGCCAACATCATGCAACAACTTCACATTATCCAGCACTTGCGCCAGGTGCCTGAGGCGCTGCAGGGGCTCTGCCTCTGAGGCCACCAGCAACTCCCGCTCCCTGTAAACGAGGAGTGTAGTGAGGCTGAGTGGCCTCCCTCTGAGCAGGAGAGCAAGGGCCCCCCACACGCCCCTTGGAGGGCGGAGCCTATATTGCCCCGCCCCCCTCGCCTGTAGGACTGTTTTTTGCCTGGCAACCAGGGCTTCTAGGAGAGTGTGTTGAGACTGAGTGGCCTCCATCCGAGCGGGAGAGCGAGGGACCCCCTACATGCCCCATTGGAGGGCGGAGCCTATATTGCCCCGCCCCCCTCTCCGTAAGGACCGGGGTGTGGCCGGAAGTATAAAAGGCCAGCCCTGCAGCACAGTTGGGGGAGAACCTGCAATAGAGGAGGACGCTCGGCCTGTTCTCCGAAGGCCCCGAGAGGAACCTGCTCCCGGCTGTTCCCAATCCCCAGGCGTGGACGAGGACTGGCCCAGAGTATCCGCTGCGGTTTACCCCGAGGAGCCAGAAGAGGCCTGGAGGCCGCAGGTACCAAACCCCGGGTAGGCAGGAAGTAGCCCAGGGGCAGTCCCGGAGCAGCTGGCTGCAGAGCCCGGTGTGGCTCAGTCGGTGTGTTGGAGCTGGATCCCTGCCAATGCAGGGGCAGCCAATCCTGCCCCTGCCAGGGCCCTGGGCTGGGACGCAGTGGAGTAGGGTGGGCCCGTGTCCCCCTGCCACCCCATCCCGGGTGGCTGACCCCCTACACGGCGCAAGGAGGCTCTAGCCCAGGACAGGAGCTCCCTTATCACTCACCTGGAGGACTGTTTGTTTGCTGGCTGCCTGAGCCCTACTCAGGCTAGAGCCAGCCCTGTCAAGACTGTTTGTTTGTGGGCTGCTTGGGCCCCACCCAGGCCGGAGCCACTCCTGATAGACTGTATTGAGGGGCTGACCAGTTGAGCGACCCTAGCCCAGGTCGCAGCCTGTTAGCAACAGCTGATCGCCCAGCCCTATTGTGGGCCCCCGGCTACCCTGCAGACTCTAGTCCGGACCAGACTGGGCCAGCCGGAGTGGCCTCCCTCTGAGCGGGAGAGCAAGGGACCCCTACAGGGAGCTAGTGGAAGGGGAAATGGAGCCCTCTGGAACTCACAGAAACTCTCTCTCCCCTCTCTGTGGAGCAGGGTCCTTCCCTCTGCCCCCCAAATTCCTTCATCTGGGGCAGGAGCTCTTTCCCTCACACCCACCCCCCTCCCCCCTTTCCTTGATCTACCCCATCCCATTCCCCTGTGCCCAGGCAGAGCTCTCCCTGCCCCATATGGTGCAGAAAGGCCCTTGTGTCAGGGCCACAGCTCCAGCCCCACTGAAGCTCGGAAAGCTCCACTTTTGAGGAGGTGGGGGTGGGACAGAGGCTCAGGGCTAGCTTCACCTCCTGCCCTTTATTCTCCCCTTGGCCCTTCTATGGGGTCTCTGGGTGTGACAGGAATAGGAGCCTCCTTCCCAGCTGTGTTCCAGGCCCTGGGATCTGGCACAGCTTCCCAGATGGGCGCATCTTGTAACGGAGCCACGTCAGGGAGCAGTGGGGACAGGTCACCTCGTCCCATCCAAGCAAGCAACGCTGGCTCTCAAAGAGGCTTAGATGGAAGACCCCAATCCCTCATGGAGGTAAGAGCCATTTACTCCTTGGGGCCTGTGGGTCTCTTGGGGAAGAAATGGCATCCCTGATGCATAGCCTGGCTGGGAGCTTCCCCTGTCCCTGGCTCCCAGCTCTGGGACAGAGATGTCTCCATCATCGTACTGTTGCCAGCACAGAGTGCCCGAGGACAGCAACAGTGGGGTCTGTTGCCCGGTGTGCGTCACGCCAATAAACACACCAGGGTGGAGAAGCAATCAAAGTTTATTTGAGATCTCAAAGTGGTGCAAGGAGACAGGCATGTCTCAAATCAAGCACACCAACATAAGCAGCCTTTGTCTTTTATACAGTTTGTAACTAAGCCTTTCCCTTCTTCCCCCGTCCTTTCTCACCCCCCTCCTCCATTCCCACCTCTCCCCCTTTCTCCCTCTGGTTACATTACACGACCTTGGCTGTGCAGCTTGTTCTCACTGTTTCTTTCTGCAAGTAATCTTGTCCTTTAGCTAGAAGCATGTAGGTTTCCCTTATCACTATTGCTTCCCAGGTACTGGCCTGTGAGGTTGGTAAAGTTTAACATGCAGGGGCTTTGATTCACTTAGGCCTAGAGCGGGGGGGCTTCATCGACTCTCGGGTCTTCCAACCCCCCGAGTTACCTAGGGTGATGCCTAGTGACACCAACAGTACCACCCTGGTTTTGTTCCTAGGAAGGGGCTCCCCAAAGACGTCCTCGAATCTGGACTCATGAGAGCGTTTCTGGTAGGAGGCTCCAGCCCCTCGGGCATGAAGAGAGCATCAGGTAGTCTCGATCACATGGCATCTCTGGTCTCCAGCTCCACTTCCCGCAGCAGGGCAAACAAACCCATCAGCTCCCAGAATCCCAACTCTTTAACTTCCTTCCGCTCAGCAGTGAGGTTTCTCCAGCCCCCTCACCACACCTGTCAGCCCCTGAATGATGAAGGGCCTGAATGTCAGAGTTACCAGAACAAGCAAACTCCAGTTCCAGGCAATGGGGCCTGTGTATACTCAGCCCCCTGGAAACTGGGTCTGAAATGGGGAGCAAGGACCCCAGGCCAATAACAGCAGGAGTGGGCAGAGCAGGCATGTAACAGGGTGCTTTCCCTTGGGCTGCACAGCCTGGGGCCTAGCCAAGCTGATTATAGAATGAGCCCTAACTGAGAGGCAAAAGGGGTGAGAGGCCTGTGGGTGCAGGCTGTACAAGCATGCAGCCGGTGACAGCGACGAGATGGCGAGGGATGAAGCTTGGACAAGAATAGTACTTGCCCCTCATGTGGGCCAGTTTCTAAGGAGGAGCATATATGACAGGGGGGCTTGGCCTGTGGGCAATAAAGCCTGGAGCTAGGTCAAATGGATTACAGAGTGAGCTCCACCTGAGGGGAAAGCCAGGGAAAACCGCAGCAAAGGTACAGGAGCAGGCCTACCTGTTTGGTACAGGGCCTTGGGGCAGAACCTAGAATCCAGGGTAGGACTGGTTCTCCCATGGTCTCTAAGGAAGGGGACGTACAAGGCCATAGAAAGGGCTACCAAGGTCAGCAAGGGCAGGCCAAGCCAAAGTCAGGCTGAGGAAAATCCCAAAGGGACGGAGGACCTTGTTTCGGTTAAAGACATTTTTGGACTTTTCGTTTGGGATGATCGCGACCCAGGAAGGAGCAGGAAAGCTGTGACACCAGGCCTTGCCAGGAAGGGGCACCTATCGCTTTCACAGACCTTGGGAGGCAGGCCAGTCCTCGCCCACAGACAACCTGCCAACCTTAAGCATATTCTCACCAGCAACCACACACTGCACCATAACAACTCTAACTCAGGAACCAATCCATGCAACAAACCTCGATGCCAACTCTGCCCACATATCCACACCAGCAACACCATCACAGGACCTAACCAGATCAGCTACAACATCACCGGTTCATTCACCTGCACGTCCACCAATGTTATATATGCCATCATGTGCCAGCAATGCTATGTACATTGGCCAAACTGGACAGTCACTACGTAAAAGGATAAATGGACACAAGTCAGATATCAGGAATGGCAATATACAAAAACCTGTAGGAGAATACTTCAACCTCCCTGGCCACACAATAACAGATGTAAAGGTAGCCATCTTACAGCAATAAAACTTCAGGACCAGACTCCAAAGAGAAACTGCTGAGCTTCAGTTCATTTGCAAATTTGACACCATCAGCTCAGGATTAAACAAAGACTGTGAATGGCTATCCAACTACAGAAGCAGTTTCTCCTCCCTTGGTGTTCACACCTCAACTGCTAGCAGAGGACCTCACCCTCCCTGATTGAACTAACCTCGTTATCTCCAGACTGATTCTTGCCTGCATATTTATACCTGCCCCTGGAAATTTCCATTACATGCATCCGACAAAGTGGGCATTCACCCACGAAAGCTTATGCTCCAATACATTTGTTAGTCTTAAAGGTGCCACAGAACTCTCTGTTGCTTTAACAGGGCTCCCATAGCAAATGAGGACATTCTCCCATGAGGACCAACTTCCTGGGATTAGAGAGGAGGGGGATAAGAGACTTCTGAAAGAGTGAGGTGGGATTTCCAGCCCTAAAATCCCCAATGAGGAGAAGATGAACAAACAGCTCCATTCCCAATTCTCATTGATATAATCATGGGTAACAGGTAATTTACATAATGACCAGAAAACTAACTTTGATGGCTATCTATGTATCTATTCTATTTATTTATAATTTGCTCATCCCCAAAGGGAGTGGGAGGCTTGCCAGACACCTGGCAAGACACAACAAAGCAAGCTAAACCATGGTAGGCCAGAATCTCAGCGCAGGAGTTCTGGGATGTTTTTCTGATCTCCAGATCTTCCCATCTCTCTCATGTCTGAGCAGTTCTGAGGAATTCATTATGACTCCTCAGGGGAGGGGCTTTCAGGCCCTGAGCCTTCTCTCAGGGTCCTCCTCATTGTGGTCCCAGAGCTCTGCAAATCAGGTTTGTTCAGGAAGACCTATTTTCCATGAAACCATGGTGACTGTCATTGATTCTACTTCCATCCTTGCTTCATTGTTTATTGAATCCCCTACCAACTTTTATACTATTTTGCTTGGGACTGATATCAGGTTAACCAGCATATAATTTTCCAGGTCATCCCATTTGCAATTTTAAAATATTGGTACATTAGCTCTCTTCCTCTCTGCTGTAATTTCCCCACCATTTCAAGATTTATCAATAATTAACATCAGCGGTTCGGAGAATGCCTCAGACAACTCTTTTAGAACTCTTGGCTGAAAGCTGGTTATTTAAAATGTTTATCACTATAAGATATTGTTTAAGTCCTCCTTAGTTATCATGTGTCCTAAAGATGAACAGTTCCATACCCCATTACTCCCAGCCTGAGACAGCAGTGCCTCCTATTTCCCCTCCCACACCCAGCCCTGGGCACTCCCTTCACAGCTGCCCCTTCAGAATCCCCCATAACTATTCTGTCATATCCTGTAGTCATCATATTACCCATTTCCTGGTGGGGGCCAGGGCTCTTCTTTGGGGACACAGGGCAGCTTGTATTGGGATCTTGGGTCTTCATCCCATCCCATCCCACCTTCTCCTGGGATACCAGGGGAAAGAATTGTGCCCAGGCCTGGAAGGTGTCCAGTCTGAGGAAAAAACTTACTGAAGCATCTCTGATGGTGAGATTATCTGTATTCAGTTCGATTAGACATAGATTTGCACATTTTATTTTATTTTGCTTGGTGACTTACTTTGTTCTGTCTGTTACTACTTGGAACCACTTAAATCCTACTTTCTGTATTTAATAAAATCACTTTTTACTTATGAATTAACTCAGAGTATCTGTTAATACCTGGGTGGGCAAACAACTGTGCATATCTCTCTATCAGTGTTCTAGAGGGCAAACAATTTATGAGTTTACCCTGCATAAGCTTTATACAGGGTAAAACGGATTTATTTGGGTTTAGACCCCATTGGGAGTTGGGCATCTGAGTGCTAAAGACAGGAACACTTCTGTTAGCTGCTTTCAGGTAAACCTGGAGGTTTGGGCAGGAGCGCCGCCAGCTTTTTGCCGCCCTAGACGGCGGAAGGTCCCGCCCCAGAAATGCCGCCCCCGACAGAGGCGGTGGAAGGTCCCACCCCCGAAATACCGCCGACGACTGGGGTGGCAGAAGATCCAGCCGCTGCAGTCACCGCCCCCCAAAGGTTAGTGCCCTAGGCAACCGCCGAGGTCGCCTAATGGGTTGCTCTGGCCCTGGGTTTGGGGCATGTAATTCAGACCCTGGGTCTGTGTTGGAGCAGACGGGAGTGTCTGGCTCAGCAAGACAGAGTGCTGGAGTCCTGAGCTGGCAGGGAAAGCAGAGGGATAGAAGTAATCTTGCCACATCGGGTGGCAGCTCCCAAGGGGGTTTCTGTGATCCAACCCATCCCAGTGGCATAGTTGAGCAGGATCTGTGCACAGTTGATTGCTTTGAGATACTGATCGTGATTTTAAGTGAGTGTTAAGTGTGGTGGCTGGAGAACAGACGAAGTGGTTACTGGGCTGTTATTTTCTGTTTGCTTATTTCGGGTAAGGGAAGTAGGGACAGAAAAGGAAGCAAAATAAGTAAGAAGGAAGATTAGAAGAAACTAAAACTGCACAGGGTGCAAATTGCCCAGAAAGGCTGAACACTGGGCACTGTGAAAGTCTGTGTTAACTAAGAAGCCCCTGAGCAGAGTGCATCCCAGTTTCAGTGAACTGCAGATGGGTGTGGCCCAACCTCTGTGTCTGTGCTGAAGCTGACTGGAGTGTCTAACTTAGCAAGGCAGGAGTGGAGGGGTGCCTGTTCTGGCAGGAGGGGTTCTCTGTGGTATCCCAGCTCATCGAGTGATGGTCTCAAGGGAAGACAAATGGAAATTGATGGGCTATTTGCCTAGGAAAAGGCTGCCCACCAGCAAACCCTGGACTTAAAAGACAAAGCGATTAAGACTCAGAAACATGAACTGGCTGTAATGGAGTGGAAGAGGTGCACAGAGACATGTATCCTGGAGCTGGAAGTTGGGGTCCTGGTGACTGCTGCGGTGGGAACGAACCCCAAGGACTCTAGCTGGAAGCAAACCTAACCTGAGTGAAGGGGGGGGAGGGGGATTTTGCTGGCCAGCAAAAGGTCTGTCATAGCTGGTAGCTGTGAGCCTACAGCTGGATCAGGGTCTTTCCCTTTTGGGGGACACAGGAGTGTCTGCCCCACAGGGGAGCCCAAAAACAAATTTTAGGTATACTGCCTCCGCCATGGTCAGTGTCCAAGTCTCTGGCAGTAAGTGCAGAAAGAGGGTGTGACGTTGTGCAGTCTATATGGTTTTATAAAAATATGGTAATGAGTGAATATAATGTAACTGGAATATGCTTCAGGTAAAAGGTCTCTTGTAAAGTATCATTACAAAGCTTATAATCTACTGAGTGTGACCATCCTATTTGTATAAATGTACCACTCTTGTATCTGGGACTAGAAAGAGGAAATATAATGGAGGGCTTATTGTAATTATGCAAAGTGTGAGCCATTAATGGTGGTTTGGAATCTTAAAGGCTCCCATCAATCAGGACAATTGACTGGGGCTCTGTTTTCAAGCAAGCCTTCCTGTGACTCAGGCTGGGAGGAATGAAGGCTTGGGGGTCTTACAGTGACATGTGATCATGTCACAAGAACTGGAATCCATCTTTAACCTGGTGCTTTTCCAGTGAGGGGGGAGTGGAAACCCAGAGAGAGACAAAGGATTCCCGCCTTATGCAAAAGATATATAAAGGGGTGGAACAGAACAAAAGAGAGAGGAGCCATCATGAAGAATCCCCTAGCTACCACTTGAGCTGGAACAAGAGCTGTACCAGGGGAAACAATTGTGCCCAGGCCTGAAAGGTGTCCAGTCTGAGGAAAAAACTTACTGAAGCATCTCTCAGGGTGAAATTATCTGTATTCAGTTTGGTTAGACATAGATTTGCGCATTTTATTTTATTTTGTTTGATGACTTACTTTGTTCTGTCTGTTACTACTTGGAACCACTTAAATCCTACTTTCTGTATTTAATAAAATCACTTTTTACTTATTAATTAACTCAGTATATATTAATACCTGGGGGAGCAAACAACTGTGCATATCTCTCTATCAGTGTTCTAGAGGGCGAACAATTTATGAGTTTACCCTGCATAAGCTTTATACAGGGTAAAACGGATTTATTTGAGTTTAGACCCCATTGGGAGTTGGGCATCTGAGTGCTAAAGACAGGAACACTTCTGTTAGCTGCTTTCAGGTAAACCTGCAGCTTTGGGGCACGTAATTCAGACCCTGGGTCTGTGTTGGAGCAGACGGGAGTGTCTGACTCACAAGACGGGGTGCTGGAGTCCTGAGCTGGCAGGTAAAGCAGAGGGAGAGAAGTAGTCTTGGCACATCGGGTGGCAGCTCCCAAGGGGGTTTCTGTGATCCAGCCCATCACAACCTCCTCTAATGAGACCTCGCTCTGAGACAGTTCCTCAGATGTGTCACCTAAAAAGAATGGCTCAGGTTTGGGAATCTCCCTCCCATCCTCAGCCATGAAGACAGATGCAAAGAATTCATTTAGTTTCTCCTCAATGGCCTTATCGTCCCTGAGTGCTCCTTTAGCATCTCGATTGTCCAGTGGCCCCACCGGATGTTTAGCTGGCTTCCTGCTTCTGATGTACTTAAAAAAAGTTTTGCTATTACTTTTTGAGTCTGGCTAGCTGTTCTTCATATTCTTTTTTGGCCTTCCTAATTATATTTTTACACTTCATTTACCAGATTTTATGCTCCTTTCTATTTTCCTCAATAGGATTTAACTTCCACTTTTTAAAGGATGCCTTTTTGCCTCTCCCTGCCCAAAAGAAGGAACATCCTGCAGCCCAGCCAGTGAGCCAAGCAGTGATGGTCCCTGAGGCCATGGCAGGACCAGTTTAAATCCCTGTCCAATGAAGCTCCTTAGTTTTTAATTGTGGGGCCTTTAATCATGGGGCCGTTGATCAAGTTGAGTTATTTGCTAATAATGTCCCAGGATGTCTGATGGCTCATGGGGGAAGCAGGGATGGGTGTCGCCATCTGTGACTTTCTGTGACAGAATTGGGGGATAAAGGGGCTTTTCAGCAGTAGCTGGGGGGGACGGGACTGTCCCCTGTTGCCCTTATGAAGGGGGGGTTTCTTCCCCCAGAGCTGCTTCCAGAATCACCCCCATCTGCCCCAATAGAGACAGGACAAACAGACCTAAATAACCCCCACCCTCCCCTACCCCACCAGAGACTGAGGGGAGTAAAGTACTGCCTGGCCAGGGCTGTTCAGCCACCTGCCCCTGGGCCAACTGCCATAACTGCCACTGTGGAAGGACCCATTCTCACTGGTGGAATAGGGGACGGCATGTTTGACACAATTCTCAAATCTGGTGCTTTAGTAAAAATCCCCCCTTCATTAAGAGAGCAGAAAAAAATAAAAGGTTTTCAGTGACCAGGCAACAAAAATGAAACTTCAAATCTGAGCCTGTTGCCCTCTCCCTCCCCAATACTGAAGTGGTTTGTCCCATCAGCTGGGCGTTTTTATGCTTTTTTTTCTGCCACTGGGAGAAACCATTTCCCTGTGTGGGGGTTGTTAAAATATCTGGGGAGCTTGTTTAATTTGGGATTTTTTCCTGTTAGGAATTTTAAAATAAAATCCCTCCCCTCACAACATTAGCTCCTTTTCAATCTGGAGGATAAAAATCCTGAGTCAGATGTATACTGTCCTCCCAGAGCATTCCATCACAGGATCGTGTCTTCCTAATGGAATATGTGTGTCTGATGGAGAATTTATGGCCTATTCATGCCGAGCAAAATTGAAACTTCCCAGATCCACAGATAATTGGCATAGATTGCATTTCTCTGTGGGGGCCTGACACTTTCCCCTAAAAGTTTGCGCCTATGAGCAGCTCAGAGATGGGATTTGTTCCTTAGTGGCCCCTTCCCTCCCTGCCATGGAGCTTTTACTGCCCCAGTGAATTCCCTGTATTTGGGATATTTCCAACCCCTTGCTTTGGTTCCCCTCTAAATGCTCCTGCAGCATCCCCCATAGGGTCCTTGTTCATAGATCACTCAGCACTGCTCTCATGGGGGAGGGCACTTGCTGTGCTTGAGGCAGATGCTGTCCTGCCTTTTGGGGCTGTTTCTGGCCTAGGTGTGTGACTTCTGAATAAAAAAATTTCTGAGATGCAAAAACTGGTTCAGCAGGCTCCAGCCCAGAAGAATCCTATGCAGAAACTAGGATAAAATATAAAACTCCCAGATTAAATTACTGAGGAGTAAATATATCGGTGAGTAAATGTGTGGCAAGGAGTAAGATGATGGAGATGGGCTGGATGCCTCAGCTGGATGGGATACAGAGCCTTTCACCTCTGGGGCATCAGTTCAACTTCAACCCCGGCCTGGTCAGCAGCACCCAATGTAATTTGATTGTGTGTGAGGCTATGAATGACTTGGTGGGGGTCCATCCATTTGCTAATGGGCAGGTATCCCTGTCCCCTCCCAAACCCATCAGCACTAATAGCCCATTGCTGGATTCAGTAGAGAATCCAGGGGGCTGAATGGGCCGCGGAGACTTAACTCTCCCCTCACTCCTCGGGGCCGCGTGATGAGCCCGTCACAGCTGGGGGAGCCCACAAAAGAGCCCATGGCCAAGGGAGAGTTTAGACACCAGCAGGGAGTGAGTCGCTAACAGCCAAGGGGAGGTAACCAGACCTGCCCCTATAAAGACGAGACTGCCCCAGCCACAGGCCAAAGGGAAAGGGCTAAACTGGGGCATGTTTGAGCCCAGCCCTTTGGTGCCAATCTCCAGTGTAGCCCCCTCCTTGGTGTGGCAGCACGAGCGCTCCAGCTAGGGTGACCAGATAGCAAATGTGAAAAAATCGGGACGGGGGTGGGGGGTAATAGGAACCTATATAAGAAAAAGACCCAAATATCAGGACTGTCCCTATAAAATCAGGACATCTGGTCACCCTAGCTCCAGTCCCTGGGATCTGCCCCTTGCTGCACTACTCAGACCCCAGCCCCAAACAGTCTCTCCTTTCCCTAGTGTGTGTGGGGAGGAATTTATGCCCCAGAGCTGCCCAGGCCTGACCCAGAAGGAGCCACTGCAGAGGGCAGGCACAGAGCTGTGTCTACTGCCCCTCCACCTGCCTGCCTGAGGGGAAGAGAAACAACCAACTGCAGTTCTGGGCTTGGAAAAACCATTCTCAAGTGTGTGGGGGGGGGAAATTATCCTCAGACTCAAGATTTTTATCCCCCCGATTGAAAAGGAGCTAATACTGTGAGGGGAGGGGTTGTATTTTAAAATTCCTGACAGGAAAAAATCCCAAATTAAACAAGCTCCCCAGATATTTTAACAACCCCCACACAGGGAAATGGTTTCCCCCAGTGGCGCGGGGGGGGGGGAAGAGGCCCCAAAACACCCAGCTGATGGGACAAACCACTTCAGTATTGGGGAGGGAGGGGGCAACAAAGGTTCAGATTTGAAGTTTCATTTTTGTTGCCTGGTCACTGAAAACCTTTTATTTTTTTCTGCTCTCTTAATGAAGGGGGAATTTTTACTAAAGCACCAGATTTGGGAATTGTGTCAAACATGCCACCCCCTGTTCCACCAGTGACAGTTATGGCAGTTGGCCCAGGGGGAGGTGGCTGAGCAGCCCTGGCCCGGGGGCACTTTACTCCCCTCAGTCTCTGGTGGGGTGGGGGTTATTCAGGTCTGTCTGTCCTGTCTCTGTTGGAGCAGGTGGGGGTGATTCTGGAAGCAGCTCTGGGGGGAGAAACCCCCCCTTCATAAGGGCAACAGGGGGCAGTCCCATCCCCCCCGCTACTGCTGAAAGGCCCCTTTATCCCCCAATTCTGTCACAGATGGCGACACCCATCCCTGCTCCCCCACGAGCTATCAGACACCCAGGGACATTATTAGCAAATAACTCAACTTGATCAATGGCCCCATGATTAACAGGCCCACAATTAAAAACCAAGGAGCTTCATTGAACAGGGATTAAAACTGGTCCAGCCGTGGCCTCAGAGTCCATTGCTGCTCAACTCACTGGCTGGGCTGCAGGACGTTCCTTCTCTTGGACAGGGAGAGGCAAAAAGGCATCCTTTAAAAAGTGGAAGTTAAATCCTATTGAGGAAAATAGAAAGGAGCATAAAATCTGGCAAATGAAGTGTAAAAATATAATTAGGAAGGCCAAAAAAGAATATGAAGAACAGCTAGCCAGACTCAAAAAGTAATAGCAAAACTTTTTTTAAGTACATCAGAAGCAGGAAGCCAGCTAAACATCCGGTGGGGCCACTGGACAATCGAGATGCTAAAGGAGCACTCAGGGACGATAAGGCCATTGAGGAGAAACTAAATGAATTCTTTGCATCTGTCTTCATGGCTGAGGATGGGAGGGAGATTCCCAAACCTGAGCCATTCTTTTTAGGTGACACATCTGAGGAACTGTCTCAGAGCGAGGTCTCATTAGAGGAGGTTGTGATGGGCTGGATCACAGAAACCCCCTTGGGAGCTGCCACCCGATGTGCCAAGACTACTTCTCTCCCTCTGCTTTACCTGCCAGCTCAGGACTCCAGCACCCTGTCTTGCTGAGTCAGACACTCCCGTCTGCTCCAACACAGACCCAGGGTCTGAATTACATGCCCCAAAGCTGCAGGTTTACCTGAAAGCAGCTAACAGAAGTGTTCCTGTCTTTAGCACTCAGATGCCCAACTCCCAATGGGGTCTAAACTCAAATAAATCCGTTTTACCCTGTATAAAGCTTATGCAGGGTAAACTCATAAACTGTTCGCCCTCTAGAACACTGATAGAGAGATATGCACAGTTGTTTGCTCCCCCAGGTATTAATATATACTGAGTTAATTAATAAGTAAAAAGTGATTTTAATAAATACAGAAAGTAGGATTATGTGGTTCCAAGTAGTAACTCACAGAACAAAGTAAGTTACCAAACAAAACAAAACAAAATAAAATGCGCAAATCTATGTCTAATCAAACTGAATACAGATAATTTCACCCTGAGAGATGCTTCAGTAAGTTTTTTCCTCAGACTGGACACCTTTCAGGCCTGGGCACAATTGTTTCTCCTGGTACAGCTCTTGTTCCAGCTCAGGTGGTAGCTAGGGGATTCTTCATGATGGCTCTCTCTCTCTGGTAGTCCCATCTCCAAAAGATATATTGGAATTGGAAAAAGTACAGAAAAGGTCAACATAACGTTTAGGGGTATGAAACAGCTTTCATAGGAGGAGAAGTTAATAAGACTGGGACTTTTCACCCTAGAAAAGAGATGACTGGGGGGGGGGGGGGAATGTGATAGAAGTCTATAAAATCATGACTGGTGTGGAGAAAGTAAATAAGAATGTGTTATTTACTCCTTCTTATAACACAAGAACTAGGGATCACCAAATTAAATTCATACGCAGCAGGTTTCAAACAAAGAAAAAGTCAGTATTTCTCCACACAGCGCACAGTCGACTTGTGAAACTCTTTGCCAGCGGGTGTTGTGAAAGCCGAGACTATAACAGGGTTCAAAAAATAACTTTATAAATTCATGAAGGACAGGTCCATCAATGACTGTTGGCCAGGATGGGTTAGGGATGGTGGCTGTAGCCTGTTTGCCAGAAGCTGGGAAAGGGCTACAGGAAATGATCACTTGATGATTATCTGTCTGTTCATTCCCTCTGAAGCACCTGGCATTAGCCACTGTTGGAAGACAAGATACTGGGGGAGATGAATTTCTGGTCTGACCCAGTTTGGCCATTCTTATGAGCCTTGTTGGCCCCAGGATCGTTGGCTCCAGCTGCCTCCATCCCATAGCCAGTTGCTGTGTCCCTGGCTCTGCCTTGGCTTTTCGTTTCTTTCCTCCACATGATTTGTTGTTGGCCAGTGCAGCTTCCCTATGGGGACCGTGGGCTGCAGCACATCAGGATCTTTGCTCTGGCCCCGTGTGGAGAGTATGACACATTGGCCCTTTGCTCTCAGAGCTTCAGAGTCTCATTTCCCCAAGGCAGCACAACTAGCAATCTCAGCATTTCCCTCTCACTATGCACATATCCCAGACCCATCAACACTTTCATAAGAACCTGGTTACAGCATGGGTCAATGTTCCAGTGCAGAGAAGAGCCATGTCCTTGTGACCTTGGTTGGGCCGAGATTGTAACCCTGTTACATGGATACGATTAGGACTAGGCTACAGTGCAGCGTTTAGCAGTTACCAGGACAAAGCCAAGATGTAATGGGTCCTTGTGACTAAGATCTGATCTACACCTAAAAAATGTGATTGACCTAGATACATCACTGAAGGCCGTGAAAAAAACTGTGCCTTGTGTGATGTAGTTAGATTAATCTAACCTCCAGTGTTAGATCAATTCTTCCATCGCACTAGCTCCTGCCACTCGGAGAGGTGGATAAATATTGATGGAAAAACCCATTCTGTTGATGTAGGAAGTGTCTACTATGTTACTGTGCCACTGCAGTGTAGATATGGCTTGGGAGCTGCAGGGTAGCAGAGTCCCAAGTGAGGATAGAAATGGGGCAGATGCAATGTAAAGCTGTGGGGAGCTCCAGGCTGGGAGCTGGGGAAAAAGCTTTAGAAGAGACAAGGGAGCTCCTACCACAGTTAAAGCAGCATTTGCATTTTCACTGCTCTGGCTGCTCCCTCCCAGCAGCCGAAGCACAAACACCTGCAAGGGAGTGTCTGGAATAGAATGAACCCCTGATTTGGGGCCTTGTTTACAGGGAATTCAGGGTTCCAAGGCAGGTTCCCAGCAGCCAGGCAAAAGGAAAACACATGATACTGCTACCCCTAAAGCCCAAACAAGCAGAAAGGAGCCTGCAGGGCCAAGTGCAAGACATAGAGGAGTTCAGGGCCTGGAAGTCTATATTTACAGCCCAGGGATGTTCCTTTAGATCTAGCTGCTCAGCACCTGCGGGTGAGATGGAGAGAGCTGTGGGGCGTTGAACCCTTCTGCCCTGCTGGGTCCCCAAACCCATGGGGTGCTCAATTAGACATGGACTTCAATTCTCTGTTGATCTCAGGCACTTCTCCTCCCATCTTGAGTCATCACCTCTGTATCAAGCCACCTATTGGCTGCAAATGCATCCCTGTCCTTGAGCCCCTGTTTACTTTTCACTACTTAACAGTGTTTCCACCCAGGGAGCCAAAAGCCTTTTACAAATAGAGGTGTGGGCATGGGGAGAAAACATATCTGTAGCCTCAAAAACAGACCTCAGGATCTCCCAACTGACAGTCCTGCTCCAACTCTAGATGTCACACTTCTCCGGGAGCTGGGAACAGAACCCAGGAGTCCTGATTCCCAGCTTACCCTCACCCCAACCTCTTAGTATGCAAGACCATATCTGCTTTTCACTGTGATCACCCATCACAATCCCTCCTCGCAGCATTCAGTCACCCCAGGAAAGTGCTCCCTAAATTTCTCCCCAACCCTTTCCCATTCTATATCTGTGAGACCAGGGCAGAGGCCCAGATACCTGACACATGCTAGGCCACAAGACCCCCTGCCATGGGGCTGCTCTGGGGCAGTGGCTGCTCAGGACCTGCTGTGCAGCTGTGCCCATGGTTATGAGATGTGTGGGTCCTCTGATGTCTCGTGAGATGTGAGCTCTGGCTGAAGCGTCTCCCGCAGACGGTGCAGATATAGGGTCTCTGGCCCACATGGGTTCTCTGGTGCCGAGTGAGGTTGGAGCTGTCGCTGAAGCGTTGCCCACACTCGGTGCAGATGTAAGGTCTCTCCCCGGTGTGAGTTCTCTGATGCATCATGAGGACCGAGCTCTGGCTGAAGCTCCTACCACAGGCAGTGCAGACAAAAGGTTTCTGGCCGGCGTGCATCCTCCGGTGTTTTGTAAGAGCTGAGCTGTCGCCAAGTCTTTTCCCACACTCATCACAGGTCCAGCGTTTCTTGCTCGCGTGGACTCTTTGTGGTGTAATAAGGGCAGAGCCGACACTGATGCCCTTCCCACTCTTGGTGCGCTTATGAGCTTGTTCTGCCGGGTTGTGTTCCCCAGGGCGATGCTGCCCATTCTTTGTCTTGTGTTTTGGTTGCTCTCCTGAGTGACACGTTTCGCCTTTGTCGTCACCACTGGCCTTGCCATCGGCTGGAATGAGAGAAGAAGGTGGGATTAATTCCCTGAGCAGGAGAAGGAGTTTGGGGCAGGGGAACCACAAAGGGCTCCTCACCTGCTCACCCCATCAACAGGGCTGGGGATCAAGGTTTAGGTCCCCCAAACCCTCCCCCAGGGGGGGCTGGTTCTGTCTCAGTCTCCTCAGGTGAGAAAAAGGGTCATTGGGAATGGGACGGAGCATGAGTAACATGCACCCTGATGGGATGATGCCTGCTGGGGGGTGACACTGAGCCAGGGATGCAGGAAATGGCCCAGGAAATATCTGACCCCCCCCCAAAACCTTCCAGAGACACTTGCCCCCCAGCAAAACTGCCACAAGCTCACCCTCCCTCCCTACCCCTACCCCTCTCATCCTGCCTCTCCCTCAACAAACCAGATGCCCTACCAGAGAGAACACCTTCTGGGAAAGCAGCTGCCCTCTCTGAGTTTCCCCCATCCTCCCCAACGTGCACATGAGTTAATTAACTCCCCACTAGCCCTGGGAGGGGCCTGATACGTCTGGTGGCACCAGGCCTCATTGTGACCCACCCCTCTCACAGGATACATCTAGTCTGACCTCCTGGCTATTACATTTCACCCAGTTACCCCATTCTCAACACAATAACTTGTGTTTGACTAAAGCATCTTCCAGAAAGGGGTCCCTCTGGATTTGCAGACATCGAGAGAGGGAGACTCCATCTCTTCCATTGGGAGTTTGTTCCAATGGTTAATCATCCTCACTGTTAAGAATTTGTGTCTTATTTCTAATTAGAATTTGCCAGGGTTCACCTTCCAGCCATTGGCTCTTGTTCTGCCATTCTCTGCTACATTAAAGAGCTCTTTAGAACCCAGTATTTTCTTCCCAAGAAGGTACTTGCACACTTTAATCAAGTCACCCCTCAATCTTCTTTTATACAGGGAGTCCTCGGACTTACGACACAATTCGTTCCTCAAAACTGCATTGCAAGTCGAAACCGTTTTTCCCATAGGAATCAATGGTATAAAGGGGAGATTGGTTTCTGAACCAAGGCTTGATACACTATTTTCACCACAATAACCCAGATGTTTGTACTAAATGAATTATAGATGACTAATGTTGCAACATCAATGTATTTACTGTACGCTGTATTTTGTAAACAGCATTAAAATAAACATATAAATTCACATATGCTTTGACCCAGAACACCCGCAACACAGGCTCAGAAAGCCAGGGAGATTGGCACACATGCTGAGCCTCAGCCAATCACCAGTGATTGACTGAGCCTGGGGCCAGGAGCCAATCAAAAACAAGCGGCAACCCTGCCAAGCCACAAGCTACCCTGCTGCCTCAAAGCCAATCAGAAGTGACCCCTTCCAGCTCCGCACCAGTACTGTATAACAGCAACCAGGAAGTGATTTCAAGAGAACTTTATGCAACGTAAGGGCGAAACAAGTATTGTAGGGGCGAACCAGGGCAGTCAATTGAAAAGCGGCATAAGTGGCGTCCGACAAAAGTTGGGCACCGTAAGTCCAAGGACTCCCTCTATAAGTTAAACACTGAGCTCTCACGGTCAGGCATTTTGAATAACTTTTCAGAGTGGTAGCCGTGTTAGTCTGTATCAGCAAAAAGAACGTGGAGTACTTGTGGCTTTTTGAATAACTTTTGTGGCTCTTCTCTACACTCTCTCCAATTTGTCAACATTCTTTTTCCAATGTGAACATCAGATCTGGCCGCTGTATACCAGCATCAGTCTCACCATTCCCTGCTTCTACTTGTTACTCCCATTTATACATCCACGGATCATATTAGCCCTCAGGAGGATATGGGAGACACACAGAGCCCCTGGCATCTGGTTGGCAGAGCTTCAAGCCACCCCTGTAACTGTTAATAGTTGAAAGAACCTACAGTCACTAACACTCTGCTCAGCATAAACCCCTCCCCCTCCCCCACCAGTATTCTGCAGAGCAGCCCCCTCAGCTCTGCCCATCCTCCCAGTACAGTTCAAAATGCTGACACCCTGAATGACTTCTTTCCCAGACCAAAAAGAAATAAATAAATAAAGGGAATGGGGGTCTCAGAGAGAAAAGGAAGGAAGATGCAGGAGGCACAGATCCCATGGCATGAGGGGAAGAAGAATCTAGGGGGGCACACAGAGCCCTCAGCATGGGATTGGGGGGTTCAGATGGCCCCAGACATGGGGCTGCAGACAGTCTCTAAAATAGAGGGGGATGGGAGAGCGGCATCCAGGGAGCTTGTTGAGGGGAATGGGGAGGGCTGCAAGGAGCCATTGCTCTCCCCTGAGCGAGCCAGCAACCCCATTCCTCAAACATGCTCTGCCCTGGGCCTTCCCCTTTCTGCCTCCCCATCAGTGACCCACAGCCCACCATGCCCTGGACCCAACTTATTACCTATTTCCTGGAGGGGCTGGTGCTCCTCTTTGGGGATATGAGGCAGCTTGTACAGGGATCCTGAAGCTTCATTCCATCCCCCGTCCTGGGATACACACCCGGGATGGGGCTGTGGCTGCTCTAGTCTGGAGCCAGAAGATTCCCATAGTGCCCCAGGGGACGCCTTTTCTTCTGATGCCACTTCCTCAACCTTTACACGCACCATGACCTGGGTATGAATCAAACATGTAATGAGAGAGCCAGGGCCTGGGGCCTGCTGTGGAGAGTGGGGTCTGAGAGGGGAGACACCAGGGAATGTCCCCCAAGGACACAGCGACAGGGGAGGGGAGCACAGATCCACCCACAAACCCAGGGGTTGACAAGAAGTGCTGCAGGGGCTAATGGGGATGAGTGGCCAATAGTCCTGGCTCTGCTACTGCATGCTTAGCAGCTCCCATGGGGCTGGGCCGGCAACACAGGGGGAACAGGGACCACAGAAGTGAGCCCCATGGTCCTGTCCATACACAATGTAGCATAGTCTGTCTCCCACCCCCCATCCCCTCAGTGGAATAATCAGGGTTAAATGCTCTCACCTGTAGCCCTGGCCCCTCAAACTCTGGCTGCCTCAGCTGGAACCCCTCTGCAAGGGCCACCGCCTGGGCACAGGTTTCAGGGCCACGTTCCCAGACCCAGCTCTGCATTTCCTCCGGCAGGATGGTTAGTAACTGCTCCAGGATCAGCAGCTCCAGGATCTGCTCCTTGGTGCGGCTCTGCGGCTCCAGCCAGCCATGGCAGAGCTCCTGGAGGCGGCTGTAAGCCTCCTGGGGCCCCTTGGCCTCCTGGTAGTGGAACTGCCTGAAGCGCCGACGCCGCGTCTCTATGTGGGTGTCATCCCCACGGAGGGTGGCTGGCTCTTTCTGTGGCTCCTGCTTGACCCATCGTGGTGCTGCCCATCTCAGTAGCCCCCCAATGGTACCAGCCTGGATGACACAAAGGGCTTTTTCTGCCCCTTCCGCTCTCTCCCCTGGCTTGGGGCTGACTGGGTTCTGCTCTTCCATTTTCACTGGGGGCTGCATTCCCTGCTGTAGTGGTGCCTGGAGCTGGAAACCCAAAGCTGCACTTGCACCCAGCTCAGCAGCCATTGTCTGTCCTTGGAACGACTGCAATTCCAACTCAGGAACAAACCCTGTCGCTCACTTGTAGGGCCTGTAGGAACATCGGCTCTCCAGGCAGCCTGCAGCAAAGGATCCAACATGGATTTTTCTGTGTGATGGAAGAATGAGAGCCGACCCATAACCCCAGGTCCCTGCTCTTGCTCAGAACAGACAGGCCCCTCTCTGACCACCCTGGCCCATTCCCCCACATAACCCAAGCTCCCTGGCCCCACTCAGCATGACAGGCCCCTCCCTGAACCTCTTGCAGAGTGGGGTGCATTTAGGTCCCTCCCCAGAGCCAATCCATCAATTTTGTTTTGTGTCTCATCACAGTGATGAGCATGTGAGATCTCAGGGGGATGTTGGGCTGCTTGCCGGGGGTCCTGACAAGGTGGTAGGTCACCCGCTGAATTTATTAGTAAGTCTTATAGGGAGCACCGGGAGGACGCTCCTGAACCATTTGTCTTCCCTGACGGGTATTCCTGCAAGAGGTGACGATTTGGCTCCTTTAGGAAAACCAGGCACTGAACCTTAAATTTAGCCACAGAGGTCAGGCAAAAGGCCTTGTGGTCTTGACCATTTTCACTTCCTCTTTATTCTTCTTTTGTTTACTGTTTACACAGCCCCTAGCACACCATGGTCCTGGTCCATGACTGGGGCTCCTCATAGTGCTACTTCAATACAAATAATAATACTTACAAAAAACACATGAAAAGAACTTTATTTAGGTTCCAAAGTTGAGTACTCAGGGTTAGGAAATGCTGGGTTGTACGAACAGCCTGAACTTCATCCTCTTTGTGTGCCGGATGAGGCAGGGGGTCCTGTGGAATAAATAGCACGTGATCATGTACCATAAATAAGATTGCACCATCACGCTCACAGCTTGGGAACAACCACCCATCATGACCGCCTGGGCTCAGTCTGAGAAGAAACTATGCTCCCAGCTGGGTTTCGCCACGATGAAACGTGGTAATATACACAAGTCAAATAAGGCCTGGAGTTGCAGTGGTTTAACTAGCGGTAAGACTCCCAGCTCAGACACTGCCCCGTCTTCCCCTGGCTGCAGCTGGCAGCAGCCCCTCAGAATCATTTGGTGCTACTTCAGACGCCATGGGGCACAGAGGGGGCAGAGTGCCAACTCACTGCCCCAACTCACAGCCCCCGTGCTCTCTGGCTCTCCAGACCAGGGGTTGGTCTCACCGAGAGAGGAGCAAGGACAGAGCAGGAACTAGCATCTGGGGACTGGGCCCTGCACCCACAGTGCCACACTCAGTCTCCGAGTTCCTCCACCTACCTAACCACAGGGACGTGCCAGGCTCTGCTCCAGGGTGAAAAGTCCCCTAGGGCCTTCGGAGAATCAGAGCCAATCCACAAGGAGCTTTTGCAATGGAGGGCACCCAGTTCTGTTGCTGTGGCAGAAACTGTCTGTCCGCGCAGATTGTAATCAGCAGCTGAATGTGCTCCTCCCCCCTGCAGCCAGCACTGGCGAGGGGAATGTGAAAGTGAAAGAGCAGAGAGAGGCCGGAACAATGGAATGATAACAGGATGTTCCCGGCAGGAAGGGGAAGTCTCGTGTGTCTAGACACGCCTCCGTAGGATTGGTCCCCAATCCCCATCAGCAGCAGTAAACCCCTAGTTTGATAATCTAGCTGGGATCATTCTAGTGTCTCAGAATGATACAATGCAGAAGTAAATCCTCTCCCTGGGATGGTGTCTCTGCTTCTGTCCCACAGAGGCAGGATTTCCCCCCCCTCTATTTCTCGAAATGACTCAAACTGCCCCGTGGCCACTTTTTAGCTAATTGTCCAGAAGGAAAATACTTTAAATTCTGTTATGTTCTTTGTGCTTTGTTTCTGATTAATAGTAGGAAGAAGCTGTTACATAGAGAGATTAAACTGAAACACAATTCCCCCCACGTGGTGCTCAAAACCAGCACCCTTAAGGTGCCTATTCTACCAACTGAACTAGCCATGCTGCTACTTACCAGCCTATCAGCCAAAAGATGACATCTGACAATAGTTTGTGAGCACCACTTTCCCTCTTGCCACATCTCCCAAGATCACTGATTTTTGCATGTCAGACACTTTAGCAAACACAGGTCCAGGGCCGGGTTACTCCCAGACTCTGCTGTGACGAGGTCTTTGCTGGTTTATGCTGTGAGATTGATCTTTGGGGCAATGTGTGTGACTAAAACTGTACTAAAGAGGGCAAAACTCTGGCCAGTTTCCCCAGTGTGGGGGATGTTACCAGCGACAGGCTGGAGTGTAGAGACTGGGACATAGTTTCTGAAACAGGGATGTTTATGTCTCTTGATGCTGTTATTTAGAGGAAACAGTGATTTTTTTAGACACAAAATTAAAAAAAATCACTGAACCTTCTTTGATCAGCCATAAAAATTTACTGTCACCTTATTTTTGCTTCAGTAAGGAAAAAAACCCTGACCTTTTGGCCGGTTTTGTTCTCCCAACTGAAGTAGCAGAGTGAGCTGGAATAGCCGGCAGCTTCAGCTCAGGTTGCAGGGCTGTCAGCAGAGTGGGGTGTGTGGAAGAGCCCAGCATCTGAATGTGTCTGACCCTCCCTGAGATTCACTAACTTGAGACCCGAGGGAGGTGGCCCTAGCTCTGGGCTAAAGCTCAACAGAGCAATGTTTATGTAGAGGGACATTTAGGTCTATTTCATAAAATGCTGAGTCACCACTAGGCATGAGCACAAAGCACTGTCTTGAAGGAAGAAGGGAACATTCCCACATGAATGGAAGGCCAGCTCCTGTGCAGCAGAGAGGTGTGGGACATTTGTGCCCTGATCTCAGGATGTAAAGAAACAATCAGCCCCCAATGACAAGAATCAAAACAAGCATTTTCAGAAGAGGGCAGGGATTGAAACCCAGCAGCTTCTTACAGACAAAACAGGCACGCTGCCACTGAGCTATAGCCCCACATTGCCTGAAGTGCTCAGATCCTTAAAACAAGAGCGAAGCAGCCACCTGTTCACCCTGTGTCAAGCTGGGATTGAAATCACTCCTCCATCAGTATATGATACATACAGTCTGCCATAGCATCATGTACCCGTTCATCGCATCAGCCCTTTTACTAGCAGTGCTGGGCCAGGCACGATGCCCCCTGAAATACTCCCAAGTTCCCTTTCTTCTGCCCTAGAAATGTGTTTACATTTAAGTTTCCCTACTGGAGAAATAAATGAATCTCTCTATGAACAGAGGAGAGTGAGTCCATCCCTTTTCATAATCAATGTACAGACTAGCAGCCTGTTGTTTCCCATTCCTGGTGTTCTGGTGCCGTCATGTAGCTATTTCATGTCACTCCTTTTTTTATTAAAAATGATGTTTGTCACAGAAAACATTATTTTCCTTTTAGAAATACAGATGCAGTTTATTTAATGTACAAAAGTAAAGCAAATTCCCGCTTCTGATGCCACAATTCTGGAGAGAGGCGGGAACACATGCACGGAGTGGCACAACTTTCAGCATTACTGACAGAGCCCAGGGTGGTACATCACTCTCAGAGTGGGCAGTGCTTTCTTTTTTCTCCGAGGCAAAAAGGGGATTTCTCCATCTTTCCCACAAATAATCCCCAGCAAAATAGGTAGGAAACAGCTCTCTGCTATGTGGAATAAAAAAGTTTCCAGTTCCATCCCTTAGTGGGAGTTTGTATCTGCTTAAAAAAATTAAAGAATATCCCAATGGGAACATAGGGGAGCCCTCAAACCAACAAGCCTGAGAGTAAAAGTCTCATGTGCTACCAGCTGCGCTACCCAGGGACTACAGCACATATTACGATAGGAAAACATTGATCTGAAAAAAACCTTTTTAATGCTAAAGGGCTATGGTTCAAACTGGACAGAGGGAATCAGTTCTCCTCAGCATTTTGCCACTTTTCCCCTTCTCAAATTATCCCAGAACACTCTTGAGGTTTTATAAATTAATTTCTTTTTTCAAATTCTGTCACCCTCCAGGCCATTCACAGACGCTTTACTGGGCCACCTGTGTAATTCATCTTCATAGCCCCTGGCTGCTCCTTTTGCTCCCTGCATGCCTGGGGAGAGTCATTATTATCAATGGTTTCAGAGTAGCAGCCGTGTTAGTCTGTATCCTCACAAAGAACAGGTTTCAGAGTAACAGCCGTGTTAGTCTGTAGCCGCAAAAAGAAGAACAGGAGTACTTGTGGCACCTTAGAGACTAACAAATTTATTAGAGCATAAGCTTTCGTGGACTACAGCCCACTTCTTCGGATGCGTTTCTATATGCATCCGAAGAAGTGGGCTGTAGTCCACGAAAGCTTATGCTCTAATAAATTTGTTAGTCTCTAAGGTGCCACAAGTACTCCTGTTCTTCTTTTTACAAAGAACAGGAGTACTTGTGGCACCTTAGAGACTAACAAATTTATTAGAGCATAAGCTTTCATGGGCTACATCCGAAGAAGTGGGTTGTAGCCCACGGAAGCTTATGCTCTAATAAATTTGTTAGTCTCTAAGGTGCCACAAGTCCTCCTGTTCTTTATTATTATCAATGGTTCATTCCAGGAGACAGGAGTGAAATCAGTTCTCAGCCTGGGTGCTGTTCTGAGTCCTTCACCCTCATTCCTTAGGTTATGGTGCCACCAGGTGGTCATTTCATGTCCCTCCTGGATTTTACACAGAAATACAATTTTCCATGCACAGATCAATGGACTGCATATCTCAGATGGCTGCCCTCGGCGCTGGCACAGGGATTTGGTGGGAGGTGACTGTTGTCTCCATGACAGGGACATCTTTGCCCTATCCAGCACCCTCATCCCCCAGGAACCAGCCAAGTCATACACCTTTTGATGGCCATGACGGGGCAGAGTGGTAAAAACCCATCCAAACCCTGGTCCCTTTATAACATGCCCAGAAACGATGGCTTCTAAATCAGCCCTCAGCTCAGTTATCAGCATATGGGAAAGAATGGTCTGAAATTGGTAAGATCTTGTTATTTTTACAACATATTCACTGCATGCTAAGGGGCATTAACACAGCAGGATGGATTTCTCCATGCTACTTCATGGAGGGAAATCTGACAAAATATTGGCTCTACTGAGATTTGAATATTTCAATCTTTCTCTGTTTTTGGAGGGGTGAGGGGGAAGATTAAATGAACGTTAATCTCTCCCAAAGAAGTAACGTTTCTGTGGAAATCACTAACATTTTAAAAGAAAGGAGTGAAACCAAATGGCCACACATTGCATCAGAACCTAAGAAATGAAAAACAACACACATCTTTAATACACCAAACTTGTTGTTATGGAACTCAACTCAACAATGCGCATCATCACAGGAACTCTCCAACCAACTCATCTTCCATGGCTTCCAGTTCTGAGCCACGTCGCCCCCCCATACCTCAGGAGGGAGATTGCAGCTGGCAAGGTGCTTGGGAAGGTATGTGCCAACCCAAGCTTGCCCTTGTTCAACAATCTTTTTAACCCACCTGCCACACGTCTTTCATCACAACAGCCACTGTGGTCGAGGCAGCCATGCCAGGAAGTGACAGAGTCCCTGTGGTGGGAAGAGCAGTGCTTAACACCAACCACCAATCAGTTCCTCATCACAAACCCTACTGCTCGCCTGCTCAGCCTCAACCTGCCATGTCATCACTGGGTCCTTCTAATCAATTCCAGACTGGACAAGGCTTATGTGCAGCCAACCAGCACTGTTGGGGTCTTCAAGACAATCCAAGCTGCAGCTGCGGCACAGATCAAACAACGATACACGTTGTTGAGGAATGCCCACTAACCAAATTCAGCAGTGGGCTCCGAGAGCTCCACTTGGCCACTGAGAATGTTATTGCTTGGCTCGGCGAACACACAAATGCTAAATAAATAAATAACTATTGACTCTGAAAAGTGATTTAACTTGACTCCTTTATATTTAAAGACATATTTATTCCTATGCTAGGCAAACTATAAGGATAAAGCAATTTCAGTTATTGTGACACTAGGTTGAAGGATTATTGAATCTTATACCAATTGTAAAAATGTATTACTAACTTCAGCTTCCTGTTATTAAAGGCCAGGTTTACAAGTTCAGGTCCAAATGTTAGCAGTTTATTCCTTCCAAAGATGGGGGATGTTGGTCATCTGAGAATGTCACTGTGGGAATATGACCCGGAAACATTATCTACAGTCACCTATCAGGATCACTCAGCTTGCAACCGGCCACTATGAAAGCATAAGCAGAGCAAGATGGACTAATGTATTGTCCATCCATTTAGGATAGTCGTGACACTTCCCATCTGTGAATATGATTTTTTATCTTAATGAGCTGGGGAAAAATAAATATTAGACTACATTTAAAACAAGAGCAATTGAAAAAAATAAGGAAAATGTATCATCTCTGCTTTGTTTCAAACCAGGGACCTGTCAGATGTTAGACCAAGATGCTAATCACTACATTAGAGAAACCACCTGTGGGTTTATGTCCCTTGTGCTGCACCAAAATATCAATCATGAAGTCTCATTCTCCCATAGAACTGGAGAAAACAATGTTCTAAAATCTGAATGAAATCTGATTATACAAAATACTTCCTGTCTCCATTTTTATTTCATTCCAGATAAACTTTTGTTGCCAATTCTTTGATTTGATCTCCCCTACTCATATTATGATCTTTCTTTTCCTTCAAAGGAGTTGTGTAGTTAAAGGGATTGGCTTCTAAACTAACCAGATCCCTTCTTGTGTCATTGGGACAGATTTGGCATGTGACCCTACACTATAGCAATGCCCCTTAAAAACCTGGACTGTAATTTGCTCTAGCTCTGAAACTAAAAGACAGGAAAAACAAACAAAAATTGTAGACTCCTCACATCTCCACAAAACCATCTGTGATTTCTCTTCTCTTTCTCTTTCTTTTCTAGTGGGTGCCACTTCGATCTAGCCTCAGGGCAGGGGATTGGTAGGCTGATGGGGGTGGGGAGTTGGACATGGGGCCTTTCCTTTCTAGGGGGCGACAGCTTCGTTCCAGCCCCAGGGTGGGAGATTGGCTGGCTCAGGATGGTGGGAGATGGGGTTGGTGGAGGGGACAGTAGTGGAGGGCACAGGGGTTCCCTCCTCTGTCATTATCCCATTGATATCCAAATCTTAGTCATTGTCTGTGTCCCCTGCTTTGCCACAGGCTTGCTTGAACTCGAGGACAGGGCTCCCGTGGTGTCTGAGGGGCTCATCGCACACGGGGCTGTGGGGATCATTCCCAGTGAGCAGCCCATCTGACCTCTGCTCCTGGATGTAGATGCTGAAGTCGTTGTCCTTGATCCAGCCCAGCAGATAGGCCAGGCCACAGTCACAGCGCCAGGGGTTCCCTGCTAGGTAGACATAGGCTAATATGTGCCCCTCGGGGAAGAAGCCGCTGGGCAGAGTGCGGAGCTGGTTCCCTGACAGCCTCAGTGTCTCCAGCTCCAGCCCAGCCAACAGCCCCCGCGGCAGCTCCTCCAGGACGTTATCAGACAGATCCAGGTCCTTCAACATGGCCAGGCCCTCAAAGGCCTCTTCTGGCAGCGTCCGCAGCTGGTTCCCCCGTAGATTCAGATCCTTCAGCTTCCCCACATCCCGGAAGGCCCCTGGCAGCAGCCCTGAAATGTTGTTGTGAGCCAGGACCAGGCGAGTGAGGGCAGGCAGGCCCTGCAGTGTGGGCAGCACCCCCAGGGCATTGTGGGACAGGACCAGCTCCTGCAGCAAGGGCAGGGGGGGCCCAGTGTGCAGCGCACCCAGTGCGTTGCCTGACAGGTCCAGCTCAGCCAGCTCAGGGAGGTGCTGGAAGGCGGCAGTGGAGACGGACGCCAGGCGGTTGGAGCTGAGCAGCAGGATGCTGGTGTTCCTGGGCAGGGCAAGTGGCACCACGCTGAGCCCCTTTCCGGAGCAGTTCACCTGCAGTCGGTCCTTGATCAGGTTCATCTTGGATGGGCATGGCTCCCCTGTAGTGGAGGGCACAGGGGTGGTTGCGGGCAGGGTGGTGGAAGGGACAGTAGTGGAGGGCACAGGGGGTCCCTCCTCTGTCATTGTCCCATTGATATCCAAGTCTGTGTCCCTGCTTTGCCGCAGGCCTGCTGGAACTCGAGGACAGGGCTCCCGTGGTGTCTGAGGGGCTCATCGCACACGGGGCTGTGGGGATCATTCTCAGTCAGCAGCCCGTCTGGCCTCTGCTCCTGGATGTAGATGCTGAAGTCGTTGTCCTTGATCCAGCCTCGCAAATAGGCCAGGCCACAGTCACAGCGCCAGGGGTTCCCTGCCAGGAAGACGAAGGCAAACATGTGGCCCTCGGGGAAGAAGCCGCCGGGCAGAGTGCGGAGCTGGTTCCCTGACAGCCTCAGTGTCTCCAGCTCCAGCCCAACCAACAGCCCCAGCGGCAGCTCCTCCAGGGCGTTATCAGACAGGTCCAGGTCCTTCAACATGGCCAGGCCCTCAAAGGCCTCTTCTGGCAGCGTCCGCAGCTGGTTCCCCCGTAGATTCAGATCCATCAGGTTCCCCACATCCCGGAAGGCCCCTGGCAGCAGCCCTGAAATGTTGTTGTGAGCCAGGGCCAGGCGGGTGAGGGCAGGCAGCCCCTGCAGTGTGGGCAGCACCCCCAGGGCATTGTGGGACAGGACCAGCTCCTGCAGCAAGGGAAGGGGGGGCCCAGTGTGCAGCGCACCCAGTGCGTTGCCTGACAGGTCCAGCTCAGCCAGCTCAGGGAGGTGCTGGAAGGTGGCAGTGGAGACGGACGCCAGGCGGTTGGAGCTGAGCAGCAGGATGCTGGTGTTCCTGGGCAGGGCAAGTGGCACCACGCTGAGCCCCTTTCCGGAGCAGTTCACCTGCAGTCGGTCCTTGATCAGGTTCATCTTGGATGGGCATGGCTCCCCTGTAGTGGAGGGCACAGGGGTGGTTGCGGGCAGGGTGGTGGAAGGGACAGTAGTGGAGGGCACAGGGGGTCCCTCCTCTGTCATTGTCCCATTGATATCCAAGTCTGTGTCCCCTGCTTTGCCGCAGGCCTGCTGGAACTCGAGGACAGGGCTCCCGTGGTGTCTGAGGGGCTCATCGCACACGGGGCTGTGGGGATCATTCTCAGTCAGCAGCCCGTCTGGCCTCTGCTCCTGGATGTAGATGCTGAAGTCGTTGTCCTTGATCCAGCCTCGCAAATAGGCCAGGCCACAGTCACAGCGCCAGGGGTTCCCTGCCAGGAAGACGAAGGCAAACATGTGGCCCTCGGGGAAGAAGCCGCCGGGCAGAGTGCGGAGCTGGTTCCCTGACAGCCTCAGTGTCTCCAGCTCCAGCCCAACCAACAGCCCCAGCGGCAGCTCCTCCAGGGCGTTATCAGACAGGTCCAGGTCCTTCAACATGGCCAGGCCCTCAAAGGCCTCTTCTGGCAGCGTCCGCAGCTGGTTCCCCCGTAGATTCAGATCCATCAGGTTCCCCACATCCCGGAAGGCCCCTGGCAGCAGCCCTGAAATGTTGTTGTGAGCCAGGGCCAGGCGGGTGAGGGCAGGCAGCCCCTGCAGTGTGGGCAGCACCCCCAGGGCATTGTGGGACAGGACCAGCTCCTGCAGCAAGGGCAGGGGGGGCCCAGTGTGCAGCGCACCCAGTGCGTTGCCTGACAGGTCCAGCTCAGCCAGCTCAGGGAGGTGCTGGAAGGCGGCAGTGGAGACGGACGCCAGGCGGTTGGAGCTGAGCAGCAGGATGCTGGTGTTCCTGGGCAGGGCAAGTGGCACCACGCTGAGCCCCTTTCCGGAGCAGTTCACCTGCAGTCGGTCCTTGATCAGGTTCATCTTGGATGGGCATGGCTCCCCTGTAGTGGAGGGCACAGGGGTGGTTGCGGGCAGGGTGGTGGAAGGGACAGTAGTGGAGGGCACAGGGGGTCCCTCCTCTGTCATTGTCCCATTGATATCCAAGTCTGTGTCCCCTGCTTTGCCGCAGGCCTGCTGGAACTCGAGGACAGGGCTCCCGTGGTGTCTGAGGGGCTCATCGCACACGGGGCTGTGGGGATCATTCTCAGTCAGCAGCCCGTCTGGCCTCTGCTCCTGGATGTAGATGCTGAAGTCGTTGTCCTTGATCCAGCCTCGCAAATAGGCCAGGCCACAGTCACAGCGCCAGGGGTTCCCTGCCAGGAAGACGAAGGCAAACATGTGGCCCTCGGGGAAGAAGCCGCCGGGCAGAGTGCGGAGCTGGTTCCCTGACAGCCTCAGTGTCTCCAGCTCCAGCCCAACCAACAGCCCCAGCGGCAGCTCCTCCAGGGCGTTATCAGACAGGTCCAGGTCCTTCAACATGGCCAGGCCCTCAAAGGCCTCTTCTGGCAGCGTCCGCAGCTGGTTCCCCCGTAGATTCAGATCCATCAGGTTCCCCACATCCCGGAAGGCCCCTGGCAGCAGCCCTGAAATGTTGTTGTGAGCCAGGGCCAGGCGGGTGAGGGCAGGCAGCCCCTGCAGTGCGGGCAGCACCCCCAGGGCATTGTGGGACAGGACCAGCTCCTGCAGCAAGGGAAGGGGGGGCCCAGTGTGCAGCGCACCCAGTGCGTTGCCTGACAGGTCCAGCTCAGCCAGCTCAGGGAGGTGCTGGAAGGCGGCAGTGGAGACGGACGCCAGGCGGTTGGAGCTGAGCAGCAGGATGCTGGTGTTCCTGGGCAGGGCAAGTGGCACCACGCTGAGCCCCTTTCCGGAACAGTTCACCTGCAGTCGGTCCTTGATCAGGTTCATCTCGGACGGGCATGGCTCCCCCAGACCCACAGCGCCAGCCACAGAGAGCAGGGCCAGGAGGGCTAGGTGAGGTGAGGTGGGGCACAGCATGGTCTGCAGGGGAGACAAGAGCATGCTCAGGACACAGACATCACAGGGCATGTCTACACTAACCAGCTCAGACTGCAACTGAGACTTATGACTCCCCAGTCTGGAGTGCTGGGGACAACTCCCGGTGGGATATCCCACAATGGTCCCATCTACACCAACACAGCTGGTGCTGCAACAGAGTTGGGTCCCCTGAGCAGATACTAGCTCTAATAACAAGGGCTCCCTAGCTCCCCAGTGCCCTCTGTCCCATCAGGCACCTGCACCCTGACCATGCTGGGGACCAGCTACACTAACCCTGCTGGTGCTGTAACAGTGTCAGGGAGCTGCCATTAGCACCACGTACAAGGAGTTGACTCCCCCACACCTCCAGGCTGGACTAAACTCAAAAGGTTTGGATCAATCCCTGTAGTTTCCCTTCCTCCCAAACCCAGAACTTCTGCTCCCTTATAGCCACGGCAGCTGGTCCAGCCAGGAACCCCCCCGGTAATTGCCACATCCATTCTCCACCTGCCTGTATCCTCTGGCCTTGCTTCAACCCATGGCTGGGTGATCAATTCATTTTATTCCACAACTGTCTTGAAATCAACGTCTCCATTTCTTGAAACATGTGACTTAGCTTGTGAGGCCTTTGGGGGCAGGGACTGCATTTTTATTTAGTGTTTGTACAGCCCCTATCACAGCAAGGGCCTGGGCCATGCCTGGGGCTTCTCATAGTGCTGCTCCAATATAAATAATAATACTTACAAAAAACCACATTAACAGAACTTTATTTAGGTTCCAAAGTTGAGTTCTCAGGGTTAGGAAATGCTGGGTTGTACGAACAGCCTGAACTTCACCCTCTTTGTGTGCCGGATGAGGCAGGGGGTCCTGTGGAATAAATAGCACGTGATCATGTACCATAAATAAGATTGCACCATCGCGCCCACAGCTTGGGAACAGCCACCCATCATGACTGCCTGGGCTCAGTCTGAGAGGAAAGTGTGCTCCCAGCTGGGTTAGGCCATGATTAAACTTTGTAATATGCACAAGCCAAATGAGGCCTGGGCTACCCACAGAGCTGCAGTAGTTTAACTAATGGTAAGACTCCCAGCTCAGACACTTCTCCAATCTTCCCCTGGAGTGCTGGCAGCAGCCCCTCTGAATCATTTGATGCTACTACTACAGACCACCACCATGGGGCACAGAGGGGACAGAGTCCCTGTTGCAGAGCTGCTGCCCCAACTCCCAGCCCCCATGCTGGGCTGGAGTTGGGGGGTGGGAGGGTTGCTCTGGCTCTCCAGACCAGGGGTTGGTCTCACCCAGAGAGGAGCAAGGATAGACCAGGAACTAGCATCTCGGGACAGGGCCCCTGCACCCACAGTGCCACACTCAGTCTCCGAGCTCCTCCACCTACCTAACCGCAGGGATGTGCCAGGCTCTGCTCCGCGGTGAAAGGCTCCCTAGGACCTCCTGAGAATCAGAGTCAATCCCCAAGGAGCTTTTGCAATGGAGGGCACCCAGTTCTGTTGCTGTGGCAGAAACTGTCTGTCCGGGCAGATTGTAATCAGCAGCTGAATGTGCTCCTCCCCCCTGCAGCCAGCCAGCAATAGGGAGGGGAATGTGGAAGTAAAGAGCAGCCCCCAGAAATGGAATGATAACAGGATGTTCCTGGCAGGAAGGGGAAGTCTAGTGCAGCAGTTCTCACAACAAAATTTTTGGTGGCATCAGAGTGCGGCCACCAGCTCTTGCTGCTGGCCGCACTGACACTTTTCCCTAAAATTATTGATTTTTCCTAAAGTTAATAAAGTAATATGCACATACAGTATATACATCCAAATCATTGTAGTTTATTTATGTAAGGTTTGGGGTTTTTTTGCAGACTCAATAATAAAAATCATGCACAATTATCTCTATTCTTTACTGGACCTAACAGAATAGAAACACAAATAAGGTGCTTTGCATGTTCCTGTCTTTTTTATTATTGTTTCTTTAGCTTTTTTGGTAAAAGTGGTTGTCTGTATAACAATTTTGAAGTAAATTTAAAAATGCTTTGACATAATAGAAGTCCAAATAATAATGAAAAACATGTCTGGGTGGCTTGGGTCTGGGGAGGGGAGCATAGGTACGGTTGCGGCTGCAGCTGGCCCAGGGCTCCTCCGGGCAGGTGTGTGTGTGTGTGTGGCGGGGTGGTCTTGGGGCCTTGGCCAAATGCTCTGGCTGCCGGGGGGGCTGGGGAACGCAGGCAGAAGGGTTCGAGTCGGGGACTAGCCTCCCCAAAGGGGGGCTCCACTAGGGTTACCATCCGTCCGTATTTCCCCGGACATGTCCGGCTTTTGCGTCTCTATATAGCCGTCCGGGAGGAATTGGTAACAAAGTTAAAATGTCCAGGGTTTTTTTCTCCCTCGCCTCCCTCCCTCCCTTCCATGCAGAGTGCGGCTGCTGATTGGGCAGCTGTGTCGATTGAGCCGCTCCCATTGGCCTCCAGCAGCCAGAGCCCTCCCCTGCTCCCCCCTCCCTCTGTCTGCAGCCCTGTGTAACACACAAACCGACCCACCGGGCAGCGTGTTTTGCCTACACATGGAGCCAGAATGGTAAGGGGAGTCCGGGGGAGGGGGCAGTCAGGGAGCGGGGGAGTGTTGGATGGGTCCCCGGCCTCCACCTGCCACCCCCCCTCTGCACGTCGTCCCGCCCGTGGACTCCCCCTCCCTTCCTGCCTCTCCCTTGCCTGCTTGTGCTGCCAGAGCCAGCAGCAACTGCTGTCTGCTGCCCCCGGGTCCTAGCATCCCCCATCCACTAATGGGAAGACAGGCTGCCCTTGCCCTGCCCTTCCACCCTATCCCTGAGCCTCTCCAACGCCCCAAACCCCTCAGCCCCAGCTCTCATCCCCCTGCACCCTAATCCTCTGCCCCAGCCCTGAGCCTCCTCCTGCATCATAAACCCCTCATCCCCAGCCCCAGCCCTCATCCCCCGCACCCTAATCCTCTGCTCCATCCCTGAGCCCCCTCCTGCATCATGAACCCCTCATCCCCAGCCCCAGCCCTCATCCCCCGCACCCTAATCCTCTGCCCCAGCCCTGAGCCTCCTCCTGCATCATAAACCCCTCATCCCCAGCCCTCATCCCCCGCACCCTAATCCTCTGCTCCATCCCTGAGCTCCCTCCTGCATCATGAACCCCTCATCCCCAGCCCCAGCCCTCATCCCCCGCACCCTAATCCTCTGCCCCAGCCCTGAGCCTCCTCCTGCATCATAAACCCCACATCCCCAGCCCCAGCCCTCATCCCCCGCACCCTAATCCTCTGCTCCATCCCTGAGCCCCCTCCTGCATCATGAACCCCTCATCCTCAGCCCCACAGCCCTCACCCCTGCATCCCCTCCTATCCCCAAACTCCCTCCCCCTTCCCACACATCCCCTTCTGCCCACAAACTCCCTCCCAAAGCCTGCACCCCCTCCATTTGCATCGCCTCTCACCCCCAAACTCCATCCCAGAGCCTGCACCCCTCATCCCCTCCTGCACACCCACCCCCTGCCCCAGCCCGGAGCCTGCACCCAGCACCCAAACTCTATCCCAGAGCCTGCACCCTGCACCCCTCCTGCACCCTAATCCCCAGCCCAGGACCTGCGCCCCAGACCTCCTCCCCGCACCCAACCCCCCTCCCAGAGCCTTAGGCAGGTGGGGGGGGGGGTTCTGGGCACCACCAAAATTTCTACAACCCTGCCTCCCATGTGAGTGGATAAGAGTCGGGGCAGTCAGGGGACAAGAAGCAGGGGGGGGGGTTGGGGTTCTGAGGGGGGCAGTCAGGGGGTGGGAAGTGGGAGGGAGTGGATGGGGGGCGGGACTAGGGCGGGGCTTCCCCCCCCAGTGTCCTCTTTTTTGATTGTGGAAATATGGTAACCCTAGGCTCCACCCGCTGCCCGTGCGCCCGCTGCTCACCTTCTCACCCCCGCCCACCGCTCGTCTCCTGCATCCATCCGCAGTCCCCCACCTGCTACTCATCTACTCTCACCCCCCCAACCTGCCGCTCGCCTCCTCACTCCCCTGCCACAGACACCCCCCTGCCTGCCACGAGAACTTCCGCTCGCTGGTGACTCACCGCTCACCTCCGCACTCCCCTGCTCGCAGCCAGACCTCCTCCCGCCTCCTCACCCTGCTGCTGGCTCGCCGCTCACCTCCTTACTCCTCCGCCAGGCTCCCCCTGCCTGCCTCACCACTCACCCCCCCACCCACTGCTCACCTCGCTGCTCGCCTTCTCACCCCCTCCTTGCTGCCTCACCTTGTTCCTTAAGCACTGTATGCCCCACCTATGTGTCCCACTTGTGTCTCCAGAGAAGCAGCGCATGCAGGAGCAACAGAGAGGGAGGGAGGGATGGGAGGGGCTGATGTTTGCACCCACTGCCCAGGAAACTGCTGTGGCTGCAGAGAAACCCCGTGGTGGCCGCATTTGAGAAACGGTGGTCTAGTGTGTCTAGACACGCTTCTGTAGGACTGATCCCCATCAGTAGCAGAAACTCCCCAGTCTGATCATCTAGCTGGGACCATTCTTGTGTCTCAGAATGATATAAGGTGGCAGCAGATCCTCTCCCTGGGATGGTTTGTGTCTCTGCTTCTGTCACACAGAGGGAGGACTTTTTTGTTTCTCCCGTTTCTCGTATTGACTCAAACTGCCTCATGGCCACTTTTTAGCTCATTGTCCAGATGGAAAATGTTCTAAATTCTGATACTTTCTTTGTGCTTTTTTTCTGAGTAATAGTAGGGAGCTATTACATGGAGAGCCTAAATTCAAACACAATTCCCACCATGTGGCGCCAAAAACCACCTCCCTTAAGGTGCTATGCTACCAACTGAGCTAGCCACACTACTCACTTATCAGCCTGTCAGTCAAAGGATGACATCTGACAATGGTTTGTGAGCACTCTCACTTTTGGTCAGTCTCAGGGCTGGGTTACTCCCAGACTCTGCTGTGATGGGGTCTTCGCTAATTCGTGCTGTGAGGTTTATCTTTGGGGCAATGTGTGTGACTCAAACTGCACTAAAGAGGGGAAAACGCTGGCCAGTTTCCCCAGTGTGGGGGATGTTACCAGTGACAGGCTGGGGTGTAGAGAATAGGGGCATAGTTTCTCATTAGGGGCTGAAACAGGGATATTTATTTTTCTTGATGGTGTTATTTAGAGGAAAGAGTGATTTTTTAGAAACAAGGTTAAAAAGATCACTGAACCTTCTTTGATCAGCCATAATAATTTACTGTCACCTTATTTTTGCCTCAGTAAGGAAAAAAAAACTGACTTTTTGGCCGGTTTTGTTCTCCCAACTGAAGTAGCAGAGTGAGCTGGAATAGCCGGCAGCTCCAGCTCAGGTTGCAGGGCTGTCAGCAGAGTGGGGTGTGTGGAAGAGCCCAGCATCTGAATGTGTCTGACCCTCCCTGAGATTCACTAACTTGAGACCCGGGGGAGGTGGCCCTAGCTCTGGGCTAAAGCTCAACAGAGCAATGTTTATATAGAGGGACATTTTAGGTCTATTTCATAAAATGCTGAGTCACCGCTAGGCATGAGCACAAAGTACTGTCTTGGAGGAAGAAGGGAACATTCCCACATGAATGGAAGGCCAGCAGAGAGGTGTGGACCATTTGTGCCCTGATCTCAGGATGTAAAGAAACAACCAGCCCCCAATGACAGGAATCAAAACAAGCATTTTCAGAAGAGGGCAGGGATTGAAACCCAGCAGCTTCTTACAGACAAAACAGGAGTTCTGCCACTGAGCTATATTCCCACATTGCCTGAAGTGCTCAGATCCTTAAAACAAGAGCGAAGCAGCCACCTGTTCACCCTGTGTCAGAGCTGGGATTTTGAAATCACTCCTCCATCCGTAGATGATGCATGAGCAGGCTGCCATAACATTATGTACCCGTTCATCGCATCAGCCCTTTTACTAGCAGTGCTGGGCCAGGCACAATGTCCCCTGAGGGAAATACCCCCTGAATTCCCTTTCAGACGCCCTAGAAATGTGTTTAAATTTAAGTTTGCCTATTGGAGAAATAAATGAGTCTCTCTGTGAACAGAGGAGAGTGAGTCCATCCATTTCCGTAATCAATGTGCAGACTAGCAGCCTCTTCTTTCCAATTCCTGGTGTTCTGGTGTCGTCATGTAGCTATTTCATGTCACTCCTTTTTTTATTAAAAAATGGTGTTTTTCACAGAAAACATTATTTTCCTTTTAGAAACACAGAAGCAGTTTATTTAATCGACAAAGGTAAAGCAAATTCCCGCTTCTGATGCCACAATTCTGGAGAGAGGTGGGAACACATTCACAGAGTGGCACAACTTTCAGCATTACTGACAGAGCCCAGGGGGGTGCATCACTCTCAGAGAGGGCAGTGCTTTCCTTTTTCTCTGAGGCAAAAAGGGGTAGTTTGGGGTTGGGGCAGTTTAAACATAGACAAAGATTTTTTTTAGGGGATTTCTCCATCTTCCCCAAGAATAATCCACAGCAAAATAGATAAGAAACAGCCTTGCGCTATGTGGAATAAAAAAAATTCCAATTCCATTCCTTAGTGGGAGTTCGTAACTGCTTAAAAAAATAAAGGAGAGGCATATCCTAATGGTGGTGGTGTTGGGGGGCGTCAAACTCACAGGCCTGAGAGTAAAAGTCTCATGTGCTACCAGTTGAGCTACAGCACATATCCCAATCGCAAAATATTGATCTGAAAAAACTCATTCTAATGCTAAAGGACTATGGTTCAAACTGGACAGAGGGAATCAGTTCTCCTCAGCATTTGGCCAGTTTTCCCCTTCTCAAATTAGCCCAGAACACTCTTGGAGTTTTATAAATTAATTTGTTTTTCAAATTGTGTCAACTCTTTAGTAAATCTGGTTCAGCCTCCAGGCCATTCACAGACGTTTTACTGGGCCAACTGTGTAATTCATCTTCTTAGCCCCTGGCTGCTCCTTTTGCTCCCTGCATGCCTGGGGAGAGTCACTATTATCAATGGTTCATTCCAGGAGACTGGAGTGAAATCAGTTCTCAGCCTGGATGCTGTTCTGAGTCCTTCACCCTCATTCCTTAGGTTATGGTGCCACCAGGTGGTCATTTCATTTCCCTCCTGGATTTTACACAGAAACACAATTTTCTGTGCACAGATCAATGGACAGCATATTTCAGATGGCTGCCCTCGGAACTGGTGGAGGGATGTTGGTGGGAGGTGAGTTGTGTCTCCATGACAGGGACATCTTTGTCCTTTCCAGCACCCTCATCCCCCTTTACTCTGCAGGCCATGACAGGGGGCAGGGCAGGGCTGTAAAAAACCCATCCAAACCCAGGTCCCTTTATAACATGCCCAGAAACGATGGCTTCTAATCAGCCCTCAGCTCAGTTATCAGCATATGGGAAAGAATGGTCTGAAATTGGTAAGATCTTGTTATTTTTACAATATATTCCTTGCATGCTCTGGAGCATTAACACCGCAGGATTGACTTCTCCATGCTACTTGGGGGGGGGGGGGGGGGGCAGAGATCTGACAAAATATTGGCTCTACTGATATTTGAATATTTAAATCTTTCTCTGTTTTGGAGGGGTGAGGGGTAGATTTAAATGAATGTAGTCTCTCCAAAAGAAGAAATGTTTCTGTGGAAATTACTAAAATTTTAAAGGAAAGGAGTGAAACAAAATGGCCACACATTGCATCAGAACCTAAGAAATGAAAAACAACACACATCTTTATACACCAAACTTGTTGACATGCAACTCAACTCAACAATGCGCATCATCACAGGAACTCTCCAACCAACTCATCTTCCATGGCTTCCAGTTCTCAGCCCTCCTACATCAGGAGGGCGACTGCAGCTGGCAAGCTGCTTGGGAAGGTAAATGCTAACCCAAGCTTGCCCTTGCTCAAAGACCTTTTTGGCTCACCAGCCACATGTCTTTCATCACAACACCCACTGTGGTCAAGGCTGCCATGTAGGGTTGCCAACCTGCCAGAATTGCCCTAGAGTCTCCAGGAATTAAAGATCAATCTTTAATTAAAGATTATATCATGTGCTAAAAACTCCAGAAATATGTCCAACCAATATTGGCAACTCTACTGCCATGCCGGGATGTGACAGTGGAGTCCTTGTGGGGGGAAGAGTAGTGCTTAACACGAATCACCAATCAGTTCCTCATCACAGACCCTACTGCTCGCCTGCCTGGCTTTGACTTGCCACGTCATCATTGGGTCCTTCTTAACCAATTCCGGGCTGGGCAAGGCTTATGTGCAGCCAACCAGCACTGTTGGGGTCTTCGAGACAACCCAAGCTGCAGCTGTGGCGCAGATCAAATAATGATACACGTTGTTGAGGAATGCCCACTTATCAAATTCAGCAGTGAGCTCCGAGAGCTCCACTTGGCCACTGAAAATGTTATTGCTTGGTTTGGAGAACACACAAATGCTAAATAAATAAATAACTGTTGACTCTGCAAAGTGATTTAACTTGACTCCTTTACATTTAAAGACATTTAATTCTATACTAGGCAAACGATAAGAACAAAGCAATTTCAGTTATTGTGACATTGTGAATCTTATACCAATTGTAAAAATGTATTCCAAACTTGAGCTTCCTGTTATTTAAGGCCAGGTTTCCAAGTTCAGGTCCAAATGTTAGCAGTTTATTCCTTTGAAAGATGGGGGATGTTGGTCATCCGAGAATGTCACTGTGGGAACAAGACCGGGAAATATTATCTACAGTCATCCATCAGGATCACTCAGCTTGCTACCAACCACTATAATAGCGTAAACTGAGCAAGATGGACTAATGTATTGTCCATCCATTTAGGAGAGTCGTGACATTTCCCTTATGTGAATATGATTTTTGACCTCAATGAGCTGGGAAACATTAAATACTAGACTACATTTAAAACAAGAGCAATTGAAAAAAATAAGGAAAATGTATCATCTCTGCTTTGTTTCAAACCGGGGACCTGTCAGATGTCAGTCCAAGATGTTAATCACTACATTAGAGAAACCACCTGTGGGTTTATGTCCCTTGTGGTATATAAAATAATCAAGTCTCATTCTCCCATAGAATTGGAGAAAACTATGTTCTAAAATTTGAATGAAATCAGATTATACAATATACTTCCCAGGTCTCCATTTTTATTTCATTCCAGATAAACTTTTGTTGCCAATTCTTTGATTTGATCTCCCCTTCTCATATTACAAGCTCTTTTTTCCTTCAAAGGAGTTGTGTGGTTACTGGGACTGGCTGCTAAACTAACCGGATCCCTTCTTGTGTCATTGGGACAGATTTGGCATGTGACCCTACACTATAGCAATGCCCCTTAAAAACCTGGACTGTCATTTGCTCTAGCTCTGAAACTGAAAGACAGGAAAAACAAACAAAAACTGTAGACTCCTCACATCTCCACAAAACCATCTGTGATTTCTCTTTAAGACTCTCAAGGAGCTCTCCCATATGAAATGGGGGTTTGGATTATATATTGTGTGTGTGTTAGTTACAGAGGAAGTAGAAATTAGAAAGTGCTCTAGCCGCAGTTTAATGAATGAAGTGGGAAATCAGACACTTATATAGGAAATGGAACCAGAACTTGAAGCCATTAAACAATCATACAACTATCCACTCTTCTCTTTCCTATCAGATGCTGCTGCAAATCAGCTGCAAGGTGGGGGAACTGGCCATCTTAGCGTGCTGGGGACTGGGAGATGGGGCATTTCCCCTCTAAGGGGCACTGACCTTGGCTCCCATCTGGCCCCAGGGCAGGAGACTTGCTGGCTCAGGGCAGCGGGGAGTGGGACATGCAGCCTCTCTTTTCTAGTGGGTGCAGCTTTGATCTAGCCTCAGGGTAGGGGATTGGCAGGCTGAGGGGAGTGGGGAGCAGGACATAGGGCCTTTCCTTTCTAGGAGGCGCCAGCTCCAGTCCAGCCCCAGAGTGGGAAATTGGCTGGCTAAGGGCGGTAGGAGATTAGGCATTTCCCCTCTAGAGGGCACTGGCTTATGTAGCCCCAGGGGAGGGGATCTAGCCAGCCCAGAGTGGTGGGGATTGGGATATGGGGTGTTTTCGCTCTAGAGCAGGGGTCTCAAACTCAAATGACCATGAGGGCCACATGAGGACTAGTACATTGGCCAGAGGGCCGCATTACTGACACCTCCCCGCATGCCTCCCTCGGCCCCGCCCCCACTCCACCCCTTCCATGAGGCCCTGCCCCTGCCCCGCCTCTTCCCACCCCTTCCCTGCCCCCATTCCAACCCCTTCCCCCAAATCCCCACCCCAACTCTGTCCCCTCCCTGCCCCCAGGGGGTGCAGGAGGGGTGTGGTGGGAGCTCAGGGCAGGGAGTTGGGGTGTGGGGTGCAGGAGGGGTGAGGGGTACAACAAGGGCTCAGGGTGCAGGGTGCGGCAAGGGGATCAGGGCAGTGGGTTGGGGTGCAAGAGGACTGCGGGGTGCGGCATGGGGCTCAGGGCAGTGGGTTGGGATGCAGGAAGGGTGCGGGGTGAGGCAGGGGGTCGGGGTGCAGGTTACGGCAGGGGGTCAGGGTGCAGGGTGCGGCATGGGGCTCAGGGCAGTGGGTTGGGATGCAGGAGGGGTGCAGGGTGTGGCAGGGGGCTCAGGGCAGGGGGTTCGGCTGCAGGAGGGGTTCGGGGAGCAGGATCTGGCCCAGCGCGTACTGGGGGCAGAGCAGGGTCCCTGCCTGCTGCCTACCTGCCCTGCCCCCGCAAGAGGCTGGAACGTGGGGAAGGGGGGGCGGGTCAGGGTGCGGCAGGGGGATCAGGGCAGTGGGTTGGGGTGCAAGAGGAGTGTGGGCTGCGGCATGGGGCTCAAGGCAGTGGGTTGGGATGAGGCAGGGGGTCGGGGTGCAGGAGGGGTGCAGGGTATGGCAGGGGGTCAGGGTGCAGGGTGCGGCATGGGGCTCAGGGCAGTGGGTTGGGATGCAGGAAGGGTGCGGGGTGAGGCAGGGGGTCGGGGTGCAGGAGGGGTGCAGGGTATGGCAAGGGGTCAGGGTGCAGGGTGCAGCATGGGGCTCAGGTCAGTGGGTTGGGATGCAGGAGGGGTTCGGGGAGCAGGATCTGGCCCAGCGCGTACTGGGGGCAGGGCAAGGTCCCTGCCTGCTGCCTACCTGCCCTGCCCCCGCAAGAGGCTGGAACGTGGGGAAGGGGGGCGGAGGGGCTGTATGTTTCTGTTGCTTGAGGCACCGCCTCCAGCAGCTCCCATTGGCCGCGGCCAATTGGAGCTGCTGGGGGCGCTGCCTGAAGCAACAGCCACACACAGCCGCTCCGCCCCCCCTTCCCCACGTTCCAGCCTTTTCCCGGAGCTGCGGAGGGCAGGGCAGGGCAGGCAGGGAGCATGCCCTGCCCCTGGTGCATGTCCGGCCGGAGCCGCTCTGGTAAATACTGGGGGAGGGCGGGGGGCTCGCGGGCCGCAGAAAATCACCCTGCGGGCCACGTGTTCGAGACCCCTGCTCTAGAGCATGCTGTCTCTGAGCCACCTACAAGGCAGGGGAACTGGCTGGCCCAGACAGGTCAGGGAATAGGATATGGGGCCTTTCCCATCTGGGGGAGCATGCAAAACTGAGCATCATTATTCACCTCCAGCAAAGACCACAAGCAGCCTGGTGTTTTTGAACTGTGACCTAGCTGCATCCAGGGAAGGTCTTTATTCTGTGATTAGCCAATGGAACTACCTGCCACAGGATTCAAAGTAGGATCAACATTTCTGTGGATTATAAGAACAGCCAGAGACCTGATACAGAGAGGAGGAAATATCGACAAGGCTCTGCCAGGGCACAAGCCAGCCCTGAACTGCCTGGTTTTAAGGGGAAACTGCCCCTCTGGACAGTTATTCCAGATCTGGCCTCTGCAGCAGGGGTGTGCATGGGGGAGCTCTACAGGGTTAGAAGAGCCCATTGGTCTGAGGCAGGAGGGGCATCTGGGAGCCAGAATATATGGGTTCTACATATATTAAGGGACCCTCCCAGCTACTGCAGCAGTGGGAGGAATCTTGTCCCCGGTGCACAGTGGGTGAGATCACAGCAACAGAACTGGAATTAGAACCCAGGCGTCCTGGCGAGCAGTACCCCCTGCCTTAGCCCCCAGGACCCTGCTCCCCAGCCCCAACAATAGAACCCAGGTGTCCTGCCCCCCTTAGAGGGTGGTGGTTGCATATTTCACCCTGACAGCCCTGATAGCTGCTTCCCCCCTGTCTAGGCTGTAGGCGGAGGGAGCCCGCCAGGGGCCCAGCCCCCCCACACTCAGCAGCCTCCTGGTAACACGTCGGAAGGAGGGCACAGGGGGGTCGCGGTGGATCCGCAGCTCCTTGGTGGTGCGGAAGGTTGGGGGCTCTATGGGGCTCCTGAAGCTGCTAAGATGCATCATGGGGGGTGCTGCCCCCTCCCCCTTTCTCAGCAGCTGGTACCGCACCAGCCGTGCCCCCGGGGGACTCCTCAGAGCTGGGCGATACCAGCCCAGATATACCCAGCCCATCCAGCCCAGGAGAGCCAGCATGGGCAGCAGCAGCAGCAGCAAGGAGGCCAGGTAAAGCGCCAGGTGCAGCAGGCAGCAATGGGCTAGCACCCAGTGGCCCCACTGTGGGCCCGCCCTGCCCTGCTGATGACCAATGGGCATCGCTGGGGGTGGGGTGGGGCATGTGCAGAGGCGGGGAGCCCCCATCGGAGGGGGTGGCTGGTGGCAGGGGGTGATGTGGAGAGGGCTGGTATGGAAGGGAGGCGAGGGGATAAGGGAGGTGGTGGGAGTCATGGGGGTGCTGGGGAGCCATGGGGGTGCAAGTTCTGGGGCAGTAGTGGGAGGCATGGTGGTGGTTGGGGGCAAGGTGGTGGAGGGAGAAGTAGTGGGAGGCACAGGGGTGGTTGGGTGTAGAGTGGTGGAGGGGGCAGTAGTGGGAGGCACAGGAGTGGTTGGGGGCTGGTTGGTGGAGGGGGCAATAGTGGGGGTCACAGGAGTGGTTGGGGGCTGGGTGGTGGAGGGGGCAATAGTGGGGGGCACAGGAGTGGTTGCGGGCAGGGTGGTGGAGAAGGCAATAGTGGGGGGTACAGGGTTAGTTGGGGGCAAGGTGGTGGAGGGGACAGTAGCAGAAGGCACTGGGGTTCCCTCCTCTGTCATTGTCCCATTGATATCCAAGTATGTGTCCCCTGCTTTGCTGCAGGCCTGCTGGAACTCGAGGACAGGGCTCCCGTGGTGTCTGAGGGGCTCATCGCACACGGGGCTCTGGGGATCATTCTCAGTCAGCAGCTCGTCTGACCTCTGCTCCTGGATGTAGATGCTGAACTCATTCTCCTCAATCCAGCCCCGCAGATAGGCCAGGCCACAGTCACAGCGCCAGGGGTTCCCTGCTAGGTAGACATAGTCTAATGTGTGCCCCTCGGGGAAGAAGCCGCTGGGCAGAGTGCGGAGCTGGTTCCCTGACAGCCTCAGTGTCTCCAGCTTCAGCCCAGCCAACAGCCCCCGCGGCAGCTCCTCCAGGGCGTTATCAGACAGGTCCAGGTCCTTCAACATGGCCACGCCCTCAAAGGCCTCTTCTGGCAGCGTCCGCAGCTGGTTCCCCCGTAGATTCAGCTCCGTCAGGTTCCCCACATCCCGGAAGGCCCCTGGCAGCAGCCCTGAAATGTTGTTGTGAGCCAGGACCAGGCGGGTGAGGGCAGGCAGGCCCTGCAGTGTGGGCAGCACCCCCAGGGCATTGTGGGACAGGACCAGCTCCTGCAGCAAGGGCAGGGGGGGCCCAGTGTGCAGCGCACCCAGTGCATTGCCTGACAGGTCCAGCTCAGCCAGCTCCGGGAGGTGCTGGAAGGCGGCAGTGGAGACGGACGCCAGGCGGTTGGAGCTGAGCAGCAGGATGCTGGTGTTCCTGGGCAGGGCAAGTGGCACCACGCTGAGCCCCTTTCCGGAGCAGTTCACCTGCAGTCGGTCCTTGATCAGGTTCATCTCGGACGGGCATGGCTCCCCTGGACCCACAGCGCCAGCCACAGAGAGCAGGGCCAGGAGGGCTAGGTGAGGTGAGATGGGGCACAGCATGGTCTGCACGGGAGACAAGAGGATGCTCAGGACACAGACATCACAGGGCATGTCTACACTAACCAGCTCAGACTGCAACTGAGACTTGTGACTCCCCAGTCTGGAGTGCTGGGGACAACTCCCGGTGGGATATCCCACAATGGTCCCATCTAGACCAACCCAGCTGGTGCTGCAACAGAGTTGGGTCCCCTGAGCAGATACTAGCTCTAATAACAAGGGCTCCCTAACCCCCCAGTGCCCTCTGTCCCATCAGGCACCTGCACCCTGACCACACTGGGGACCAGCTACACTAACCCTGCTGGTGCTGTAACAGTGTCAGGGAGCTGCCATTAGCACCATGGACAAGGAGTTGACTCCCCCACACCTCCAGGTTGGACTAAACTCAAAAGGTTTGAATCTATCCCTGTAGTTTCCTTTTCACCTAATCCCGTATCTTCTGCTCCCCTTATAGCCACGGCAGCTGGTCCAGCCAGGAGACGCCCCCCCGCCGCCAGGTAATTACCACATCCAGTCCCCACCTGCCTCTATCACCTGCCTTTGCTTCAACCACTTCCCCCAGTGGCATCTGCGTGAGGGGAGCACGATTAAAGCATCTGGCATTTAGTGCCTTCAGCACCAGGTGAGGGATCACTGTGTAAACAGCCTCTGTGCCCCACTCCAGAGGGGGTACATCCCTGGATTAAACAGCTTCCCCGCACCCGGAGTTTCCTGTACAAACAGCTGCCCCACCCCAGAGGTGGCTGCATCTCACTGATGCTTACCCGTCCCTATGGACTCACCTGGGGTCTCTGCAGGGGTTGCTCTCCCACCTGTGTCGCCCTCACTCCCAGCTGTGGATTGAGAGGTTGCTCTGGGGGTAGATTTTCCCACTGTGCTGACTGACTGCATCAGGCATCCTGAGCCCAACCTCATATCAGCCTCTGCAGCTGCTGGGGGGTGGGTATGTGGTTTTCTGTGATATCAAACAGACACTGATCCCGCCTTCCCCATTCCTACCCTCAAGGCATTAAAAGCCCCCATAGAAGTCACATCAGAGTCCAGCCAGATTACAGGTGGGGACTGCTTTCTGATCCACTCCATAAACTATTGCCCCACTCCAGAAACTGTACCACAGAACCGGGCAAGGGATCCCCATACAAATAGCAGGTATACTCCGGAAGAGGACACATCTTAGTGCGAGGCAAATGATGGTTGTACAACCAGCTGTCCCACCCCAGAGGCATCCGCATTACAGCACTGGGCAAGAGCTCCAATTATAAACAGCCTTTGTGCCTTTCCCCAGAGGCGGTTGCATCTAGATTAATAAATTCCAAGGCCAGAAGGGACCACTGTGATCATTTAGTCTGACCTCCTGGCTAACACAGGCCAGACACCTCCTCCCAAATAATCCCTAGAGCAGAGCTTGTAGAAAAACATCCAATCTTGATTTATAAATTGTCAGTGATGGAGAATCCACCTTTGGTAATTGGTTCCAGTGGTTAATTACTCTCCCCATGCAAAATTGAGGCCTTATTTCCAGTCTGAATTTATCTAGCTTCCACTTCTAGCCATTGGATCCTGTTCTACCTTTCTCTGCTAGTTTGAAGAACACATGATCAAAGATTTGTTGCCCATATAGATACTTATAGAGGTAACCAAGTCACCCCTTAACCATCTCTTTGTGTGTATGTTAGTTACAGAGGAAGTAGAAATTAGAAAGTGCTCTAGCCGCAGTTTAATGAATGAAGTGGGAAATCAGACACTTATATAGGAAATGGAAGCAGAACTCGAAGCCATTAAACAATCATACAACTATCCACTCTTCTCTTTCCTATCAGATGCTGCTGCAAATCAGCTGCAAGGTGGGGGAACTGGCCATCTTAGCGTGCTGGGGACTGGGAGATGGGGCATTTCCCCTCTAGAGAGCACTGACCTTGGCTCCCATCTGGCCCCAGGGCAGGAGACTTGCTGGCTCAGGGCAGCGGGGAGTGGGACATGCAGCCTCTCTTTTCTAGTGGGTGCCAGCTTCGATCTAGCCTCAGGGCAGGGGATTGGCAGGCTGAGGGGAGTGGGGAGCAGGACATAGGGCCTTTCCTTTCTAGGAGGCGCCAGCTCCAGTCCAGCCCCAGAGTGGGAAATTGGCTGGCTAAGGGCGGTAGGAGATTAGGCATTTCCCCTCTAGAGGGCACTGGCTTATGTAACCCCAGGGGAGGGGATCTAGCCATCCCAGAGTGGTAGGGATTGGGATATGGGGTGTTTTCGCTCTAGAGCAGGGGTCTCAAACTCAAATGACCATGAGGGCCACATGAGGACTAGTACATTGGCCCAAGGGCCGCATTACTGACACCTCCCCCCCGCCACCCTCAGCCCCGCCCCCACTCCACCCCTTCCATGAGGCCCCGCCCCTGCCCTGCCTCTTCCCACCCCTTCCCTGCCCCCATTCCAACCCCTTCCCCCAAATCCCCACCCCACTCTGCCCCCTCCCTGCCCCCAGGGGGTCCAGGAGGGGTGTGGTGGGGGCTCAGGGCAGGGAGTTGGGGTGTGGGGTGCAGGAGGGGTGAGCAGTACAGCAAGGGGTCAGTGTGCGGCAGGGGGATCAGGGCAGTGGGTTGGGATGCAGGAAGGGTGTGGGGTGAGGCAGGGGGTCGGGGTGCAGTGTATGGCAGGGGGTCAGGGTGCAGGGTGCGGCATGGGGCTCAGGGCAGTGGGTTGGGATGCAGGAGGGGTGCATGGTGTGGCAGGGGGCTCAGGGCAGGGGTTCGGCTGCAGGAGGGGTTCGGGGGGCAGGATCTGGCCCAGCGCGTACCGGGGGCAGGGCAGGGTCCCTGCCTGCCTTCCCTGCCCCCGCGCTGCTCCGGGAAGAGGCTGGAACGTGGGGAAGGGGGGGCGGAGGGGCTGTGTGTTTCTGTTGCTTGAGGCACCGCCTCCAGCAGCTCTCATTGGCCGCAGTTACCCGTTCCCGGCCAATTGGAGCTGCTGGGGGCACTGCCTGAAGCAACAGCCACACACAGCCGCTCCGCCCCCCTTCCCCACGTTCCAGCCTTTTCCTGGAGCTGCGCCGGGCAGGGCAGGCAGGCAGGCAGGGAGCATGCCCTGCCCCCGGTGCATGTCCGGCCGGAGCCGCTCTGGTAAACACTGGGGGGCTCACGGGCTACAGAAAATCACCCTGCAGGCCACGTGTTCGAGACCCCTGCTCTAGAGCATGCTGTCTCTGAGCCACCTACAAGGCAGGGGAACTGGCTGGCCCAGACAGGTCAGGGAATAGGATATGGGGCTTTCCCATCTGGGGGAGCATGCAAAACTGAGCATCATTATTCACCTCCAGCAAAGACCACAAGCAGCCTAGTGTTTTTGAACTGTGACCTAGTTGCATCCAGGGAAGGTCTTTATTCTGTGATTAGCCAATGGAACTACCTGCCACAGGATTCAAAGTAGGATCAACATTTCTGTGGATTATAAGAACAGCCAGAGACCTGATACAGAGAGGAGGAAATATCGACAAGGCTCTGCCAGGGCACAAGCCAGCCCTGAACTGCCTGGTTTTAAGGGGAAACTGCCCCTCTGGACAGTTATTCCAGATCTGGCCTCTGCAGCAGGGGTGTGCATGGGGGAGCTCTACAGGGTTAGAAGAGCCCATTGGTCTGAGGCAGGAGGGGCATCTGGGGGCCAGAATATATGGGTTGTACATATATTAAGGGAGCCTCCCAGCTACTGCAGCAGTGGGAGGAATCTTGTCCCCGGTGCACAGTGGGTGAGATCACAGCAACAGAACTGGAACTAGAACCCAGGCGTCCTGGCGAGCAGCACCCCCTGCCTTAGCCCCCAGGACCCTGCTCCCCAGCCCCAGCAATAGAACCCAGGTGTCCTGCCCCCCTAGAGGGTGGTGGTTGCATATTTCACCCTGACCGCCCCGATAGCTGCTTCCCCCCTGTCTAGGCTGTAGGCGGAGGGAGCCCGCCAGGGGCCCAGCCCCCCCACACTCAGCAGCCTCCTGGTAACACGTCGGAAGGAGGGCACAGGGGGGTCGCGGTGGATCCGCAGCTCCTTGGTGGTGCGGAAGGTTGGGGGCTCTATGGGGCTCCTGAAGCTGCTAAGATGCATCATGGGGGGTGCTGCCCCCTCCCCCTTTCTCAGCAGCTGGTACCGCACCAGCCGTGCCCCCGGGGGACTCCTCAGAGCTGGGCGATACCAGCCCAGATATACCCAGCCCATCCAACCCAGGAGAGCCAGCATGGGCAGCAGCAGCAGCAGCAAGGAGGCCAGGTAAAGCGCCAGGTGCAGCAGGCAGCAATGGGCTAGCACCCAGTGGCCCCACTGTGAGCCCGCCCTGCCCTGCTGACGCCCAGCCACGGGCATCGCTGGGGGTGGGGTGGGGCATGTGCAGAGGCGGGGAGCCCCCATCGGAGGGGGTGGCTGGTGGCAGGGGGTGATGTGGAGAGGGCTGGTATGGAAGGGAGGCGAGGGGATAAGGGAGGTGGTGGGAGTCATGGGGGTGCTGGGGAGCCGTGCGGGTGCTGGGGATGCAGGTTCTGGAGCAGTAGTGGGGGGCAGGGTGGTGGCAGGGACAGTAGTGGGGGGCACGGGAGTAGTTGGGGGCAGGGTGGTGGGGGGCACAGGGGTGGTTGGGGGCAGGGTGGTGGAAGGGGCAGTGGTGGGGAGTTTGGGGCTGGTTGGGGGCAGGGTGGTGCAGGGGGCAGTAGTTGGGGGCACAGGGGTGGTTGGGGGCAGGGTGGTGGAGGGGGCAGTAGTGGGGGGCCCAGGGGTGGTTGGGGGCAGAGTGGTGGAGGGGACAGTAGTGGAGGGCACAGGGGTTCCCTCCTCTGTCATTGTCCCATCGATATCCAAATCTTCATCATTGTCTGTGTCCCCTGCTTTGCCACAGGCCTGCTTGAACTCGAGGACAGGGCTCCCGTGATGTCTGAGGGGCTCATCGCACACGGGGCTCTGGGGATCATTCTCAGTCAGCAGCCCGTCTGGGCTCTGCTCCTGGATGTAGATGCTGAAGTCGTTGTCCTTGATCCAGCCTCGCAAATAGGCCAGGCCACAGTCACAGCGCCAGGGGTTCCCTGCCAGGAAGACGAAGGCAAACATGTGGCCCTCGGGGAAGAAGCCGCCGGGCAGAGTGCGGAGCTGGTTCCCTGACAGCCTCAGTGTCTCCAGCTCCAGCCCAACCAACAGCCCCAGCGGCAGCTCCTCCAGGGCGTTATCAGACAGGTCCAGGTCCTTCAACATGGCCAGGCCCTCAAAGGCCTCTTCTGGCAGCGTCCGCAGCTGGTTCCCCCGTAGATTCAGATCCATCAGGTTCCCCACATCCCGGAAGGCCCCTGGCAGCAGCCCTGAAATGTTGTTGTGAGCCAGGGCCAGGCGGGTGAGGGCAGGCAGGCCCTGCAGTGTGGGCAGCACCCCCAGGGCATTGTGGGACAGGACCAGCTCCTGCAGCAAGGGCAGGGGGGGCCCAGTGTGCAGCACCCCCAGGGCATTGTGGGACAGGTCCAGCTCAGCCAGCTCCGGGAGGTGCTGGAAGGTGGCAGTAGAGACGGACGCCAGGCGGTTGGAGCTGAGCAGCAGGATGCTGGTGTTCCTGGGCAGGGCAAGTGGCACCACGCTGAGCCCCTGTCCGGAGCAGTTCACCTGCAGTCGGTCCTTGATCAGGTTCATCTCGGACGGGCATGGCTCCCCTGGACCCACAGCGCCAGCCACAGAGAGCAGGGCCAGGAGGGCTAGGTGAGGTGAGGTGGGGCACAGCATGGTCTGCAGGGGAGACAAGAGCATGCTCAGGACACAGACATCACAGGGCATGTCTACACTAACCAGCTCAGACTGCAACTGAGACTTGTGACTCCCCAGTCTGGAGTGCTGGGGACAACTCCCGGTGGGATATCCCACAATGGTCCCATCTACACCAACCCAGCTGGTGCTGCAACAGAGTTGGGTCCCCTGAGCAGATACTAGCTCTAATAACAAGGGCTCCCTAGCTCCCCAATGCCCTCTGTCCCATCAGGCATCTGCACCCTGACCACACTGGGGACCAGCTACACTAACCCTGCTGGTGCTGTAACAGTGTCAGGGAGCTGCCATTAGCACCACTTACAAGGAGTTGACTCCCCCACAGCTCCAGGCTGGACTAAACTCAAAAGGTTTGAATCTATCCCTGTAGTTTCCTTTTCACCTAATCCCGTATCTTCTGCTCCCCTTATAGCCACGGCAGCTGGTCCAGCCAGGAGACGCCCCTCCCCCCCCGCCAGGTAATTACCACATCCAGTCCCCACCTCCCTCTATCACCTGCCTTTGCTTCAACCACTTCCCCCAGTGGCATCTGCGTGAGGGGAGCACGATTAAAGCATCTGGCATTTAGTGCCTTCAGCACCGGGTGAATGATCACTGTGTAAACAGCCCCTGCACCCCAATCCAGAGGTGGTACATCCCTGGATTAAATCGCTTCTCCCCACCCGGAGTTCCCTGTACAAACAGCTGCCCCACCCCAGAGGTGGCTGCATCTCACTGATGCTTACCCGTCCCTATGGACTCACCTGGGGTCTCTGCTGGGGTTGCTCTCCCACCTGTGTCGCCCTCACTCCCAGCTGTGGATTGAGAGGTTGCTCTTGGGGTAGCTTTTCCCACTGGGCTGACTGACTGCATCAGGCATCCTGAGCCCAACCTCATATCAGCCTCTGCAGCTGCTGGGGGGTGGGTATGTGGTTTCCTGTGACATCAAACAGAGACACTGATCCCGCCTTCCCCATTGCTACCCTCAAGGCATTAAAAGCCCCCATAGAGGTCACATGAGAGTCCAGCCAGATTACAGGTGGGGACTGCTTTCTGATCCACTCCAGAAACTATTGCCCCACTCCAGAAACTGTATCACAGAACCGGGCAAGGGATCCCCATACAAATAGCAGGTATACTCCGGAAGGGGACGCATCTTAGTGCCAGGCAAATGATGGTTGTACAACCAGCTGTCCCACCCCAGAGGCATCTGCATTACAGCACTGGGCAAGAGCTCCTTTTATAAACAGCCTTTGTGCCCTTCCCCAGAGGCGGTTGCATCTAGATTAATAAATTCCAAGGCCAGAAGGGACCACTGTGATCATTTAGTCTGACCTCCTGGCTAACACAGGCCAGACACCTCCTCCCAAATAATCCCTAGAGCAGAGCTTGTAGAAAAACATCCAATCTTGATTTATAAATTGTCAGTGATGGAGAATCCACCACTACCTTTGGTAAATGGTTCCAGTGGTTAATTACTCTCCCCATGCAAAATTGAGGCCTTATTTCCAGTCTGAATTTGTCTAGCTTCCACTTTTAGCCATTGGATCTTGTTCTACCTTTCTCTGCTAGTTTGAAGAACACATGATCAAAGATTTGTTGCCCATACAGATACATATAGAGGTAACCAAGTGACCCCTTAACCGTCTCTTTGTCTCTTGGTGTGAGGTGAGGGACCCTATGTAAATAGCCCCGGCCACCCACACCAGAGGAAGCTGCATCTCAGTGGTGGGGGACGGATTCCCTTATAAAATAGCCCTCATTCCGCACACCAGATCCAGCTTCCAGGTCCGTGTCAGTGGCAGACAGTGATCCCAGTATAAACAGCCCCCCCCACCCACTGGAGAAGCAGCTCTTTCTCACCGCTGCGTGAGGGATCTCAGCTCTACAGCTTCTCAGCATGGCATGGGTTAACTGCATCAGGAGATTGTGGCGGTTATTATTAACTGCGGAAGGAGTGACTGGGGTCTGGGCAAGGAGATAAATAGGAGCAGGAAGGGATTTTCCTTTGTCATCCTTACCACTCTCGGTTCCTCGAGCAACGTCCCCTGTCCCACAGGGATGTTAGAAGCACACGCAGTCCAGTGGCTACAGTCCTGGGGCCTGTGTGTGATCCCACTGGGGTTAGCTGTCTCCTCCCGCTAGATGTGCTCTCTGGCCTGTCAATGCTTTGATGTTTTGGGAGTTGGTGTTGGAGAGTTGGGGGGGGGGGGTGTATCGGGGTCAGCAGGGACCTCCTGATTCCAACTCACATAAAGGGTTAGTAAGAGGGGTTCAGGCCCTTCCAGAACCGGCTATGTGGGGGGAGTGAACACGGAGGGTCAGGCTCTCATAAATGGGCAAGGGGCCCCAGATCCTGGCACACATACACAGGGGGAGGGAGCAGGACTCAGGTACCCCCAGAGAGGCCAGGCCCCCTATATCCCAACTCACATGTTGGGGCAGGAAAGGGGCTTAGACTCCGTTGCTGGGGCAGAGGGCTCCCAGATCCTGGCAGATCCTGCCATATCCTCCCAGATACCTCACAAAGGTAGGAAGAGGGGCTAGCCCCCCGCTAGGTCTTAGCATACACACAGAAGGGGGGGAATATGGGGCTGACTTGATAGGCACTCCGGCTGCTATTCTCCTCCAGCCCTCCTGCCACTCACCCCATATTCCCTCTTCCCTGTGTCCTTCCTCCTCACCTGAGTCCCCCAACCTTCTCACCACCCCATCCCCATTTATCCCCCTTCCCACAATACCCAGTCCCCTCAGTGCAACCCCAAAACTCTCCCCCTACTCCTCCACCCAATGCACATCAATTTTTTTACAAAAATACGTTGATTACTTTGCCTCCAAATAAAATAATAAAAATCCTAGACAGCGACAGATTTTTTTCTCCAACATTTTTCTAGATTTCTGCCAAGTGTGGGACTTAAATGGACAGGGAGGGGTGGGTCTTGTTTAAAGGCTTACCTACAAGTAGCCTTGTGCTATCCTGCTGCAATTAAATCTATATTCTATAATCACTGTCTGTGCATGCTCAGTGTACTCTATTTGGCATGTGAGCCAAGGCATGGTGACACAACCTAATAGAAGAACCAACTCTTTGGCTGATAAGACTGTAATTTGATTTCCCCCAGAGGGCTGGTGTGTAACATGCATTGGGGTAACTTTCAAATGACTGAGGGCCTGGTGCGATGACTTCAGCAATGTTTTGATCTCTATCCCTGTGCAAAAAATCATTGCCAAAACATGTCAACTTTAGTCTGTTTTGTGTGTGTGTGGAGGGCCAGTATCTTGTGAGCCGCTTGTTCAAATGGCCCTAAATTTGGGTCACTAACCAAACCCCATGCCACCATGAGGAACACAAAATGTCATAGAATCATAGAAGATTAGGGTTGGAAGAGACCTCAGGAGGTCATCTAGTCCAAGCCCCTGCTCAAAGCAGGACCAATTCCCAACTAAATCATCCCAGACAGGGCTCCATCTTCTAGTCCCTATTGCAACAAACTATCTCACCAAACTATCTCACCAAATCTGTTACCTGGGATTATCTGAACCTGAATCTGTAGTAATTTACAATTTTCTCTCAAGGCAATTTCAATCAAGCAGGGAAGGGTGTCACAGTGCCACTGGTTGATAAATGAGTGTTTGTTGCGGTGCGTGCAGGGTTTAAGGGTGGAGGGGCACCACCTACAAGTCCACTCCCCGACTTCTCAGACAACTGGGTCGGGGTCTGAGGCCTGAAACACAAGCGATGTCCCCTGGGGTCAGGGCAGCAGGGCTGGCTTTAGGCCGATTTGCCTGATTCTCAGGAATTGGGCCCCGTGCACTCACCCCGGTGGCGGTCGTCTTCGGGGCCCGCGCTCCCCTGGCCAGAGTGCCGGCCGGGGCATGGTAAGCCCTGTGGCCCTGTGACCCCGGCCGGAGCGCAGCAAGCCCCGCGGCCCCCACGACCCCGGCCGGCAATCGGAAGTGCCGCCCCAGGAATCGGGCCCCGCACTTGCTAAAGCCGGCCCTGCAGGGCAGCGTGGCCTATCGGCCAGAGTCCAATGGAATAGCCCTTGGGGTCAGGGCAGCATGGCCTAGAGGCCAGAATCCCATAGGTGGGGTTCACTCACACAGGAATGTGGTGGCCCCAGTAGGGGGGCCCAGGCCCACCCAACTCCACCAGGCCCCAACCTGGGGCCCTAACAGTGGCCAAGCAATTTGCCACTGGCTCAGCTGAGCATTCTCGAGTGGGAAGTACCACTCCTTCACCCTCCCTCGGTCACTTCCTAGCAGTATCTGCGTGGAGGTCCCCCATGAGGCTTTGGCTCCTCCATGGTCCACTGTGCTGGTCGCCTCCAGAGGCTCCTCCGATCACAGGGGTTCAAGCAGGTCTCGGGAGGCTCTGGTCCCCAACACATACAGGGTCTGTGGCTGGTCCTCCCCAGTAGCTTCCAAGACCGGTCCTTCCCCTGCGGCTGCAAGCCCAGAACGAGCTGGGCTTCCTCCCTTTATACTGCTAGAGCATTTGGAGCATGCCCAATCCCACCTGGGAGGTGGAACTTCTGCTGTCAATAATATGGGCTTAACCCTGTCTGAGCTAGTGCAGGGTAAGCAGACCCCGTCACAGTGGTACAAAAAAGAGTGCTTTCAACCAAAGCTCCTTCTTTATTGGGTTTTATTGCAATAGCAATAGTCTAGAGCACCCCAGATATAGTTACCCAAAGTCTGAGATGGTTTCGAGTGGCAATAGAATATTTCAGGTGATCAGCCTTCCTCCTAGCTGCTGGGGAGTAAGATGTTAGCTCCTTGCTTGTAGAAAAACATCTCTGAACTCATCTACATTACATGCTCTTACTTATCTTTTTATAGATTATTCAAACAAAGCACATAACTTCTAGTTACCCCAAGTGGGCTAACTATTCTCCTAGCATTAGCAAAAACAACTCATCATTTTATTTATCAGCAAAACAACTTTTAGTCATAGCAACAGCATGGAACTCATAATCAGAGCTATTCATGTAGCTGAATTTGCGTATCTTAAATCAACCCCTCCCCCCCCGTAGTGAGGACGTAGCCAAAGGCTTGTCTATGCAGGTACATTTAAAGGCATTATTAATCCAGTCTAATTATACTGGAATAGTTAAACCAGATTAAACCCTTGTGTGGATGAACCTCATTCAGAATAAGGGTACGTATCGACAGGTAGCGATCGATTTATCGGGGATCGATATATCGCGTCTCGTTAAGACACGATATATCGATCCCCGAATGCGCTCTCCGTCAACTCCGGAACTCCACCGGAGTGAGCGGCAGTAGCGGAGTCAACGGGGGAGCCGCGACCGTCAATCCCACGCCGTATGGACCCCAGGTAAATCGATCTAAGATACTTCAACTTCAGCTACGTTATTCACGTAGCTGAAGTTGCGTATCTTAGATCGATCCCCCACCCTAGTGTAGACTAGCCCTAACTGTGGCCTTAATTAGATTGATCTTAATTCACACAGGAGTTTAGTCCAATTCAGATAATCCAGTTTAAATTAATCTCTAGTTAATTTTGATTAATTAATTTTCTTGAGTGTAGACAAAGCCTTCAGAACTTTGGACAATCCCACCCACATGGATGAGAGCAGTGCCACTGTGTTGCTCAGGGCTGGGGGGGCAGGGGCTCTTGCTCTACTTCTATGGGGGGAGGGATAGCTCAGTGAGCATTGAGCATTGGCCTGCTAAACCCAGCATTGTGAGTTCAATCCTTGAGGGGGCCACTTAGGGATCTGGGGCAAAATCAGTACTTAGTCCTGCTAGTGAAGGCAGGGGGCTGGACTTGATGACCTTTCAAGGTCCCTTCCAGTTCTAGGAGATGGGATATCTCCATTAATTTTTTTTTATTTTCATATGGCCCTAGCTATGAACTCAATCCTGGGTATCTGCCAGCCAGAGAGAAGGGTTTCGGCAGCCCCTGAACAGAGGCAGGGAGGTAGCTGGGCGCTCCATGGGGAAGCCAAGAGATGCCACACTCAGAGCATGCTGCCAGAGCCCCAGACATTCACTCTAGGCAACAGGAGCATGGGATTGGAAACACTTCATTCACACAGGCGCTAGCTGCATATAGGAAGCAAGGGGGCTACATACATCACCTTTGTCCTTGTGAAAGTAAACTGCTGAATTAGTTGTTGTGTGTTTAGAGTTGTGGGAAGTAAAACCTGTGGGTGGATGAGACAGTGATGTCACATCTGAGGACTCTGAAGGCCCATGGGGTTGCTAGAAGCCACCATGGGACAAGGACTGGCAGAAGAGAGAGTTGAGGCGCTCTGGCCCTATGGGGTTGTTCTGGGGTCTCAATGAAGGTGCCAGGAATGGACTTTCAAGAGTTGTCCATCAGGGACTGTATGGTTCCAGCTACTTTGTCTCACTGTCTCTTTACCAGTTCGGAGTGTTGCCTGCCCAGACGGGCCTCGAGATGGCAAACAGGGTTCGTTGCCCGATGTGCTTGGCACCAATAAAGACATCGAGGGGAGAAAGCAAGCCAAGTTTATTTCAGAGCTCTGAAATGGCACTAGGAGACCAGTATGTCTCAAATCCAGTGCAACAAATACAAATAAAATTTTCCATTTTATATTCCAAGCTGTTTCTGTGTAAGCCTTTGTTCTGTTACTCCTTCTTACCCCTCCCACCCTTCCCTTCTCGAGCAGTTACAATTAGAAAAATTCCCATTCGTCTGCTTATCTTTTGGCCTTGCAAGGCCTGTTCACAGCAGTCTGAATAAAACAGCAGCTGTATGCTAGAGAAAAGCTGACCCTTACATTTCTACTTCAGCATGTAAGCAGTTAGCATAGAAGTAGGTGAGAGTTCACAAGATGGAGTTTTGTGGTTCAGGTAGGCCCAGAGCAAAGGAGTTTCATCGGCTCTTTTGGCCTTCCACTCTCCCGAGTTACCTGATAGCTATGCCTAGTGACACCAACAGGAACATACAGGACTCAGCAGCTTCTGAGAAGGAAGTTGGGCTGGGATTGGTAGTAAGACTTTCCTGTGCTTGGGAGGGTAAAGGGGCCACCTCTAGTTGAATAGTAACTGAGTTCATTCACCGGTTTACTGGTACGTAAGAGTTTGTCCAGAGGGGAGTTATGGTGACTGGCAGTGGCCTCCAGAAAGCACCTACTATATATATCAGCGAGCCCCCTGCTCATTGGGACAGGGCCCTCAGAATAGGGGAGCTGAGTGAGGGGTGATCTGAGGTAAAATTTACAAATGCAAAACTCAGAGTTGGCAGCAGCTGCCCAAGCCTGGGGCGTAGGAACCCTGGGGCCGTACAAGTTCTCATCACCCCTGCCTGATCCGTTATTCAGGAGGCTGTTGGGTTTGGATACAGCATAAAACTTTCCTCATTACATTTTTTTTTCTAAATTACCAGTTTTGCTGTTTGCATGTAACCACTGCATCTTAAAGCACAAGCCTCTCCAACCTGAGCTAAAAGGCCTCCCTGTTAACCAAGTCTGTAGCCGGTTCATCAGCCGCTGTATGGGCCAGTTACCACTAGAGGGGGCCAGTGTGCTGCACTGAGCAGGCTTCAAGGGGGGGAAGTCACACTTTTTTGAAAACCTAAACATCCCTGAGAGTCTGTCAGTGGAGATGGGGGCATCTCTCTCAAAGCTCCGCTCCAGCTCTGGGTCAGAGGCAGGAATCACTGGGGGAGATTCTCTGGCCTGGATTAGGCAGGAGGCTGGACTGGATGGGCACAACGAGCCCTGCTGGCCTTAAAATTCACAAATCTGTGAAGTGTGGGGTTTTCTTGCACCTTCTTCTGCAGTATCAAGTGCTGGGCATTGTCAGCGAGAAGAGACTGGGCTAGACGGACCACGGTGCTGAGCCAGTCCAGTAATCCCAATGGGCTAATTTATTTGCATCAAACAACTCATTCACCCCCAGTGTTGCCAGCTCTGGTGATTTTTACTACGAGCTTTGTGATACTTAACTATTTTTTCCCTTAAAGCCCCAGCACTTGGGGCCATGTATTTATGGGAGAATCTCAGCTTTTATGTTTGGGGGAAAGAATAGTATGTTTCCAGCCCTAGAGGTTAGGGGGGAAAAAGGTAAGTGCTAAAGATTAAAACAACAGAATTTAAAAAATGTATTTAAAATAATCTCATTTTTAAGCTGCTCTGATATTCATCATTTGTTAACTTTTTGGGATGGCAAAATTATAGGCCAATTTATTTGCAGTCATCAATTTGTTCCTCCCCGTTATTCTCTGTCCCAATCTCTGGAATTTGTTCCTTGTTGTTCCAGCGCCGCAGGCCGTGCGGGAACCCCACCCTGTGAGGTTAGTGCAAAGGGGTTGGTTAGCGCCACCTTGTCCAAGGCACGGAGTTGAAGAGCAGAATCTCTTCAGTCATCTTGGAATTCAGGGCCAGGCCAAAGCAGCCTCCCAGCTCAGGGATCAATGCTCATCATAAGGCACTTGCTGTTAAGTGCTCTGTGGGACAATCTACCCCCTGCCTTCCATCCCGGCTAGACAGACGCCTTCTATTTGCACTGATGGAGTCTACTTAGAAGCAGAGTTAAATTGGTGCAAATCTTGGTGGTTTATGGAAACAACTTGTTCCCCGGTTTACATGGGAGATTTGCACCAGGGCTGGAATTGGGGCTTAATCCCCAATATCGCTAAAGCCTGAGTCACAGAGGAAGGGCTCTAATCTACATGTGTGGGCCCTGATCACGTGATCTGATTCTTATACCTGTTTGGAGTTGATGCTTTGGAATGACTAGGGCCAAGCACAGGGAAGAACATCCATCTATATTGATCCACATGCAGCACTGAGAGTCAATGGGGTCTAATGACTCGCATGCTGGACTGGGACACAGGACACCCGGGTTCATTCCCAGCTCTAAAACTGGCTTGCTGGGTGACCTTAGGCAAGTCACTTCCCCGCTCTGTGCCTAGTTTCTTGTCCTCCCTTTGTCTGTTTTGAGTATAAGCTCTTCCAGGCAGGGGCTGTGTGCAACTATAACGCAAATTACAGGCTGCATTGTATGGTTGTGTAATGGCCTCCACAGCACCCCCTTGAGGCATGACACGGCCCAGAAGCCACAGTTTCTCTTTCCTCAGTAATTTCTCAAAGGCTTTCTCATAACCAGTAACTCCCATATTGGGCTGGCTTGTTATCATAAACGGCTACAAAATAATGCCATCGAAGTCCAAGTCTGAAGCTGATATATTTTAAGGTTTATATATCCATCCTTCCCGACTCTTCATCCAGCCACTCCCAGTCCTGCCACGAGTCTCCCCTACCATGCTGGAGTCTTTTCTCCACTGGTGTCCTGGAGCAGGGGTTCCCAGACTGTGTGCTGTGGCCCAAAGGTGAGCCACAACACAGTCCCAGGGTGCTATCTGGTCCCTAGGGTGACCAGATAGCAAGTGTGAAAAATTGGGGTGGGGGTGGGGGCTAATAGGTGCCTATATAAGAAAAAGCCCCAAATATTGGGACTGTCCCTATAAAATCGGGACATCTGGTCACTCTAGTCCCACGTGGTCTACCATAGGTGGAGTTTGGGGGCAAATGAGGGGGTGTTGCCCCCACCAAAAAAAAACTGTATACGTTGACGGAGTGGTGGCCTAGGGTTGCCAACTTTCCAATGTCCCAAAACTGGACAGTACAGCAGGAGCGCTGGTACCGCCCCCTACCCTCTGCTCTGCCTCTTCCCCCAAAGCCCCACTGTGCATTTACTCCTCATCCCCTCTCCCCCTGTCACTCACTGCTCTCCCCCCTCCCCCTTTCCCATTGAGTGGTTACATCTGTACTGTTCTCAAGGTGGTGGTGGTGGTGGATTTTTTTTAACATAATGGAAATATAATGAGCCAAACAATATGGTTCTATCATGAGAAAAAATTCTACTTGGGAAGAAAAATTAAAATAAAAAAATTGGTTAAATTAGGCATGTAAAAGTACTTTTTTTTTTCTTCAGTCCTTTTTTAAAAAGTGTTTGTTCTGTGATTATTACTGTTCCATGTGACAACACGACTAAGCCCATTATACAAGGCTACACTGTACAATGGACCATGGGGGACACTTTAGGAATAATCTGAACTATCCTGCCATGATTCAGCTCAGATTAGGTTGTCATTTCAAGAAATACAAAATAAGGGAACTATTTTGTCTGTGGAATGAGCTTTACCTATGTATAGAAAACTAGAACAGAGGATGGAATTTGCTGCTACCATCCAGGTGACGCAGCAGCACAGAATGCTGTCCTGGGGAGAGAGCCGGCCAGTGAGGGGGCAGCTCGAGCTGGGGAGGGGGCTGGGAATCCACTCAAAGGGGCAGTTGGGAAAAGCTGTTACAGAAGGAGAAGAATCGAGATGCGGAGCTAGTGGATGAACTGGAGCTTGGGTGGAAGGGAAGGTGATTTTTTAAAACAAGAACAAGAGAATAAAAGTGGGGGACTGGGAAGTGAGAAGAAGGAAAATAGAAAAGGTGTCAGGCCATGAGAAGCAGAAAAAAAATAGACCTGGGTACATGAGCTGGCACTATGAGAGAAGGGAAGTGAAGGGAAAGAAAATCTACAGACTTATTCAGAAAGAGAGGATCAAGGGAAAAACTGGAAGGAGCTGCCACTGAGGGAAAGGGGGATTGATCTGGGTTGGATGCAAAGAGATCCTGAAAAGGGTAAACAAGAAGCCCACCCACAAAGGACTTAAATTACACGAGCAGAGAGAATGGCGGTGTGAATGTCTGTTGATGGAATACAGTTCAAAGGTGCCTAATGGAGAAGTGCAGCCCACTAAGTGAAGAAACCCCGCTTGTGGATAAACTCAGTGCAAAGAGGTACGGCCACAGGAACATCGACTCTATGGAGCACTTCAGGCTGAAGAGAAGGAAAGAACAGGACAGCAAGAGTGGAGCTGGACTTACAGCCAAGGAGAGGAAAAGTTGATTCTTCTCTGAAGTGACGCAGTATATAGGAGAGTCAACTCTTGTTCTTGTTCATAACAATGCATTTGGTACTAACTGCAGAGTGTGTACAAGCTCACAAAGGTTAATGAGCAACAGAGAGTCCTGTGGCACCTTTAAGACTAACAGATGTATTGGAGCGTAAGCTTTCGTGGGTGAATGCCCACTTCGTCGGATGCACGTAATGGAAATTTCCAGGGGCAGGTATAAATATGCAGGCAAGAACCAGTCTGGAGATAACGAGGTTATTTCAATCAGGGAGGGTGAGGTCCTCTGCTAGCAGTTGAGGTGTGAACACCAAGGGAGGAGAAACTGCTTCTGTAGTTGGATAGCCATTCACAGTCTTTGTTTAATCCTGAGCTGATGGTGTCAAATTTGCACATAGTGTATGTTCTTCATTTTCCGAGTGCTCAGCTTTAGAGAGCTGGGTCTGATTTACAGAAGTGCTGAGTACTCACAGCTGCATCTAAGGTCAATGGGAGCTGGGCTTGAATATATAAAGTGCTATAAAAATGCTCAGTGCTCTGAAAAATCTGGCCCTAGGCATCTCCAATTGGGCACCCAACATTTCTGGCACTTTTAACAATTTTGGCTTTCATTTTGGTGTAAAATAGGGGAAAAAATGATTCCTTACACTCACGGACGATTTGTGAAGATATAAATGTATTAATGTCTATAAAGAAGTAAAAGGACAACATCATAAACAAACTAGGTAAATACAACCTAGATGGAGTTATTATAAGGTGGTTGCATAACTGGTTGGATAACCATTCCCAGAGAGTAGTTATCAATGGTTCACAGTCATGCTGGAAGGGCATAATGAGTGGGGTCCCGCAGGGATCAGTTCTGGGTCTGGTTCTTTTCAATGTCTTCATCAATGATTTAGATGATGGCACAGAAAGTACACTTATAAAGTTTGAGGATGATACCAAGCTGGAAAGAGTCACAAGTGTTTTGGAGAATAGGATTAAAATTCATGTCATGTTAAACTGTCTTGGAATAAGAGGGAAGGTCCTCTCATGGATCAGTAATTGGTTAATGGGAAACACTGGTCAGTTTTCAGAATGGAGAGAGAGAACCATGGTGTCCCCTGGGGATCTGTTCTAGGACCAGTACTATTCAACATATTCATAAAAGATCTAGAAAAAGGAGCAAACGATGAGGTGGCAAAATTTGCAGATGATAAAAAAACTACTCAAGATAGGTAAGTCCAAAGCAGGCTGCAAAGTGTTACAAAGGGATCTTACAAAACTAGGTTAGTGAGCAACAAAATAGTAGATGAAATTCAATGTTGATAAATGCAAAGTAATGCATGTTGGAAAACATAATTCCAACTATACATATAAAATGATGAGGTCTAAATTAGCTGTTACCACTCAAGAAAGAGATCTTGGAGTCCTTGTGCATAGTTCTGTGAAAACATCCACTCAATGTGCAGCGACAGTCAAAAAAGCAAACAGAATGTTGGGAATCATTAAGAAAGGGATAGATAATAAGACTTAAATTATCATATTGCCTCTATATAAATCCATGGTACACCCACATCTTGAATACTGTGTGCAGATGTGGTCACCCCATCTCAAAAGAGACATATTTGACTTGGAAAAGATTCAGAAAAGGGCAACAAAAATGATTAGGGGCTGTTGTATGAGGAGAGATTAATAAGACTGGGATTTTTCAGCTTGGAGAAGAGACGACTAAGGGGGGATATGATCGTGACTGGTGTGGAGAAAGTAAAGAAGGAAGTGTTAGTTACTCCTTCTCATAACACAAGAACTAGGGGTCACCAAATGAAATTAATAGGCAGCAAAAGGAAGTATTTCTTTACACAATTCACAGTGCACCCATGGAACTCTTTGCCAGAGGATGTTGTGAAGGCCAAGACAATAACAGGGTTAAAAAAAGAACTAGATAAATTCATGGAGGACAGGACCATTAATGGCTATTAGCCAGGATGGGCAGGGACGGTGTCCCTAGCCTCTGTTTGCCAGAAGCTGAGAATGGACGACAGGGGATGGATCACTTGATGATTCCCTGTTCTGTTCATTCCCTCTGGGGCACTTGGAATTGGCCACTGTCAGAAGACAGGATAATGAGCTAGATGGACCTTTGGTCTGACCCAGTATGGCTGTTCTTATGTTCAAAATGATCAGGAGAAATGGTTGGAAGTAAATACAATGAAATTCAATAAGGACAAAGGCAAGCTTAGGAAGGAACTATCAGTTGCACACACAAAAAATGGGAAATGACTGCCTAGGAACAAGTACTGTGGGAAAGGATCTGGGAATCATAGTGGATCACATGCTAAATATGAATCAACAGTGTAACACTTTTTTTGCAACAATCATTCTGGGATGTATTAGCAGGAGTGTTGTAAGCAAGACAAGAGAAGTAATTTTTCCACTCTACTCCATGCTGATTAGTACTCATCTGGAGTATTGTGTCCAGTTCTGAGCACCACATTTCAGGAAGGATGTGAACAAATTGAAGAGAGTCCAGAGAAGAGCAACAAAAATGATAAAGGTTTAGAAAACGTGACCTATGAGGGAAGATTAAAAAAGATAATAAAAAGCCCAGGAGGATCAATAACTGTGGGAGCAGAGCAGGGGATGGATGGTGTGCAGTAAATCAGGCCTGGGGCCACACACTGAACGATGAGGATATTAGTGACAGAGGTGGCTCCAGTCACCAGTGCTCCAAGCGCGTGTCTGGGGCGGCAAGCTGCGGTGGGTGGCCTGCCGGTCACCATGAGGGCGGCAGTCAGGCTGCCTTCAGCGGCATGCTTGCGGAAGGTCTGCCGGTCCTGCGGCAATTCGGCGGCGGGTATGCCAAAGGCGCAGGACCGGTGGACCTTCTGCAGGCATGCCACCGAAGGCTGCCTCACTGCCGTGCTTGGGGCGGCAAAATACATAGAGCCGCCCCTGATTATTGAGCAGCTACCCATAATTCAGTGAGCACTGTCTATCCTGTGCTCTAAATAAGGCAGGGGTCCTGTGGAAAAAATATTATGTGATTATGTAATTAAAGACTGTAATCATAATGCATACACACAAAGGAACTGAAATAAGAGTGCATCGACAACCTTAGTTCTGGTGTTTCCTAACTTTGGAGTGTTTGACTTTGCAATTTTAACATTCTTTTAACATAGGTTTTTTGGATATAATATAGAAAGACTTAGAACCTGACATACACAGCAGCCAAGATCAGTATCCCATTGTGCCAGGCCATGGGTGGCAGATTTGTAGAAATTTTGGTGGTGCCCAGAACCTGTCCCCCCCAAGTTCCTCCCCCACACCTGCCTAAGGCTCTGGGAGGGAGTTTGGGTGGAGGGAGGAGGTCTGGGCTGCAGGCCCTGGGCTGGGGATTAAGGTGCAGGAGGGGTGCAGGCTCTGGGATGGAGTTTGGGTGGGGGAGGGGGTCGGGGTGCAGGCTCTGGGATGGAGTTTGGGTGCTGGGTGCAGGCTCGGGCCTGGGGCAGGGGGTGGGGGTGTAGGCTCTGGGATGGAGTTTGGGTGTAGGCTCTGGGATGGAGCAAGGGGTGAGAGGTGCAGGAGGGGGTGAGAGGTGCAGGCTCTGGGAGGGGGTGCAGAGGGAGGGGGCTGTGGGGCTGAGGATGAGGGGTTTGGGGTGTGGGAGGGGGCTCAGGGCTAGGGCAGAGGGTTGGGTGAGGGCTGTGGGGCTGAGGATGAGGGGTTCATGATGCAGGAGGGGGCTCAGGGCTGGGGCAGAGGATTAGGATGCGGGGGGATGAGGGCTCTGGATGGGGTTATGGGGTTTGGGGCATTGGAGAGGCTCAGGGCTAGGGCGGAAGGGCAGGGTAAGGGCAGCCTACCCTGCCATTAGTGGATGGGGGCACTAGGACCCTGCGGCAGCAGTTGATGTCCTGGGGGAGGTGAGCGGGGGCAGCAAGTGTGAGCTAGGGGACACTCGGGGTGGAGGCACGTGGGGGCGGCAGACGGGGCTGGGGGAGAGACCTGGCCCCAAACATTGCTGGAGCAGGGCCCCCGGGCCCTGAATATTGCTGGAGCCTGGGCACCACGAGTGTATATAACTCGCGGCCCCTGTGCCAGGCACTGCACAAACACACGGTGATTGAAATTGGTGCCCTGTTGTGCTGGGCATTGCACAGAAACCCAGTGACCGAGATCAGCACCTCCTTGTGCCGGGTGTTGTACAGACATCCTGTGAAAGAATATCCCGTTCCTGAAGAGCAGACACATTAAACAGACCTGATAGATAAAGAATGGGAAGGGAAACAGAGGCACAGAGAGAGGAAATGAGGAACTCGGTTACAGAGCTAGAAACAGAAGCCAGGTGCCCTGGATCTCTGTCTAGCACCGTTACCCACCAAGCCCCTCTGCCCAATTGCCTCTTCTGCTCCTCTTCTTTTTAGAGAAGTCACTCAGTCTCTGTGCCTGAGATCTCCATTACGTGGTTTAGATGATTAGGCAGGTCAGATTAGATAATCCAGTGATCACTCCTGGTTTTAGAATCCACACATCTGTAAAATGGGAGCAATATGTTCTTTCTCCCACCCTTTGCCTCTCTAGTCTATTTAGTTTACAAACACTTCAACACAGGGACTGTCTCTCCCTGAATGTCTGTGCAGCGCCTGCTGGCACAATGATCTCAGTCACTGTGTGTCTGTGCAGCATCCCCCAATTAGCGCAGACCATGCGGATTTGAGGTTAAATGTCTCCGTGCCTGACTGGTACTGTGGCACTACAGTGATGGGCTAGTCTAGTCTAGTCTATTTCTATTCCACAGATTCATAGATTCTAGGACTGGAAGGGACCTCGAGAGGTCATTGAGTCCAGTCCCCTGCCCGCATGGCAGGACCAAATACTGTCTAGACCATCCCTGATAGACATTTATCTAACCTACTCTTAAATATCTCCAGGGCGGTTCTTATAGTATGTTCACCACTGTATTACAGTATCTGTGTGAGGGGATGGTCTGTCAGGCTTCCTCACAAGAGGCTGCAGCTGTTGCCGAGGGGGGGTGGGGGTGTTGGAAGGCTTGAAAACTGAGCTGGGAGTACTGGAAATTCAATAGTCCCTCATGATCCAATCCCAATTAGGGGCTGGCCGTCAAGGCAGGGGAGGGATTCGTCCGGACTGACAGCGAGCCCAGCCAGTCCTGGTTTTGCAGAGGTGGGATTAACCCTTCTCCAGGATCGTTGTCACTTCCTAGGTAGGACCAGCCCCTCAGCATCGGCTAGGGCTCCCCCACTCAGGGACACCCCCTCCCAGTGTCCCAGCGCCCCAGCATAGGGGAAGCCCGGGCACGGGGGAGGGGGATTCAGCAGTTGCTGGATACCCAGAGAGAACAGGGCAGACGGAGGCGCTGGATCGGAAGAACAGGAGCCCCCAGCCCCAGGTATGTCCCCATTGCAGGAGCCACAAGGGAGAAGGGCTGATGCCCCCTGCCCTGCTCCATAGGGACTCCTCCGTCACCCCGATGCTCAGGGGGACATGCCCATTCACGACATATCCCCCAGGTGGGGGCTTTTCTCTTTGCAGCTCCCTCTGGGGGGAGGGGAGGGACCTGTCTGTGCTGATTGGAGGCAGGGGGCGGGGGCATGGGCAAGGGGGTCAGGGAGGGACCTGTCTGTGCTGAGGGGGGCAGTGAGCTGGGGGTACAAGTCGTGGGTCTTGCCCTCACTACATTTACTGTGGGGGGCTCTAGTAGTGGCCCTTCTAGTTAGGTCACCAAACACTTTCCCTCACAAAATAATTCTTGCCACTTTTTCTTTGAGACGCTCCCATTCCCCTGCTCTCTGCAGCAGGCTGGAGAAGCGCCTCGTCTTTGTCCCGTGAAATTCCCTTCAGGTCTGGCTGAGGTATAAACTGCTAAAAATGGCCATTTCCCTTCCCTTGATTTTGTTCTTCAGGAAAACGTCAGCAGTTTGCCGAAATAATAGCTGAACACAAACATTATAAGGCTGGGCTCGCGATGACCCAACAGCAGCTGGTCCTGTACTGGAATGTCTGTATTAAAATAAAAATATTTGGAAATTCCATACGAAAATCTCCGTTAAAAGAACATTATTTAGGTAGCAAAGTCAAGCAGCACTCATAAGTTAGGAAATGACAGATTCACAGTTACCTGCTTTATTCATCTGCATTCATTTAATTAGATAGTTACATACTATTTTTTTCCACAGGACACACTTGGGACACCAGATGGATGCACGAGTGGGCAGTTAATGTTGAGTGGGCAGATCTTGGAATTTCCTAACATTCAAGTGGTTGGCGTTGCAACCTAAATAACGTACTTTTCATGTAGCGTTTCATATGGATCTTTTGCTGCAGGCTGTGCAGGAGGAGGCTGGATGCTCCCGACAGGTCCCATGCATGTTTATTGAGATTGGCATCTGAGAGTGCAGCCGCTCCTGAGACAGACCATGGCCACAGAACTACGTGCAAGTGCAGATTTGGGTCTCCAGTTACAGGTGCCTTTAGAGCAGGGCGTGCAGCCCCCAGTAAAAAGGGAGGAACAAGATCCACCAGGCCCCGAGCCAGGGCAGGGAGTGGAGCAAGGAGAGAACCTTCCCTTTGTTGTCTGTTCTGGGACCATCGGGGAATTACTGAGATGGGCGGCTCCGCAACAGTCCAGGCTTCAGAGGCAGGACGAGCCGCCCCAGCGCTGGGAAGTCCAGTGGCAGGAGGTGCTGCAGGCCCTATGGACCCCTCCTGAAGTTGTGCCGGCCCCGGTGACGCTACAGCTGCCTGAGCTGGCACCAGGGGACGATATTGAGGCCTATCTGGCCAACTTTGAGCATGTGGCTAATGCCTGCCAGTGGCCGAGAGGAGAGTGGGTAACGCGACTCGTGCCGGCACTCAGCGGAAAAGCCCGACAGGCCTACAGCAGCCTGGAGGCTAGAGACAGCAGAGACTATGGGAAGGTGAAAGCTGCCATCCTGCAAGGGGAGGACACCCGCCTGGAGATGCGGCGTCGATGCTTCAGGCAATTCCGCTACCAGGAGGCCGAGGGGCCCCGGGAGGCTTACAGCCGCCTCCAGGAGCTCTGCCATCGCTGGCTGGAGCCGCAGAGCCGCACCAAGGAGCAGATCCTGGAGCTGCTGATCCTGGAGCAGTTCCTGACCATCCTGCCAGAGGAAATGCAGAACTGGGTCTGGGAACGTGGCCCAGAGAACTGCGCCCAAGCGGTGGCCCTGGCAGAGGGGTTCCAACTGGGGCAGACAGAGGCTGGATTATGGGAGCAGCAGGTAAGAATATTTTAACTTGATAATCCCAGTGGAGACTGGGTAGGAAGGGAAGAAGATGCCAAATATATAGACAGGCTCCAGATGGGACTGGATGGTCACAGACTAGATTACTGTGCTGTAAACTCAGCGTCCAGTCCTCCTCCCTAGAGCAAGCAGAGAGCAAAGGCTGTTCCTGTTAGGCGGGGAGTGATGGCTGGATGTAGGAGCCAGTACTGAAGGGAATCAGGGCTGCAAAACTCTCTTTGGTTCACGATCAGAGCTAGAGGAAGAAAGGGATCAGGATACCTTTGAAAGGAGAAGAATAAGAAGGGATATCGTAGAGGCATTGAACTGGGATCTTTTATTCGCCCTGTCTCCTATTACACGAATAAGGGGATGGTAAGCCACTAGGCATAAAGCAAAATGTAAAACTTCAAGTCCGTTTCCACCCAACACCATATGCCATTTCAGGCCTAGGTTGGAGCAGGGTACAATAAATGGATTGGATATATTTAGGGATAGAAAGACTTTCCAGGATTCTACTACAGGTTGTACCTCTTTAATACGGACTTCCCTTGTCCGGTAACATCTGTGGTCCAGCATCCACTGTGACCCCGGGGGTGCTCCGGGGCTGGAGTACTCACGGGGAAAAGCCAGTGGCCCCGGGCTTAGAAACTCCTCCCCTGCCCTCCCAGAGCTTCTGAAGCACCGCAAACAGCTGATTTGCGGCGTTCAAGCTCAAGGAGGGAGGAAGAGGAGCAGGGAAAGGGTGGCGCTCAGGGGACGAAGCGGAGCAGCTGCAGAGCCCCGTGGCCGGGGGCAGGAGCGCAGCCTGGTGGCTGGGGGCTAGGAGCGCTCCTGGCCCCTGGGCTCCATTGCCGGCTGCGGGGCTCCACTCTGGGATCCCGGCCAAAGAGCTCTGCAGCTGCCCCGCTTCTCCCCCCGAGCGCCACCCTGTCTCCACTCCATCAATGCCAGCCCCTCTGCTGCCGCCGGAGCACAGACCCGCAGCCGGCAGCAGTAGAGGGGCCGGCATTGACCTGACCTCCCCTGGTCCGGCAAATTCCCTAGTTCAGGATTGGTCAGGTCCCAAGGGTGCCGGACCAGCAAGATACAACCTGTAGTATATATCCAACTTCATCTACCTCAGTTGACCTCTAGATACTGGAGCTCAGGAGGGATCTTTCCTGGGGAGAAGATTTTCCCATAGTGATGGGGTCCTTACACTTTTTTCTCAAGCGTATGGTGTTGGCTACTGTCAGAGATGAGATACAGGGCTAGATGGACCACTGGTCTGATCCAGTCTGGCAGTTCCTGGGCGCCTAATTGCACAAGTCTCTGACAATCTGTTTGTTTGACCTGGCAGAACCTGGTTGTGTGGGCGTCACTTCATTTAGCTTATTACTATTCTTATTATTAATTGGCTATTTGACATGGTGCCTCGGGCCCTGCACAGAGTGTGTTCAAGGGGCATCCTCTTTCTTATGCTCCTGTGTTACTGTAAGGGTCTCTGTTTTGTTACTTGCCCTCCACAGTACCCGCTGCTGAGCCTGGAAATCTAGCTTGGGTCTGTGGTCCCTTCCACCATTTCTGTGTTTCCTGAGGACGTTCCCTGACGTCTCCCCTCTCAGACTCCATTCTCCCCTGTGGGTTCCAGGGACCAGCTACACTGTGATGTGTTTGGCTCATCCTCAGGTCACGGTGCGCGTGAAGGTTGAGGAAGTGACTTCGGAGAAGATGGCTTCCCCTGAGGCATTATGGGATGCTCCCGGCTCCCAGCTAGAGCAGTTGCAGCCCCATCACGAATGTGTATCCCAGGAGGAGGTGGGACGAGTTGAGACCCCAGGACACCCGTATGAACCACTCTGTGTCCCCAAAGAGGAGCCCCCGATCCTCCAGGAAATGGATAATAAGTCAGGTATGGGGAAGGCTCGGAGGGGGGCTGAGGGGGCAGCAGAGAGGTGAGCACCCAGGGCTGAACATTTTGGGGGACTGGGGAGTACTGGCTTGCTTGGGGGTGGGGAGCGATGGAATATGAAACCCCCCTGCCACTTCCAGTGTTGGAGAGAAATACAGGGGATACTCAAAATACAAACTGAAATTTATAGAAATAAAGTTTTCAAAACAGATTTTTTTCCTTTTTCTGTCCAAATTTTTTAATGAAAAAAATATAAACAAAATATTTCTAATTGAATAATTTCACTGTGATTTTTTTTCTTAAAAAAATGAAGGGGAAAGTGAAAAGTTTTGAATGAAACTGAAACTGTTAATTTTCTTTCCACATTTTCCACATATACCCCTCCCCAGATCTTTGACCAGAAGCATTTCATATGTTGTTAGATACCAGCTGGGGCAAAGATATCTGGAAGTTTTTAAGAACAAGTTAGATAAAGACGTGTCAGGAATCATTTAGGATCCTTAATCCTGTCTCCGTGCATGGGGATGAACTAGATGGCCTCTTGAGGTCCCTTTCAGCCCTATATTTCTGTGATTCTATATGGAGAGTTTTCTCTGACAACTGTGTGGGAATTGGATTATATTCCTGCCTCTACCATGCAGTTCTCTATGATGTTGGGCAAGCCACTTACATCGAACTTTTCACAGGCTTCCCTAACACGGGTCAACTGACTCGAGTCCCTCTCACCTTGGGATTGCATTGCAGTGTAGATGTACTCTGGATGTTCCTCATTTTCTGGGTGCCCAATTGAGAGCCTAGAGTCTGCTTTGCAGAAGTGCTGAGCACCCACAAATGTGACCGAGGTCAAAGGGCGCTGTGCTTTGAACAGATATGGTGCTATGTAATACTAAGTACTCTGAAAAATCAGGTTTTCGGCACCTCGGACTGGGCATGCAAAATTAGAAGACATTTTTGACAATTTTGGCTTCCATCTCTGTGTTTCAGTTCCCCGTGCATAAATGGGATAATAACTCCATATCCCACAGGGTGTTGTGAAGATAAATTCATTAACGCTGGTAAAGAACTAAGATACTACGATGACAGCAGCATTGAAAAGCCCAGGAGGAATCAGTAATTCTGTATTCAGTGCATGGTTTGAATGGTGTGCAGTCAATAACGCATGCGACCACACGCTCAATGTGGAGGATAAAAAGAGTTATTGAATAGCTACCATTCAATGAACACAGTCCATCCTGTGCTCTGAATGAGGAAAAAACAGTTTGTGATCATAGAATTAAAGACTATAAAAATGCATATGCACAAGGAAGCTGAAATAAGATTGCCTGGGCAAGATTAATTCTGGCATTCCCAACCTTTGAGTGTTCATCTTTGCAACCTTAACAGTGTGTTTACATGGGGGTTTTGAATATAATATGGAAGTCCCTGGAAAGTCACACACACATTAATCAAGCTCAGTGCTCCAGTCCTCTGCATCTCATTTGCTCCTGCTTCGCTCCCACTCTCCCGGCTCCTCCTTCATTTTCTCCCTTTCCCAAGCCCATATCCCCTGCCATTCATCTCTGCCCCCTCTCCCCTGTTCCTCACTCCTCTTAAGATTTGTGAGAATAATTGTGATTTTTAAGAAATCCTGGAACACCGAGCTTTTTTCCAGTCCTCTGGAACTCCCCAGTGTCAAACCAGTATTTAAAAGTCTAAACCTGAGTATCTCTAGGTCAGTTAGCCTGACATCAGTACTGGGGAAGATCACAGAGCAGCTGCTACGGGATGCAGTCAATAAAGAATTAAAGAATGGTAGCATAATTAATGCCAGTGAGTCAGTTTGGTTTTGTGGAAAATAGGTCTTGTCAAATAAAGCTGATGTCACTTTTTGATGAGATCACAAGTTTGGTTGATAAAGGTAACTCTCTTGACATGATGTCCTGAGACTTCTGTAAGGCATTTGATTTAGCACCGCACGGCATTCTGATTAAACAATTAGCACCATACAAAATCAGGGCACCCATATTAAATGGAGTGAAAACTGGCTAGTTGTTAGATGTCAGAAAGTAATTGTAAATTAGGATTCCTCATGTGCATGTGGGTGTTTGGTTTTTTTTTGGTGGGATCCTGCAGAGATCTGTTCTTGGCCTAATGCTATTCAGTATTTTTATCAGTGATCTGGAAAGAAATACAAAATCATTGGTAGTAAAATTTGCAGATGACACTAAAATTAGGTGCAGAGGTAAATAACAATGGGGACAAGCCATTTATACAGAGCAATCTGGATTGGCTTATTTGAACACCATGCATGTATATACAGCCAAATACATGATCACACATCTAGGAACGGAAAATGTAGGTTACATTTACTGGATGGGGATAGTATCCTGGAATGCAGCAACACTGAAAAGGACTTAGGGGTCACGATAGGTAAATAAATGAACATGAGCTCCCAGTGCAATAGTGTAGCTAGGAGGGTGAACGTGACCTTCATATGTATAAGCAGGAGAATTTGAAGTAGGATCAGGAAAGGGATGTTGCTTCTGTGTATGGCATTACTGAGACCATTACTGGATACTGTGTGTCAGTTCTGGTGTCCACACTTTATACAGGACTTTGACAAACTGGAAAGGATTCCGAAAAGAACAACAAGAACAAATGTAAGAAAAGGAATACAAGATTGTAAGAATTATTGGAGGTCTGGAAAATGCCTTACAATGGGAGGTTCAAGAAGCTCGATCTGTTTTTTTTATTGCATTGTTGATAAATTGTATAGTCAATTGCTTGACCATACTTTGGCTTGTTACTGTGTTATGAAATATACGCCTGAGACCAAATAATCCATGTCAGACTGGTTTATCAATGTGGTACAGGGAAAAGGTTCTACGTGCTACCAGTTTCTGAAGATCAGTCCCATTCAGCGATGTTCATTAATCTCATGCAGGTGTCCTCCCCAGAGTTACACCCCTAAAGCCATTCTTTTGTACCCTACTTTTTTACCAGTAAAAAGCACCGCATAGGTCATTCGAAACTGGATCTAATTAATCAGCTTTCTACCTTGTTTGGTTTTGATACCAGGTTTACCCCTTTATCTTTTGTTCCGAACCCATGTCTTTCAGGTCATGATGCACCATTATTTTTGTTTTGAGCACGTGCATTCCAAGTACTAAGTGACTTGAAAGCACCTCCTAGGTTTGTGTATAACTCCTTTCCTACGGTCATGAAGATGTAATCATCTGTCTGGATCCTGACAGTTTTTCTATCTACTCAAGCCAAGGTTACTTCAGCTAATGCAAGATCTTAGGGATACTTAACATAAGTGTACAGAATTTTGGTATAGGTCAGTTTAGGCTATATCACTGTTACAATATTTGTGCTTAATGGTTCTTAATACATTATGTATGTATTAATCAACAGTATAAAAAAACTATATTAAAAGAACATTAAAATTACAAAGTCCAGCAGCAAAAGTTAGGAAATACTGAAATTAAGGTTGCCTGTTCAAGGGTGTCAAGGGACTCCACCAATCTGCGGAAGCAGGTAGCTAAGGAGAACTGAGGTAATGACTCAAGGCAACATTTCCCCTCCAAAATAAGGAGAATTTATGGCACTTTAAAAGTGTGGGAAGCCCCCAGATCTGAAGGTGCTTTGCTATTCATATCAAATATGAATATCGGATAATTAAACAGAAAATGGCAGTCTGAGGAGATGTCACATAACTGATTGATATGTAGCGTGAAGGGGCACAATCTGAGGGGACTTTATATTGATATTTAATCATTGGGGGGATCTGAGGGATTTGATGAATGTTTGGTAATTACTTAGAGAAAAGCACATTGGGATTTTCTACCAATATTCGAGAATTAGACAAAAATGGCAAAACCTGAGGAGAAAATTGAGATTTTTCCATCAATATTGGATAATTAGATGGGGGGAGAGAGGGTAAAATCCCAGGGGATTTATATTAATAACTTATTAATTTAAATTAATAGTATATTTCTATTAATGCTTTTCGGCCTTTGTCACATAGTGTGTCTTATATTTAGACCTTGGCAGGCTAAAAGATATGTCAACTAAGGGCAATTGTTTCCTTCTAAAACCAGAAGTTAAAAAGGGGGATATAGAAAAGTGGTAAAATACGAGGAGACTTTACATCATTTTGATAATTAGAGAAAGTGAGGATTTGCTCCCAATCAAACATTTGCACAGGCAGCCAGGAGCACTGGGCAATATGGCTTTGACAGGAGAAGGGTGGGGAGATGGAGCAGGAAAACAGTTGGGAGGGGACAGCAGCATGTAAAGGGCCGTTGTTCGGCAGTTGGGAGATGAGGCCAGAAAGTTCCGTGACAGTTGGGAGAGGGCAGCAATGAGGGAGCAGCAGCAACAACAGTCAAGAGGTTTGTATGCCAATGCAAGAAGCCTGGGTAACAAAATGGAGGAACTAGAGTTACTGGTGCAGGAAGTGAAACCGGATATTATAGGGATAACAGAAACATGATGGACTAGTAGTCATGACTGGAGTACAGGGATTGAAGAGTATGTGCTGTTCAGGAAAGACAGAAATGAAGGCAAAGGTGGTGGAGTAGCATTGTATGCTAACGATGAGGTAGACTGTAAAGAAATTAGAAGTGATGGAATGGATAAGAAAGTTAGTTTGGGCTAAAATCACTTTGGGGAAGAAAGCTACTAGAGGTTCCCCTGAGATCGTACTTGGGGTGTGTTACAGACCCCAGGATCTGATTCAGATATAGAGAGAGACCTCCTTAATGGTTTTAATTAAATAAACACTACTGGGCATTGTGTGATTATGGGAGACTTTAACTTCCCAGAACAAGATTGAAGGATGAGTGCTACTAATAATAGTAGGGCCCAGGTTTTCCTGGTTGTGATAACTGACCATTTTTTTCGCCAAATAATTGCTGAACCCGCAAGAGGTGATGCCATTTTTAATTTGGTATTGGTGAGTACTGAGGACCTCAAAGAAGAACTGGTAGTAGAGGGCAACCTGGGTTTGAGTGATCATGAGCTAATTCAGTTTAAACTAAAAGGAAGGATGAACAAAAATAGAACTGCAAGTAGGGTCCTTGATTTCAAAAGGGCAACCCTTAAAAATTAAGCTAATTAGTTAGGGAAGTGGGCTGGGCTGAAGAACTCAAGGATCTGAATGTGGAGAAGGCTTAGAATTAATTTCTGCAACTTTCACGTAAAGTATCTGAAGCTGGCACCCCAAGCAAGGGGGAAAAATTCATAGGGAAAGGTTGCAGACCAACCTGGATTAGCAAGCATCTCAAGCAGGTGATTAAGAGAAAGCAGAAAGCCTACAAGAAATGGAAGATGGGATTGATCAGCAAAGAAAGCTACCTCTGGGAGGTCAGAAAGTGTAGGGATAAAGTGAGAACTGCTGAAAGCCAATCAGAGCTGGACCTTGCAAATGGAATTAAAACCAATAGTAAAAAGGTTCTATAGCCATAAGAAGAAAAAGGAAACAAGGAAAGAAGATGTGGGGGGGGGGCTGAACACTAAGGATGGGTGGAAATTAAGGATAATCTAGGCATGGCCCAACAACCCAAACAAATGCTTTGCCTCAGGTTTTAATGAGGCTAATGAAGAGCTTGGGGGTAGTGACAGGATTGCTAATGGAATAAGGATATAGAAGTAAAAATTATCACATCCGAGGTGGAAATCAGACTCAAACAGCTTAATGGGACTAAATCAAGGGGCCCGTATAATTGCCATCCAAGAATATTAAAGGAACTGACACATGAAATTACAAGCCCAATAGCAAGGATTTGTAATGAACCTATAAACACGGGGGTGGTACCCTATGACTGGAGAATTGCAAATATAGTATCTATTTTTAAGAAAGGGGAAAAAGGGTGATGCGGGAAACAACAGGCCTGTTAGTTTGACCTCAGTTGTATGCAAGGTCTTGGAACAAATTTTGAAAGAGAAAGTAGTTAAACACATAGAGCTTAAAGGTAGTTGGGATAAACCACAACATGGTTTTCAAAGGGTAGATCATGCCAGTCTGACCCGATCTCTTTCTTTGAGAAGATAACTGATTTTTTTAGACAAAGGAGATGCAATAGATTTAATCTACCTGGATTTCAGTAAGGCGTTGATATAGTTCCACATGGGAAATTATTAGCTAAATTGGAGAAGATGGGGATTACTATGAGAACTGAAAGGTGGATAAGGAATAGGTTAAAGGGGAGACTACAGTGAGTCATACTGAAAGGTGAACTGGGACGCTGGAGGGAGGTTACTAATGGAGTTCCTATGGGATTGGTCTTGGGGGACCAATCTTATTTAACATTTTTATTACTGACCTTGACACAAAAATTGGGAGTGAGCTAATAAAATTTGCAGATGACTTAAAATTGAGAGGTATTACCAATAAGGAGGAGAATCAGAATATCATACAAGAAGATCTGGATGATCTTGAAAATGGGAGTAAAAGAAATGGGATGGAATTTAATAGTACAAAGTCATGCATTTAGGGACTAACAACAAGAATTTTTACTATAAACTGGAAACATATCAGCTGGAAGTGACAGAAGAGGAGAAAGACCTAGTTGTGTTGGTTGATCACATGATGACTATGAGCCACCAATGTGATGTGGCCATGAAAAAGCTAATGAGGTGCTAGAATGCATCAGGCGAGGTATTTGCAATAGACAGGGAAGTACCATCATACAAGGCACTGGTGAGACATTATCTGGAATACTGTGTGCAGTTCTGGTCTCTCATGTTTAAGAAAGATGAATTCAAACTGGAACAGGTGCAGAGAATGGCTACTAGGATGATCCGAGGAATGGAAAATCTATCTTATGAGAGGAGACTCAAAGAGTTTAACCTAACCAAAAGAAGGCTGAGGGGAAATATGATTGCTTTCTATAAATACATAAGAGGGATAAATACCAGGGAGAGAGAGAAGTTACAGTAGATACTCAGGGTTACGAACACCTCGGGAACAGAGGTTGTTCATAACTCTGAAATGTTTGTAACTCTGAACAAAACATTATGGTTGTTTTTTCAAAAGTCTACAACTGAACATTGCCTTATTACAGCTTTGAAAATTTATTATGCAGAAGAAAAATGCTGCCTTAACCATCTTAATTTAAATGAAACAAGCACAGAAAGAGTTTACTTGTCAAATCTTTGTTTTAAACTTTCCCTTTTTTTTTTTTTTTTTTGGTAGTTTACATTTAACACGGTACTGTATTGTACAGTATTAGCTTCTTGTTTGGGTCTCTACTGCTTGATTGCATACTTCCAGTTCCAAATGAACTGAGTGGTTGACTGGTCAGTTCATAACTCTAGTGTTCGTAACTCTGAGGTTCTAGTGTATTTAAATTAAGCACCAGTGTGGACACAAGAACAAATGGATATAAACTAGCCATTGATGAGTTTTGGCTTGAATTTAAGTGAAGCTTTCTAACCATCAGAGGAGTGAAGTTCTGGAACAGCCTTCCAGAGGGAGCAGTGGGGGCAAAAAAATCTAACTGGCTTCAATACGGAGATTGATAAATTGGAGGAGGAATTGGTATGATGAGACTGCCTACAATGACATGTAGGCAATCTGCAACTGCTAGCAGCAAATATCCCCAATGGCCAGAATGGGAGGGCTCTAAGTTACTACGGAGAATTCTTTCCCAGGTGTCTGATGGATCTTACCCACATGCTCAGGGTCTAACTGATCCTCATATTTGGGGTTGGGAAGGAATTTTCCTCCGGATCAGATTGGCAGAGACCCTGGGGTTTTATTTTTGTTTTTTGCCTTCCTCTGCAGCATGGGGCATGGGTCACTTGCTGGTTTAAACTAGTGTAAATGGTGAATTCTCTGTAACTTGAAGTCTTTAAATCCTGATTTGAGGCCTTCAGTAATTCAGCCAGAGGTTAAGGTTCTATTACAGGAGCAGCTGGGGGAGGTTTGTGGCCTACAATGTACAGGAAGTCAGACTAGATGATCACAATGGTCCCTTCTGGCCTTAAAGTCTATGAGGGTTTTTTTTATCAATATTCAAAGATTAGAGAGAAATGGCAAAATCTGAGGGGAAAATAAAGATTTTCCAACAATCATTGATAATTAGAGGAAAAAGGGATGAAATCACTCTCCTCCTGATCTCCCATGTCCCCATGGAGATTTCAATCAATAGCTAGACAGTCCCTGCCCCATCCCCTGCCACCGTGGCTTAGCCCTGTCATTGATATGGGCAACAAGGAGTCCTGTGCTTTGAGAAAGGTTTATTTGGGGAATGCATTGTACAATCATAGAAATGTAGGGCTGGAAGGGACCTTAAAAGTTCCGGAGAATTCTATGGCAGTTGGGAGGGGATATCAGAGGGGGATGGGTGAGTGAATGGCAGGTGGAGGTGGGGAGCTGAGTTGGGTTGTTGGGGTGTGGGGAGCAGCTGGGATGGGTTAAATTGGGGCCAGGCAGACTCATCGGGGCTTCTCTACACTTGAAAGTTAATTGGGATTAAGACCGGGAGTGATTTGAAAGTCTATTCCAGAATAACTCTTTATGTGGACACTGTTATGCCAGAGAAGAGTGCCTCCTTGTTCCTGTTTAGCTTAAGCCATTTGCAAAGATGGATTGGACTATATAGGATCAAGGTACTCTTTTTCTGGAATAAGAGTTTCCACATATGAAAGTATTCTGGAATAACTCCTTGGGTAGCCAATCCCTCCTCAGGGACTCCTGCTTTCCCTTTCTCTTCCTGTGACCCTTAATCGAAGATAAGAGAAAAAGTTGATCCTTAGGGAGTTTAAGCTCCTCTGCCCCCATTTTGGGAGAATTAAATCAGGGAAACAGTTTTCCTCAAAAATGAAGGGGATTTTATCTCTTTCACTAATTAGAGAGGGAAAGCGTGAATTTTGAGATTTTTCTATCAATATTTATTAATTAGACAATGAGGGAAATTTGAGGGGATTTTCGGATCAATATTTCATTATGAGGAAAAAACATCAAAGTCTGGGGCATTTATATCACTATTCAAAAATTAGAAAGGAAAAGTTAATACCCAAGTGAGCAGCAATTGCTCAAGCCAAGCTCCCAGATTACAAGGGGGGCATCCGCAGCATCTAATGTAGGAAGCTAAGCCCCCAACATGCTGACTAGAGATTCACCCGCAGAGATCCAATGCAGGAATCACTGGGTGAAATTCTCTGACCTGGGTTACGCAGGAGGACAGACCAGATAATCATAACAGTCACTCCAAGCCTTAGAATCAATTAACCTATAATTTGTCCTCATGCGTACGCATTATGATACACTCTTTAATTACATTATTGCATATTGGTTTTTTCCACAGGCCCCCGGCCTCATTCAGAGCACATGATGGATGGTGATCACAGGATGGGTAGGTTAATATTTATTTTTATCCTTCTCCTTCAGAGTGGGGCTTCAGTCATTATTAACTGCACACCATCCAAACCCTACATTGAATCCAGAATTATTAATTTCCTCATGGGCTTTTCTATGCTGCTTTCATCATATATCTTAGTTTTTTACAAACATTAATGAATTTCTCTTCATAAACCCCCGTGAGGTGAAATGGTATGATCCCCACTTTACATCTATGGAATGAAGGCCAAAGTTGTCAAAAAGTCTCTTGCAAATTTGGGTTTCCAATTTGAGATTCCCAGGCCCAGATTACGTAGCATTTTTATAGCACTTGCTGTTATCAAAGCACAGCTATTGATCCAAGTTGCAGCTGAATGCTCAGCACATCTGCGGCTCTGACCCCTGGTGACTCAGGTTGGGGACCCAGAAAATGAGGAACACACAATGGCTACCTGTGAAAATTTGGTTTAGTGATTTGCCCGGCATCACATAGGAACTCTATGGCAGAGGCAAGAACAGAATCCATTTCTCTAGGGCAGCATTTAACTGCCTCAACCAAGAGACCTTCCTTTCTCTTCCTTCAATCCCTTGCCTCATTCTCTGTACACCTTCCAACTTCAGCGACAAATGAGCCAACTGTCATACAGCCTCCTTTGTTACAAAACCCTGACTCATGCCCACAGCACAGACCATCCTATGCACTAAAGGAGGCAGGGGTTCCGTGGAAAAAAGTGTATGTGATCGTGTAATTAAAGACTGTATCATAATTAGGCTTCGTATAATTTGATTTTCATTTTTTTTATAATTTGGACTGATAATATCAGTTTGTTTTTAAGCATTTTTTGTTTTTATCGATTTAAATTTTCAAAGTTGCAGGAAATTATGAGAGAGTCAGACAACTTGGGCAGCAGGCAATAATTATTAAATGACAATAGACACAAAGATTCAAAAAGTTAAAGCTTATAACAGTTAAAACACAAATTATCCATACATGTCAAAATATACAAAGTAGGGCTGTCGATTAATCACAGTTAACTCACGCAATTAACTCAAAAAATTAATCACGATTAATTGCAGTTTTAATCACACTGTTAAACAATAGAATACTAATTGAAATTTATTAAATATTTTGGATGTTTTTCTATATTTTAAAATATATTGATTTCAGTTACAACACAGAATACAAAGTGTACAGTGCTCACTTTACATTATTTTTATTACAAAGATTTGCACTGTAAAAATTATAAACAAAATAAATAGTATTTTTCAATTCACCTCATACAAGTACCATAGTGCAATCTCTTTATTGTGAAAGCGCAACTTACAAATGTAGACCTTTTTTTGTTATATAACTGCACTCAAAAACAAAACAACGTAAAACTTTAGAGCCTGCAAGTCCACTGAGTCCTACTTCTTGTTCAGCAAATCGTTCAGACGAGTTTGTTTACATTTACGGGAGATAATGCTGCCTGCTTCTTATTTACGGTGTCACCTGAAAGTGAGAACAGACATTCACATGGCATTGTTGTAGGCAGGGTTGCAAGATATTTATGTGCCAGATGCGCTAAAGATTCATATGTCCCTTCATGTTTCAACCACCATTCCAGAGGACATGTCCATGCTGATGATGGATTTTTCTCGATAACGATAAAGCAGTGCAGACCAACACATGTTCATTTTCATCATCTGAATCAGATGCCACAAGCAGAAGGTTGATTTTCATTTTTGGTGGTTCGGGTTCTGTAGTTTCCGCATTGGAGTGTTACTCTTTTAAGACTTCTGAAAGCATGCTCAAAACCCCATCCCTCTCAGATTTTAGAAGGCTCTTCAGATTCTTAAATCTTGGGTTGAGTGCTGTAGCTGTCTTTAGAAATCTCACATTGGTATCTTCTTTGCGTTTCATCAAATCTGCAGTGAAAGTGTTCTTAAAATAAACAACATGATGTGTCATCATCTGAGACTGCTATAACATGAAATATATGGCATAATGCAGGTAAAACACAGAGCAGAAGACATACAATTCTCCCCCAAGGAGTTCGGTCACAAATCTAATTAATGCATTATTTCTTAACGAGCCTCACCAACATGGAAGCATGTCCTCTGGAATGGTGGCCAAAGCATGAAGGGGCACATGAATGTTTACCATATCTAGTGCGTAAATACCTTGCAATGTCTGGCATATAAGTTATTTGGGAGGTTCACATGCTGTGAGTGTCAGGAATGGGGAATACCTCCTTGCTTCTTCAGATACATTAGGATGGCACTGTCCTATTATAACGATAACACTTCTGGGTTTTGACCTGTAGATGAGGGTATTCACATAGTGGCCTTAAAATTTACAAATAAATTCTTTTTTCATTCTCCGAGCAAACCCTTAGGCTGGGTCTACACTACCAGCCTGAATCGGCGGGTAGAAATCGATCTCTCGGGGATCGATTTATCGCGTCCCGTCGGGACGCGACAATTGATCCCCGAATCGACGCTCTTACTCCACCAGCGGAGGTGGGAGTAAGCGCCGTCGACGGGAAGCCACAGAGGTCGATTTTGCCGCCGTCCCTACAGCGGGGTAAGTCGGCTGCGATACGTCGAATTCAGCTACACTATTCGCGTAGCTGAATTTGCGTATCTTAAATCGACCCCCCCCCCCCCCCCGTAGTGTAGATGTAGCCTTAGACTCCTAGAATCATAGAAAGGTAGGGATGGAAGGGACCTTGAGAATCATCAAGTCCAGTCCCTTGTGCTGAGGCAGAACCAAGTAAACCTACACTATCCCTGACAGGTGTTTGTTCAACTGGTTCTTATAAACCTCCAATGGTGGGGATTCCAAGCCTCCCTCAGAAACTTATTGCAGAACGTAGCTACCTTTCTAGTTATAAAGTTTCCGAATATCTAACCTAAATCTTCCTTCATGCAGATTAAGCCCGTTACTTGTTCTCCATGTCCACTGAAGGTAGGACAAGAATTGATCACAATTCTCTTTATAACAGCCCTTATCATATTTGAAGACTGTTATCAGGTTCCCCTCTCAGTCTTTTTCAAAACTAAACATGACCATTTTTTTAACCTTTCCTTATAGGTCAGGTTTTCTAACCCCTTTGTCATGTTTGTTGCCCTTCTTTGGAAATACTGACTAATGATGGACCCTGAAGGAGTCAGTCGCCCAACCCCCACTGAGTTTTGGAATAGCTGAATTGCTCCCTTCTCTTTGAAAAAGGTTCAGTATGTGTGGTGGGGAGGGGGGGAGTGAGTTTGGCTGTAGATTTCAGATCTGTTAACAGTTGCAGTTCCCTTTACAAATATCGCTAACCCCAAAATCATGTGAGTGGCTTAAAAAACATGATTTTTAAAAAATACTAGTACATTCTGGGTTCTGTTTATTCACTGTCTGGATTTTGAGCTATTAGGGGTTAACATTTTCCAGCTTTTCTCCTCAAATAGTAGGGCTAGAAATTGACTCACTTTAAAAAATGAAGCTTTTCCAATAATCACATGACTCCAGGAACTGGGCGCTTTGAGAGCAAATATCATGAAAGCTGACAACACATCTTCCCCCCCCCCCACCCATACACCCACACACTTACCTCTGGATTCTCTCTCCTCTCATTCCATCAGGTGACGTGGTGCTGAGCGCAAGTCCCCTGCTGGAGGTGCCAAGCGCAAGTCCCCAGCGGGAGGAGACAGAGATGGCAGGGCCACGCAGGGTGTCCCTAGGAAGATACAAAGGGAAGGCATCACGGACTCAGCGCAGGGTGGGGAGGCAGCATGGGAGCCCCATTGGGAAAAGGCAGGTGGAATCAGCCCCTCCCCTACCAGACTTGGGGAAGCCCGAACCCCAGCCCAGGCCTTTCAAATGTGCTGAGTGTGGGAAAACCTTTTGCCGCAGCTCTGACCTGCTGAGACACAAGCGGATCCACCGGGGGGATCGGCCCCACCACTGCACTGAGTGCGGGAAAAGCTTCGTTCGGAACTCCCACCTCCTGATCCACCAGGTGATTCACCGTGGCGAACGCCCCTTCACGTGCAGCGAGTGTGGAAAGAGCTTTAGCCAGAGCTCCACCCTAACAAGACACCAGCAGATCCACACTGGCGAGAAACCCCACCGCTGCCACCAGTGTGGCAAGAGCTTTGGGCGCAACTCCAACCTGACGAGGCACCAGAGGCTCCATGCGGCTGAGCGGGTCTACCGGTGTGCAGGATGCGGGGAGGCCTTCCGCAGCAGGGGTCTGCTCATTTCTCACCAGCGATGCAGCAAGAAGGAGAGGCCAGAGGCTTGCAGAAAGCGCACAGCGCCAGCTTAGTTGGGGACAAGAGGCAGAGTTTGCTATAACAAGGTGTTGTGATGCAGCTGAGGGTTCCCAGTACATGTGAGATGGGGATGGCCCCAGCACCACAACTTAACAGCAGTACCGCAATGCAGAGATGATGGGACTACTGCGTTGTTCTCCTGGATAGAGAAGGAGACAGGTTACCCAGCTCCAAAAACACTGTCTGTCTCACCTTAGCATTGTTCTTCTATCCAACCCCAGACATTCTTTATCTAATCTATCTCTCTAATCATATGTTCCCCCACTCTCTCTCTCTCTCTCTCTCTCTCTCTCTCTCTCTCCCTCCCTCCATCCATCACTCCCTATACACACCATCCCCTTGTCTGTCCATCCGTCCATTCCATAACAACATAACAAGCCCCTCCATCTATTCATCCACCCGTCCCCATAAACACTACACTGTCTGTCTTTCCTTAGCCCTACTCTTCTACCTGTTCATCCCCCTACTGCCCCTCTGTCTTTTTATCACCATATGCACCTATCTATCTAACTGTCTCTCCCCATACATCTTACCCCTCTGCCTGTCCATCCACCCCCTAACACACTCCAGGCATTCACCTGCCCTGAATCTCATTCTGATCATTCTGCCAGATAGATTAAGCGGACTACGAGCTTGGATACGATCCCAGCTGGTTGAGACTCCAGCCCAGTGCACCAACGGGATTGCTATGGGATTTTCAAAACTTTTGTTTCCAGGCTTCTACAGCTGAGTAGGTTGTGGGAGGTTGACTGGTGGCAGACTTAATTTATGATTGCTATTATTTATAGTACAGTAGTGCTTGAAAGGTCCCATGGAGATTGGGGCCCTGTCATGTGAGGTCCTGCACAGACACATCTATCTGAGGGACATATGGCACCCATGGCTGTAGTATCTGAGCGCTTTGCGTGGTGACAGAGATCAGGGTCTGGCCATGCTGGGCAGTGCACAGACACACAACAAGCAGGGGCTGCAAAGCACACGATGAATGATATGTTGGCTCTGTTGCTGCCAAGACGCACTGTGGCCGAGATTAAGGCTTCATTGTTCCTGGTGCTGCATCGACACACGGTGACTGAGGTTGGAGTCCCCTGGCTGCACAGACACAAAGTGAGATACAGTCCCCGCTCAAAAGAGCTCACTGTCTGAATAAACAAAGAGTGGGTCACCGAGGGGACTTGTCCAAGGTTATATAGCACTTCAGTGATAGAGCCAAGAACAGAACTCAGGTCTCCTATATCCTGCTCAGTGCCTGGCCTTTCACTTTGGGTGATATCAGCGGGTTGGTTTGAAAAAAGCTGGTAGGGTGTGTAGAGTCCCAGCTGTAAGGGAGGGACAAGGAAAACAATGTTAATACATTGGAAACAAAATAAATGTACTAGTTGGGAATACACAAAGATGCGCCTCCTTGGAAATCCCACCTGTCTGATGGTTTGGTCTCTGCCCCCAACACTCCCGACCTGTCTGCATAACAATTGGGACAATCTGTAACAGCAAAGACATTAACAAACCCAAAGACAGACTTCGAGGAGGAAGGCTGAGCTTTCTACAGCTGCATCTTCACCGCCTCTGCAAGGAAAGCAAGGTTAGTACAAACCCTAGAGGTATCCTTCCCCATATGCACTATGTTAGAGCACCTGCTCCATAGGATTCATAAAGTGATGGGCTCAAAGCTGCCTTGTTTTTCTTACTCAGCATATCCAGCAGTTACTGAGATCTGTGGTAAACACAAATGTAATAATCTGTAGGCAGAGCACTTTACAAGGAGTATCATTGTCCCGGTTCTATAGAAAGGGAAACTGAGGCACGGAGCGGGGACATGACTTGCACAAGGTCACAGGCAAGAGCTAGGACTCCCAGTTCCTACTTCTCTAACCTACAGGACCACACTGCCTATCCCAAGAGAGGGATAGAATCCAACAATCCTGAGTCCCAGTCCAGTGCGCTAACAACTAGAATTCACCTCTTTTTAGAGCTGGGAGCTCAGGCATCCTGACTTGCACCCTACCCCTCTGCTCTCACCCACTAGATTTCACTCCCCTCCTTGAGCCACAAATAGAACCCAGGAGTCCTGATTACCTTAGACAAGGAAAAGAATCACTATTAGGACCACACACATCAAAGTAAATAACATTCTGCTGACACATAGATATTTATTTCAAAGCCTGGATTCAAATTCCACTGGAGATGTTGGGGTCATTACTACCCCACATATTGGAATTTCTGGGTAGTTTTGTGTCATTTTTCTAAAAAAATCTGGGAAACTATATCCCCCAGCTACATTGCAAAACTGTATTAAATGGATTTTCTTAAAGTTACAAAGTCAAGCATTCAAAAATTAAGAAATATCAGAATTAAGGTTGTCTGTGCAACCTTACCTCTGCCCCAATTGGGGGGAAAGTATATGATGCATTAATATGTTATTAATATAATGAATATTAAAGTTGATTAACAACTAGGACTGATAAAAATCCATTTTAAGGAAAGATGTCAATTTTTTGTTTCAAAATATTTGAAACTGATATAAATTTAATTTGTATTTTTTGCAATTTACAGATGCTCCCTGGGTTACGCAAACCTGACTTACGCAAATCCGGACTTACGGGAAAAGTTCCGTAAACTTTTATTTTTTTGTGTGTGTGTGCGTAATTGTCAGGTATATGTTCCCGACTTACGCAAAATTCGATTTACGCAAGGTGTTCCGGAACGGAACGCTTGCGTAAGTTGGGGAGCGTCTGTATTACAAATTCTTTACAATTTATTTTTTTTTAATCAAAAATATTACTGAATTTTTTTGTTTACCAAATACCTAGTTTTTGGAAAACAAAATCAGTGTTTTTGATAAAAATGTTGAAATAATTTTTAAGAATTTTTAAAATAAATAAAAATTAAAAGGAAAGAGTATTTTTTCACCAAAAAAATCAACATTTTTGACAGTGTCAATTTTTCACAACATATATATATTTCTAAAGGCAGTTTCTAACAAAAATGCTTTTTGCTTGAAAAAATTCAACTATTGCTATTGTTTTTATTTAACATTTATATTGCGGTAATTCCTAAAGGTCTCAATCACATTGGGCCCCATTACAATTATTATTTATTAGTTGCATTTGCACCAGGTGCTGTACAGACAGATGATAAGTGGCAGGCCATGTCACAGGAAGTATAAATGCTGAGAGAGCACCTTGGAGAGATTGCACTTTAATGCATGTGCACAAAGGGGCAGAGTTAATGTTCAGGTAACCTTAACTCTGGCATTTCCTAATTGTTGTGTATCTGACTTTGCAATCTTAAGAACATAGTTTTCATGTCTATCTATCTCAGATACTTTACAGGGGCTGCCTTCACCATAGTAACTAAGTAAATCTTTAATGTATTTATCTTCACAACACTCTTTTGGGGTAGGGAGATATTCCTATTTTTACAGATGGAGAATTGAGGCACAGAGAAACTGAGGGCGAGTATACAGTAGAAACTTTTGCTGGCATAGTAACACCAGTTAGGGGTGCAATTAAAAAAAACATTTTCTATACAGGCAAAAGCCCTAGTCTAGACACAGTTATAGTGGCATAAAAATGCTTTTGTCAATTAAGCTTATTTCATTTGTGGAACCAGTACAAGCTATGCCAGCAAAAGCACCTATTTGTCAGAATAAATTGTGTCTGCTATTACAGCTATATCAGCAAACAATTTCTAGCACAGACTTGGTCTAAGTGACTTGCACAAGGTCGCACAGGGAGTCTGTAATGCAGGCGAGATTTGAACCGAAGTCTCCCTGGGTCCTAGGCTAGTGGTTAACCATTGCACATGCATCTAGAAACCAGAAAGAGGCAGCTCACTATCTTGGTTAACGACCAGACACACGACAATATTTTGGAGTAGACTAACTCTGCATCTGTAGCTCAGAGCAGTGGATTGGAGGCGGAACGTAGTAATTTTGTGGCTTTGCCTAGACTACACTTTAAAGGTGCTATGACACATGGAATTAGGGAGCTCAATCTAATTAACTCCAGGTTTGCTTTGTTTTGGCAGGCGTTAATTAAATTCAGCCAGACAGCAAGTGCTAACAAACAGCCTGTAAGGGCTGGTGGAGAAGCCACTGGAGTGATTCAGCCTGGGGACTGTGTGCAGAAGGCACTGGCTGGTTGTATTGCGGAAGTGAAGTGCCTAGAGGCTCTAGGCCCTGGGGTGCTAGACAATCCCTGCCCTGAAGAGTTTACGCTGTACATAGACCAGACAGACAAAGGAGTGGGAGGGGAACTGGAGGCACAAAGAGGGGAAGTGACATGTCCAAGGTCACACAGCAGGTCGGTGGCGGAGCTGGAAATGGGCGTCCCCACCCAGTACCCCAGTTGGTGACTGGGAGGGGACAGCGTCTCACACGGGCGCTGGGGACTCACTGATCTCCCAAAAACGTGGGGGGGGGCACGGGAAGAGGCCAGGGCAATAGGGGCATTGGAGCAGACACGCTACGCAGGCAAATCAATCGCTCTGCCTGCCCCGATGGGGCCGGGAGATCTGCCAATGGCATGAGCGGGGAGGAGGAGCCTCTTCCCTCCCCCCCCCAGCCCCCTTCCTCCCAGTCCCAGCATTGTCTGTGGATTTTAACCCCTCGCAGGCCCTGGCGCTGAGCACGGGGGGCTATGGAGACGGTGAGTCCCATGCACTCAGCACCCAGGTTCAGGGCCCCGGGGAAGGGGGGGAGCGGGGCGAGATGCCACGATCTCAGCACCTGGGTTCAGGGCTCCGGGGAGGGGCCCATGTGCGGGGGGAGACAGACGGGAGGACTCGGACACCCCGATTGGAGTGCGCGGGGCCCCATGCGCAGCGGGATCGGGGTGCGGGGCTGTAGCGGGGAAGCTGCGGAGACCCCCGGACTCGGTGCACCAAGGGCTCGGCCCGGGTGGGGGCTAGGCCAGGCCACCCCCGCTGTTCTCCTCTAGCCAGGTTCGTGCCCCGGGCCAGGCTCCGCGGCGGGGCGGGGAACGCCCCGGGCTCGGGGGCGCGGTGGGGAGGCCGCGGGGCGAGGCGAGAGCGGCGGCGGGGCAGGCGCGGATGGACAAAGGGGCCGGGTGCTGGCTTGGCCCTGCGGCCTGCTGGAGCCTGTCGCGCTGCCCGGGGCCGGGGCCTGTGGAAGGGGCGGGGGAGGGGGGATAGGACCCGCCTGCCCCCTGCGTGCCACCCGCCCCACACCAGGCTGTGTGTGCGCGCGAGAGAGAGATTTGCCTCCAGGACCCCTGTGTGTGTGTCTGTGCTGTGCCCCCAGGACCCGTGTGTGTGTGTGTGTGTGTGTGTGTGTCTGTGCTGTGCCCCCAGGACCCGTGTGTGTGTGTGTGTGTGTGTCTGTGCTGTGCCCCCAGGACCCCTGTGTGTGTGTGTCTGTGCTGTGCCCCCAGGACCCCTGTGTGTGTGTGTGTGTGTGTGTGTGTGTGTCTGTGCTGTGCCCCCAGGACCCGTGTGTGTGTGTGTGTGTGTGTGTGTCTGTGCTGTGCCCCCAGGACCCCTGTGTGTGTGTGTCTGTGCTGTGCCCCCAGGACCCCTGTGTGTGTGTGTGTGTGTGTGTGTGTGTCCGTGCTGTGCCCCCAGGACCCCTGTGTGTGTGTGTCTGTGCTGTGCCCCCAGGACCCCTGTGTGTGTGTGTGTGTGTGTGTGTGTGTGTGTCTGTGCTGTGCCCCCAGGACCCCTGTGTGTGTGTGTCTGTGCTGTGCCCCCAGGACCCCTGTGTGTGTGTGTGTGTGTGTGTGTGTGTGTGTGTGTCTGTGCTGTGCCCCCAGGACCCCTGTGTGTGTGTGTCTATGCTGTGCCCCCAGGACCCGTGTGTGAGAGAGAGATGCAGTGTGTGTCTGTGATAGACCCCTGGGATGTGTGTGCTCCTGCAGCTGTGTGATTTACCCCAGATAGACCCTGTGATTTACCCCAGCTGTGTGATACCCTGTGATAGACCCCCTAGTGTGTGTGCGTGCACGCATGCATGATTTCCCCTGGGACTCCCGTGTGTGTGTGTGTGTGTGATTTACCCCTGGGATGCATGTGTGCACACACCTGTGTGATTTACTCCTGGGACCACAGTGTGTCTGCACACATGCCTGTGTTGTTTACCCCCAGAACTCCAGTGTGTGTGATTTACCCTGGGACCTGTGTGTGTGCACATCCATGCATATGCATGTGTGATGTATTCCAGATGCCAGTGTGTGTCTCTCTGCAGATGTGTGTGATTTGCCCCAGACCCCACTGTGTGTAACTTATCCCAGGATGCTTGTATATGTGGTCCTTCCACATTGGAGGAAGGGTCTGTGTGTATGTGCATGTGATTGTGATATTTACCCTGGACCCTGTGTGTGCGCTTTCCCTGTGGGGCAGGGGCCCGTGGTGTGTGTGGGCCTTTCCAGCACAGAGGTTCTTGGTGCTGGGAGCGACCCCTTCCTCTCTCTGAGGAGCTGGCTCAGTGGGACATCTCAGCTGGGCCGCCCCGTCCCACCAGGCCAGTGTAAATCCCTCCACACTCCCTTGTCTCTCCTGTCTTAGGTGGAGTCTGTGACATATCCTGACTTTCTGGTTGATACTGAGAGCAATGGCCCCTTTCCACTGGAGGATCCCAGCGAGGAGAGGTAATGGCCCAAGCCCGTTTGCCCTTTATAGGACCGAGAACATGATGGTCTTACTGCTCTGCCAGGGTGGCCTTGGGGTTAAGGTCTAGGCCTGGGACTGTGGAGACCTGGGTTTGGTTCCTGCTGCCGCATGCTTTCTGGGTGACCTCAGACAAATCATGGACTCTGCCTGGGCCTGAGTTTCTCCAACAGTAAAGTGAGGAGAATGGTTTTGGCTGGTTACACAGGGAGCCCTTATTGGACTAGCGATTCCAGGTCTGTGCAGCGCTAGCAGTGACAGGACCCTGATCTCAGTTATGGTCTCTTGGTGCTATTATATCAATAGTAAATATGAGTCATCTGTCAGGCCCCTGCATACCTTTCAGATGCAAGAGCCAATCTTTTTGTTGTTATATGTTTGCATTACAGCATAGTCTAAATCTCCGCTGAGATTGGGCCCTGTCATACACAGGCACACAGTGACCACATATGGAGCCCAGTCTTGCTGGGAGCTGCACAGACACGCCGTGGCCGAGAGCAGGGCCCTGTTATGCCAGGCACGTCGCGGGCTGACACAGTGACCGAGTATGAGACCCAGTCGTGCTGGGCGCTGCACGGACATGCAGTGAGAGTCCCTGCCCTGAAGCACCTACAGTCTAACTAGACACACCAGGCACACAATAAAGTACAGATGACGTACCAGCAAAATGCTAGGGCCCAGGGGACTCTGTGTTAACTGTTCTCAGTGGGAGCTGCTGCGTGCTTAGTGCTCTAGGAAATTTAACCACTGACTTAAGTGCCTGGAAAACCCGCCTTCAATTGTGGGTGCGGGACAGGCACCCGCAGTATAATAATAATACAGGCATCTTTACGCAATCTGCTTGTGCTCTCCATTATTACCAAGGAGTGGAGGCGTCTGTCCCTGTCTCCTCTAACTGAAACTCTAATTGCAACATGAATCATAAAGAAAATATAAAAATCACTGCTGACAAAATGTGTAGACGACACAAGGGTAGGTGGGAGTGGTAGATAGTGGTGGGGACACAGAAAGACCCAGGTTCCTTGGTAAGCTGGGCTCATTTGAACAATGTGTGTTGGAACCCAGCCAAATGCCTGGTCACACATGGTCACATGGGAGCGAAGAATATGGGTCATACATCCAGGATGGGAACCTGTATCCTGGAAAGCAGAGACTCTAGAAAGGACGGGTGAAAACATCTGGCATAGGAGATCCCAGTGCAATGCTGTACTGAAAACATCTGGCATAGGAGATCCCAGTGCAATGCTGTACTGAAAAGGCAAACTTGATCTTTGGCTATGTAAGCAGGGAAATATCGAGTACCTCTTTCTATGGCATTGCTGAGACCACTCCTGGATACTGGGCCCACGCTTCAGAAGGGATGCTGAGAAATTGTTAAGGTTCAGAAAAGAGCTACAAGAATGATTCACGGTCTGGAAAACCCGTCGTCCATGAAGAGACTAACGGCGCTCCATGTATTCGGGTTACTCAGAGAAGGTTAAGAGCTGACGTGCTTCTGGTCTTTAAGCACCAACACGGGGAGGGGATTTCGGAGGGCAGAGGGCTCTTTAACCTCCAGGCAAAGGTAGAGGTCCAATAGCAGGGAGCTGAAGGGAGACTAATTCAGGGTAAGACTAAGGAGCCAGTGTTTACCAGGGAGGAGAATTAATGGTTGGAACAGCTCCATTAGGGACGGGGTGGATTTTCCATGTCAGTGGAGATGGGGCGTCTCTCTCAACGCTCCGCTCTAGCTCAGCCAGGAGTTACTGGGCCAGAGGCAGGAATCACTGGGGGAGATTCTCTGGCCTGGGTCAGGCAGGAGGCTGGACTGGGTGGGCACGATGGGCTCTGCTGGCCTTAAAATTTATGAATCTATAAACGGTGGAGTTTCTTGCACCTTCTTCTGCAGTATCGAGTCCTGGGCATTGTCAGAGAGGAGAGACTGGGCTAGACACACCATGGTGCTGAGCCTGTCCAGTAATCCCCATGTGCTGTAGCTGGGCCAATTTATTTGCATCAAATAACTCGTTCACCCCGTGTTGCCAGCTCTGGCGATTTTTTTATTTTTTATTTTTTACTACGAGCTTTGTGATATTTAACTGTTCCCCCCCCCCCCCCCCCCTTAAAGCCCCAGCAACTGGGTCCATGTATTTATGGGAGAATCTCAGCTTTTATGTTGGGGGGGAGAGTATATTTCCAGCCCTTGTAGTTTGGGGGGGGGGAAGGGGGGTTCTAAAGGTTCAAAAAGCAGAATGAAAAAAATGTAGTGATATAAAAATAATCCCATTTTTAAGATGCGCTGATATTTTGGGGGCCTGACTGGTCATTTTTTTAACTCTTTGGGTTGGCAAAATTGTGGGCTAACTTATTTACAGCCAACAATTTGTTCTTCCCCATTTTTTCCTGTCCCGGTCTCTGCAATTTGTTCCTTGTTCCAGCCGCCGCAAGCTGCGCGGGAACCATGCAGAGGGGCTGGTCAGTGCTACCTTGTGCAGGGCGTGGATTTGAAGCACCATAATCTCTTCAGTCATCTTTAACCTTAGGGCCAGGCCAAAGCAGCCTCCAGCTCAGGGATCAAATGCTCATTGTAAGGCACTTGTTGTTAAGCGCACGATGATCTGCCCCCCGCCCCTCATCCCGTGTAGACAGAGACCCTCTATTTGCACTGATGGAGCCTGCTCAGAAGCAGAGTTAAACTGATACAAATCTTGGTGGTTTATGGAAACAACTTGTTCCCCGGTTTCCATGGGAGACTTGCACCAGGGCTGGAATTGGGGCTTAACCCCCAATGTAGCTAAAGCCTGAGTCACAGAGGAAAGGTTCTAACTACAGGTGTGGGTCCTGATCATGTGATCTGACCCTTACACCTGTGTGGACCCCCGCTTTGAAATAACTGGGGCCCAGTGCAGGGTGGAGCATCCCTCTGTATTAATCCATGTGCAGCACTGACAGTCAATGGGATCTAATGGACTGGGACACAGGACGCCCGGGTTCATTCCCAGCTCTAAAACGGGCTTGCTGAGTGACCTTAGGCAAGTCACTTCCCTGCTCTGTGCCTAGTGTCTTGTCCTCCCTTTGTCTGTTTTGACTGTAAGCTCTTCTGGGCAGGAGCTGTGTGCGACTATAACGCAAATTACAATAATAATAAAGGATCAGGCTGCGTTGTAGGGGGGTGTAATGGTCTCTGCCGCCACAGCTCCCCCTTGAGGCGTGGGGTGGCCCTGCAGCCATAGTTTCTCTTTCCTCAGGAATTTCTCAGAGGCTTTCTCGTAACCAGTAACTCCCATATTGGGCTGGCTTATTATCATAAACGGCTACAAAATAAAGCCCTAAGAGTCTAAGTCGGAAGCTGATATATTTTGAGGTTTATATATCCATCCTTCCCGACTTTTCATGCATCCTTCCCGACTCTTCATCCAGCCACTCCCAGGCCTTCTGCCTGGAGTCCCCCTTACCGAGCTGGAGTCTTTTCTCTACTGGTGTCCCCTGCAGCAGCCTTCTCACTGCTTGCAGCCCCGCCAATCCCCCTCCCACGCCTTCCTGCCTTGACTCTCCCAGGCTTCTTCCTTATCTGCCCTAGAGGCCTGATTGGGTCACATGGCCTTTTCCATTCCTGCTCCCCCACCCTCCTGGAACAGTTGGGTGGGGCCGAGACCCATCTCCCTTTAAAGAGGCAGCCTCCCTGTGACGGTTGTTTCAAGGCCTGAGCTGGCACGGATTTATGGCGCACAATAAAAATGTGTCAACTTTGTCAGCTCCCCCCTGGGTGCCGGGTCTCCTGCGGGGACCAGCCTTGATCTGGGGTCCAGTGTCTCACCCATGCTAATGGCCGTCTCCTGTCTTCTTTTCCCATGCCCAAGCTTCCCGATGGCGCACTCGGCCGAGTTCTCGTGGATGGAGCGAGGGGAGGAGCTATGTGACGCCGACTCAGATGAGCGGGAGGAGCTGAGAGTTGTCCTGACAGGTGAGGAATTCTGGAAGAGAAACTGAAGTGGGAGCAGAACCGTAGGGAGTCGCCAGACTGGATCAGCACCCAGGTCTGTCCAGCCCAGTCTCCCGTCACCGACAGCGGCCTGCACCAGATGCTGCAGGGGAAGGTGGGAGAACCTGCAGTTGCAGATTGGGGATAATCTGCCGCCATGTTAGATCCTATCGTGGTCTGTAATAGAGATCGGCACAAGCCGTTAGCATTAAGTAGCTCGGTATGTTCCTGTTATCCTCACAGACAGCCAGTCCTGCTCGGAGTCTTGCTAAGCTTTCGGCCTCCACTACATCTGGTAGCAATGAGTTCCATCGGCTATTTATACACCGTGGGAAAAAGGTTTAGAATTTGCTGCCTTTCACTTTCATTGCATGACCCCTTTTTATTATTTACTCTTTGTACTGCAGTAGCTGCCAGCTCCTCCAGGGAGCCTACAAGCCCTGGGAGCCCTGGGTCTGCACCTTTAAAATTCCCGACCAACCCTAGAGCTTCCTCCAAGCTCGGCTCCAGCTCAGCCAGGAGTTACTGGGCTGGCGGCAGGAATGGTTGGGGGAGATGCTTTGGTCTGGATTAGGCTGGAGGCCTGGCTCGATGGGCACAGTGGACTGTTCTGGCCTTGACACCTATGACTCTCAGTGCAGTGCCCTCCCTCCCCATTAGATACTTCCTCCCCTGGGCGTGACTGACTTGTGTCTGGATTCCCTCTCTCTTTTCCTTCTGCCAGATGACGGGGCCCTGAGTGAGGACGAGGAGGCTGACGATGTGCAGGAGCCGGACGACGATGATGGGGAGCCAGAAGGGCCGTTCTCAGCCCGCTCCGAAGGGGACGATTCCTGCGGGAGTTCTGAGAGGCCACAGGGTAGATGGCGTGATGCAGGTGCGGGTGAGCAGGCCTGCGATGCAGAGGATAAGCCGTTCCGGTGCTCCGAGTGTGGCAAGGGGTTTGCGCAGAGCTCCAACCTGATCAAACACCAGCGGGTCCACACCGGGGAGCGGCCCTACCGCTGCCACCAGTGCGGCAAGGCCTTCACCTGGAGCTCATCGCTGCTGGAGCACCAGAAATCTCATGCTGGCGAAAAGCCCCACAGTTGTCCGGAGTGCGGGAAGAAGTTCAGCCGTGGCTCCACCCTGCTGGAGCACCAGCGCATCCACACTGGCGAGAAACCTTTCCGCTGCCACCAGTGCGGCGCCCGCTTCAGCCAGAGCTCCACACTGGTGCACCACCAGCGCACCCACACCGGGGAGCGGCCCTACCGCTGCGACGAGTGCGGGCGCAGCTTCGGCCGCAAGTCCACGCTGGTGACCCACCGCCGCACCCACACCGGCGAGAAGCCGTACCACTGCCTGGAGTGTGGACGCAGCTTCGTGGTCAGCTCGGACCTGGCCAAACACCAGCGCACCCACACCGGCGGCCAAGGCCCCTACCGCTGTGGGGAGTGCGGGGAGGGCTTTGGCTGGAGCGCTGCCCTGGCTGCCCATCGGGCCAGCCAGCACGGTGCCGAGAAGCCCTACCGATGCTCCGAGTGCGGGGAGGCTTTCCACCAAAGCGCCACGCTGCTGGTGCACCAGCGCACCCACGCCGGCGACGAGGCCTTCACCTGCTCCGACTGTGGGGAGTGCTTCCTGGAGAGCGCCAAGCTGGCCCGGCACCGGCGCATGCGGCACAGCGCCGACGGGGAGGAGAAGCCTTTCAAGTGCTCTGAGTGCGGCAAGGGCTATGCCCAGAGCGCCGGCCTGCGACACCACCAGCGAGAGCAACCCTTCCGCTGCCCGCAGTGCGGCCTGAGTTTCCTGTGGAGCTGCCGGCTGGCTGAGCACCGCCGCAGTTGCCGCATGGCGGAGAAGCCCTACAAGTGCCCTGAGTGCGGCAAGAGTTTCGGCCAGAGCTCCAAGCTGCTGCGGCACCAGGTGACTCACACCGGCGAAAAGCCCTACAAGTGTCCGGAGTGCGGCAAGATCTTCAGCCAGAGCTCCAATCTGGCGGAGCACCGGCGCACGCACGCCGGCCAGAAGCTCCACCGCTGCGGCATCTGCGGCAAGAGCTTCGCCCTGGGCTCCTATCTGGCCAAGCACCAGATCACCCACACCGGGGAGCGGCCCTACCGCTGCACCGAGTGTGGCAAAGGCTTCCGGCAGAGCTCCAACTTGATCCAGCACCAGCGCACCCACACCGGCGAGCGCCCATACACCTGCCCCCAGTGTGGCAAAAGCTTCTGCCAGAACTCCCACCTCATCAAACACCGGCGCACCCACACTGGTGAGCGCCCCTACCGCTGCCCCCAGTGCGGCAAGAGCTTCCGCCAGAGCGCCAACCTGCTGGAGCACCAGAACACCCACACCGGCGAGCGCCCCTACCAGTGTGGCCAATGCGGCAAGAGCTTTTGCTGGAGCTCAGCCTTCAGCAAACACCAGAGGACGCATCTCAGCTAGGGGAGCTGTGCTGGGACCTACCTGAGCCGGGGGCCCTGTATTGGGACTCTGCAGGCCCACCTGAGCTGGGGTGCCCCCCATATGGGGATCACCAAGCCCCATCTCCAGTTATCCCCAGGAGCCAGGGCAACACTGGGATCCCTCCCTGCTTCCCCCCTCTCCCCTCCGAGCTAGGGGACCCAATATGGAGACCACCAGGACACCCCATGGACGTGCTGGAGATCCCAGCTTATCTTGCATCAGGGTGGCCCTGGTTGATCTCTTCCATCAGGGAAGCAGGATCCAGCCATGGCACATGGAGGCAAACCAAGATCAGGCTCTATCATGCCAGGTGCTGCACAGACACGCAGTGATCGAGATCAGGCCCCGTCATGCTGGGCACCGCCCAGACACGCAGTGATCGAGATCAGGCCCCGTCATGCTGGACGCTGCACAGACACAAAGTGATCGAGATCAGGGGCCAGTTGTGCCGGGCGCTGCACAGACACGCAGTGATCGAGATCAGGCCCCGTCATGCTGGGCACTGCACAGACACAAAGTGATCGAGATCAGGGGCCAGTTGTGCCGGGCGCTGCACAGACACACAGTGACTGAGATCAGGGCCCTGTCGCACCCGGTGCTGCACAGACACAGTCAACGACAGTCTCTGGTTTACATCACTTACATGTACTGCTTTCCATTGCCTCCCCATCCAATGCAGGACTGACCGAACGGTGTATTGGCCCAGCCTTGTTCTGCATATCCCAAGTGGCTGAGATTTCACTCTCTCTGTTAGGTGACCGTTGTACAGCTCTCATCTTTAGCAAATCTTTGACACTGAAACGAAACTCATTTTGCGGACTCCTCTGGAGTTCCTTCATTAAGGAGGAGGGGAAATGAGAGATTGTGCTTTGGGGTGTAATGACTAAGAAGACTGCTAAGTGATTTTGTTAACCACAGAGTGAAAGGTGAGGTGCTGTTGTGAATCAGAAAGGAGCTAAGAGACAGGCAAGTAATTGTGGGAAGAAATGGACAGTTTCCACAAGCTTCAAACCCACGATTGGCTCAAGAAGTCAGCAAAGCCCTAATCACCAGGCTGCCAAAGACTGAGAGCCTCTTCCTGTATTCAAAGAGCTATAGAGGGAAACTAGAGACTTTAAAGCTCATCGAATTCCTGATCTTTGTGTCTAGCCTCCTTTTCTAGCTGGTCCCTCACCTTTTTTTGCCACCTGCATGTCCATCTTTGTCCTTTTGCAAAGCTGGGTTCCAGCCCTCCACCAATTCCTCAGGACTCTTCCACACAGGAGTGTGGAACTCCCTGCCACAGGATGCTGCTGTAGCTGAGAACGTAGCCAGATTCAAAGAGGGACTGGATGTTTATGTGCCTAACAAGACGTGTAGGATAGTAAATGATAAAGAAGTGAGTTTAGAAGGGATATTAAACCTCAAGTTCCAGGGTTTAAGGTGATCTCTAGCTATTGTGTTTTAGGATGAGACATTCATGTGGGTAGATGATCCCGAATATGGATTCCTCTCACTTTCTTCTGCAGCATCTGGTGCTAGCCCAGTGTCAGAGATAAGCCACGGGGCTAGAGGAATCCCAGGTTCGATACAGTCTAGCAGTCCCAGTTTTAAAAGCGCTCCCGTCACTAATGTGCAGTTATAATGAGAGCACCTAGGCTAGACAAAATATTGTGGAGCAGACCCAGGCAGGGAATGATATTTGTTCCTTCTGCTGTCAGACAGATACGCAGACAACCTCACTGTAAGCATGAACTGCTTTCTGGGAAAAGCTTTTATTTTCTAACACGATAATCTAGGCAGCATCTTTGTGATTAGGCCAGGAGCCTGGCAGCCCGGACTCCTGAGTTCTCTCGGCAGCCCTTCCACTGACTTCCCCTCTCCATGTCCATCTGGGCTAGTGAGGATTCATCTATGAGTAAGGAGCTTTTGAGTTCCTCGACTAGAAATCCCTACATCAATGCAGAGTATGGTGGTGAAAGACTCTTTTTTATGTATGTCTTTTGCAAGTGATTTTACCAAAGCTGTTGGGGAGATCTCGGGAATTACAGACCAGTGAGCCCTACCTCTCTGTATCTGTTAAATCTGGTTGAAACAATAAACAAAAATAGAGTTACCAAACATCTAGAAGATAGTGATATATGCTAGTGTCTAACCAGCACGGCCTCCCCATAGGGAAACCATGCCTCACTAACCTGTTAGAATTCTTTGAGTGTGTCAATAAAATAGTGACTAAAGGAGAAGTAGTGGACATCATTTCTTTCAACTTTTAACAAGGCTTTGGCCCAGGTACTTCACGAGAGGCTCTGAAGGAGCCATGGGATGAATGGCAAAGTGCTGTCGTGGAGCAGCAACAAAAAGGAGGGAAAATGGTCCATTTTTAATGCTGCAAAAAGGCCAACAGTAGATGTCACAAGGTTCTGGGGTTTATTGGGTAGAAAGGGGGTTAGAGGCCAGAGAATCTCCCTCACTGATTTCTACTTCCAGCCGCAAAACTCCTGGCTGAGCTGGAGTGGAGCATTGAGAAAGAGATGCCCCATCTCCACTGACAGATACTGCCCCACCCCCATGTTTGTTTTCAAGTAAGTGTCACCCTCTCCCCCATTTGATCAGAGCAGCACACTGGCCCCCTCTAGTGGTAACTGGCCCACACAGCAGCTGCTGGACCTGCTCCAGCCTTGATTAACAGGGAAGTCTTTTAGCTCATTCCAGAGGGGTTTGTGCTTTAAGAAGCAGTGGTTACATACAAACAGCAACATTGGTAGTTTAAAAAAGGAAAAGTTTTATGTTGTATCCAAACTCAACAGCTTCCTGAATGATGGGTCAGGAAGGGACGATGAGAACTTGTATGGCCCCAGAGTTCCTACACCCCAGGTAGCTGTCCCAAGGAGTGGGGGACTCGCTGATAAGTATGGTTGGTGCTCTTTGAAGGCCACTGCCACAAACCCCCCAGTCACCACAACTCCACTCTGGACTTGGTTAACAAAGTCTTACGTATAAGTAAACCCCTGAATGAACTCAGTTACTATTCAACTAGAGGTGTCTCTCCGTTACTTCTGATCCCAGTCTTGATTTTCTTCTCAGAAGCTGCTGGGTCCTGTCTCCTCTGAACTGGTAAGGAGACATTGAGACAAAGTAGCTGGATCCATACAGTTCCTGAGTCCTCAGCTGTGACATCACTGTCTCATCCGCAGGTTTTACTTCCCACAGCCCTATACACACAACTAACTGACCAGATGACTTCCACAAGGACAAAGGTGCTGTAGCCCAGGTGCCTCCTGTATGCAGCTAGCGCCTGTGTGAACAAAATGTTTCTGATCCCCATGCTTCCACTGCCTAGAGAGAATGCCTAGGGCTCTGGCAGGCAGCAGCATGACCTGAGCGTGGCATCTCTTGGCTTCCCCATGGAGCACCCAGCTACCTCCCTGCCTCTGTCCAGGAGCAGCCGCAACCCTTCTCCCTGGCTGGCTGACATCCAGAACTGATTGCACAGCTAGGGCAATATGAAGTAAAGTAAGAGTCTCCCTTTCGCTCCCCCTCTCCCCCCCTCCCTAGCCCTGAGCAACACAGCGGCGCTGGTCTCATCCATGTGGGTGGGATTGTCCATAGTTCCGAAGGCTTTGTCTACACTCAGGAAAATTAATCAAAGCTAACTAAAGAGGTGCATTTAAATGGGATTGGCTGAATTGGATTAAAATTCCATCCAATGGAGAGGCACCATCAACCACCCCCATGCTTATTCCCTCCTCCCTCCCCCATAATTCCTTTCCATGACACTGTCCATGATCCGGGGTCCCCATTGACTGGTGCCCTTTCCTGTTAACACACTGGGGATGCCATGTCTGATGGCAAACGTGCCATTTCTGATAGCTCCAGCCCAGTTTGCAGAATCACCCCCTGTGCTTCTCTCTACTGTTCATGGAGGTTGGTGCTAGTCTGACAACAGAAGCCTTATCCCAGGCTCAGTGCAGGGACAAACAAAGGATTAGACGGGAACTTGTGGGTCATCAAGTCCAGTCCCCAGCTCTCTCGGGCAACCCGGTCATATAATCCAAGCTCCATTTTAAAACTAGTTCAGTTTCTTGTCCCTGCTGCTCCTGTTGGGAGGCTGTTCCAAAACCTCACTCCTCTGATGGTGAGAAACCTTTTAATTTCCAATTTCCATTTCGTCAGGGCCACTTTAGCCCCATTTCTTCCTGAGTCAATGTGACCTTTAGCTTCCATAGCTCTTCTCCCTCCCCGGTGTTTACCATCCTGGTGTGTAGCTATAGAAAGCAATCAGATCCCCTTTCTGCTTGCAGGTTATTAGGCTAAACAAGACAAGCTCTTCCAGTCTCCTCTTGTAAAAATACTCCTGAGGGAATTCTGTGCCAAAAAAAAAAAAAAAAAAAAATTCTTACACACTATTTTAAAATTCTGCAAAATTCTGCATATTTTATTTGTAAATAAATAAATCCCCACAGCATGGCAGTGGGGAGCACAGGACACTGGCTGCACGGAGGTGGGAGATCACCCTGCAGCCCCCTGCCCTTCCCGGGACATGGACTCAGTGGTGAGGCTGCACCCAGCCTTGACACAATGCAAGGAATGGCCCTGCCCCAGAAACATCCTGGGGCCCTGTCCCTCCATGCCAGGCACAACAAGATAGCAAGTGAGAGGGACAGAGTCTTGCACGCATGCCCAGCTCCAGATGTGGAGCAGGCAGACTCAGATCAGCAGGATCCAAGTGTGTGTGTGTGTGTGTGTGTGGGGTGCTTAGTGTGGAGTGAGAGGGTTCTGTGTGGGGCAATTGGTGCGGTGGCTCAGTCAGGGGCCTGGGTGTGTGTGTGTGTGGAGGGAGAATCTGGATGTGCAGGGGCTTGTTGTGGGGTTCCAGGTGCCGAGGGAATAGGGCTCTGCACGGGGGTCCAGGTGAAGGTGGTTGTAGCTCAGCAGGGGTTGTTTGGGTGTGGGGGAGGATGGTGCTTAGCGGGGGTCTGGGTTCAGCTGGTTGGGGCTCACTGGGGTGGGCGTCTGAGTGTGGAGGAACTAAGTGGGAGGTGGTCTGCATGCAGGGGTGCGGGTCTGGATGCAGGAGGGTGGGGCTGGGCAGAGATGTCTGAGTGCAGGCGGACTCCAGAAGCCTGGGGGTTAGACAGACAGGGGAGCAGCTCCCCATACAGTGACCCCTCCCCCACAATTGTGAAGAGACTGTGAACTTGTCTATGGTGTTCTCCGTGTCCCTAGGACAGATTCTTTGTTCCTTTAACCTTTTCCATTTCCCCTTATTCCTCTTACAATTGCGGTTTAATAAATTTGCTTTGAGCTTAATGTAGTGATCAGGGGGTCAGGGAAATGCCTGGTGTGGAGAAAACACCCTGGAGTGGGGACACCCTAGCCCCATTCTAAGTGACCATGAGAAGACTGGAGGTTAAGCTTTCCAGGAATCATGGGCCCAGCCTTGTCAGGGTTACGAGGACTCTGCCTCATGGGAGAGTGGAAGGCCTTCATGGGAAGAGTCAAGCAGGCCTCCCGGTAAAGCAAGTTAGAGTGAGGACTCACATCCTTTTGGTATCCTAGTCCGCTGGGGTAGTGCAGAAGCCAGGAAAGTTCCCCACAATAGCAAGACCAGTCACGCTTACATTCACTCCATTACAATCCCCCTCCAGCAATCCCTCCTTTTGCATTTCTATCCCTCTATACCTTTGTACCCATCCCTTTTTCTGAGTATTTGAGTGCCTCACATGCTTTAGTGTATTTATCCTCAGAACCTCCCTGTCCCATACAGATGGGGAATTGAGGTACAGAAAGACCAGGTCATCTCCCCAGTGCCACAAAAGAGAGTCTTGTGCAGAGCAAAAAAATTGAGGCCAGGTCGCCCTGTTATTAGAGAACTGAACTTGATATAACTGGAGACATTTTGGGGTATACAGCCACCATTGACTGAAAGCGGAAACACCCTCTGTCAGGAATAATTTGTGTTTGCATAAGCAGGCACAGCTGCAACTCTGCTAATAAGAATAGAGAAAGTAACAGATTCATGAAAATGGGAAGGCGTGTGGATAGCTGACCTTGAAGCTGGGTCTTCTGATTGTGAGTTCCTTGCTGTTGCTATGACTAAAATCTGCTTTGCTGATAAATAAAATGATGAGTTGTTTTTGGTAATGCTAGGAGAATAGTCAGCTCACTAGGGGTTACTAGAAATTATGTGGTTTGTTTGAATAGTCTATTGAAAGATAAGTAAGAGTATGCAATGTGGAGCAGTTAGAAGAAGCTTTTCTACAAGCAAGGAGCTGACATCTTACTCCCCAGCAGCTAGGAGGAAGGCTGATCACCTGAAACCTGCTGTTGCCACTCAAAACCATTTCAGACTTTGGGTAACTATATCTGGGGCGCTCTAGACTATTGCATATGCATGTGTGCTTAAGACTCAATAAAGAAGGAGCTTTGGGCGAAAACACTCTTTTTTGTACCACTGATTTATCAGCCAGAGGAGCTGTGACCTCGCCCTTGATTGAAATCGCCTAGAGAGAAAATTGTAAATTACCATAGGTTTGGGTTCAGATACTCCGGGGTGACAGATTTGGCGAGCCACCTAGGAGTGGTTTGTTGCAATAGGACTAGAGGATGGAGGGACAGGGTCGCAACCTGTAATTCCCGTGTTGTAGTCTGCAAGTCAATGTATGGATATATTCCGTTACCGGGACTTGGAACTGAGGTTGGTAGCCTGGTCGAGGGAGAAAATATGACAGAAGGAAAGGGGACATCTGGAAAGGTTGGAAATGGTTTTGCGGTGCAGCTTGACACAATATGGTAATGGTCCCTGGAAGCTTGAAGCTTCTACCAGTCCCAGGGCATTCTTTAAGAAATGGGAAATGTGGATCAGCATGGGAAACTCCATATGTTAAGGCGAAGAAAAAGGCTGCATTGCAGGGATTGTGTGTGGTAGCAATAGTAATAGATACAGAGATAGATAAGTTAAAGGCAAGAGTGGATGAGTTAGACACAGATAAAGTTAAGCGAGAAAAAGAAACAACTTGCCTAAAGGCAGAGTCAGACACCCTCAGGGCTACAACCCTCACTCAGATAGCACAGATAGTGCCAATGCAGAAGCAAGTGTGTGATAGTGAGAGAGTGGAGCAGGACGTATACAAGTTGAAAAAGCCAACAGAGGAAAGCAAGACAGTGGTTAGAGCCTTATTGAAGAATACCCAGAGTAAGACCTAGGCAGACCATGGGGAATGTAAGAGACATATTTATGCCCTCAGAGTGGAGCTGGGAGGGCAGAGGGGAATAGTGGCTGCGATCAGAAAGTCTCATAGTCTAGGGAGGGGGGATGGGTCAGAAGAAGACCCTGATTTGCAGCCTCCTTATTAACGCTATGAAAGGGATGACTACTCTAATGAGTTTCTCCTGGGTCCTTTCAAGCAGTCCCCATATGGCTCTTTGCTCCAAACACTGGAAGAGGTGCAGAAGCCCCTGCCCATAGCCCCAGTAGTAAACACCATGGTATGGTAGATTGGCCTCCCAGGAGGGTAATCTCAGATGGAACAAACAAACAGAGGTCATGCCCTTCTTCCCTGACCAGGTTAGGGCCACAGGGAAATCTGTGGGCCCACTAAACTGGAGTACAGTCTTGGGATAGCTGGTGAGAATAGCTGATACCCCCGGTCTCACTCTGACAGATGTGGTGGCCTTAGCCAGGGAATGTATGCTCCCCAGGGATTTTGCAGGGCTCCAATATGATATTAAAGTAGGGATCCCTCCTGGAAATGATGCCCAAAGGCATATTAATTTGTCAGGGGAGATGATAAAGGCTCTCTTCCCAGAAGAAAGCCCCGTAGTGATACACCATCAAGAGAAGCAATGGGCAGGGGAAAGGCCAGAAAGCTATGTGGCTAGAAAGAAGCTGGAATTTAAACATTCCAGCTTGAGGGCACCTGAACAACCTGGATATGCCACTCATGAGTTTAAACAGGCCTTGCTCCAAGGGTTTCTCCCCATGATTCATATGACCCTGATAGGTGCACACCCAGACAGCACAATGCTCAGAGAAATAGAGGACAGGGCCAGGAAAGACTATAAGGTGCTGAAGGGTATTTATCTCCCCAAAAAGAAATGTTGGAAGGGGGAGAGACCCAGCAAGCCCAAAGAGCCCTTCCCCACTTTTGGGGAGACTGGGACCCGAACAGGTCTGAATAAATGCTGATAAAATCGGTTTAAATATATAATAATTCATCCTGCTATATAGGACGGGGGAAAGTTTTGTTATGCTTTGTATTTTAGATTACTAATTATGTGGATGTTGGAAGATATTGGAGATGATGCACTCCTATGTGCTGTGTTTGGCACACAGGTCTACTCTGCCAGTGGTGTGAATTGGGAAGCTATTGTGCCCAAAGCAGCCTCTTCTCCCCTGATCCGACCGAAGCCCAAGCCTGCAGGGTGGTCTGGACCGAACTCCCGACGGTCAGTGTGGGTGACCGAGACCATCTGGTCGAGCTCTCGGAAGCCCTCCACCGCATACCCACTAATAAATCCCCAGGCTTGGACGGGCTGACTGTGGCGTTCTACTGCATGTTCTGGGACATCCTCGGCCTGGACCTCGTCACCGTCTGGGCCGAGTCCTTGGAGAGCGAGGTCCTCCCTCTGTCATGCTGCCGAAGAAGGGGGAGCTCCGCAACCTTCGGAACTGGCGTCTCATCTCGCTCCTCAGCACGGAGTACAAGGTCATAGCAAAGGCCATCTCACTGCAGCTGGGGTCTGTGCTGGCAGATGTAGTCCATCCCGACCAGGCCTACACCGTCCTGGGCCGGACCATCTTTGATAACCTGTACTTGGTCCAGGACCTTTTGGCGCTCAGATGTAGGGATGGTCTGTTGTTCGACGTCCTGTCCCTGGACCAGGAGAAGGCATTGGACAGGATGGACCAGGGGTATCTCCTGGGCACTCTGTGGGCGTTTGGGTTCGGGCCCCAGTTTGTGGGCTTTCTCCAGGTGCTGTATGCTGGCGCGGAGTGTCTGGTCAGGCTCAACTGGACCCTGACCGAGCCAGTCAGCTTCGGGCGGGGAGTACAGCAGGGGTGCCCCCTCTTGGGCCAGCTGTATGCTCTGGTGATTGAGCCCTTCCTCTGTCTCCTCCGCCGGAGACTGACGGGGTTGGTGCTTTGGGAGCCGGAGGTGCGGCTGGTCCTGTTGGCGTACGCCGACGACGTGCTCCTCATGGTCCAGGACCCCGGCGACCTGGTTCAGGTGAAGGCTTGCCAGGCCATCTACCCGGTGGCCTCCTCCTCCCGGGTCAACTGGGTCAAGAGCTCTGGCCTGGTGGTCGGGGATGGGTGGCAGGCGAGCTTCCTCCCACCCACGCTTCAAGCCCTCCGGTGGCACGCGGGTCCGCTGCTCTATCTTGGTGTCTATCTTTCCGCCACGCATCCTTCTCCAGTGGAGAGCTGCCGGGATTTGGCGGCCAGGGTGGGTGAGCAGCTGCAGAGCTGGACGGGACTGCTCCGGAGTCTCTCCCTGCGAAAGAGGGCTCTGGTGCTGAACCAGCTAGTCCTGTCCATGCTCTGGCACCGGCTCAACACCCACATATTTCTCCATCATAGCACAGCAGTACTGCAATTCTTGTCCCATCTGCCTAGCCCACAATAGTGGCAAACCTATCAGGGCTAAACCAGCAGCACACCCCACCCCGTGGGGACCCTTTGTAAATATCCAGATTGATTTTATTAATATGCCAAAATGTTGTTCTTATGAATGTGTTAGTGTGTGTTTGTATGTATTCCGGATGGGTCGAAGCTTATCCTTGTGCCAAGGCCGATTCCATCACGGTGGCAAAACGAATGTTAAAGGACTTTGTTCCCCGGTTCGGCCTGCCTATTTCTGTAAACAGTGATCGAGGCACGCACTTTACAGGCCAAATTATGCAGTAAATTTGTAAGGCTCTTAACATTTCCCAACATCTGCACTGTGCTCACCACCCTCAAAGTGCAGGGACAGTGGAGCATAAAAATGGGGAACTAAAGAACAAATTTACAGAGGGCCTCAGGCCTCAGGCTTTGGTCAAGCTAGTGTTTTGTTCAAGTTAGTAGGCCTGAAATATTAGCTGAGCTTGCTTCTGTTTGTAAGGGGCATACCAATGTTGCAATACTGACGCAATCATCCCTCCTTTGCTCACATGCGCCATACCATGGGCTACTCGAGCAAGGTAAGGAAGCAAAACCTTGGGCACCACCAAGCGGCCGTCTGGAGAGTGCCACAGGGCATCGGGGTGCAAGGAGCACTTGTCTCGCCTCCATTTTTCCTTTTCCTGTTCTGATGTTGATTCCTGCATGAGAGCTAAAGCGTGAGAAGGGTCAGGCATGGAGGGAGACTGTACTGATGAAAGGAGGCATATGGAGGTAAAAGGAGCTGAAGACCCGTAAAGGGCCACCTGCCTGGCAGTAGCATCTGCCAAGGCATTTCCTCGTGTAACATCATCATAAGGTTTCTGGTGAGCAACGCACTTAACAATGGCAATGGCAGAAGGAAGTTGAAGAGCAGAAAGAAGGGCATTGACATAGGGCCCATTGCTGATTTTCGCTCCCCCTGACGTAAGAAATCCTCAGTGTTTCCACAGCTGTCCATAATCATGAACCACCCCGAAGGCATATCGGGAATCAGTGTAGCTGGTGACAGACTTATTCTCAGCTAAGGAACAGGCGCGAGTAAGGGCAACAAGCTCTGCAACTTGGGCTGAGTGTGCCTCTGGAAGGGAATGGGCCTCCACAGGGCTATGTTGGGAGCAAACAGCATAGCCGGCTACAAGTTGGCCAACAGGATTTCTAAGACAGGATCCATCCACATAAAATAACAGATCAGGGTTATGGAGCGGGGTATCTTGTAAATCGATTCTAGGAGTGGAGAGTTCTGCCATTACTGTTAGACAGTTATGTGGTTCTCCATCGGCTACCGTAGGTAGCAGAGAAGCGGGGTTGAGAACAGGGCAGCGGGTAAAAATTACATTAGAAGCATTTAAAAGTAGCATCTCATACTTAGTGAGCCTGGAGTTAGAGAGATGTTGAGAGTTACCCCTCAAGAGTAGAGCAGTCACGGCATGTGGAACCGCAACACAGAGGGGGTTTCCCAAAATTAGGGTAGCAGAAGTGTCAACAAGGGCAGCAGCTGCAGCTACTGATCGAAGGCAAGGAGGGAGGCCAGCGGCTACAGGATCTAAAGGTGAACTATAATAGGCAACAGGTCGCTGTACATTTCCATGCATCTGAGTAAGGACCCCTAAGGCCACTCCCTCCCTTTCATGGCAATAAAGGGTAAAAGGCCTTTTATAGTCAGGTAGACCCAGGGCTAGTGACCTAGCGAGAGCTTGTTTAATCTGGACAAAAGCCTTGTCAGCTTTTGGGGTCCTTAAAAGGGGTTCTGGGACGTTGTCAAGGGTCATTGCCTGCAGGGGTCGAACAATTGCCGCAAACCCATTGTCAGCAATAGCTGGCCATGCCCAAAAAGCCACGCATTTGTTTTTTTGTGGTTGGTTTGGGTACCTGGAGAATGACTTGTCCTCGTGAAGAGGACAAGTGCCTCTCTCCAGCTGAAATATCATGTCCCAAATAATGGACTCTGGGTAAACAGAGCAGTAACTTAGATTTGGAAGCTTTATGACCCTTTTAGGCTAAAGCCTGCAATAACACAAGGGAATCAGTTTTAGAGGCTTCCAAAGAAGTAGAAGCTAATAATAGATCATCTACATACTGGATCAGAGTTGATCCCATTGGGAACTCAACATCGTCCAAATCCTTTCTAAGAATTTGAGAAAATAAGGTGGGTGACTCAGTATAGCTTTGTGGCAGTCTGGTCCAAGTATATTGAAGCCCTTGATAAGTAAACGCAAATAAATACTGACTATCTTTATGAATAGGAATGGAAAAGAAAGCAGAACAAAGATCAATAATCGTAAAATAATTAGCAGTGGGGGAAATACAGGAAAGAATAGTCGCGGGGTTAGGGACAACGGGGAAGATAGGGTGGACAGCAGCATTTACAGCATGAAGATCCTGGACAAAATGCCAAGTCTGTTTGCCAGGTTTTTTCACTGGTAAAATAGGAGAGTTGCATTCACTAACCGTTGGTACAATAACTTCTTGCTGTATTAAGGAGGTAATTACAGGACGAATTCCCTCTTCAGCTTGTTTTGACAGAGGGTATTGTGGTACTCGGGGAAGGAGTTTTGCTGGGTTTAAACGAATTTTCACCGGCTGGGCAGACCCAATGCACCCAACTTGGTTGGCATGATCGGCCCACAATGAAGGGGGAACCTGAGCCAGCAGTTCCTGTTGCAACGAGGAAGGACTGGGGTCGGTTTCCTTCCTTGAAATGGGCTCCTGTAAAACTGGCAGGACCTCATTGTGGGCAGGATCGGGCACGTCCAAATACACACCCTCAGGGGTACAGTATAGTGTAGTTTAGCTTACACAGCAAATCCTTCCCTAAGAGGTTAACTGGCGAACATGGGCTATGAAGGAATGCATGATAGTCAGAAAGAGGACCGATAGAAATGGACAGAGGTGAAGAGACAGGGTGAGGAATAGGGGTATTGCCCACTGCTACTGCATTTATGATTTCAGAGGTTATTGAGAGAGAAGGAAACTCACAGGCACGGAGTGTGGACCGTGAAGCACCGGTATCTATTGAACAGGAGGTAGGGGTGCCATTTATTACACAAGAGACATTAGGACCCGTCTGATCTAAAGGAATAAGCGGAGCGATGATGCTACTAGTCTCCTGGCTCTCCTAATAGTCTTCAGACAACAAGGGAGCTGTGGTGGTGGGCCCGATTGTATTTGTGCCGAGGCTGGGTATGTAGATTGGCCAGGGCAATATGGACATTCGCGTTTCCAGTGGCCCTCCTTTTTGCATAATGACATGTGCCAATTCGCTGCTCTTGGAAAGGTGGTTGACAGGGACTTTGGTTTGGTCTTCCTCCCCTACCTTGCTTAGGGTGGCCACCACGGAACCCTTGCATGCTTTGAATCTGGAGGGCCATTAACTTAGTTTCAGTATCATCCTTTTTCTTTTCTAACTGGCGATGGTAATGTTGTGCAGCTGCTAAGATTCCATCCAGATCCTTTCCTTCCCAATCTACTATCCCAACTTTTAATTGGTCACCCAACTTTGGGATAAGACCTTGCACAAAAGCAGCTACCACTGCTTGTTTAGCAGTGTCTTCTGCATTATTTACGCTGGAATGTCTTTCAAAAACTTGTTTAAGGCGCTCCATATAATCAGCAGGGTTTTCCCCTTTGTTTTGTTTGCAAGCATTAATTTTAGTCCAGTCCATTCTTTTTGGACATACGGTAAGGACTTCATTTAACAAATTGTTTCTATGCATAACTAAATTATCATGACTGAGATCTTGGTCAGTATCGGGCCAATTGGCCTTTTTATACAGACGATCCAGCATTTCCCTGGGCAACATTGCTCTTAAGAGTTGATCCATGTCTGCCCAGGAGGGGTAATAGCAACGAATGACCATCCTCAGTTGTTCCTGAAATTTAACTGCGTCTTCCCTTATTTTTGGAAGTTTATCAATTAGGTTATATTAATCCCCGGGAGTTCATGGTGCATGCACAGTCACCATGATCCCTTGTCCTTGATCATTCACTCCTCCTGGGAGTTGATGCAGGGGGTGTATCGGGATCATCTCAGGGGATGTTTCTTGGATCCCTCTAAGGACCTTCTGTAACCTAGTGTGGGTTGCTGGGGGTGAATTTATAACCTCGGGGGATTTCACGCATTCTTTTAAAATTTTGAATTGAGCAGACAAGCATCGGATTGGTTCTTCTTCTAGGACTGGGGAATTTCCTCTAAGTTCAGTTATTAACTGATCAGCTCGTCTAGTCAATTTGACAATTTGAGCTTCCTGAGAAGCCGAAGATGATGGGGAAGAAGTCGAGGGCCCCGATGAGGGTGAGGTTAATACTTGTGACTGGGAGTCCTGGGAGGTGGAATCATCTCTGTATACTGGGGGCGGGGTGGCAGGTCTTTGAACAATGGGCCCCCTTCCAGCCTCTGCTGTTCCAGCCTGATGGGGTCACGCTAGTGCCTGACCGAGCGGCCGAGGGGCAGGCCACTGTCTACATTCTACAAATAAATCAATAAGCTCGTCAGACGGAACTGAGGGGGTACTTCCAAGGGGCTGAACCTCTTGTTGGGGCCTTGATGGATAAAGCTGTGTTATCATTTGCTGGCCAGCGGAGTTTTGGGCAAGGGTCAATTTTTCCTTTGTTTCTTTCAGTTGGAGTTTAAGTTTCTCTTGGGAGTCCCTAAGACTCCTCATACGAGATTCATGGCATCGTTTTTCGGTTTCCTCATACCAATTAAAATAAGCATCGAACTGGGCCTGCGGTACGACATTGGCAAGAAGCGCGCCTCTGAGGTGTACAATCTTGTCAAGGTCGAAACTACAGCCTAAAGGAAACTGTAATTTAGGATCATCTCTTGTATGCCAATTCCATTTTTTCAAAAACTTACAAGTGAGAGGACCATAATTCAAATACATGTAAGCTGCAGGTGTGCCCTTTGGCGGGATGGGGATTCCTTTTGACTCACTGCCCCCCATATTTTTTTATGGGCAATTTATGCACAGACAGACAAATAGATAAACATAAACCAGGTGTGCCCTGTCACAGCCTTTGAATTTCCTGGCAGGGCGGCGCTCCCGTTGAGCCCGCTGCCCCAGGACCCAATACTTTCACACAGGTCGTTGGCACAGGAAAGGCTTGTTTAGGTATGTCCACAACTGTCTACAACCCCATCCAGCAAAGAGCATCAGCTAGTTTCAGAGAGAACGACGCCGCTTACTCTATCGCTTTGGTGGGGCGTTTGGACCCGTCAGTGGCTCTTCAGATCGCCGTTTACTGGAGGAGGAGGGAAACCAGAGGGAAAGAGGGTGAGGAAACCAGACCGTTCACAGATGGTAAAGGATGGGGGTCACACACTCCTAGACCTGGACAGGCCCCTCGCCGGTCATGCCATGCAGAGGGTCCTTATCCTGATCAGGGTCTTTTACCGACCCTCTAGGGCGCGGTCACAGGGCTTGCGTTCGAGTCACCTCTGGTCACGAGCCCGAAGAATTTCGCAGAAGGCTTGGGGCGTCTTCCTGCGACCCTCACTCACACCGGTCTACCGTCCTTCACTTTCACACTGGCACACAAAACAGTACAGAGGCCTATTTAGCCACTCCCAGTGGCTCTTCCCGGGGAACAGAACAGAAGGGCATCAGGGTTATCTGGTAGTAAAAAGGTTCAGATCCAGCATACAACTCACCCAAACCCAGAGCCTATAGACAGTCCTCCACCGGAACCCAATATAGAGATTTTAAAAGGATCTCTTATGGTCCATGGTCCTCCGGTCTGGGGAAGTCTTCTGTGGATCCCGGACGAGCCCCCAAATTGGTGTGGAAAATCGACCACACGTTGAGTTTGGATCAGATCAGCCTGAGGCTCCTTTATTGATACAAGCGCAGGAGGGTAGCAGCTCTCAGTAGCTGCCCCCCGATAAAAGGAACACACAAGCCTTTTAAAGCTTAAAACCACAGACAAATTACACATACATTTCGTGTTGGAATACAATTGCAAAATTTAACAAAGGTCAAAAGCAAAAAGACACAATCATCTCCCTTATTTGGCTTTTCCTGTTATTTAGGGTTACCATATTTTGTGCCTCCAAATGGAGGACACTTCACGGGGCCCCGGCCCCGCCCCAGCCCCGCCCCAACTCCGCCCCCTCCCCAAAGTCTCCGCCCCCTCCCCTGCTTCCCGCGAACATTTGATTCGCGGGAAGCCTGAAGCAGGTAAGGGGGAGTGTGGGGGGAGGAGGCCCGACCTGGCGCCCCCCCCGGCGGCCCGGCGCACCCCCCGGCTCCCGGCCCCGCGACCCCGGCCCCGCGGGCCCGGCACCCCGGCTCCCGGCCCCGCGGGCCCGGCACCCCGGCTCCCGGCCCCGCGGGCCCGTGACCCCGGCCCGGCTCCCGGCCCGGCCCCCCGCCCTGCGGGCCTGGCTCCCTGGCCCCGCGACCCCGGACCGGCTTCCCGGCCCCGCAGGCCCGGCCCCCGGACCGTCTCCCGGCCCCGCGGGCCCGGCCCCCCGGCTCCCGGCCCGGACCCCAGCCCGGCACCGCGCCCCCGGCTCCCCGCCCGGCCCCGCACCCGGCCTGGCCCTGCGCCCCTGGTTCCCGGCCCGGCCCTGCGCCCCTGGACCCCGGCCCGGCACCGTACGCCCGGCTCCTGGACCCCGGCCTGGCACCGTGCGCCCGGCCCGGCTCCCGGCCCGGCACCATGCCCCCGGCCCCGCACCGGCCCGACCCCAGCCAAAGAGGCCCCGGCCGAGCACCACCGAGCCCTCCCTCCCGATTTTCCCGGACATGCCCGGCTTTCGGGGATTTCCCCCCGGACGGGGATTTGAGCCCCCAAAAGCCGGACATGTCCGGGAAAATCCGGACGTATGGTAACCCTATGTTATTGTTATTCCCTGTCTAGCTTTTCTGCGGTTTGACTTTTCTAACGCTTCCATTGTGGCAATAGAAAAATAAGCTTGGCTATGGCAAATTGTGTTTGGGGACTTTCCACTTCACCTCCTCATGCTCCCTGTACATAGAAGGCCATTGTTCTGTTCTGGGGACTTTCCATCCCACTTTTGCCTTCTCATGCCCCTTACACACAGAAGCAAGCTCAGCTAATATTTCAGGCCTACGAACTTGAAAAAAATACTAGCTTGACCAAAGCCTGAGGCCCTCTGTAAATTTTCCCTCACACAGATAAGTGCACTTACAGAGGTATAGCTTATTCCCCTTCTCTAGACTGGTATCGTTAAAGCACTATGTGTTGACAAGGCCTAAGTGGCACAAGAATCATGCCCACAATTTGTAGTTCTCGGTGGGTGAAATTCACCCGCTTGCAGAAAGCAATGCGCATAGCAACACTTGCAGAGCTAGTCATGCCCATAACATCTCAACTCAAATGCCCGGGCCTAGGCACCACTTCAATCTGATTGAAGGCTTATTTTGATTCAAGTGATGCATCGGCCTGGTGATTTGATGAGACTCACTTCTTAAAGAAACTCTACTTCCTAAATCACTGTGGATTACAGGCTGGGTGCAGTAATTGGTTTTGGTAGCCACAGGAAACAATTCAAGGACCCATTCACTCTTGGATGTAGGAGCGGGCATATGTTTTGTTGATTAGCACAGCAGTTTTCCACACTGAAATGACATTCTTCAGCTGAAGGTCTCGGTTCACAGCGCTGGTCAGATTCACAATGTAATTTTCTTCTTTTCCCTCTTTTTCTAAATATTCTTGAAAGGTCTCCACTATCCTGTTCATAAAAGAAAACAAGATTGTAAATGTACAGGACACTGGTTCAGAAAGACTAAGTGCCAATTCTGACAGGCACACCCAATTTCTTGAGTTCCCTTTTCACACTGTTGGTCACTTCAGCAGGTATAACGTGGGGTATTTTTCACTAGCAAGTTTTGACTTTTTGTCGAAAAATGAACCCTCCCCCGCCCCCCCCCACAAATAAACCCCAAACAAACCAACCCTGAAAATGGTTTGGTTTTCAGCAACTAAAAAATAAACATTTTTAGCTCAACACTGCTGAAAAGTGAAAAGTTGATGGCTCAAATAAACAAAAAATGTCTCAAAACTTTTGGTTTTCTGAACCAAATTTTTTTGAGGAAGGCAGATGCTTCCTGAGAAAATTTACATTTAGTCCCAAACTCAATTTTTCATTTGAAAAAGCCCTACGTGTAAAGTTTCTAAAGCCTCAATTAGTGAATATTCAAGAGTTGTCAGACAAGAGGTAACATTTCCTCCCATCAATTTTTAAGCAAAACGGTGTGCTCTTAAACAGCAGTGGGTGAAATTATCCAGTACTGGACATAACTCTGGGGAAGAAAACAAGGCGTTAAAGGGACATAAGGAATAGAAGATACCAAAATTCCAGCTCTTACCTAAAGAAATGAGATTTAATATGCCTGCTGGAATTTTTATCAATAACAATGGATGTTCTTATTATTCATAGACATGCCTAATGCATTCTTAAGTCTCACTAAATTCTCAGCCGCAATGACTTCATGTGGCAGTGAGTTCCACAAGCTAATCACAAGCCATGTAAAAAACTATTCCCTATGACCAGTTTTGAATTTCCATCTTTCAATTCCATTGAACATCCCTTTGTTCTTGTGTTAATGGACTGGAAGAACAGATGCCTCCTGATCTTCCTTCTCTAGACCAGTCAGTATTTTATAGACCATTATTAAATCTCCTCTTTTCCTAGGTAACAACCTCAGTCTGTTCAGTCTCTCTTCATAGGAGCTTCTCCACACACCTGATCATTCTCATTGCCCTTCTTTAAGCCCCTCTAGTTCTGCAGTATGGAAAGTCTGAGAATCTCTAGCCTAGATAGTAGCAGCTGCAGGTTATCCAATTCTAGAAGACTTGGAGATCTCTGGAAAATGACCTTTTATATGTGACATGATTTGACCTTTCCCTTTTAATACAGCATACAAGTAATATACAGGCAATTTTAAGATGCTGGGTTTCTTCCCCTACATTTGCCTTGATCTTTTAATCTGCATTTAAAAAAAACAACCAAACAAACATACCACAAAAGTTCTTAAATCAACAGGGAATAATTTCTAAAGTGGTTTGTGCCTGCTCCAAATTAAAAGTAAAAAAAAAAAAATTTTTTTTCATCTGGATCTAAATGTTTGTACAGAGCCCTTCGCATATTCACAGACAAGAGAAATATGTAGTTACCCCCAACTGTTTTTGCAGCTTTCCAATGCCACTGTGATCATTTCGTGCAACTCGATGATAAAGAACTCAATATTGACAGTGGATAATGCTGTTGTTAGCGCCTCCCTCTCCTGGTCAGCCAGTTCGTCATGGTAGCCCTTGTCTATCAGGAAGAAGGGATTCTGAAATGAGAAGCACAGTGTCAGTGGGGGCAACTGCAGAGGTGCTGCAGAAGTGTCTGGATGCCCCGTCCACAGGGCAGTTGAGGATGTGCCTGATGGAAGAGTGTCCTCATTTGACTCAGAGCAGGTGTAGCCTGGTGACGCTTGCTTCTGCCCTACGCATAGGGGCTGCTCCCGGGGTGGGATGGAGCAGGTGGCTCTGCAGGTGACCTCAGGCCAGTGCTGCGGTCCTGTAGCCAGCAAAAACTTTCATAGCTTTTATTGACCAATATATGCTGGGCTAATGTCGATCAATCTATGATCCATCTCACATTATCAATATTGATACCACAATGCATTAAACACACAATATCAATAGTACATTATATTGTAGATACATTTCTAGCAGTTACCTGGCCTGAATTGGTCTATGTCTTTTTATAATCCTGTTCACTCGCGCTTAACACTTTGCAAAACTGAAGTCAGTTTTGGCATTAGAAAATAAGAAATTTGCCAAACGCAAAATACATTAATGTTGTGCCCAGTACAAGCCGGACCAGTAGTATCCAAAACAAAGTAAGGGAAGATACAGAACAACAAGTTAAGGAACTGACACAAGATGATGGGCTGGAGTTTTGTGACATATAAAGCATTTTGTAACTTGTAAACCACCCTATAAATACTACTTGCTGAAATATGTAGCTGGGCCACACCTTCTGTGTAAAGTGGATTTAAAAACAGCAGCACAAGACGGCTTCATGAAAACTGCTATATTACAAAGCCTTTCTTCCAGTACTATGCTATTATTACTGTCAGTTTTGTTGTAGCCATGCTGGTCCCAGGATATTAGAGAGATGAGTGGGTGAGGTATTCTCACTGGACCAACATCTGTTGGTCAAAGAGAGACACTTTCAAGATACACTGAGCTCTTCTTCAGGTTAGGGAAAGACCAACAGACGTCTCTCTATACTCGTATTGACTTTTAGCAATAAACCTGACTGATCTCTTGAATATATTTTATAACAAACCAAGATGTGGGCAAGCAACTGTCTATGCAATTTATCAACAGTATGAAGGCCATCAGGTCCCATCCAGCCCAACCTCCTACCTAATCCGGGCTAGAGACTCTCCCCCAGAGATTCCTGCCTCTGGCATAATAACTCCTGGCTGAGCTAGACTGTAACTTTGAGAAAGGGGCGACGCATCTAGATTTATAGACTCCAAGTGATGGAGCCTGACAGCAGCAGAGGAGGGACTACACAGCAAGTGAGCAGAGAACATTGGTCATAACTAGAGGCTGGTGGGGAAATGTTGGGAAAAAAAACAATAACTAAAATAATTGTGTCTGTGCCTTGCAGCATGGACATTTGACACTGGGATTGCCCTAGGGCCAGGCAGGTGCCTTTTGCTGTGCTCATAGAACTCTGTTCAGATCTGGTGGAGTTACATGCAATTGAAAATCACCCATTTCACAGTGCAGCTGGCTTTCAGCAACATGTCCAAAAGAGTAATTGGTTTTCAGCTGGAAAATTTTTGTGCTTTACTTTTTTCAGCAAAGTCAAAATTTTCTGTGAAAAACTTCAGTTTGTCAAAAACCCAATTTTCTGATTAAAAACAATTTGCACAGAAAGTTTTCAGTCTTGTCACAGCCCCATCCCAAGCTCTCACTGAGGTGGATTCCTCCATTACCTGGTTCATTTGTACAAGTAGCGCTGATCTCTTTGCTGACAGGATCTGCCACAGAGATAGGATGTGCTTCAGCTGCGTTTGTGGGACAACCTGGAATGAAAGAACACAGACAGGGATTTACCCAGACCTTGGCACCCAGAAAGCCTTGACACTGATATTTAAATCCTCATCACGGAAGTGAGCACATTCTATATGTGTTTCACAGTTACCTTGCTACTGCCAAAGTTTTAAAGAATGTCAAACCACTGAGCTGGTGGGAGTCACTGGCTAAGAACCTGGAACCAGAGTTTGCTGAAGAGCGAAACCAGCTTTTGACAGCCTTTTGTAGGCACAGAGAGAATATTTTCTTTCTTTCAGTTTATTCAACTAGTTCAGTTCAATGAATAGGTCATTGAGTAGAACGGTCAAGTTCTGGTTTGAAAAGTTGGGATCCTGCTGGTACCTGGCAGGCATTTTCAGAGACTGTGCCCATGTGGATTATTCATTAGTATTATTTATTTGTATTGCAGTAGTGTCAAAAGGCTCCAGTCACCATGTGCTGGGCTGTAACAAAGAGACAATGCACATCTGCAAATGAATGCAGGGTAATCTTTTCAGAAGTGTCTAAGTGAGTTGGGAGCCTCCCATTTTGACCTGGGGCTATGGAGGAGCTGAAGAACCTGGGGAGGTAGGAGGCGGATGAGCTGAATTCCCGCAGAATGTTTCAGTTTAATCAAATCGGCATTTTCTGACAGAAAAATCTACTCTAGAATCTATACAGTAGGGTTGGTCAGAGAACGGGTTTTCTTCCACAGAACATTTCAATGAAATGATTTGTGGAAAATTTCAACCTTCCTTAAAAGCTTGAAAATTGATATTTTTGTTTCCATTTTTGGGTGAAACCCAAAAGTTTTCATTTTTCTTTTTTGATGGAAAGTTGAAATTTTCCATGGAAAGCAAAAATATTCATTTAGTCAAAACCACAATTTTTCGCTCAAACAATAGTTTTTGAAAGAAACTGTACTCTATGTTCATATATTCAGAATGCATAGTAGAAAGCATGAAAACAAAAAATATTTATTATAAGGAGAGCTTAATTGTCATTGCTGTGAATTCAAACCAAAGTTAATCTCTTACCGGTAGGTCTCTGAACTGCTTTGCATTAGCCTCCATCTTCAGCTCATTTCTGACATACTCCGTCAGGAGCCGCTCTGGGTCCCCTCCAGTCACGGCCAGAAACTCCGCAGCCACTTTCAGGGTGGAGAGTGCTCTGGAAATGTCGCTCACTGAACTGGCCTCTTCCATGATGCGTTTCATCAGACTCACGCTCAGTGGTTCCTATGGATAGCAACAGGAGACAAAAGGTTGTCTGTAGGAGTTCCACATCCAAATCCCATTACAATCAATGGCATCCAATCTGGTAGGCAACTTTGAAAAACTCAGCCTTAAGTGTTTCCACACTGGTGTTGTATGATCCAAGGGATTGTATACAATGTATGAAGAAGATATGAGGAATTTTGTTAGAGATGCCATATATAAGACAAATGAATATTAGATTAATAGATTCTAAGGCCAGAAGTGACTGCTGTGATGGTCTAGTGAGTCTGACCTCCTGTGTAACACAAGCCACAGAACTTCCCCCAAATAATTCCTGTTTGAAGTACAGGTCTTTTAGAAAAGCATCCAATCTCGATTTAAAATTGCTAGTGAGGGAGAATCCACCACAGCCCTCAGTAAATTATTCCAATGGCTAATTACTCTCACTGTTAAAAATGTTACTTTATTTCCTGTCTAACTTCAGCTTCCAGCCACAAGATCACAGTATGCCTTGGTCTACTAGATTGAAAAGCCCTTTATGATCAAATATTTGTTCCCCATGTTGGTACTTAAAGACTGTGATCAAGTCACCTCATCGTTAAGCTGTGCTAATAATGCCGTGTTAATAATACACAAATACTCTTACTAAGTATTTTATCTCATTCTGATAGTTAAGATTGTAAAGTTAGGTGACCCTCTAAGCAAAACTCCTATAGAATGTAAGTGCTATACGTTTGATTTTGCTATATAATTCAAGTGAGAATTCTATTCCTGCTTGGAATTCTAGAGGAAGGTGACAAAAACTATAAAAAGAATATCATTCTCTATGAAATTGGAAAGGTTCAGAGATCAGTTTCTATGGAATCATACTACAGAGACCTTTGGTTTCATCAGTACTAAATTCTGTGGGACTTTACCAGAAGGGAACATGGGTATTGCCAGGCGGGATCAATGCCAGGTCCATCTAGTACAGTTGCCGGTCTCTGACAACACCCAATACCAGATGCCACAGAGGAAGGTGTAGGAGCCCCACTCCCCCTGTACCAGATTAGTGATAATCTGTCCCCATGCTAGACCCCATCTGGGCTCTGATAGTAAGGGTGCGGCTCAAACCCTAGAGCGGGAGGTTTACAAAAATGTTGTCATCACTAATTATAGCTAACTGTGGATATTTTTGTGATCTACAGAAATGTCCAATCCTTTCTGGAATCTTGCTAACTTCTTGGCCTCAGTGATTTCTTGTGGCAATGAGTTCCACAGGATAGCCACGTATTCTGTGAAAAAGTACATGCTTTGATCAGTTTTGAATTTGCCACCTTTTAATTTAATTGAAAATCCTCTTTTTCCTGTGTCATGAGACAGGGAGAACAAATGCCCCCCAAGTCGCCCTTCTCTAAATAATTATTTTATTACGGGAATTCTTTCAAAATGTGTTTGAACTAATAATGAGAGCATTACATCCGTGTAATTCAGAAATAAAATCAGGGCAGTCAATGGGGTAAAACTGTTGTGAAGCTGGCGTACAAAGGAAGAGAACCAGGCTCCCTGACTCCAAGTGGCCAAGGAACTGTACAAAAATGTGCTTTTTAGTAGCTAAAGTTAGAGCTCGATGCTCCACTTGGCTCATCATGGGCCTGGGACCTACTCCTCGGCCGCTTTGTGCTGCTTCAACGTCTCAAGCTGAGCACCCAAATGCTGAAGGCGCCCAGAAATGAGTGGAGAGTTTAGAGAACGATGCCCTTAATGAGTGAGTGGACATACTATAGGTTTTGGATATTTACCCAACCTTCTGACCGTACAGTGGCTATGAAAGCTGTTTACAGTGCGGGAAAGAGAGGATTATCTGAGTCTGAAGCTGGGGGAAAACCCAGGGTTGTTTTTGATCTCACCTGGTGCAATTGTTCTCTAACGTTAGCTTTTGTGGAGTGCAGAGTCTTCACATTGTTCAGTGTAATGGACGGAATTGTCTGAAAAGGAAAACGTTCGTGATTAATAACTGGTTTATAAAGCACAACATGTTCAATACAGAAAAAATCCTGATGTACACTCCAACGGTTAAAGCATAATTTTCAAAAGCACTTAAGGGATTTAGGAGCCTACAGCCCATTTTGAAAAGTATCTTGGTCTCTTAAGGCCAGATTTTTAAAGGTGCCTAATGTGATTTTAAAAAAATCATCTATTGAAATCAATGGGAGTTCAGGCTAAAGTGTTCAAAACTGCCTAAGTGACTTAGGAATGTAAGTATCATTTTCAAAGATGATTTAGTCACTTGGGTGCCCATATCCCATTGTTTTGCGGTGGGACTTAGGCATCTAACCTGCTCAGGTGCTTTTGAAAATCCCAATAGGCCCCTAGATGCCTAAATAATTTCAAAAAACGAGGAGTCCGGTGGCACCTTAAAGACTAACAGATTTATTTGGGCATAAGCTTTCCTGGGTAAAAAACCCACTTCTTCAGATGCAAGATTTTTCTTCAGATTTTTGACCCACAAAAGCTTATGGCCAAATAAATCTGTTAGTCTTTAAGGTGCCACTGGACTCCTCATTGTTTTTGTGGATACAGACTAACACGGCTACTCCCTGATAAATAATTTCAAACATCTGGCCCCTAGGAGCCCAAGTCTCACTGCAAGCCAATGGGATTTAGACTCCTAAGCAGACCTGGGAGGGAAATAGTTTTGCTATCCTGTGCGAATTTGAGAATTCAAAAACCTTCTCTCTTCCAAATTGAGATGGGAACTCAAAATCTTGAAAATTTTCACAAACAGAAAAATGTTTTAGTTTGGGTCAGTTGAAATGTTTTGTTTCGATAATTTCAAAAATGTTTGTTTTTCATTTTGACCTCTTTTACATTTATTTTTAAAATTTAAACTAATAAATAACTATAATTTCAAAACACACAATTGTTTCAAACCAGAAATCAAATGAGGAAACAAGATGTTTTGATATTTTCAAAACATTTCTCTAATTTTCCTTTTTATTTAAATGAACAATTTGTCAAAATCAGCATGTTCCCATGGGAAGTTTTGGTCCTGATGAATTGGCATTTTCCAACAACAACAAAACGGTGTCAACAAATTCCCAACCAGCTCTGCTCCTAAGTCCCTCGTGGAAATGTGTCCCAGGCTCCTAAGTCACTTAGGTTAAAATGTTCAAATGTGCCTAAGTCTAAACACAGTGGGGCTGATTTGCCAATGCATTACCCCCAATTTACACCAATGTAACCCCACTGTAACCAATGGTGCTAAACAGGTGTAAATCTGGAAAAGGCCACAGTGGATAGGTCTTTCACCTAGCATCACCATTTCCACTTGTGCATCCTGATTTGATTGTGGTGTGCTCAGGTGTGAATGACTCACACAGGTGCCAGGCCACAGAGCAGGAAGCACTGAGAGTAAAATCCTGCCTGCGCTGAAGTCTATGGCAAAGTGCCACCTCCATGATTTCATCCTGAACTCACCTGGGCTTTCACGACGGGCTTCCCGCTGATGAAGCGGTGAATCACTTGCCTCTGCAGAGTCAGAAAGTTGTAGTGGGTGGTTTTGGTTCCATTTTCCTCTAGCACGTACTGGAAGTTCGACAGCGCCATGGTGATCAAGTCGCTCTCGGAAACACTTAACACAGAGGCGTGCTTCACCTCTTCCGCTGAAATAGACCTGGAGAAAAGGGAAGAACGTGAGGCGTCGTCTTCTTTACTGCCAAAAAAATCTAAGACGGAACTAGCCTTGGTGGGCCATTTAGCTCATCTCTGCAGCCTTACGCTCAGTTGCCAACCCTTGGGAATCTCGTGATATTAGTGGTTCCAGCTCCTGGAGTCATGGGAGAAAAGCAGCTCCCAGTTTAAAAAAAGGGACGTTTCCCACCCTGGTAGCTGCAGGGAAAAGTTTGAAATCTTGACCCCAGGAGGCAAATAAAAGCACCTCCACCTTTATTATTGTTGCCCCTTTCACCCAAGAAATTAGCCAGCCTTTAGGGCCTTGTGGGAATGTTTCCATTAAGAGGAGAAATGGATGATACGGATCAGGTATTTCTTTGGTGCAACCCTATTTATTTACAGAATGCACATGAAGTCCTGGTTCCCTGAACACAGCAGGTCCCTGGCTCACCATGGGTCCCTGGCCTACCATTTCCAAGTCTGGAGGCTCTCTGTCTCTGCCATGTCTCTGGGCCATGCTCACCACTGCTTCTCTCACTTTCTGCTGGCTTTTTTCTCCTGTCTTTCTTCTTCCCACACATACACACAGTTTGCTAAACAAACCACTAGCCCTTTACAATTTGCAATCAGTCTCAAGGAAACCCCTCATCCGACATGGCTTAGTTTCTGATTGGCCTTGCCATGTGGCCTAGTGCCTGGGGTGGTGGCTTCTATTGTTTCCACCTATCATTATACACAGGGGTAGTAAATCGCTCCTTCCATTCAGCCTGAAATAAAGATGCTTCCTACACTCATCAGCTTTAAGGAAGTCTGATTACACAGGTCTAAAGTTTTTGAGAAGTCATCTGCTTCAGAGATAAAATGTGCTATTTATTATGTATTTTGATGTGCTGAATTCAGATATGACAATTAAAACAACTGATTGGCTACTGTTTCTACGATATTTAAGTTTTTACATTTTATGTCTATGTATATTGTGTGGATAGTAGAGTTTTAATCATTAATTGTAAACCTAGGTCTTTTCATGTGTTTATGGTTGCTTTACATGATAATATTTCACCTGTCCTGTTTATGGAACACTTTAAAAATCAGCAAAAGGGTTATATAAATAAAATTTATTATGAAACAAAAAACTATTATGTACATAGTTTAGTCCTATTCAGTGCCTACTCGGCGCTTCTTGGCTTGTCTCTTGTATTCATTAAATGGAGCATCTCTTGTCACTGTCCAGCAATAGTCTGCAAGTATTGATGGGCTCCATTTGCCCTGATAGCGTTTCTCCATTGTTGCAATGTTCTGGTGAAATCGCTCGCCGTGCTTGTCGCTCACTGCTCCGCAGTTCGGTGGAAAAAAATCTAGATGAGAGTGCAAAAAATGTATCTTTAGTGACATGTTGCAACCAAGGCTTTTGTATGCCTTGAGGAGGTTTTCCACCAACAACCTGTAGTTGTCTGCCTTGTTGTTTCTGAGAAAATTTATTGCCACTAACTGGAAGGCTTTCCAGGCCGTCTTTTCCTTGCCACGCAGTGCATGGTCAAATGCATCATCTTGAAGAAGTTCACAAATCTGAGGACCAACAAAGACACCTTCCTTTATCTTAGCTTCACTTAACCTTGGAAATTTTCCACGAAGGTACTTGAAAGCTGCTTGTGTTTTGTCAATGGCCTCGACAAAGTTCTTCACCAGACCCAGCTTGATGTGTAAGGGTGGTAACAAAATCTTCCTTGATTCAACAAGCGGTGGATGCTGAACACTTTTCCTCCCAGGCTCCAATGACTGTCGGAGTGGCCAATCTTTCTTGATGTAGTGGGAATCTTTTGCACGACTATCCCATTCACAGAGAAAACAGCAGTACCTTGTGTATCCAGTCTGCAGACCAAGCAAGAGAGCAACAACCTTCAAATCGCCACAAAGCTGCCACTGATGTTGGTCATAGTTTATGCACCTCAAAAGTTGTTTCATGTTGTCATAGGTTTCCTTCATATGGACTGCATGACCAACTGGAATTGATGGCAAGACATTGCCATTATGCAGTAAAACAGCTTTAAGACTCGTCTTTGATTAATCAATTAAGTCTCCACTCATCTGGATCGTGAATGATGTTGAGGGCTGCCATCACACCATCGATGTTGTTGCAGGCTACAAGATCACCTTCCATGAAGAAGAATGGGACAAGATCCTTTTGACGGTCACGGAACATGGAAACCCTAACATCACCTGCCAGGAGATTCCACTGCTGTAGTCTGGAGCCCAACAGCTCTGCCTTACTCTTGGGTAGTTCCAAATCCCTGACAAGTTCACCTTGTGTTATGAGGTGTGGTTCAGAGGAGGAGGATGGGAGAAAATGTGGGTCCTGTGACCTTGATGGTTCAGGACCAGAAGTTTCATCCTCTTCCTCTTCCTCGTCTGACTCAAGTGAGAATGATTCTGGTGCATCAGGAACTGGCAGTCCTTCTCCGTGGGGTACTGGGCGTATAGCTGATGGAATGTTTGGATAATGCACAGTCCACTTTTTCTTCTTTGACAGACCTTTCCCAACTGGAGGCACCACGCAGAAGTAACAATTGCTGGTATGATCTGTTGGCTCTCTCCAAATCATTGGCACTGCAAAAGGCATAGATTTCCTTTTCCTGTTCAACCACTGGCGAAGATTTGTTGCACAAGTGTTGCAGCATATGTGTGGGGCCCACCTCTTGTCTTGATCTCCAATTTTGCAGCCAAAATAAAGGTGATAGGATTTCTTAACCATAGTGGTTATACTGCACTTTTGTGATGCAAAAGTCACTTCACCACAAACATAGCAGAAGTTATCTGCACTGTTCACACAAGTACGAGGCATCTCTGCTCACTTTGGCTAAACAGAAATGTGTCCCTTTGCAAAATCAAACACTGACAAATAAGAGCACGACACTGTATGATTTCTAGAGCTGATATAGGGCAATTTGTTGAGCAGAGTGATGTAAGCTTTGTTATGATTGCATCATCCATGACTTCTAGGAATAACATGATGCAATTCATATCATGTATGATGCAATACCAGCTTCAGATTGCATCATTCATTGTTTTGCCTAAAAAGCAAGTACTGTCCAAACCCAGTCATAGATTTATTCATAGATCCAGTCAAAGATGTATTTTAGTCATTTCTGGTTTAAATTGAGATCCCTTCCCTTTATAACTCACTTATCCTCCGCCATTCCCAAGTCGAGGGTCGTATATACTGACCCAATAGCATATCTTGAAAACTAGAGCCAATCAACCATTTTAAGCATCATTTTCGTTCTCAGTGACCCAGAATTAGTAAAGTTTTGACTACATTTATTTCAGAAGCATTTTGGCTGTAGAGCCGTGTTCTCTGTAGATCAAAGCTCTGTTTGATGGCACCCTCTAGCACAACAGTATTTTTAAAAAATCTTGTGTCTTTTGAGGCAATCTTGTGATTTCTGGGGCGTGGACTCATGTTCTTTTTCACACTTGGCAGAGCTGCTTACAGTGAGCCAAACGCTACTCTCCATCATAGCAGCTCCACAGGAGTCAGTGGAGGAAGAGTCCAAAGCTGCTCTGAATGATGCGCTACTAGGCTGATGTTTTTGCCACATGCGGCAACAGCGCTGGCCGGCTGAGTCGCTTCCTGAGTGAAAAAAGCCCTTGGCTTGTATTAATAACAGTGCACAGAGAAAATCCCAGGTACTAAAGGGCTCTTTAATCTAGAGGTGAACAAAAACCAATAGGTGGAAGCTGAAGCCTGAGAAATTCAAATTGGAAAAAAGGCACCAACTGTTGGATTCTCCATCCCTTGGCGGCTTCCAATCCAGAGGGGACGCCTTTCTGGAAGATACTTTAGCCAAACACAAGTTAGTGGGCTTAGTAACTGGGTGATGCTAATGGCCTGTGCTGTACAGAAGCTCAGACTAGATGATCTAAGAGTCCCTTCTGTCTTTAAACTCTGAATATGAATCTTCGTGATGTTTACCCCAACAGCACAACACCCCGTCAGCTTGGCCAACCCCACACATGCAAATATCAGGAGCTGGACTCCAAAAATCATGTGGCTGGCTTAAGATTTAAAGAATATGATGTTCTGAGGCCTTTCTATTCACCTCCTGGAGTTGGGGAGCACATTTCCAGGCTTTTCCCCACAGCCATGAAAGCCAGAGACTGACAGGGAAGCTGAGACTGGCAGTAAAACAGGGAGCGTTGGCAGCACAGCCGTCCAGAGAGAGGAGACAACAAGGGGAAAGCAAAGAGAGATTCTGCAATTTCCAGCACTGAGGGCCTTTGCCGTGTGAACCAAAGGACCAAACGTCAAAGGTCAGCTCTACAAAGGTCTTTGGGCAACAACAGATAATAAAAAGTAATAACCTCTAGCTCTTAGAGCTAAGTACCATTATCCCCATTTTACAGTTAGGAAGACTGAGACATAGTGAAAGGCAATTGACTTGCCCAACATCACCCAGCAGAGCCAGGATTAGAACCCAGGTCTTCTGTGTCCACTAGCCTATAGTACCTCCCATTGCAACTACTGAAAACAATGGGAGTTTGGAGCCGAACCGGCCTTGGCACTTTGGAAAAATCCCACAAGGTGCCTCTTTGCATCTTCAGGTGCCGAAACACCTTTGTAAATCTGGCCCTAAGAGTTTCAACCTGCCCCATTAAAGCCAATGGGAGTTTTGCTCTTGTGGTTGTACCAGTTGAACTGAAATCAAATGCTTCTTGGCCTTTTGGCTAACATCAAGTGCACCAGTTGATCTGAAGACGGTTTAAAAAAAATCAATGTAGTTGCACTGGTGCAAAGCCCTGTGTGGATAGACTTATATCAGTTTACAGCTGGCTTGTATGGGTTGAGCTAGCCTGCTCTACCAACCGATTTTGTACCAATTTTAGCTATTTTTTGGGTTGTGTGTGATTTTTTTTTTTTTTTTTAGCTAAATAGATTAATTGGTTCAACCCCTAGCCGGGTGCATTTGCACCAGTATAAAGATGCTTACACCACTATAACTTATTACCCTAAATATATGGGGAAAGTACACAGCTGTCAACATCTTCATAGTGGTACAGCTGCGATCACACTGTAGGTTATATGCCGCTGAGTGTCTGTGGCACGCCCAGGTTAGCTGTAAAAAGGCAGTTCCCTGTTGGGACCATAAGCATCTTGCTGTGCTCCTCGGTCCTTCCTTACGGTAACATGGCAAGTTACCCTGGGGTCAGTCTGGAGTCATCCCTTGATTGCTGTGGTGTCAGGGTCGGATTCTGATCTCCGCTAACCTAAGGTAAGTCTGGGACCAGGGTGCTGGGTACTGAAAGCTATTGAACAAAACTGTAAACCCCGTATATAATGGAAACTACATTAAGCCAGGGGTGCAGCCACACCCCCAGCACGCTAATTCCAGCACCCCTGTCTGAGACACTAAAATAAGACCAAATCAACTTTACACGCCACCTGAGAAGACCTTGATATAGTTTCCCCCTAACTGCCTCATTACACAAGGTCATAGGAGTGATGTTTTCTTCTTGGAGAAGTCTGGCCTGGCCCTCCCCACATAGATGGCTGTATATCAGGAGTAACATCATTGACCTCAATGGAGCTATGCCTGTTTTATGCCACCTGAAGTGAGATGAGACTCAGGATCTATGTTTTAAGATGAATTGTTGATTTATGGGTAACTAAAGTTATCTAGTCAGAGTGGTTCCCCCCTAGGGGTGAGGATTGAAAGATACCTTTGCTTTTCCTTAGTGAGTTGAGCAGCTGTGTCAATGCAGCCGTTCTGGAGCTGTATTAAGAACCTTGTAACAATGGAAGTTATGGATGGAGTGGTTGGCAGGAGATCCAGGATGGCAGTGTCAGGGTTGATCTCCTTGCACCACAGTTCCTCAGGGATGCTGATTTCTGTAACAAAGCAGAGAATCTTTCACGCCGTGTGCACAGAATCACAGGAACCAGGGTATCAAGTGGCAGGTGGGGAAAGAAATGGTTTTCACAAAATAATTCTCCACATTTTTCACGCTGTCTTTTTGTCAAAATTTCAAACTGAATCTAATTCAACCAACTGGCTGGAAAAAAACCAGCAAGTGTTTTATGAAAAAATAAGTTGTGAAAAACTTGCAACAGTTAGAAAAAAATTAAAAGTCACCCCCACTTCTAGCTAGCAATTTCCATATGCAAAAATGCTCAGTTAGCTTATACAACTGGGCAACCTGATTATCACTGTCCTTTCGGTACGCAGCTCCCTTCCTCACCAGCCCTGCAAAGACTTACATCCATGCTGAGCTTTAGACATTTTGAGTAGCCCCAGTGAAGTCAGTGGAACCACTCAGAGTATATTAAGGATGTTTATGTCTCTGCAGGATAGCGGGTAACCTGGGACCAGCTGTGTGTCAGGGAATACTTGGTAATTACTCTGGGGTAGACTCATACTCAGCTTCACAACTGAATCGTTTGTTTGTTACATGATAGAAAAATATCTAGAAAGGAAAGTAAACCACCATGAAAGTCAAAATACCTGAGCTTCTGGGGCTTGATCTTATATTGCTCCACACTTTCTGAACAGTCTGTATGGCTCTTTCAAAAGTCAAACACTGATCATCTGAAGTTGGAAGAGAACATGGCATTTATCAACATACTTCCCCAAGAAAAAAAAAACAGTTTCCCTCTTGCAAAAATACTTCTAATAGTAAAAAGACTAATTGAAATGTTAACATACCTTGCAACATTAAAGAAGATTTACCAACAGGTATGAGGTAAAATTTTGAAAAGTGCCTATGTTTTTTGGGAGCCTGAGATTGATTTTCAAGAGATTTAGGCACTGAAGGCTAGAGCCACAAAGGGATTTAGGCACCTAATTGTCATTTTGTGCACCTGAAGCCAAAATTTAGATATTTAAAATCGTCACTCAGCTGCCACTTAACTCTGCAGTTGCTTAAATTCCCACTGGTAAATTCCCTTAGATGCCTAAATGTCTGCTAGGCAGCATGTACACAGCCCTTTAAATCCTGACACCTCCTAAGCCCCAGCAGGATTCATCGGCAGTAACCACTCCACTTGGCCGTGTGGAGCCCTCAGCTGGATACCGTGTCCTGATCTGGGCATCACACTTAAGCGAAGATGTGGACAAACTGGAGAGAGTCCAGAGGAGAGCAACAGAAATAATAAAAGGTTTAGAGAACGTGACCTATGAGGAAAAGTTAAAAAAACTGGGCATATTTAGACTTGAGAAAAGAAGATGACGGGGGGGGACTTGATAACAGTCTTCAGATATGTTAGGGGCTGTTATAAAGAGGACAGTGATCAATTGTTCTCCATGAAGACAGGACAAGAAGTAATGGGCTTAATCTGCAGCAACGGAGATTTACGTTACATATTAAGAAGGGTAGTATTATACAGCTCGATAGCATTCATCACCATGCATTTTTGACAGGTTTCCACACCCCATTTAGGGCTTATGTCCCGCCTTCCCACCCCGTTTCCGTTGGCGCCAAAGTTTTAGTGAAACAGTTTTGTAGGCAGCCTGTCTGTGTTAGTTGTTATGCATTAACAGCCCCGGTGTTTGTGCATGAGGGTTACAGGCTCCCTATGGACTGTTGCAAAGCAGCCCCAGAACCCCTCTTAAATCATACCATCTTCCACTTCGGCTGTACCTTTACATTTTCCACCCCAAGGCCCTCTGCATTAGGACTTAATTATAGCCCCTCTGATTTCAACAATGTCTCAGGTCTCTTGTCTACTGTTCCATATTATTTAATGCTGTACATCATCTAGGGTTACAGTTTGCATAAAAGAGTTTTATAAAAATAAAAAATATATATTCTCTAGGGGCTTAGACAAGATAATGATCAACAAAATTGTAATGATTGCTTTGCAGACCTTGCTACAAAGTATCTTTTAGCTTGTTTTTGTTAATATTTCTGATAGGCCGTAAGATGGGGGAGATAATACCTCATAAAGTGGGAAAATACTTTCAAATAATAAACGCTTGCCCATGCTAAAGCATAACAACTAACACAGACAGGCTGCTTACAAAACCGGTTCACTAAAAGAGCTATTAACATGCCCCCTAAAACTCAGGACAGCTTTCTCTTTTTTCTTAATAGTTTAAATGCTTTTTTATTCACTTTTTTACCCTCTGCTTACTAAACAGACACTGCCTTAGTAAATGCCCTTTTAAACCTAGTTTTTAATATTATTTAATAATTTTAAAGGCTCTTTTCTTAACCTACCCTGATAGTAAGTAGTTGAAATGCTTTCTATTCACTTTTTTACCAGGGGTTTACCAAACAGGCTTTGCCTTAGTAAATGCCCTTTTTAAACCTAGCTTTCAATATTATTTAACTTTTACATTTATCTCAAAATTTTCTATTCTTTAATAGTCTACCAAACTAGACCTTTACCATCATCTCTCCTTACTCAAACACACTACAAATTTCTCTTCTTTCAAACTAAATAACCCTTTAAAAACAAAAATCTTTCTATTCTTTCATAACCTACCCTTTAAAAGCCTCTCTCTTTACTCAACTTCCCCAAATAACCTTTCTTTCCTTTTTTTCCTCTAAACCTTACTCAAACTTTCTTTTTTCATCTTTACACTCTCTAACTTTCTTCTTTCAACCTTTTCCTCTCAATATACCCAAGCACAAACACACACAACACTTCCACTAGTCAAATACACACACACACACAGGGATCAGCTGGAGCCAGTTGGCAAAAACCGGTTGCTAAATTTAGAAGCCCTGTGAGAACCAGTTGTTCCGAGCGGGACAACTGGTTCTAAAAAGGCCATCCTGCCCCCAGCCCCAGCTCACCTCTGCTTCCTGGGCTCCTCCCCTGAAGGCTCTGCCGCCCACTTCTTCTCCCACTCCCCTGCTTCCCGCGAATCAGATCTTCGCACGGGAAGTCTGGGACTTGGGAGGGGTCAGAAACAAGAAGCGGCTTGGCAAGGTAAGCGGGAGGGGGAGGGAGCGAGGAGGGCTCCAGGGAGGGGAGCAAGGCGAGGCGCGGCGCGGCCCTGCTCCGGCCCCAGGCCCAGCGGCTCCGGCCCGGGCGAGCACCCCGGCTTTGGCCCAGCGGCTTCGGCCCGGCCCCGGGCCCAGTTGCGGCCCAGCTTGGCCCTGCTCCAGCCGAGCGGCTCCAGCCTGGGCGAGCACCCCGGCTCTGGCCGAGTGGCTCCGGGCCCAGCAGCTCCGGCCCGGCCCCGGGCCCGGCTGCGGCTCGGCTCTGCTCCGGCCCCAGGCCCGGCAGCTCCAGCCCGGGCGAGCACCCCAGCTTTGGCCTGGCCCCGGGTCCGGCTGCGGCCGAGCGCTCTGGGTCCGGCCCCGGGGCCTGGCTGCAGCTTCGGCCCGGCCCTGCTCCATCCCAGCGGCTCCGGCCCCGGCCGAGTGCCCCAGTTCCGGATGAACGGCTTTAACCCGGCCCCAGCCTGGCCCAGCGCTCCCGGCCCGGCCTCCAGCATGGTAAGGGGGCAGGGAGGGGGTGTTGGAAGAGGGCAGGGGATTTCGGGGGGTGGGGGTGGGTGGATAAGGGTCAGGGCAGTCAGAGGGCAGGGAACCGGGAGATTGAATGGGGGCAGGGGTCCTGGGGGGCAGTCAGGAAGAAGCAGGTGTTGGATGGGGCGGTGGGGGGCAGTCAGGGGCAGGGTTTCCAGGTGCAGTCGGGGACAGAGAGAAGGGGTGGTTGGATGGGGCAGGGGTTCCAGGGAGCCATCAGGAATGAGAGGAGGGGTTGGATGGGACGGCAGTTGGCAGTCAGGGGACAGGGAAGGGTAGTGGATGGGGCAGGGGTCCCGGGGAGGGCATCAAGGAATGTGGGGGGTTGAATGGGGCAGGTGTCCTGTGGGGGGCACGACCCCCTCCTGGGGTGAGGAGGAAAGAACCGGTTGTTAATTTTTTGGCAGCTCATCACTGCACACACCCCATTTAAAAATGGCCGACAGTGCCAAACTTTGGCTCCAACGGAAACGGGGTGGGAAGGCGGGACATAAGCCCTAAATGGGGCATGGAAACCTGTCAAAAATGCATGGTGATGAATGCTGTCGAGCCGTATACTACTAAGGGTCATTAAATTCTGGAATAGGCTTCCAAGGGAGGTTGTAGAATCTCCATTATTGGGTTGTTGTTGTTTTTAGGAACATGCTGGACAAACACCTGTCAGAGATAATCTAGGTTTACTCGATCCTGGACTTGATGACCTCTCGAGGTCCCTTCCAGCCCTACATTTCTATGAGTCTATGAACTAGACCTCTCCCACCCCAGCAAGCATTCTCAGAGGATGGTGATGGACAGCAGGAGAGAGATCACTTGATCATTACCTGTTAGGTTCACTCCCTCTGGGGCACCTGAGATTGACCACTGTTGGTAGACAGAATACTGGGCTGGATGGACCTTTGGTCTGACCCAGTATGGCCATTCTTATGTTCAGCTTCCAAGTCTGACCCCACCCAAAGCAGGGCCAAAGCAGACGAGGTAGTGATGGTGGCCTCGTATCAGTGGTTAGGGCACTCACCCTGTATGTAGAAAACATGAATTCAAATCCCCCAACTGTCTTACTTAGTGCCAGGACTAGAACCCAGGGTCCCTAGGATTGCAGGTGAGTGACCTAACCACTGAGCTATTGAGTATTCTGGGCTAGTGCCCTCTCAATCTCTCCTGCTGAACCTGCTCCACTTTGTATAAACTACTTAAATATTAGCTCGAGCAGGGGCACTGGAGCCAGGCTCTCCCAGGTGGGTAACCTAACCACTAAGCTACAAAGCCATTCTCTTTCTGGCCCAATCAGGGTAAGTATTAATCTGTGGATTCCGTTAGGCAGCCTGGTGTGTAACTGTCAGGTGTTGCAATGCTGAGTTTAAGTTCTCTTTGTGGATCTAGCCCTGAGAAGATCAAGGCCAGGTCTACACTTGGAGCACTTTGCCGGTGTCGCTATAACAGTATCCTGTTCCAGCAAAGCGCTCCTAGTGTGGACCTAGCGTAAAGCAGCCAAAGCACTTTTGCTGGTTTGGCTTATTCCTGCCTCCCTGAGCAAAATAAGCGGTCCTGGTGAAAGCACAGTGCAGCTGGTATAACTGTCAGCACTAGGAGCTTTTGCCATCAAGCTCGGTCAATCACAAAATTGCACCTCATCACATCTGACCAGCCTGGCTATGCTGTCACAAGTCTGTAGTGTGGACCTGGCCACAGTCTTATTGAAATCCAACGGCTCTTAGACTCCTCAGTCACGGAGGCATTTTGACTGATTGCTCTCATTGGCTTGTTTGACTGATGTTTACAATTTGCAAATAATTGCAGAACTGCAGGTGTTCTCCTTGGTCCACAGGCCTGATCCAAAGCCCACTGCAGCAAATGGGAGCTTTTCCCTTGATCTCTGCAGTATCTGGCTCAAGCCCAGGCATGTCAGTATTATTCCTTGAACAGCGACCATGCCTAGCTCAGCCATGAAGTTCCTTGGGTTCTTTATTGCTGCTCAAGAAATAGGGTCATACAGATTCTTGGGTGCATTGAGGCTGCCTGGGGTTTCCCCCACAATGCAAAGCTGCCCTAAAGCCCCAAGAAAATCCCTGCAGCACTGAGGAATCCACAGGTGTGTAGGGCCAGCACACAGTGATGATTCACACCAGCTGGAGATCTGGCCCCAGTTACTCCAATACAACTATTCCAAGGGTGGATTTGGTACCATAACCCTAGAAGTATGAAGTGTACCTGAGAGGTCGTCCCATTCCAAGAACTTTCTCACAGAAAGCCTTTCACCTTCATGGATATTGCCGTTTTGGAAAAAGTGGATCAGAGAGCGCTGCAGAGCGAGAATTTCAGGCAGGTGCCGTATGTGTCGGATGTGCTGGTGCTGTAAGAGAAAAGTAACCACCTCTTTAACATGATGCCTGTGTTGAGTGAGAGAGAAAAGATGCTATCGGGATGAATGTCGGGTGGTTTTGATGTTCCTGCAAACTTCATGGTTATGTGGGTGTCTAGCTGCTTTGCATCACTGGAGCAATGCAAATCAGCCAGCAGGGACCGGTCCATCTGGCTCCAAGCCCCTTTGGACTTTTTAATAGTAATCTACTTTATCCCTACAGTTCTCTATTGGACCCTAGGAAAGCTATGCAAAGATCCTGCTACCTGCCAAACCCCTGCCAACCGCCTAGCATTTCATACTGGTCATTGCTAGCACACCTGTTGTAATGCAAACTCAAACTGTCCATAGGCATGTGCTGCAATCAACTGAAGCTGCCTGACTGGAATGGAAGTAGCGGCTCACACTTGCCTTGTTTCTTTGGGCCAGATTAAGAGGTGTAAAAAGTAATGGTGTAAATTAACCCCCTTGTGAGGATAGCTGTCCTATTTCTTTACATGTGTAGCAGGAAGCCTGGTAGAAGGGGAGGAGTCTAAAGCAGGAAAAAATGGTGCTTTTTAAAGTCAGCTAAAATGTATTGAATCATAGAATATCAGGATTGGAAGGGACCTCAGGAGGTCATCTAGTCCAACCCCCTGCTCAAAGCAGGCCCAATCCCCAAACAGATTTTTGCCCTAGATCCTAAATGGCCCCCTCAAGGATTGAACTTTTGAATCCACAACCCTGGGTTTAGCAGGCCAATGCTTAAACCACTGAGCTATCCCTCCTCCCATGAGCACTGTTCATAAGACATGTGAAATCCTGCCTACACCAGGTTTTTTTCCTATTCTGGACAAAGAACTTTAGGATTAGAAAGAGACAGCGGGCTAAAGGCAAACTATTATTTTCTTTATTCTAATAAAGTTCCTTGTTCCGTGTTTGGAGAAATCAGCCCTCGTCACGACTCCCTTGCACATTGGTCAGTGAGTGTGAGTCGGCCTAAGAGAGTCCAAATGAAAGTAAGGGAGTAAATCTTACACATCATTTCGGAATCTGGCTTTATGGGCATAACTTAAACCTGAACGTTCATGTTTAAATACAGACATGATGGAAGACCTAGCATAATTATCTCCTGTCTTTAAATCAAGATCTTAACGTAACTGTAAGTAAAAGCCCCATCTAAGACAAAAGCCATGTGTGAACCTGTCCAGGAGCTTTTGGCTGAGTATTGATTTGAGTAGCTGTGTGTTTATGGGAAGAGAGATCACACCGGGCTACACCAGAAAATTAGGTCAGTTTAATTATGTCAGCCAGAGGCATTGAAAATCCACCCCCCTGAGCGGTGTAGTTATAATGACCTAAGGCTCTGTGTAGACATTGCTAGGTTAACAGAAGAATTCTTCCATCGACCTAGCTACTGCCTCTCGGGGAGGTGGATCACCTACACCAGTGGGAGAATCACTCCCGTCAACGTAGGTGGCATCTATACTGAAGCACTACAGTGGCACAGCATTGTAAGTGTAGACAAGCCCACAGAAACAGAGGTCAGACAAGAACAGGCTAAGAGGGAGAGACTGCCAGCAGGAGGGAGCAGCTGCAAGCCAGTGGGTGACTCTGGGAAGAGGCCAAGGGCGCAGGATCAAAGATTGCTCTTGGTACTGTGAGCAACAAAAGCTGTTTCCTGCTAGTTGATTCCCCCCTGTGTTCAGAGACACGAGTCTTTGTTCATTATTTGTAAATAAACAAAACTGAAGTAAATAAAATATCAGACTCCATCAATTTCTACGTCCAACAAGGCCCCAAACTTTAACTAGCCTGTTGGGCTGAAAAGGGGTTACAATGTATTCACATCTCTATATATGTGTGTGCTGTTCTAACGCATGTGCTGTTTGTGTGTGCACATTACTTCAAATCATCCCAGAGCACCTTGGACAGCAGTTCCAGGAGCACAGGGAACTGGTTTGCTCCATTTTCTTGTTGCACCAGATGGGTCAGGCGCTGGATTGTCATCCTCTGTTCAAATCTCCACATGCAGGGCATGTTGATCAGCCCGCAGCTCGGCAGGTGGCTGAAAGGCGGGGACTGGCCGTAGGCTATTTTCAGGAGAACATTTGAACTGTGAGCTCCCTCCTCTACAATCTGCTGCTTTGCAGAAGCAATTTTCTGCTCCAGCACCTGTGGAAGTGAGATGTCAGTTAGGAATCAAGTCTGGTTATAAAGGGGCCGGGCTCTTCTCATTGGTCTGAGAGGCAGCCGGGCTGGCTCAGGGTTAAGACACCAGACTAGAGATCCGGGTTCAATTCTTGGCTCTGCCACTGACTCCCTGTGTGATCTCAGAGAAGCTATTTCATGACTCTGTGTCTCCATTTCTCATCTGTAAAAAGGGACAATAATCCTGCCCTTGTCTATTTACACTGTGAGCTCTGTGGGGCAGGGACTGATTTCCACTGTGTGTCTGTGCAGTACCCAGCTAGGGACTACAGAAACTCCATAAAAGCGGAGGGGCCACTGGCATCCGAAATATGGCCCCATCCTAACCCCTTCCCCCAAGGACCCGCCCTGGAGCTGCCCATTCCCCCATGGCTCACCCCCTTCTCGCTCTTCTCCGCCCTCTCGCCCTTATAGCAGGTAATAAGTGGGAGGACCACGGCCCCTTCACCCCACTCCCACCCACAGACTCTTTGTGTGTATCTGTGAATTGCCAGGCAAAATGGGGCCCTGATCTTGGTTTAAGCCAACAGGCCCTACTGTGATAATAATAATAATAATGAAATGCCAACAGAACTCTTGGAAATGCAGAGGGCAGGCAGTTTAACACCAGGTTCATAGACACTCAAACACACAGGAGTTTCCTCTCTAGTCTGCTGAACACAATGGACAAGTTTTTACATTGAAAAAATGAGCCAGGCTTAATATAGTTTATGTTGTCCTATCAGGTTCTTATAATGCGCCCATCACTGTGGCATCTGAGCACCAAGGGGTTCTTTGGAGGCAAAACAATGGCATTTTAGAAATGTTTTGTGTGACTTCTGGTTTCATATAGTGGCATGGAAGTCTCAGGTGGGCTTTTTCTGGCTCGCTCTCTCTTACCCTGAGTAAACAGCTGGTTTATTTGTGATATTGACCATGTATAGAAAACTGGTTCTCACATACCTGGAAGAACGACTGAGTTACGGCTTTTAAGCAGCTTTCCCATTGTACTCTGTCTTCTTTTTCATGCATACATTTAATGGTCATGTTTGTGTCTGTAAGAAATATACAATTACACTTCAGCTTTCATCATTTAACATAAATTAATGAGCAGATCTAAAGTAGCGCAGTCGCAGTAAATATTGTCGTTCATAATAGTGAAATGAATTACAGTGTTATCAGGCAACTGGATTCCTGAGCCATAAGATATAGGAGAACATTCACATATTAGCCAGTTAAAAATCAGTTTATTAATAGGTTCGTAGGTTGTAAGGCCAGAAGAGAGTGTTATGATCATCTAGTCTGATCTCCTGCATAACACTGGCCATAGAACCTCAGCCAGTGATTTCTACACCATGCCCATCACCTCTGTCTGAGCTATAGCACATCTTTTAGAATGAGATATCACATCTTAATGTCAAGACTCCAGGTGCTGGGGAATACACCTCATACCTACATGAGGTGTCCTGATGACTCATTCCCCTCTCTGATAAACATTTTGAACCTAATTTTAGTCTGAATTTGTCTCACTTTGTCATAAATACAGAAGCAAAAAACAAAATAAAAAAACCAGTCCCTAAAACGAGGCGTTTCTTTACCGGCTGTGCTGTCGAGGATGTATCTGAGGAATAGGTGGACTGTCATCGTTGCATCGTCTATGTTTCCACTAAGTGACTCCGCTAGGAACTGGATGTCTTTTTCAAGATGGTCACAAAAGAACTTTACGGCGTCCTGGGGCTTCACTTTCATTAGCTCCAAAATGGACTAGAAGGCAAAGTATTTCCATAGCTTAGCTCTGAGGAAGCATTTCCCCATATAATTGTACAGACACTTCTCTAAAGGCAATGTATAACTCAGTCAAAGTTACCATTACAAGTTATAACTGGTTAGTGCTGTACAACCCTGATGAGTTATGACAGACAGATAGACAGAAGTGTTATTGGGCATATTTGTTTTCCCACCTGTTTATCGGTAAAAGTTCCCAGGAGCATTGAAGAATGGAGCAGTGCTCTGGCGATGCAGACTGAAGTTGCAGGCAGATCCCTCTCTGTCTCATTGTTCCGTGAGGACGGACTCACCAGCACGTAGCCTCTCTCTGTTTTATCCTTCGTGCTGTATTAAGAAACCATCATTTGACAGTCATAGAGGTCAGAGTTTTCTCCCAAACCTTGTATTTTTTTGGTGTTTCACCTTAACCAGTTCACAACTATAGTGACCGTGGGGTCACACTGGGGTGGGGAAAAGGATTGGAATTTTGAACTTTCAATGACATTTCCCCTAAAATTGGCACCTATAGTTCACCCCAGTAGACAATTCCCAGCTGTGTGGGTTTAAGTTGACACAGTCTTATTCATTTCTTTTACATCACATGCAATGATTTTAAACTTACATATCTACTTCCTCAAATCCCTCCACGGGGTTGTGATTAGTCCCACCGACCTCGGAGCCACACAGACACTTGATAATAACCCAGGGCCGTCCGCACTGTTGTCACAGGAATAATGTCAGCATTAGTCACTTCTTAAAGAACCAGCAGTGCAACAATTGTACGATGGTTTGCTCAGCTGCTAGCCAGACAGCATCACTCTCTCCAGCTGAGCAAGAAACAGACTTTGCACAAACCGCTGGAGGCAGAAATGTTCCGAAGAGCGAACAGGAAAGACAGTGAGTGTGCAACACACTGGCCTTGTGCATAGGATCATGTTCTCAAAGTAGCCTAGTGGAGTTAGGGCTTGTCTACACAGCCCCTCAGTGCACGGCAAGTCGAGGTGTGAATGTACACGAACCAACTGTCTGTGTGGCACCTGCTCCCGCACGCTAAAAGTGCTACTGAATCAGCAGTACGTCCTAGTGCAATATGGAATTTTAGTGCACAGGACGCAGCAGTGTCCACACAGTGATTTAGTGCGCAAGACAGTGTGCTGTAGTTCACACCGTGGCTTGTCGCACACAAAGTGGCCATGTAGACAAGCCCAATGGCTCCCCAAACATGCTGAAGTTTGGGGGGGGATGAGTGCCTAGCTCACTTTGTGTGTATAAACTTGTGGTCTCACGAAATGTATGCAGAATCAGTATGATTGATAATGGCAAGGCAAAACCACATGGTCACTGTTTAAAACCACGTTGCTAGAACGGAGGAGGAGGATTAGGTGCAGGACACTCAGACCTCCAGTTGGGAAGGCCCAGATCCACCAAGGTACATCGTGGCTAAGCCCCAATTTCAGGCATCACTGCGAGCCACAAAACTCCTGCTCTGTTACCTCCTAACCCTGTAGCATCTACGCTCACTCAGCGCCTCTGTTTTCAGGGTACACGTTCCCTCAGTGCTGAAGTTTCTGCCTCTGGGCATGTGCATTGCTGCTTCCCTCTAGGTGTCCAAAGGCCAATCTCTTGCCTCAGCCCCAGAGCAACCCACGAACCAGGGGAAGACAGGAAAAGGAGCCCGTTGAAAACCAAGCCAAAGGAGAAGGTTCCTTCACACCTTTCAGCTCAGTGGTTCGAGCACTCACCCCGGGTGTGAGAAGTTCAGGTTTCATTGCCCCCTTGGCCCAAGGGGGACTAAGAATTTGAACTGGGGGCTCCCAGATGGGTGCCCTGGCCACTGAGCTATGGGATAATCTGATGGGGCTAACTTCATCTTGAAAGAAAGACACCTAGGCATCTAAGCCCCCTGACTCTATGGGAGGGGTTCCCATTCGTGGATCACTAGGCAGAGCCAGCCACCTCCCTGGAGCCTGGACTCAGGTGCCTACCTCTCTGAAGGGGGCAGGGCTTAGCACATACCCCAGTGATTAGTATCTCCCATTGGCTAGCTTAAACAGCTCCCTGCCTAGTGTGCTGGCTTGGTGTGTCACATTGTCAAGTGCCTGTCTCTGCCCAGGCATTGGGCAATGGTGCCTAACTCGGGCTCTGTGGATCCCATTGCTGTTCCAGTGCTTTTCTAAGCAACTAGAAGTTAGGTGTGGCCATGTGCAGCGTCACAACGCCTATCTAAGCAGAGGCTGAATGAGCTCTCCCCTGACATCTAGTGGTGAGCTGTGGAAAAGGACTTCAGGAGCTGATCTCATTAGCATGGGCACACCCACCCTGCCTAGGTGCTCAGCATGATGGAATTGCTTGCCCAATTGATCACTGTTTGGCTGGTGTGGGATCCCCAGGCTTCCTTGTCATTGGGGCCGGAGTTATAAAGACTTGTTATCCTTGTTGTGTGTTGTGTGAATCCAGGGAAGCAGAACTGTACTTGGCATTTCCTGATTGAGGGACTCACCCTCATAAACGACACTCGCTAGGCAGGGGGACATGTGTTCTGAAGCCCAATGAGTTGAGAGAGAGGGTGGGAACTGTCACTTGTGCCTGGTAGTGTGGGCCTTGCCTAAGGGCCCCAGACACCATTTGATCCTTCCTCTCTCTACTCTGTAATAAGAGAGAGTCTTATTACACAAGACAGGGTAATAAGCAGAGAGGTGTGGTGCTGGGGCAGCAAAACAAGTAAAGTGCCTTCTTACCCTCCACCCAGGGTGGGAGGTGAACTTTGCAGATGCAACTCTGCCCCTGGGTCTGCACGTACCAAGGACAACAACTGTGAATGAGGTGCAGAGAAGGGACGGGCATGTTAAAGGGACTTTTGGTTGCTGGACTTAAGAACTTGATGGAAGAGGACACTGCCCAACTTACTCATGAGTTGGTCTTTTGCGCATGGTTTATGTTTATGAACCCTGTTTGTGGTGTTTTCCCAAATTAATGCTGAGCTACTTCCCTCCTGTTACTAAGTTTCTTTTCTACATTCAGACTCTGTGCTGGTAAGAGGGGAAGTATTGCCTCTTAGAGGCGCCCAGAGGGTGGTGTGTGATTGTCCCATGTCACTGGGTTGGGGCTTGAGCTGGTTTTGTGTTGTATTGTTGAAGAGGAACCCCCTAGATATTGAACCCGGCCCTTGTTGCTGCCAGTTCCAACAGGCAGAAGGGTTACACCTCACCCCTTTGTGAATCTGGGCCTAAGGCATTTGCAGAGGAAAACAACTACCTCTACACATACTGCTCGCTTTACTCTTACAGGCCATGCCATGGAACTCTTCATATTCTGTAACTGTCTCCACAGACACATCTACACATGTAACCCACACTTACCAGTGTGGTGCCCAGCCCAGCTCTAGGGATGGCTGGGCCGTACATAGAGGTTGATGAGCCTGCTACAGCCTGGGCTAAGAGAGGTGAGTCTTTCAGCTCAGGCAGGAAAGAACTGTGCTCTTAGCTCTGGAGGAGGCAGGTTCAGCCCCACCCAGGGGCTCTACCACCTTTACGGGGCTGTCTCAGGTAGGGGCTACATGCGGATACAGCTTCCGATATGAAACTTTCGTATCACAGGAGACTAGCATGGGGCTGCACAGCAATGAACTTCTCAAGCCCAGACATTACATCTGCCCTAACGTGAAGGTTTAGGTGCAATTTAGGTGCATTTTAGATAGGGAGATAAGGTCTGGAGTCAGCTTGGGCCTCTGATCCTTGTGTCAGTGGCAAGTAATCCTGTCCTGAGAAATCCGACAAGTACATTCCAGAGACATGGAGACGAAGCAAGAGGCTGAAGATACACCCGCAACGAACAACAGCTATGAAGAGACACTTACATTTTCAATGCTCCAGTACTGCCCGCATTGGCATCCTGTGTGAGAGGGAATCAGACCAATCAGTTACTGATACAGTCACACAAACAACAGTAATGATAATGTACCAGAACCTCCGCTCGGGGGATCAGCACAGCCCCAGTGATTCCAATGGAGTGACAACCAATTCTCCCCAGGTGTGGATCTGGTCCCATCGAATTGGAGCTACAGCCCATTTACATCAGCTGGGGACCTGGTCCCAAATTTCCTGCTTCCGTAAAAAATGACCTTGTGACTCAATATTCTAAACCAGATTTCTGGTCAGTCTGAAAGGCGATCAGTGCAGAACCAGACTGGAGGGACACAGTTGGCTTTAAGTAGCCTTTACCCATCCCTTGTACCAAGGCTGCCAGACCCTGCCCCAACCTTACTCTAATTTAATACCAGTTCCTACAGACTCGGGGTACCTTTTGGTCCAGCAAAGTTCAGCTGGACTTGGCTGTGTTCCAGTCATGCCCCGTTTTCCCCAGCCATATCTCCACCCGGAGGCTTGGAAAAGAAGATTGTCTCTGTATGTATACACCACTAAGGCAAGCACACCTGGTATTATGATAGTGGGGTGTTTAAAAGCATCCAGAAAAATACTGATATAAAGTTTTTCTGACACTTACTCCACAGTGTATCTGCCGTGGCAGTGTTTTTCCAATTCCTCACATCAAAGAGAAGGTCGCTCGGCATGGTCGGAAGGTAGCTCGCCTGGTAAACAAACCACAGTTGGACACCTTTACTACAGCACTGGGGCAGAGCGGAAGGAAGGGCTTGTGCATAGAACATTGGATGGGGATTTGGGAGATACAGGTTTGGTTCCTGGCAACTTTCAGACTAAGCTCAGAACCTCATTGCACCAAGTGCTGCACAGACACACAGTTACTGAAATCAGGGCCCCATCATGTCCCCATCAGAGTCCTGCACTTAGGAAGGAAGAATCCCATGCACCACTACAGGCTGGGGACCAACTGGCTAAGCAGCAGTTCTGCAGAAAAAGACCTGGGGATTACAGTGGACGAGAAGCTGGATATGAGTCTGCAGTGTGCCGCTGTTGCCAAGAAAGCCAATGGCATATTGGGCTGTATTAGTAGGAGCATTGCCAGCAGATTGAGGGAAGTGATTATTCCCCGCTATTCAGCACTGGTGAGGCCACACCTGGAATATTGCGTCCAGTTTTGCCTCCCCCCCACTACAGAAAGGATGTGGACAAATTGGAGAGAGTCCAGCGGAGGGCAACGAAAACAGTTAGGGGGCTGGGACACATGACTTAACGAGGAGAGGCTGAGGGAACTGGGCTTGTTTACTCTGCAGAAGAGAAGAGTGAACGAGGGGTTTGATAGCAGCCTTCAACTACCTGAAGGGGGGTTCCAAAGAGGATGGAGCTTGGCTGTTCTCAGTGGAGGCAGATGACAGAACAAGGAGCAATGGTCTCAAGTTGCAGTGGGGGAGGTCTACATTGGATATTAGGAAACACTATTTCACTGGGAGGGTGGTGAAGCACTGGAATAGGTTACCTAGGGAGGTGGTGGAATCTCCTTCCTTAGAGGTTTTTAAGGCCCGGCTTGACAAAGCCCTGGGTGGGATGATTTAGTTGGGGTTGGTCCTGCTTTGAGCAGGGGATTGGACTAGATGACCTCCTGAGGTCTCTTCCTACCCTAATCTTCTATGATTCTATGCCAGGCACTGCTCGGACACACAGCGACTGAGATCAGGGTTCCGTCGGGCTGGGCACTGCTCGGACACACAGCGACCAAGATTGGGATCCTGTTGTGCCCAGCACCATACAGACATATAATGAGACAATCCCTGCCCCAACGAGTTACAATATAAATAGACAAGAGGTGGGAGGAGAAACTAAGAAGGAGAAAGGTTCAGTGATTTGCCCAAGTCACCCAGGGAGAGGTGGGAACAGAACCCAGGAAACCTGAGTATTAGTCCAGTGCCTGATCGCCCAAGGACACAGCCCCTCTGAATGAATAATAAAATACTGGTACGGAATCATAAAGCCAAAATGGGCCTATAAAAGAGCTCAGCCTCCAAAGCGGGCTGCCGGCTAGGCCACGTCAATTCTCACAAGGGTGTTTGTGCTGTGCCAACCCAGCTTCATGCCCAATTCTCCCCCTTCCTCCCAGGTACAGGGTTTCATTTCCTTGTGCTAGGGGGCTTTCTCGGCCTGAACAAAGACAGAATTCTTCCTCCGGGAATTTGGTGCCATAACTTGGGAAACTAGCCACATGAGGGAAAGAGTCATCGATGTCAAGGCCAGAAGGAACCTTTCTGACCATCCAGCCTGGTCTCCTGCATATCACAATCCAGAGAATCTCACCCTTGCGCGTCCTGCGTCCGGCCCAATGACTTGTGGAAACTTTCATTTCCCTTTTGATTTCAACAGGAAAATCGAACTTTATCAGCTGACATTAAGATAATGGTTCACTGCAAACAGACACACACAGATGGACAGCCAGCCAGGTGGATAATTCAGGGCTCCAAACAATGGTAACTGAGTGAGATTCTCTGGTCTGGGTTATGCAGGGGGTTATAATGGTTCTTTCCGGCCTTAAATTCTTTCGATACTATTTCCCTGGAGCCCCCAGAACCTCAGGCAGGTGCTGTCGTGCACATATCCCCAGCATTCGTCACTGTAAGGGGGATGGGGGGATGCAAATAGTGACTTTGGGGGTTTTTGGACTAGAAAGTCCAAAGTCTCTGGTTAGCGACTGAGTTAACAGAACGGGACGAGACCCAGAAGCAAAGTGCAGGTGGGATGTGGCACAGTGGCCATGATTTTGGATGATTTTAAATATATCTGTATTTATAGGGACAGATCTTAAGTTCCTCCCATACCCAAAAGCTGCTGTAACTGACACTGCAGACAGAAAGGGGCATAAAGGGGATGATGTCAGTGGCACACAGAGCTGCTGGGGCCAAGGAGGAATACAATGGCTCTTTGCTTTAGACTCACCTTGACAGCGCTGGGCTGGAAGCAGATGGATTTGAATAGCTCGGTGAGCGGGTGCTGGGACAGGGTCAGTGTGAGAGCAGTATGCAGCACCACTTCCAGCAAGGCTGCGTTCTCCTGGCTGCTCACGTCACTCATGATCTTTTCCAATTTGTTTTCCATGGATTCTTCTGATGGCCGCGATGCCTGTAGGAGCCTCTCCATGTGCTTTGTGATGGCCTAAATGACAATCAAATAAAACAGAGAGAGGTTTATGGTCTCCACTTTGCACATTTCACTCCAGATGGTCACACTGATCTCTGTTGTGTTTTATAATCAGGATGAAATTCACCCCTGTGCAGAGAAGCCAGCGCAAGACCGTGGTGTTCAGTGATGGCTCAGTGCATAGAAGCTTGCAAAGAGATCTGCTTTGTTCTGTTTCCAACTGGCTGTAATAACAAGAGATTCACAGCACCCCACCTGACTGTCTGTCTGGGAAGCTCAGACCTTAAAGGCACATTCCCTATAATTACAGTAGGCACCAGTTAAGTCCCATTAAGTCCCTTTGCCCACAAGAGCAAACTATCCCACTGCATAGGAAAGACAGGAAGTGTGGCTAGAGACCACCCTGGCTTAACCAGGAGATCTTCAATGATCTAAAAAAAATAAAATAAAAGAGTCCTACAAAAAGTGGAAACGAGGTCAAATTACAAAGGATGAATATAAACAAATAACACAAGTATGTAGGAACAAAATTAGAAAGACCAGGTACAAAATGAGATCAAACTAGCTAGAGACATAAAGGCTAACAACAAAACATTCTACAAATATATTAGAAGCAAGAGGAAGAACAAGGACAGGGTAGGCCGGTTACTCAATGTGGGGTGATGGTGGGAGGGAAACAACAACAGAAAATGTGGAAATGGCAGAGGTGTTTAATGACTTCTTTGTTTCGGTTTTCACCAAGAAGGTTGGTGGTGATTGGGCATTTAACATAGTGAATGCCACTGAAACTAAGGTAGGATCAGAAGAGGCTAACATAGGGAAAAAACAAGTTAAAAGTCACTTGGACAAATTATATGTCCTCAAGTCACCAGAGTCTGATGAAATGCGTCCTAGAATACTCAAGGAGCTGACTGAGTAGATATCCGAGCCATTAGCGATTATCTTTGAAAAGTCAAGGAAGACGCGAGAGATTCCAGAAGATTGGAAAAGGGCAAATATAGTGCTCATCTATAAAAAGGGAAATAAGGACAACCCAGGGAATTACAGACCAGTCAGCTTAACTTCTGTACCCGGAAAGATAATGGAGCAAATAATTAAGCAATCAGTTTGCAAACATCTAAAAGATAATAAGATGATAAGTAACAGCCAGCATGGATTTGTCAAAAACAAATTGTGTCAAACCAACCTGATAGCTTTGGTATATCTTGACTTTAATAAGGCTTTTGATACTGTCTCGCATGATCTTCTCATAAACAAAACTAGGGAAATGCAACCTAGATGGAGCTACAATAAGGTGGGTGCATAACTGATTGGAAAACCGTTCCCAGAGAATAGTTATCAGTGGTTCACAGTCATGTTGGAAGGGCATAACGAGTGGGGTCCCACAGAGAGCAGTTTTGGGTCCGGTTCTGTTCAATATCTTCATCAATGATTTTGATAATGGGATAGAGAGTATGCTTATAAAGTCTGTGGATGATACCAAGCTGGGAGGGGTTGCAAGTGCTTTGGAGGATAGGATTAAAATTCAAAATGATCTGGACAAACTGGAGAAATGGTCTGAGGTAAATAGGATGAAATTCAGTAAGGACAAATGCAAAGTACTCCACTTAGAAAGGAACAATCAGTTGCACACATACAGAATGGGAAATGACTGCCTAGGAAGGAGTACTGCGGAAAGGGATCTGGGGGTCATAGCGGACCACAAGCTAAATATGAGTCATTCAACAGTGTAACAACTCCTTCTGGGCTGCATTAGCAGGAGTACTGAAAGCAAGACACAAGAAGTAATTCTTCCGCTCTACTCCACGCTGATTAGGCCTCAACTGAAGTATTGTGTCCAGTTCTGGGTGCCACATTTCAGGAAGGATGTGGACAAATTAGAGAGAGTCCAGAGAAGAGCGAAAAAAATGATTAAAGGTCTAGAAAACATGACCTATAACAGAAGATTGAAAAAATCGGGTTTGTTTAGTCTGGAGAAGAGAAGACTGAGACGGGACATGACAACAGTTTTCAAGTATCTAAAAGGTTGTTACAAGGAGGAGGAAGAAAAATTCCTTTTCTTAACCTCTGAGGATAAGGCAAGAAGCAAAGGGCTTAAATTGCAGCAAGGGAGGTTTAAGTTGGACATTACGGAAAACTTCCTAACTGTCAGGGTGGTTAGGTACTGGAATAAATTGCCTAGGGAGGTTGTGGAATCTCCATCATTGGAGATTTTTAAGAGCAGATTTGACAGACACCTGTCAGGGATGGTCTAGATGGTGCATGGTCCTGCCATGAGTGGAGGGGGCTGGACTTGATGGCCTCTCGAGGTCCCTTCTAGTTCTCTGAGTCTCTGATTCAGGTCCTATGCGGCAGATCCTTAGCTGGTGTCAATTGTGCTGGCTCTCTGCACAGGGGTGAATTTCACTTGTACAGAATCACAAACCAAACCATGTTCCATTAAAATAGAAAACAGACACTCACTGTTATTTGTTTGGCTTCTTCGGAGTCTGTGTTTCTAATGTGGCCTCTTGCTCTGTCTAGCGTCACAAGCATCAAGGGTGTATTGGAGCTGATTTTCATGTCCTAAGGAAATAAAAATATTTTATACTTTTGTTATAAAGAAGCTGTCTATGTACTATTTAAGGCACATCATTTTATAGCAAGAGGCCGCTAAAGAATCCTATCAGACCAGTTACATTTGAAGGTTAATTAAAATATTTTTCATGTATTTTATTATTAATTATTGTTCTTATTTTATGTATTGTTTTATTATATGTATTATGGCAGTGTCTAGAAGCCACTATCTTGATTGAGGCCCATAGTGCCAGGAACTGCACAGACACGAAGTGACTGACAACAGTCCTCCCTGAGCGATGTAGTTATACCAACCTAACCCACCATGTAGATACTGCTATATCAGTGAGCGGGAGAACCTCACCTGCAGATGTAGCTACCGCCTGTCGGGGAGGTGGATTAACTACACCAACAGGAGAGCTCTCTCCTGTCAGCGTAGAGCATCTTCATTAAAGCGCTACAGCGGGGCAGCTGTGCCAGTGCAGTATTTTAAGTGTAAACCTGCCCACAGTAACTAAGATCAGAGCCCCATTGCGCAAGGCGCTGCACCCATGTACTGAGAGACAGTCCCCGCCACAAAGAGCTCTCAATCGAAATACCAGAATCATTTTGAAAATAACCCACAAAAGCCCAAAGGTCATGTTTTACCAATTCTGTGGTTTGCAGCAGTTTTTGCTTATCAAGAACAAAACTGCTTTCAGCAGAGCCATTGGACGGTTCGGGGCAGTTGCCCCGGGTCCCTGTACTTTGGGGGGTCCTGCACTTCAGGGAGACACGGGGCCTGGGAAGGGCAGAGGCTGGCGGCAGCGGGACTGGCCCTGCTTCGCTCTACCTCGCTGGCTCCCGGCATTGCTCGGGAGAAGTGGGGCGGGGCCTTGGGGGAAGGGGAAGAATGGGGGAGGGAGCAGGAAGAGGCAGGGTGGGGGCAGGAGTTTGGGGGAAGGGGCAGAATGGGGATGGGGCAGGAAGGGGTGGAGTGGAAGCAGAGTTGGTGTGGGAAGAGGCGGTGCAGGGGCAGGAAGAGTCACGGGGGTGGGGGGTTGTCCCAGGCCCTGCAACCCCCTAGGGATGGCCCTGGCTTTCAGGTGAAAACAGGTCTCTTGAATTAACCATCCTGTAGAAAGGAGATGCAAACTATTCATACAGTTTCTGTAAGCATAAAATTCTGTCGCCTTTGGAAGCCACTTACCTGTGAAGTCTCAATTCCTCTGGGTAAAATCCATGACTCTTGCTGAAGAATCTTCTGCATTATGTTCAGCCCATAGAAATTACAAAGATTTCTAATAAGGAATATTTGAGGCCAAGGTGTTTGGGCCTTTTCAACCAGATTTTTCATGGAATTCACAAGTTGGGACTGTTTCTCTGCAGTTTCAGCACTGGTCCATGTATTCTGGTCTGCAGCTGCCAAGAGAGTTCAGTATTAGCCCCAAACCAATACACTATGGCTGCCTAGCTTCACAGTTGTTCAAACCTCATACGCAATGAAATCCCTGCAGTAAAGTTACCATAGTATTTAAGATAAAAGGGGAAAAAAGGAGAAAGTCAAGAAAGACCCTATTTGAATACACTTCATCTGAACCAGAAGGAACAGTCCTTCCATTAACCCTTCTGAAGTGAAGATTTACAGGTATAAAATGCAATGCCACCTCCCAGTGAAAACTGCTTCATGGATAAAATTCATCCTGTAAGACTAAATGTGGCCACCATTAATTTTGTGGCAACAGTGAGTTTGGTCTGGCAGAGCCTACAGCATTCAGAGAGGTCAGACATTTGTAGGGTCTCAGATTTTCAGGTCAAAAGGGCCCAATGTATTCACCCAGTCCAGCCTCCTACATAATCTTGTAAATCAAGATTGGATGTTTTTATAAAAAGTGCTGCTCTAGGAATTATTTGGGGGAAGTTCTGTGGCTTGTGCTGTAATAGATGATCACAATAATACCTTCCGATTTGGGAATCTATGGATAACCCAGGCCAGAGAATCTCCCCCAGCGATTCCTGCATCTGGCCCAATAATTCCTGGCTGAGCTAGAGCAGAGCTTTGAGAAAGAGACTTAAATTCTTGACTTAAATACTTTAAAAACTCATTTAAAGAAGCTTTTAGCCTGTCTCTTTTAATTTGGTGACCTCATACCAAGTGAAATTGAAGGGAAAGATCATTTCACTAAAGTCAGCTGGGTAAATGTCCTGTCCATACAGAAGTGGGACATTTGTTTCTGTAGGTATCACACACTTTTGTACATCTTGTTCTTTAAAGTTGTATTTTCCAGTAATGATCAGAGCTGGCTGGAAAATGGAATTTCTGTTCTGTGGGAAATTCTGACATTTCTAAATTTGTGTTGGTCCCAAATGATGAGGAAAAGTCAAAATCTCGAAATATTTCATAAAGAGCTGTAAGCAGAGTCCGAATGAGCTCTCCCCTGACATCTAGTGGTGAGCTGGGGGAGAAGATATCAGGAGCCGACCTAGTTTGCATAGACCTGCCCACTCTGCCTAGGTGCGCCGCATGATGGAGCCGCTTTGCCCAAATGATCACTTTTAGCTGGTGTTGGATTGCAAATCACTTTGGTATTGGGTGCAGGAGTGATAAAGTTTTATTATCCTTGTTGTGTGAATAGAGGGCAGCAGATCTGTGCTTGGCAGACCCTGACTGAGAGGCTCAACCTCAACTGAACTCCACTCGCTAAGCAGAGGGTAGGAGCACTGAAGCCCAGTGGAGAAATGAGAGGGTGAGGATGGGTGTCTGTACATGGTGGTGTGAGCTCTGCCTAAGAGTTCTAGACACCATTTGTCCTTCCCCCTCCCCACTGTTTAATGACAGAGCTGATTACGATTCAGTTGAGAGTCTTTTGTTTTGGATCACTAGAGCTGAAATCACTGATAACCAGGTCCAAGCATTGGAGCTGCTATGGGACAGCGTCTCTGGTAAAAGTGACTGCCCAGCCTGCACTAGCAATGAGGCTCCCACAGTAACAGCTGAAATCACTGACGGCTGTGTTAAGTAATGGGACCTCAAGACATTCCAGAGCTTGCACTAGAGGGCAGTGGTGGCGTGAGCGATGTCAGAGCAGCTGACACAGGAGTGAGCGGCTGCCAGAGCGACGGACAGCGGAGTGAGCTGGTGGAGCGAGTGGCAGCAGAGCGGCCAATAAAGTGGCTGACAACACAGCAAGCAGTGGTGGAGTGTGTGGCCCATGGTGGAGCGGCAGCTGAGGCATTGCTGGGTGTCTTTCATCCCCTGGGTGGGAGGTGAACTCACACTGATGCACCTCTAAACTCTGGGTCTTCACTGACCAAGGACAACAACTGTGAGTGGGGTGCGGTGGCGGGACAGGAAAGTGGTGTGTTAAAGGGACATTTGTTTGTCAGACTTTCACACCACAAGGTGAGAGACTGAGGAAAAGGACACTTCCCAGTGTAATCTGGTGTGGGTGTTTTGTTCATGGCCATCTGTTTTTGAATCAGGCTTGTGGTGTTTCCCCAAATTAATGCTGGGTTCCTTTCCCCTTTTACTAAAAGTTTACTTTTCCATACACACACTCAGTGTTTGCGAGAGGGGAACTATTGCCTCTTGGAGGCTCCCAGGGATGGTGTGTAATTTTTCCAGGCCACTGGGTGGGGGCTCAAGCCAGTTTTGCCTTGTGTTATTGAAACAGAACCCCTAGATACTGAACCCAGCCCTTGTCGCTGCCAACTCCACCTGGCAGAAGGGTGACACATAGAAACAACCTTATTGAAATGAAAGGTTTGATAATGTCAAAACATTTCATTTTGATCATATCATACATAATATATGAAAGTCAAAATGAGAAAATTGAACTGAAATGATAAAGTTAAAACAAAGTCAAAATGAAACAATGAAAAAGTCAATATCAAATAAAAAGCTCCATTTCAATTTCAAAATGTTTCAAAACTTTTCTGTTGAAAATTTCATCAAAATCGACGAGTTCCCACAAAACGTTTCAGTTCGGAAGGAACAGCATTTTCGAATGGAAAACTGTTCAGCTGCAAATGTTTTGCTCAGCTCTGGAAATTACTGTAGACAAACACAATCCTTAAAGCAAACAACATCCACGGAGCTGTATGGTTATCTAAACAATCTCCCCTGATGTCCAGCATGACTGGAAAATGGTTAGAAACTCCACTTACCACTTGGCAGCTCTCTGCCAAGCACAGCTGCGACGTTACCGATGGCGAGTCGGAGCTTAGCAATGAACTGCAGGTTTTCAATGCTGGTGATGGTGGCAGAGCTGGGAGCAGACAGATCTGCAGTGGAGAGCACGTGCTCCGAATTCTGGCTGGCGTCTTCTTCAAAGGAGGAATACATAAAATCCTGTTCGAGAGAGAGAATTTTTAAAAATGTACAGTAGTGAACGGATAGTAACTCTGTGTAAAGGGGATGCAGTTGGTTGGGCAGGTTTTTTTTAATGACTCAACTCTTCCCTTCTCCCCACACCACACAGCAGACGTTAACCTTAAAGGCTACAAAAAATAAAACTGTTCTGGTCATTTTGAAACCGAGCCACTGATTAAAAATAACAGCCTGGGAATAAGAGTTCCTGTCTCTCTCCCCCCGTCCACTTCTCCCCACCTTGGTTTCTATCCCCCCATATCTTCTGCCCCTCTCTGCTCCTTCCCTTCTCCCTGCTTCCCAGCTTCTATGAGCCTACAGGTAAAATTTTCAAAAGTGCCAAAGTGACATAGGTGCTGAAAGTCCCTGAACATCTATGGGTCTTAGACTCCGTGACTTGGGCACTGTTGAAAATTTTCCCCTAAGTCTCATTGAAAGTCAGTGAGATTTAGGCTCCTAAGTACCAAAGTTATTTCTGAAAATGGGAGAACTGGCCATTAATTGTGTTTTTCTCCTTTCCTGGGTGCCCAACATGAGATACCTGGGTCTGACTTGTAGAAGTGCTGAGTATTCACAGCTGCAGCTGAGGTCAACGGGAGCTGTGCTATGAACACATAAAGTGCTTTAAAAATGCTAAGTACTCTGCTTGTCAGGTCCTGGGGATCTCAGGTTGGGCACCCCAAATTAGTGGAGACTTTTGACAATTTGGCAGTAATCTCTCTGTGTCTCAGTGCAACAGCTGTAAAATGGGTATAATAATATCACCTAATCTCACAGGGGCATTGTGAAGATGAATTCATTAATGTTTGTGAGGCACTCTGATACTCTAGCAAGAGCACCACAGAATTAATACTTCTGTATTCGGAGTAGGGTCTGGGTGGTGTGCAGAGAATAAGGCGGGGGCCACACAAGTTTGTACAGCACCTAGCACAATGGGGGTATGGCCCATGACTAGTACTCCTAAGTGCTACAATAATATAAATACATAAATAAATATTGAGTAACTTCATATACTGAATGAGGCAGGGATTCTGTGGAAAAAATAGTATCTGGTTATGTAATTAAAGACTGTATCATAATGCATATGCCAGAGCACAACAAGTGAAGACTGCCCAGGTAACCTTAATTTTAGCATTTCCTAACATTGGAGAACTTGACTTTGCAACCTTAACTATTCTTTTAACATAGTTATTATGGATGTAATAAAATGTCTACATTTATCCACAGACTCTTCATGGGACTCACCTCAAAGCAGCACACTACCATGAAATAGAAATCATTGCGACTGCTTTGATTTAATGATAATACTTCCTCCATCCTGGAGAGATAGCCTTCCAGGTGTTCCTTCACATCGTCTAGTCTAGGAGGAAATGGATGTAAGTTATAAAACTGAATATACCCAATGTGGATCTGTGAGTGAAATATAGTTAATATAGCCACTAGAAGCACTAGAACCAACCTGCATCGGAGCAACATTTTCAAAAGGGAGGACTTGACAGTAGGACTCGGATCCATGCATTCTTCAAAGGGCGACAAGTCACTCGTTGGTTTGTACACTGAAACCAAAGAGTAGAAAGGATTACTTTTTCTTTTTTCTGAGCACGAGACCAGATCCCCAACTGATGTGAAGCAGCCATAGCTACACTGGAGTCAATGGGTCAGATCCCCAGCTGGTGTGAATTGCCCTAAAAGCTCCAACACCAGAAGGCAAATGAAAAGAACCTCATATTTATTGCTTGGGTTTTTAATCTCATGATTTTAAAGTCACTCCCATTAGTTCTGGGGCCTGACTCAGGATATCTGAACAACTGGGATTGGCGGGATCGAGCCGTTCCTGTATTACACACATCACTCACCCTTTCTAACCTCTGGATGTTCTGAGTTAGAAGGTTTGCAAGCCACGAACTTAATCAGTTGTTCGATGATCTCTGCAGATGGAGGGATTTTGTCCCCAAAACAGTAACTACTGACAAACTCCACAAAGAATGAGTTGCACTTCCTCCTGAATTTGTTGTGACTTGCAACTGCCTCCCTAGGGCGAGAAAAAGATTATTTTTTTAAATGTCACTATTTTAATATAAAAGGTAGCAGACAAAATCAGAATGGCTGGAGGCTGAAGTTAAATATATTGAGATTGGGGAAAAAAAGGCAAAAATTGTAACCTTGAGGATGATTAACCATTGGAACAAGTTACCAAGGGAAGTGGTGGTTTTGCCATCATCTGAAATCTTTAAATCAAGACTGAATATGTTTCTAAAAGATCTGCTATACCTCAGGCCAAAGTGATGGGCATGATGTAGACATCACTGGGTGAGATTCTCTGGCCTCATGACCTAATGGTCCCTTCTGGCCTTAAAAATCTATGAATCTACAAATCTCTCCGTCTTGAAACATGCACATAGCTCCACTACTCTTGCTAAGGGTATGTCTTCACTGGGCAGCGATCGATCCAGCGAGGGTCGATTTATCCTGTCTAGTCTAGACACAATAAATCGACCCCCAAGTGCTCTCCCGTCAACTCCTGTACTCCAGCGCCGCGAGAGGTGCAGGCAGAGTCGATGGGGGAACGGCAGCAGTCGACTCACCGCGGTGAAGACACCACGATAAATCGATCTAAGTACGTCGACTTCAGCTATGTTATTTACGAACCTGAAGTTGCGTAACTTAGATCGATTCCTCCGCGCCCCCCCCCCCCCCAGTGTAGACCAGGCCTAAGTTAAGAGGACTTGAGTGTGTACCGAGTGTAGACTTGATCCTGTAAAGTCAATAATAATTTCTGCCCGATATGAATTATTCCACATTCTGGGCAAAACAACTTTATTCACCGGGAGTTAATGTTGCCAAATTCTATCACTCATTTCAGCCCTTCTCCCAGGAATGTCAGCCCAAAGCCAATCACCGAGTAGCGTAGCTGGCGGGGTGCAGGAGAAGCAGCTGCTTTCCCCGCCTTTCCAAAAGCGGCCGGAGGAGCTGGAGGGGGCGCACGGCATGCGGCCTGCAGCGTGGCCCAGCAGCCGCGGCCGGAGGAGCGAGGGGGGGCGCAGGCTGGCGACCCGCAGCACAGCCGGCAGCCATGGGGAGGTGGCGGGCACGGCCGGAGGAGCAGGGGGGTGTAGCATGGCGGCCGGCAGGCTCAGTGAGCGGCATGCCTTGTGCGTGCGCGTGTGCCTACGGGTTGGAGGGAGCCATGCGCAGGCGCAGGCGCACCACCCGCCCGTCTGCAGCCTGGGCGCTCTCAGTGCAGATCCCGGGGAGTTGATGGCAGCAGCGCGGTGCAGCCACCCGGCGGAGAGCAGAGCGCAGCAGAGCCCTGAGCCCAAAATGTGCGGGGAGGAAGACAGCGGCTGCAGCAGCTCCGAGAGCCCGAGGGACGGGGACGGGCACCCGCTGGTTACACAGCTCTCCTGACTTGCATACCCCCTCCCCACACATCGCTCCCCCAAGAATGTCAGCTAAGTCCAAGGGGACCCCTGCCTTCTCCTTGCCACCCGCAGCCTCCAAAGCCAAGGTGAAGGAACAGATCAAGATCATCGTGGAGAATTTGGAATTAGTCCTGGGGACCTGAAAGACGTGGCCAAGGAACTCAAGGAGGTGAGAGGCGCTGCACCGGAGAGGCGTGGGGCCAGCCCCACGTTCCTGATAGGGCAGACAGACTTGCCAACTCTTTGGGAGCCAGAGAGCGCCCCGCGAGCAGCGCATGATGCTGGGCACAGGCTGGTTACACTTTGTCTTTGCCAAGGGGAAATCAACTAGTGTTTCTGCACGGGGGGTGCAGAAAGCCAGGCAGCCCCTGGTGGTGGTGGCTGGCTCGGTGTGTCCCAGTCAGTTGCTCCTCGTGCTGTCCGGAGTGCAGTGGAGACGGGAAGGCGCGGAAAAGGCACTGTTGTTTTTGTGAATGATGAATTCAAGGGAAATCTTTCTGGAGTGGGGTTTGCCACCCAGCAACGGCTGAGAGGGGGTCTCTTAGGCACTTGCGGGGGGGTGGCGGGCGCAGCCAGAGGAGCGGGGGGGGCGCAGAATGGCGGCCGCGGCCAGAGGCCACATGGGTGGCATGGCACGGCCAGAGGAGCCATGGGGGGGAGGGTAGGGCGGCCGAAGGAGGAGTCAAAGGGGCGTGGCCAGAGGAGGAGCCGAGGGGGGGGGCGCCTTTTTTATGTTTGCTCCCCCTCCTCTTAGAAGCTGGCTATGCCATGCAATCACCCAGTCCCCAGGGAGACAGTCCGCTCTAAACAAGAGCCCAAAGCAGACAGCAAATTCTCCTGCTGCTCACACAACTCCCCCTACCCAAAACTCTGCATTACCGCAAAATAACAACACACATTGTCTTCCCTAAAATTGAAACCTGCTCGCCTGCTGTGAAAAAACAGCGTAACAGCGCTACCTGGTGACAGCTGCCATAATGACCTAATTCCAGAAAAACGCTGAAAAAATCATTTATGGCTCCTAAAAATGTATCTAAAAATAATTACCTAAAATCAGAAAAAGCTGACCCCTGACCGTGGAGCCCTGGGCTCAAACCTCCAACGCGTGCTGTAATCCCTGGGTGAAGGTAAGATGGGGAGCACAGAGGGGTCACTTGCAGCTTTCTGAACCTGGGACCAGCTAGTGGCCTTTGGGCCTCCAGCATAGCTTAGGGCTGCCTATGACACTAAGGGCTGGATGTTCTGCAGCTAGTCGCCTGTCCCCCATACATGGCCTCTGCACCACTTGCAAGGCCAGGCTTGACACAGAACTGGCCACAGATACACAGGTGCTGACTTTTGTTTTTGACAATGGGTGTCCCACCCCACTCTGCCCCTCCCCCTAGGCTCCTCCCCTACTCTGCTCTCTCCTGAGGCCCCGCCCCCACTCTGCCTCTTCCTGCCCCCTGAGCGCCTCCCACTCCCTCTTCTGTGCCTCTGCCCCCGAGGCTCCCCCTCAACCCTGTTGCCGCTCGCTCCTCTTCACCCCCTCCCCTGAGGCTCCCCCTGCTCGCTCCTCTCCGCCTCCTCCTCAAGGCTCCACCGACCTGCCCACCACTCACTCCTCTCTACCCCCATTGCCGAGCACCTCTTGCCTGCTGCTTGGTCCTTTCTGCCCCCTCCTGCCTTAAGGGTGAGTGACAAGGGTTGAGAGTGAAGTGGAGCTAGCAGCGGGAACCACTGAAGCTGCGGCCAGCCCTAGGGGCCACCGAACCAGCTGATCCATGGCCAGCCCCGTGGGTGCTGAGCACCCCCAATTTTTTTCTGTCGGTGCTTGAGCCCCGGAGCACCCACAGAGTCAGTGCCTATGCACAGATACCATTTTCAAAAGCATGATTCTTAATGGGTTCCTAAATCCTAAAGCCACATTGGAAAATGCTACTCTACATCAGCTCTATGTGGGGAGACGCACCAGCTTTCAGTCCCCTTTTGTCACCAGAGCGTTACAAAGGGGCCAGCGTGGGAAGCAGCACTGAACGCCCCCCTTTATAATCTGCAACTTCAGATATTTACAATCCTAGGGCCCCAGTCCTGCAAAGGGATCAATATGTGCAGACCCTGGATGCACAAAGTCCCATTAAAGCCATTGCTCACGGACAGACCTATCTCGGCAAATCCTTCAGCAGAACAAGGAGCTATGTCCGGTAACAGTCAGGCCCGTTTTTCTAAGAGCTCCCAGAAATGTAGTGGAGGGGTGTGGAAGAAAAGCAATCATTCTGGCCACGCTGTCAGTAACTGAGATTAGTGGGAATATTACCGCTAAACAAGTCTCCCAAATCACAGAGTCAGGCGACTGTGCAATACCTGGTGATCTGGGAGGCGGTGGGCACGTAATCCTCGGGGACGCTCTCCTTGCAGATCTTGCACTGCCGGATGTTCCACTCCCGGATGCACTGAGTGCAGAAAATGTGACCGCAGGGCAGCTCAGCTGGGTCAGTGATCTCGTTCTGGCAGCTTTTGCACTCGTTCACGCCCTTCCTGAAAGACACCACGAGAGCAAGATGCAATTCACAGGGTCTGATTCTCTGCTGCCTTGTGCCTTACAGAGTCCACAAATAAATAAATCAATAACAAAGCCTTGCATAGCTGGGCCCAAACTCCATGGGCCAAACTCCAATCTACATAAGTCTGATTGCCACAGTGTGGCTGGAAGCAAGTCCTGCTCCCCTCTGCCAGAACTGGTGCTTCCAGTTTGGTCAATTAAAAGGCAGAGAGCAGTACCTGAGGCTACAAAGGATCAGTGAGAATCAGAGAAGTCCCTGAAGGAAGCTGCAGATCAGTGAGAATCAGAGAAGTCCCTGAAGGAAGCTGCAGGAGGTTCCTGGGGAAAGGCTGAAGGCAGGGGAGCAGCAGAAGAGTTTGCTGGCTGACATCCTCAAGCCAGAGAGCCAGGGCCAGAGGGCTGGAGAGGGTTGAAGGCAAGGGGAGCAGCAGAGGGGATTACCTAATGACATCACCACCGAGAAGAACTGGGAAAAGTTAGTGTAACAGGAGGAGTGATGGATGCTCCGTGGTGAGGATGATCTCTCAGCAGAGAGGCTGGGGGGAGTGGGGGTGGGCATTGCCACTGGGAAGAGTAGGATTGCACCCCAGCTGGAAGGGCTGGGGTGGTTTTCTGGGTAGAAGGACAGGAGGGGACCAACAAAGAGCAGTGGTGTGGTGGAAGATGCCAGAGAGTGGTATGTGCTACATTGGTGCTGTCATGGGATTTTAAGGACTATTTGTGCTGCGGGTTATAAATGGACAATGTTTTGGGACTCTTGTTCTGGGTTCTTTGCACTAGTTTTTTGTAATAAGTTGGCCCCAAGGAGGAGTATTTTTGAGGCAAGAGAGCCTGTTGGGGAGGCCTAAGGGGCCCAAGAGGAGAAGTGGGACATTAGCCCTGGTGTGAAGGTGCCCTGCCACAAGGGGCGCTCAGGGGAGGGGGAATCGTTCACACCCGTGGTCCGTAATGCAAAATGTTTTCCATATGTGTGGGTACAGCACTGAATGGTGAGTTACATGGTACATGGAAATAAAAATATTGTCAGGAAATAAACTAACTTGCAAGCGTAATTAATAGACACATTGCCTGCTAAAAATGCTCTTGCTGAAAATTTATCCACAATGGTCTTTTTTGCTTCTTTGCTCGACTTACACAAGGTAGACGGTAGCAGCATTGTTGCTGCATCTCTTCAGCACTTTTGTCACAACTTCAAAAATCTTTGCTGGTTTACGGTCTTCAGTTTTGTACAGTAACTACAGAAAATAAAGCAAGTGAATGTCATTACATTCTAAGTGACAAAAGAAGTGTTAAAAAGGTTACATTTGCAAAAGCAACCACTCAAAAGTTAAGCTATGCCAGCATCAAGGTTGCCCATTTAACCTTAACTCTGCCCCTTTAGGGCATGCATTCCGATAGTCTTGTACAACATCACATAGAAAGTCTGGGGCAGAGCCCAGATTAGATCCCAAGTCTCCTGAGTCCCAGGCCGCACCCTTAAACATTCTCCCTCATTCACTGTTCATCCTGTGCACTGAGTGAGGCTGGAGTCTGACAGAACACCTGGCATGTGACCATGTAATTAAAGGCTGTATTGTAATGCAGAACCACAGGGGGGTGAATTAAAATTACAGAGGTTTTCAGAGAGATCTGAGGCCAAACTTTGAAAACTTGGTTGCCTGATGTTACGCATACATATCCATCACTGGGCTCACCAGCTGAGAAAGGCTGGTCCAAACGTGTTGTTGACAGAAAACTGGGTTATTGACTAACAAAAACTTTAATGGATGTTGTCTGTGTTCCTGCAAAAACTTGTTTTTTGTCAAAAAAACAAAACCCTGAAACATGGAAATTATATTTTACACTACAATACCCACATATTTTGTATAATCTAATACCCAAATATTAAGAATCAAAACATTTGAATCAACCCAAAACTATTTGTTTCCCCCCAATTTTTCTTTATGAAAATTTTGGAATTTTCAGTTTTTGTTCCAATTTGCAATGAAGGCAAATCTCTGTATCCTTTGCCAAACAGATTTTCTGTCTTATGTAAGGCTCTAATTCTGGGTGAAGAATGGATTTTTCGGTTCAATGACAATTCCAAAAAAAAATGGGGGGAAAAACTAGCTTCATGTCAAATTTGTTTAGAATCGAACATAACATTTTGGAAAAAGCCGAAACATTTTGTTTTGATTCCAACCATTTTTAATTTTTAAAAATTGTATTAAAAAGTAAAATTAAAGGAAATTTTGAAATGGAAAAGTCATTTTGAACCAAAAAATGGAAATGTTTTGATTTTTTCCCTGATTTTTTTCTTTGTAGCTTTTTTCTGACTGAAACTATTGTGATATATAATAGTATATGTTGTCAAATGTTATAAGCCATTTGGGCCTAGTATAAATGCTGTGTGCTTGACATGAGTACATGAGTTGCGTGTTGGCAACTGAAGCAAGGATTTAAGGTTATGAGTGGTCAAGGATTGTCTGTGCCAAAACAACTTTGTCACGTCCATAGGAGGAAATGGAATGTCTTGGATTATGGTGGCTTGCCAGGAACCGTTTTCCTGGAGTTATGGGTACAAGGCTTAGTAAACAGACAAAGAGCTGATGATGCAACGGACGGACTGGGCTATAAATAGTTGCCTGACATATCTGAAATTTGGAGTCAGACATTGATCCAGAGCCCTGATAAAGAAGTGATGTGTAGTGCAGGGCTCCCCATGCTTTGTGATTGGAGCAGACCTTGACTGGCCTTTGGGACTTCGCTCTAATCTTTGGAGTCTGGTGTAATATGAAAGGGGTGTGAATGTGGAGTGAGTGTGGGGTTATATTGTAATCAATACAAAAATTTAGAGTATTATAGACCAACACTGTGTCTGATATCTGCCTCCTCCCCCATCCTGTAGTGAGGCATCTATCAGAGCCGAACAAAACAATTTGGCAATACCAACATGAATTCAGGAAGCATTTTGGTATTGCCAAATCTGCATTTTTCTTCAAAAAAAGTTTTGGATGAAAAATGTCTTCCAGTGGTCCTCCTTCCCAACTCTGCTGGGTCCTGGGGGCTGTAGCCTCTCGTTCAATGAAGTTTCAAAGGGGCAGTGGGGCACTATTTTATACACCTACATTCCAGAGGAAGACAAACTGCTTCACAACGAGCTTTAGCAGCTTCTCATCCACGTTGGTTTCATCGTGTAGCAGGTGATCGATGAGCAGGTAGACGATGTTGGTGCAATTCCATTGGTGTCTGAAAAAGAGACAGAATTGCCTCACTGCGAGTAGCTGCGCCTTGTCTGCTGGAAAAAATAATTCTTTCCCACATTTTTGGACAAAACCAACCACCTGGATACTGGGCCCAGTCCTATTTAACATATTCATAAATGATCTGGAAAAAGGGGTAAACAGTGAGGTGGCAAAATTTGCAGATGATACAAAACTACTCAAGATAGTTAAGTCCCAGGCAGACTGTGAAGAGCTACCAAAGGATCTCACAAAACTGGGTGACTGGGCAACAAAATGGCAGATGAAATTTAATGTTGATAAATGCAAAGTAATGCACATTGGAAAACATAATCCCAACTATACATATACAATGATGGGGTCTAAATTAGCTGTTACCACTCAAGAAAGATCTTGGAGTCATTGTGGATAGTTCTCTGAAAACATCCATTCAATGTGCAGCGACAGTCAAAAAAGCGAACAGAATGTTGGAAATCACCAAGAAAGGGATAGATGATAAGATAGAAAATATCACATTGCCTCTATATAAATCCATGGTATGCCCACATCTTGAATACGTGCAGATGTGGTCACCCCATCTCAAAAATGATATATTGGAATTGGAAAAGGTTCAGAAAAGCACAACAAAAATGATTCGGGGTATGGAACAGCTTCCGTATGAGGAGCGATTAATAAGACCGGAACTTTTCAGATTGGAAAAGAGGCAACTAAGGGGGGATATGATAGAGGTCTATAAAATCATGACTGGTATAGAGAAAGTAAATAAGGAAGTGTTATTTACTCCTTCTCATAATACAAGAACAAGGGGCCACCAAATGAAATCAATAGGTAGCAGGTTTAAAACAACACAAGAAAGTATTTTTTCATGCAACTCACTGTCAACCTCTGGAACTCCTTGCCAGAGGGTGTTGTGAAGGCCAATACTATAATGGGGTTCAAAAGGGAGCGAGATAGATTCATGGAAGATAGGTCCATCAATGGCTATTAGCCAGGATGGGTAGGAATGGTGTCCCTAGCCTCTGTTTGCCAGAAGCTGGGAATGAGCGATAGGGGAATGGATCACTTGATGATTACTGGTTCTGTTCATTCCCTTTGGGGCATCTGGCATTGGCCACTGTCAGAGGACAGGACACTGGGCTTGATGGACCTTTGGTCTGATCCAGTATGGCCGTTCTTATGGAGATAGGAACTGAACACGTAAACAGGTCCTTCAGCTCACAATCCCCTCAGGCTAGCTGTGATGGCTTGCAATCAGGGACACCCCTTACCCGCTGCTCAGAGCAGTTTACAGAATGAAGGGGAAGCTGATACAATGGGGAAATCAAAGGGAAAAAAACCTTTGTCCTGTCCTCTGCTGTCTGCGTAAAGCTTGGAAACTCTTGGTGGGAATATGGCCCAAGGTTTCTAAGTGGATTTGCTCTGAAGAAAGGGCCACGGCAGGACTAATATCTGGGGTTTTAATAGGAATGTAGGACTGGAAGGGACGACTTGGGCCGTGGAGTCCAGTCCCTGCTATCACTGGCAACCCCGTCAGATAATCCTGTTCATAAACGTATCAAGCTTCATCTTCAAACCAGTTAGGGTGTGTCGTCCCCCCTCCCATTGGAGGCTCTTCCGGACCCTCCCTGCCTCTGATGGTTAGAAACCTTCTTCTCATTTCTAGCCTAAATTCAGCCACGGGCTTTTTTTGTCTGTCACACAGAGTAACATAGTGGCAAAGTAACAGGCTTTTATTTGCTATGTAGACCAACCACTAATGGGGTCACAGCAAACACTGAGTCACCATCTAACAGAGAGTTGATTGGAACATGGAGGAGTTTTTTTTCCCCTTGGAAAATTATGACTTTTCATTGAGAAAACAAACCCGACATTTTCTTCAGTCACTGAAGTTTTTGGTTAAAAAAAAAAGGCAAAAAATCAAAACATATTTTCCAGATGAAAACTGCTGGAAAATTTTTAATTTTCAAGTTTTTCTATATACATTTGTAAAATTCTGAGGAAATCTGACACTGTCTGCAAAAAAATTTATTTAAAGGAAAACCCATCTTTCTGTCGGGGTGGAAAAAAAGTTTTCACAGAAAAGTTTTGACGTTACACGTTTTAAAAATGTTTATATTCTTTAAAATACACAGACAGTTTTTGGAGGGGGATGGGTAACACTTACAATACGCTGTTCAATAATTCCTCTTTGTTATCGTAAAGTCTCATCTGGTAGTCGTCCAATGTGATCAGCTCCACAGTGTGCTTAATGGACTTGATCCTTTTCAGCCAGCTCAGGCAGGCGTTGAATGGCAGAAGCGCCTTCTCTGTGGGCTGCAGCTGCTTCAGGACGATGCTCACGGCATCAAGAGCTACAAACTAAAATATTTAAAAACAAATCCCGTGAGTTTCTGAGCTAGCCATTGTGTTTCGGGGTGAGGGGCAAAGAGGAGAGAAAACAACGGGGCAGGAGTATCACTTGCTGAAGGGCTGAAGCAATGAAACTGGAGCAGGTTATGAAGGAAGGACCGGTGGCGGCACACACATAAATACACGCGCACACACATACACTCTCAGGCAAGATGTGCTCATCAGCAGCTCTGGTGGTTCAGCATCAGCGGCAAAGACCCCCACCACCTGAGCTAAAGCGATAACCCCACTAATGGCAAGACAGGAGCAGGAGTCGAGATACAGTCACAACTACTGCGCCAGCGTGTTACACATCCTGCTGCCGAGGCAAAGGAACAAGGAAAGGGGGGAAAGAAATCCCACGTTTGTTTCCAAGCAGTGCAGACTGTAACAGTGCCACAGAACATCATTCCCCCTCCTCTTCAGGACCTAAGTGCCCTGAGTCGAGGATCTTGTCACCTAATCAAGTTTTAAGCCTGCTCTAACGCCCCATGAAATCAATCCATCTTCCCACTGATATCGACGGGAGTTGGAGCCAGCCCTTAACCATGATATTACATTGGTTCAGGCTGCCGTGGATTTAATCTGGTTTGGCTTGTTAATGCGGTCCATGGCAGGTATAAGCCATTTTTAAAGAGTGGTTAAAACTGGTTTGGATAACACAGCTCCTGGTCCAGTGTAGACGGCACTTGCATCACACAAAACCAACTGGCTTAAAATTGTAGTGACCATCTCCCAATGCCGAGGACATTATATGATACAAAGCACATGTGGCGTGGCAGCAGCACTGCTCAGAAGGATCTGGGAGTTGTGGTGGATGTGATGTTATACCATTAAAATATAACCATGTATATCATGTTGCTACCATTGTTATATAATTGCTGCAAATATTACACAAAGGATATCATGTAAGGTGTGAATGGAAAAATTATGATTTGCTGAATACAATTATCCTATTTGTATGCATGTGTCATTGTTGTATCTGTCATTATGAATATTGACTATGAACCAGTATTTCAAATCTGTTTGCTCCTGGGGTGACACCCACCATCACTGCTTCAAACCTGATACGAGAATTTTGCAATGTGTGTATGTATTTGATTCCATTGATCATTTTAACTCTCACCTCTTTCTTTTCCCTTATAAATAAAACTTTAGCTATTAGATACTAAAGAATTGGCAATAGTGTGATTATTGGGTCAGATCTGAGTAATACATTGACCTAGTTGTGTGACTGGTCCTTTGGGATCAGAAGAACCCTTTGTTTGATTAAATTGGTTTTAAATAACCACTCATCATTACCTCTAGTGTGTGGGTGGTGAAACGAGGACTGGTATACCTAAGGAGACTGCATTTCTGACTTCGTTAGCCAGTATGGTGAGACAGAAGTTTTCTTTTGTTAGAGGTGTGGTATATCTTATGGAAGAATAACCATTGGTTTGGGATGAGTCTGCCCCATTTCTCAGCAGTTTGTCCTGAATTTGGAATTCTCAGTTGTGACCCACTGAGACACAGTGACAATAGATTACAACCTCAACATGAGTCAACAATGCAATGATGTTGCAAAAAGAGCAAATGCAATTTTGGGTTGCATTAACAGAGGCATATAATGCAAGTCATGGGAGGGGATAGTATTGCTCTTCCCGGAGCTGGTTAGGCCTCAGCTGGAGTTCTGTGTATAGGATGTAGAGAAACTAGAAAGGATCCAGAGGTGAGCGACAAAGATGATCAAAGGGATGGAATGCAAACCATATGAACAAAGGCTGAAGGAACTGGGTATGTTTAGTTTGGAAAAGAGAAGATTAAGAGGGGACATGATAGTGGACTTCAAACACTTGAAAGGCTGCTATTAAAATATGGAGAAAATGTATTCTCTATTGTCACAGAACAAGAGGCAGAACGAGAGCTGATGGGTTCAAACTACAGCATGGCAGTTTAGGATTAAATCTCAGGTAAATCTTCCTAACTGTAAGAACAGCAAGACAATGGCACAGGGAGGTGGTGGAAGCTCCTTCACTGGAGGCTTTCAAAAGGAGGCTGGATAACCATCTGTCTTGGATGGTTTAGACACAGCAAATCCTGCATCTTGGCAGGGGGCTAGACTAGATGACACTTGTGGTCCCTTCTAACCCTGTGGTTCTATAGATTCTGTGAATGGAATCAGGGAAATACATGGAGGATTCCTAGAATCAGAGATTCTAAGGCCAGAAGGAACCACTGTGATCACCTAGTCAGACCTCCTGCATGACACAGGCATGACACAGAATCTTGCTGAATTCATTCCTGCTTGAAGCAGAGCAGATGTTTTAGAAAAACATCCAATCCTGATTTAAAAATTCCCAGTGATGGAGAATCCACCACGACCCTTAGTAAATGGTTCCAATGGTTAATTCCCCTCACTGTTAAAAATTTGCACCTTATTTCCCGTCTGAATTTGTCCAGATTCAACTGCCAGCCACTGGACCTTGTTATTCCTTTGTTTTCTAGACTGAAGAGGCTTTTATCAAATATTTGTTCCCCACATTGGTACTTATAGACTGTGATCAACTCACCCCTTAGCTTTCCTTTTGTTAAGCTAAGTAGATTGAGCTCTAAGAGTCTGTCACCATAAGGCAGGTTTTCTAATCCGTTAATCATTCTCATGGCTCTTCTCTGAACTCTCTCCAATTTATCAACATCCTTTTGGACTTGTGGGCACCAGAACTGGACACTACTCCAGCAGCATCCACCCCAGTGCCAAATATAAAGGTAATGCAACCTCCCCACTCCTACTCGAGTTTCCCCTATTTATGCATCCCAGGATCGCATTAGCCCTTTTGGCCACAGTGTCGCACTGGGAGCTCATGATCAACTGATTAACCGCCATGACCCCCAGTCTTTTTCAGAGTCACTGCCTCCCGTGATAGAGTCCCCCATCCCGTAAGTGTGGCCGACAATCTTTGTTCCCATACATATACATTTAGCCATATTAAAAGACACATTGTTTTCTTACCAAGCGATCTAGATTGCTCTATATCAGTGACTGCTCCCTTCATTATTTACCACTCCCCCAATCTTTGTGTCAACTGCAAACTTTATCAGTGATGATTTTATATTTTCTTCCAGACCATCAATAAACATTTTAAATAACATAGGGCCAAAATCCAGTCCCTGTGGGATCCAGTAGAAACACACCCTCTCGATGATGATTCCCATTTACAATCACAGGTTGAAAAGAGCAACAATGAACCACTGTTCAGGTAACCTCGCTCACCATTTTAGTTGTGTCTTCTTTATAAACTTTCTGCAGCTCATTGGCTAGAGTCTCCTCATTCTTCACTAAATTGATGAACAGCTGATAATTCTCTTGTAGGTAGAAATATTCAATGTGCAACCAAATCAGGGAAAACCCCACCTCGTCCTGTGTCAAAGAGGTGCAGAGCTCCTTTGCACCAGTTATGAGAACATTAGACAGAATCTGGTGATAAAATAAATGGTATTATTTCTACTCATCATCAACCACATAGAACTAAGTTCTCTGTTGCTGCCATGTTTAATGAAAGATGTATGAAATTTTCATCATCACTAATTCTAACCCAAGTAAAAAAGAAATGCTAAAATGCAATTAAAGTTGAGAGCACTTAGCGGTAATTTAAGAGCAAATACAGGGTTTCAGTAAAGTGCATTTATCAAAATACAGAACAGTTGGACAGGAAGTGGTTTTATTTTTGGCAGCCAATTTTGACTCTAAAAATCAAAACCAAAACCTTTTTTCCAAAAAAACTCAGGCAAGATCGTTTTGCTATAAAAAAAAATCTACAAAAAAATTGAAATTTTTTAAGGAAATCGGACACTTTCTGCATTAGCTGGGGATCTGGCCCCATTGACTCCAATGTTGTTATGGCTGATTGACACCAGCTGGGGATCTGCCCCCATTGACTCCAATGGAGTGAGGGCCGATTTACACCAGTTGGGGATCTGGCTGTAAGTTTTTAATTTTTTCTGCATTAAGTCTAATATGTCTACTATACCATTGGTAATCTCACCCCAACCATTCAGACTGATGATGTTTAAAAGTGCTTTTCTGCAGAAACCCATTTACCTCATAAACCTGAACATCTTGCCCTGGAAAAGCCATCCTCACAAAATCACTGGCATAACGCTGAACCATTTCTGGACTATTGCCATCTGGCACTGGCATATTCAAGATAGAGCTTTGAAACATCTCAGCAGAGTCCACAGTAGGGTCCTTTGGATAACCTAGGATGTCACAGAATGAACAAAGGAGAGGGGCTTATTCAGTTATAGCAGATCACTATAAATATTGTTTAGTAATTATTAATATGCAAGTGAATGTGGGGGGGCAAGAGTATAAGCATGGCAGGGCAATGAGAATCCTGTTTTTCTCCATTATAAATGGCTACTTGTTAGAATTATGATGCAGTGTTCTAGGTCATTCTAGTTGGGTGGGGTGGTTCTAAGTTATTCTAGCTGGGTGGGGAGAGGAGCCATTGACTACCCATTCAAGGAATGAAGGACTGAGTTTGCAAATGACAAGAAGGCTCAGACAGTCCTACAGGGCAATCTTCAATGAGTAACTCTTTCCCCCACCAGCAAGACTCCTCTAAGCAGCAGAAGATTAAGCACAGACTCTACTGGCTTGCACATCTGAGACCCAGTCTGAGAGTACCTAGATCCCCAGATCTATCTACAGATTCCTTTCCCAAGTCACTGATTTCCAGGATACAGTCCACATCTGGTAAGAGTGACCTACATTCCTTGATCCTTGCATTTGGCTGAGTTAAAAGTAGAGCTGGTTGGAAAATGGATTTCTGTCCCATGAAAAATTTTGATATTTTGCATTTTTTTTGTTACAAATCATGACAAAAAGACAAATTCTGAAAATTTTCACACAATTAAGTTATGCTTTTTTTGTTTGGGTCAATCAAAATGATTAATTTTGATAAATTTGAAATGGTTTGTTTTGATTTGACCATTTTTATTTAATTTTGTATGTATAAAATAAACTTTAAACCAATGTCCTTTAGAAACAAAAAAATTGAACATTTTATCGTGAAAATGTTGAAACAAGATGTTTTCTCATTTTCTGAACATTTCTTCCCAATTTGTTTTCTAACAAAATTTCATCTAAATCAACAAAATATCATGAAAAGTTTCTGTTTTCTGACACCAAACTGTTTTGACTAAAATTTTTGAACCAACTTTAGTTAAGCACAACCAAGACTCCCAAGTGATGCGAATTCCACCCCATACCTAGGTGAGCTGGGCCAATGGCTCATCCCTGTTAATTTCCCTCCCTGTTAAAAACGTACTACTTATTTCCTGTGTGAATTTGTCTCCCTCCAGCTCCAACCCAGTGGATCTCGTTCTGCTTCTCTCTGCTCGATCACAGAGCTCTCTATTACGAGACATCTCCTCCCCATACAGCTCTTCTTTAAACCTGTTCTGGATTTACTCTGACAAAAGCAAGAGGAGAACAGAGTCCAATATTTTCTTCCACTGCAGCTAATTTTAATAGACGCAGAAAGTGTGAAGTTACCTTTCACCCGATGGACTGTCTCCCATATCTCGTCCAGGCGAGCTTTCAGAACCCAACTGAATGGAAAGCAGCACTGTGTGGACCTGCTGGGGTCTTCGCTCATTGATAACACAGAAATCTTAGCATCAGGGGCCCTTGAGTGTTTAAAATAAACATATTATATATAATATACATATAATCTTGCTAAGTTCTCAGCCTCAATGACTTCCTGTGGCAGTAGGTTCCAGAGGATAATTACGTGTTGTGTGAAAAAAACATTTCCTTCGACTGGTTTTGAATTTGCTGCCTTTCAATTTAATCAATTGTTCCCTTTGTAAAAGGATGATCTACCCCTTTAGGGGCCATAAGCCTGGGGCCAGCCAGCCTATTCGTCTATCAGACCTGACTAGGAAGGGGTTAAGTGTTCTCTCTCAAGGGCTGAGAGTGCTCAGTTGGGGAAGAGCTGCAAATACGTCAGACAGAAAAGAAAGATCAAGGATGGTGTGGGTCTGCTGCTCAAAGGAAAAGGTGAGCTGGTAATGGACGATAAGAAGGCGGAGATGCTCATGCCTACTTTGCTTCTGTCTTTACACAAAAAACAACATGTGATGATGATTAGCAAAGTTATCATAGACAGTAAAGGGGGCGGGTTGCAGATCAGGATAAGTAAAGAACATGTCAGAGATCATCAGGGTCTGATGCTGGTCACCACAGAATGCTGAAGAAATATCAAAGCCACTGGCAAAAATATTTGCAAACTGATGGATGGCAGGAGAGGTCCTGGAAGACTGGAGAAGGGCTAACATGGTGCCTGTCTTTAAAAAGGGAGAAAAGTAGGAGCTTGGGAACTATAAACCAGTCAGCCTGACTTTGATATCTGGGAAGCTATTGGAGCCATGTATAAAACATTCAATTTGCAAATACCTGGAGGATGAAGCGGTGACCACTAGCAGCCAGCATGGAGTTACTAAGAACAAATCACGACAAACCAGCCTGATTTCTTTCTTTGCCAAGGTAACTGTTTGGATGGATGTGGAGAATGTGGTGAACATAATATACCTGGACTTCAGCAAGGCTTTGACACAGTCCCACATGACATTCTCATGATGTAAGTAAGCTGAAGAAATTCAGCCTCAGTAGAACTACCAATAAGTGGATGCATAACTGTATAAACAACCGCAAACAAAGAGCAACTATTAATGGGATGATGTCCGACTGGAGGGAGGTCTCAAGTGGGATTCCACAGGGATCTGTTCTAGGTCTGGTGTTGTTTAATATCTTTATTAATGACCGGGGTGTAGGAATAGAGAGCATATTGATCAAATTTGCAGATGACACAAAGCTAGAGGGGTTGCCAACACTTTGGAGGATAGAGCTAAAATTCAGAGGGATCTTGATAAATTGGAGAACTGGGCTACAGACAACAAAATGAAATTCAGCAAAGACAAATGTGAGGTGCTGCACTTAGGGAAGAAAAACCAAATGCACAAATACAGAATGGGGGGAAACTGTCCTGGCAGCAGCACTGCTGAAAAGGATCTGGGAGTTGTGGTGGATCACAACTGAACATGAGAATCAACAATGCGGTGCTGTTGCAAAAAAAGCAAATGCAATTTTGGGTTTCATTAACAGAGGCATAGTATGTAAGTCACAGGAAGTTATAGTACCGCTCGACTCAGCACTGGTTACATCTCAGTTGGAGTACTGTGTCCAATTTTGGTCACCGCTGTATAGACAGGGTGTAGAGGAACTGGAAAGGATCCAGAGGTCAGTGACAAAGATGATCGAAGGGATGGAATGCAAGCCCATATGAACAAAGGCTGAAGGAACCGGGTATGTTTAGTTTGGAAAAGAGAAGATTGGGGGGGGACATGATAGCAGTCTTCAAACACTTACTTGCTGCCATAAAAAAAGATGGAGAAAAAATTGTTCCCTCTTGTTTCAGGGCAAGAGGCAGTGGGTTCAAACTACAGCATGGCAGTTTAGGAATAAATCTCAGGAAAATCTTCCTAACGGTAAGAACAGCAGGACAATGGAACAAACTGCCAAGGGAAGTCGTGGAAGCTTCTTCACTGGAGGTTTTCAAAAGGAGGCTGCATAGCCACCTATCTTTAGACACAACAAACCCTGCATCTTGGCAGGGGGCTAGACTAGATGACTCTTGCGGTCCCTTCTAACTCTATGGCTCTGTGATTCCAACACTCCCTTCTGGTCTTATAATCTATGTATCTATAAATAAATAAATAAGAAGAACAATAACAACTATAATAATGATGCATATAAAAGCTGCACAAATGGCTTTGCCTGTAATTCTGTGCCCATAGTTGTCTGACTAAATGTTTGGCTTCCCATACAGTGAGTTCCATACAGTTGCGATACAGTGAGTTCCATGGCTTAATCTTCTATACATCTGTTGCCTTCCCACTTCACTATGCATCTACTCGTCTAATGAACACACTCTCCACCATCCCAGACTCTCTCACTGCTCTTGTTGCGATAGCACTGTACCTTTGCAGATCTGGAGAGAGGTTGGTTTTCTCAATCCTGAATAGAGATTGGTCAGGAATTTTCTGATTAAACATTATTTCATCGGAAAATCACGACTCATTGAAACCAAAACAGTTTGCAGAAAAAGGATCGGTTTCAACAAGCCTCCTGATTTGAGCAATTTTTGGAAAAAGGTTTCAAAACCATTAAAACATCCTGTTTTGACATTTTTGAAAAAAAAAAACCCACTACAGTTTTGGTTTATAATTTGAAATGACTTTCCACTTAGCAATTGTAGTTAATTTATGCTAAAAAAAGTAAAACCTTTTTTTTAAAAAGGTCAAAATCTAAATTCAACTTTATGATGGAGCCGAGATTATTTTCAGACTATCAGTTTGTGAAAATTTTCAAGATTTCAACTTTTTATTCCAATTCAGGATGGGGAAAAAATGTTGAAATCTCAAAAACTCTTGCAGGATGGGAAAAGTGTTTCCCACTCAGATCTAATCTTGAGAGTCTGAGCTTTCCTAGTGGTTTCTTACTTGCTGGTATACTTAATCTTCAGAAATGATTCATCTTTGAACATCTGGAGCCAGAGGTCAGAGATAGGAGTTTCTTGAGAGATGTGATCCAAGTTGTTGTTTGCATCAACTACTGCTAGGATTTGAGCAAACATGTTTGCCAGAATGTCTTCCAAATGAATCCAGACAACATGCCTTAAAAAAAAAGGAAAAACATGTCTTATAAAATAATTCTTTCAACTCTCCCTCCCTCCCCAACCAGCTCATTCTGTGTGTCTGTAACAGGAGGGTTGCTTTGCAGGGCTGGGCCCTAAGATACAACTATGTAAACATCCAACAATCACAATAAAGCAAAGTCATCCACACAGGACAAAACAGGGAGTACCATTGTGTCTTGCGTGGTGACTGGACACAAGTCAGATATCAGGAATGGCAATATACAAAAACCTGTAGGAGAACACTTCAACCTCCCTGGCCACACAATAGCAGATGTAAAGGTAGCCATCTTACAGCAAAAAAACTTCAGGACCAGACTCCAAAGAGAAACTGCTGAGCTCCAGTTCATTTGCAAATTTGACACCATCAGATCAGGATTAAACAAAGACTGTGAATGGCTATCCAACTACAGAAGCAGTTTCTCCTCCCTTGGTGTTCACACCTCAACTGCTAGCAGAGCACCTCACCCTCCCTGATTGAACTAACCTCGTTATCTCCACACTGACTTATACCTGCCTCTGGAGATTTCCATTACTTGCATCTGAAGAAGTGAGGTTCTTACCCACGAAAGCTTATGCTCCCAATACTTCTGTTAGTCTCAAAGGTGCCACAGGACCCTCTGTTGCTTTTTACAGATTCAGACTAACATGACTACCCCTCTGATACAAAACTTTCAAGTTATTTATCTGTAGGGTTTGGCACATTTCATACAGCTGATCAATTTTGTTCTTGTTCTTTGTTCTTGTTACAAACAAGACCCTTTAACTGTCCAATGACCTAAGATTTTGTTGCCAATACCCTGATTAATTGTGATTTTTAAAACATATGCTAGTCTTCTGTATAAGTTCTTATACCACCCTCATCACTGTTGTATCCGAGTCCCTTCCAGTAATGCTTTAAGGGACGTGATACAGACATATGACTTCTTGTTGGTATTCCAAAAATTTGAGCTATTTGAAATTCAAATGGCCAACATGATGCAACTATACAAGAATATACAACGTTACCTGAATGAAGTGCCTTCAAGTATGAACTCGCTAGACAGAGCTCTGCGGAAAATCCACTCTCTAGGCTTATGGCTCACCATCTCTTGTTCTTGTAAAAGGTTACAAATTCTCCTTTTCAACACTTCCATAAAATGACAGGCAACTAGCCATAAAAGAAAAAGAAATCACTTTATCCCACAATAGGGCTGGTCAACATTTTCTTAATGGAAAATTGTTTTCTACTAAATGAAAAGTGGGGTAGAAAGTCTTTGCTTTCCTCAAATTTTTGATTTTTTTGTCAGAAAACCCCAAACCTGAAAAATTTCAACTGAAAGCCAAAAATTTTGGATTTCAGCAGTTTTGGGCCAAAAAATTTTGGGTTTTCAGGTGTTTGGTTTCTGGAAAAAAAAAGTTGAAAATTTCCATGAGGGAGGGGAGAAAAACATTTTCCAAGCAGTGTGTGACATTGTGCAGTCTATATGGTTTTATAAAAATATGATAAGTGAATATAATGTAACTGGGATATGCTTCATGCAAAAGGTCTCTTGTAAGGTATCATTAGAAAACTTATAATCTATTGAATGTGATCATCCTATTTGTATAAATGTACCACTCTTGTATCTGAAACTAGAAATATGAAATATAACTCTGAGGTCCTATTGTAATTATGCAAAGTGTGGGCCATTAATGGTGATTTGGAATATTGATGACTCCCATTAACCAGGACCATCGTCTGCAGATGGTTGTGTTTTACCTGTGAGTCTTCCTGTATATGTGTGTGCTGGCAAGTGGATAATGAAGTCTTGAAGTGACATGTGATCATGTCACCTGAACTGGAATCCATCTTTAACCTGGTGCTTTTCCAGTGAGAGGGGGTGGAAACCCAGAGGGACAAAGGGTTCCCGCCTTATGCAAAAGATATATAAAGGGATGGAACAGAACAAAGAGAGGAGAGGAGCCATCATGAAGAATTCCCTAGCTACCACCTGAGCTGGAACAAGAGCTGTACCAGGGGAAAGAATTATGCCCAGACCTGGAAGGTGTCCAGTCTGAGGAAAAAACTTACTGAAGCATCTCTGAGGGTGAGATTATCTGTATTCAGTTTAATTAGACATAGATGTGCATATTTTATTTTATTTTGCTTGGTGACTTACTTTGTTCTGTCTGTTATTACTTGGAACCACTTAAATCCTACTTTCTGCATTTAATAAAATCACTTTTTACTTATTCATTAACTCAGAGTATGTATTAATACCTGGGGGAGCAAACAACTGTGCATATCTCTTTATCAGTGTTATAGAGGGCAAACAATTTATGAGTTTACCCTTTGTAAGCTTTATACAGGGTAAAACAGATTTATTTGGGTTTAGACCCCATTGGGAGTTGGGCATCTGAGCGTTAAAGATAGGAACACTTCTGTGAGCTGCTTTCAGGTAAACCTGCAGTTTTGAGGCAAGTAATTCAGACCCTGGGTCTGTGTTGGAGCAGATGGGAGTGTCTGGCTCAGCAAGACAGGGTGTTGGAGTTCTGAGCTGGCAGGGAAAACAGGGATAGAAGTAGTCTTGGCACATTGGGTAGCTGCTACCAGGACGGTTTCTGTGATCCAACCTGCCGACTACACCACTGTGACAGGTTGGATCACAGAAACCAAAGCTGCAGGTTTTCCATTGAAAGTTTTCACAGTAAATTTTTGACGAGTTATGTGACTCCTTCCATTAGTTTTGGCAATGAAGATTAGACAAATCAGACTAGACGTGCCATTAGACCATAGTTTCCCTCCCTAAAAAAGCACCTTCCATTTACTTAGTTTGGAATATTTACACATTCATTTGCTTAAAGTTGGATCCCATTTAATCACTAAGGATGATTGCACAGTTGCCTTGAATAATTGTATAGAACTTAACAAATGTTGACAGCACAGTAGCATGAAAGACCTCCACACTCATTTTTCATTTGCATTTGATGTCTAAATGGGATTTTTTTTATCCAGGAATCCACAGCTGTAATGCTAGTGCCCTAGCTGACTGTACCACTAATCCATCCAGTTTGTTCTTAGAACATCTTGGAATATCCAGTCACACACAAATACAAGGTCTTTTCTTTATACTCACATATATTCTTGCTCTGAGACTGAAAAAGTGCACCATAGAGGACCTGTATCCTTTCTGTAGCTCGCTGGCTGTTGTCTTTCTTATCCTCCAGCTGGATTACAGCTTTCTGGACACTTTGTTTGATCAGGAATTCAGTGCTGATCAGTTGCAGCTGGGAAAATATTTGGCAGGGCAATGCTATTATCCCCATTGGGCAGATGGGAACTGAGACATGGATACTAAGGGATTGACTCAGGGAAGTCAGCAGCAAAGCAAGGAATTGGAACACAGGTCTTCTGAGTCCCAGGCTACTGCCCAAACTACTATAGACCATCCTTCCTCTTCATTTTCATGGCCATCAGCAGAATAGCGTCTGAGCTGTACCCTGGCAATCTCAGTAGCAGTTTGGGGAGGCACGTGCCGCATCTCAGGGCTGCAGTTCCTGTATCTGTCTCATATGGCCCCATCTCTGCAGTACCTGAGCACCTCACAAACACTGATGAGTTTATCCTTGTGAGGTTGGCAGCGCTATTCCCCCTCCCAGTCACAGGGGGGAGCTGAGGCCCAGAGACATTCAGTAACTTTCCCAGGAAGTCAGTGACAGAGCCAGAAATGGAACCCAGAAGTCCTGAAACTTACTCCTAGTGCCTTACCACAGGGCCAACTTTCCCACACTACTTAACAAGGGAGAATGGCTGGTGATCTCCTCTAAAGCGCCAGGCGTGATGCCCTGCAACCTTTCCTCCCTTGGGCAGCGAAACCGGAGAAGCAGGGACTTCCCCTCTAGCTGAGACTGGATTTGATAGTTCTTACTTATGGCAGGCAAGATAGATAAGACACTTACATTTTCCTCTGGGGAGTCATTGGCTTTTTCAGCATCTTCAGGGGCAATAGAATCCTCTGGACAACCTTGAATGATGAGTAATTACGTTACTTATCTGTTGCATCAAAACCTTCAGATATTAGAAACTTAAGGATTGGCAACAGTGTGATTACTGGGTAAAATCTGAGTCATACATTGATCTGGGAATGTGGCTGGTCCTTTGGATCAGAAGAACCCTTTGTTTGATTAAACTGGTTTTAAATAACAACTCATCATTAACTCGAGTGGTGAAACAAGGGCTGGAGTAACTAAGGAGACTGCATTTCTGACTTCTTGTTAGCCTGTGTGGTGAGACTGAAGTTACCAAACCACTCACAAAAGTATCTCTCAGGGAAAAATAACCACCGGTGTGGGGTGAGTCTGCCCCATGTCTCAGCAGTCTGGTATTCTCAGTTGTGACCCACTGAGGCACAGTGACAGCCCCTTCCAAGCGTGGGCCCAGTGCGATGGCACCATTGCCGCCATAGTAAACCCAGCACTGCCTCTGACTCCTGTGCACATGGACCCGTGGACTGGATGACCCAGGCAGGAGCATTACGTGATTCCCTACCCCCCTCTTACTTCTCTGTGTGGGGGTGTAGCCTAAATCAAAACTGAGTCTTCAGAGGGAGTGTGCATGGAACACCACAGCTCCATTTGCACAGTCGCTTTTTAGCGTATGGTGACATCTCCTTATCTGATTAAACTTCAATCTCTTATGGGACAGGGAAATGGCAGAAGGTAAAACAACACATCAGAGATGGGTTTAAAGCAAGAAGTCGGTTACTTGTGTCGGTTCTCTGCTGGGTGCTGTTCATGAAAATCTCAGCGACTGTCATTTTGGAGAGCTGTCCCAGATTGGCTGCAAAGGTCTCGGGAGAAAGCAAGTCATCCAAGTGAACAGTGCGCCACTCACCTGCAGAGACAAAATTGGAATAGATGACAAAATGTCATTGAGTCACAGAGTTTAAGGCCAGAAGGGACCATTAGATCACCAGTCTGGCCTCCTGTATAACACAGGCCATTAAATTGCACCAAGTTACCCCGTACTGAGCCCAATAACTTGCACATCTTTCCAGCCAGGCATGTAATCTGGATTTGAAGATATCAATGAATGGAGAGTCCACCACTTCCCTCGGTAGTTTGTTCCAGTGGTGAAGTCTCGCACTATAAGGCATTTTATCCAGCCTTCACATCATTTTTGTATCTTTTCTCTGCACCTTCTCCAATTTAGCATCCTTTTAAAAACGTAAATATTAGAACTAGATGCAGTATTCTAGTGTTTGCCTCACCAACGCCATATACAGGGGTAAAATCATCTCCCTACTGCTACTCACTCCTCCTGTTTATACCTCCAAGGATTGCATTAGCCCGTGTTGTCACAGCATTGCACTGGGAGCGAATGTTGAGCTACTTTGTCCACTGTGACCCCTAGATCCTTGCAGAGTCACTGCTTTCTCATCTACTGTCTGCCATTCTGTCCGTGTGTGAGTTTTATCATTGGGGGGAAAGCTCGCTTTCTTGCACATCCAGCACCACCAGTCTTTTCCTCTAAGAGTTCCCAACTACAGCTAACAATTTTTTTTTTTACATTTTTGTGACATTTTTCATCAAAACTTCAAATTTTGATCAAAAACGGGAGTGGGCAATTCCCAACAAAAAGAATAAAAAATTATTGTTTTTGTTGAAATTCCAGTTTTTGGTTGAATTTTGATAGCTCTCCCTCATGTGACTTAGGAACACAAGTTCCATGGAAACAGGACTTATGCTTCTAAGTCACTTAGGCCCAGATCTTTAAAGTTATTTAGGTGTTGCTGTGCTCAGCATTGCAACACCTAACTGATTTAGGAGCCTAAGTCTCAATTTCAAACGTGATTTAAGCACCTAAGGTCTAAATCCCATTGCCTGTCAATGGGATTTTGGCTCCTAAGTGCCTAAATCCCTTTTTGAAAATGGGACTGAGATGGTGCAATGCTGAGCACAGCAATGCCTAAATAATAAAAATCGGGGCCTTACGTGCCACTGAAAATTCCACCCTAAATCAGTGATTAAGACAGTTAAAATGATTCAAATGTTGCAATAATGTTAACAATCCCTCTTGCTTTCCTCTTCTTCCAAACCTTTCCAAATCAAGGCACGTTCTTACCAGCACTGAATGCCAGGTAGCTGCACCCCCCGAGTATCCTTGGGACTTTGGTTATGATGACGACGTGTGATGGACCGGTCGTTCCTGGTTTTCTTCTCTCATCCTCTATGCAGTACCTGAAAACACAACAGAAGGAAGATTCATAGCTTCATAGATCTTCAGGTCAGACGAGACCTTCTGACTATCCAGTCTGACCTCCTGCATGATAGCACAGGCGAAAAAAATCTCACTTGGTGATTCCTGCATCCAGCCCAATAACTTCTGTGTGACCTAGAGTGGAGCTTTTACAAAGAGACGCACGGCCATGATTTACAGACTCCCAGGGATGGAAAATTCACCCCATCCCTAGGGGAGCTGTTCCAATGGCTAATTTCCCTCCCTGTCAACAATTAGTTCTAGTCTGAATTTGTCTCATTTCAAAGCTCCCGGCTACTGGATCTCGTTCTGCCTTTTTTTTTTGCCCTCAGAAATCTCCTCCCCATGTAGGTTCTTTAGGCCACAATCAAGACAGAAGATGTGTTACCTGTCTCTCCATCCGTCTCTTCCCTCTGGGTGAAATCCTGATATCCTGGAGTCAATGGCAAAGCTCCCATTGACTTCAGTGAAGCCAGAATTTCACCCTGTTTCCATTCTCCACTGTCAGGTCTGAGAGTAGGGCTATGTCTATGCTTAAACCGTTACTGCAGCTGCACCGCTATAGCGCTCCAGTGTAGACACTCACTGCAGCAATAGGAGGGGGTCTCCTGACGCTATAGGTAATCCACCTCCCCAAGAGGCGGTAGTTAGTTTGACAGAAGCAGTCTTCCATCAACCTACTACTGTCTACACTAGGACTTAGGTTGGCTTAACTACATCCCTCAGGGGAGTGAGTTTTTCACACCCCTGAGACTTGTAGCTGGGTTGATCTAAGTTTTAGACCAGCCTTGAGTCTGCTTTTGACTTTTTGCCATGAGGTGATACCAGCACAATCAGCCGTCCCTGCTGTTTGCAACAGGTACTGACTGTTGCCAAGTCTGGTGATTTTTCTCCACGCCCCAGTTCCCAAAACGGCTGGATTATGGGAAAACCTGCTTTTGTTTAAGGTTGGGTGCCAAACTGGCCTCCGAGATTCTTTTGACAGCCTTATTTTTCCCATTCAGCCTCCCTCAGACACTGCAGTGGAGTGGAGGGCTGGAAATTCCATCAGCAGGAAGATCTACTAGCACAGAACCACCATGGTTATTTTATAACGCCCCGGTTCAGCAAATCACTGAAGCACATGCTTAACTCCTCCACTGTACTGGGCCCTAAAATGATAAGAAAAGCTGCTTACTTTGCACAGGCAAGAAGCCTTTTGCTGCTCTGTGGCTCGTCAAAGTTGAACTGGACAAAAAGCAGTTTCTCTTCTGTCGATTCTCTGAAGAACTTACTGCACATGATAAAGTCTCTTTAGATACTTTTAAAAAATTCACACTTAAGACATTAAAAAAAATCACATACAAGACTAAACAACAAGAAAAGAAGTAGGACCAAAAAAACTCATTACCTAAGTTCCTGGCGGAATGCATGTTCTGTATCAAACTGACTTAGAAAAAGACAGCGGATTTTATTTTGGAGGTTCAGTCTCTTTCTTACCACTTCCAAATCTCTCTGGTTTAGAAGTCTTGCATGTGTAGAAACCTAGGAAAAAGAAGTCAATTTAGGCAAGATTTTTGCGCCTGATTTTGCTATTGTAAAGACATAGGAAAACTGCAATAAAAATAATTCCTTACAGGACTTTACTGCCCAATAGAACTGATGTGAAAATATTTTTTCCCCTCTCATAGAAAATGTTGATTTTTTTGTTGAAAAATCAGAGCCACGAACCACCCCACTTCCTGCAGCATAGCACTCCCTAGCACTGCACTGGGGCACTGCAATCACCACTGACTGAGAGGCGAGAGCCCCCTACAGAGCCCCCACCCCACTCCCTGCAGCACAGCTCCCTCTAGCGCCACAACTGGGGCATTGGAGTCAGCACTGACTGGGAGGGGAGACAGCCCTCTTCTGAAACATGTCCCCTCCACAGCCATGCTGTATGGGTTTTGAGAAGACCATAGCATGAGGTACCAACCCCAAACATTAGTGGATTATATGAGTTTCCTTGCAATGGACACACTAATAATGACTCTCATTGACTTTCTGGGCTTTGGGTCAGTGAAAAAGGCTGGAGGATCTTAGGCCAGGTTGGGACAGCTGGGTAAGATGCAGACACAGTTAGGCAAATAGGCACTTAGCAGAAACCCACCTACATATGAATTCAAAGTGGACCAGGTGCAGAGAATAGCTACTAGGATGCTCAGGGGAATGGAGAGCTGATCTTGCAAGATGGCACTGGAAGAGCGGTTTAGTTTAACAAAATAAAGACTGAGAGGGATCCTATTGCTCTCTATAAATATATCAGGGGGTAAAAACCATGGAGGGAGAAGGACTATTGAAGCTAAAGGACAATATTGGCACAAAAATAAATGTGGATAAATTGGCCATGAATAAATTTAGAAGAAGGTTTCTAACCATCAGGCGAGGGAAGTTCTGGAAGTCTCCCAATAGGAGCAGTGGGGGCAAGAAACCAAACTGGTTTTAAGAGGCAACTTGATAAATTTATTAAGGGAATTATCTGAGGGAGTTGCCTATGTGAGCAAGGATGGAACTAGATGTTCCAGAAGGTCCCTTTCCACTCCTATGTTCTTATATATAGAACTAACCTCTTAGTTTCTCAAAACCACAAACTTTTTACTTGTAATGACAAAGTCAAAGAACCTAGAAAAACACTGCTCTGTATAAAGATTGAAGGAGTGGGATTGTTACCACAGAAAGGAGATGAATAAAAGAGGGCTGGATCCAAATCTTTAAAATACTCACTGTTCTAGAGAAGGGAGATAAGGAGCATCTGTTCTCCCTGTCTCATAACACAGTAACAAGGGGACAGTCAATGAAAATAAAAGGTAGGGAATTCAAAACTGATAAAAAGAAATCATTTTTCACACATGTAATTAGCCTGTGGAACTCACTGCCACAAGAATTTGTTGAAACCAAGAACTTCAGTTCATAGATTCCAAGGCCAGAAGTGACCATTATGATCATTTAATCTGGCCTCCTGTCTAACAGAGGCTATAGGATTTCCCAAAAATAATTCCTGCTTGAAGCAGAATAGAACTTTTAAAAAAATCCAACTTTGATGTTAAGACTGCCACTAATAGAGTCTAAACACAGCCCTTGGTAAGTTATTCCAATAGTTAATTATCCTCATTGTTAAAAATGTATGCTTCATTTCCAACCTGAATTTTGTCTAGCTTCAACTTCCAGCCATGGGATCATGTTATACCAAGCAGACTGAAGAGCCCATTATCAAATATTTGTTCCCACTTAGAGACTGTCAGCAAGTCAGCTTTGGACCTTCTCTTTGTTAAGCTAAATAGATCGAGCTCCTTGAATCTCTCGCTATAAGGCTTGTGTTCTAATCGTTTAATCATTCTTATGACTCTTCTCTGAACCCTCTCCAATTTATCAACATCCTTCCCACGTGTTTGTACAGTCCTAGCATAATGGAACTCCGATTGTGACTGAGGTCTATCGGTGCTACCTCGTCGTCTAATACTGTATTTTCAGGGGTGCTGTGCACCTGCAGCTATCATGGGAATCAACTGGAGTTCTGGTTGCCCCCACTTCTGAGAGTCAGACCCATTATAACAACACTGAAATAAAACATCTCACCTCCAGGCACAGTCCATTGGTGCCATCTGCATTTGACTCTTGCTTCACTGCCCCCCACAGAATGTCAATCAGGCCATTGTGCTTCTGCTTTCCAAAGTACAGGTCCTGAACCTGCTCCGCATCCTCCAGCGGAGAATATTTGAGGCGCAGGATGGAATCGGGGGTTGCACACTCAATGAGTTTGCTTTTAGAAGCTGCGAGGACTGACTCTTCATCGGGCAGACAGTTCCCATGAAAACCACTCGGAGAGCACTGCAGAACAACAGTGGCAGAAGTGTCGTCACTGAAACCAATGAAAACATCACGTTCCTGGGGAGCCAGGTCTGCCGGCCTCGTGCAGCAGAAGTCCGTGTTCTTGATAGTGACAAACAACTCGGCCCATTTATTCAGCTGTGTCGTCAGCCCCTTCTGCTGCCAGTGCAGAATGGTGTTCATCTCCAAGCAGTGCTTCTCCAGCCTGTTCAACAGCGGGGTGGGGAACTGCGTGTAAACCACGTTCTTCTCCTCAATCACAATCAACCTAAACTCCTCCTTCACGCGGCATTTAACCCTGTGAGTTCCAAGGCCAAGGTCAACATAATAGTTTCCTCCTAACCTGACGAAGCACTGGTTCAGGGCATCGTAAAGGCTTTCGTACAGGTTGTGAATGTTTAAGAGAATGACGGGCCTGCCTGTCTCCATGCAGATTTTCACTCTGTTAACAGAGCGGCACACTTGTGAATATTCTTGGTCCCGTGGGAAACCCGAGCCAAATATAATATCACAGTTCTCTATGTCCATGAGTTTGGTCATCTGTATGATCTGGAAAGCCGCATGGTTTGTTGTTAACAGCAACAAGTATCTAGATACAAACCCCATCTGTTTCTTGTCTAAATTTTCCTGTAACAAATGAACTGTATGGATGGTTTCTAAGTTGGAAGACAGAGAGATGGGTGAGTTCTTTTTGAACAGATCTAATGTATTCAGATCTTTTGAACCTCCAAAGTTTCTCAGAATTGCTTTTGCAATGAGCTGTTCTTCTAGAGAGATGCCTTTTATTTTCTTGGCATAGGACAGTATCATTTTGATGAGGCTGTAGAAGTCACGGAGCCCAAAAAATTCCATGGACTGTTCCTTTAACACCTCACAATAGAAGGCAGCCAAGGAGGGGAACAAATGTTCAATCTTGGTAACATGCACCTCATCAGCACAGATCCCCTTGGCGGTCTTCACCAGTTCGTCTTTGTTGAGGTCGGTCCGGAACACAAGGAGGCCCCGGTTCATTTTAGCAGGGTCCAGGGCCCAGTTCGAAATGCCAACAAAGCCAACTTTTTTGTACGGTTCTGGGGCTTCATCATCAACACAACCATCTTCAAGAAGAGGGTGCAGTGTCTTCAGGGGCATCTCAGGTGAGTCTTCTGCAAGGCCTATCTCATCCAGGATAACCACAGAGGCAAACTCCTCCAGTTTCTGGCCCCTTTGGAACTGTGCACATTGTTTGAAAGTGGAGATAATTCCTTCTGGCTTGGAATGAGGGCTGCACTGGAATGACACCAGCTGGACCTGCTTGCACCGTTTGAACAATTCTGTTTTAGATAATCTGCCCTGCATTGCATCAGCAGCTATGGTCTTAGACAGGGATTTGGAGCTACCTGGCTTCCCGACAAGGAACAGCGGCACTCTCAGGTCCATGCATATGACCATCATGAAGATGTTTTCCCTTAGGGCATCATTCCGTGCTGTTGTGCTGGGAACAGAGAGGTTATCCAGGAACACCTCTTGGCAAAGTACAATCTCTAGCTGAAGCAGGGATTCGGGCACAGAGAAGCATTTCGCTATCTCTTTCAGATAATCTTGGCGACTCTCGAGAGATACATAATAGCAAACCCCAACTGCAAGAACCAGAGATCTTTGTGCTTCATTTAATGCAGATATCTGATCTTTCTCACACCCCTTTGCAAGGGCATGAATGGATGGGTCATAGTCATTTGACTGTTGAGCCTTACTCTTTTTTAAATCGATAAGAGGAAAAAGCAGGTTTCTTAAGCTATAAAACCACAGCAGCACCCGCATGCAGCGCTCTATGTCCCGGAGACTGGCGATTCTGCATTCCTCTTTCTTTTCTCTTAAAAACTTCTGGGAGGTGGAAATGACAGAGGTAAAAACATCCATGTTCTCTTCGGGAAGCTTGTCTTTCACGATGGATTTAACAATCTGTCTGATGTACAGACTCTGAGTATTTTCATTTAGCTCTCCAAAGTCCCAGACAAGAGGCAACATGCTCGGTGGAAGAGGCTGCACCCGATACACCAGCTGCCTCAAAGGGATGAAGCCCAGCTTTTCTAGGGTGTCTTCACTCCGAACTCTGTACCCCAAGCCAGCTTTCTCTAGTTTCTCAATGGTTTCCTTGGTGTGCCTTTTGTAAGGGTTGCAAGCAGCCACCACTTTTAAGCGAGTGGTGGAGATTGGCTCTCCATTCACACTCTGGTCACATAGGACCTCTTTAATTGCAAACACGGCTTCGGTGGTGTTGGCTTCATCAAAGAACAGCACCGTGTCCATGTTGTGCGTCTCTTCATTGACGCGCGCCAGCTCGATGGCTTCCTTGACTTTCTGGTGGATGATTTTGGAGCTGGTGCCTCCATGAACACGCACCAGCATCATATTCTGAACATCCTTTCCTGCTCTTTGCAAGCTGCACATGAACTGCACCAACTTGGTCTTCCCACAGCCTGTTTCGCCCATGACGATCACGGGAATCCCACACTGGAACCTCAGGTGAATGGCCAGCATTTTCATGGTATTGTCCAGGGTCAGTTGGTAGGATTCATCTGGGTCTTGGGAGCTTCTCACACCGAATACGCTGCAGAGAGTTTCTAGCTGCTCTTGTCTGGACAGATCTTCAAACTTTTTATTGAAAGGGACTTTCTGAAACTCAAGGGTGCGATATAAATGTCGGTCAATAACCTTCTTCTCGAGAACAGCCTGTGAATGTGCATCAACAGCATCAAAACTCGAATTGATATGGAAACCCAAGAACTCCATGGAGTGGTTGTCAGCATGGAAAATTATGTAGGGGTGAGATTCTTGCTCCCACTTGCGTCTTAACTGGTACCCTCTCAATACACTGTCCTCGTCCATTTTCTCCTCTTCGCTGGGTGAGCTTTCATCTGCCATGGCTAGGGAAGGCAAGGCAAAGTCCTTGGACATGGTGATCATAAATTTTATCACAAATGCCTTGAACCCCTTAAATCCCTCTTCCACTAATTCGCTGCTGCAGAACACTGAGTTTTCACACTTCATCAGCTGGAGGTTTAGGAAGCGTGTGAAGTTGCTGAGCTCAGTCCAGGAAGGGTTCTTTCTCCCACAGGAGTCCAACAAGAGCCTCAGACACTCTTCCTGGGTCCCTTCAACCCTCCCAGGGGTGAAACAGAACCTGTCAAGATCGGCCTTTCGCTGGTATCTGCTGATGTACTGGTATGACCTTTGGAAGGCATCACCCCTGAACGTGTCACTGTCCAGTAGCTGTTGTTCCACTTCAGCAGCATCTCCAGAACTGTTGTTTTTAAGCATCTCTAGTACTTCTACTGGTGACATGCATTTCACAGCTGGAAGGAGACCTAGAAATCCTTTCTCCATTTCACTGGTCATCTAAAAGCCAAATGACAAGGAGTTAAAGCTTTATAAACACTGAAGTTACCCAAACAAACTGAAGAAATCATCTACACATTGACAATAATATTATTCATGAGGACGTGGCTTAATGAGCAGAGCACAAAGAATTTGGATAAGGTAGCACCATGTTACACGGTGCAAATCATTCACTGATACAGCCAAATTTAGATTTATGAAGTAACTTACCCAATCCTCAAATATAAATGATACCATCTCATCTTCCTAGATGATAGTGTTTAATTCACGGGACTTTAAAGATGAGAAGTAGCCAATTTTAGGTAAACTATAAGCCCTGCTATGAAAAAAGCCTTGCTCTAATATAATCCAGTGCTCTTGCCTCTTGCACACTTCTGTGTGTAGTTGATGCTCTAAACAAGCTAAGTACCAATCTTGGGGTCTGATTTTCCATTGGTTGTCACCTTGTGCTGTCATTTGTACAACAGTATTAGATCAGAATGGTAGCATCGTATAGGTATAAACAGCGTCACAAGAGTCAAGGCAGGCTGCTTAACTGTAACCTATACATATACAATGTGGACAGCCTAAAGCTCCTCTGGATACTGACTAGAGTTGGCCACATTTTTTGACTGAAAAAGTTTCCTGACAGAAAATGTGGTTTCACTGAAATTTTCTGCAGGAAAGGGTCCGTTTTGATTACAGTTTGATTACATTTTTCAATTTTCCATTAAAAAAACAACATTTTTTGTTTTGAATCACATGTCAAAAAAATGGTTTGGATTTGGTAATGTCAAAATTTGAAAAAAAATCCTTTTGACATGTCTGAACATTTTCTTTCAGTCAAAAATGTTGCCGTTTTTCATTTTGATATTTCTGAATCAAAACTTTTCAGAACTTTCCAAAGTTCGGATAAAAAGTTGAAAGAGCAGATTTTTCCACAGGATGGAAATTCCATTTTCCAAACAGCTCTAGTATGGACAATATGTGTCTCCTCCAACAGCCATGATTTTATACAGCTCAATCATTTTTCTCTATTTTTGGATGGTACAATACTGGCCAAAGACTTGTAGTTCCATCAAGGTTTTCTCACTTTGAATTTTAACATGCTGCTATCACATGCACGTTGCTAGGTTCCAGAGAAAACCTGCCATTCACTATCACTTGGAGAATACCTCTTGTTTTCTTGTGCTGCTTATGCCTTTTCCTCTCACCAGGTATTCAATCAAATAAAGATGGGACTCTCTGCACTTCCAGACCATGCCATCAGGGCTTTGGATGTGTCTCAGAATGCACAGCTCAATCAGTAACTTGTAAAGACCCTTCGAGACCTGTCAAGAAAGATGCAGGGTTGGTCAGTTTTGCTTCATCAAAATGTCAACTGTTCATTGCTTCCCATTGTTACTAAACTTTCTGAGTTATTGAAGAATCAATAAATCAACAAGAGAGAAGAGATGCTCCATGAAAGTACACCCCAGTTAGAACCTCAGCTGGTGTAAAACAGGCATAGCGCCCTTGACTTCAAGCAAGCTACATTGATTTACACCAGCCAAGGATTTGACCCATTGTGTGGTCTCCCTGCTGATGTGACAGTAAATGCTGGGCTGTCGCTGTGACAGTGACAGGGACAATGGCAATACAAAGAGATTTGCGGGCATTGTGACAGAGTAGCAGGTGCTGGGACACCGCACAGTGATGCAGAGTTAAAATCTACTGTGAGCATCACCTTCTTCTGGCATCACAAGTGGGTGAGTAGAGTTTGGTTTGTGGTGGAACTTCTAGTAAGACAACTACATTTTTGTGACACCCCTGTTCACAGTTTAACCCTTTGTTACAGAAATTGGATGGTACTAACTGCTTTCCATAACTACCAGTGGAAGGGGTTTATTTATCTGACACTGAAAGGCACATTCACACTTTGAATGAGAGAATCCATCTTCGCTGTATATCATGGCATGGAGATTGCGCTCAGTAAAGAGACACTTACCACAGGGGATACGTCAATGTGGAAGATCCTGGGCCCAGCCTCAGTTGGTTTTTGTTCCAGTGAGCGAAGCTCCTCCAGGAGAAATCCAAAATCTATTTCCGACTCCGTCAGCCTAATGGTTTTGTGTCTCAGCTCTGCATTCTCTGGTCGGGTTTTGGCTTTTCTGGTGGTATTTGCTACAAACAAAGACTTCCCTAAAATGAGAGAGAAGGTCAAGATTCAATTTCTACAGTGCTCTGCCTTCTCATACTCTGTCTTCATGTTTCTATTTCTTCACCTGAAGCAGAGAAGGCCAGATCCCCACCTGGTGTAAACCAGCCATAGCTCCATTGGCGTCGATGGGCCAGATCCCCAGCTCGTATAAATGGACATAAGTCAGCTGGAGTCAGTGGTGCAGATTCCCAGCTGGTGTGAACGGGTGTGGCGCCATTGGAGTGAGTGGAGCTACGCTCACGTACACAGGCTGAAGATCTGGCCTTTTTGTATAATTCTTCTTCAGCTGGGGAGCTAGGAAAGAAGTTTCTACACTGGAGAAATCTCACCTTCGCTCCACAGGGCAGGCATGGTACAACTTGCTGTAACATGAACTTTCTAAATGGTAAAGGCCCAGTGACTGTGATACCAGTTCAGGTTCTGAATCCCCACCCTTTTAATCCAGATCATAAACTGAGCTAAAACTAAGGGCAGATTTTCTGCTCCACTCTGATGTAGATTCTCTTCAGCCGGCTCCTTAGCCACCCCCTGGAGCCCCAGAGCCGAGTCTGGACCCAACAACCTATTTGATTAACAGTGTCAAAAGATACGCAAGAGCCTCACAGGGAAAGTGTGCCCATAGCTACACCTCTAGGTAGACCATGGGTCTACCTGTTCCCTATGTTCTCTGGGGCACCATGAGAGGAGCTGGGACAGAGAAGACTGATTCTGCTCCATCTCCCAGTGCCTAAGGGCTAAATAGATAATAGCCGTTAATCTGTATTCAATTCATACTCATCAGGACAATGATAATCCAGATTAAATCTCTACTAAAACCTACCCATGCCAGCTCGCTCTGAAAATACAAACTTCACGTTCTGTTGAAAGGGCTTTTCAAAGACCTGAGCAACAGGTGCCACCCCACTGGGCACTCTCAGGTGTGTCTTCAGGTATTTCTGAATTTCTACTCCCGAATCACAGGAAAAGGAGACTTTGTATGTGTCAAAGGCCGTCATAACATAAGAATTGTGAGCTTTGGCATCACAGAAGATGAGAAATCTGTAATCGGCATTGCTGCAAGATTGTGCAAAGTGGAAGAAGAGGGACTCTAGGTTCTTGGAGACTTTGTAAACTAATTTTTCTGCACCAAGCAAGCAATAGATCTTTTTGTGTCTGGGGTCTGGAGAAAGAGCTCTCCTCACAATCAGCTCAATGTCTTCTTCCTCTGTCTCAGGGGTACAGACCAGCACCTCATCATACGTTGGAAGAGGTGCCCCCTTGGAGTGCGTATAGACAGACAACAAGAAGGGTAACATCTGCTCTTCTTTACATGTGACGAGGCAAGGCTTCCCCGCTTCCAAACCCACTGGTAAATTCCTCTCAATTACAGCGGTTTCAAGAGATGTCAGGTATTTCAGCATTTCACCGAAAACATCCAGGCTAATGTATTTGTCTGACACCAAGCCAGTGAGCTTGCTACGGTAAGCGTTCCAGAGCAAATGCACCTTGGCATGGATAGACGGCAAACTCTCAAAGGAAGTGGCCACTTCATCTTTTGCAAGGCTTTGGAAGGTGGATGGATCCACATCTCTGTTCCTGTTTTTAAACTTCATGGACTTCTGCAGAAAGGCTTCTCTCTGCTCGTCGTATAATTTGCTCAGCTCTTCAATCTTTTCCTCTTCATCAGCATAGTCTAAGGCGAATTCCATGAGCATTTGCTCAGTGATGGCTGAGTTTGGCAGATAACTCTGGAGAGCTGCCTTACCCACTGATTCGTCATACCCAGACTCAACCAGACCTTGGATGAGCTGAGGAAATTTAACAATGTAGTCATTCCAGGACACGGACTGATCATCCTTCTCTGATATATCAACGGATTCTGCAGGAGTTTCAAGTGCTCTCTTTAATGCTTCTCTGATATCCTCTTCTTTAACATCATGCTTGAAAACAGAAAGCATATTGAGAGCCTGTGGGTCTGTTTGTCCTTCATGCAGTTTGGCTAACTTGCTACACAAGTAGAAGAGTTGGCGTGCAGTGAACATGTTTAGATGGCAATAATTGTTCCTTTGAGTCTCCAGATATTTCTTCCACTCTACAAGGCAATGCTCCATGATTTTGCAAATGCCATCTAATTCTTCCAGGATGGGTTTTTTACTCTGAACAAGGATTCCGGCTATTCCAAACTCTGCGTAGATTGTTACTTTGCGTTTGGGGTCACAGTAAACTTCAGCTTTCCAATCTATGAAAAGGATGTTGCCAACGCTGAGAAGTTGCAAGTAGAGCTTCCCAACCATTTCAATTTTTTCCAGGATCTGTAATGTGTCAAATACACAATGGGAAAGTAGAATTTATAGAATACAGTTTGTTTTCAAGATCATTAAGGCACTATGAATGTTATACTTTCTTTTACAACTTAACCTGGATAATCTGAATCATTTGATTAAGTGGGGATTTGTCTTGGGACACCCAGTCTCTCTCTTTTTACATCAGGTAACCAGAACACTAACATGAAAAGGACCTGCTTTCTGTGGAATATTTGGATTTTTCATCAAAAAACTAAACATCTGGAAATCACATTTCTATTTGGATATCCTGCTATAGTGCCTGATGGGAGTTGTAGTTCAGTTGTTGTCTCATGTCTCCATTCTCCTCTTTGGGCTGGGATCCTCACCAGGTCGCCATCTTCCATGGTGCAACCATTTCTCCTTGCCATGAGTGGAGACCATGGTGCATCATAGGAGATGTAGTCCAACAAGGGAGTCCAGCCTATAGAGGAGACTGGGAACATGAAGCACCCAAACTACAACTTCTGTGAGACACTACATTGGCATTTTGAGAGGAAGGATAGTCCAGTGGTTTGGGCACTAGTCTAAGACTTAAAAAACCCAGGTTCAATTCCCTAGTGTACCTCAAACTTTCAGCGTGACCTTGGCAAGTCATTCAGCCTCTCAGTTCCCCCTCTGAATAATTGGGATAACTGCCCTGCCTCACAGGAGAGTTGAGAGGATAAATACATTAAAAACTGTGAATTCTTTAAGATCTACTGATTAAAAGTGCTATATATTATTTCAGAATCAAAATATTTGGGTTTTTCAGCAGAAAATTTTTGATTTTTCACCAAAAAGTCAAACTTTTCTCTGGCAATTTTCAATAAAAACAACCCCCTCCCATTTTTGTTGAAATTTTCCATAGGGAAAAAATTGTTTTCCCACCAGCTCCACTCAAGAATCTCTGCTGATCTCAACACAGCGCTACTACTCTTCTAAGGTAGCCAAGACCCAACCTTTTAGGGCCTGATTTTGGTAGGTGCTGAGCATGGACTACACAACTGAGTTAGTGACAACTAGAGGTGGGAAAAGAAACATTTTGCCTGAAGCTTTTTTCACCAAAAAAAGCATTTTCGGGTCACCTAAAACCTTCCATGAATTCATGTCAAATTTGTCAAATTGTTTTGGTCAATCCCCCCACAAAAAAACCCTAAAAGTGAATTCCAAAAAATGTGAAACGTTTTGTTTAGATATTTTCTAAATGAAACTTTTCCATTTTTTCAATTCAAAACAACTTTTTGTTTTGAAATTCAACTTTATTTTAAAAACTCAGAAAACATGTGAAAGCTCAAAAATAAAATGAAATGTTTTATTTTGGGTGAATCATGCCAAGACATGGGTCCTACCTAGGAGGGGGTATTGGGGAACTGTCAGGGAACGTGCCACCCTGGCCCATCCTCAGTGAACAGGTGAGCCCTGCATGGGTGAAGGATGAAGCTTGGCAATACGAATACATGGTTGAGGGAAGAATGTCTCAGGCTAGGATTTTATTTAAAAACAGGCGGTTTCTCTGCCCCTTCCTACAGACTGATGTGGTGGAGAGGGATTGACATGGTGGAAGGGCTTGAGTACTCATGACCCTGAGAGCTGAGCCAGCGGTAGCTTTGCCACCAACAGAGTTTGCCACACTGGATAGGATAGGTGTCAGACCATGGAGCAATCCATTGGTTGTCCATGTTGGGGGTTGGAATAAGGCTAACAACCGTATCCCATATAAAGTACATCTGTTAAGGATTTCTCAAATAAACCTGGAAAAAACACAAATCATGATAACGAGGGGTCCTGTGACACCTTAAAGACTAACAGATTTATTTGGGCATAAGCTTTCATGGGCTGGTGGATGTGGCCCACTCCTAACAGTTGATGAGAAAGTGTGAATACGAAAAGAGGGAAAATCACTTTACTCTAGTTCACTACAAAAAGTCATTTTCCCTTTTTTCATATTCACACCTTCTCAACAACTGTTAGGAGTGGGCCAAATCCACCTTGACTGAATTGACCTCGTTAGCACTGGTCCTCCGCATAGTAATCTCACACACCCATCTTTGCATGCATATATATACACCTGCCAAACTGAAGTTTCCACTTCATGCATCTGATGAAGTGGGTTCCAGCCCATGAAAGCTCATGCCCAAATAAATGTGTTAGCCTTAAGGTGCCACAGGACTCCTTGTTGCTTTTGCTGAAACAGACTAACAAGGCTACCCCTCTGAAACAACTGATGATGATATGGATAAATGACCTCAGTGATGGAAGAAGGACTGGATACTAGGAACATGGAATGTTTTGAGCTTATATAGGCCAGGAGAGCTCTCCAAAATATGGCAAATACACATGACAGCCCTGCAAGAAATCAGATGGCTGGGAAATAGATCAGAGGGCTGGGCATGTAGTTAGGATGACAGGAGACAGACCAGCTAAACATCTCTTGGAAGGACGTCCATATGGTGTCTGACCAAGGAGAAGACGGAGGGATAATACTGAACTAGACCTAAGAACTCTTAATGAGAATCACCCTCAATGGGAAAAACATGCCCCTGACAGAAAGAGGTGGGGCAAATTGTGAGAGCAGACATGGACCTCCATGGTCTTTACAGTCAGGCAGTACTAAGAGAGTTTCCCTGGGCAAAAGGCTGAACATCGCCAAGTGTAAGCAGCATGAACTGCAGAGGGGAGAACTCAGAAGAGACCATGCTAGCCTGTCATGCTGACAAGCCTCCGGCTCGCAAAAGCCTACACTACAAGGGGGTGGAGGCATTTCAGAACTTTAGTTGTTTCCACAGATCCGTAATTCTCACACTGCTCTTCAAGGTGAAAGGTTTCAGAGTAACAGCCGTGTTAGTCTGTATCCGCAAAAAGAAGAACAGGAGTACTTGTGGCACCTTAGAGACTAACAAATTTATTAGAGCATAAGCCATGATTTCAATAATTTCCATCCCACCATCAACCTCAGCCTAGATCAATCCACACAAGCGGTCCATTTCCTGGACACTACTGTGCTAATAAGCGATGGTCACATCAATACCACCCTATACCGGAAACCTACTGACCGCTACACTTACCTACATGCCTCCAGCTTCCATCCAGGACACACCACACGATCCATTGTCTACAGCCAAGCTCTAAGATATAACCGCATTTGCTCCAATCCCTCGGATAGAGACAAGCACCTACAAGATCTCTATCAAGCATTCTTAAAACTACAATACCCACCTGCTGAAGTGAAAAAACAGATTGACAGAGCCAAACGAGTACCCAGAAGTCACCTCCTACAAGACAGGCCCAACAAAGAAAATAACAGAACACCACTAGCTGTCACCTTCAGCCCCCAACTAAAACCTCTCCAGCGCATCATCAGAGATCTACAACCTATCCTCAAAGATGATCCTTTACTCTCACAGATCTTGGGAGACAGACCTGTAACAAACCCCGATGCCTTGTAACAAACCCCGATGCCAACTCTGTCCACATATCTATTCAAGTGACATCATCATAGGACCTAATCACATCAGCCATACCATCAGGGGCTCGTTCACCTGCACATCTACCAATGTGATATATGCCATCATGTGCCAGCAATGCCCCTCTGCCATGTACATTGGCCAAACCGGACAGTCTCTACGCAAAAGAATTAATGGACACAAATCTGACATCAGGAATCAAAATACTCTTAAACCAGTGGGAGAACACTTTAACCTGTCTGGTCATTCAGTGACAGACCTGCGGGTGGCTATATTACAACAGAAAAACTTCAAAAACAGACTCCAAAGAGAGACTGCAGAGCTAGAATTGATATGCAAACTAGACACAATCAACTCCGGTTTGAATAAGGACTGGGAATGGCTGAGTCATTACAAACATTGACTCTATCTCCCCTTGTAAGTACTCTCACACCTATTATCAAACTGTCTGTACTGGCCTAGCTTGATTATCACTTCAGAAGTTTTTTTTCTCTTAATTAATTGGCCTCTCAGAGTTGGTAAGACAACTCCCACCTGTTTATGCTCTCTGTATGTGTGTATATATATCTCCTCAATATATGTTCCATTCTATATGCATCCGAAGAAGTGGGCTGTAGTCCACGAAAGCTTATGCTCTAATAAATTTGTTAGTCTCTAAGGTGCCACAAGTACTCCTGTTCTTCTTTTTTCAAGGTGAAAGGATCTGTTGTTAAGAATTTCCTTTTGCCTAGAATCATAGAACCATAGGGCTAAAAGAGATCACAGGGGTCATCTACTCTAACCCCCTAGGTCAAGATGCAGGGTTTGTTGTGTCTAAGCCACCCAAGACAGCTGGCTCCAGCCTCTTTTTGAAAACCTCTAGTGAAGGCACTTCCACAACCTCCCTAGGCACATCTGTTCCATTGTCCTACTGCTCTTACAGCTAGGAAGTTTTTCCTGAGATTTAATCTAAATCCGCTATGCTGTAGCTTGAACCCTTCGCCTCTTGTTCTGTCCTCTGTGGCAAAAGAAAACAACTTTCTCCATCTTTTTTTATTTCAGCCTTCTCAGTATTTGAAGAGTGCTATCATAACCTCCCTTAATCTCCTCTTTTCCAAACTAAACAGACCCAGTTCCTTCAGCCTTTGCTCGTGTGACTTGCATTCCATCCCTGTGATCATCTTTGTCACTCACCTCCGGATCCTTTCCAATTTCTCCACGACCTTTCTATACATTGGAGACCAAAACTGGACACAGAACTCCAGCTGAGGCCTAACCAGCACCGAATAGAGCAGTACTATCACCTCCTGTGACTTGCATGCTACCCCGTTGTTAATGAAAACCAAAATTGCATTTGCTTTTTTTGCAATAGCTTCATATTGCTGACTTATGTTGAGGTTGTGATCCACCACAACTCCCAGATTCTTAGTAGTGCTGCTGCCGAGCCAGTTATCCCCCATTCTGTATTTGTGCATTTGTTTTTTCTATCCGAAGTGTAGCTCCTTATGTTTGTCTTTGTTGAATTTCATTTGGTTGTCTATAGCCCAGTTCTCCAATTTATCAAGATCCCTCTGAATCTATCCTCCAAAGTGTTGGCAATCCCCTCAGCTTTGTGTCATCTGCAAATTTGATCAGCATGCTCTCTATTCCTACATCCAGATAATTAATAAAGATGTTTGGTTTGATAAATGCACTGATCGTCTCAATGGTAGCCTGAGGTGCAAGGCTGGGATCTGGGGAGATTCAGCTGGTGCCTTTCTCTGTGTGATTCATGAGTGGCTCTGGGAGCATTCATGCAATCTAGCTGGGTTGGGGCTCCATATATGGAGTGGTTTGCTGCTGGTCACTAGCAAAGCATTGTGTGAGAGAGCCCAGGCTGGAGAATTAAGGGGTCTCAGTTGTCCCACAGTCCCAGGCTGCACCCTGGGGATCTCGTCACATTGGGCTCCGCAGTTCAGCTGCCCTGGACCTAGAAATAAGTGCTGAGAACTTTCAAGAAATCAGGTAAGAAATTTTTTTATAAAAAAATTTTTCACTAAAAAATGCCAATTTGTCAAAATCAAAACTGTTCACAAATCAGAGATGGTTGTGACAAATTTCCCAACTCAAAAAATTTAGAGAAAAAATGTTCAAAATTATTGAAACATCCCATTTTTATATTTTTGAAACAAAAAGTTCCAATTTTTTACTTCAAAAAGATTTTTTGTTTTGAAATTTAACTTAATTTACACTAAAAAAAATGAAAATGAAAAAGATAAAAATCAGAACAAATTGTTTTGACAGTATTGCAAGAATACATTTTAATTGACCTGAACTTAAAAAATGCTTTGGATTTTCAGTTAGTGAAAAATTTTGACATTTGGACTTTTTGTCCCAATTCCTGTAGGGAAAATTCTCTAAGGATGGGAAAATTACTTCCCACCCAGCTCGCCCCCCCAAGTTCCCCCCGCTTCCTGCTTGCAACCTCAGAGCTGCACCTGGTCTATGGCAAATCTGAGTTTGTGTTTCAAAAATGTAATTTAATCTGATATTTCCTTTTTTGTTATTGTTTTTGATTCTATTTGGAATGAAAACAAATGTCAAAATATCAGAATTTCCCGTGGAATGGAAATTCCAGTTCCTACCTTGGCCTCCTAACACTGAACTAAAGGCACGAGACAGTCTCCTCCAAAACATCAGTTCTGGAACAGGAAGGCATGTTGCTGGAGAAATGGAGCTTCCCATCAAAAGGAAGCACTATTATAAAGGAGTACAAAAAGTCACATTTCCTGGTTAATGCAGAGATCGGGATTTACCTCCAGGAACCTGTTCACCTCTTCTCTGCCCTGCTCAGCCTTTGTGGCTATCAGCATGAGTTTGTTCTGCAGCTCCGTGAGCTGAGCCAGGCTGTACGTTCTAGAGTCCATCTTGTCTGTCTGGTCTCCTTGAGCAGCCTTTTCCGCTACATCCCCTGGCAGCAGCAGTGAAATGCAATTATCCAGAGAAGGCTGGAGGGAAAACAGAGTTAAAAAGATAAATGCTGCTGTGTCTTTATTCTGTGGGACCAACATGTGCACCCATCGAGGCCAATACAAAGCATTTCAGAATCTGTTATTCTGCAACGGTTTTAATCTTAGAAATCTACTCATTTCATTTCACCTGTGCAAGACAGAAAAAGGGGAAGAATCATTCTAGATCTTTGAAAGTGTTATGTACAGTGGACCAAAGATATGCAGAAGCAAAATGAATTATTTGGGGTGCTATGATTTTTTGGGACCAACTTGAAACATCTTAAAGGAGCCTGATTTTCAGACATATCCAAGCACCCATTGTTAAGTGCTTCCAACTGGATATTCAAAATCATTGGTCGCTTCTGAAAATCATGGCCAGATTCCAACTCTTGGGTCTCCAGCTTCTAGTATGAACCAGGCCTGAATGGGGAAAAGGGATGATCTTAAGTCCGTAGACTCAGTGACTAGTGATTTTGGGGGCCCAGAGTGGCTCCTTTTAAAAGAGGCTGATTTTCAGACAGTGCTGAGCTCCTGTTATGTTCATGGCACACACAGAGAAGTTAAATAAATATATAATACTCTTGCTGGAAGTTTGCATCATGACACTACTTTATTTCTTAGAATTCATAACAATAACACGCAAGGATCCTGACAGAGAGAGAGAGAGAGAACAGGCTGCTCCGTAAGGCAGAGAGGCACAACTCACTCCACCTTGCTCCAGGCTGACTCTTTCCAGACTGACTCTGATTACATGTTTCCCTAAAGACTACAAGCAGGATCAGGAAAAACTTAACTTGTAAAGTGACAGCCTCCCATGTTAACAGAGCTTTTAATATACCACAGCCCCCACCCTTGAAAAATAGGCCTCTTTCAGGCAGCTCAATTTGGGCAGCCAGGATCACTTTGAAAATACGGGCCTTGTATTAAATGCTGCTGAACTTTTACCTTGAATTTCTGAGGTGTGGATATGATAAAAATCCCATTGCCATTGATGGCCCTGGCCTGAGACATCGAGGAGCGCTCCACAGACCCATGACAATCATGGACCATTTGCAGCCACTCTCTGTTGTGACAGGAATCTTTCTATTAAAAAAAATTAATGTATTAGTTCTAGAAGAAGGAATAATGCCACACACACCAGAATGCTTGCTGAGATACCTATAGTACCCAATGACTGTAGTGTTCACTCCCCTCACAACCTCCCTGAGAGAAAGAGTTAGTATCATTTCCATTGGCAAAGATGGCAAAGGAAGTGGTGGCACATAGGAGTTCTGAAGGGCACAAATGATAGACAGAAACACATTTGGGGTGAGGGGCTAGAGGAATGCTGAGATAACACTATATATATAACTATTGCACTCCTCTTTTTCCCTCACCTCAGCTTAACTCCCTACCAAAGTTTTCTCTTTTCAGCATGTGTCATTTAAAAAAATAAAGGATCACACCACATTAAACCTACTACTCTCCTAGTGAGGATACAGTTAAATTGATGTAATTGTGCTTATACCAGCATAGTTATTCCTGTATTGGAAGGGGAATAAGTGTAGGGCATCAGTATAACTATGTGCATGCTAGGGGCTATGCGGAGTTAAATATTTTGGTTAAAAAAAAATCACTCCTATGACCGAAACAATTATAAAGAACAAAAATGGTGTGGAGAGCAAGGGTATCATTTTCAAGGGACCAAGAATTTACCCGTGTCCATACTCTACACCAGTGGTCTCCAAACTTTTTTGATTGCACACCCCATCAGTAAAAAAAATTTCAGCATGCACCCCCCTGCTGCGCCAGCTCTACTATTTTTGCCAAAGCAAAAAAAAACAAAAAAAAACCTCGGACTCCCGCCCGAACTGCTGAAGAAAAAAAAAAAAGACGTCCCTCCTGCCACGCACCCCCAGTGATCCTCTTGTGCACTCCCTGGGAGTGACCACTTGAAGACCATTTTGGAGACCACTACTCTACACACTATTGTAATAATCTTTCTACAAAGGATGTCTTGCGATGTATCATCTGAAAACTCATAATTTGCAAGTCAATATTCTCCTAATAAAATATGTGTGGCAACACTGTATGTGAAGTTACAAGATTTCATTATATAATGTCATTAATACATGTTCCAAACCACAGCAGGAGTTGGCAAACAGGCCTGTCTCAAACAAAGGAATGGATGCTCTGTTTAATTTGCATTTCAGTGCTAAAGAGAGTCATCAAGCGGGAAGGGTAGACATAGAAACCTCAAACAGGTGAGGGAAACCAGCAGGGAACATCCTTCTCCATAGACTTTTTGTCTCCTGAATCTCCGCTGGAAATGTTTCTCAAGAGGGGGACTGACACTATAAAAAGGAGGGACAAGCACCCCAAGACACCCCTCGCCCCCTGCCCATCGATTCACTACACCAGAAAGGACAAAGGAAGCAGTCATTGAACTGGAAAAGGGGTCCTGACCTAAGAAGTTTGGTCAGTAATACTGCTGACAGCATGCGGTGAAAAAAGTTTGCTTTGAATTTAACACAATTTATTAAGTTAAGCACTAGTAGCGTTTTTATCTTTATTAGTCTCATAACCATTTCTGACTTTTATGCTTTATTACTTGTACTCTTTAAAATCTCTCTCTTTGTAGTTAATAAACTTATTTTTTTGTTTGTTTCTAATCCAGTGTGTTTAAATTAAAGTGTCTGGGAAACTCCTTTGGGGGTGACATGCATGCATGTTATTTCTTTTAGGGCTGTCAAGCGATTAAAAAAATTAATCGTGATTAATCATGCTGTTAAACAATAATACCAATTATTTAAATATTTTGGATGTTTTCTACATTTTTAAATATATTGATTTCAGTTACAACACAGAATAGAAAGTGTACAGTGCTCACTTTATATTTATTTTTCATTACAAATATTTGCACCGTAAAAAACAAAAGAAATACTTTTTTTCAATTCTCCTAATGCAAGTACTGAAGTGCAATCCTTTATCATGAAAGTTGAACTTACAAATGTAGAATTATGTACAAAAATATAACTGCATTCAAAAATTAAAAAATGTAAAACTTTAGAGCCTACAAGTCCACTCAGTCCTACTTCTTGTTCAGCCAATTGCTCAGACAATCAAGTTTGTTTACATTTGCAGGAGATAATGCTGCCCCCTTGTTGTTTACAATGTCACCTGAAAGCCAGAACAGGCATTCGCATGGCACTGTTTTAGCCAGCGTTGCAAGATATTTATATGCCAGATGCATTAATTGAATTTCAATGAGGCATTAGGCTCCTAAGTGCCTAAATCACTCCTAAAAATGTGACAGGCTCCTAAGTCAATGACACATTTCTGAAAATTTTACCCCAGCCCTTAATAATAGAATCAGGGAAATGTAGGGCTGGAAGGGACCTCGAGGGTTCATAAAGTCCACCCTCCTGTGCCGAGGCAGGACCATCCCTGACAAATGTTTGCTCAACCTGCTCCATCCTCCAAAGATGGCCTCCCTTGGAAGCCTATTCCAGAGCTTAAATATCCTTGTAGCTAGAAAGTTTTTCCCAATATCTAACCTAAATCTCCCTTGCTGCAGATTAAGCCCATTACTTCTTGTCCTACCTCCAGCAGACATTGAGGACAGCTGATTACAGTCCTCTTTATAACATATTTGAAGACCACCAGGTCCCCCCTCAATCTTATTTTCTCAAAATTAAACATGCCCAGGTTTTTTTTAAACCGTCCTCACAGGTCAGGTTTTCTAACCCTTTTGTCATTTTTGTTGCTGTCCTCTGGACTCTCTCCAATTTGTCCACATCTCTCCTAAAGTGTAGCGCCCAGAACTGGACACAGTATCCAGCTGAGGCCTTACCAGCGCCGAGTACAGCAGGACAATTACCTCCCATGTCTTACATACAACACTCCTGGTAATACACCCCTGAATGATATTAGCCTTTTTTCCAACTGCATCACACTGTTGACTCACACTCAGTTTGTGATTCACTATAACCCCCAGATCCTTTTCAGCAGTACTCCACCTTGCTATAAAGAGGGATAGCTCAGTAGTTTGAGCATTGGCCTGCTAAATCCAGGGTGGTGAGCTCAATCCTTGAGGGGGCCACTTAGGGATCTGGGGCAAAATCAGTACTTGGTCCTGCTGGTGAAGGCAGGGGGCTGGACTTGATGACCTTTCAAGGTCCCGTTCAGTTCTAGGAGATAGGATATCTCCATTAATATTTAAAAAAAAATAATTTGCCAGCTATTCCCTTTTATACTTTATAGTTGCACATTTGATATTTCCTTCCTAAGTGTTGTACTTTGCACTTGTCTTCACTGAATTTCATCTTGTTGATTTCAGACCAATTCTCCAATTTGTCAAGGTTATTTTGAATTCTAATCCTGCCCTCCAATGTGCCTGCAACCCTTCTCTGCTTGGTATCATCTGTAAATTTTATAAGCACACTCTCCACTCCATTATCCAAGTCATTAATGAAAATATTGACTAGTACTGAACCTGCAGGACCTCATTAGATACGTCCTCCCAGTGTGACAGTGAACCATTGATAACTACTTTTTGAGTACAGTCTTTCAACCAATTGTGCACCCACCCAACTTGTAATGGTTTCAGCCAACGTTACTTGTTTTAAAATTCCACGTCACAATGTGTCTTTAAGATATTTATTTTGAGCAGAAAACAGCAAAACTTACTAGCTTCGTTGGAAGTTGATTGTCATTTTCTACAGCGTCTCTGATGGGACTTAGAGCTGAGGAAAAAGCTTCAAACCCTGATTCCGGAGTCAAGTCGAATAAGATGGGCACAGAGGCAGCAACAGCGTCTCGGAAGAACCTCACTTTGTCAATGTCCATGTCATTTTCTCCTGCAGAAATGGACGCCAGCTCCACAAATGTAGGAAGTTCCGTTTTGTCTGCAAGAAAAAAAAATCCAACAATGAGTGTGAAACAAGTAATCTAAGAATGCTCAAGAATCTACAAATAGTTTCAATCAACAGCTGCAATGTCTTTGCCCTCCAACGCTGAAAAATCCCTGTTGTTGCTCCGTTTGGATATGCCAATTAAATCAAATGAATAAAATCTTAAATCTAGGAGTGGTCAGAAATTTTCCATCAAAACTTTTTTTAGAAATAAAAATGTGTTTTTGACTAAAAAAATTTTTTGTAGAAAGTCTGTTTTCCTCAGAATTTTTTTATTTTTGATTGGAAAACCAGAAACTTGGAACAATGATTTTTTTTTTCCATTTTTTAGATTTTTGGCAGTTTTCAACCACAAGTTTTTGGTTGCCAAAAGTCAAGATTTTTTCCGGGTTTTGAAGCTGATTTTTTTTCCCCTGGAGGAAAAAAACCCAACACTTTTCAAACATCTCTGCTCATTGCCATCAACAGTAAAAGTATCAGGGGGTAGCCGTGTTAGTCTGTATCCACAAAAACAACGAGGAGTCCGGTGGCACTTGATGAGGAGATGTCAATACCACGAGAGGGAAAATTGCTTTTGTAGTGAGCCAGCCACACCCAGTCCCTATTTAAGCCCAAATTAATGGTGTTAAATTTGCAAATGAATTGCAGCTCTGCAGTTTCTCTTTGAAGTCTGTTTCTGAAGGTTTTTTGTTGAAGGATGGCTACTTTTAAATATGTTACTGAGTGTCCAGGGAGACTGAAGTGCTCCCCTACTGGTTTTTGTATGTTACCATTCCTGAGGTCTGATTTGTGTCCATTTATTCTTTTATGTAGAGACTGTCCGGTTTGGCCAATGTACATGGTACAGGGGCATTGCTGGCACATGATGGCATATATCACATTATTGGTATTGACACCTCCTCATCAACTATTGGGAGTGGGCCACATCCACCCTGACTGAATTGGCCTTGTCAACACTGATTCTCCACTTGTAAGGTAACTCCCTTCTTTTCATGTGCCAGTATATTTATGCCTGTATCTGTAACTTCCACTCCATGCATCTGACAAAGGGGGGGGGGGTTGCCCATGAAAGCTTATGCCTAAATAAATCTGTTAGTCTTTAAGGTGCCACTGGACTCCTCGTTGTTTTTTTTACCAACAGTACAGGCACCTTCTCTGGCAGCTCACCTCTTAATGTGCTCAGAAAGTGCAAAATTACAAGTGCAACATGTAACATCTTTCCTACTGACCTTACAAAGCGCTCTGCTACTGGACACCTTATGACATATGTGGGAGAAAAATATTTTGCTCCATTTCATAATTCCCTACCCCAAACCAATGCCTGTCCAAATGTTCTTCACTACACATATAAATCTCCAGCAACAACCCCCGTGGCAGAGAGTTCCACAGTTTCATTATTAGTTTCCTTTGCTAAAAAAAGACAGAAATTACTGCAGAAAGATCTTGATTTTTTTCTAGCTACAGTCTCAGAACTTATGTGAAAACAGAACTCCAGAATTATCTTTAACATAATCTGATCTTCAGAAAGACAATGAAGGACCAATTATAAAATATTGCTGAAAATTTCCCTGTTACAATTCAAACACTTGAAAACTCACCATATGCATTACAATAACAAACCTACCTCTGACCCACTATGAACTTATGAACTCAAGCAAGTAAGGGCCACACCATTGGCCCTAATTCTTACTTAGCTTATAAATACTGGTCTAAAGTGCACCTTTTATGATGGTTGTGATCCAAGAGATAAAGTCTTTCTTTGCACACTCAAGAAGTTCCTTCAAGAAGTCAAGCACACTCTCAGGGATGTTACTCAGAGTATCTTTAACCTTTACAATATCATCAGTCATATAACCAAGAGTCTTGTCCTTGAAGTCCTCGTCTTCCTGTTAAAATACAGAATAAAGAACTGTTTTTCTTAGCAAAGAAATGAGACAAGCATTCATTTTAATTAACTTATTGTTTATGTTGCACTAGAAGCTGCACAAACCCAGAGAAAAAAAACTGTCCTTGCCCCCAAAACTTTGTTAACGCAGAGTTAAGGTTGCCCAGTGATGCCTTGCGCCCTTCTAGAATGTGGAGAATGGCCAAACTTACACCTCTGAAACATAAACCTCTGAAAACAAGGAAATCCAAAATTAAAGTACATGCCACTCCCACTATGCAACCTTAGCTCTGCTCCCTAATGCTGGCAACAGTTAATAAGATAATCCTGTGGGAGTCTATAAAAGTCTGCTCAGCCATTCACTATTGTGGATTTTTAGGACTGATCTACACACAAACATGCATTGGTTTAACTAACTCAGGTTCTTAGAACTGATTTAGTAATTTTGGTGGAAGTCTGTTTGTTGGACACTCTCATTTTGGAATAAAAGTGGTTGAAGGTGAGTTAGCTAAAGTCACTTTTGACTTGGCCCACTCTTATCCAAGAAAAGAACTGTTCACCAAATTAACTGAACTGGTTCTAATTCACACCCTTTGTTATTAATGTGACTAAAATTATTGCAAAAATGCCTTAGGCACCAAACCCCAAAGAGGGTTCCCAGGCCAGCTGTGAATCCCTGACAGAGATAAGTGCCTCCCTGCAGCCCTGACGTAGGCACCTATCTCCAAGAGAGGGGCAGAGCCTGCACATACCCCTGTTGTAGGCATCTCCCACTGGCTAGCTTAGGTAGCTCCCCATTCGTAGGCACCTCTCTCTCTCCACTCATTGTATAAGGAGCCTGGGCACCTAACCCAGGCTATGTGGATTGCAGTGTTGTTCCTGTGATTTTCTAGGCACCTAAAAGTTCAATAGCTTTGTGAATCTAGGACTGAAAGTCTGTGCAGCACCTAGCGCAATGGTGCCCTGATCTCTGTCACTCAGAGTCTGTGCAGCGTCTGTCCTGACAGGCCCTGATCTCAGGTTAGGGCTTCTAGCAGCTACATAATATAAACAATTTAAAACAAATTAATCTTGCTTATGCCATTTTTACATCACTGGCACTCCAGTGTTTTCCATGGAGTCACTCCAGCCTTTCACCTGAGTATATGAGATCACGATGAGTAAATCAAATGCAATGCAAAACAAGACTGCATTTGTCTAACCAATTGCTCCAATGATATCTATGAGAGTCCTACGTACGTATTTGGTCAGGTCATCAAGGAGCTGGAAATCTCCTCTGAGTCCCAGTATCTTTCGTAGTTCATCTATCATTTTGGCTGTCTTCACCACCGTGGAGAGCTTCAAGTAGCTTGTAATCTTAGCCACCGCGGCCTCAGCCCACTCAGACTTGCTGCCGGATCCTCCCTCGCTCTTCTCCATGATTTTAAATTCCTTTCTGAGCTCCTGTTCATCTGTTAGCAGCTTTCCAAACTGTCTCTCAATGTCACCAAGGCTGATAGAAAAATTTTTAAGGGCCAGATAGGTGGTTTGAAAATCGACCATGGCCGGGAGGTAAATGTTTTCCTGCACATCATCCAGGGAAAGAAGGGCTTTGTCTGGGAAAACATCCTTGGCAAGTTCCGCTTTCAGCTTGCACAGTTTCCGGAAGAACTGGCTTTCCTGTAGGGTATGAACTTTTCTAACCATGTTGTCGTGTTTAGCGAGTGGGTGCGACTGCAGATCTTCACTTTTCTCCTTTCCATGTGTGGAGTATTTCTTCACCAGCATCTGATCCTTAATGCTCTGTTTCATGGCAACGCTCTTTTCCATGGCACCTACATCAACTAAACAGTGCGGGGATAGAGATTTAACATGTAATTAATAGATAGCAAGGCCAGAAAGAATCACTGTGATTATCTAGTCTGACCATCTGTATAACACAGGCCACAGGACTTCCCCAAAATAATCCTGTGTGAACTAGAGCAGATCTTGTAGAAAAACATTTGCCCTTTAAATGGCCATGGCAACTAGATTTTAATATGAACATTCATAATTCTCATGGTCTTTCAATAAAACAATGACATGGTTATCTGGGATAGCAGCTAACTCTGTGTGTAGCAGAGTCATAGAGGGTGGGACAGTAAACATTATAAATGTAATTAAATACAGAGAGCTGCACTGAAAGAAGGTTACAGTTGCAAAGTATTCAAGTATTAGGAAATTCCCGCATGTAACCACTGCTGTGACATCTGCCTGAGTCTGCAGACAGCCTGTGACAATCATTCTGAAAGGAGGAACTGCCCCAAGTGTAACCCTTCCACAGAGGAAAATTCTCAGTCTAGCTGTAAAGCAGATTCATAGAGGCCAGAAAGAATTATTCCGATCTTCCAATCCAGCTTCCGGCATAACCCAGGCCAGAGAATCTTCCCCAGTGACTCCTGCATCCGGCCCAGTAACTGCTGGCTGAGCTAGAGTGGAGCGTTGAGAAAGAGATGCCCCATCTCCATTGTCAGATTCCCAGGGATGGAGAATCCATCTCATCCCTAGGGGAGCTATTCTAGTGGTGAATTCCCCTTGCCGGTAAACACAGGCCCCTTATTCCCAGCCCGAATTTGTCTCCCTTCAGTTCCCAGCCAGCGAGTCTGGCTTTGTCTTTGTCTGGAGGTTAAAGACCCCTCTGCTCCCAGCTATTCCTTCCTTGTGTTGATCCTTATAGACCAGGATCATGTCACCTCTTAAACTTCTTTTGGATAAGCACAGTAGGTTGAGCTCCCTCTAGGGTGACCAGATGTTCCGATTTTATCGGGACTGTCCCGATATTTGCTTCTTTGTCCCGCGTCCTGAACGATGTTCGGTCGGGACACTGGACAAACAAGCAATTTTGCCCTTCGCTCCGGCACACAGGCGGAGCCTGGAGGGGCTCTTGCCCCCCGCCCTCAGCCCCTTCCTTCCTTCCCCCATTGGATCCCTCCCCAAATCCCCGCCCTGGCCCTGCCTCTTCCCCAAGCACACTGCATTCCTGTATTTGCCCTCTTAGTCACTGAACTGCACTGGGAGCTCATGTTCAGCTGATTTCCATCAGGACCCCTAACCTGTTTCTAGTGTCACTGCTTTCCAGGATACGGTCCTTCCATCCACTAAGTGTGTAATCAATTCCATCATTATGTACTGCAGGAAAACAGAACAGGATGGTACCTTTTATAATGTCCATGATGCAGCTGCACAGACACAAAAATGCTCGTCTTTGCTGTGTCTGTTTTTTCAGCTGCCCAAATTCATTTTGCCTGACATCCAGCACTTCCTTTATATATTGAGAGAAAGATGGCTCTGAAAAAGAGATACAGAGGGTTTTTGAGACCATCACTGTGATATGGGGAAGCTGCCCTGAATGTAACTGATGCAGCAACAAATATCTGCCAGAGTCTGCAGAGAGCCTCAGATAATAGCACTGAGAGGTGTGGGTGGAGTTTATTTTGTGGGAAGAGCTTGGAAGAGAACCTGTCCCACAACTTTTTACTAAACATACAAAGATTTTGCAAGCAGCATGCGGTATTGGAGCTCCCGGTGTAACCAGCATAAACAGCCAAAACTGAATATTGTAAATGCTTAGAATGCAACTGTATGTTTAAAATAAATGGTGCTGCAAATATCTAACTGCTACTAGATATGCATAAAATTCAATCCATCACATTTAACACAGTGGTTTTCAATTACCCCACCCCATATTTTAGGACTCCACCTTTGAATATTTTATTTATTAACAACAATTGGTTTTATGTTCTATAGAAGTTGCAATAACATATGGGTTTGCATTTTATATTCATTTTTCCTTTCTGACTGTGTTACATAAAAATTAATATGTTTAAGGAGCCTCTTATGGATAAAAGTATGAAGCTGCAAACTCACCGATGAGAGTCAGCATCTCGGCAAATTCCTCCATGTGTTCTAGAATGGCAGACAGTACATTGAATGGGATGTCTCCCGAAAATATACTACGACCCACAAAGGAGAACAACTCAGACACTTTTGAAAGCAACTGTCGTGCATCTCTGCTGATTTGATTTTGAACCTTGGGCTTCAAATTTTCTGCAAAATACAAAAAATATAGTGAGATGCTGGGAACGATTTCAGAAAATGCACTGGAGTTTTCTTCTTTGTTTTAACAATAAACCCCAGAAAACGTTAACTGTTTCTCACTTCCTTGACTTCTCTCGGACAACTCAGCTGCATTATGATAAGCCCTTGCATACTCCTAAATAGAGATGGGCAAATAATAGATTTATCAGTTCACCGGTAATTCCAAAAAAATCAGGGGGGAAATCATTTTGAGTAGACCCAAAATTGAAATTTTTTGAAACTTTTGGTGAATCAAAAAGTTGAAATAATTTTATTTCCTGGCAAAACCATTTTGTTATGGGTTTGTGCATTTTTAATGTTTTTTTCTATTTTATTTTTATAAAATTGAAGGTAATTTCAACATAACCAGCTGTTTCAAACTCAAAAATTGAAACTTTTTTTCCAAAATGTCAAAACGAAATATTTCAATTCTCCCCTCCCCCCCATCAAAACAATTTGGTGAAATGGACACAAATTTATAAAACGTTGATGCTGAATCTATATTTTTTGCCAAAAAAAAAGTTGTGTCTAAATAAATGTTACCCAGCTTTAGTCTTAAGATTCTAAAGGCCAGATTTTCAAAGACATTTAAGGCACCTACAGCTGGAGATAGCCGACTAGTGGGATTTGGCACCCAGCCAACTCCTTTTCACTTAACTATGATCCCAATAAGTTGAACCCATTCTGAGGTCATTGGAACAAAATGTCCATATAGAAACTCACGGACAGCTGAGATAATATCCAAGCCCATGGAGGAGTTGAGTAGCTGTATGAGAACGTCGGCTGTGTTCTTTTCAAACCGGTTAGCATTCTCTATTTGATTCAATTCTTCAGTCCACATATTTTCAATGACAGTAGATATGATTTGTGCAAGAATTGGCTTGTTCGTCTTTGAAAATTTGCGAAGAATTTCTTTCAACCCTGACTTCTATAAGAAAGAATATTTTCTAACTACATGAGTAGAGATATTTTACACACACACACACACACACACACACACAGAGAGCTTAAAACGATCTCTCCTCTTCTGCTGATGTTTTTGTACCAGTGTATAAAGTACTACTCACGTCTGTAACATATAACTACAGCTGAGGGAATAATGGATTTTTAATTTAGGGGCTGAACTAAAACCCCTTTGTTTATTAAGTTTCTTGTTGAACTTAAAACTCAGAAAATGCTATTTTGAATCAAACAGTTTCTAGTTGACTCAAAATTTAATTATTTAAAAGCAGGGGAGGGGCGAAGTAGGTCACATGATGGCCCGCATGTCGGCGCGGCCCACGTTGGCCCCTCCCCTTTTTTGCGGTGGCCCACACGGCCCCCCCCACTTTTCCGGCAGTGCCCCCCCCCCAGTGTTGTCACTGTTTAAAGAGTTTTGATTTGATTTAAATCAACCGAAACATTTTAGTCGACTTGAATAGGCATTGTTTTTGAGTTTTTCATTTTGATTTGGCTATTTTGGGATGTTTTGCACTTTTTTTTGGTCCACGTGTATTTCTTTTTAATTGACCAACTTTGAGAATAAAATGCCATTTCAAAACGAAAAGTCGCAATGTTTTGAAAAAGTGAAAATGTTCAATTTTTATGATTTTTTTCAGTTTTCCCCTCCCCAGAACTATTTGTTGAATTCGACCCAAATTTGTGAATAGTTTTGGAGCTTAAAAAAATGCATTTTGGGGGTAGAAAAACTATTTGCCCCTCCAAAAAATTGCCCCTTATAACACTTATTAATCATTTAGTAACACTTTATAATCTATTTGTAAGTGTTCCCCTCATGTAAAGTGTGACCAATAGTATAATAAACATGCACAAAACCATCCAACATAGCAGAGTGGGGAACAAAGCTCAGAATTTCCTGGCTTCTGGTCCCTCTGTTCAGTGAAGGTCAGGCAGGTGCTACACAGGAGGAAAGAGAGAGATTCTGCTATACCTTGCTTTTTGCCAGCCCTTTGATACTCTGAATGATGTGTTGTGAAAAGCAGTTTTCCAGTTCTGAATCTTGGTACTTTTTAACGTTAATGAAAGTCAAGTAGTAATCAAACAGATGTTTATGGTTCACCTAGAACAAGGAAACATTTGTTATGCAACCATCCTTTATACCCTCAGAAAAACCTTTCTTAAAGCACATGAAGAGTCAGATAGGAACGTAACAATGGCCATACTGACCAATGGTACTCCTGGGGGAATTCTGTGCCAAAAATTTTTAAATTCTGCCCACAATATTTTAAAATTCTGCACATTTTATTTGTCAAAATAAGACTACATAATCACACCAATTTCAATTATTTTGGTAATTTATTTCAAAATACCTGTCAGCAAGTATGTCTGTAACAATACAGACACACAAAAGATTTCCCCCAGGAGTAGAGAGTTAAAGAAATCCCTAAGACAACCCAAGTTCCTGTTTCTCTGCCCCCTCCCCTGGCCAGAGCCCAGCCAGGGGGCCAGACACCCACAACTCCTCTCATGCAGAGCCCAGCTGCGGGGGGCCCCCTTGCCCAGATACCCACAGCTTCCCCCAGAGCCGCCCAGAGGATTCAGGTGGCCCGGGGCAAAGCAATTTTGAGGGCCCCTTCCATAAAAAAAAGTTGCAATACTATAGAATATGATATTCTCATGGGGGCCTCTGTGGGACCCGGGGCAAATTGCCCCCCCCCGGGCAGCCCTGGCTTCCTCCCTCCCCAGAGCCCAGCCACCCACCCCCTCCCCCTCAGGACACAGGGATCGAGAGGTAGAAACAGCCTGATGCTGGGTCCCAGGTTTGTGTGGAGTTTGCTGTGCACTACCATCTCCTTCCCTCAGGGCACGCTGGGAACAGCAGCAGGAACCCTCTAGCTCCTTCCCCGTTCCCCCAGCAGTGTCTTCTATGTGTGAGCTGGGCTCTGCCAGGTCCAGAGGCCCCTAGTGGCAGTCAGCAGCACTGCAACCCATTTCTGTGGGGGGGAAGGAAATTCTGTGCAAAAAACATTAATTTCTGCAACATTCTGCATTGAGCAGTGGCACAGAATTCCCCCAGGAGTACAATAGTTCATCTCACTCAGGATACTGGGCGAGATGAACCATTGTACTCCTGGCGGAGTGGCCAATGCCAGGTGCTTCAAAGGGAACGAACAGATCAGGGCAATTATCAAGTGATCCATCCCCTGGAGTCACGCCAACGTATACCAGCTGAGGAGCTGCCTGTCACTATTTCAGTGCCTAGGGCTGGAGTAACATGGTGGTGAATCAGCCCCTTAAATATTATGGGCCTGATTCTCTCCTTTCCCGGTGCTGTGGGACATCGTTCGCTCCAATGTCAAGTGGGGGTGAAATAACACCTGATCATGCCCCTGATGGTGGCAATTTACATTCCCTTTGCACAGGTGTATGTAATGCACAGGTTGCAAATCCATGAGGAATCAGATCATAGATTCCAAGGCCAGAAGGACCACTGAGATCATCTAGTCTGACCTCCTGTATAATACAGGCCAGAGTAGGGGAGGTTACTTACCTGTAACTGGAGATTCTTCAAGATGTGTTGTCACTATCTGTATTCTGGAGCTTTTCAAAGTACTAGTATCCGTCAGTCTGTGCATACACCCTTACATTGCCTTACATGGTGGTTTTGCCTGAGGCAATAAAGGGCGGGGTGGACCGACTGTGTCTTCGATTCCTTCTTCACTGCAGACCTATCAGATCCGCAGCAAAGGGTTTGGAATACAGACATGGACCACACATCTCAAAGAACCTCCAGTTACAGGTAAATAACCTTCCCCTTCTTCTTCAAGTAATTAACAAGCAGTACCTAGGTAGGCAGGGGTGCGAGGAAGACAATGGAATCGTTGAGGCAGAACAAACAAGGGCAGGAAGTCCAGAGACTTGCAGAACTTTCAGAAACAAGAAAATTACTACTGAACAGCATGGAAGATCCTGCCTATATGCAGTACCCAGACATGGGTGCTGGAGGGGACAGGGGTTGGAGGTATTTTTGTTTGGAAACTGCCAAAATGGTGTCCCTGGCCCTTAACTCTATGAAACTCTCAGAAACACGAAACTACTACACAAACCATTAAAATTCCTGACTAAGTAAAGAGTAAAACCATTTTATTTGGAAAATGCATCACCAAGGATGAGAGGCCAACAGAAGCTGTGACTTAGACCATGAGGAAGTAAGAAGGAACTGAAGACACAGTCAGTCTGCCCCATCCTTTATCACCTTGGGCAAAACCACCAGGCAACGTAAGGACACATGCATGGACCGATAGACGCCACTACCCTGAAAAACTCGGGATGCATGGTGCACGCACATTACCTTCAGTGAAATACAACAGAGACCCCAGCACTGAAAGATCTTCCCTGATTTAATTCTATTTGAACTAGAGCAGATTTCTTAGAAAAAAAATCCAAACTTGATTTTAAAATTGCCAGTGATGGAGAATCCACCACAACCCTTGGTAAATTGTTCCAATGGTTTATTCCCCTCACTGATAACATTTTACACATTTCCAGTCTGAATTTGTCTAGCTTCAACTTCCAGCCATTGGATTATATTAGACCTTTCTCTGTCAGACTGAAGATTCCATTATTTAATATTTGTTCCCCATGTAGGTGCTTAGAGACTGATCAAGTCACCCCTTAACCCTCTCATCTAGCCCCTCAACATCTCATGTCTATACAGCTGTAACCTCCTCCTCTCTGGCCTGGACAAATCCCATCTTCCCCCCACTCTCCATTGAATCTGTTCAAAACCCTGCCACAAAGATCATTGTCCTGGTTCATCACTTTGATCACATCACACCCGACACTGTGGCATTTTCTCCGCTCCACCATATCAAGCACAGAGTACTTGTCTTCACTTTTCTGGACCTGCACTGCTGGTACTCACCCTGCCTCTCATCGCTCTTCTTCTAAATATTTCCTTAAACACAACTGATGCTATGCTGTGTGGTTATTTTGGTTTGCTGACAATTCCAGAAAAATCAGGAAAAATAACTGTTTTGGATCAAACATTTCACTTTGATTTCAAGCATTTTTTAACTATTTTTTTAAAAAAGGAAATTTCTAAATGAAAAGTCACATTTCAAATCAAAAACCTGAAACATTTCAGAGGACAGATGTCAAAACAAAAATGTTGTTTTTTTTTCTGTTTGGTTTTGTTTTGTTTTCAACCAACCAAAGCAATTGAGTGAAATCAACACAAATTTGCAAAATTGTTTTGATGTCACCAAATTTGCTTTTTTTCAGCAAAAAAAAAAATTTGTCCAAAAATGTTCCCCAACTCTACTTTCAAGGACCTTCACAGCTGGTCCCTACTCTGTCCCTCATCTCTCATACTCTACCTCCCTCTAAATCTCTCCTTAAAAACAGGTGATGCTGCGATGGTCCCCCATGGTACGCTGCTACTGTTGCTTATTCTTCCAATAATAATCTCACTGCTGTCTTCCCCATCTGTCTGTAGGTCTCATCTTCCCCATCTATCTGTATCTCCATTTAAGTTCTCTGAGGCAAAGACCATCTTTCTGATTTTCAATCAGTCAACTCACCTTTATTATGCACTCCGCAAACAAAGTTTTAATAAGTTTTCGCCAGTCCCGGGTCCACTTATCACAGAATAACTCAGTGGAAATGAGCTGTTGCCATTTCTAGGAACAGAACAAACCTATCAGTTGACTGTTTTTAATAGGAATGAAAAAAAATCAGTCTCACTGGGTTTTTCTGGACTCACGTCAATATCATCAAAAAAGAATTTTTCCTGTTCAGACAGTTTGGGAAATAACTCCTGGATCCATGATTCTGCTACACTCATAAATTCCTTGGGCCCATGGGTCTGCTTAAGGTCCTGAAACTCCTTGAAGATAAAAAAAGGAGCAAGTTACAGAAGTGGTAAACTCAGCTTTTCATCTCCTTTATAGACATTAAATCAAACACTTGAAAAGAAAGTCACCAATTTCAAGACTGCATTTCAAGACTTGATACTATTCAGAAGCCTAAATATCAGGTCATTGGAAAATTCAGTTGTGCAGAACTTATTATCAGATGTCTGGGGAAACAACAGATTTAAGTAGTTCTGGGAGCTACAAGAGAAAATAACTGAAACCAAGGGCCTGTCTACACTGGTAAGCTACTGCGCTGAAACTTTCTTGCTCAAGAGTGTGAAAACTCACCACCACTGCCCCCCCAGTTTCAGTGCTGTAAAGCACCAGTGTAGACAGGATCCAAGTGCTGGGAGCGCGAGGTGGTTTACCTAGAGCGCTGGGAGAGCTGTCTTCCCAGCGCTTGCACACGACCCCACTGTCCCTTTAAAGCGCTGCTGTGACAGTGCTTTAAACTGCTAAGTTTAGACTTCGCTCAAGACACAAATTGGACCAAATTGCAGCGATTCAGTGAGCAAACACTTTTTTTAGGGTTGCCATCTTGTGCTTCAGAATCTAAACTTCATTAAAAATAAAGTCATTATTCTAAGGCCTCAAGGGTGCTAACAAACCCTCCAAATTGTGAACAAAGTGTGAGTTATAGATTGATAGATTTAAAGGTCAGAAGGGACCATCGTCACGATCTGGTCTGATCTCCTGTAAACACAGGGCAGAGAACTTCCCCAAAATAATTCCTGTTTGAACTAGAGTATATCTTTTAAAAAAAATCCAACTGTGTTAAATGGTGGCGGGATTAGTTGAACAGGCTGGCAGAGCTGGTTGGTCAGTAGCTGATGTAAATTGGCAACAGCTCCACTGGAGTCAATGATACCACAGCTGGTATGAATCATGCAATGCTCCATTGGAATCAATGGAGCTGTGGCAATTTACACCCGAGGAGGACCTGGCCCACTGAATGCACACTAGGAAATTGCATAACAAGATTCCACCATTGCTACGACTGGTTCACCAGCGGGAGCCCTGGTGTAGACAAGGCTCCGGAGGTTTCTGGCATGTTTGCCATGCTTCCAATTAGCCTGCTCTGAGCAGTTTTATTTGAGAAGGTTTACGCGGGTTCTCTGCCAGGTCACATATGGCACCTCGGTGACAATTCATGGTTTTACTAATGGACATTTTTGGCACAACAAAGTTCGTTGCCGCTAATGAGGGTATGAGCGTCCTGAAAGAAACCTTGGAACATTTAGAGAAAATTCCTCATCAATCGCTTAAAATGTTCATTTTACCCTTTTGGTTTGCAGTAAATCTTCTGTTCTAGAGAACAATTCCAAAATCTGCAGTGATGTTATCACGGGGCTGAATGATATTTTCTTTGGGTGTTTCAAGAACTTTGTGACCAAGGTGAGTGTTAAATTAAGGCACTGCAGAACATCCTCCAACTCCTTTGGCTGCAAAACATCCTCTGCATTTCCTGTCTGATGTCTGCGTATACAGCAAAGGAAATAGCATTGAAAACTCAGCTCTTCAATAATCTATTGCATTTTAACTTTAAAATATCATTTAAAATTAATAAAAATATGGGACAACTAGTATATTAGGCAAGTACTGCACAGACCCACAGTGACAGAGATCGGGGCCCCATTGTGCTGGGCACTGCACAGACACACAGTGAGAGACAGTCCCTGCCTCTTAGAAGTCACTGTCTATACAGACAAAGGAAAGATTATTATCCACAGGTTACCAATGGGGAAGTGGGGCCCAGAAAGACTAAGTGACTTGCCCACTTGGATAAACCCATCAGAGATTGTGAGGCACCCAAATATTAAGCCAATGGGGGCCAGATAAGTATCTGAGATAGACAGAGGTCAGTTGGGGTCAGAGCTAACTCTCAGTCCCTCTCTCTGAGGGCCCAGAGTGAGTCATTCAGGGCCTTGGTAAGTGCTAAGTTACACACAGCTCCACACAGCCTTGATCCTCTGCTCCAGCCAGGGAGTGCTCAGAGTACTGCAGGGGGGGCCCAGCAAGTGCTAAGCATTCTGGGATGTCTCGGGTCATACCTCATAGCAGTGTAGGACCACATTCAGACACAAGACACAGCAAAGGGCGGTCAGGATTAGACTGTCCTTGCCTGAATCCCCACCTCCTGGCCCCATTCTTCTCCAGTGGTGGGAGTATTTGGAATTTGTCAGGCAATGTGGCCAGTTGTTTGGCGGAACCCATGTTAGAAATTCAAAAGTTCATTGGGCAAACCACCATAATATTAATGTAAAAGTCTCCCTTTAATAGCTATTACAGCGACAATGTTTCATAGTGTAATAAATAAATAAATAAAATATAATCTAATATTGTTTGGTTCTTACCATCAAACAATAAAAATATAAAATCAAGTTCTACCTAAAGTAACATGGTGATCCTCAATATTATCCCCATATCAGCGGGGGGTGGATATGTTTATACTGAAACAAATAGTTTTAATTATTTAAGTTTGAATTTGTATAACTTGTTTCGTTCTGAGGTTTGTTTAGGAATAGTTAAAGGAATTAAGTTATCAATTCAAATCTAGTGAATGCCCATGACACCAAGTCCCACAATGTTGTACCAGAAAAGGGTCGTGTCTGTACAGGTACTCGGCAACAATACAAAATCCTCAGAGGGGACCCAAGCCAAAAACTAGCTCCCTGCACCAGGAAGCTGATAGCATTGTTCCTTCTCCGCAGCAGACATGATGTTCTAACAGTTGGTTCAGGGAGACACCTGGCCAATTACATGCAGACGCCCAAGCTCCAGTGTCTGTACCATGTGAAGGAAGCTGAGAAAACAGACTTTGGCGTAAACCTCCAAATGGTGAACTCTTTATGTTATGATCTGGAGCCCACAGCAGCAGCCTGGTGCAAGGCACCTTTTGTGCACTGGTGCAAGCACATATTTTATGCACTGGTACAAGGACACCTTTTGTGCACTGGTATCATCATTGCAGTAATATAATCTCATCCCCAGTGGACAGTATACAAAAGCTGGGGAAGACTGAACATGGACAGTATTAAGTGCATTGCCTGAAGTGTTGGTGTCATGTATATCTCTATATATGTAGGTGTATGTATCAGAAAGGGACACATTCTAAAGGAGCAGACCAGGAAAAAGTGCTACTCTTAGCTGAGCACTAGCATGTGTAATCACATCACCTTTAGTAACCTGGAAAAGGGTTTATCTTCAAATCAGTAACTCTGGAGTGGGTACATCTATACCAGGTGTAGCAAGGGGGGGGGGGAAATCAGCTCTGTCTACAGTATACACATATGACACCATCCTATAATTATAGGATTAGAAAAGTTCCCACATTCAACCAAGGATTAGCAATAGCTACATTGTATTGTAAATTATTGTTTTTAAAACAGGAAACAGAAAAAGCCACTTGTTTAATTCTTGTCAAAAGTGCCACTGAAAGCAGTTCAGGTCTGGGGTCTGTAACACTGCACCCTAATTAAAACTCTTATTTAACTAAGATTATCATGGCAAAATCTTGTGTGTCCTGTTCACAGCCTCGTTGCCTGTGTTCAATCCAGTGAGAATGTGTTCGGTCACTTGGCAGTTATCCACTCAGTAGGTCACCTTGAAGACAATGTCTATAATAAATGCAGCAATGTATCTCCTCTGGTAGTTTATCACCCAAACAGGAAAATTCCACCGATGGCCTGTTGCTCTGAAGAGAGGTATCAGCACATTGGCAGATACAATATGTTTGAGGTGTGGTCAGAAGGAAGGTACCATAAAATCCGTTGTCATCGTTGTCAGTAGCCTGCCAGGCTAACCAAGCAATCATAGGCGCCAACTCCATGGGTGCTCTGGGGCTGGAGCACCCACGGGGAAAATTAGTGGGTGCTCTGCACCCACCAGCAGTCAAGCTCCCCTCACCCCCCGCCCCACCTCCTCCTTGCCTTGCAACGCCACGTCCCCGCTCCTCCACCTACCTCCCAGCGCTTCCCCCCCTGGCCGCCGCCAAACAGCTGTTTGGCATCGTTAGCATGCTTCAGGAGGGAGGGGGAGGAGCGGGAAAGTGGTGTGCCCAGGGGAGGAGACGGAGAAGAGGCGGGGTGGGGATTTGGGGAAGGGACTGGAATGTGGGCAGGACCGGGGGCAGAAGAGGGTCGAGCACCCATGGGAAAGAGGGTAAGTCAGCGCCTATGCAAGCAATAGGCTTGCATGCGGAGGGTAACATATAGTGAAGTGGCTGGTATCCCAGTATTGCAATATATCTTAAAATTACGGTTATGGTCAATTGGAGTGCAGGGTCACAGGGTTAAATTTTTGCCAAACCCCAAAAGCACATATACACCTATACTAATTAAGCAGATGGCAATTCCCATTTTCCTGTTATCTGTTGTGTTAAGAGTAAAGTCCTCATCTTATGTAATAGGGACAAGGGTTCGTTAACACCCATAGCCCAGTGGGCTAGTTCGCCTTTATTATATTTACTGCTTTACATTATATTCTGCTTTGCATTATATTCAGCGGTAATGCAAGAAACCTACAGGCCTGTATCTTGTAAGACATTAGCATCAGCAAGTTAGCAGAAGGGTTAAGGCCTATGAACTTTGAACAGATAAACATTGCACAAATAAACAGCCCAACGGAAAACCCCAAGTATTTGGGGAGCTGAAAATAAAGGTTAAGGGCCTCGGTACATCTGTGGATATACTGTATTTGAGACAGACACTGTTTTGTGCGGTAAGGCTGACCAAGTGGAAGACTCTGATGGAGAGGGTGACCTAGGCTGGAAATAGCCAATTTTGCATTGTAACCAATCGTAAGGAGACCCACCTCATAAAAATTATTAACGATATGGATAAAGCCAAACAAGCTATTACCCAATTAATGAATGAAGGCGATGAGTCTTCAACAATCCCCAAGGTGGATTTTGAAGTAAAAGACTGGATTAGTGTCCAAGGAATTGCAATAGAGATTATTTTCATTATTTTAGGTTGCACTCAGTGTAAATTCAATGTGTATAAGCAAAAACCTAAACAGGTACCAAACATTAATGATGGCAAATATATATATATGGTACCCTTCCTCCACCCCAAGCGGTGGAAAATGGCCTTGAAACTGTCCTCACAGATGTTTGACCATCTACATCTTTACCTGTGTGATGGGGTTCATTTACAAAGGGGGGCATGTAGCCTATAGGCTAGCCTGCTTACTTGCCTATATATCTTTTCTTATAAGTTTCTTATTTTCTTATAGGTTTGATTATTTGTTTTATTAAGTTAGCATACATATGTCGGGGACCTTTCACCCAGATAGCAAAATTAGATTACATATATTCAGGACCTTTCACATAGATAGGTGGTGAAAAAGCATTAGGTCAATGTATGGCTGTGACCTTTAACATAGAGGATGTGTTAAAACAGGTTGGCATAGAGGCTCTCCTAAGTTCATACCCTTTCAAACTTAACCGGTACACCACAACTTGGAACTTGGAAAGAACCGAAATAGCCAGTTAGGACTGAAACAACAAATGTGATACCTAACCACAAAAGGGCCATGGTAACCAATTGACATATATGATAATAATTTAAGATCACTGATGTACTAACCTATAGGAAAAAGACACTCCAACATTAGTAAGATGAGAAAATACAAATAAGGAAAAGGGGCAAATCCCCTACTGAATATGCATCAAACATAGTGGTGTCAGCGTAACATATTATAAAAGTGGCATCCCAGCCTTGGGGCGGTAGGAGAGAGAGAGATGTAGTCCTTGGGAGGTGCCAGAATGATGGCCACTGGTGATGAAGGGGAAGGTGATGGTGATGCGGAAGATGATGGATAACACTTCAGCTTGTTCTACCAGGGATGGTGTGAGTATCTGGATGTGCAGATGTACATTCTGTAGTATCTCTATCTTACTAAGTTGGGGTGTTTGTGACTGTGCTAAATGTACTAATAAACTATATTTGTAAATATAAAAGTGTGAGTTGTCGCAACTGTGCACATCGGGGTTCCCAACTACATAACAATTTAAATAATACTGGGCCTGATTTTGAGACAAGAACCTGTCAACCCTCAAAGTGATAACTGGGGATTCTTAAGTAATCAATATAATTAATACACAATCTAAAGATCAGGCAACAGCACCATCCCCTCCTCCTGCTTCTCCCCAGGATGGTGGTGGCTGCTTTCTGTTTCTTTCCTACCTTGTTAAGAAGTTTGGGTGTAAAATACTCACCTGGTACCAAGCCAAGCCTCTGTCCTTCTGACAATGTCATTCAAAACTACATTGACATCACCTTCCTGAAACGACTGAAAGAGCACATAGCATAGAAATGGGTCAGCTTTAAAGCTCATCAAAAATTACAATTCTTTTCCATGGAGAACTTCAACTTTTTGAAAAGAAAGAAAGAAAGAAAGAAAGAAAGAAAGAAAGAAAGAAAGAAAGAACACCTTTTGGATATTTGTTTCTTCTATGAACAATCAACATTTTTACACCAAAAGGAAAAACAAAACAAAGTTTTGTTGAAAACCCAAACTTTCTTGAAAATCAGTTTTGACAGAACATTTTCAGTGAGCCCTAGTCACCTTTATCCTCCCAGACTTTGCAGGTCCTGCACCCCGCATGGCTAAGCCACACTTACAGATCACATCCTCCATGCCCAAAATATTTGGCATGTGTCCTGATCCAGCTCCCATTAAAATCAATGGACAAATTCTCATTACACTGGTGTGACAGCACCACTAGACTTAAAGCTGATTAAGTTGAATGGTGGGGACTGAGCCCGATGCTATTCAGTTAGACAAGCTGAGGTGGAAAGCCTCGGGTTGGGAAACAAGCAATGAAACCCAAGCCAGACACCTCACCAAGGCCTTGCAGGAAATTACTAGGGCTGCTCAAAAGCTTCCTTCAGCATTTTTTTCCAATGGAAAATTGGGGTTTTGACTAAATGAAAGTTTCTCCAAAGGTGAAATTGGCAATTCCAGTTTTTTGTCAAGAAACAGAACACACACACGCACACACACACACCTCTAAAATTTGCGATTTTGGCCATTTTTTCAATTTTTGGCCATTTATGGCTGCAAACATTTTGGAGCTCAGTTGGTGAGATCTGAAAAAATGTCAGTATCTGGGTTTTTGTTTTTTTGATTAAAAGTCAAAATTTTTGACAGGAATTTTGATTAAATTATTTTTTCCTGTTTTTGACTAAATTCCCAGATTTAATTCTAGTGTCCCTTAGATCCCTGTCCCCCAATATTTGCCCCCTTCTTTATTTTGTTTTAATTGAAATTTTCCATAGGAAAAACAAAGATTTTATGACCAGCTAGAAAATATGGCTTAGGAAATAAAAATTAACGGGAGGTGGCCCCATTAATGTGCTTGTTGTCTGTTAGTCTTACGTTTATTCCACGACCATCTGCTAGGCGACTGGTGATCCGCTGGTAGACGTTGTCCAAGAGAAGCTGCAGTGGCAAATGAATGTGAGGAACAGGCTCTCTACAAAAATTCTTCAGGGCAAGCATCTCAATGACTTTCTCTGCCAGAGGAGTGCAGCTCCCGATGAAGGTCTGATGGGCGTTTATCATTGCCAGAACTTTCCTGTACAGGTGGGATATAGCTCTATGTTAATAAAAGGGTTCACTTGGGGAGGTATTTGCTGTGGGCAGACTGGTTTATTTTTTTTAAACTACACTAACTATCATTATAGTTTTGGCCCAAGGAGCTGGTATCTAAGGCTACATCTACACTACGGGGGGGGGGGGTCGATTTAAGATACGCAAATTCAGCTACGTGAATAGTGTAGCTGAATTCGACGTATCGCAGCCGACTTACCCCGCTGTGAGGACGGCGGCAAAATAGACCTCTGCAGCTTCCCGTCGACGGCGCTTACTCCCACCTCCGCTGGTGGAGTAAAAGCGTCGATTCGGGGATCGATTGTCGCGTCCCAACGGGACACGATAAATCGATCCCCGAGAGGTCGATTTCTACCCGCCGATTCAGGCAGGTAGTGTAGACCTAGCCTAAGAGGAGGAATAATTCTCTCCTCAATACTGTTGCTTTACAATGACCTGCAAAGGAAAACAAAAATTGGGCTGGCGATGTTTGTGGCCTCTTTAGGATGAATGGTGACTTGTACTGCTCTGTGCTATAGCTGCTCGAACTCAATGCTGTTTATGTCAGTCACTTGCAAGACAGCATGTTGTATTTTGTATATGTTTACAATGTGATATTTGAACATCTATAAAACTATTGATATAGACTGGAGTGGTTCTTGGTGAATTCATCAACTTGTGGCTTGGTTAAGAATAACTACTTGTCCGGCTCTGAGAAACACTGTCTAAGGTAAAAGTACACCTGAAAGGAACCTAATATTAAAAATATAGATTAATAGATTCATAAATTCTGAGGCCAGAAGGACCACTGTTATTATCTATTCTGACTTCCTGTACAACACAGACCACAGGACTTCCTTGAAATGATTCCTTTTTGAATTACAGCAGATCTTTTAGAAAAACATCCAGTCCTGATTTATAAGAACATAAGAACCTAAGAAAGGCCGTACCGGGTCAGACCAAAGGTCCATCTAGCCCAATATCCTGTCTACCGACAGTGGCCAATGCCAGGTGCCCCAGAGGGAGTGAACCTAACAGGCAATGATCAAGTGATCTCTCTCCTGCCATCCGTCTTCACCCCCTGACAGACAGAGGCTAGGGACACCATTCCTTACCCGTCCTGGCTAATAGCCATTAATGGACTTAACCACCATGAATTTATCCAGTTCTCTTTTAAACTCTGTTATAGTCCTAGCCTTCACAACCTCCTCAGGTAAGGAGTTCCACAAGTTGACTGTGCGCTGCGTGAAGAAGAACTTCCTTTTATTTGTTTTAAACCTGCTGCCTATTAATTTCATTTGATGACCCCTAGTTCTTGTATTATGGGAATAAGTAAATAACTTTTCCTTATCCACTTTCTCCACATCACTCATGATTTTATATACCTCTATCATATCCCCCCATAGTCTTCTCTTTTCCAAGCTGAAGAGTCCTAGCCTCTTTAATCTCTCCTCATATGGGACCCGTTCCAAACCCTTAATCATTTTAGTTGCCCTTTTCTGAACCTTTTCTAGTGCCAGTATATCTTTTTTGAGATGAGGAGACCACATCTGTACGCAGTATTCAAGATGAAGGCGTACCATCAATTTATACAAGGGCAATAATATATTCTCAGTCTTATTCTCTATCCCCTTTTTAATGATTCCTAACATCCTGTTTGCTTTTTTGACCGCCTCTGCACACTGCACGGACATCTTCAGAGAACTATCCAGGATGACTCCAAGATCTTTTTCCTGACTTGTTGTAGCTAAATTAGCCCCCATCATATTGTATATATAGTTGGGGTTATTTTTTCCAATGTGCATTACTTTACATTTATCCACATTAAATTTCATTTGCCATTTTGTTGCCCAATCACTTAGTTTTGTGAGATCTTTTTGAAGTTCTTCACAGTCTGCTTTGGATTTAACTATCTTTAGCAGTTTAGTATCATCTGCAAACTTTGCCACCTCACTGTTTACCCCTTTCTCCAGATCATTTATGAATAAGTTGAATAGAATTGGTCCTAGGACTGACCGTTGGGGAACACCACTAGTTACCCCTCTCCATTCTGAGAATTTACCATTAATTCCTACCCTTTGTTCCCTGTCTTTTAACCAGTTCTCAATCCATGAAAGGACCTTCCCTTGTATCCCATGGCAGCTTAATTTACATAAGAGCCTTTGGTGAGGGACCTTGTCAAAGGCTTTCTGGAAATCTAAGTACACTATGTCCACTGGATCCCCCTTGTCCACATGTTTGTTGACCCCTTCAAAGAACTCTAATAGATTAGTAAGACACGATTTCCCTATACAGAAACCATGTTGACTATTGCTCAACAGTTTATGTTTTTCTATGTGTCGGACAATTTTATTCTTAATCATTGTTTCGACTAATTTGCCCGGTACAGACTTACCGGTCTGTAATTGCCGGGATCACCTCTAGAGCCCTTTTTAAATATTGGCATTATATTAGCTAACTTCCAGTCATTGGGTACAGAAGCCAATTTAAAGGACAGGTTACAAACCTTAGTTAACAGTTCCGCAACTTCACATTTGAGTTCTTTCAGAACTCTTGGGTGAATGCCATCTGGTCCCGGTGACTTGTTAATGTTAAGTTTATCAATTAATTCCAAAACCTCCTCTCGTGACACTTCAATCCATGACAGTTCCTCAGATTTGTCACCTACAAAAGCCAGCTCAGGTTTGGGAATCTCCCTAACATCCTCAGCAGTGAAGACTGAAGCAAAGAATCCATTTAGTTTCTCCGCAACGACTTTATCGTCTTTAAGCACTCCTTTTGTATCTCGATCATCAAGGGGCCCCACTGGTTGTTTAGCAGGCTTCCTGCTTCTGATGTACTTAAAAAATATTTTGTTATTACCTTTGGAGTTTTTGGCTAGCCGTTCTTCAAACTCCTCTTTGGCTTTTCTTATTACATTCTTGCACTTAATTTGGCAGCGTTTATGCTCCTTTCTATTTGCCTCACTAGGATTTGACTTCCACTTTTTAAAGGAAGTCTTTTTATCTCTCACTGCTTCTTTTACATGGTTGTTAAGCCACGGTGGCTCTTTTTTAGTTCTTTTATTGTGTTTCTTAATTTGGGGTATACATTGAAGTTGGGCCTCTATTATGGTGTCTTTAAAAAGCGCCCATGCAGCTTGCAGGGATTTCACTTTAGTCACTGTACCTTTTAACTTCTGTTTAACTAACCCCCTCATTTTTGCATAGTTCCCCCCCCCCCTTTTGAAATTAAATGCCACAGTGTTGGGCTGTTGAGATGTTCTTCCCACCACAGGGATGTTGAATGCTATTGTATTATGGTCACTATTTCCAAGCGGTCCTGCTATAGTTACCTCTTGGACCAGCTCCTGCGCTCCACTCAGGACTAAATCTAGAATTGCCTCTCCCCTTGTGGGTTCCCGTACCAGCTGCTCCATGAAGCAATCATTTAAAGTATTGAGAAATTTTATCTCTGCATTTCGTCCTGAAGTGAAATGTTCCCAGTCAATATAGGGATAATTGAAATCCCCCACTATTATTGAGTTCTTAATTTTGATAGCCTCTCTAATTTCCCTTAGCATTTCATCATCACTATCACCGTCCTGGTCAGGTGGTCGATAATAAATCCCTAATGTTATATTCTTATTAGAGCATGAAATTTCTACCCATAGAGATTCTATGGAACATGCGGATTTGCTTAAGATTTTTACTTCATTTGATTGTACATTTTCTTTCACATATAGTGCCACCTTCCCCTCCCCCCCCCCCCCCCCCCCCGCACGACCTGTTTTGTCCTTCCGATCTGGAAGCCACTGGGTCTTATTATTCCTTTGGGCTGGTCTACACAACCACGGTAAATTAGTCTTAACTTACGCAACTTCAGTTATGTGAATAGCATAACTGAAGTTGAAGTTGTTAGATCCATTTACCGCGGGGGCTACATTGCGCTGTGTCAATGGGAGAGCATCTCCTGTTGACTTCGTTTACGCTTCTCAGTGAGGTGGAGTAGGAGTACACAAATTGATGGGAGAGTGCTCTTCCATTGATTTAGCATGTCTTCACCAGACCCGCTAAATCGACACTCACTGCATTGACTGCAGCAGTACGTATCTACCAGCAAGTGTAGACATACCCTTTGTCTGCTAGACTGAAGAGTCCTCTATTCTCAAATTGCTGTTCCCCATGCAGATACTTATAGATGGTGATCAAGTCACGTCATAACCTTCTCTTTGTTAAGCTAAATCGTTTGAGGTCCTGGAATCTACAAGACCTTTACAATCCTTTAATAATTCTCCTGGCTCTTTTTTGAACCCTCTTGAATTTCTCAAAATTAGTAAACTCACACTTCCTGGGTAGAGTGACCAGACAGCAAGTGTGAAAAATTGGGACAGGGGGTGGGGGGTAATAGGAGCTATATAAGAAAAAACCCCAAAATCAGGACTGTCCCTATAAAATCTGGACATCTGGTCACCCTATCCCTGGGCTCAATAAAAAGGGTTATCCTAATGAAATCCCACTCCAATATTGCCTATAACATTTATCAAATTGGCAAATTTAGTTTACTAGATTTCAGCTTTAAAATCTAAAATTGGCAAATTCATAACATAGACATGCTCACCCATTCAGCACAAAACCTTAACAGTGACTTCGTAAACCTTATGACTTCATGACCTTCTTCATGATCGATTATAGTTATATCAACAGCCCAGCACATCTAACTTGCATGTGGCCCATGTGTCTGTGAAATATTTCTGCCTTAACACTGCTGAACTTAAAGGAAAATGAGACAATTCACCAGGGATGATTATTTTCTCTCTCATTATTCTCTCTGTGTCGATTCATTATTCAACAGTTCACCATGAAAAATGCAAATATAGCTTAGAGTTTAGAACTTGTGTTTGCTTTTTTCCTGTTAATCTGAACTCTACCACACAGCCTGAACCACAGTGTGGCTACCTCTGCACGATGATGATGAAGGATTTTTAAAAATCAATTAATTAAATAAATTCACAAAAAATATAAATACAGAAGAAACCCAGATAATAATCCCTAGGCTCTGACATAGCGCTTTTCATCTGTAGATCTCCGACTGGAAATAAGGTGTAAATGTTTCTCTGTGAGAGTAATTAACTATTGGAACAATTGACCAAAGGTTGTGGTGGATTCTCCATCACCAAGAATATTTAAAATCAAGATTAGAAGGTTTTCTAAATGATCTGCTCTAGTTCAAATAGGAATTAATTCAGGGAAGTTCTCTGGCCTCTGTTATACAGGAGTCAGACTAAATGATCACAATGGTCTTTTCTGGCCTTGGGATCTATGAATCAAAGCACTCTGAGGCCACATCCTTATCCCCATGTTACAGATGGAGAAACAGAGGAAAAAGGAGGTGAAGTGATTTCCCTAAGGTCTCCCAGCAAACCAGTAGCATGGCCAGGAATAGAAGCCAGGTCTTCTAGGACCCGGCCAGTTGCTCTAACCACTAGCCCACACAGTCTTCAGTGGTACTACCTATTTGGAGCCAATAAGCAAAGTGCTTCCAAATCATTATACCACAAATAATATTACATTTTGCGAGACAAAAGATCTACAATGTTCTTTCACAGAATATTTCTCTTGTAGACTCACATTTGCTTCTCTCCATCCTTCCTCAGCTGAGCGAAAGGCAGCAACCGCATGTCTTTTGAAGGTAAAGGGTCCTCTGCCTTTTCAAATGATTCCCTTTGAATTTCATACAGCAAAGGAAGCAGCCAGACCCAACACATGCTCTTAGAGTCTTTGGCGCTTTGAATGCAAACATGTTTCAGAGCCAAAATACATTTGCTGCAATGACAGGGATGAAAAATGTTAAACAAACAAAAAAAAATTCCTTGTATTCAGACAAATTGTATCCACAATTATGTCAGTGCATCTCTTAATGAGTTTGAGCTTCAGCTGCAAACTGGATGGCTGGATGGATGACAGGGCAAAGATACTACATGCAGCTGCACAAATAGAGCCAAGGTCATTTTGAAAGCTGCGTGAATAATTGATGTTTTTGTTCCAAAATATTTGGGGGTGGGGTGGGGGGATACCTTTGGTTCAGGTTGAACCGAATCCAAAAATTCAAAAAAAAATTCAGTGAATCCAAAAAGTCCATTTTGGGTCAAATGAAACATGACGCTCAACCCAAAACAGTTTGTTTCCAGTCATTTTAAAGGGCGAGTCACAAACCAGCCAGAGGAAGACATGCTGCCTCTTTTATAACATTTAGTCCAGTAGTGAGGGCACTCACCTGTGATGCAGGAGACCCACATTTGAATCCCCACCCTGGAATGGGGATGTGAACCAAGGACTCCCCGGTGAGAGCCCTAACTGCTAAGCTATTCTGTGATGGCTCTCTCTGGTAGAAGTTTTGTATAAAATACTTGAATAGTCACTGGGCCAGATAAAGCAGACAAGAAAGAATTATTCTATAGCCTGGTGGTTCAGACATTCACCTAAGATATGGGAAAGCTAAATTCAAGTCCGCCTGCACCAATGTTTCCTGTTATAACAGGGCTTTAGTATATTACTTTCCTCAAGGTTAACCCAATGATGAAAATTTGAAACCAAGTTTGCTTTGAATCAATATTTGCACTTTTAATGTCACTTGAGGTCAAAATGTTAATTTAAAAAGAACATTTTTGTTTCAGCTCAACTTATTAAAATGAAAAATGTCACCTCAAACTGTTAAAACATCGTTTCAATCAGAAATTCTCAAGCTTTTCCATTGTGACATTTCCAAATAGAAGTTTTTCAGAACTTCCACTGCATGAACATTTTCAAGATGTTGACTTTTTGTCCCGCTTCGTAAATTTTGTTTTCTGATAATAAGGTTGCAATAGCTTGAAAGCTGGCAGATGTTCCTCCCCTCACATCTGTATATCCATCTTCCCAGGATTCAATGGGCATTCTACAAACCACAGGTTAAAGAATCCTGCACCTAAGACCATCACAGAAAACAGAGGTTTGGGATCTTTTGTGTCAACCACCTTCATGCAGATGGGGCAGCCCTGCCAGAGCTCTCACCCATCTAGGGGTAGCACCACTAGCAGCCAACTTGAGACCTGTTCCTTGAAAGCACTAATCCTCTGCTCCCATTGACTTTAAGGCTGTCAGATCTGATGGCTAGACTAGGTTTCCATCTGACTAATGTTAGAGGAGAGCTAGGACTCATTACCTGCCACACAGCAGCCCCTAAATTTGGTCTTGCTGGTTGGGATCGTGGTTGATAGGTGCTACTGCAGTACAAATAATACATTATAGTAATTGTCACCCTAGGGTTAACCTTAAAGAGGGTGATCTCATGCTGAGCCTCTATTATATATAATGAAAACCCATGAATAATTAACTCCTACTTTTAGAGCTGTGTGTTTTGCAAATATGTCAGTTCAGAGCATTTAAAGGGACGTTAACGTGTTACCTTTAAAACCACAGGGAGAGTTCAAGCAAATAAAATTACATATATAGTGAGTTAGAGATTACCTTTTTCTTGGTTCTTTCAGGTTGGTGAATTTGCCTTCCTGCGAGCCAACATTTTGGGCCATTTGTTCAATCTTGCTCATGGCCTCTGCACTTATATGGATACTGTGGTGAACTACTGTGCATAACACAAAGAGGAGAACATCCATCGCTGAAATGGTAGGATGCCGAAATCTGGGATTTCTGAGTACGTTTTCAATGAATTTGCGGATGTAATCATACACCTAGACAAACACAGTAATAACATGTACATTTTACCAGAAGTGTCAGACATGCCTGAAATAAAGTTTTCCCAGCATCATCTCAACTGCACTGGCCAGTAGATAGGGATGGATGATGGAGGAGGTATTTGCCATTACTTGCAGAGTGGAAAGGTGGCCTTGCGGCTAAAGGCCCTAGCATCGCATTTAGGAGACTCATGTTCAATTCTTCCCTTTGCTACAGACTTCCTGTGTGACTTGCTCAAGTCAGTTAATCTCAACCTTTTCTATTTGGATTGTAAGATCTTCAAGGCAGGGACTGTTCTTGAGTTTGTGACTGTGCAGCACCTGTGTGACAGGACCCCAAACTCGGTCACTGTGTGCTTATGCGGTGCCTGGTGTGACAGGGCCCCAATTTAAATTGCTGTGTGTTTGGGCAGCACCTAGCACAATGGAGCCCCCATCTTGGTTACTACGGCCTGGTCTGCACCTAAAACTTAGGTTGGCCTAGCTATGTCACTCAGGGGTGTGAAAAGTGTACACATCTGAGAGATGCAGTTAAGCTGACCTAAGCCTGGGTGTAGACACAGCTAGGTCAACAGAAGAATTCTTCCATCGACCAAGCTACCACCTCTTGAAGGAGTGGATTAACTACAGAGATGGGAAAACACCTTCTGTAGCTATAGGAAAGGTCTACCCTACGGCGGCACAGCTGCAGTGCAGTAGCTGTACTGCTGTAGCATCTGTAGTGTAGACATAGCCTATGTGTCTACATAGCCACGTCTCACTAAGGTATGAGTGCCTTTGTTAGAACCGTACAGACGATGGAAGTTCTGCTTTGCGAAGGATTTTGAAATTTGGCTTCATTCTGAATTAGAACAAAACCCAAACATTTCAAAGCCCACATGAGTAGAGACACTGTCTGTTTGTTTTCTGTCAGAAGAAGCTGTAAATACGGATTCAAGGAAAGAGCCTTCATCTCTGGACTGTTTGGCTCTTACAGGGAAGTGTACCAGATGTAAAGTGGAGATCACCAGAGAGAATCTGGGTACCCTGAAAGACTTTTGGGAAACTGGCAGTTTATTACATCACTGCCAGTTTGGAATTACAAACTATGATTCACACGAGCATATATTTTATCTGCTTTAACCTCTCAATAACTCTCATTTCCTTTTCTTAGCTAATAAACTTTTAGTTTACTATAGGATTGGCTGCCAGCGTGGTCTTCGGTGTAAGATCTGGAATACCAATTGACCTAGGATAAGTGACTGGTCTCTTGGGACTGGGAGCAACCTGATGTGGTGTTATTTTTGGTTTAAGTGACCATTTATCACAAAGTCCAGGTTGTCTAGGTGGCAAGATAGACTGGAGTGTCTGAGGGGACGCTCTGTGACTCCATGGTAAGACTGGTATAGTGATCCGGGGTACACATTTGCCACTGGCTTGGTGAAATCTAATTATAGAACACACCAGCAGTCTGGGTGGGGAGTCTGCCCTGTTTTCTGACAGTCGCCTCTGAGGTCAGCACTCACAGTTGTCAGCCACTCCAGGCAATGTGACAGTGCTGCTCATTGTGTTCTATGTTTTAGAAACCCCCAGAAACTAGCCAGAGCAGCTGTGTGCGTAGCTGGGACTGATGTGTCTGTGTAGAGTTAGTCAACATGGCTATTTGGGACCTAGCTGCACCTGTCTGGATTCTTCATATAGTTATTGTGTAAAGATCAAGTGACACAACAGACGGTCTCTGCCCGATGACTGGTTTAGGTATTAGATGTAAGGGACCGGGGCACAGGCAGTCTTGCCCAGTGGTCGCAGCTGGGCTGAGGTCTGCCCACCGGGGGCAGGAGTCCCCAGCCAGATCCCATAAACAAGAGTTAGGGTCAGAGTCAGGCTGTGGTTGGGGACCGGAGATCAGAGGTAGTACCAGGTTGGAATCGAGAGGCAGGAAGCAAAGTCAAAGTCAGGCTGGAGTCAGAGACCAGGAGACAAAGCAAAGTCTGGCATTGCAGCAGGCCAAGATCTGTGTCGTTTCCCAAACAAATTCCTTGGACAACACCTGGGGTTAATAGGGGCACTTGGCCAAACAGAGGGCTGCAGGGTACTCTCATTCTGGCTCTTGTGGGTGGTACTTCCTGTGGCACCTACTCTCCACAGTGCTCCCTGGATGTGTCTTTGCATGGCCTGGGTTCTAGTCCCCAGGCCCTTACATTAGGGGATGATTAGAGCACAGGTTTGTCACACTGCAGAAAAAGTCACAGATACCAGGATTTCTCAGTTTGTCCGTGACTTCCTGAAGATGGGTCACCGGCTCAGCGCTAAAGGGAGCATGTGATGGGGAGGCAGCAGGGCCAAACCTGAGCAAATGGTGCTGCAACCACATGCACTAGATCACAACACCCAGAGAGGGGAGCTGGGGACCAGCCACACAAGAGCTGCCTGTGCCTGGGCGGGGTGCAGGGCAGGTTTGCCCCCTCCCCAAACTGAGATTCGGGTTGTGGTGCTGGGGCAAAGGGGGCTGCTATGGGTGGTCAATGCCCCCTCATTTGTCAGGGCATCATCTATCCAAATTCATGGAGCAGACACTAAACCTATGAATTGTATGATAGTTACCATGACTGCTCTGTGATTTTTGATAAAAAAATGCCATGACACATCTGCAGCCCTCATCCTAATGAATGAGATTTTGCCAGATTTAAAGCCACCCTGCCTTTTATGGAGGCAGCTTGTTCAAGAATAGACTCTGTAAGTCAGGTCCAAAGCTGGTAGAGATGATTCTGGTGGCAGCCCAATCCAGCTCCTATTAAAGCAGAGGGAAACCCTTCCATCTCAACAGGAGTTAGATTAGGCCGTTAGGATCTCATCCAAAGCCCCTGAAGTCAATGGAAAGACTGCCGTAACTCCACTGGGCTTTGGAGCAGGCCAGGAGGCTGGAGAGGGAAAGAGCAGCAAAAGGAACGTTCAGATTTTAATGGTTCTCGGATCATTGTCAATGCACCATGTGGAGGTAGAGCTACCTCCAGAGAGGTTCAGTGTGGGCCTTTCCAGCTACTGTGGAGCTGCCATGTCAGATGGGCATTGCTCACTTACCTTTCTCTCATCAAAGTCAGTTTCATGATCATTTATTTTTTGCTCGGCATCACCAATGTTGCTGGTTTTGAAGCACTCCTTGTAGCAGTCAAGCTTCCTTTCCACATCACCAACGTCCTTCCGGAGAGAAAGTTCTTGGTGTAGCTCATTTTCCAGGAATTGCAGGATAGACTCACTAGCATTCTCTTTGGACTTTCCTCTTGATAAAAAGCCAAACCAGGACTTTTCTGGAGACTGACAGATGTCATCAAATTGGGTCCACACTCCTAGTGAGAAATAAACATGTATACACCTTCAAATAAATGCTTGTAAACTTTCAAACTTGCAAGGGGGCAGACTGTGGGAGCAAGCAATCCACAATCGTCACAGAGTTAACGTTTTCATTTGCCATTTTATAGTGCTGCTTGTGCCATTCATCTAATAGATTCCAAGGCCAGCAGGGCCCTTTGTGCCCATCCAGCCCGACCTCCTGCCTAGCCCAGACCAGAGAATCTCCCTCAGTGATTCCTGCCTCCAGCCCAGTAACTCCTCGCTGAGCTGGAGCGGAGCTTTGTGAAAGGGACGTCGCATCTCCACTGACAGACTCCCAGTGACACAGAATCCATCCTGTCATAGGGGAGCTGATCCAAAGGCTAACTCTTTCCCCTAGTAAACACTGGTCCCTTATTCCCAGACTGAATTAATCTCCCTTCTGCTCCCAGCCATTGGCTCTCGCTCTGCCTTTGTGAGCTTAAACTGCCCTCTCCTCTCAGAAATCTCTTCCCCACGTAGGCGCTTGTAGATGAGGATCATGTCACCACCTCTTAATCTTCTCTTGGACAAACAAAATAGATCAAGCTCCTTCAATCTCTCACTCTAACACCTCAGATTGTTCTCGTAGCTCTTCTCTGAGTCCTCTCCAATTGGTCAAAGTCCTTTTGGACGTGCAGACACCAGAACTGGACAATGTGGATACTAGAACAGGGCTTGAGTCTAGAGGAGATGGCCGGGCCATAGTTCCATCTCCTTCCCATGTCCCCGCTCGCATTATGGCACTAACACAGAGGAGGGAGTAAGTTGCAGTTCACGAAGATGTGCAGCTGCGCCAATGTAGTTCTTCTAGTGTAGACCGGCCCATAGATTCATAGATTCCAAGGCCAAAAGGGACCACCGTGATCATCTAGTCTGACTTCCTGTCAGACAAGCCAGAGAACGGCCCCAAAATAATTCCTAGAGCATATATTGTGCATATATATGTACAAGAATTGGGCACATCCCACATGCCCCTGGACTCTCTGGGAGATACTTTGCCTCCCAAAACCAAATTGTTTCCTGGAGCTCTCCTAATTATGGGCTACATCTAAATGGAACAGTATCATTCATTACTTACTGGGCTGCTCAAAAATGTTTCCACCTAAATTTATTTTTGATGTGAAACTGACTAGTCAACCAAACAACGAATTGCACTGAAAATGTTTTATTTCCTTGATTATTTTTTTTTCCATTGGAAAACCCAAACCCTGAAAACTGAACATTTATGGCGGAGAACCCCCATTTTTTCCCCTTGAGACAAAAGCCCCATTTTCTAACCAGCTCTAATTATTTATATCGTAAAAGCACCTGAATGCTCCAGTCATGGACCAGGATCCCACTGCATTAGGCACTGTACATTACTTATTGGGTGTATTATGGTACTGTCTAGGAGCCCCAGTCACAGAGCAGGCTAAGCGCTGTACAAACACAGTCCCTGACCCAAGACCTCACAATCTAACACCCAACAATGACCATGGAGATTCTGTGCTAAAACACTGACTGCACACACTGCCCACGTTTTCCATTTATTCAGCCTGATTCTCATGCCGCTGTAAATCAGAAATGACTCTACTGAAGTCAATGACATTACAGTCAGACTCACTTGTACTTATACTTGGAGAGCCTGCAAGCCTGCACCTTCCATCATCATTTTCCACAGGGCTACATGTGATTCTTACCTCCTGGTCTGATGGCTGAATCAGGCACAGTTAGAACTCGATGGGACTTAGACTTTTCAGTTTTTTGCACTGTTTTATAAATATGCTCTAGTTGAATTCTTCTTGGATCAACGTAGGTGTCAATAACCCCATATTTATAATAGATGGGTTGTCTGCTTTGTAGATCAGAAGCAGGAATTTTTGCGTGGCCTACGATAAGGAACCCGTAGTTATTCTTGAGCCTAGGAAATTAAAACAAAACAGAAGAGTTGGCTGTTTATTTTAAATCAAATAAATAATCAATATATTATATATTACATATAATTTAATTATATAATGTTAACTAATAAATTCAATATTTAAAAAAATTAAATCAAATAAATACATTTAAGTTTATTTTGAATAAAGAGTGTATTTTAAATCAAAGTCAATAGCAACCTCCCCTTGCCCTCAGTGGGCTCATGATCAAAGCCAAATAAGGCCTCGATTCTTCAGTGCGATCAGTGCAACAAGACCAGAGTTACCAGCACTCAGAATTTATTTCAAGCTGAGAATCTCAGCTCTCATTAAAACAAAAAAGTAGGTTCTATCCCTCATGACTTCAGAGAAAAGCTTGAAAATGTGACCTGTAAAGGTTGAGAAACCGGAAGATAAATAAAATGAACCCGTGATGTTTATTTTGTAAAAATCCCATGATTTTCAAGCCACTCTCATGATTTTCGAGGACTTTCTCATTTATTAGCTGAGAACCTCAGCTTCTTTTTTTTAAAGTAAGTTTCTAGCGCTCACAGTTGCTGAGAAAAGCTTGACAATGCTGATGCTAAATGCTCCGGCACTAGGAAGCAAACAGAAAGATCTGCAGATTTTACATTTTTTTAAATCTCATGACCTTTAAGCCAATTTCAAGATTTTGGAGGGCCTTGTAGGAACTATGGTTTTAAATTAAGTTGGGATATTAGCATAAGCAATGGGCCCAAAGTATGTGACCAAAAAGAATGAGATAACGAGAAAGAAGAATTATTGTGTTAAACTTGCAGTGACCCTTTGAAATACCAGTGTTATCTTATTTAAGGTTTGGGCTGAAGTAATAGAAATAAAACATGGTTAATTGAGTACCAGGTGCAATAAATTATTGGCTACATAAGTTTGTTTTATGTATTATAAAAAAAATGCTTCATCTGGCCTTAGCTATGGTCGGATAATGGGCAGTGAAATCACTTGTTTGTTAAAGTGTATAAAAAAGTAACTCTTGAAGGGCTCATTGCTGATACCTGTCTGACCAAGTTGGAGATGACCAATATGGGTCTAAGCGCTGCTAGGTTTAGCTCATTTGTAAGTATCTTGTTCAAATGCTTATAAATACTTTGTTACTATCTGGATGTAGTACATTTCTTCTTATTTAGGTTTTTAAGGCATGTTTAGAGCAACTGTTTAAGTACCATTTGGAATTTGGATTTATTTAATAGAAGAATTTATGGTTAAATTAGTATCATGGTATCACCCTGCATAAATAATAAAATCTTCCTTATCAACCGGGTGCAATGTGGCTGAGATATAGTGCTTAGGGGTCAAGCTGTTAGAAGTATCCCACACAAATTCATAGGTGTCAAAGCCCATTGTGCCCATCAGCCCGGCTTCCTGCTTAACCCAGACCAGAGAATCTCACCCAGCGATTCTTGCTTCCAGCCCAAAAACCCAAAAACGTCTGAGTGAGCTAAGGGAAGCTTTGAGAAAGAGACCCCCAGTGATGGAAAATCTACCTCACCCCTAGATAATTGCATTAATTTCCCTCAAAGCGTTATATTTTCTGGAGTCTGGCTTTCCCAACAGGTTTGACATGTGACCTTGATTAACCCCCTCCAGGCCAAAGTTGTCAGACATGGCCTCTGACTGTGAGTGCCTCAGTTTGGAGGGAAGTGGGGCTGATTTGAGGCACCTTGGGTCTGATTTACAGGAGTATGAGCCCCTGCAGCCCCCACTGACTGTAATTAGGGGTAATGTGGGTGTGCAGCCCCTCTGAATATCAGGGCCTACGGGCCTCAGGCTAAGCCCACCCCAAAGCAACTGAGGCACTCGTGCTCCAAGGCCACTGGGGAAAATGTTGGCCTCAGATCAGTGGATTATATAGAGGTCAAATCCTCAGCCCCCAGCTCCTTCCTGCTGTATAACCCGCTGGTGAGCGAGTGTTACAGATAGAGTTACCAACTTTCTCATATTTAAAAATTGAACACCCCTGCCCCCGAAGCCCCATCCCTGCCTCACTTCTTCCTCTGAGGCCCCGTCCCTGCCCCACCTGTCCCCCACCCCATCACTTGCTCTCCACACCCATCCCTGTTGCTCGCTTTCCCATCCCGGAACTCACCTGCCACCTGCAGAGCCAGGCTGGGAGGAGCTGACGCAGAGCCTGCCCGATCAAGACCCAGCGGGGCACGGCAGGATTCAGTCCCCAGAGTGAGGGGCTGGGGTGGGGAAATCGGGGCACAGTGGGTCGGGGGAGGAGGGCAGCCAGGTTACACACACACCCCAGACAGTGCTGGTACCTACTTTGGAGCCCAGTTTGGGAGCCAGCCAGTTCTCTCCATCGGGCTGGGGGGCGGGAAGAGTTAAGCAGAACTGCTCCTCCAGGTTCCAGCAGCAGGCACTGCTCTTCCCTCTCCCCAGTGGCGGAGGACGGTTACTGCAGGTAACCAGACCTTTAGCATCTGGGCAGCTGTGCTGACCGGACGCTGCCCGTTTCCCTTTTCGACTGGACATTCCGGTTGAAAACTGGACACCTGGCCACCCTTGTTACAGAGTCCCCTCTGTGCCAATCCACAGAGGAAACAAGACTGCTACAGCCACTAGCTGTAGGGCATTAGTAGCATGTGCTGTAGCAGCATGGGCTTTTCATTCTGGCGGTTCCCTTGTTCAATCCCCAGCGTGTTGGCTCTTACACTCCTCCCGTGGCTCACAGGAGCTGGATACACCTCTACCCCTGCTGCGGGGCTATAGCTAGCTGTCATAACTGGCTCTGTGCCACTCCATTTTGACTCCTGGACCTATTCAGAGTGGAAATGATGGGGGTGTGGCAGGTCACTTTGCTCCCCAGCAATCCCAGGCTGATTGTTCCAGGCCACACAAGTCAGAGCTGCACTAAGTTGTGCCAGGGGCCAAACCATCCCTGGACTGCTCCCAGGAATGGGGGAAACTGAGGTCACAGTTGCCAAAGTCTCCCTCCCACAGAGGTGCCAACTGGAGCTGTGGTGGTGGACATTTGATTCTGCCCTTGCATGTCATCATGGCTGCCCCTCCCTTACTCCGTTCTCAGTCCAAGTTGGTTTCTACAGGCCAGTGGTGACTTTACCTGTGGGAATTCCCCAGCTGCTGCCTGAAATGTGTCTCATTATCACATCCTGCCACCTCCCCCACCAAGAAAGATCTAATGACCCGTCAGTGTAATCCAACTCCAGCGTCGTTTTACCTTCTTTCCATCCTAGCCAATTCTTGGTATGTCCCGGGATGACTGTAGGCTGCAGCAACAATCTTGCCAAACGGTTCGTTCACTTTAAAATGTTCAGGCCACACAGCAACAAACTCCAGAGTCATCATGTCTTCCACTGAGGAACTGGTGCTTAAAACATATGGATCCTCTGATAAAACACTAGAAAAAATGAAAATGCCATAAGATAGTCTGCAAACCGTCTTCCACACAGCCCCCCAGGCATGAAAACCATGAGCAGCGAGGCCCCTCCCCTCTCCCCAACTATGCCCTAAAAAGAGGAGAGAGGGTTTGGAATTAAGGCACTGAAGTAGGACTCAGGGGATCTGGCTTCAGATCCTGAATAATCTTAGGCAAGAGATTTCATCTGCCCCTTCCCTGCTTCCCACCCTTAGTCTTCTTCTTACTCCTTAACTAATCACCTCCTAACAAAACCCTCCCCAAACAGAAACATGTGGCACTAACATGACATTTGCCAACCATCCTGCTGCTGTACAGTGCATCCCAACTCCTCTCATCTTGTCTATTTCAACTATGAACCATTTGGGGCAGAGAGTGTCTCTTACTCTATATCTGTGCAGTCCCCAGCACAACAGAGACCCAACTTTACTTGGTTCCTCTATAACTGTAATAAATACCCTGTGGCTCAGTTTCCCATCTGGGAAGAATAACCCTTCCTCCGTATTTTATATAGTTTCCTCATGCCCCTCTTCTAGGTCTCCTTTCCAAGGTAAGTAACCTCAGTCTTTTCATTCTCTCTTCTCCTGAGAGTGCAAAGCAGGTGGGAAAGGCGAGCAGATGGGCATGGGAGCTTGTCCTACCTATTCTGCACTCAGTGTACACAGCGGTAAATGAGTACACAAGGGATAAGGATGTGGACAATCAGGCCCTGAAGCTCTACTTTAATCAGAAATTGAACACAGCTTAACTGCAGATTGGCTCTTGGTGCCCCCATAACATTTCTATGGGTTAAATCAAAGCTCTCCTACACATGCTATCACATTCGTTCAAAGGTTTTAAGGACAGAGAATGCATCCAGCCTGGCCCCCATGTAATCATCCCCAGCAATTCCTGCCTTCGGCCCAATAACTCCTGCCTGAGTTGGAGCAGAGATGCCCCATCTCCAATGACACACTCCCAGTGATGGAGAATCCACCCCGTCTCTCGGGGAGCCGTTCCAAGGGTTAATTTCCCTCCTTGTTAAACACTGGCTCTTTGTTACCAGTCTGAATTTGTCTCCCTTCAGCACCTGGCCAGTGGATCTCGCGCTGACTCTGTCTGGGGAGAGCCCTCTGCTCTCAGCAATCCCCTCCCCATGTCGATGCTTATAGACCAGCATCATGTTACCTCTTAACCTTCTTAACTGCATAGATTGAGCCACTTCAGTCTCTCACTCTAAGGCAGGTTTTGTAGCTCTTCTCTGAACCCTTGACAATTTGGCAACATCCTGTTTGAGCAGGGCCGGTGCAACCATTTACGTGACCTAGACGGTTGCCTAGGGCACTAGGATTTGAGGGGGGCACCATTTTCTTCGGTAGTGACCACGGTGGCCGCATCTTCGGCCGCCCCGGTTGCCGCCGGCATTTAGGTGGAGGGAGCAGGGGCAGTGGAGCGCGGGGAGGGCCGCTTGCAGAAAGTGGGGGGGGGCGGCACGCAGGGGAACTCCCCGCCCCAGCTCACCCCTGCCCCGCCTCCTCCCCGAGCACGCCGCGGCTGCTTCACTTCTCCCGCCTCCCAGGCTTGCGGCGCCTAAGCTGATTGGCTGCCGCGGGGGGGGGGGGCGCCCCAGGGCGGAGGGGAGGAGCTGCCGCGGGGGGGGGGGGGGGGAACGCCTCAGGGCGGGGGCTCGGGGACGGGGGGGCGCAAGGTGGAAGTTTCGCCTAGGGCGCGAAACATCCTTCCACCGGCCCTGTGTTTGAGGTGTGGACACCACAACTGGACACAGGATCCAGTAATGGTCTTGTCAATGCTGCACACAGAGGTGATGCCGCTGCCTGCTTCTACTCGGTATTCTTTCTAAAGACTCTCAATTTTATTACTATGAATGAACATTTATGTTATGGTAGCACCCAGATGTCTCAGCCAGGGATCAGGGTCCCATTGCTGCACAAAAGGAAAACAGAGTATGTCTACACTGCAGTCAGGAAATGCGATTGCAACACATGTAAGTATAGAATCATAGAATATCAGGGTTGGAAGGTACCTCAGGAGGTCATCTAGTCCAGCCCCCTGCTCAAAGCAGGACCAACCCCAACTAAATCATCCCAGCCAGGGCTTTGTCAAATGGCTAGTTTGTATCCAAGCTGGTTTCGATATAGCTACGGTTAGGGTTAGAGCAAAGCTAGCTCAATTAAGAATAGCAGCACAGCGAGAGCTCATTACATAGCACTTGACTCTCGGGTCTCAAGCTTCATTGATTTTCATGTAAAATCCCTAGTACAACATCTGCTTCTTTTACACTCTTATTTGCACTGAGTCTGCGTCACAACATCCATTTCTGAACCATGCCACAAACCTCTCCTCAGATGCCGAGGCCTCTTCGTTTCCCTTATGATCTGCAATTTTTAATAAAGAGCTGTCAGTTAAACTTGCAAAGGGCAAGTAAAAAAATTACATGTGCTAAAAAGAAAGAAAAGAAACTTCAAATTTACAACATTTACAACTCAGAAGTTGCGTGTTCATGACAAAAACGGGGCCTGGCCACAAGTCAAAGTGCCTCAGAATACTTTTGTTACACTTTAGCTCACATGCAGTCAGTAGAATGCATTTGCCATCTGCTGCTCCAATCATCCTGTTTGCCTTTCACCCAACTCCATTTCTTTAGCTTGTGGGGGAGTGTGAGAGACAGGCCCCCATTTGTGCCTGATCCACAGAGGATATGGGCCTGTTGTAGCCCCATTCAGGCACAGTTAGCTGTGTAGCTCAAGCTGTAGCAGCACGTGGTTTAGCTCTGGAGGGCCCCAGTTAAATCCCCAATGTGTTGGTTGTCACATTTGCAGCAGATAAAGTTTTCTTTCATTATGGTAAAATTGAAGAAAAAAAGTCCCATTAAAATATTTCGTTCCCGCTCTCAGCTAAAGCTAAAGTTCGGCTGGGGAGCAGACGGACAGATCAGGAGTCACTGAGAGACAGGGAGGGTTTGGAAGAACAGATCCCTTAGCTCCATCAAGGTGGGCACCCCCACGAGAAGAGCTGGGAAGGAGCTGTTAGTGCTGAACCTCTTGGCACATGGCGTGATCTAGATGCCTCCCCACACCACACCTGAGGCCACTGGAGACCAGCTGCCTTGCCCTGTAAACAGAGATCCACTCCCTATGGGCACCAGTTGCTAGGCCCCATATTCATGGATGTCCATGTAAGAACCAGGCTGCAGCCATGTGTCTGTGAGATTGTACACACAATGACGGCTTCTTGTGCCCCCAAGGAGAAATGTTTCAGCTCAACAGGCTTTATGGAAAAACTGGGCAGATTTTTAAATCATAGATTCACAGATCTGAACACCAGCAGGGACCAGACTCCAAGTGATGGAGAATCTACCATGTTCCCTAGGTGAGTTGTTCCAATGACTCCCCTCTCTGTTAAATGTTGGCCTCTTATTTTCAGGCTGTATTCTTCTAGCTTCAGCTCTCAGGCACTGAGTCATGTTCCGCCTATGTCTGCTAGATTTAAGTTCTGTCCACTATCAGAAATCTCCTTCCTAGGTAGGTATTTGTTGATCATGAGATCAAGTCACCTCTTAACCTTCTTTGGGATGAACTAAATAGACTGAGCTTTTGAGTCTCTCACTACATGGTCACTTAGGGGTATGTATAACCCACACCTCCGAGCGACATAGTTATACTGACCTAAGCGCCAGTGTAGACCGCGAGCCCTATATCGTCGGGAAAGCTCCCACTAGCATAGCTATCGCCTCTGGCGGAGGTGGGGTTATGAAGTGGATGGGAGGGCTCTCTTCCATCACTTAGTGTATCTTCATCAGAAGCAGTAAGTCTGTAGTGTAGACCTGCCCACAGTCTCCAGTAATAATCTTTTTAATGCCATATACAGAAACAGCACCTCCTCTCTGCCCCACTCGATATTCCACTGCTTTTATATCCAGGACATATTGCCACCTTAGGCATAACATCACACAGGGAGCTCCTGTTCAGTAGGTTTCCACAGGACCTCATGTCCTTTTCAGAGGCCCCACTTTTAAGGATACAGCCCCCCATTTGGCAAGTGTGGCCTATGTTCTTGGTTCCTGGACCTTGACCCTGGGCTGTATTAAAATGCATGTTTACATGGGCCTAGTTGATCCCGAATGCTCTGTGGAATTGCTCTGCCCCCAACACTGTTCACCACCCACTGATTGTGTCATCTGGGAACATCATCAGATTCTGTATTTTTTTCTGGATCATTGAGAATGATATCAAGGAGCTTTGGGCCAAGGACAAATAAACCAGTTTGTGTTGAAATAATGGAAAGGTTACCTGCTGTGTAGGGACTCACGTTCAGCTCCCCAGGCTCCTCTCTCACTGCTCTGCCAGGGACCTGGGTCTTTGAAAAGGAAATTTTAAAACATACCAGTTATAGCACCAAAGTTGTGACCCTTTAACAGCAGCATGGCCCTACGGTGTAACCAGGACTGAAGGAGTGCCTTGGCCTTGCTCTGTGCAGCAGGAAATGCACTCCTACATGAGAGTCATCGCTTCATTAACTGAAAATGAGAATTGCAAACAGCCCTGTAAAATGGGTATCTTGAGGATCTGGCTTTCATTGTGGTGCCAGAGGGCTGGGCTTGAACCGTGGGGAAGCCCTGATGGTAAAAGTTATGGGACTCTTGATTTATAAAATTCTGACCGGATTAGAGAAGGGAGATTGATCACATCTGTTCTCCCCATCCCACAACACAAAGGAACACGCAATGAAACTGCAAGGTGAAAAATTCAAAACTGATCAAAAAGAAATACTTTTTCCACATGAGTGATTAGTCTGTGGAACTCACTGCCACAGGAATCTAGCCAATCTCTTGCTATCAGAGACAAGGATGAACTCTAGCATAGGAGGCAGATTATCCAACATACCCCGTGGGATACTGTGGTGGTTTTTATCCCTTCCTCTGAAGTACCTGGTGCTTGGCACTGTCAGAAACAGGTTTCAGAGTAACAGCCATGTTAGTCTGTATCCGCAAAAAGAAGAACAGGAGTACTTGTGGCACCTTAGAGACTAACAAATTTATTAGAGCATAAGCTTTCGTGGACTACAGCCCACTTATGCATCCGAAGAAGTGGGCTGTAGTCCACGAAAGCTTATGCTCTAATAAATTTGTTAGTCTCTAAGGTGCCACAAGTACTCCTGTTCTTCTTTTTGTCAGAAACAGGAGACTGTGCTAGATGGACCTTGGGTCTGAGTCTGTCTAGCAATTTGTATGCTCCTAAACTATAGGTTAGTTCCTGGGGTTTGGTGTGAACAAAACACAGAGGAAATGTCTTCCTTACCAGAGGCACTTACAGAATGGCTGATGCAGGTTTAATTCTATTATGTATTGTGCCCCCATCTGAGGTAACAGCTGATGTTTTCATTATCTTTATAAAAGTCCAGTTCTTCTTTGAATCTTGCTAAGCTTTTGGCTACGGTGATAGATTGTGACAGTGAGTTCCACCGGCTAATTACACATTGTGTGAATAAGTGTTTCCTTTGCTCAGTTTTGAATTTCTCACTTTCAGTTTCATTGAACATTGTCTTGTTCCTTTGTTATGAGGCAGGGAGAACAGATGTGACCAATCTTCCTTCTCTAGAACACTCAGCGCAGGCTTTTCTCACATGCCCTCTTATCCATCTCCTCGTTAAAGGAACCACCTCCCCAGTCTTTTCAAACTCTCTTCATAGAAGAGTATTTCCAGGCCCTTGATCATTCTCATCACCCTTCTGTGAACCTCTCTAAGGTCAGGTCTACACTATAAACTTACATCAGTATAACTAAGTCCTTCAGGGATGTGAAAATCCACACCCTAACTCCTGGTGTAGACTGCGCTATGTCGACAGGAGAACTTCTCCCATTGACATAATTATGGTGCATCTCGCAGAGGTGGATTAACTAAGCCAGGGATCGGCAACCTTTGGCTCGCGGCCCATCAGGGTAAGCCACTGGTGGGCCGTGAGACAGTTTGTTTACCTTGAGTGTCCGCAGGCACGGAGCCCCGCTGCTCCCAGGGACTGCGGTTCGCCATTCCCGGCCAATGGGAGTTGCGGGAAGTGGTGCAGGTTGGCCGCCACTTCCCGCAGATCCCATTGGAGCCAAAGGTTGCTGACCCCTGAACTAAGCCGACAGGAGAAGCTCTCCTATCGGCATAGTAGCATCTTCACTGAAGTGCTACAGCGGCACAACTGCCGTGTTTTATGTGTAGACCTGCCCTAATTCTGCAATATCCCACATGAGCTGGGCTGACCCAGCACTGCTCCCAGTATCTAGATGGGGCAGCGCCACTTATTTATACAAAGGCATCAGAACAGTCTCTGTAAAATTCTCCATCCTGTCCTTCTGCATCTGAACCTCTCGTTTGCTTTTTTTAAAACACAGCTGCACTTTGAGCAGAGGTATTCACTAAGGTACAATGGACCCACTTTTTCTGAGGTGGGACAGTTACAATATACCCCTGTAAGATGTATCAGTATTTGAAATTGCTCCTTCTAATGTGCATTAGTTTGGGTTAATCATCGCTGAATTCCCCTGCCAGGGTGTTTCCCATTCACTTTGCTTGGTTAGGTCTCACTCATTTTCTTCACAGGCTTCTGCAAAATTTTGCTCCCTTCCTGCTTAGCCCCCTTTCCAGATATTTACTAAATATTTTAAGCCGCAGTTTCCTCCCACAGACCCTTCTGACATCTCCATAGTTAAGCTATAGCCACGTTGGGAATTGTGTCTTTTGTGCTTTACACAACACCAACAATATGGAGAACCCTCCCCTGGACACAGCTGACCTCAAATAGAGCTGAGCAAATGTTTTCTACTTAAACATATTTTCAGTTAAAACATGCAGATTCAGTGACACCAAAATATTTAGCAAATTCATGTCAATTTTACCAAATTGTTTCAGTTGAAAAAACTTTAAAATATATATAAAACATTAAGTGTTTCATTTTTATAACAAAATGTTTCCATTTTTCAGACTGAAACAAACTTTACTTTGATTTTATTTTTTAACAATTAAAATACATTAAAAAATGCTCAAAATTTAAATGAAACAAAATGTTTAGTTCAATCTGCAATGGAAATGTTTTCAACTTTCTGATTCACGAAAAATCTTGAAAAATATTGTTTTGCATTTGACACAAAACAATTGTTTTTCAATTTTTCAGCATTTCCAGTGAACCAGAAAAAATATTATTCGCCCAGCTCTAGTCCCAATTAACTGTATGAACATGCAAAGACAAGGTGCAGCTATATACACATTGCTGCTCCTGCTGGTCACTGGAAGCTTCTAAAACAAAGAAACCAGTGAGCGCCACTAGAGGGCTCACCTACTAGTTAAAGGGATGCTCCCTTATGCACTACAGGAATGGTCTGTTTTGTCCTTTTCTTTGTTCCCTTTCTTTTAGACAACGTCCAATCCATGATACAAACTTTGCTTTCTTTATCAAAGTTTAAATACATTTCCCATTTACCTGTGATTTATGGGCTACCTGTGGCTGATCCAAACGTTTACGACCCTGCCTTTTCACCGCCTTTGGCTGGGAAGCAGAGCCTGTAAGGTGGTCTATTTCCGTCTTCCTTGGTGACTCCGGCTGGTGCCCAGAGAACTGTTTAATTCTGGTCTCTTGTCCCAGCGACAGCACGAGCTGGGGGAGATATGATTTTATTGACGGAAGCAGACTTTCCTCTGGGATGTGGTACTTGCTACAGTCACCCTGGCCTTTGTCACAACTAGATGACCACAATCCAAGGTGCTTTTCATGGAGTTACAACTTAAAGAACCCTCATAAATAGAGCTGGCCACATTTTTTTTTAGGTGAATAATATATTTGCTGAAAAATGCATTTTTGAGACAACAAAACTATTCAAAAAAAGTGGATCTAATCCTGCAAATTGTTTTAGCAGAAAAAAAATGGGGAAAGAATTTGAAGACCTTGAAATGGTTCATTTTTCGCAACTTCCAAACAAAACATTTCAACTTTTCACCTTAAACTGTTCCATTCGGACTACTTTGAAATGAACCGTTTTGAGTTTTCATTTCAAAATGGCAATTTGTTTTGAAATTTAGCTAATTAAAAAAGTGAAAAACACCTAAAACCAGCCCAAAATTAAATGAAAAATCCTTCAACTCAAAATGAATTTTTTTTTTCAGATTTTTTGGATCAACCCCTGAATTGAAAAAATCAGTTTTTTGCTCAGCTCTGCTCATAAAGTCAAGTCAATTCAGATTGTGGCTGCGCCCTTGATACGCCGCGCATCACATTTAGTCCCATAGGACAGGGCTTCAAGGTCAGCACTGGCTGCTGATTAGCAGTGCAGTTTAGGATATTGGTTTTGACCCAGAAAGCCCAAAATGGCTTGGGATCTTCCTGTTGAAAATTCTGTTCTCTCTCCATGAGATACTTCTACAGCGACGACTAGCAACAGTATCTGAGCTAGCAGGCCCCTGATTTAACAAACAGGGATTTTTCCGCAATGAATTCACAATCTTGCAACTCACTTCATGCCTCCAGATCTGTTGACCTTCAGGGATTACAAAACTCATCTGTTTCCTTGGCTTGCAGGACTGGGTTGATCTGCTCTAACTCAGCCAGGCGTTATAGGGCTGGATGCAGAAATGGCTGGGAGAGATTCTTTGGCCTGGGTTATGCCGGAGGCCAGACATTGGGCCCTGCTGGCCTTGGAATTGCTGAGCATGTGAATTGTGGGTTATTGGTTTTTCATTTACGTGAAGGCTTCAGGTATCAAAGGGGCTTTTATTATGTTGTACAGTGTCTTTGGACAGAAGTACTTGGCTTCTACAACTATTAAAACCTACAGTCAAAGATAAATACGCTTTGTTCAAATAGGCCTAAATTTTCAGAAGTGGCCACTAATATTTGGGCACCACAATGTTTGGCTGCCCAGCTCCGGTATGTCTACACTGCACACTAAGACGAGGCTTTGACTCAGGTTCAACTCTACGCACCCTTCCGTTCACACAAAATCATTCTGACTCAGGTCAGCCAGCACTCCAGATCCTGCTAGGGGATGGGTCAGAGCCCGAATCCCACCGTGACTCAGATCCAAGCCCTGTCATTTTACAGTGTGGATGCAGGTCAAGCCGCAGACCCAAGTCGGAAGGTCTGTGTAGTGCAGTATGGAAGTGTTAGCACGGCTGTGAGACCCAGACCCAGCAATTGTAAACGCAGGCTTACAGTGCAGTGTGGATGCTCAACTTCATTTAGTTGAAAATCCAAGTTTCCATTAAAAACCAGTTTGGATGGAAATATTTTGACCAGCCCTAACTGAACAAGATAATCATACATAGCCATAAATCTCAATGCAGATTAACAGTAATAAATCTAGGTCCATTTCCCATTTAAAAACAAAATTAAGAGGCTCAGTTCTAGGGTCTGCTCTGGATTCTCCGTGTAGGAACAATCTTGGGTATTTAAGAACTGCTGGAGCAGCTTTACAGCCCTCACCTCCCAGCCGCTGGCCCACAGGGCGCTCCCAGGGTAAGGGGATGCCAGTGCAGCATCCCTAGGAGCTGGGCCAGTGTTTGCAAATAACCCATCCATTTAGTGGTCACTTGAGGGTAACAGAGAGTGGTGCTATATTCATCCCTGGCACGAGGTGGGGTGAGGTTCTCTGGCCTGGGTTATGCAGGAGACCGAACTTAGATGATCATAACAGTCCCTGTGAATTTACAAAAACAACAAGGAGTCTGGTGGCACCTTAAAGACTAACAGATTTATTTGGGCAGAAGCTTTCCTGGGTAAAAACCTCACTTCTTTGGATGCATAGAATGATCCGAAGAAGTGAGGTTTTTACTCACGAAAGCTTATGCCCAAATAAATCTGTTAGTCTTTAAGGTGCCACCAGACTCCTTGTTGTTTTTGTAGATACAGACTAACACGGCTATCCCCTGATACCTGTGAATTTAGACCCTCTTGGACCAAACTAAAAAAGTTCGCTGGCCAGATGTGAATTGGGATCTTGCCCTGGAGCACCACCCTGTGCCACCAGCCAAACCAGCTTGCCTGGTAATTGCTGGAATAACTATGCTCAACTGACATTGATTGGATTAAATAAAACTCCCACCTTATCTGTTACTCCAGCAGCATGGGACTGCAGCTGGGATCCAGGTCCCGATTTCCATCCTGAACTCAGCGGATGTGCTTCGTCTTGGTTCAGTTCTGAAGTTCTCCGTTCTGGGTGCAAAACAAACAACAAGTGAAGATCACCGGTTTTTACCCATCCCAGCCTGGCAGGTTCCTTCACACATGCCTCGTGCCCCTCCTTTCCGGAGCTGTCCTGCAGGACACAGGAGATGAGGAAACAGTTGGTTTTCTATAGTTTTGACAGGACTTTCTCCAATTGGCTGCTTCCTCCAAACCTCCCCCTCCCCACAGTCTCTTCACCTCAGTTTCATTCCACACCTGCCCCTCTTACCCTCTTCTCCCCTGCCCTGTCCCCCTCTGTCTCCCTTCCCTTCTGTGTCCCCTCTCACTTCTCTTTTCTGTTCATGTAGCTGGTCCCCATCTAACTAAACCCTCTGGAAAATAGAAAATTGTTTTGCCACCATCCCACTGGCTCACTCTGCTGGTATGATCTACCCCTTTCCCCACCCTAGCTCTGTCTGGTTTGTTGAGATGGTCAACTCTTCGGGACAAGGAGATCTACCACCCTGTGTCTGGGCAACACCTAGCACAATGGGGCCCCACTTTTGGTTGCCCCGAGACAAATTCCTAACAAACATGATTAATAATGATAATAAGAAAACAGGCTCTCAACTTCCTTTGAAGCTGAAGAAAAGGCCATTGTGGAAAAGATAAAAGCATTCTTTGCAATGGTCTTCACTGCAGAAGAGGTGAGGAAGATTCCCACACCTGAGTCATTCCTTTTAGGTGACAAATCGAGGAACTGTTCCACGTTGAGGTGTCAATAGAGGAGGTTTTGGAACAAATTGATGTTACATAGCAATTAGTCATCAGGACCAGATGGTATTCACCCAAGAGTTCTGAAGGAACTTAGATAGGAAGTCACAGAACTACTAACTGTGATTTGTAACATATCACTGAAATCGGCTTCTATACCAGATGACTGGAGGTTAGCTAATGTGATGCCAATTTTTTTTAAAGGCTCCACAGATGATCTAGGCAAGTACAGGCCAGTAAGCCTGACTTCAGTATTGGGCAAACTGGTTGAAATTATAGTAAAGAACAGAATAATCAGACACAGATGAACACGATTTGCTGGGAACAAGTCAACATGGCTTTTGTAAAGGGAAATCATGCCCCACCAATCTACTAGAATTCTTTGAGGAGGGTCAACAAACAGGTGGAAAAGGATGATCCAGTGGATACAGTGCGCTTAGACTTTCAGAAAGACTTTGACAAGGTTCCTCACCAAAGGTTTTTAAGCAAAGTAACCAGCCATGGGATAAGAGGGAAGGTCCTCTCATAGATCGGTAACTGGTTAAAAGATGGGAAATGAACAGTAGGAATAAATGGTAATTTTTCAGAATGGAGAGAGGTAAATAGTGGTGTCCCCTAAGGGTCAGTACGTGGACCAGTGCTGTTCAACATATTCATAAATGATCTGGGAAAAGGGGTAAGCAGTAAGGTGGCAAAATTTACAGATGATACAAAGCTACTCAAGACAGTTAAGTCCAAAGCAGACTGTGAAGAGTTACAAAGGGATCTCACAAAACTGGTTGACTGGGCAACAAAATGGCAGATGAAATTCAATGTTGATATATGCAAAGTAATGCACATTGGAAAATATAATCTCACCTGTACATGCAAAATAATGTACAGTTATTTTGCAGGGGACTTGGGGGAAGGGTTGGAATGGGGCAGTGCGGGGGGCGGAGCAGGGGTGGGAATAGGTGTGGTGGGGGTTGGAGGCAAGGGGTGGAGGGGCGGGGCCTGGGGCAGAGCGGGGGTCGAGCACCCGCTGGCTAGAGGGGAAGTCAGCGCCTATGCATGGCAGGGTTCGTAGTGCTGGAGTGAGCTCCGCCTCTCTAGAATGGCTTTCAAAGTGTACGGTGGGAAAACTTGTCTGTTCCTCCTGGGGATGGTGGGTGGCAATGGCATGAGCTCTGCATACAGAGTGGTGAGAGATGCAGCCCCGAAGACTCAGCGTGTAATTTGATGACACTCACAGCATCAGCCGTACATCTTAGACACTAGACAGCAGTGCAAGGACAGAGTCTGCCTGAGCTATGCTCATTCTCCACTTCCTGTGCCAGGGTGCGGGCGGGGTCCAACTGGCAGCTCTGCGACCTTACCCCAGCTGAGAGCTTTCCCAGAGAGGGGAACTCTCAGCTGGCCAGCGTGGGCAAGACTCCACCACTGGGCCCCACCTGAGTGGCACAAAGTGTCCAGAACAAGACAGTAGAATCTGGGCCATTATTTGGGGGTTTACCTTGGCATGAGAGTTCTGCTGTTTGCTCGGCTCCCTGCGTATTCATTTCTGCTCCAGCAGCGTCTCCATCTTCACCATCTGAAAGTCAGGGGAGAGCAGCATTACTGAGCTGATCACAGGAGGAGCTTAAGCAGAAAATGAAAGGGGCTAGGTCCAGATTGTTACCCTTGCACCGAAGTGCGTATTTATTCTTTCCTTGCAAAGTAGAATGGTGTACTAGGGGCTTACAGCAAGAGGAGACTTCCACAAAGCTTCTTTCCTCAGCCCAGGCTCAGTCTCTGAGCTTTTCTTCTCACCTTCCTCTTTGCCTCCTATTCCTTCCACTTGTATCCTCCCAATTACATCATTGGCCCAGTGATTATCACCCAAGTGCTCATAATAAGAACGGCCGTACTGGGTCAGACCAAAGGTCCACCCAGCCCAGTATCCTGTTTTCCGACAGTGGCCAATGCCAGATGCTTCAGAGGGAATGAACAGAACAGGTCATCATCAAGTGATCCATCCCCTGTCGCCCGTTCCCAACTTCTGGCAAACAGAAGCTAGGGACACCATCCTTGCCCATCCTGGCTAATAGCCATTGATGGACCTGTCCTCCATTAATTTTTGAACCCTGTTATAGTCTTGGTCTTCACAACATCCTCTGGTAAAGAGTTCCACAGGTTGACTTCATTGTATGAAGAAATGCTGCCTTTTGTTTGTTTTAAACCTGCTAACTATTAATGTCATTTGGTAACCCCCTAGTTCTTGTGTTATGAGAAGGAGTAAATAACACTTCCTTATTTACTTTCTCCACACCAGTCATGATTTTAAGGACCCATATGAGCTCCCCCTAGTTATATCTTTTCCAAGCTGAAAAGTCCCAATCTTATTAATCTTTTTGATTCTTTGGCTAGCTGTTCTTCAAATTCTTTTTCTGGCCTTCTTAATTATATTTTTACACTTCACTTGCCAGAATTTATGCTCCTTTCCATCTTCCTCGCAAGGATTTAACTTCCACTTTTTAAAGGATGCCTTTTTGCCTCTCACTACTTCTTTTACTTTGTTGTTTAGCCACGGTGGCACTTTTTTGGTTCTCTTACTATGGTTTTTAATTTGGGGCATACATTTAAGTTGAGCCTCTATTATCGTGTCTTTAAAAAGTTTCCATGCAGCTTGCAGAGATTTCACTTTTGGTGCCCTTTTAAATTCTGTTTAACTAACTTCCTCATTTTTCCGTAGTTCCCCTTTCTGACATTAAATGCTACCTTGGGGGCTCCTGTGGTGTTTTCCCTGCCACAGGGATGTTAAATTTAATTATATTATAGGCACTATTACCAAGTGGACTAGCTATATTCACCTTCTGTGCTCCACTTTAGGACTAAATCAAGAATTGCCTCTCCCCTTGTGGGCTCCAGGACCAACTGCTCCAAGAAGCCATCATTTAAGGTATCAAGAAACTATCTCTGCATCCCCACCAACAGTGTTTAATTGATCATAGCTGAGCTTCAAGCCTTCTTCAGGCTGCAGCGACATCAGTGACCAGGGTGCTGCTAATAGTGCCCTTCGCACCCCCTTTGTCAAGATAAACAGATGATAAGAGTCAGATGTTGTTTTAAGAGCCCTGGGTGTTAATTTTGCTCCCAATATGGACATAAAAGGCTAGAAGACACGCCCCTCGGGTCTGCACAATGAATTGGTTTGTGTCAAGACAGACATTACAGGAGAGCAGGACTGGTGGGAAAGGATCAGTTATTCTTTTCTGAAACAATACATTCTAAATAAAGATGTTCCTAAGCAAATTGTTTGAAGCTGGTTACCTGCTCTGTCGGGTACTATCACCCAGGAGTTATCATCCTGCCGCTGCTGGTCATCACCTCTCCCTGACTCAGCACGGTTGCTGTCTGAGCTGGTGTCCTCGTGTCCCTTTGAAAAGGAAAATTAAAGGCTAGGAAATAAAGGCCGGACAGCCCTGAGAGAGCTCAGTACAGCCCTGAGAAGGGCCAAATGTGTCCTGCCTCAGATCAGGTGCCCCGACTAGATAATCCCTCGAGGTCCCTTCCAGCCCTAAGTTTCTGTGATTCTATGTCCTGTAACAGGAATTCACTGGGGTGAAATTCAGGCCTAGACAGAAATCCAAAAGCAAAACAGCTGCCTGGGCCCCCAGGGAGCTCTCTGAGATCTTGAGCTTGAAGAAAACTTGAGGAAACGTTACTGTCAGCCCCAAATAAGGGGCAATGCATCCCTGTGTCAGGCCAGGAGCAGCCCAGAGAGCGCGCTGTCTCTCGCACACAAGGGCTGTACCAGATTTACTTGAACTGTGCATATATGTATCCATATAAATGTCCATTCCCTTTTTTGGGAATCCCACTAAGTTCTCAGCCTCAAAGATACCTTTGTGTCAGTGAGTTCCACAGGCTAACTCTCCAAAAAAGAAATAGCTACTCACGGTCTTTCAATTTAACTAAATCTGTCCTTTGCTCTTGAATCATGAAACAGCATAAATGGAAGCACCTGACTGACCTCCTGTCTGCCATTCATTCTTTTAAAGTCCTCCATCACGCCCCCTCTTATTCTATCTCTGGTATTTAGATGGCCCCTGTTACCATAATACATGAGCACCTCACAACCTTTACTGTATTTATCCTCACAATACCCTTAGAAGGTAGGAAATGGCTACAACCCTTCTTGTACACATGAGAAGCTGAGGCATTGACATGACCAAGCTCACACAAGAAGTCAGTGGGGGAGCAAGGAATTGAACCATTACATCCTCAGGGCTAAGCTAATACCCTAACCTCCCTTCACCATCCCTCCAAGCTAAACCTACTTAGACTGTAAGTGCTGTGAGGCAATGATCATCTTTTGTTCTCTGTTCGTACAGCTCCCAGCACACTGTAGGCACTGTCACAGATAAATAATAATAATCCTGATCTTTCCAGTCTTTCTTCGCACATAAGTCTCAAGGCCCTGATCCTTCTCATCTAGGGTTGCCACCTGTCTAATGGCTGGTAACCGGACCCTTGAGGCCCTGCCCCCTGCTCCATCTCTTCCCCCAAGGCCTGGCCCCTAATCCACTTCTTCCCTTGAGGCTCCACCCTGCTCCACCTCTTCCCCAAGCCCCACCCCCTGTTCCACCCCTTCCCTCAAGGCCCTGCCTCCTCCTCTATCTCTTTCCCCAAGTCCCACCCCCTGCTCTGCCTCTTCCACCCCATCCCCACCGATAAAAAAAATGGATATCAGGGCTTATCAAATGGCACCTGGACACACAAGCCGAAACCCAGACTGTCCAAGTGAAAACCAGATAGGTGTCAACCCCCACCCAATTCTCAAGTCTCTAATTCTGCTCTATCCTTTCTGAGATGGGGTGACCCATAGGCACCAACTCCGAGGGTGCTCTGGGGCTGGAGCACCTACGGGGAAAAATTAGTGGGTGCTCTGCACCCACCGGCAGCCAAGCTCCCCTCACCCCCTGTCCCACCTCCTTCCCCCCCCCTCCACTGAGCGCGTTGCATCCCCACTCCTCCGCTTACCTCCTAGCGCTTCCCACCCAGCTGCCACCAAACAGCTGTTTAAGCTGACTTAAAACATAAACCTGGAAATAACTCCTACCTCTGTTTTTGCCTGAAGCTGGGATCCAGGTCCTGATTCCTGCCCAGACAGGACACCTTTCAAAAGTCCTGGACTCTCAGGTTTTCCTTCATTTTCTTCATTTCCTTCATTTATTTCTGGTTCTAAACTTCCAGATCCTGGTTAAACCAAATGTTAATAAAAACAACACTAATAAGAATAAGAATAATAAATAGGGCTGTCGATTAATCACAGTTAACTCACGTGATTAATTAAAAAATAATAATCACAGTTTCAATTGCACTGTTAAACAATAGAATACCAATTGAAATGTATTACATATTTTGGGGTGTTTTTCTACATTTTCAAATATATTGATTTCAATTACAACACAGAACACAAAGTGGACAGTGCTCACTTTGGATGTTTAGTGCATCTGGCATGTAAATATCTTGTGACGCTGGCTACAATAGGGCCATGCGAACACCTGTTCTTGCTTTCAGGTGACATTGTAAACAAGAAGCAGGCCGCATTATCTCCTGTAAATGTAAACAAACTCATTAGTCTGAGCGATTGGCTGTACAAGAAGTAGAACTGAATGGACTTGTAGGCTCTAAAGTTTGACATTGTTTAATTTTTGAATGCAGTTATTTTTGTACATAATTCTACATTTGTAAGTTGCACTTTCACGACAAAGAGATTGCATTACAATACTTGTTTGAGGTGAACTGAAAAATACTATTTTTAAAATCATTTTCACAATGCAAATATTTGTAATAAAAATAAAGTGAGCACTGTCCACTTTGTATTCTGTGTTGTAATTGAAATCAATATTTCTGAAAATGTAGAAAACATCCACAAATATTTAAATAAATGGTTGTTTAATAGTGTGAATAATCACATGATTAATCGTGAATAACTTTTTTATCACATGATTAATCATAATTAATCTTTTTTATTGCTTGACAGCCCTAACCTCCCCCCCCAACCCCACAGTTTTCCCATTCAGTTGTCAGCCTCCCATTTAGTTCAAACCCATCCCTGGCCCCTTTCTTTAGCTAATTTTGGTAAAAATTGAAAAATATCTACTTAAAAAAATTAATTTCACAGTTAGAGCTGGTCAGAAATTATTAATCAAAATGCTTTTTCAAGGGAAAATTTTGTCTTCATCTTAAACATTTTTGCAGAATGTGTCTATTAATACATTTTGTGTTGCCAAACTGAAAACTTTTCATGTTTTGGCTGCTGAAAACTGATTTTTTTTGTTTGTTTATTTTTAAGTTTTCAGCAAAAAAAAATTTAAAATATATATTATTTTCCTCTAAATTTTTCCCAGAAAAACACCCCTGCTGATTTTCTGATGAGCAAAACTCACAGTCACGGGGAGTGGCTGAAACCTCCATTCAGGGAGGCTAGGCCGCCAGCCCCACCCCATCTGCCTGATGTATTATTTCAATGGTGTCATTTTGATTCATGTTATTTTGACTTTTACATTCTATTAAACATTTAATATCATATCTATATTATTAAATATCATACATGTGATACTAAATTTAATATTTCATATAAAAGTCAAAACAAAGTGAATCAAAACAACATTATTAAAACAAAACATTGTGACATTTTCTAAATGAGATGTTTCATTTTGGACAAAACTGCATGGAAACTATTCTGTCTAAAATGTTCACCCAACTCTAAAAAAAAAAATCACACCAGGAAATGAAATGGTTACCTCTACTATCCGGTGTTTTCCCCTCTTTCTGCTCCTCTGTCTCCGCTTCTCCAGTGGCTTGGTCTGTAGCTCCGACCTTGCGTTCCTTGGAAAAGAAAGGTAATCAAAGCATGAATGAGGTGATTCTTTAAACGTAGCAGAGGCTGCATGAACAACTCCTCTGCTAACCGAAGGCAGAAACAGATTAACTGGTTAATAGCTGCTGGGTTATTATGGCTAACATTTTCAAAAACAGGAGGCTAATGTTAGGCTCCTACATCTATAGTTAGGCAATTAAATAAGTGGACTGATTTTCAGATGTACTGAGCTGGAAAATGGGAGGAGTTTTCACAGAAAAAAACAGCTATTTGTCAAAAACCTGCTAAGCCCCAAAACATTCTCAGCCCAACACCTCAAAAACCAAAATAATTTTGGCCCAAATTTGTAATAATTTTGGCCCAAAATTATCCCCCCCCCCCAAAAATAAAAATGTGGTCAATAACTATTAAAAACTAAATAATTTTTGGCCAAAACTGCCCAAATTCAAAAGATTTTGAGGAAAATGGATACTTTTCTGGTTTAGTCAAAAATCCAAATTTTTCAACAAAAAGAAAAAAGTTTGGAAAGATTTCCAACAGCATAAGACAGTAGATCCCGTTTACTGGGAGCTGCTGGGTGCCCAATTCTTCTGAAAATTCGACCATTTAGGGCCTGATACAAAGGTCCTGGAAGTCAGTGGAAAGACTCCCCACGATTTCACTGGGACTTTGGATCAGGCCTTTATGAAGTGTCTAAATATTAGAGAGGGTTAGAAAATTGAAATTGTTTCGAGTGAAGACATAGCCTAGAAATTTCAAAATTTCCCACAGAAAATAAATTAATTTGTTTCAGGAAAATCAAAATGTTTCAGTTTGACTTTTTCAAAACAAAATATGGAGCATCTGCCCACCTCCAAAGGACTCCTTGGGCTGCTCATGATGCTTTGAGGGGCACCCAGCCCCAGGAATCCCCCACAGTCAGGAACTGCCCCGAAAGTCCCCCGTTGTGGAGTGACAAGCCTAGAAGACCTGAGAGCAGCTTCCAGGGCTGCCACACTCAGGGTCTCCATTGACTCCATGGATCCTGAAATGCCAGGCCCCCTAACACCCCGCCAGGTCAGCTGGTAGGAAACCAGGCCTGTGTTTTGGTGTAAGTCCATTGAAACTGAAATGTTTCCGCAAGGAATTTCAGTTTCAATAAATCAGTATTTTCATACAAAAAAAATCATTGGAAAATTCCTGATTAGCCATAAAACTAAGCTCAGTTCCCAGTGATCCTAAGGGAATGAAAGCCCCACCTCATTGGCCGCTTCAGCAGAATCCGCTGGTGGCTGGAGTCCAGGTCCTGTATCCTGTTCAGCAGGGGCGTTTTCTGACCGTCCTGCACTTAGAGGGTTTGGTTCATTTGTATCTAGTTCTAAAGGTTTAGTTCCTGGTATGAAAAAAGTCAAAAACGGCACCTGTTCACTGAGTGTGTCAGCAAATTCCCACAGTTCATTTAAATGACCGTCTAAGAGTCTCCATCACAGGGAAAGTCTTTCCCCCATTTTACCCCACTGCTGAGTAATAGGGGGAAATATACATTTTTCAGTATGTTAACTTGTCACGGAGTGTGGGGGGAGACAAGGCCCTGCACCCCCGGCTTCCTGCGATTCACCATGACTCTCAGCCAACCAGTAAAGCAGAAGGTTTATTTAGACAACAGGAACAAGGTCCAAGACAGGTCTTGCAGGTACAGACCCCCTTAGTTTGGTCTATTTAGGGGCCCAGGGACACCAGAGCCCCGTTGGGGGGTGGGGTCAGAGCCCCATCTGGGCTCCCCTCCATTTCACCAGCCAGCTCCAAAACTCTAACTCCCTCCAGCGTCTCCCTCAGCCTCTCCCCGGCTCCTCCCCCAGCCTTTGTCCAGTTTCCCAGGCAGAGGTGTCACCTGGCCTCCAACCCCCTTCCTGGGTTCTCATGTTAGGTGCTCCGGTATCCTCCCTCAAGGCCAGTCTCCCATCCCGCAATGCAGACCATCCCAGCCAAATTCCCCTGCAACCTTCCCCAGCCAACACTCCCCACTCAGCATTTAAAGACCACATTAAGAACAGTTCCAGTTTGTCACATAACTCTTCACAGTATGGCCAGTTTTCAGAGTAGCAGCCGTGTTAGTCTGTATCCGCAAAAAGAACAGGAGTACTTGTGGCACCTTAGAGACTAACAAAAAATGTTACTCTTCATCAAAAAACCAAAAACCCAGATACTGACATTTTTTCAGATCTCACCAACTGAGCCCCAAAATCACTTAATGCATGTAGTAGTAGTAGTATTGAGAGTAATAATTATTATTATTAATAATTAAGTGGAGTGGAAAAGCCAATAGATGTTAAGGAAGATGCTCAAACATGTAGGAATCTTTTTGCAGTGGTTTTTTTTAACATTCTAAATATTTTAATGAGGTTTGGGAAAATATGACATGAATAGCTATTGGTAAAACATCGACAACACAGCATGTCCAAAAGAAAAAATACGATCACAACACACTTGGGGCCTCAGCTTTGCATCAAAGTCTTAACTTGATAATTCTGTCAAATCAAACTGCTCTAAAAAAAACGACTATGTTAATATTAAAATTGGACAGCTAAAGAAAAATCACCCCACTGTGTCATGCATTCCATTAGCAAGTGACAGCCATCCTGCTATAAAACAACTTCCCCTATTGTATGCTATAGATAACCAATCTGCAGGGCTAACTGTCCACACCTTGCAAAGTAAGGGAGATCAGCATTGTTCATTTGCTTTCACTGGTGGTAGCATTTCACACCCACTTTGCACAAAAGTGTGAATGATAACACAAGGCATAAGTAAAACCCACTGCTGAGTGGCTATAGGTCCACAGGAATGTGAGTTGCTACAGCCCCCAGTTGCAATGAGAGAGCTGTCTCTTTAGCTCAAACTGTAGCAGCTTGCGCTGTTAGTGCTGGAGGTCCCTGGTTCAATCCCCAGAGTATCGCCCCAGAAGGTGGCCATCGCACAAGAATAAAATACTGGCTGGCTTAAGGGTTTGTCTACATGACAGGGGCTACAGCAGGATAGCTACTGTGCTGGTGCAATGCTAGCATAACCCTGTAGTATACAGGCAGCCTGCAGAGACAGAAGGGGTTTTTCTACGTCTGTACATAAACCACCTCCCTGAGTAGCTCAGTAGAAACATTCTTCCATCATCCTAGCTGCAGCTACACCAGAGATTAGGTTGGCATAACTCAGAAGTATAAACCAGGCAGCTATGTGTGTCATGTCCCTTTTAGTGCCTTAACGACTTAAGGGGAGATTTTCATAGGTGCAAATTGCAGTTAGGCACCTAACCTCCATGTCTTTGAAAATCTAGGTGACAGAGGATAAAAGCCTACTATTGTTTCCAGCTAACAGAGTTGCTCCTTCAGCTTAAATGGTACGAGCCTGCACTGTGGAGGTGAAGATCTTTGGGTTTCACTCTACACTGGAAAATCAAACCCTGTGAATCTATTTTAAAAAGACTTAAGATTAGAATGGATCAAAAAAATTATGTGGAAATGTTTAGTCAAAAATGAAATTTTTCACAAGAAAACGAAAAATTTCAATTTTCCTGCAGAAAATGTCAAAATATTTTTTTCATTTTAAATTGACAGTTTATTTAATTTCAGCATCAAAATGGTATTTTATTTGAGATTTTGGAAACTGAAAAATTTTAATTTGGGGATCTTCTGATGTTTCCCCTCCCTTTTACTTTCACAGGAAGAGGAAAGTTTTACGAGTGAGAGGCCGTGTGTGGAGAAGGAATCCACATTTTTTCTTTTTTTACTTTTTCCAGCTTGGAAAATAACTAAAAAGCATGAGAAAGGTTTTTGTGTGTGTGGGGGGGGGACTTTTCACACTTTTTTTTAACTGAAAAGGAGTGAAAAAAAAATAAACAAGAGAGAAAATCATGAGATTTTACAAAATAACAATGCTGGGGTTCTTTTTATTCAATGCTTATTTTGACTATCCCAGGTTCTCTGGAGGAAGAACTCCCCATTCTATAAATCAAATGAGTCCCTGACAGTGAATCTTCAACCCACCAATAATACATATAATACTTTACGTTACCTTCTGTCTGACTCTGCGACCCATCTGGGCACTTCAGAGCCTGCTGACATTCCGGACAGTGTGTCCCTCCTTCCAGGCATTTGCCGTCGCATTCTGCGCATTTCATTTTTATGGCTTATCCTAGAAAGCCAACCAAAGAGCTGTATCAGCAGGGATTCATGAGACAATCCCCAAAAGATCATGAGATATTTTTTTAAAAGCCTCATGATTTTTAAAGCCAAATATATCAGGGTCTTTTTTCCTCTGCCTCCTGGTTTTGGAGCCTTTTGAGGATCATGGTTTGTAGCTTTTCCCCCCAGCGATCAGTAATAGAATCTGGCTTTGTTTTTAAACGAAAGCTGAGAGTCTCACAGAACTACCTGACTCCAGGAGCTGAGGATTTTTAAAAAGCACCAAATATCACAAAACAATAAAATTATGAGAGCAGCCAACATTGTATCAGTGACAAACCTAAAAACCAGTTGTGCCTCCCCATTACTTTTCAGGTAAGAGAAGTAAAATGATATAGGTAGTTGTTTTTTTTTAACATTGTAATTAATTGTGAATCTCTGATTTCATTGGCCTTAATTCTCTTCAACAATTGATCCCAGCTTTTCATTTTAAGATTTGAATTTCAAGGCATAAGCTATCCAGGAAGAAGCTGTTCATGTGAAGATCCCTGGAAGTGACAGAGCTGTGTCAAAAGTTTCATATGTGAAAACAAACCTAACAAATTCAGCTCAGCTTGCATGATTAAGGACACAAAATGAAGAAGTAAAACCAAAAATGCATTCTCATTCTCCCTTTTCTTTCATCCTTCTACCAGCACAACAGCTTTAGCAAAAATGATATTTGTCAAATATAATCAGCAGCATTAAGACAAATGGAATTGGGTGACATTGATAAATCCCTTGCAGTAGACAAGCAAATAATAATTTCCACTAAACACAAAACTGTTCTCCTCATGAAAAGGACAGTGGAAGATGGGCTGTAAGGTGGGATCATCAGCTGGTAATATTTTACTTTCTTTTTCATGCAGTTAATACTCTTAATGATTATGCACAATGGACATAGGCCCTGGCCTGGCAAACACATATCCACAATTTTCAAGATCAACATTGCATTTAATTTGCCGATGTTATTAACCCCTAGCAGATGGGAACAGAGATGTTATTCTCCCCTCCTGTTCCTTTATCTTTTTGGTCTCCTGCCTTGCTTTTTCTTTTTTTAAACCTTTACTGGTTCGCTCTCTTTTCTATGTGGTTTTATACCTAACACTGATTGGATCACTGAGTAGGAGGAGTAAACTTATAGTCAGCTGAAGGAAATCATGTCATTTCATGTGCCACCCCACTATCAGTGTCTGTGCAGCACCTAGCACCTTGAGGCCCCATCCTTGGTTGGCCCACTGGCAGTTCTGATTAGTATTCCCAGTGAGTCTATCTGTGACACAGAACAGGTGTTGCTGACATATAATGTATCTGTATATGTTTATCATTAGGTCTGGCAGAATTTTTTGTATATAATTCTGGTGGATAATACTAATGTTTATTTTTAAGCATTTTTCTATTTTTATTTATTTAAGTTTTCACTGAAAATGTATGTACAAAATGATGTGTTTTAAGCAACTTTTAAAGATTTGTATCTATTTAAATGTTCACATTTGTGGGAAATGATGAGGGGTCAGGCAATAATTATTTAATGATGCAGATGTTATTATTCAAAAAGTGAAAGCTTTGTCACCATTAAAACACAAATCGTCAGTCTCACATATCAAAATATGCCCGGTAAATAGCCTTACATCAAACTCCTGGGCCCCAGTCCACTGCTCTGCCCTCATTTTGCACTGGTGTTAAGGTGAAGGGTGGGGGGGTTCGACCAAAATTGCACATAACACATCATAGCAATGTGATATTAGTACCGCTATTAGACCTGATTCTGCTCTCAGGAACCTCAAGATAAATCCTGAGTCATCCACTGACTGCAGGTGGATTGGGGCCAGATTCTGGTCCCAGCTCCCCAGGAGTCAGTCTGGACTCAGCCACTGACTGCCATGGGGTCGGGGCAAATTGTGATCTCAGTGACACCAGTATTATAAATCTAGGGGACTCTGGAGAAGTTAATGTCATTATCCCAGTTTTAAAAGGATGGAAAGAAGGAGGCACATCTATGTTAAAGGCATATATCGGAAGTTATACCACAATGTGCCATAATTCCTGTGAATCAGAATTTAGAAAAGAACTTTCTATAAATAATCATTCCTCCATTTTAGTCAACAATGCAATTTAAACCAAGAGCAGGAAATGTCATTCTAATTTCAGCATAATACGGCTCATGCAGAAGAAGGATCCGTCTATTTGTCCTTAATTTAAGGGTTTGTTATGAATTTCAGAAACAGAGGAAAATCCTACCGTCTGTACTCAGGCATAAGTCCCATCGCAAACCAACTAAGTCATGCAGGATTTAGCAGTTTAAAAAATCTTAACACTCATTTACCCTACCTTGTATCAGATTCCCTGGCCGTAAAGGTGCCTGGGTGTGCATGTTATCTTCATAGGAAATGCATCTGTTTCATGTCTGTCTATATATGCTGTATTTGTATTGCCTTCCCAAAACATGTGATTTCTTTGTTCTCTTTCTGTTTCTTGTAAGTCTTACGGAAATAACAATTATTTTGAAAGTGAAAGTAATTCAGTAACATTTGTAGTCTGCAACAGGCCAATATGCAGGTTTTCAGTTACTTCTGCCTTCAAGATGAAACTGTAGCTCCAGCTGCTGAAGTCAGGGAGGTTACAGTGTAACCAATACATCTGGAAACCCTAAGAAACAGGGGTTGTCAGTGTCACCAACCATTCAAAAAAAGTGTCCTTTCGATCTGTTACTTTCCAGCCTTAGCAAGCAGGGTGGAATTGCATCTCACTTCCTGACTACATTTGGGCAAACTGTTTGCACCGAAAGATTTTTCCACTGAAAAAAGGCAGATTCAGGCCCATTGAAAATTTTGCAAATGGGCGTTGAATTGTTTCAGTTGGTAAAGAAAAAAGAAAGTGATTTGTTTCAATATGTTCAAAATGAAATGTTGCAACTTTTTTTATATGAAGCAGCTTTTTGTTATACAACTTAATTACATTTTATTTTTAAAAAAAGATAATGTTTTTAAAAACTCAAAGCTGAAATTAAACATTTTGTTTTAGGTCAAACAAAGTTTCATTCAATGCAAAAGGAATTATTTATTTTACTTTTTGGTTTACTGAAAATGGTGTTGTTTTTTTTATTTCAAGTTGACGTGAATTTGTGTGTTGGGTACGGCCAGCAAACCAAACATGAAATATTCACCCAGCTCTACTCCACCCTTTCTTACCAGGAGGTGTTACTGAGCTTTCTGTTACTTTCCTACCAGTTTCTTCCTAGACTGTCTCTTCCCATTCTGTATGTGTGAAACTGATTTTTCCTTCCTAAGTGGAGCACTTTGCATTTGTCCTTGTTAAACTTCATCCTGTTTACCTCAGACCATTTCTCCAATTTGACCAGATCATTTTGAATTATGACCCTATCCTCCAAAGCAGTTGCAATCCCTAAACTAAATCAATGTACAGTGGTAAAGCAACTCTTTCCCCATGTCAGCCTCAGCATTTCTCCTTCTGGCAGCAGGGAGGTAACTGGAGTAAATCAGTCCTACTCCAGAGGTTTCTAATTCTTAACTTTGGTATATTTATGATGTTTACAAGGCAAAGCCTCAGGGTAGGCCTATGAAATTTTTTCACACCCCTGAGCAAGAAAGTTTCAGCACAGTAAAGTGGAGACAAGGCCTTAGTACACTGGCTTCTAGTCACCAACCCCTCCCCGTCCCTCCTTTGCAGACACTTTTTCTCTCTACTTCCCCAAACCTTGCTGCAGTCACCTCTCATCCCTCTCCCTCCCTCTCTCATTGGAAGGGGGTGGGGAGGCTTAACTGTCACCAGGGCCCCTTAATTGGACTCAGGTGTCTCTGATTAGCCTGAGGTAATCTCTTTTCAGTTCATAGGGAAAAGGGCCTTCACCATTCTAGAACTGACAGACCTCCCTTCACCAACTCTAGCTGCCAGCTCTGAATTTGTCACCTATCTGCACCTCCTCCGGCCACAGCACTATGCGGTTGGGCTATGTGAGAAACAGTTTATCCTCCCAGCATTGCCGGGCCAGATTCCTGCCCTGTGTAGCACTTTGTAGTGGAAAGGTTGTAGCAACAGGAGCTATCTTGTTACTCTTGCTTTTTTTTTTTTTTTCTTTGTTTTGGTGCATCCACTTAAGGTGAGCATGGGCCATAACAAGGGTAAACCTCTGTCCGAGCAGATAATATTAGGGGGTTTCCATGGCCCATTTTACCACAAGGCACTACTTCTCCACTACAGTGTACCTTTGTTCTCTGAGTAGGTGTTTTCTACTGAGGTACAAGTCAGGGTGTTCTTCCTGAGCGAGACACCGATCTCGATGGCCATGGCGGTGCCGAGAGCGTCGAGACGATTCCCGTGGGCTGCGGTGCCGCACGGTGCCGGTCCGGAGATGATCTATCTCTACGCGGTGCCGGCGATCGGTGCCGGGACCGCGACCGGTGCCGATGACCTCGTCGGTGCCGGGAGTCGGATCTGGACCTCGACGAGGACCTGGAGTATGCCCGGTGCCGGGAGCGGCCTCTCGACGTCGAGCGTCGACCGTAGCGGTGCCGAGAACTACGTCTCGACGTTGATCGGTGCCGACGATCATAGCGGTGCCGAGACGTAGAGCGGTGCCGCAAAGAAGATCTTGGCCGCGAGTACGACCGGTGCCGAGGTGATATTCGGTGCCGGGACTGCGAGCGGCGTGGGGACCTGCTTCGGGACCTGGATCGGTGCCGAGGTTCCAGCCCTTGCGATGGAGGGCGCATCAAGGCAGGTTTCCCCCTCGACTGGACCGGGCGAGTCAACGGTGCCGTCGGTGCCGGTGGTTGGGGCGGTGCCGGCTCCGTGAGAGCTATTAAGTCTCTCGCCGCCATGAAGGTCTCTGGAGTCGACGGGAGGCACTGTATCACCGCCGGCCTCGGTGGAGACGCTATCTGCACCGGACTCAACGGCCTCGGCGCCGGAGTCGACGGTGCTGGAGGCACCTGTTTCCGGTGCTCCACCGGCGGACGCGGCTCTACCCCCGGCACTGGGGGAGCCGGCGTCTTCGGCACGGAGGTCCCCGTCTTATGGGCTTTTTTATGCCCCGGGGATAATGACCGGCGCCGAGGCACTTGCTGTGCTTGCGGTGCCGACGAGGTCCGGTGCCGGGGAGGCTTGTCCGACGCCACTCGCGTGGTCGGCATGGCCGGTGCCGCCGGGGCACTGCGCACCGAGGCGCTAGGTGCCGGGGCCTGGCTTGTAGATGGAGCGTCCGGACTAAGTGCCGCCTCCATCAGGAGTTGCCGGAGCCGAAAGTCCCGCTCCTTCTTGGTCCTTGGTCTGAAGGCCTTACAGATCTTGCACTTATCTGTTTGATGGGACTCTCCCAGGCACTTCAGACAGGAGTCGTGCGGGTCGCTCGTGGGCATAGGCTTAGCGCAGGAGGCGCACTGCTTGAAGCCGGGAGCGTTGGGCATGAGCCCGGCCCCGCGGCCGGGGGAGAAAGGGGGAGACGACCCCCTTAATCCCCTGAACTACTATAACAACTAGAACAACTTTTAAAAACTATTTAACTATTTAACTATAAACACTAGAACTATAACTATAACTATAACTGCGAATAACTAACTAAGCTAGGGAGAGTGGAGAACAGCTAAGCAGCGCTCCACAGTTCCAACGACCGTCAGGGGCGGTAAGAAGGAACTGAGGGGGCGCCGGGTCGGCTGGGGTATATATTCAGCGCCATGAAGGTGCCACTCTAGGGGGCTCCACAGCCGACCCGCCGGTGTTGCTAGGGTAGAAAATCTTCCGACGATCGTGCACGCGGCGCGCACACACCTAATGGAATGGATATGAGCAAGCACTCGAAGAAGAACCTTAATTTCAGCATTTCCTAACTTTTGCTGCTGGACTTTATAATTTTAATGTTCTTTTAATATAGTTTTTTTATATTGTTGATTAATACATACATAACATATTAAGAACCATTAAGCACAAATATTGTAACAGTGATATAGCCTAAACTGACCTATACCAAAATTCTGTACACTTATGTTAAGTATCCCTAAGATCTTGCATTAGCTGAAGTAACCTTGGCTTGAGTAGATAGAAAAACTGTCAGTATCCAGACAGATGATTACATCTTCATGACCGTAGGAAAGGAGTTATACACAAACCTAGGAGGTGCTTTCAAGTCACTTAGTACTTGGAATACACATGCTCAAAACAAAAATAATGGTGCATCATGACCTGAAAGACATGGGTTCGGTACAAAAGATAAAGGGGTAAACCTGGTATCAAAATCAAACAAGGTAGAAAGCTGATTAATTAGATCCAGTTTCGAATGACCTATGCGGTGCCTTTTACTGGTAAAAAAGTAGGGTACAAAAGAATGGCTTTAGGGGTGTAACTCTGGGGAGGACACCTGCATGAGATTAATGAACATCGCTGCATGGGACTGATCTTCAGAAACTGGTATCATATAGAACATTTTCCCTGTACCACATTGATAAACCAGTCTGACATGGATTATTTGGTCTCAGGCGTATATTTCATAACACAGTAACAAGCCAAAGTATGGTCAAGCAATTGACTATACAATTTATCAACAATGCAATAAAAAAAACAGATCGAGCTTCTTGAACCTCCCATTGTAAGGCATTTTCCAGACCTCAAATAATTCTTACAATCTTGTATTCCTTTTCTTATTGGTGTTTCAACCCCCTCAGGAAGGGGGCCACACCATCAAGTACAAATACCTGTCCCCATCCTCTCTCAATTCACTGGGTTTTGTAACCCATGCCCCTTGACAAGCCAATGCTACTTAGGTAATGGTGAATGACTCACTCAGTCCTTCTGTCATACAACAGTTCCACTGGCCTTGATTCACAGAATCAGGGTAACAAAACTTTATTCTTCCTGCCCCAATAACAGAGAAACTGGGGATCCCACACCAGCCAAAGTAACCACTTTGAGTTGCTGTGGTTTCATGCCAGGCGAGTGGGTGTGCCTATGCAAACAAGATCAACCCCTGGAGTTCTTTTCCACCCTCGCCATAATTCACCACCAGATGTCAGGGTAGAGCTCATCCTGACTCTGCTTACAGAGAGTTTTGCAGCCCTGATTCCCTTCAGTACCAGCTCCTACATCCAGCCACCACTCCCCGCCTAACAGGAACAGCCTTTGCTCTCTGCTTGCTCTAGGGAGGAGGACTGGATGCTGAGTTTACAGCACAGTAATCTGGTCTGTGAGCATCCAATCCCATCTGGAGCCTGTCTATATATCTGGCATCTTCTTCCCTTCCCACCAGTCTCTACTGGGATTATCAAGTTAAAATATTCTTACCTGCTGCTCCCATAATCCAGCCTCTGGCTGCCCCAGTTGGAACCCCTCTGCCAGGGCCACCGCTTGGGCGCAGTTCTCTGGGCCACGTTCCCAGACCCAGTTCTGCATTTCCTCTGGCAGGATGGTCAGGAACTGCTCCAGGATCAGCAGCTCCAGGATCTGCTCCTTGGTGCGGCTCTGCGGCTCCAGCCAGCGATGGCAGAGCTCCTGGAGGCGGCTGTAAGCCTCCCGGGGCCCCTCGGCCTCCTGGTAGCGGAATTGCCTGAAGCATCGACGCCGCATCTCCAGGCGGGTGTCCTCCCCTTGCAGGATGGCAGCTTTCACCTTCCCATAGTCTCTGCAGTCTCTAGCCTCCAGGCTGCTGTAGGCCTGTCGGGCTTTTCCGCTGAGTGCCGGCACAAGTCGCGTTACCCACTCTCCTCTCGGCCACTGGCAGGCATTAGCCACATGCTCAAAGTTGGCCAGATAGGCCTCAATATCGTCCCCTGGTGCCAGCTCAGGCAGCTGTAGCGTCACCGGGGCCGGCACAACTTCAGGAGGGGTCCATAGGGCCTGCAGCACCTCCTGCCACTGGACTTCCCAGCGCTGGGGCGGCTCATCCTGCCTCTGAAGCCTGGACTGTTGCGGAGCCGCCCATCTCAGTAATTCCCCGATGGTCCCAGAACAGACAACAAAGGGAAGGTTCTCTCCTTGCTCCACTCCCTGCCCTGGCTCGGGGCCTGGTGGATCTTGTTCCTCCCTTTTTACTGGGGGCTGCACCCCCTGCTCTAAAGGCACCTGTAACTGGAGTCCCAAATCTGCACTTGCACGTAGTTCTGTGGCCATGGTCTGTCTCAGGAGCGGCTGCACTCTCAGATGCCAATCTCAATAAACATGCATGGGACCTGTCGGGAGCATCCAGCCTCCTCCTGCACAGCCTGCAGCAAAAGATCCATATGAAACACTACATGAAAAGTACGTTATTTAGGTTGCAACGCCAACCACTTGAATGTTAAGAAATTCCAAGATCTGCCCACTCAACATTAACTCTGCCCACTCGTGCATCCATCTGGTGTCCCGAGTGTGTCCTGTGGAAAAAAATAGTATGTAACTATCTAATTAAATGAATGCAGATGAATAAAGCAGGTAACTGTGAATCTGTCATTTCCTAACTTATGAGTGCTGCTTGACTTTGCTACCTAAATAATGTTCTTTTAACGGAGATTTTTGTATGGAATTTCCAAATATTTTTATTTTAATACAGACATTCCAGTACAGTACCAGCTGCTGTTGGGTCATCGCGAGCCCAGCCTTATAATGTTTGTGTTCAGCTATTATTTCGGCAAACTGCTGACGTTTTCCTGAGGAACAAAATCAAGGGAAGGGAAATGGCCATTTTTAGCAGTTTATACCTCAGCCAGACCTGAACGGAATTTCATGGGACAAAGATGAGGCGCTTCTCCCGCCTGCTGCAGAGAGCAGGGGAATGGGAGCGTCTCAAAGAAAAAGTGGCAAGAATTATTTTGTAAGGGAAAGTGTTTGGTGACCTAACTAGAAGGGCCACTACTAGAGCCCCCCACAGTAAATGTAGTGAGGGCAAGACCCACGACTTGTACCCCCAGCTCACTGCCCCCCTCAGCACAGACAGGTCCCTCCCTGACCCCCTTGCCCATGCCCCCGCCCCCTGCCTCCAATCAGCACAGACAGGTCCCTCCCCTCCCCCCAGAGGGAGCTGCAAAGAGAAAAGCCCCCACCTGGGGGATATGTCCTGAATGGGCATGTCCCCCTGAGCATCGGGGTGACGAAGGAGTCCCTATGGAGCAGGGCAGGGGGCATCAGCCCTTCTCCCTTATGGCTCCTGCAGTGGGGACATACCTGGGGCTGGGGGCTCCTGTTCTTCCGATCCAGCGCCTCCGTCTGCCCTGTTCTCTCTGGGTATCCAGCAACTGCTGAATCCCCCTCCCCCGTGCCCGGGCTTCCCCTATGCTGGGGCGCTGGGACACTGGGAGGGGGTGTCCCTGAGTGGGGGAGCCCTAGCCGATGCTGAGGGGCTGGTCCTACCTAGGAAGTGACAACGATCCTGGAGAAGGGTTAATCCCACCTCTGCAAAACCAGGACTGGCTGGGCTCGCTGTCAGTCCGGACGAATCCCTCCCCTGCCTTGACGGCCAGCCCCTAATTGGGATTGGATCATGTGGGACTATTGAATTTCCAGCACTCCCAGCTCAGTTTTCAAGCCTCCCTCCCCTCCCCTCCCCTCCCCCCCCGCAACAGCTGCAGCCTCGTGTGAGGAAGCCTGACAGACCATCCCCTCACACAGATACTGTAATACAGTGGTGAACATACTATAAGAACCGCCCTGGAATAGAAATAGACTAGACTAGAATGGCCCATCACTGTAATGCCACAGTACCAGTCAGGCAGGGAGACATTTAACCTCAAATCCACATGGTCTGGGCTAATTGGGGGATGCTGCACTGCACAGACACATAGTGACTGAGATTATTGTGCCAGCAGGCGCTGCACAGACATTCAGGGAGAGACAGTCCCTGTGTTGAAGTGTTTGTAAACTAAATAGACTAGAGAGGCAAAGGGTGGGAGAAAGAACATATTGCTCCCATTTTACAGATGTGTGGATTCTAAAGCCAGGAGTGATCACTGGATTATCTAATCTGACCTGCCTAATCTAAACCACGTAATGGAGATCTCAGGCACAGAGATTGAGTGACTTGTCTAAAAAGAAGAGGCAATTGGGCAGAGGCAGAGTGACTTGGTGGGTAACGGTGCTAGACAAAGATCCAGGAATCCTGGCTTCTGTTTCTAGCTCTGTAACCGAGTTCCTCATTTCCTCTCTCTGTGCCTCTGTTTCCCTTCCCATTCTTTTTCTATCGGGTCTGTTTAATGTGTATGCTCTTCAGGAAAGGGATATTCTCTCACAGGATGTCTGTACAGCACCTGGCACAACGAGGTGCTGATCTCAGTCACTGTGTTTTTTTTGAACATAAGGAACATAAGAATGGCCATACTGGGTCAGACCAAAGGTCCATCTAGCCCAATGTCCTGTCTTCTGACAGTGATCAATTCCAGGTGCCACAGAGGGAATGAACAGAACAGGTCATCATCAAGTGATCCATCCCTTGTTACCCATTCCCAGCTTCTGGCAAACAGAGGCTACAGACAATATCCCCACCCGTCCTGGCTAATAGCCATCGATGGACCTGTCCTCCATGAATGTATCTAGTTCTTTTTTGAACCCAGTTACAGTCTTGGCCTTCACAACATCCTCTGGCGAAGCGTTCCATGGGTTCAGGTGCATTGTGTAAAGAAATACTTCCTCTTGCTGCCTATTAATTTCATTTGCTGATCCCTAGTTCTTGTGTTATGAGAAGGAGTAAATAAGACTTCCTTATTTACTTTCTCCACACCAGTCATGATTTTATAGACCTTTATCATATCCCCTCCATAGTTGTCTCTTTTCCAAGCTGAAAAATCCCAGTTTTATTAATCTCTCCTCATACGACAGCTGTTCCATGCCCCTAATCATTTTTGTTGCCCTTTTCTGAACCTTTTCCAAGTCAAATATGTCTTTTTTGAGATGGGGCGACCACATCTGCACACAATATTCAAGATGGGGGTGTATTTATATAGAGGCAATATGATATTTTCAGTCTTATTATCTATCCCTTTCTTCAGGGCCGGCTCTAGCGTTTTTGCCGCCCCAAGCAGGGGGGAAAAAAAAAAGCCACGATTACGATCGGCAGCAACTCTAGCGCCACTTCATTCTACAGCGGCAATTCGGCGGGAGGTCCTTCACTCCGAGAGGAAGTGACGGCCCCGCCGCCGAATTGCCGCCGAACTGCCAGACGTGCCGCCCCCCTCTTCATTGGCTGCCCCAGGCACCTGCTTGCTATGCTGGTGCCTGGAGCCAGCCCTGCCTTTCTTGATGATTCCCAACATTCTGTTCGCTTTTTTGACTGCGGCTGCACATTGAGTGGATGTTTTCAGAGAACTATCCACAATGACTCCAGATCTCTTTCTTGAGTGGTGACTGCTAATTTAGATCCCATCATTTTATATGTATAGCTGGGATTATGTTTTCCAATGTGCAGTACTTTGCATTTATCAACATTGAATTTCATCTACCATTTTGTTGCCCAGTCACCCAGTTTTGTGAGATCCCTTTGTAACTCTTTGCAGTCTGCTTTGGCCTTAACTATCTTGAGTAGCTTTGTATCATCTACAAATTTTGCCACCTCACTGTTTACCCCTTTATCCAGATCTTTTATGAATATGTTGAATATTACTGGTCCCAGTACAGACCCCTGAGGGACACCACTGGTTACCTCTCTCCATTCTGAAAACTGACCATTGTTTCCTATTAACCAGTTACCGATCCATGAGAGGACCTTCCCTCTTATTCCAAGGTAGTTTAACGTGACATGAATTTTAACCCTATTCTCCAAAGCACTTCCAACCCTTTCCAGCTTGGTATTGTCCTCAAACTTTATAAGTGTACTTTCTGTGCCATCATCTAAATCATTGATGAAGACATTGAAAAGAACCAGACCCAGAACTGATCCCTGCGGGACCCCACTCATTATGCCCTTCCAGCATGACTGTGAACCACTGATAACTACTCTCTGGGAATGGTTATCCAACCAGTTATGCACCCACCTTATAATAACTCCATCTAGGCTGTATTTACCTAGTTTGTTTATGATGTTGTCCTCTTACTACTTTACAGACATTAATACATTTATATCTTCACAAATCCTCCGTGAGTGTAAGGAATCATTTTTTCCCCTACTTTACACCAAAATGAAAGCCAAAATTGTTAACAGTGCCAGAAATGTTGGGTGCCCAATTGGAGATGCCTAGGGCCAGATTTTTCAGAGCAATGAGCATTTTTATAGCACTTTATATATTCAAGCCCAGCTCCCATTGACCTTAGTTGCAGCTGTGAGTACTCAGCACTTCTGTAAATCAGACCCAGCTCTCTAAAGCTGAGCACTCGGAAAATGAAGAACATACACTAACTAGTGGCTACCTATGACAAGTTGAATGTAAGTGACTTGCCAGGTCAGCATTCAGCTTCTTTAACCACAAGACCTTCATCTTCCACCTTGTTCACTACATGTCTTCTGACACCCTGGTAGGCCAGTCTGTACTCCACTCTAGTTGCACATCCTGCTGGGGATATTAATTGGTGGATCCTCCGTGGAGATGTTGCTGGTGTGGAGGTTGCCTCTCTGCACAGTTAGCATAGCCTAACCAAGACAAAAGGGATCATTTTAATCTTTTAGAACTTTATAAGGGAAAAACATTAAAATTGTACCAGGAGCATAAATACTATAGAACATTACCAAAGACTTGCTACTTATAATAATATACTATAGGTTACCAACTCATTGACCTTTGTGAGCTTGTACACACTGTGCAGTTAGTACCAAATGCATTGTTATGAACAAGAGTTGACTCTCCTATATTGTGTCACTTCAGAGAAGAATCAACTTTTCCTCTCCTTGGCTGTAAGTCCAGCTCCACTCTTGCTGTCCCGTTCTTTCCTTCTCTTCAGTCTGAAGTGCTCCGTAGAGTTGATGTTCCTCTGGCTGTACCTCTTTGCACTAAGTTTATCCAAAAGCAGTGTTTTTTCACCTAATGGGCCTCACTTGTCCATTAGGCACCTTTGAACTGTATTCCATCAACAGACGTTCACACCGCCATTCTCTCTGCTCGTGTAATGTAAGTGCTTTGTGGGTGGGCTTCTTGTTTACCCTTTTCAGGATCTCTTTGCATCTAACCCAGATCAATCCCCCTTTTCCTCAGTGGCAGTTCCTTCCAGTTTTTCCCTTTATCCTCTCTTTCTGAGTAAGTCTGTAGGTTTTCTTTCCCTCCACTTCCTTTCTCTCATAGTGCCTGCTCATCTATCTTGCTTTGGCCTGGCCCTGAATTCCAAGATGACTGAAGAGATTCTGCTCTTCAACTCCGTGCCTTGGACAAGGTGACGCTAACCAACTCCTTTGCACTAACCACACAGGGTGGGGTTCCCACACGGCCTGCGGCGCTGGAACAACAAGGAACAAATTCCAGAGATTGGGACAGAGAATAACGGGGAGGAACAAATTGATGGCTGCAAATAAATTGGCCCATAATTTTGCCAACCCAGAAAGTTAACAAATGATGAATATCAGAGCAGCTTAAAAATGAGATGATTTTTAAATACATTTTTTTAATTCTGTTGTTTTAATCTTTATCACTTATCTTTTCCCCCCCCCCCAACCTCTAGGGCTGGAAACATACTATTATTTTCCCCAAACATAAAAGCTGAGATTCTCCCATAAATACATGGCCCCAAGTGCTGGGGCTTTAAGGGAAAAAATAGTTGAGTATCACAAAGCTCGTAGTAAAAATTACCAGACCTGGCAACACTGGGGGTGAATGAGTTGTTTGATGCAAATAAATTGGCCCATTGGGATTACTGGACTGGCTCAGCACCGTGGTCCGTCTAGCCCCGTCTCTTATCGCTGACGATGCCCAGCACTTGATACTGCAGAAAAAGGTGCAAGAAACCCCACACTTCACAGATTTGTAAATTTTAAGGCCAACAGGGCCTGTTGTGCCCATCCAGTCCAGTCTCCTGCCTAACCCAGGCCAGAGAATCTCACCCAGCAATTCCTGCCTCTGACCCAGAGCTGGAGCGGAGCTTTGAGAGAGAGACGCCCCATCTCCACTGACAGACTCCCAGTGATGTTTACTTTTCAGAGTAGCAGCCGTGTTAGTCTGTATCCGCAAAAAGAACAGGAGTACTAACAAATTTGTTAGTCTCTAAGGTGCCACAAGTACTCCTGTTCTTTTAGGGATGTTTAGGTTTTCAAAAAAGTGTGACCCCCCCACACCTGTTCAGTGCAGCACACTGGCCCCCTCTAGTGGTAACTGGCCCACACAGCGGCTGATGAACCTGCTCCAGACTTGGTTAACAGGGAGGCTTTTTAGCTCAGGTTGGAGAGGATTGTGCAGGGGTGGCCAACCTGTGGCTCTGGAGCCACATGTGGCTCTTCAGAAGCTAATATGCGGCTCCTTGTATAGGTACCGACTCCGGGGCTGGAGCTACAGGCACCAACTTTCCAATGTGCAGAGGGGTGCTCACTGCTCAACCCCTGCCCCCACTCCACCCCTTCCTTCCCCCTCCCCTGAGCCTGCTGTGCCCTCGCTCTTGCCCCCCCCCCTCCGAACCTTCTGCATGCCACGAAACAGCTGATCGGGAGGTGCAGGAGGGAGGGGGAGGAACTGATTGGCGGGGCTGCCGGTGAGTGGGAGGCTCCTTCTCAGGCTCAGACTGGCCACCCCTGGGTTTGTGCTTTAAGAAGCAGTGGTTACATGCAAACAGAAAAACTGGTAATTTAGAAAAATAAAAAAAAGGAATGAGGAAAGTTTTATGCTGTAGCCAAACCGAACAGCCTCTATCAATCCCTCCTTTTGCATTTATACCCCTCTATACCTTTATAGCTGTGGTAAATGGGGGGGCACCCTTTTATGGACACCCAGCCTGTCAGTTAGCTATAAAAATCCTTCTTAGTAGCTGTTCTCTACTTGCCTTACCTGTAAAGGATTAAGAAGTTTCACTGAAATGTTTTGGTAAGAGGAAGTGAGTTGGCACCTGGCCAAAAGAGCCAATGGGAAGGCTAGAACTTTTTAAAATTGAGAAAAAACTTCCCCTTTGTCTGTGTGTTGTTGTTCTCTCGGGGAGAGAAAGAGCAGCTGTGCTGTAAGGCTTGGGCCAGGTATGAAAAATCATCAGCCTCATACCTAGAAACTACTCATTTGGCACCACAGCTATGTAAGTAGATCAGGAAATGTTTAGTTAGACGTGATCAGGTTTATCTCTTTATTTTGGGCTTGTGGATTCCTTTATGCTAAACACAGGTGCTTTTGTTTTGTTTTTGTAACCTTTAAGTTGGACCACAAGAAAGCCCTTCTTGGTGTTTAATCCTTTCAGTTGCTCTTTTAATATCTCTCAACAACCTGATTTTCCAGATGTATTTTCTTTCCCTGTTTTTTTAAATAAATTTACCTTTTTTAAGAACATGACTGGAGTCCTATCTCTTAGGAGGTAAGCGGTCTGGGCATATGTTTTCAAATAGCTGGTGAAAACAGGTGATTTCTTTTTCTTCCTTTTTCTTGGCTCTTCCCCGGAGGGGGACTGAAAGAGTTTGGGGGTACTCCCACAGGAAGGAATTCCCAAGTGTGCCTTCCTGGGCTCTCAAAGGGGTTCTGCACTTGGGTGGTGGCAGCATTCACCAACCCAAGACTAGGGGGGATCTGTAACCTTGGGAGTTTAATACAAGCTTGGAGTGGCACATATTAATTTTTCGAATCCTTGCGGGCCCCCCAGGGCCGGCGCTTCCACTAGGTGACCCTAGGCGGTCGCCTAGGGCGGCAGGATTTGGGGGGCGGCATTTTGCTGCCCTTGGTGGAAATTCGGTGGCAGGGGGTCCTTCTGCTCCAGATCTTCGGTGGAAATTCAGCGGTGGAAGAATTAGACTGGGGGCGGCGTGCTCAGGGAGGAGGCAGATCAGAGGTGAGCTGGGGTGGGGAGCTGCCACACAGCTCCCCGGGCAGGGGGGGTGGGGAGCTGCCATGGGGGGGGTGTGCCTCAGGGCGGAGGGGAGCTGCCGTGGGGGGAGCGCCTCAGGGCGGAGGGGATGCGGGGAGCTGCCGCAGGGCTGGGGGGAGGGCGCAAGGTGGAAGTTTCGCCTACGGCTAGAAACTTCCTTGCACCGGCCCTGGGGCCCCCACCTTCTGAACTTGAAGTGCCAGAGTGGGGAATCAGCCTTGACAATACCCATCCCTTTTTCTGAGTATCTCAGTGCCTCACACTCTTTAGTGTATTTATCCTCAGAGCCTCCCTGCCCCATACAGATGGGGACTTAAGGCACAGAAAGCCCAGGTGACCTGCCCAGTGCCACAAAGGGAGTCTTGTGCAGAGCAAACAACTGAGCCCAGGTCTCCCTGTTATGAGAGAACTGGGCTTGACCTAACTGCAGCCATTTTGGGTATACAGCCACCACTGACCATTTAAGTGGGAACACCACAAAGTCAGAAAGGATTTGTGATCTCATGAGCAGCTAAAACAGCTGCAGCTCTGCTAATAGGAATAGAGAAAGTAACAGATTCATGACAATGGGAAGGAGTGTGGATAACTGACCTCGAAGCTGGGTGCCTCTGATTATGAGTTCCATGCTGTTGCTATGACTAAAAGTTGTTTTGCTGATAAATAAAATGATGAGTTGTTTTTGCTAATGCTAGGAGAATAGTTAGCCCACTTGGGGTAACTAGAAGTTATGTGCTTTGTTTGAATAATCTATAAAAAGATAAGTAAGAGTATGTAATATAGATGAGTTCAGAGAAGTTTTTCTACAAGCAAGGAGCTAACATCTTACTCCCCAGCAGCTAGGAGGAAGGCTGATCACCTGAAATATTCTCTTGCCACTCGAAACCATCTCAGACTTTGGGTAACTATATCTGGGGTGCTCTAGACTATTGCTATTGCATATGTGCTTAAAACCCAATAAAGAAGGAGCTTTGGTTGAAAGCACTGTTTTTTGTACCACTGTGACGGGGTCTGCTTACCCTGCACTAGCTCAGACAGGGTTAAGCCCATATTATTGACAGCAGAAGTTCCACCTCCCAGGTGGGATTGGGCATGCTCCAAATGCTCTAGCAGTATAAAGGGAGGAAGCCCAGCTCGTTCTGGGCTGGCTGCTGCAGGGGAAGCACTGGTCTTGGAAGCACCTGTGGAGGACCAGCCACAGCCCCTACCTGCACTGGGGGCTGGCGCCTCCCTGGACCTGCTCAAACCCCTGTGATCGCAGGAGCCACCAGAGGTGACCGACACAGTGGACCACGGAGAAGCTGAAGCCTCATGAGGGATCTCCACATGGATACTGGTAGGAAGTGACCCAGGGAGGGTGATGGAGTGGTACCTCCCACCCGAGAATGCTCAGCGTGTTTTGGTAGGACCCCCCCCCCCTCCCCGCTGGACCAGTGGCAAATTGCTTGGCCACTGTTAGGGCACTGGGTTGGGGCCCAGTGGAGTCGGGTGGGCCCGGTCCTCCCTACTGAGGCCACCACATTCCTGTGTGAGTGACCCCCACCTATGGGACTCTGGCCACTAGGCCATGCTGCCCCCACCCCAGGGGACATCACTTGTGTTTCAGGCATCAGACCCTGACCCAGTCATCTGAGAAGCCTGGGAGTGGACATGTAGGCAGTGCCCCTCTGCCCTTAATCCCTGTTGGTGCAAGGGGGGGCATGCACCGACAGATGTGGTGGAGAATGTGGGCAACGACCGGGACTTGCTGAGAGGTCCAGGGGAAGGAATCTAGGCAACGGGAGTCCCACTGCCATCCAATATGGATACCGAGAAGCTTCTAAAGTGGATGCTGGAGAGCCAACAGCAGCAACAACAGATTCAGATGATGCAGCAGATGGCCAGCCAGCACCAGCTGCAGATGACCCAGCATCAGGAACAACAGCAACAACTCATTCATGAGTAGGCTGCCCAGCAACAAGTACAACAAGAGCATCTGGTCCAGAAGGTGGCAACTCTATTCCACCCACTGGGAGCTCCTGCCTCCGCACCCACAGGAGCAGGATCCAGAGAGACCTTGGTTGGGTTGCCAATACGCCTCACTAAGATGGGGACAGGGGATGACCCTGAGGTGTTCCTGGTCACTTTTGAGTGGGTTGCTACTGCCGCCCAGTGGCCTCTGGAGCACTGGGCCACCTTGCTAGCTCTGTATTTGACTGGACAGGCACAGACTGCCTACCGTAACCTCAACCCCCAGGAGGCCCTGGAGTACCCCCCCACCCCAGGTGAAAGTGGCCATATTGGACCATACCGGCATTAGCCCGGAGACTTACTGCCAGTGGCTCCGCAGCGAATGGTACCCCCCGCCCGGGGCTCAAACACGGGCCCTGGCACAACTGGTATGGGACCTTTGTTGGAGATGGCTGAACCTGGAGGGCTTGACAAGGCCCCAAGGGGCGGAGATGGTGGCGCTAGATTGAGTCACCCAGATCCTCCCTGTGGGAGGGCAGGAGTGGGTGCAACGCCACCAACCAGCGACCTTGTCAGCAGCTGTGGGACTAATGGAGGACTATCTGGCTGCAGAGGGGACAGAGGCACAACCCCAGGGAGTGGGAAACCCATGCAGGAGGGATGGGCCGGGTAAGGGAAACTCATGGGGTGTGGAGGCCCCAGAACTCCCATGCCTTGCCCACCCCAAGCTCACCAGACCCCCTAGCTCAGAACCCAGATGATGGGCCACTCGGATTCAGGTTAGAAGGGATTGGCACCCCAATGAGAGGTGGAGCCCACGGAAGCCAGAGATCGTTGCTGGGCATGTGGTCAAGAAGGATACTTTTGGCGTGAAAGTCCATACATGGACTATAACTATGGTCAAGTCTGGGTCGTCAGCCAAAGGGCTTGGAAAAGAGGCCTGGGAAAGTTCCTGGTCCCCGTACGGGTTGAAGGGACCCCCACGAACGCCCTTGTGGACTTGGGCTGCAGCCAGACCCTCATACAGGAGGGGCTGATCCCTGACCTTAAACTCTCTAGTGAACAGATGCATTGACAATGTGTCCATGGGGATATCCGTCCTTATCCCACAGCCTGGGTGAGGATTGAGATCGGCCTCCAGGCAGAAGTCCTCCATGTGGGCGTGGCTCCCAGATTGGCCTACCCCATAGTGCTGGGACGAGACTGGCCGGAATTCAGGGAACTCCTCCAGGAATATTAACTGCCCGCCCCACGGGAAGAAGGGGCTAGGACTCCAGGGAGGGGGCTATTTGGTCGCACACCAGAGGCAGACCCCGGGGAAGGAACGTCTACAGCTAAGGAGGCACCCACCAACTCCCGCGCTGTGAAGGATCCACCCGTGGACGACGCACTGGCAGAGCTGGAATGAGATATAGACTTCATGCAGGAGCAGAGAGAGGCCCGGACCCTGAGTAGGCCTGGGAGTAGGCCACCGCCCCAGACGAGCGAGGGGGACACTCCCTCGAGACCTCCCCTGGAGGCTGTGACAAAGCCTCCTATAGTTAGGCCATGCAAACCCCTTGGGGTGGGAAAAGACCCTCCAGAGTGTGGCCCACCAGTTTTTTTTGGCCCAGCATTCACCAAGAGGTCCAAGACTATTGCACATCTTGCCCGGAATGCCAGCGGGCTGGACCGAAATGTGTACCCTGGGCACCCCGATACCTCTGCCAGTGGTCGGCATACCCTTTGAATGCATCAGAATGGACTTGGTTGGCCCCCTGGAAAGAAGCAAGACAGGAAATTGATTTATTATGGTGATCATGGGCTATGTGACACATTATCCTGAAGCTGTCCCCCTTCAAGCAGCCATGGTGCCTGCGATTGCTACCAAACCGGTGAAGGTCTTCGCTCAGGTCGGGCTACCCAAGGAGATCCTTACTGACCAGGGCATGAACGTATCCTCTAAACTGATAGCAGAGCTGTGCCGCCTCTTGAATATACAGACACTCTGGATGTCAGTCTACCACCCACAAACAGACGGCCTAGTGGAGCACTTTAATGGCAGACCATGGAGGAGCTGAAGCCTCATGGGGGACCTCCACGCGGATACTGGTAGGAAGTGACCCAGGGAGGGTGATGGAGTGGTACCTTCCACCCGAGAACGCTCAGCATGTTTCGGTAGGAAACCACCCTCCCCCGCCACTGGGCCAGTGGCAAATTGCTTGGCCACTGTTAGGGCACTGGGTTGGGGCCCAGTGGAGTTGGGTGGGCCCAGGCCTCCCTACTGAGGCCACCACATTCCTGTGTGAGTGACCCCCACCTATGGGACTCTGACTGCTAGGCCACGTTGCCCTGACCCCAAGGGCTATTCTATGGGACTCTGGCCACTAGGCCATGCTGCCCCCACCCCAGGGGACATCACTTGTGTTTCAGGCCTCAGACCCCATCCCAGTCATCTGAGAAGCCTGGGAGTGGACTTGTAGGCAGTGCCCCTCTGCCCTTAACCCCTGTCGGTGCGAGGGGAGGGCAGGCACGCACTGCCACAACCACTCAATCAACCAGGGGCACTGTTACACCCCTCCCCACTTGACTGAAATCACCTAGAGAGAAAATTGTAAATTACTACAGATTCGGGTTCAGATAATCCCAGGTGACAGATTTGGTGAGCTAGCCAGGAGTAGTTTGCTGCAATAGAGACTAGAAGATGGAGGGACAGGGTCGCAACCTCTAATACCCATGTTGTAGTCTGCAAGTCAATTTACAGATATATTCTATTACGGGGACTCAGGACGGTAGCCTGGTTGAGGGAGAAAATATGACAGAAGTAAAGAGAATTTGCACTGATTGAAGTGCAGCATTGTGGGGCACTGACAGCCAGAGTGTAGGGGCACTGAGAGCTAGAGATCCCCCGTACCGGGGCTGACAGCAAACAGGTGATATAAGTAATGAAGTGTCTACATGGACAGTGCATCGCCCAACTACATTGACCACCTTCACGACAGGAGTAGCGCTTAGGAGTTATTAGATTGGTGTTGTGGGTGTCTTACAATTTTGAAGTGTAGACACTCAACGTAAGCTGCCTTGTGTAGACCAGGCCTCAGAGTTTGGTTTCAAAGGGATTAAAATTTATTTTGCTTAAATCCAACTTCAGCTAATTCAGTCTTGTGCCTGTCTGTGTGAGAAACTTGCAGTGATATAACTAAGGCCATGTCTACACTGGCAAATTAAAGCGCTCTAACTTGCTAGTGTGAACAGGCCCCAGTGCTCAGAGCTATTCCCCTCGTGGAGGTGGATTACCAGGACCGCTGTGAGAGCTCTCTCCCTGTGCTCACATGCAACCACACTCGCACATCAAAGCGCTGCCATCGGAGCGCTCCCACGGCAGCACTTTGTACTTCCCAGTGTAGACTTAGGGTACGTCTACACTACGAAATTAGTTCGAATTTATAGAAGCCGGTTTTATTGAAATCGGTTGTATACAGCCGATTGTGTGTGTCCACACAATAAAATGCTCTAGGTGCTCTAGTCGGCGGACCGCGTCCACAGTACAAGGCTAGCGTCGACTTCCAGAGCATTGCACTATGGGTAGCTATCCCACAGCTATCCCACAGTTCCCGCAGTCTCTGCCGCCCCTTTGAATTCTGGGTTGAGATCCCAATGCCCGGATGATGCAAAACAGTGTCGCGGGCGGTTCTGGGTACATGTCGTCAGGCCCCTCCCTCCCCCGTCACAGCAACGGCAGACAATAGATTCACGCCTCTTTACCTGGGTTACCTGTGCAGACAACATGGAGCCCGCTCAGCTCAGCTCACCGTCACCATATGTCCTCTGGGTGCCGGCAGACGTGGGACTGCATTGCTACACAGCAGCAGCTGCTAACTGCCTTTTGGCGGTAGACGGTGCAGTAGACTGGTAGCCTTCATCGGCGATCTGGGTGCTGGCAGCCGTGGGGCTTGCCTTTTGGCAGTAAATGGTGTATTACGACTATTAGCCGTCCTATTACAAGTCGGGTCATCGCACGTTAGCAGAGTCTTCCCCGAGCAGCCGATTGTGCAATAGGCCTGAAGACCATCGTCATACGCCGCCCCGTATTTGCTGCCAAGCACCCAGAAAGATGCCGAGGGCTATCAGTCACGCTGCACCATCATCTTAAGATGTAAAAAATAGATTTGCTCTGTATTCATTTGCTTCCCCCTCCCTCCGTCAAATCAACGGCCTGCTAAGCCCAGGGTTTTCAGTTTAATCTTTGGGGGGAACATTCTGTGTGACAGTTGTTTGTGTTTCTCCCTGATGCACAGCCACCGTTCTTGATTTTAATTCCCTGTGCCTGTACGCCATGTCGTCACTCAGCCCACCCTCCCTCCTTCCCCTAGTCCGTCAGATACTACGTTTGCGCCACAGCTCAGAGAGCCGAGAAGCGGTTCGTGCCTTTTCTTTGAATTCTGGGTTGAGATTCCAATGCCCGGATGATGCAAAACAGTGTCGCGGGCGGTTCTGGGTACATGTTGTCAGGCCCCTCCCCCCTCGTCACAGCAACGCAGACAATAGATTCGCGCCTTTTTACCTGGGTTACCTGTGCAGACAACATACCACGGCAAGCATGGAGCCCGCTCAGCTCAGCTGAGCTCACCGTCACCATATGTCCTCTGGGTGCTGGCAGACGTGGGACTGCATTGCTACACAGCAGCAGCTGCTAACTGCCTTTTGGCGGTAGACGGTGTAGCATGAGTGATAGCCATGGGGCTGGCAGCCGTAGGGCTGCATTGCACCAGCCCCTTGCCAGGCGATGGTATATTATGACTGGTACCCATCGTCGTCGTATTGGTGTGGCTGTCAATCATGGCCACCTGGGCAGACATGCTACTGTTTCGATGATGATGGCTACCAGTCGTAATATACTATTTTCTGCCAATTGCCCAGTATTGTCTGCTAAGCACCCAGAAGAGGCCGAGGGCGATGCTGGGTGCTGGCGGACGTGGGGCTGGCAGACGTGGGGCTGCATTGCTACACAGCAGCAGCCCCTTGCCTTTTGGCAGATGATGGTATTTTATGATTGGTATCCGTCATCGTCATACTGGTATGGGTATGGCTGTCACTCATGCTGCACCGTCGGCTGCCACCTTAAGATGTAAAAAATAGATTTGTTCTGTATTCATATGCTTCCCCTTCCTCCGTGAAATCAATGGCCTGCTAAGCCCAGGGTTTTCATTTTAATCTTTGGGGGGACCATTCTGTGTGACAGTTGTTTGTGTTTCTCCCTGTTCCTGTACCTGTACGCCATGTCGTCACTCGGCCCTCCCTCCCTCCCGCCCTCCCTCCTTCTCCTGGTCCATCAGATACTACTTTCGTGCCTTTTTTCTGACCAGGCGCCATAGCTAGCACTGGGATCATGGAGCCCGCTCAGATCACCGCGGCAATTATGAGCACTATGAACACCACGCGCATTGTCCTGGAGTATATGCAGAGCCAGGACATGCCAAGGCGAAACCCAGACCAGGCGAGGAGGCGATTGCAGCGCGGCGACGAGAGTGATGAGGAAATTGACATGGACATAGACCTCTCACAAGGCACAGGCACCAGCAATGTGGAAATCATGGTGTCACTGGGGCAGGTTGATGCCGTGGAACGCCGATTCTGGGCCCGGGAAACAAGCACAGACTGGTGGGACCGCATCGTGCTGCAGGTATGGGACGATTCCCAGTGGCTGCGAAACTTTCGCATGCGTAAGGGCACTTTCATGGAACTTTGTGACTTGCTGTCCCCTGCCCTGAAACGCCAGGATACCAAGATGAGAGCAGCCCTCACAGTTGAGAAGCGAGTGGCGATAGCCCTGTGGAAGCTTGCAACGCCAGACAGCTACCGGTCAGTCGGGAATCAATTTGGAGTGGGCAAATCTACGGTGGGGGCTGCTGTGATCCAATTTGCCAGGGCAATGAAAGACCTGGTGATAGCAAGGGTAGTGACTCTGGGCAACGTGCAGTTAATAGTGGATGGTTTTGCTGAAATGGGATTCCCAAACTGTGGCGGGGCCATAGACGGAACCCATATCCCTATCTTGTCACCGGAGCACCAAGCCACCGACTACGTAAACCGCAAGGGGTACTTTTCAATGCTGCTGCAAGCCCTGGTGGATCACAAGGGACGTTTCACCAACATCAACGTGGGATGGCCGGGAAAGGTACATGATGCTCGCGTCTTCAGGAACTCTGCTCTGTTTCGAAAGCTGGAGGAAGGGACTTTCTTCCCGGACCAGAAAGTGACCATTGGGGATGTTGAAATGCCTATCGTGATCCTTGGGGACCCAGCCTACCCCTTAATGCCATGGCTCATGAAGCCGTACACAGGCAGCCTGGACAGGAGTCAGGACCTGTTCAACTACAGGCTGAGCAAGTGCCGAATGGTGGTGGAATGTGCATTTGGACGTTTAAAAGCGCGCTGGCGCAGCTTACTGACTCGCTCAGACCTCAGCGAAAAGAATATCCCCATTGTTATTGCTACTTGCTGTGCGCTCCACAATATCTGTGAGAGTAAGGGGGAGACCTTTATGGCGGGGTGGGAGGTTGAGGCAACTCGCCTGGCCGCTGATTACGCGCAGCCAGACACCAGGGCGGTTAGAGGAGCACAGCAGGACGCGGTGCGCATCAGAGAAGCTTTGAAAACGAGTTTTGTGACTGGCCAAGCTACTGTGTGAAACTTCTGTTTGTTTCTCCTTGATGAACCCTCCAACCCCCCCCCCCCGACCCGGTTCACTCTACTTCCCTGTAAACCAACCACCCCACCCCACCCTCCCCTCCCGCTTGCAGAGGCAATAAAGTCATTTTTTTTAACATTCATGCATTCTTTATTAGTTCCTTACAGAGGTAGGGGGATAATTGCCAAGGTAGCCTGGGATGGGTGGGGGAGGAGGGATGGAAAAGGACACACTGCATTTTAAAACTTTAACTCTTATTGAAGGCCAGCCTTCTGATGCTTGGGCGATCATCTGGGGTGGAGTGACTGGGTGGACGGAGGCCCCCCCACCGTGTTCTTGGGCGTCTGGGTGAGGAGGCTATGGAACTTGGGGAGGAGGGCTGTTGGTTACACAGGGGCTGTAGCAGCGGTCTCTGCTCCTGCTGCCTTTCCTGCAACTCAACCATACGCTCGAGCATATCAGTTTGATGCTCCAGCAGACGGAGCATTGCCTCTTGCCGTCTGTCTGCAAGCTGACGCCACCTATCGTCTTCAGCCCGCCACTTGCTCTGTTCTTCCCGCGATTCAGCCCGCCACCTCTCCTCTCGTTCATATTGGGCTTTTCTCATCTCTGACATTGACTGCCTCCACGCATTCTGCTGTGCTCTATCAGCCTGGGCGGACATCTGCAGCTCCGTGAACATCTCGTCCCTCGTCCTACGTTTTCTCTTTCTAATGTTCACGAGCCTCTGCGAAGGAGAAACATTTGCAGCTGGCGGAGGAGAAGGGAGAGGTGGTTAAAAAAGACACATTTTAGAGAACAATGGGTACACTCTTTCATTACAAGGTCGCATATTTCGGCTTGCAGGCAGCCATCGTAGGCCACAGTGTTTTGGCTTTTTTAACCTTCTTAACATGCGGGAAAGGTTGCAAACAGCAGTGCATTTCCCATATCAAGGATGAATTGGGTTGTCCATTTAAAATGGGGTTTCAATGTAAAAGGAGGGGGCTGCGGTTTCCCGGTTAACATGCGGCACAAATACAAGTAACCCCCCCCACACACACACACACACACACGATTCTCTGGGATGATCAATTCACCCCTCCCCCCACCGCGTGGTTAACAGCGGGGAACATTTCTGGTCAGAAGAGCAGGAACGGGCGCCTCTGAATGTCCCCTTAATAAAATCACCCCATTTCAACCAGGAGAGCTTTCTGGAGATGTCCCTGGAGGATTTCCGCTCCATCCCCATACACGTTAACAGACTTTTCCAGTAGATGTACTGGCCGCGATTGCCAGGGCAAAGTAATCATTAAACACGCTTGCTTTTTTTTTGTAATGTTTACAAATAGTTACAAAGTTACACTCACCAGAGGTCTCCTGTGTGCCCTGAGGGTCTTGGGTGAGTTCGGGGGTTACTGGTTCCAGGTCCAGGGTCACAAACATATCCTGGCTGTTGGGGAAACCGGTTTCTCCGCTTCCTTGCTGCTGTGAGCTACCTACAGTACCTCCATCGTCATCTTCCTCGTTCCCCGAACCGTCTTCCCTGTGTGTTTCTCCAGTGAGAGAGTCATAGCACACGGTTGGGGTAGTGGTGGCTGCACCCCCTAGGATCGCATGCAGCTCCGCGTAGTAGCGGCAAGTTTGCGGCTCTGCCCCGGACCTTCCGTTTGCTTCTCTGGCTTTGTGGTAAGCTTGCCGTAGCTCCTTAATTTTCACGCGGCACTGCTGTGTGTCCCTGTTATGGCCTCGGTCCTTCATGGCCTTGGAGATCTTTTCTAATACTTTTCCATTTCTTTTACTGCTACGGAGTTCAGCTATCACTGCTTCATCTCCCCATATGGCGAGCAGATCTCGTACCTCCCGTTCGGTCCATGCTGGAGCTCTTTTGCGATCCTGGGAGGACTCCATCACGGTTACCTGTGCTGATGAGCTCTGCGGGGTCACCTGTGCTCTCCACGCTGGGCAAACAGGAAATGAAATTCAAACCTTCGCGGGTCTTTTCCTGTCTACCTGGTCAGTGCATCTGAGTTGAGAGTGCTGTCCAGAGCGGTCACAATGAAGCACTGTGGGATAGCTCCCGGAGGCCAATAACGTCGAATTCCGTCCACACTACCCCAATTCCGACCCGCAAAGACCGGTTTTATCGCTAATCCCCTCGTCAGAGGTGGTGTAAAGAAACCGGTTTAAAGGACCCTTTAAGTCGAAAGAAAGGGCTTCGTTGTGTGGACGTGTCCAGGCTTAATTCGGTTTAACGCTGCTAAAGTCGACCTAAACCCGTAGTGTAGACCAGGCCTTAGTCTAAAGGTGTGATTGTTTAAACTACTTTAGTTAAATTGGTTTCAATTCCTGTGTGGACACCTTTAGTCCTGTTTAAGGCTGACATTCTGGTTAAGGGTTTGGCTACACTTGCGAGTTAGAGCGCGTTAAAGCAGCCCCGGGTGCCATAGCTCACTACCCGTCCATGCTGGCAAGGCACGTAGAGCGCTCTGACTCTGCAGCTAGAGCACTCCTGGTACTCCATCTCGGCGAGTGGAATAACATTTGATGTGCCTTGGCTACAACGCCCGGGCGTCAGTGTGAACGAGGTGTTGCATTACTGCGCTCTGATCGGCCTCCGGAAACATCCCATAATCCCCTTAAGTGAAGTGGCCACTCTTGTCATTGTTTTGAAATCACTGCAGGAATGTGGATATGCCCTTTGAAAGCTCCGTTTCTGACAGCCGGCTGCTTATCTGCTCCGAGGCAAAGCAACCATTACTGTGGAATCCTGTGTGAGAGAGAAAGGCGGGGAGGGAAGGGGGGTCTGCTGCTGTCTGAACTTACAAGACACCATGCTGACATGCAGTGATGAACTGCCAAAATATTAACAGGTTCCCTCCTCCTCACCCCACGAGGGGGTCGTGGCCCCCCCAGGACCTCTGCCCCATCCACCCCCCTTCCCTGTCCCCGGACTGCCCCCTGCCGCCCCATCCAACCCCTCCTCTCATTCCTGATGGCCCCCCGGGACCTCTGCCCCATCCAACCACCCCTTATCTCTGTCCCCGACTACCCCTGGAACCCCTGCCCCTGACTGCCCCCCACCGCCCCATCCAACCCCTGCTCCTTCCTGACTGCCCCCCCGGGACCCTTGCCCCCATTCAATTCCCCTGTTCCCTGCCCTCTGACCGCGCTGACCCCTATCCATCCCCTCATAACCCCCCGAACTCCCCTGCCCTCTTCCAACACCCGCTTCCTGCCCCCTTACCGTGCTGCCTGGAGCCGCTCGGCCAGGGCCGGGTCCACTTGGCCAGGACCGGGTCTGGGTCTGGGCTGGGGGTGCTCGGCCGGGATCAGGCTGGGACCAGGCCGGGGGCAGGTCCGGGTACGGGCCGGGGGCGCTCAGCTGGGACTGGCACCGGCGCCTCGGGGCCCGAGCCGGGCGGGCTGGAGCCGCTCGGCCGGGACTGGCACCGGCGCCACGGGTCCTGAGCCGGGCCGGAGCCAGGGGGCCGGAGCCGAGGGCACTCGGCTGGGGCCAGGCCAGGGCTGGGGGGCCAGGCCGGGACCAGGCTGGGGCTGCGAAGCTCGGCCAGGGCCAGGCTGGGGGTACCAGGCCGGAGGGAGCCACTCGGCCCGGGGCTGGGCACGCCACGCCTCCCTGGAGCCCTCCTCGTGCCGCCCTGCCCCCCCCCCCCGATTACCTGCCTGCCTGATGCTTGTTTCAGATTTCCCGCAAACATCTGATTCACGGGAAGCAGGGAAGCGGGAGGAGAAGGGGGGCAGAGTGTTCAGGGAAGGAGGGGGAAGTGAGCTGGGGCCGGGGGCACGGTGGACAGCTGCCGGAGCTGTCCACCCTGGTTGTCCCGGAACAACCGGTTCGAAAAGGGCTTCTAAATTTAACAACCAGCTCCAGCTCACCACTGCTGACATGCTCTCAGCCCCCCAAAAACCCACTCTCTCTCCCCCCACATACACACAACACACTTCCTGTCACACTCCACCCCACCCCACCCCCATTTGAAAAGCACGTTGCAGTCACATGCTGGGATAGCTACCCATGATGCACCGCTCCCAATGCCGCTGCAAGTGCTGCAAATGTGGCCACGCCAGTGCGCTTGAAGCTGTCAGTGTGGACAGACAGCAGAGCTTTCACTACTGCGCTCTACGAAGGCTGGTTTAACTCAAAGCACTCTACATTTGCAAGTGTAGCATGCCCTAAGATGACTCTGGCCTAGTCTATGCTACAGAAGTCCCAGCGCTCTGTGTAATCCACTTCCATGAGGAGAATAGCGCAGAGCACTGGGAGACCAGTTCCCAGCCTGTCCACACTAGCACTTTAAAGTGCTCAAACTTGCTGCGCTCAGGGGAGGCGGGGATTTTTCACACCCCTGAGCCAGCAAGTTAGAGCGCTTTAACTTGCCAGTGTAGACATGGCCTAGGAGCCGGGCTAAGCTGAACAGAAATAAGCCACTCTTACACTGAAATGAGAGTAATCACACAGGATTTTCAACTAGTTTAACTAAACAGTTTAATTAAGCCAGTGGAAGTTTGAGAGCAGACTTGGCCTGAAATCACTATTAAAATCAAGTTAGTTAAATTTACTGCAAAAGGCCATGTGGACATCACATAATATATCCCATTTGTGGAAACCTGGCTTGTTTTGGTTCATCTTAAACATTTTCCCAACTGGCTTAAACTGAATTGATATAAAACAAATTTATATCAGTGGAAGAGCTCAGCCTTAAAATTAAATCACTTTGGTGCCATTTCTTTGTGCGGATATAACATGTCCCACCAGCAGCATGGATTGAACCTGTGATTATCTAGCACTAACAGCAGGAGCTGTTCCTACCTGAGTTGTAAGACACCTCTCTGCTAGTAAAAGGCAGTAGCCGGCTCATTCATCTATCTGATTCGACCATTGGCAGGAGGGGGAAGAGGGAGACAGACGGTCACAACGTGTAAGGGTGAGTTATATAGAGAAGGTTTAAAGTAGAACGGAGAAATTTTTGATAAATTGTTTTTTTCATTGATAAATGCAGCTTCATTGAACCCAATGTTTCAAAATTGTCAAATCATTTTTGTTTTGGGACTTTCTAAATGAAAAAAATGTTTTCTGGTGCAAAGTGACTTTGTTTTAGAATTGAAACTGATTAGATTGAAAGCAAAAGGTTAAAATGAGAAAAAAAATGAAATATTTCAAAGCTATCAAAATGAAACGTTTCAGCTGATCCAAAATGGAAAAACTAGGTTGTTTAGTTTGTGAATATTTTGGGGATTTTGTCTTCTTGACCTGATTCAAAGTGAGGGGCAGGGAAATTTTATCTTTTGAAAATATTCATAGAATGTTCAAACGCTATTAAAAAAACTCCTATGCCAATTCATTTCACTAGAATGAAAAGAAATTTTCTCCCAAATGTATATGCATGCTGTGATAAATGAGGGGGCAGCACCCTTGTGTAACTCCTCAACCATTCAGTTAGCTATAGAATCCTCCTTAGCAGCTGTACCCTAATTGCCTTACCTGTAAAGGGTTAAGAGGTAAGCTTAAAATGAGTTGACACGTGACCAGGGGAAACAATAGGGAAGCTGTACCCTTTCAAATTGGGAAAAACTGCTGGGTGTGGGTGTCTTTGTTCTCAGGGCTGCAGAGAGGCAGACAGGCAGCAACTATGCTGTAAAAAGCTTTGGGCCAGGTTTGAAAAATCATCAGTATCATACCTAGAAACTACTCATTTGGAACCCCAGATATGTAAGTAGATCAGGAAAAGTATAGGTAGATGCGATTAGGAATCTTTTTTGTTTTGGCTTGTGGCTTCCTCTATGCTAACCCCAGGTGCTTTTGTTTTGTTATTGTTTGCTTGTAACCTTTAAGATGAACCCCCAAGCAAGTCATTTTTGGTGTTTAATCCCTAATAGCCTAAGTTTTCAGATGTGTGTTCTTTCTTTTTTCAATAAAATTTACCTTTTCTAAGAACATGATTAGATTTCTGTGTCTTAAGAGGCTGTGCTTTTGTTAATCAGCTGATACAACAGCTGAGCTTCCCTTTTCTTTTGTTTTCTTTCTCGACTTCCCCAAGGAAGGTGTGAAAAAGCCGAGAGGCCTCAGAAAAAAAAATCTTCCCAAGTGAGCTTTTTCCTGGACTGGCAAAAGGCAGTTTTCACTTGGGTGGTGGCAGCATTACCAGCCTTGAGTGGCAAGTATTAATTTTTGGAGTCCTTGCGGGCCCCCACCTTCTGCACTTGGAGTGCCAGAGTGGGGAATTAGCCTTGACACACGCACACACATATAAGCACACACACTCACACGGGGCTCTCAGACATACCCCCCCACCTCACTTTTACAGTCTCCAAATCTGGTAATAATTAGAAGAATGTGACACTTTCTTGTTCCATTGTTTATTGAGAGGCACAGGGAAATGTCTGCATTGAAAGCCAGGCAGAAAACTATAGTTGCAAATATTTTTTTCTAACACCTAATTTTCATGTAGCTGCAAAGCACCAAGAAGAGACTCACAGATTGTAAGGCCAGAAGAGACCACTATGATCACATAGTCTGTAATGCGGTGCATGCCATGACACTGCCCGAAGAACTGGTGAGGATTCCATCTGCTAAAGCACAAGTAAAGAGCTAGAATACAATGGAGGGAGATTCGGACCAATTAGAGGCCTAATGCTCTGTTATCCATGGGGTCTTCTCCTTCTCTGTTCTGCACCTTGTGTCGTCCTTGCTCCAAGAGAGGGCAACGTGGCTGCAAAGGACCTTTCTGATTTGGTGGGACTTTACATGCGCTTTGCTCAGGTGCAAATGACTGCAGGAGTAGCCAGGCTGCAAAGAACCAGCACCACTGAGCCCAGTGAGTTACTGCTCAGTGCACTTGGAAGTTGTGCTGGTCTGACACTGTCAGTGAGGAGTGTGATCGTTTTACCAAAATAGCTATACTCCGGCCAGCCCTAGGCTGGGGACAGTTACACTTGTATGATAGCAGCTAGTGCTTTTCATCTGCAGATGCCACAGCACTTTATGTAACAGATCAGTATCATTTCCCCCATTTTACTGAACAGAACATAGGTCTCTTGAGTGTCAGTCCCTGGCTCTAGCCACTGGGCTCCAATGCTTCCCCTTACAGATAAATGCACTTACAGAGGTATCGCTTATTCCCCTTTTCTACACTGGTATCATTAAAGTGCTACATGTTGACAAGGCCTAAGTGGCACGAGAATCATACCCACCATTTGTAGTTCTCGGTGGGTGAAATTCACCTGCTTGCAGAAAGCAACACGCAAAGCAACACTTCCATAACTGGTCATGCCCATAACATCTCAACTCAAATGCCCGGGCCTAGGCACACTTACATCTGACTGAAGGCTTATTTTGATTCAGCTGATACATAGGCCTGGTGATTTGATGAGACTCACTTCTCAAGGAAGCTCCTCTTTCTAAATCACCGTGAATTACAGGCTGGGCACAGCAATTCATTTTGATCTCTACAGGAAACAATTCATGGCAGAGGTGCTGACTTTCTGATGTGCCAGGAGGTGCTCTCCCCTGGCTCTGCCCCAGTGCCCGGCCCCACTCTACCCCTTCGCCCAAGACCCCACCCCCACCCTGTCCCATTCTGCCCCCTCCCATGAGTGTGCAGCGCCCTTGCTCCTCCCCCCCCCCCCCCCCCCCCCCCCCGTGCCTCCTGCATGCTGCAGAAAAGGTGGGTCCTGGACTCCAGTCCTGGAGCACCCACGGATTCAGCACCTATGATTCATGGATCCTTTCACTCTTTGATGTAGGTGTGGGTATATGATTTGCTGAGCACGGCGGTTTTCCACACCGAAATGATGTTCTTCAGCTGAAGGTCCGTGTTCACAGCGCTGATCAGATTCACAATGTAATTTTCCTCTTTTCCCTCTGCTTCTAAATATTCTTTAAAGGTCCACCTTAAAGGTTACAAGCAAACAAAAACAAAACAAAAGCACCAGGTGTTAGCATAGAGGAATCCACAAGCCAAAACAAAAAAGATTCCTAATCGCATCTACCTATACCTTTCCTGATCTACTTACATATCTGGGGTTCCAAATGAGTAGTTTCTAGGTATGATACTGATGATTTTTCAAACCTGGCCCAAAGCTTTTTATAGCATAGTTGCTGCCTGTCTGCCTCTCCCCCCCCGACACATTTGCCTTGATCTTTTTACCTGTATTTCACAAAACGAACAAAAACAAAACCCCCACACCCACAACAGGAAATAATTTCTAAAGCAGTGTGTGCCTCCTCCAAATTAAAAGTTAAAAAGAATCGTTTTTTCATCCAGATCTAAATGTTCTTACGGAGCCCTTGGCATATTCACAGAGAAAAGAAGTATGTTGTTACCCCCAACTGTTTTTGTAGTTTTGTAATGTTACTGTGATCATTTCATGCAGCTCAATGATAAAGAACTCAATATTGACAGTGGACAGCACAGTTGTTAGCTTCTTCCTCTCCTGGTCAGCCAGCTCTTCATGGTATCTCTTGTCTATCAGGAAGAAGGGATTCTGAAATGAGAAGCACAGTGTCAGTGGGGGCAACTGCAGAGGTGCTGCAGAAGTGTCTGGATGCCCCGTCCACAGGGCAGTTGAGGATGTGCCTGATGGAAGAATGTCCTCATTTGACTCAGAGCAGGTGTAGCCCAGCAACACTTGCTTCTGCCCTATGCATGGGGGTGCACCTTGGGTGGGATGGAGCATGCGGCTCTGCACGTGACCTCAGGCCAGTGCTGTGGTCCCTATGGCCAACAAAACTTTTATAGATATTATTGACCAATATATGCTGGGCTAATGTCTGTCTATCTATGATGCATCTCACATTATCAATATTGATACCACAATGAATTAAACACACAATATCAATAGAACTTATATTGTAGATACATTTCTAGCAGTTACCTGGCCTGAATTGGTCTGTGTCTTTTTATAATCCTGTTCCCTTGTGCTAAGTATCCCATAACACTTTGCAAAGCTGAAGTCAGCTTTGGCATTAGAAAATAAGAAACTTGTCAAAGGCAAAATACATTAATGTTGAGCCCAGTTTAAGCTGGACCAGTACCTGGAATGCTAGTATCCAAACCAAAGTAAGGGAAGATAAAGAACAATAAGTTAAGGAACTGGCAGCTGGTGGGCTGGATTTTTGTGATGTGTAAAGCATTTTGTAACTTGTAAACCATCCTCTAAATACTATGTGCTGAAATATGTAACTCTGGGAGCACAATTTCTGTGTAAAGTGAAGGTAATAGCAGCAGCACAAGATGGCTTCATGGGCACTGGTATCACACTAAGCCTTTCTTCCAGTACTGTGGTATTATTATTATTTGCAGTGTTGTAGCTATGTTGGTCCCAGGATATTAGATGAGGTGGGTGAGGTAATCTCTTTTGTTGGACCAACTTCCGTTGGTGAGAGAGAGAAACTTTCGAACTACACAGAGCTCTTCTTCTGGTCTGGGAAAGACCAACAGACGTCTCTCTATACTCTTACTGACTTTCAGCAATAAACCTGACTGATACTGGTTCTTTGATCTCTTGAATATAGTTCATAACAAACCAAGATGTGGGCAAGCAATTGATTATGCAATTTATCAATAATATTAAGGCCATCAAGTCCCACAGTGCCCAGCCAAGCCCTGCCACTTGTCTAACCCAGGCCAGAGAATCTCCCCCAGAGATTCCTGCCTCTGGCCCAATAACTCCTGGCTGAGGTAGACTGCAACTTTGAGAAAGGGATGACACATTTAGACTTATAAACTCCAAGTGATGGGGATTGACAGCAGCAGAGGAGGGACTACACAGCAAGTGAGCAGAGAATATTAGTCATAACTAGAGCTAATGGGGAAATGTTGGGATTTTTTCCTGCAGAAAATTTTGAATTCTAACCAAAGAACAAAACAACTAAAATAATTGTGTCCATGGCTTGCAGCATGACATTTGGCAGCGGGATGGTCATAGGGTCATGGAGGTGCCTTTTGCTGTGCTCATGAAACTCTGTTCAGATCTGGTGGAGTTACAAGCTGTTGAAAATCACTTATTTCCCACCTGAGCTCTATGCAATGCAGCTGACTTCTAGCAACATGCACGAAAGAGGATTTGGTTTTCAGCTGGAAAGTTTTTGTGCTTTACTTTTTTCAGCAAAGTCAAAATTTTCCAAAGTCAAAAATCCAATTTTCCGATTAAAAACAATTTGCACAGAAAGTTTTCAGTCTTGTCACAGCCCCGTCCCAGGCACTTACTGGGGTGGGTTTCCTCCATTACCTGGTTCATTTGTACAACTAGCGCTGATCTCTTTGCTGACAGGATCTGCCACAAAGACAGGATGTGCTTCAGCTTGGTTTGTGGGACAACCTGGGATGAAACAACACAGACAGGGTTTACCCAGACCTTGGTACTGAGACAGCCTTGAAACTGTTACTTAAATCCTCATCACAGAAGTGGGTACATTCCGTATTCATTTCACAGTTGCCTTGCTACTGCCAAAGTTTTAAAGAATGTCAAACCACTGAGTTGGTGGAAGTCACTGGCTAAGTACCTGGAACTAGAGTTTGCTGAAGTGAAAAACCAGCTTTTGACAGCCTTTTGTAGGTACAGAGAGAATATTTTCTTTTGTTTCAGTTTATTCAACTAGTTCAATTCAATGAATAGCTCATTGAGTAGAATGGTCAAGCTCTGGTTTGAAAAGTTGGGATCCTTCTGGTACCTGCAGGCATTTTCAGAGACTGTGCCCATGTGGATTATTCATTAGTATTTATTTGTATTGCAGTAGTGTCTAGATGCACCAATCACAATGTGCTGGGATGTAACAAATAGACAATGCGTGTCTCCAAATGAATGCAGGGTAACCTTTTCAGAAGCATCTAAGTGAGTTTGGAGCAATATTCCCTCTAATTATTTACATCTATGTGCGGAATGAATTTTATCAAAAGTGACCTGGGGGCTGTGGAGGAGCTGAAGAATGTGGGGAGATAGGAGGTGGGTGAGCTGAATTCCTGCCGAATGTTTCAATTTAATCAAGTCGGCATTTTTTGATAGAAAAATAGACTATACCATACCATACTCTACTATAGAATCTATATAGTAAGGTTGGTCAGAGAATGGGTTTTTTCCACAGAATATTTCAATGAAATGTTTTGCTGAAAATTTCAACCTTTCATCAAAAACCTGTTTTTGTTTTTTTCAGAGCAAAGTTTTCCATTTTGGAATGAAACTCAAAAGTTTTCATTTTTTTGATGGAAAGTTGAAATTTTCCATGGAAAGTAACAAAACAAACAAACAAACAAATCCTTTAGTCAAAACCCCAAATTCCTCTCAAAGAACAGTTTTGAAAGAAACCCTACTCTATATTCAGACTCTGTAGTAGAAAGCATGAAAACAAAATAAATATTTATTGTAAAGAGCTTCATTTTCATTGCTGTGAATTCAAACCAAAGTTAATCTCTTACTGGTAAGTCTTTGAACTGCTTTGCATTAGCCTCCATCTTCAGCTCATTTCTGACATACTCAGTCAGGAGCCGCTCTGGGTCCCCTCCAGTCACGGCCAGGAACTCTGCAGCCACTTTCAGGGTGGAGAGTGCTCTGGAAATGTCGCTCACTGAACTGGCCTCTTCCATGATGCATTTCATCAGACTCACGCTCAGTGGTTCCTATGGATAGGAACAGGAGACAAAAGGAGTCAGGTGGTCTGTAGGATTTCCATATCCAATTCCCATTACAGTCAGTAGCATCCAAATCCCTCAGACAACTTTGAAAAACTCAGCCTAAGTGTTTCTACCCTGGCCTTATATGATCCAAGGGATAGTATACAATGTTTGAAGAAGATACAAGGAATTTTGATAGAGATGCCATACATAAGACAAATGAATATTAGATAAATAGATCCTAAGGCCAGAAGAAACCACTGTGATGGTCTAATGAATCTGATCTCCTGCGTAACACAAGCCACAGAACTTCCCCAAAATAATTCCTGTGTGAACTACAGCAGCTCTTTCAGAAAAACATCCAAGTTTGATTACTAGTGATGGAGAACCTGCCATGGCCCCTAGTAAATCGTTCCAATGGTTAATTATCCTCACTGTTAAAAATGTATACTTTATTTCTAACCTGAATTTGTGTAACATCAACTTCCAGCCACTAGAGTACAGTATACCTTTGTCTACTAGATTGAAAAGCCCTTTATCATCAAATATTTGTTCCCCATGTAGGTACTTAAAGACTGTGATCAAGTCACCGTATTGTTAAGCTGTGTTAATAATGCACAGATACTATTAGTAAGTATTGTATCTCATTCTGGTAGTTAAAACTGTAAAGTCAGGTGACTCTAAGCAAAACTCCTACAGATTGTAAGTGTTATACATTTTTTGACTTTGCTATAGAATTCAAGTGAGAATTCTATCCCTGCTTGGAATTCTAGGGGAAGGTGACAAAAAACTAGAATCATTCTCTATGAAACTGGAAAGGTTTGGAGATCAGTTTCTATGGAACCACATTAAAAGACCTTTCATCCTTACTAAATTTTATGGGACTTACGAGAAGGTACATGGGTATTTCCAGATGGGATCAACACCAAAGCCCATGTAGCCCAGTCACCTGTCTCTGACAACACCCAGCACCAGATGCTGCAGAAGAAAGTATAGGAACCCCACAGTATCAGATGGGGGATAATCTGCCCCCCCCCCCCCCCCCAGCTACGTCCCATCTAGTCTCTGAGATTGGCTCAAACCCTAAAGCAGGAGGTTTGCAAAAATTTTGTCATCACTAATTATAACTAACTGTGGATATTCTTGTGATCTACAGAAATGTCCAATCCTTTCTGGAATCTTGCTAACTTCTTGGCCTCAGTGACTTCCTGAGGCAGTGAGTTCCACAGGATGATCACATATTGTGTGAAAAAGTATTTCACTGGATCAGTTTTGAATTTGCCACCTTTTAACTTCATTGAATGTGAGAAGGTTACTCATCTGGTGCAGTAACTGAGGTTCTTCAAGATGGTGGTCCCTGTGGGCACAGGCACCAACTTTCCTCGGCGCCGATGGGTGCTCCCACCCCCTGGCCCTGACTCTGCCCCCTCCCTGCCCCTATTGGACCCCTCCCCAAATCCCCACCCCGGCCCTGCCTCTTACCCGAGCACGCCGCGTTCCTCCTCCTCCCAGCTGTTTTGCGGCACAAGCGCTGGGAGGAAGGGGGGAGAAGCAGGACTCGGCAGCGCGCTCAGGGGAGGAGGTGGAAGTGGAGTGGAAGCGGAGGTGAGCTGGGGCAGGGGAGCGGGGCGGGGAGCTGCCGGTGGGTGCGTCACTTTAGGTGTCTTGATGCCCTGTACTTGTAATCAGAGATTTGTGGTAGCCTGGTTGGGTTGTGCACATGCTGTCGCCATCTCATGCCACTTCAAGGAGTTACATAGCACTGCACGATTAATTATACCTCGGTTCCTTCTCCACCACAGAGAATCTAGGTGAAACTCCGAAGTAGGGGGAGGAGGGAGGGTAGTGGAGCACCCAGAGAGACAACTGTCTCTAAGAACCTCAGTTACTGCACCATGTGAGAAATCTTCTCTTCTTCTTTGAGGAGTGTTCCTGTGGGTGCTCTGCTTTTGGTGACTATTGAGCAGTGCTCTCAGTGGAAAGGAGGGGCTTTGGAGTTGCGTTGTGGATGGTGGATAACACCGTGAGTATAAAGCGAGCGTCTGATGCTGACTGTTGTTGTATAGCATAGCGTTTTGTGAATGGATGGGCTGATCCCCAAGTTGCTGCTCTGCAAATGTCGACAATAGGGACATTGTTGAGAAAAGCTATGGATGCGGAAAGTGCTCTGGTAGAGTGTGTGCAGATGCCCGTTGGGACTTGTAAATGGAAGTTTTGATAACAAAGGTGGATGCATCCTGATATCCACTTAGATAGTTTCTCCCATTGATCATTCTGTTATAACAACAAATTATCTTGATGAATTTCTAAATGGTTTTGCTCTTTCAACGTAGAAGGCTAGAGCTCTGCGAATGTCCAGCGTGTGCAGTGATGCCTCCCTTCCATCTGCATGTGGTTTTGGAAAAAACACAGATAAGTAAATGGGTTGATTCAGATGAACGAGGGAGGCAACCTTGGTAGGAATTTGGGGTGTGGTCTTATGGCAGCTTTGTCTTTAAAGGAAGTTGTGTATGGGCGATGTGCCATTAAGGCATCACATTCTCCCATTAATCTGGTGGACATGATGGTGATGAGGAATGCTGCCTTCATAGATAGGTGGAGTAGTGAGCCGGTGGCTCAAATGGTTTTCCCATAAGCCCTCGTTAAATGAGATTGAGGACCCACATAGGTGATGGGTTGTTTATTTCTGGGTAAGTGTTCTCACTGCCTTTGAGGAAACATTTAGTTGTTGGGTGGGCGAATATGGTGACCCAATCAACCTTATCATGGAAAGCTGTGATCACCACCAGGTATACCTTGATGAAGCTCATAGACAGCCCTAGTTTTTAAAGTTCTAATATGTAATCAAGTACCATTGGTAAAGGAGAGGATGTTCGTAAGATTTGTTTATCTTGGCATCAAACACTGAACCGTTTCCACTTACGGTTATGTGTCTTTCAGGTGCGAGTTCTATGGTTATTCATTAATATGTCCTTTACTTCCTCCAAACAGGTCATCTCAATTCCTCAGTTCCATGGAGGAGCCAGGCCTTGAGGTGGAGTACTGCGAGGATGGGATGGTCGACATGTCCAGCATCTTGCAAGAGGAGGTGACGTACTAGAGGAAGGGTTTGAGGCAGATTTACCATCATCTTTAACATGTACGGGAACCATGTTTGTCTGGGCCATGTAGGTGCTATCAGAATGACTCTGGATTTGTCCCTCTTGATCTTGTGTATGACCCAGTTTAGGAGTGGGGTTGGAGGGAATGCATACATCAGTGGTGCTTTCCATTTGATGAGGAGAGCATTGCTTAGGGAGTGGTGTCTCGGTCCTGCTCTGGAGCAATATTGTGGGCACTTGATATTCTGTGCTGTTGCAAAGAGATCTATGGTGGGAAATCCCCATGACTTGAATATAGTGTGTAGAATTCCGGGATCTATCTCCCATTCATGAGTTTGTGAAAACTCTCTGCTTAAGGCATCCGCTGTTGTGTTTTGACATCCCAAAAGGTAGGATGCTGATATGTCAATGTTGTTGCTGATACACCAATTCCAGAGTTGTATTGCCTCTGTGCATAGGGAGCATGACCGTGCCCCCCACCCCCTTGGTGGTTTATGTAAAGCATGCACACTATATTGTCTGTGAGGCTACTGATGGATTTGTTTCTGATTAGAGGTAGGAAGTGTTTGTGTGCATTGCGGACTGCTCTTAGCTCCAGCAAGTTTATGTGCATGCTGGACTCCAATAGGGACCAACGGCTTTGGACTGTATTGTTGAGTAGATGTGCCCCCTAGCCTATTAGGGAAGCATCCGTGGTGACTGTCATTGTTGGAGTTTTTTGTAGAAATGGGACTTTTACAGACATTCTTTGATTCTCCCATTTTAGGGAGTCTTTTACCCTGAGTGGTGTTGTATGACATCTGTTTAGATTGTGCCCTGTGTAAACTATTTGAAGCCAGGTCTGCAGGCATCTCATGTGAAGTCTGGTGTGTTTGACAACAAATGTCATTGCTGACATATGCCCCAAGCGCTGTAAATACATTCTGGCAGATGTTTGTGGGCTGTCCATCACGGTCAAAATTAGTGTGATGAAGCATTGTTGAGGTAGCGTTGCTGTTGAACAGTACAGACTCCTATGAATTCCAATTTCTGGACAGGAATCAGTGTGGACTTTTGCGCGTTTATTTGTAACCCTAGGCTTGTGAAAAGGGTATTGTACTGTATTATGTGGCATTTATTGCTTCTTGTTGTATTAGTGCCCTTATAAGGCAGTTGGCCAAGTACAGAAATATCATTACTCTGTGCTGTGGAGGTGTACTGCCACAACAGCTAGAACCTTGGGGAAAACCTTTGGGGTGGTGGACAAGCCAAAGGGTTGTACTTTGTATTGGAAGTGTTATTTCCCTAGGGTGAACCTCAGGAATCTTCTGTGTGATGGGTGGATAGTAATGTGGAAATACATATTCTGAAGGTTGAGGGCCAGGGGCCAGTCCCCCTTTTCTAACACTGGAATTATGGTTAATAGTGTCACCATCTTGAAATTTTTTTTTCAAATTTGTTGAGTTTCCTTAGATCCAATATGAGTCTCCATCTGCCTGTCTTTTTCTGCATGAGAAATAATTTGAATAGAACCCTTTCCCTCTGTGTTGAGTTGGTACAGGTTCCACTGCACCTAGGTGAAGATGATTTACTTCCTGTTACAACAGTAACTCATGAGAAGGGTCCCTGAAGAGGGATGGGGATGGAGATTGAAGGAATGGAGTAACCAGTTTAGATTATTTCTAAAACCTATCTGTCTATCGTGATGTTGTGCCAGACTCAGTGAAAAGGTGACAATCGATCTCCGAATGATTTCTAGGGTTAAAATTTGCAGTTGCTTCGTGTCCTTGAACAGACCTTCAAAATTGCTGTCTAGTGTTGGACTGTTGGGAGGTCAAAGGTTGGTTTTGTAGGTTTCAACATCTGGTTTGCCTTTGCTTGCGACATTGGTCATACTGTCTATTTTGTGCATATGGCGGCGATCGGAATCTCTGGGTATAATACCTGCCCTCTTTCTTTTTATTTGCAGGTGCATAGATACCAGGGATTTCAAAGTTGCCCATGAGTCTTTAAGAGTGTGGAGAGATTTGTCCGTTTTGGCCACAAATAATTTTGGGCCTTCAAAGAGTAAGTCCTTGACCATTGCCTGGACCTCCCTGAGGAACCCTGAGAGATGGAGTCAGGATGCACGGCACATAACCACAGATATTGCAATGGATCATGCTGCCTTGTCTGCAGAGTCAAGAGAGGCCTGCAAGGCCATCTTGGCGATGAGATGTTCTTCAGTGATATTCAATTTAAATTGTTCTTTTTATTGTCAGGCAGACTGTCAATAAATTCTGACATTTTCGAAAAGATAGCGTGTGTGTATTTTGCCAGTTGAGCTGCATAATTAGCTATGTGAAACTGAAGTGTCGTGGAGGAATAGGTCTTGCGACTGAAGAGATTTAACCTTTTCCAATCTTTGTCATATGGGGTTGTTCTAGAGTGGTGTTGTTTTCCACTCCCATTTCTGCATCCACAACTAGTGAGTTTGGTGTGGGGTGTGTAAATAAAAACTCAGCACCTTTAGATGGCACATAATAATTTTTGTCCAATCTCTTGCATGATGGGTGCTGTTGCTGGTGTCTGCCAGAGGGTTTTTGCAAGCACCATAATAGCATCATTAACCGGTAAAGCTATCTTTGCTGATGGAGATGACTGGAGTATGTCCAGTAGCTTATGTTGAGCTTCAGATACCTATTCTAAAGAAATGTCTAACGATTCTGCTACTCTTTTGAAGAGGCCTTGAAACCATCCCCAGTGGTGGGGGATGGTGGCATTACCGTTTCATCTGGTGATGAAGATGAGAAGTGTGTAGATGGTGAGGCTTCCTGGGCAGATATTTCCTCGGTTTTCTCAGTCACTTCCTCTTGTGTTTCTGAGGGTGCTGGGATAGGTGGTGATGGGGATCGTGCGGCTCTTGATCTTAACCAGGCTAGGAGGTCTGCAGTGTTGGGCCCTCTACATTGCCCATGGATCTCAGTAGAGCCAGCTCAGTAGGAATGGCATGGGAGGTGGTGCCCTGGAGTGCCCATACCAGGTCGTGCCTCTGCAGATGAGTGGTGTGCTGGTAGATGAGATGGTTCAGGTTTGGGTGAGGAGTGATGAGGAGTAATTGGTGCCAAGCTGGATGAAGTACCCTCAGTACTGAATAGAGGGGATTCTGGTGTTGAAGAGACTACTAGGTCCGCATGTCTCATGAACTGTTGTGGAACTGTGAGCTTCAGTACCAGGGACGGCGTTGCTGACAGTCTGGGAGTCGTGAATTGTAACCGCCAGTGCCAAGGGTTTTGAGCTGTGTAGCACAAGTACCACAGATGGCACCATTATGTCGGTCAGTGCCAAGCTTTTTTCGGCTCCGTGGGTGCTGACGTGGAGGGTTTCACTTTGCTCTGTGAGCCTCCATTTGAGCTTGCCTTCATAGGGTCTTTCACTCTCTGAGAACTCTCGGAACCGGACAGTCCTGGTGCCGTCAGTACCAGGTTAGATTTTTCAGTCAGGGATCGCTTTTTCATGACGGATTCCCAGTGCGGAGAAGTCTGGGAATGCTTTTTGGTTGCCTTTCTTGGGTAAAGGCTCCTTTGTAGGTGCTGCTGGGACAAAACCTCTGTCAAAGGCTGCCGATGGCTACAGTTGGCCCCAAGGTGTCCTGGACTTGGGGTCTGAGGCCAGCCTGAGGGATTTCTCCATCATAAGGAGTTTAAGTTGGAGATTCCTGGTTTTTCTTGCCCTGGCCATGAGGTTCTGGCAACATGGACACTTTTGAGTAATGTGTGTCTCACTGAGATAGCCGACACTCGGTGCGTGTCTGTCAGAAACCGGGACTGACAGTTTACAAGTCAGACAGCATGTCAAGCCCAGTGATCCAGGCATGCCTGAGGAAAGTCTGTCCCCCTACAAAAACGGAGGGTAATAATCCTACTGGAGCTAAACATATCTTCCTACTGAGGGGAGTAAGGGTACATAATGAAGACTTTTTTTTTAACTAAAATAAAATAGGTATAAAGGGTAGAATATCTAACTACTGCTTATACTAACAACTATAAAGCATCTAAAAGCTAATCTTATCTGGGTAAGAGAGGGTGCTGCTGATCGCTCTGACTCAAGCCAAACGCAGTAGAGAAGGAACTGAGGGATGGTTAGTCGCGCAGTGCTATGTAACCATCTGAAGCAGCGCAAGACGGCGACAGTACATGCGCGACCCAACTGGGCACTGCTACCACAAATCTCCAATTACAAGTGTAGGGCATCAAGACACCTAAAGTGGAACACCCACAGGGACACTCTTAAGAAGAAGAGCCTCTTGTTCCTGTGTTATGAGACAGGGAGAACACCCTTCTCTAGATCTTTGTTTTATTATGGGAATTATTTCAAAATGTGTTTGAAGTTTAATAAGAATGTTACATCAGTGTCATTCAGGAGTAAAATCTGGGCAGTCAATGGAGTAAAACTGTTGTAAACTAGTGTACGAGGGAAGAGAACCAGGCCCCTGACTCCAAGTGGCCAAGGAACTGTACCAAATGTGCTTTTTAGTGGCTAAAGTTAGAGCCTGATGCTCCACTTGGCTCAGGAGCCTGATCCTGGCCTACTCTACAGCCACTTTGTGCTGCTCCGATGTCTCAAGCTGAGCACCCAAATCCTGGAGGCACCCAGAAATGAGTGGAAAGTTTAGAGAATGTTGCCCTTAATGGGCGAGTGGACATAATGTAGGTTTGGGATCAGTGGCGTAGCCAGCTTCCAAGAGGAGGGGGAGCAAACCTAAAAAAGGCGCCCCCCTTGGCTCCTCCTCTGGCCGCTCCCCCCTTGGCTGGCTCCTCCTCTGGCTGCTCCACGCCCCCCCCCCCTCCTGCCGAGCGCCCGCCGCCCCCCCCCTGGCTGCCAGCCTGCGCCCTCCCCCCCCTCCAGCCGCATGCTGCGCCCCCCCGCTCCTCCGGCCACGCGCCCGCTGGCCATCCATGGCTGCCGGCCGCGCTGCGGCCTTCCAGCCTGCGCCCTCCCCTCCTCCGGCCGTGCCCCCCCGCTCCTCCGGCTGTGCGCCTGCCGCCCCCGCATGGCTGCCGGCTGTGAGCGGCCAGCCTGCGCCCCTCCTCGCTCCTCCGACCGCAGTTGGAAAGGCGCCGCTTTGGGCAAATTTGCTGAGGGGAAGCGGCTGCTTCCCCTGCACCCCGCTAGCTATGCTACTGTTTGGGATATTTACTCAACCTTCTGACCCTATAGGGGCTCTGAAAGCCCTTTACAATGGGTGAAAGAAAGAGGATTATCTGAGTCTGGAGCTGGGGAAAACCCAGAGTTGTTATTGATCTTACCTGGCACAATTGTTTTTTAACATTAATTTTCGTGGAGTACAGAGTCTTCACATTGTTCGGTGTAATGGACGGAGTTGTCTGAAAATGAAAACATTAGTGATTAATAACTGGTTTATAAAGCATAGCATTGTTCAATACAGAAAAACAACAACCCTGAAGCACACACCAAGGGTTAGAGCATAGTTTTCAAAAGCACCTAAGGGATTTAGGAGCCAAAGGTCCATTTTGAAAAGTGGCTTAGGCTCTTAGGGCCAGATTTTTAAAGTTGCCTAATGGGATTTTCAAAAATCACCCATTGAAATCAATGGGAGTTTAGACTAAAGTGTTCAGGGCAGCCTAAGTGACTTAGGAACATAAGTCCTATTTTTAAAGATAATTTAATCACTTGGGTGCCTAAATCAGGGGCGACATAAGGCAACTAAAAGAAGAGGGGCCATGGACACCCGAACCATGACCCCGCCTCCTCACATTGACCCTTCTCCCAAGGTCCCGCCTTTGCACCACACCTTCTCCTGAGGCCCCACCCTCACACCGCCCCTTCTCCCCGATGCCCTGATACCACTTGCTCCTCTCTGCCCCCTCCCTGCATCGCTTACACTTATGGCTGGTAAAAAGAGGAGGGGCCATGGCCCCTGTTCTGGCACCCCTGGCCTAAATCACATTGTTTTTCAATGGGAATCAGGCACCTAACCTGATTAGACACTTTTGAAAATTCCACTAGGCCCCTAGATGCCTAAAGACGTTAAAAAATCTGGCTCCTAGGAGCCCACGTCTCTCTGAAAGTCAGTGCAATTTAGGCTTCTAAGCAAAGCTGTGAGGGAAATAGTTTTTCTATCCTGCAAGAATTTAAGAGTTCAAAATGTTTTCTCTTCCCAAATTGATATGGGAACTCAAAATTTTCAGACAGAAAACCTGAAAAAAATCTTTGTTTTGGGTACATTGAAATGTTTTGATAATTTCAAAATGTTTAATTTTGACTTTGACCTTTTTACTTTTATTTTTAAAATTTAAACTAAGAAATAATTAATTTTAAAATATACACCCATTTCAAAGCAGAAATCAAAACATTTTGTTCCAAAAATGTGGAAATGAGATGTTTTATATTTTCAAAACATTTCTCCAATTTTTTTAAAGTGAACAATTTGTCAAAATCAGCATGTTCCCATGGGAAGTTTTGGTTTTGATAAATTGGCATTTTCCAATAACAAAATTGTATCAAATTCCCAACCAGCTCTTCTCCTAAGTCCCTTTAGAAAAATGGGTCTTAGGCTCCTAAGTCACTTAGGCTCTGTTGAAAATTTTAAAATGAGTCTAAACACAATGGAGCTGATTTGCCAATGCATTACTCCCAATTTATACCAGTGTAAACCCACTGAAGTCACTGGATCTTAAAACGTATAAATGTGGAGTAAGGCCACAGTGGATCAGGTCTTTCACTCCCATCACCATTTCCACCTGTGCATCCTAATTTGTTTGTGGTTTGCACCCATTTTGCTCAGGTGTGAATGACTCCACACAGATGTCAGGCCGCAGAGCAGCAAGCACTGAGAGTAAAATCCTGGCTGCGCTGAAGTCTATGGCAAAGCGCCACCTCCATGATTTCATCCTGAACTCACCTGGGCTTTCACGACAGGCTTCCCACTGATGAAGCGGTGAATCACTTGCCTCTGCAGAGTCTGAAAGTTATAGTAGGTGATTTTGGTTCCATCTTCCTCTAGCACGTACTGGAAGTTCGACAGTGCCATGGTGATCAAGTCGCTCTCGGTAACACTTAACACAGAGGCGTGTTTCACCTCTTCCGCTGAAATAGACCTGGAGAATAGGGCAGAGCAACGTGAGGGGTTGTCTTCTTTACTGACAAAGAAATCTAAGATGGAACAAGCTCTTATGTGCTGTTTAGCCCATTGCTGGGCTTCCAACTCTTGGGAGTTCCGTGACATTAGGAGTTCCAGCTCCTGGAGTCATGTGATCACAGGAGAAATGCAACTTGTGTTTAAAAGAGAAGTAAGTTTGCCACCGTTGTAACTGCAGAGAAAACTTGAAATCTTGACCCTGGGAGATACAGGTCAGGTATTTCTTTGGTTCAAACCTATTTATTTACAAAGAGTGCACATGAAGTCCTGTTTCCTGAACACAGTAGAAACACACAATCAGCAGGCAGGTCCCTGGCTCACCATTTCCAAGTCTGGAAGAACTCTGTCTCTGGGCCATTTTCACTCCTGCTTCTCTCATTTTCTGCTGGCTTTTTTCTCCCGTCTCTCTGCTTCTCACACACATACACTTTGCCAAACAATCCACTAGCTCTTTATATTTGCAATTAGTTTCAGGGAAACCCCTCAGCCCACATGGCTTACTTTCTGATTGGCCATGCCATGTGGCCCAGTGTCTTGGAAGGTGGCTTCTACTGTTTACATCTATCATTATATACAGGGGTAGTTAATCACTCCTTTCATTTAGCCTGAAATAAAGGTGCTTTGCAAACTCCAAGATCTTTTTCCTGACTTGTTGTAGCTAAATTAGCCCCCATTATATTGTATGTATAGTTGGGGTTATTTTTTCCCAATGTACATTACTTTACATTTATCTACATTAAATTTCATTTGCCATTTTGTTGCCCAATCACTTAGTTTTGTGAGATCTTTTTGAAGTTCTTCACAGTCTGCTTTGGTCTTAACTATCTTGAGCAGTTTAGTATCATCTGCAAACTTTGCCACCTCACTGTTTATCCCCTTCTCCAGATCATTTATGAATAAGTTGAATAGGATTGGTCCTAGGACTGACCCTTGCGGAACACCACTAGTTACCCCTCTCCATTCTGAGAATTTACCATTAATTCCTACCCTTTGTTCCCTGTCTTTTAACCAGTTCTCAATCCATGAAAGGACCTTCCCTTTTATCCCATGACAGCTTAATTTACGTAAGAGCCTTTGTTAAAGGCTTTCTGGAAATCTAAGTACACTATGCCCACTGGATCCCCCTTGTCCACATGTTTGTTGACCCTTCAAAGAACTCTAATAGATTAGTAAGACACGATTTCCCTTTACAGAAACCATGTAGATTATTGCTCAACAATTTATGTTCTTCTATGCGTCTGACAATTTTATTCTTTACTATTGTTTCAACTAATTTGCCCGGTACTGACGTTAGACTTACCGGTCTGTAATTGCCAGGATCACCTCTAGAGCCTTTTTAAATATTGGCGTTACATTAGCTAACTTCCAGTCGTTGGGTACAGAATCCGATTTAAAGGACAGGTTACAAACCATAGTTAATAGTTCCGCAACTTCACATCTGAGTTCTTTCAGAACTCTTGGGTGAATGCCATCTGGTCCCGGTGACTTGTTAATGTTAAGTTTATCAATTAATTCCAAAACCTCCTTTAGTGACACTTCAATCTGTGACAGTTCCTCAGATTTGTCACCTACAAAAGCCGGCTCAGGTTTGGGAATCTCCCTAACATCCTCAGCCATAAAGACTGAAGCAAAGAATCCATTTAGTTTCTCCGCAATGACTTTATCGTCTTTAAGCGCTCCTTTTGTATCTCGATCATCAAGGGGCCCCACTGGTTGCTTAGCAGGCTTCCTGCTTCTGATGTACTTAAAAAACATTTTGTTATTACCTTTGGAGTTTTTGGCTAGCCATTCTTCAAACTCCTCTTTGGCTTTTCTTATTACATTTTTACACTTAATTTGGCAGCGTTTATGCTCCTTTCTATTTACCTCACTAGGATTTGACTTCCACTTTTTAAAGGAAGTCTTTTTATCTCTCACTGCTTCTTTTACATGGTTGTTAAGCCACGGGGCTCTTTTTTAGTTCTTTTACTGTGTTTCTTAATTTGGGGTATACATTGAAGCTGGGCCTCTATTATGGTGTCTTTAAAAAGCGCCCATGCAGCTTGCAGGGATTTCACTTTAGTCACTGTACCTTTTAACTTCTGTTTAACTAACCCCCTCATTTTTGCATAGTTCCCCCTTTTGAAATTAAATGCCACAGTGTTGGGCTGTTGAGATGTTCTTCCCACCACAGGGATGTTGAATGTTATTGTATTATGGTCACTATTTCCAAGTGGTCCTGTTATTATTACCTCTTGGACCAGCTCCTGCGCTCCACTCAGGACTAAATCTAGAGTTGCCTCTCCCCTTGTGGGTTCCCGTACCAGCTGCTCCAAGAAGCAGTCATTTAAAGTGTCGAGAAATTTTATCTCTTCATTTCGTCCTGAAGTGAAATGTTCCCAGTCAATATGGGGATAATTGAAATCCCCCACTATTATTGAGTTCTTAATTTTGATAGCCTCTCTAATTTCCCTTAGCATTTCATCATCACTATCACTGTCCTGGTCAGGTGGTCGATAATAGATCCCTAATGTTATATTCTTATTAGAGCATGAAATTTCTATCCATAGAGATTCTATGGAACATGTGGATTCACTTGAGATTTTTACTTCATTTGATTCTACATTTTCTTTCACATATAGTGCCATTCCCCCCACGCACGACCTGTTCTGTCCTTCTGATGTATTTTGTACCCCGGAATGATTGTGTCCCATTGATTGCTCTCAGTCCACCAGGTTTCTGTGATGCCTATTATATCAATATCCTCCTTTATCACAAGGCACTCTAGTTCACCCATCTTATTACTTAGACTTCTAGCATTTGTAGTTGGCAGGCTTGGGGACCATGTTTCTAGTCTTTTCCCCACTGCCACCAAGGCCAGAAACTGACAGAATTGACAGGGAAGCTGTAAAACAGTGAGAGAGTTGGCAAGACAGCGACAGGAAATCAGAAAGGGCTGGGTCCCTATCTACTGAGAGGAGACAACAAGGGAAAAGCAAAGAAAGACTCTGCAATCTCAAACACCGAGCACCTTCGCTGTGTGAGCTAAAGGACCAAAGGTCAAAGATCAGCTTTACAAAGATCTTTGGGCACCTACACTTGCAGATAATAAGACGTAATAACCTCTAGCTCTTGACTCTCAAAGAGCTAAGTATCATTATCCCCAATTTACAGATGGGAAAACTGAGACAGAGTGAAAGGAAATTGATTTGCCCAGCATCAGCCAGCATAGCCAGGATTAGCCAGGTCTTCTGTGTTCCCGTGTTGCACTCTGTCCACTAGTCTGTTCTACCTCCCATTGCAGCCATTGAAAACAGTGAGAGTTTGGAGCCTAACCTGCCTTGGCACTTTAGAAAATCCCACTAGGTGCCTCTTTGCATCTGCAGGTGCCTAAACACCTTTGTAAATGTGGCCCTAAGAGTTTGAACCTGCCCCATTAACGCCAATGGGAGTTTTGCTTTTGAATTCAATAGGAACAGGATTAAGCTCTATACACAGTGGTTGTATCAGTTGAACTGAAATCAAGCGCTTCTTGGCCTTTTGGCTAAGATCAAGTGCACCAGTTGAGCTGAAATCGGTTTAAAATAATCAATGTAGTTGCACTGGTGCAAACCCTTGTGAGGATGCACTTATATCAGTTTACAGCAGGCTTGTATGGGTTGAGCTAGCCTGCTCTACCAACCGATTTTCTACTAATTTAACTATTTTTTGGGGGGGTGATTTTTTTTTAAGCTAAATAGTTAAATTGGTTCGACCCCTAGCCGGGTGCAGTTTACCGGTATAAAGATGCTTACAACACCATAACTTATTACCCTAAATATATGGGAAAACTACACTGCTGTCAACATCTTCATACTGGTACAGCTGTGATCACACTCCGGGTTATATGCCGCTGAATGTCTGTGGCACACCCAGGTTAGCTGTAAAAAGGCAGTTCCCTGTTGGGACCATAAGTATCTTGCTGTGCTCCTCGGTCCTTCCTTATGGCAACATGACAAGTTACCCTGGGGCTAATTTGGAGTCATCCCTTGATTGCCGTGGGGTCAAAACTGGATTCTGATCTCAGCTCCCCTGGGATCAATCCTGAGTCAGCTCCTGACTGCAGTGGGGTCAGGGTCAGATTCTGACCTCACCTACCCTAAGGTAAGTCTGGGACCAGGGTGCTGAGTGCTGAAAGCCATTAAAAAACTGTAAACCCTGTAGATGATGGAAACCACTCCAAGTCAGGGAGTGCTACTGCACCCCCAGCACCCTAGTTCCAGCACCCCCGTCTGGGACACTAAAATAAATGAGGATAATTGAACTTCCTAAATTACAATGAAGTTGATCAGTCCTTTTGACATTAGATATAATTCAAGCTTTTATTCAAAGTATCTCCCTGAACAGACCAAATCAACTTTACATCCCACCTGAGCAGACCAGGCCTTGAGACAGTCTCAGCCTAACTGCTGCATTGCACAAGGTCGTAAGAGTGAGGTTTTCTTCTTGGAGAAGTCTGGCCTGGCCCTCCTCACATAGATGGCTGTACATCAGGAGTAACATCATAGACATCAATGGAGCTATGCCTGTTTTATACCACCTGAAGTGACACGAGACTCAAGATCTATGTTTTAAGATGAATTGTTGATTTATGGGTAACTAAAGTTACCTAGTCAGAGTGGTTCCCCCCTAGGGGTGAGGATTGAAAGATACCTTTGTTTTTCCTTAGTGAGTTGAGCAGCTGTGTCAATGCAGCCGTTCTGGAGCTGTATTAAGACCCTGGTAACAATGTAAGTTATGGATGGAGTGGTTGGCAGGAGGTCCAGGATGGCAGTGTCAGCGTTGATCTCCTTGCACCACAAGTCTTTAGGGATACTTATTTCTGTAATAAAGCAGAAAATCTTTCACAATGTGTTCATGGAATCACAGGAACCAGGGTATCAAATGACAGGGGTAGAACAAGGTGGGGGGGGCATTTTTCACAAAATAATTCTCCACATTTTACACACCTTTTGTCAAAATTTCAAATTAAATCTAAATAAATAAAATTCAACCAAAAAAAAAACCCCAGCAAGTGTTTTATTTAAAAAAAAAAAAAAGTTGTGAAAAACATAGAAAAAAATAAAAATCACCTCCAGTTCTAGCTAGCAATTTCCACCTGGGATAATGCTCAGTTAGCCTACATAACTGAGTGATCTGATTATCACTGCCCTATCACTACACAGCTCCCTTCCTTGTCAACCCTGCAATTATTTATGTCCATGCTGAGCTTTAGACATTGTGAGTAGCCCCAGTGAAGTCAGTGGAACTACTCAGAGTAGGTTAAGGATGTTTGCAGGATAGGGGTTACTTCGGATACTTTGTGTATCAGGGAATACTTGGTAATTACTCTGGAGTAGACTTGTACTCAGCTTCACAACTGGATCGTTTGTTACATCATAGAAAAATACCTAGAAAGGAAAGTAAAACACCATGAAAGTCAAAATACCTGAGATTCTGGGATCTGATCTGATATTGCTCCACACTTTCTGAATAGTCTGCATGGCTCTTTCAAAAGCAAAACGCTGATCATCTAAAGTTGAAAGGGAAGATGGTGTTTATCAACAGATGTTTTCCAGGAAAAATACCTGTTTCCCTCTTGCAAAAATATTTCTTATAGTAAAAAGACTAAATTTAAATTTTAACTGGCCTTGTAACATTAAAGAAAATTTACCTACATATGTGAGGTTAAATTTTGAAAAGCGCCTAAGTTTCTTGGGAGCCCAAGACTGATTTTTGAGAGATTTAGGCACTGAGGGCTAGAGCCACATAGGGATTTGGTTTCAGAGTAGCAGCCGTGTTAGTCTGGATCCGCAAAAAGAACAGGAGTACTTGTGGCACCTTAGAGACTAACAAATTTATTAGAGCATAAGCTTTCGTGGACTACAGCCCACTTCTTCAGATGCATATATATCCGAAGAAGTGGGCTGTAGTCCACGAAAGCTTATGCTCTAATAAATTTGTTAGTCTCTAAGGTGCCACAAGTACTCCTGTTCTTTTTAAAGGGATTTGGACACATTATTGCCACTTTATGCACCTGAGGCCAAAATTTAGATTTTTAAAATCACCACTCAGCTGCCACTTAACTCTGAAGTTGCTTAAATGCCCACTGGTGAAGTCCCCTAGGTGCCTAAATTTCTGCTAGGTGGCATGTACACAGCTATCAAAATTATTATGCCATCCATGCCCCAGCAGGATTCATGGGAGGTCACCGCTCCACTTGGCACTGCAGAGCCCTCAGCTGGATACTGTGTCCAGTTCTAGGCGAAGATGTGGACAAACTGGAGAGTGTCCGGAGGAGAGGAACAGAAACGATAAAAGGTTTAGAGAACGTGACCTATGAGAAAAGGTTAAAAAAACTGGGCATGTTTAGATTTGAGAAAAGAAGATGGGGGTGGGGGGGAAACCTGGTAACAGTCTTCAAATATGTTAGGGGCTGTTATAAAGAGGACAGGGATCAATTATTCTCTATGAAGACAGGACAAGAAGTAATTTAATCTTAATGGATTTAATCTGCAGCAAGGGAGATTTAGGTAACATATTAAGAAGGGTCATTAAGCTCTGAAATAGGCTTCCAAGGGAGGTTGTAGAATTTCCATTATTGGGCTTTTTTAAGAACATGCTGGACAAACATCTGCCTGGGATAATCTAGGTTTACTTGACTCTGGACTTGATGACCTCCTAAGGTCCCTTCTAGCCGAACATTTCTATGATTCTATGAACTAGACATCACCCTGCCTATCATCTGCAGAAGCCCAACCCAGTAAGCATTTTCATAGGCCAGCTTCCAAGTCAGAGCCAAGGCAGAAGAGGTAGTAACAGTGCCCTCTTATCAGTGGTTAGACTACTAACCCTGGAAAACTCCTATCTGTCTTACTTAGAGCCAGGACTAGAACCCAGGGTTCCTATGAGTTGCAGGTGAGTGGCCTAACCACTGGGCTATTGGGTACTCTGGACTATCAGTCTCCCCTGTTGAATCTGCTCAACTTTGTATAAACTACTTAAATATTAATTGGAGAAGGGGGACTGGAGCCAGGCTCTCCCAGGTGGGTAACCTAATCAAGTCATTCTCTCTCTGGACCAATCAGTGTTTAAGTATTAATCTGTGGATTCCCTTAGGCAGCAGGGCTTGTAACCATCAGGCGTTGCAATGCTTAGTTTAGGTCCCCTTTTTAGATGTAGCCCTGAGAAGATTAAGACCAGGTCTACACGAGCAGCACTTTGCTGGACTGGCTATACCAGTATCCTGTTCCAGTAAAGTGCTCCTAGTGTGGACACAGCGTACAGTGGCAACTTTTGCCAGTATTGCTTATTTCTGTCTCCCTGAGCAAAATAAGCTGTACCGGCAAAAGCACAGCGCAGCTGGTATAACTGTTTCTGCATTAGGGGCTTTTGCCATCAAGCTCTGTCGGTGACAAATTGCGCCTCATCACGCCTGACCCGCCTGGCTATGCTGTCAAAAGTCTGTAGTGTGGACCTGGCCACAGTCTTATTGAAAGCCAGCGGCCCTTAGGCTCCTCAGTCACTGAGGCATTTTGACTGATTGCTCTCATTGGCTTGTTTGACTGATGTTTTTACAATTTGCACACAATTGCAGAACTGCAGGTGTTCTCCTTTGTCCATGGGCCTGATCCAAAGCCCACTCTTTTTCCCTTGGTCTCCTCAGTACCTGCCTCAAGCCCCAGGCATGTCACTATTATCCCCCGTACAGAGACCACGCCTAGCTCAGCCATGTAAGTTCCTTGAGTTCTTTATTGCTGCTCAGACAATAGGGTCGTACTGATTCTTGGGTGCACTGAGGTTGCTGGGGGTTGTCCCCACAGTGCAAAGCTGCCCTAAAGCTGGTGAATCTGGCTGAAAGAAGATCCCTGCAGCACTGAGGGATCCACAGGTGTGTAGGGCCAGTGCACATCTGGCTCTGGTGGGGTGACGATTCACATCAGCTGGAGATCTGGCCCAACTGACTCTAATACAATGGCGCCAAAGGTGGATTTGGTACCATAACCCTAGAAGTATGAACTGTGCCTGAGAGGTTGTCCTGTTCCAAGAACTTTCTCACAGAAAGCCCTTCATCATGGATATCGCCGTTTTGGAAACAGTGGATCAGAGAGCGCTGCAGAGTGAGAATTTCAGGCAGGTGCTGTACGTGTCGGATGTGCTGGTGCTGTAAGAGAAAAGTAACCACCTCGTTAACATGATGCCTGTGTTCACTGGGAGAGGAAAGATGTTATGGGGAAGGGCGTCGTGTGGTTTTGATGTTCCTGAAAACATCATGGTTATGTGGGTGTCTGGCTGCTTTGTATCACTGGAGCAATGCAAAGCAGCCAGCAGGGACTGGTCACTCTGGTCCCGAACCCCTGTGAACTTTTTAATAGTAACTACTTTATCCTACAGTTCTCTATTAGACCCTAGGAAAGCTCTGAAAAGGCCCTGCTATCCCACCCCCCTAGCATTTCATACTGGCCATTGCTAGTACATCTGTTGGAATGCAAACTCAAATTGTCCATAGGCATGTGCAGCAGTCAAATGAAGCTGCCTGACTGGAATGGAAGCAGCAGATCACGCCTGCCTTGTTTCTCTGGGCCAAATTAAGAGGTGTAGCACAAACAATGATGTAAATTAACCTCCTTGTGAGGATAGCTGTCCTATTTCTTTACACGTGTAACAGGAAGCCTGGTAGAAGGGGAAGAGTTTAAAGTAGGAAAAAATGGTGTTTTTTGTTTTAAAGTTAGCTTAACACATATTAATTAACTGCTGTTCATAGGACACGTGAAACCCTGCCTACACTAGTTTTTTTCCTAGTCTGGACAAAGAGTTTAGGATTAGAGAGACACAGCGGGCTACAGGCAAACTATGGTTTTCTTTATTCTAATAAAGTTCCTTGTTCTTGAAATCTGGCTTTATGGGCATAATTTAAACCTGTACATTCTTGTTTAAATACAGACATGATGGGAAACCTAGCATAATTATCTCCTGTCCTTAAATCAAGACCTCAGTCTCTTTCTAAAATATCAATTTTAGGTCACCTCGAAATCACTGGGTGAGGGTCTCTGGCTTGGGTTACACAGGACAGCAGACTATAGACAATTATAACAGCCCCTTCTGGCCTCAAAATTGACAAATATTAGATTTTTCTTTAACCTTGAATATCGCTTCATTGTAGTGGAACAGTGAGTTCAGGGGGGCGAACAACAAGGAGGGAGAAGAGCTACTGAAGCAGGAGGACAATGTTGGCACAAGAACAAATGGGGATAAACTGGCCAGGAATAAACGTAGGCTGGAAACCAACAGAGGAAGGAGGGTCTGGAACAGCCTCCCAGTAGGAGTGGAGCCCAACCCCCTAGCTGATTTTAAGATGGAGCTTCATAAGCTATGAAGGGGTTTGTATGATGAGCAATAGCAGGGGACTGGACACGATGTCCCAGCAGTATATTTTTAACAGTGATAGGAATTAACCACTGGAATAATTTACAAAGAGTCATGGTTGATTCTCCATCACTGATTGTTTTTAAATCCAGATTGGACGTTCTTCTAAAAGCTCTGCTCTAGGAATGATTTTGGGGCTGTTCTCTGGCCTGTGTTACACAGGAGGTCAGACTAGGTGGTCACACTGGTCCCTTCTGGCCTTTGAATCTATGAGCTTCCTTCTAGCCCTAATGTTCCCATTACTCTAAGGCTATGTCTACGCTAGAGACCTTACAGTGGCACAGCTGAACCAAAGTAAGTTAGGCTGACCTAAGGCCCTGTGTAGACAGTGCTACAAAATGGAAGAATTCTTCCACCAACTTAGCTACTGTGTCTTGGGGAGGTGGATTACCTATGCTAGTGGGAGAATCCCTCCCATGGGCATAGGTAGCATTCTATACTGAAGCGCTACAGAGAGAGCTGTGCCTCTCTAGCATTCTAAGTGTAGACAAGCCCACAGAAACAGAGGTCAGACAAGAACAGGCTAAGAGGGAGAGACTGCCAGAAGGAGGGAGCAGCTGCAGGCCAGTGGGTGACTCTGGCAGAAAGCTGGGAAGAGGTCAGGGGCGCAGGATCAAAGATTGCTCTTGGTGCTGTGAGCAACAAAAGCTGTTTCCTGCTAGTTGATTCCCCCCTGTGTTCAGAGACATGAGTCTTTGTTCATTATTTGTAAATAAACAAAACTGCAGTAAAGAAAATACCAGACTCCATCAATTTCTATATCCAACTGGAACATCCACAAGGCCCCAAACTTTAACTAGCCTGTTGGGCTGAAAAGGGGTTACAATGTATTCACATCTCTGTATATGTGTGTGCTGTTCTAACGCATGTGCTGTTTGTGTGTGCACATTACTTCAAATCATCCCAGAGCACCTTGGACAGCAGTTCCAGGAGCACAGGGAACTGGTTTGCTCCATTTTCTTGTTGCACCAGATGGGTCAGGCGCTGGACTGTCATCCTCTGTTCAAATCTCCACATGCAGGGCATGTTGATTGGCCCGCAGCTCGGCAGGTGGCTGAAAGGTGGGGACTGGCCGTAGGCTACTTTCAGGAGAACATTTGAACTGTGAGCTCCCTCCTCTACAATCTGCTGCTTTGCAGAAGCAAGTTTCTGCTCCAGCCCCTGTGGAAGTGAGATGTCAGTTAGGAATCGAGTCTGGTTATAAAGGGGCCTGGCTCTTCTCATTGGTCTGAGAGGCAGCCGGGCTGGCTCAGGGTTAAGACACCAGACTAGAGATCCGGGTTCAATTCTTGGCTCTGCCACCAACTCCCTGTGTGATCTCAGAGAAGCTATTTCATGACTCTGTGTCTCCATTTCTCATCTGTAAAAAGGGACAATAATCCTGCCCTTGTCTATTTACACTGTGAGCATGGATGGCCCTAGACCAAATGGGGCCTCAGGCGAGGAGCATCTTTGGCACCTCCCTCCCCGCAATTTTTTAAACATTTGAATATCTTATGTATTGCATTTGTAGCTTATTTCATGGTTCTGATGCACGATTTGCATGCGTGATTTATCTCTCTCAGATAAGACGATAAATTTGCTAACAAAAACAGCACCCCCGAGCCTGGCACTCCCCATGACCGGCAGCCCAGGTGGTTGTTGCCTGCCCCTATATCTGGCTCTGACTGTGAGCTCTTTGGGCCAGGGACTGTCTTTCACTGTGTGTCTGCACAGCACCCGGCATGACAGGACTTTGACCTTGGTTACTGAGTGTCTGTGCAATGCCCGGCACAACAGGGTTCTGTGGGTATGTGTGTGCAGCACCCAGCACAATGGGGCTCTGTGTATGTGTCTGTGTAGTGCCTGGCACAATGGGGCTGCGTTTGTGTGTCTGTGTGTGTGTCCGTGCAGCATCTGGCACAATGGAGCTCTGTGTGTGTGTGTTTGTCCAGCACCTGGCACAATGGGGCCCTGATCTCAGTTAAGGGCAACAGGCCCTAATGCAAAAATAAATAAATATATGCATGCCAGCAGAACTCTTGGAAATGCAGGGTGGCAGGCAGTTTAATACCAGGTTCGTAGACACTCAAACACACAGGGGTTTCCTCTCTAATACGCTGAACACAATGGAAAAGTTTCTGCATTGGAAAAGTGAGCCAGGCTTAATATAGTCTATGTTGTTCTATTCAGTTTCTTCTAACGCGCCCATCACTGTGGCATATGAGCACCAAGAGACAAAACAATGGCATTTTAGAAATGTTTTGTGTGACTTCTGGTTTCAGATAGTGGCATGGAAGTCTCAGGTGGTCTTTTTCTGTTTCTCTCTCTTACCCTCAGTAAACAGCTGGTTTATTTGTGATATTTACCATGTATAGAAAACTAGTCCTCACATACCTGGAAGAATGACTGAGTTACAGCTTTTAAGCAGCTTTCCCATTGTACTCTGTCTGCTTTTTCATGCATAACTTTAATAGTCATGTTTGTGTCTGTAAGAAATATACAATTAAACGTCAGCTTTCATCATTTAACATAAAATAAACGAGTAGTTCTAAAGTAGAGGAGTTGCAGTAAATATTGTTATTCATAATAGTGAAATCAATTACAATGTTACCAGGCAACTGGATTCCTGAGTCATAAGATGTAGGAGCACATTAAAATATTAGCCAGTTAAAAATCAGTTTATTGATAGGTTCACAGATTGTAAGGCAGGAGAAAGCGTTATGATAATCTAGTCTGATCTCCTGCATAACACTGGCCATAGAACCTCAGCCAATGATTTCTACACCATGCCCATCACCTCTGTATGAGCTATAGCACATCTTTTAGAAAGAGATATCACATCTTAATGTCAAGACTCCAGGTGGTGGAGAATCCACCTCAACCCTACATGAGCTGTCCCGATGGGTCATTCTCCTCTCTCAAACATTTTGAACCTAATTTTAGTCTGAATTTGTCTCACTTCAGTTTCCAGGTATTTGATTTTGTTTATTTTTCCAGATTAAAGAGTCATCTACCTTTAGAAATCTCCTTCCCTGTGAAGGCACTTTTAGACCAGGCTCATGTCACCTCAACTTTCTCTTGGATAAACTTAATAGATTGAACTTCTTCAGTCTCTCACTATGAGCAAGGTTTTCCAGACCTCAGATTGTTCTTGTAGCTCTTCTTGGATCCCTTACCAATTTGCAACATCCTATTTGATGTGTGGCCTCACCAGTCCCAAATAGAGGGGAATAATCACTTCCCTCGATCTGCTGGCAATGCTCCTACTAATGCAGCCCAATATGCCGTTAGCCTTCTTGGCAACCAGGGCACACTGCTGACTCAAATCCAGCTTCTCATCCACTGTAATCCCCAGGCCCTTCTCTGGAAAGCTGCTGCCTAGCCATTCGGTCCCCAGCCCGTAGCAGTGCATGGGATTCTTCTGTCCTAAGTGCAGAACTCTGCACTTGTCCTTGTTGAACCTCATCGGATTTCTTTTGCCCCTATCCTCCAGTTTTCCAGGGTACAGACCACCACCTGGTAAGTCTGATCTAGGCTCTTTGTTCCTTGATGTGTAACCCTGCAGTTAGCGGTGTTAAAATGCCCCTTGCTCAAATTCACTGTACATTTTGTCATAACTACAGCAGCAGCAAACAAAAAAAAAGTCCCTAAAACGAGGTGTTTCTTTACCGGCTGTGCTGTTGAGGATGTATCCGAGGAATAGGTGGACTGTCATCGTTGCATCGTCTATGATTCCACTAAGTGACTCCGCTAGGAACTGGATGTCTTTTTCAAGGTGGTTGCAAAAGAACTTTACTGCGTCCTGGGGCTTCACTTTCATTAGCTCCAAAATGGACTAGAAGGCAAAGTATTTCCATAGCTTAGCTCTGAGGAAGCATTTCCCCTCATAATTGTAAAGACACCTTTACAGAGGCAATGTATAACTCAGTCAAAGATACCATTACAAATTAAAGCCAGTTAGTGGTGTACATACAACGCTGATGAGTTATGACAGACAGACAGACGTTTTGCTGGGGGCATTTGTTTTCCCCACCTGTCTATCGGTAAAAGTCCCCAGGAGCATTGAAGAATGGAGCAATGCTCTGGCGATGCAGACTGAGGTTGCAGGCAGATCCCTCTCTGTCTCATTGTTCCGTGAGGACGGACTCCCCAGCACGTAGCCTCTCTCTGTTTTATCCTTCATGCTGTATTAAGAAACCACAATTTATTTGACAGTCATAGAGGTCAGACTTTTCTCCCAAAATCTTATATTTTTTTCAGTGTTTCACCCTAACCACAACTATAGTGACCATGGGGTCAGACTGGAGTGGGGGGGAAAGCATTGGAATTTTGAACTTTCAATGAAATTTCCCCAGTAAACAATACCTAGACAACTGTGTGGGTTTAAGTTGACACAGTCCCATTAATTCCTTTTACATTACACGCAATGATTTTAAACTTACGTATCTACTTTCTCAAATCCCTCCATGGGTTTGTGATGAGTCCCACCGACCTCGGAGTCACACATACATTTCATAATCTCCATGGGCAGTCCACACTGTTGTCACAGGGATAATGTCAGCTTTAGTCACGTCTTAAAGCCCCAGCAATGCAACAATTGTACAATGGTTTGCTCAGCTGCTAGCCAGACAGCATCACTCTCTGCAGCTGAGCAAGAAACAGACTTTGCACAAACCACTGGAGGCAGAAATGTTAAGAAGTGTGAACAGGAATGACAGTGAGTGTGCAACACACTGGCCTTGTGCATAGGATCATGTTCTCAAAGTAGCCTAGTGCAGTTAGGGCTTGTCTACACAGCCCCTCAGTGCACAGCAAGTCGAGGTGTGAATGTACATGCACCAACTGTCTGTGTGGCACCTGCTCCCGCATGCTAAAAGTGCTGTTGAATCAACAAAAACAATGAGAAGTCCTTGTGGCACCTTAGAGACTAACAAATTTATTTTAGTCTCTAAGGTGCTACAAGGACTCCTCATTGTTTTTGCTGATACAGACTAACATGGTTACCCCCTGAAACCTGTCACCATGCAACTGAATCAGTAGTACATCAAAGTGCAATATGGAACTTTTAGTGCACAAGAGGCAGCAGTGTCCACACGGTGACTTAGTGCTCAGGACAGTGCTCAGGACAGTGTGCTGTTCATTCACACCCCGCACACAAAGTGGGATGTGAATGAACAGCATTCAGGGGGTGATGGTTGCCTAGCTCCTTTTGTGTGTATAAAGCACGGAATGTACGCAGAATGAGTATGACTGATAATGGCAAGGCAAAACCACATCGGTCACTGTTTAAAACCACGTTGCTAGAACGGAGGAGGAGGATTAGGTGCAGGGTACTAAGACCTGAAGTTGGGAAGGCCCAGATCCACCAAGGTACTTCATGGCTAAGCCCCAATTTCAGGCATCACTGCGAGCCCCAAAACTCCTGCTCTGGTACCTCCTAACCCCGTAGACATCTACACTCACTGAGCACCTCTGTTTTCAGGGGACAAGTTCCCTCAGTGCTGAAGTTTCTGCCTCTGGGCATGTGCACTGCTGGCCCGTGCTAGGTGTCCAAATGCCGATTTCCTGCCTCAGCCCCAGAGCAACCCACGAACCAGCGGAAGACAGGAAAAGGAGCCTGTTCAAAACCTAGCCAGAGGAAAAGGTTTCTTCACACCTTTCAGCCTAGTGGTTAGAGCCCTCACCCTGGGTGTGGGAAGTCCAGGTTTAATTGCCCCTTTGGCCCAAAGGATTTGACCTGAGGTCTCCTACTTCCCAGGAGGGTGCCCTAGTCACTGAGCTATGGGATGATCTGATGGGGCTCCCTCAATCTCTCCTGGTGAAGCTGTCCTGCTGTGGCTAAGCAATGTCATTGGAACAAGGAGACTGGACCCCTGGGCCTCCCACCTCTCTAATCACTCGACTGCACATTCCTTCTCACCACCACCACCTCCTCCTCCAGTTGTTGTGTGGAGTGACACAGGCTTCATACAGATACATCTTTGGATATGATGAAACTCTAGTATCACAGGGGACTAGCTTAGATGCACAGTAGTGAAAATCTCAATCTTTGTGTTGAGTGACCCAGAAACAACTTAGGCACCTAAGCCCCCTGACTCTAGGGGAGGGGTTCCCATTCATGGATCACTAGGCAGAGCTAGGCCAGCGCCTCCCTGCTGGCTGGACCAAGGCACCTACCTCTCTGAGAGGGGAAGGGCTTAGTACATACTCCACTGATCAGCATCTCCCATTGGCTGGCATAGGCAGTGCCTCCCCTAGCATGCTAGCTTGGTGTGTCACATTCTCATGCCTGTCTCTGTCCATGCATTGTATAGGGAGCTAGGCACCTAACTCAGGCTCTATGGATCCCACCTCTGCTCCAGTGCTTTTCTAGGCAACTAAAAGTTAGGTGTTGTGATGTGCAATGTCAAAACACCTAACTCCTTTGTGAATCTGGGCCGAAGGCATTTGCAGGGCAAAAGCAATTACCTCTGCAAATACCACGTTTTGTTCTTACAGGCCATGCCATGGAACAATTTATATTCAATAACTGTCTCCACAGACACATCTGCACATGGAACCCACTTACCTAGGGTTACCATTCGTCCGGATTTACCCGGACATGTCCTCCTTTTTGTGCTAAAAATAGCGTCCGGGGGGGAATTTGTAAATCACTCAAAATGTCTGGGATTTCCCCCCCAGGCAGAGCAGAACGAGCGGCTGGGAGGGCTGCAGGAAAGTCACGGGCTGGACTCCGGAGCAGCTGTAGAGCTCCTCCTCCCCCCTCCCTCCCTGCATTCTGAGCCGGCAGCTCCTCCTCCCCTGCAGCCCAGCGCCCGGCTCCCGCAGCACTGTGCAGGGCCAGGGACCGGGTTTTGTGTTGTGCTGGGGAGCGCAGCCACGTGTCCGGCTCCACACAGAGCCCAACACCCTGTTCTGAGCAGCAGGGTAAGGGGGCCAGGGGGCAGGAGAAGGGGCAGGGAGGTTCTGGAGGGGGCAGTCAAGAGACGGGGGGGGTCGGGAGTTCGGGGGGGGGCTTTTTGGGGGGAATGGAGAAAGTTTTGGGCAGTCAGGGTACAGGTAGGGGGTAGGATCCTGGGGGGGCAGTTGGGGGGGGTCTTAGGAGGGGGCAGTTAGGGGACAAGGAACAGGGAGTCTTAGGTAGGGGGTGGGGTTCTGGAGGGCAGTTAGGAGCAGGGGTCCCAGGAGGGGGCAGTCAGGGGACAAGGAGCGGGGGGGTGGGGGGTTGGGAGTTCTGGGGGGGAGCTGTCAGGGGGCAGGAGTGGGGAGAGGGATCGGAGCAGTCAGGGGACAGGGAGCAGAGGGGTTTAGACGGGTTGGGAGTTCTGGGGGGGGCTGTCAGGGGGTGGGGAGTGGTTGGATGGGGCGTGGGAGTCCCAGGGGTCTGTCTGGGGGTGGGGGTGTGGATAAGGGTTGGGGCAGTCAGGGGACAAGAGGCAGGGAGGCTTAGATAGGGGGTGGAGTCCTGGGGGGCAGTTAGGGGCAGGGGTCCCAGGAGGGGGCAGTCAGGGGACAAGGAACGGGGGGAGGGTTGGGGGTTCTTGGGGGGCGGGAAGTGGGAGGGGCAGGGCTAGGGCGGGGCTCCTCCCGTCCTCTTTTTTGCTTGCTGAAATATGGTAACCCTAACTTACCAGTGTGGTGCCCAGCCCAGCTCTAGGGATGGCTGGGCCGTACATAGAGGTTGATGAGCCTGCTACAGCCTGGGCTAAGAGAGGTGGGTCTTTTGGCTCAGGCAGGAAAGAACTGTGCTCTTAGCTCTGGAGGAGGCAGGTTCAGCCCCCATGCAGGGGCTCTATCATTCTTATGGAATGGACGGGGGGTGCCCCAGAAAGGGGCTACATGCGGATACAGGTTTGGATATGAAACTCTTGTATCACAGGAGACTAGCCTGGATGCACAGCAGTGAAAATCTCAAGCCCAGACAGGTATAGGTGCAATTTAAGTGCATAGTTCTAGGTAGGGAGATCAGGCTTAGAGTCAAGTTTTGGCCTCCGGATCCTTGTGTCAGTGGCAAGTAATCCTGTCCTGAGAAATCCGACACGTACATTCCAGAGACAGAGACGCAGCAGGAGATTGACGATACACACGCAACGAGCAACAGCTATGAAGAGACACTTACATCTTCAACACGCCAGTACTGCCCGCATCGGCATCCTGTGTGAGAGGGAATCAGACCAATCAGCTACTGATACAGTCACACAAACAACAGTAATGATAATGTACCAGAACCTCCGCTCGGGGGATCAGCACAGCCCCAGTGACTCCAATGGAGTGACAACCAATTCTCCCCAGGTGTGGATCTGGTCCCATCGAATTGGAGCTACAGCCCATTTACATCAGCTGGGGACCTGGTCCCAAACTTCCTGCTTCCGTAAAAAATGACCTTGTGACTCAACATTCTAAACCAGATTTCTGGTCAGTCTGAAATGTGGTCACTGCAGGACCACATTGGAGGGACATAGCTGGTTTTAACTAGCCTTTACCTATCCCTTGTGCCAAGACTGACAGACTCTGCCCCAAATTTGCTCTAATTTAAGACCAGTTCCTACAGCCTCGGGGCACTTTTCTGTCAAGCAAGGCTCAGCTGGACTCAGCTGTGTCCCAGCACTGCCCCATTTTGCAGTGGCTTGCAAAGGAGCTGGCACAGGAACATCTCTGTAGGTATACACCATTAGGGTTAAGCCAAATGGCTGCCTCCTAGCAAACACACCTGGTATTACAATAATGAAGCACTCAAAAGCAGCCAGAGAAAATATTGATATAAAGTTTTTCTGAGACTTACTCCACAGTTTTTCACGGAGATTATTTTTCCAATTTGTCACATCAAAGAGAAGGTCGCCCGGCATGGTCGGAAGGTAGGTCCCCTTAAACAAACACAGTTGGACACCTTTACTACAGCACTGGGGCAGCACAGAAGGAGGGGCTTGTGGATAGAGTGTTGGATGGGGATTCGGGAGATACAGGTTTGGTTCTTGGCATTGCCCAGATGCACAGTGACTAAGATCAGAACCTCATTGTACCAAGCACTGCACAAACATGAAGCGACTAAGACTGGGGTTCTGTTGGGTCAAGAACTGCACAAACACCCAGTGACTAAGATCAGAGTCCCATCAGGCTGGGGGCTGCACAGATGCCCAGTGACTAAGATCAGAACTCGTTGTACCAAGCACTGCACAGACACACAGCGACCAAGATCGGGATTCTGTTGTGCCAGGTGCTCACAGACACATAATGAGACAATCCCTGCCCCAATGATGCTTACAATATAAATAGACAAGAGGTGAGAGGAGAAACTAAGGATAAGAAAGATTCAGTGACTTGCCCAAGTCACACAGGGAGTCTGTGGCAGAGCTGAGAACAGAACCCAGGAAACCTGAGTCTTAGTCCAGTGCCTGATCCCCTCAATAACACAGTTCCTTTGAAGGAGTAATAAAGTAGCAGTACTGACTCAAAACAAAATGGGCCTGTCTAAGTGCTCAGCCTCCAAAGCAGGCTGCCAGCTAGGCCACATCAATTCTCACAAGGGGTGTGTCTTATTTCCCTTTGAGAGACATGGTGGGTGGCATAACATCTCTTATTGGACCAACTTGTCTTGGGGAGAGACACGATTTTGGCTGGTCTCATTCACCAACAGAAGTCAGTCCAATGCAAGATATTACCCCACCGACCTTGTACAACTTATTTACCTTTGATATGCCACACCCCTCCGTGGCACTCTGTCAATAAAAAAAGCTATTTGTGCTACACTGACCCAGCTTCATGCCAAATTCTCCCTTTTCGTCCCAAGTACAGATGTTCATTCCTGTATGCTGTGTGGCTTTCTCAACCCAAATTCGTCCTCTGGGAATCTGGTGCCAGAACTTGGAAAGCTAATTAGATGAGTGCAAAGGGAAAGAGTCATTGATGCTAAGACCAACCAGCCCGCCCTCCTGCATAGCACAGGCCAGAGAATCTCACGCAGCGATTCCTGCATCCAGCCCAGTGACATGTGGAAATTGTGATTTCCCATTTGATTTCAATGGGAAAAATCTAATTTTATCAGATGACAATAATATAATAAGGTGGATAGAAAGCTGGCTAAATCGTCGGGCTCAATGGGTAGTGATCAATGGCTCCATGTCTAGTTGGCAGCCGGTATAAAGTGGAGTGCCCCAAGGGTCGGTCCTGGGGCCGGTTTTGTTCAATATCTTCATTAATGATCTGGAGGATGGCGTGGACTGCACCCTCAGCAAGTTTGCAGATGACACTAAACTGGGAGGAGTGGTAGATACGCTGGAGGGTAGGGACAGGATACAGAGGGACCTAGACAAATTAGAGGATTGGGCCAAAAGAAATCTGATGAGGTTCAACAAGGACAAGTGCAGAGTCCTGCACTTAGGATGGGCGAATCCCATGCAATGCTACAGACTAGGGACCGAATGGCTAGGTAGCAGTTCTGCAGTAAAAGGCCTAGGGGGTTACAGTGGACGAGAAGCTGGATATGAGTTAATAGTGTGCCCTTGTTGCCAAGAAGGCTAACGGCATTTCGGGCTGTATAAGTAGGGGCATTGCCAGCAGATCGAGGGACGTGATCATTCCTCTCTTTCGGCATTGGTGAAGCCTCATCTGGAGTACTGTGTTTTGGGCCCCACACTATAAGAAGGATGTGGAAAAATTGGAAAGAGTCCAGCGGAGGGCAACAAAAATGATTAGGGGGCTAGAGCACATGATTTATGAGGAGAGGCTGAGGGGACTGGGATTATTTAGTCTGCAGAAGAGAAGAATGAAGGGGGATTTGATAGCTGCTTTCAACTACCTGAAAGGGAGTTCCAAAGAGGATGGATCTAGACTGATCTCAGTGGTGGCAGATGACAGAACAAGGAGCAATGGTCTCAAGTTGCAGTGGGGGAGGTTTAGGTTGGATATTAGGAAAACATTTTTCACTAGGAGTGTGGTGAAGCACTGGAATGGGTTACCTAGGGAGGTGGTGGAATCTCCATGCTTACAGGTTTTTAAGGCCGGACTTGACAATGCCCTGGCAGGGATGATTTAGTTGGGGATTGGTCCTGCTTTGAGCAGGGGGTTGGACTAGATGACCTCCTGAGGTCCCTTCCAACCCTGATATTCTACGATTCTATGATAATGTTTCATTGCAAACAGACACACACAGATGGACAGGCCTGCAGGCAGCTAATCCAGGGCTCCAAACAGGGGTAACTGTGTGAGAGTCTCTGGCTTGGGTTATGCAGGAGGTCAGACTAGATGGTTATAATGGTCTTTTCTGGCCTGAAATTCTATGAATACTATTTCCCTGGAGCCCCCAGAACCTAAGGCAGGTGCTGCCATGCACATATCCCCGGCATTCATCATTATAGAAGGGGGAAAATGCAAATAGTGACTTTGTGGGTTTTTGTAACAGAAAATCCAAAGTCTCTGGTTAGTGACTGAGTTAAAAGAAAGGGATGAGACCCAAAAGCAAAGTGCCGGTGAGATGGCCATGATTTCAGATGATTTCAAATATATCTGTATTTATAGGGACTGATCGTAAGTTCCTCCTACACCCAAAAATTGCCGTACCTGACACTGCAGACAGAAACGGTCCCTGGGCTGATACTAGGTTCAGGGCTGGTGGCATGAAGGGGATGAGGGCACCGACTTCACAGAGCTTCTAGGGCTGAGGAGGGGTGCACTCACTCTTTGCAGAAAAAGCTTTTGACTCACCTTGACAGTGCTGGGCTGGAAGCAGATGGATTTGAATAGCTCGGTGAGCGGGTGCTGGGACAGGGTCAGCATGAGAGTGGTATGCAGCACCACTTCCAGCAAGGCTGAGTTCTCCTGGCTGCTCACGTCACTCATGATCTTTTCCAATTTGTTTTCCACAGATTCTTCTGAGGGCAGCGATGCTTGTAGGAGCCTCTCCATGTGCTTTGTGATGGCCTATATGACAATCAAATAAAACAGAGAGGGGTTTAATTGGCTCCACTTTTCACATTTCACGCCAGAGGGTCACACCGATCTCTGTTGTGTTTCATAATCAGCACAAGACCAAGGTGTGGGGTTCAGTGATTGCTCAGTGCATAGAAGCTTGTTCTATGTCTGGTTCCAGCTGGCTGTGATAAGAACAAGAGATTCACAGCACCTCACCTGAGACTCTATCTGGGAAGCTCAGTCCTTAAAGGCACATTCCCTATAACTACTTTAGGCACCAGTTAAGTCCCATACAGGTCCTATGTGGCAGATGGTGCTTGGTCCTGCCACGAGTGGAGGGGGCTGGACTTGATGGCCTCTCAAGGTCCCTTCTAGTTCTCTCATTCTCTGATTCAGGTCCTATGTGGCAGATCCTTAGCTGGTGTAAATTGTGCTGGCTTTCTGCACAGGGGTGAATTTCACTCGTACAGAATCACAAACAAAACCATGTTCCATTAAAATAGAAAACAGCCACTCACTGTTAGTTGCTTGGCTTCTTCAGAGTCTGTGTTTTTAATGTGCTCTCTTGCTCTGTCTAGCGTCACAAGCATCAGTGGTTCATTGGAGCTGACTTTTATGTCCTAAAGAAATAAATACTTTTGTTATAAAGAAGCTGTTCATGTATCTTTTATGTACTTATTTATTAAGGCACATCATTCTACACCAAGAGGTCACTAACGAATCCTATTAGACCAGTTACATTTGAAGGTTAATCAAAATGTTTTTCATGTATTTTATTATGAATTATTATTCTCATTTTATATATTGTTTTATTATTTGTATTATGGCAGTGTCTAGAAGCCCCCGTCTTGATTGGGGCCCATAGTGCCAGGCACTGCCCAGACACACAGCAACTGACATCAGTGCCCCATTTGCATAGGGCGCTGCACAAATACACAAGTCTGGTCTACACTACAGACCTATATCAGTATAACTATGTTGCTCAGGGTGTGAAAAATAAACACCCCTGAGTGATGTAGTTATGCTGGCCTAACCCCCCATGTAGAGAGCCTCTCCTGCTGATGTAGCACCACCTGTTGGGGAGGTGGATTAACTATTCCGACAGGCTCTCCTGTCAGCCTATAGCATCCTCTATCACTGCAGAGTTTTAAGTGTAGACCTGCCCACGGTAGTTGAGATCAGCACCCCATTGTGCGAGGTGCTGGGCAGACATGTACTGAGAGACTGTCTCTGCCAGAGCCGTCCCTTGGGTATGGCGAATCTATACCCTTGGGACAGTTTGTCAGTTTGACCGTGTGCTTGATTGTTTGATTGTTTGTTTGAACAGTGTGAATTGGGAGTGCTTTGTTCCAGGTGGGGCCTGACTGGTATAAAAAGGCAGTCAGCAGCGAATCAGCTGAGCGGCGAACAGCAGAGGCTAACAGGGGGAGTTTGCCTGGGAGTTCGCCTCAGGAGAGCCCACTGAGGCTTACATCTCGCGGGTTTCAGGGAGTTGCTGCAACAGCTGAGGAAGCTCTTAGAAGGAAGGTGATATGGAAGGTGAGCGTTCAGTTGTTGTAACCTGCACAGGTTGTGCCATGTTTGTCTTTCTTCCACAGGACAGAAGCGACTTTGTCTGTACAAAGTGCAAGCTGGTCTCCATATTGGAAGAGAAGGTTCGAAGTCTGGAGAAACAAGTATCAACCCTGTGTTGCATACGAGAAAATGAAGATTTCCTGGACAGATGTCAGGATATGCTTCTACGGGCACAACGTTCTGAAGAATCAGAGCAGGTTGCACAGAGGGGACTGAGGGATGGTGAAGAAAATTGGTAGCATGTGACCTCCAGAAGAAGAAAGAGGAGCGTCCATGTACCAGCAATGCAGATACGGGTGAGCAACCGTTTTCATGTTCTCTCCACAGGTACTAATGCAGAGAGTGGAGTAGATGATACAGCTGAAGGAAGGGAGCAGAAGGAGACTCCATCGATTGGAAGGTATGAGATGCACTGTCCTAGAGATGGGCGTTCCTCGATGACCGCTCCCAAGAGAAGGAGGAGGAGGGTGGTGGTGGTCGGGGACTCCCTCCTCAGGGGGACTGAGTCATCTATCTGCCACCCCGACCGAGAAAACCGAGAGGTCTGCTGCTTGCCAGGAGCTAGGATTCACGATGTGACGGAGAGACTGCCGAGACTCATCAAGCCCTCGGATCGCTACCCCTTCCTGCTTCTCCACGTGGGCACCAATGATACTGCCAAGAATGACCTTGAGCGGATCACTGCAGACTATGTGGCTCTGGGAAGAAGGATAAAGGAGTTTGACGCGCAAGTGGTGTTCTCGTCCATCCTCCCTGTGCAGGGAAAAGGCCTGGGTAGAAACCGTCGAATTGTGGAAGTTAACGAATGGCTACGCAGGTGGTGTCGGAGAGAAGGCTTTGGATTCTTTGACCATGGGATGGTGTTCCAAGAAGGAGGAGTGCTAGGCAGAGACGGGCTCTACCTAACGAAGAGAGGGAAGAGCATCTTCGCAAGAAGGCTGGCTAACCTAGTGAGGAGGGCTTTAAACTAGGTTCACCGGGGGAAGGAGACCAAAGCCCTGAGGTAAGTGGGGAAATGGGATACCGGGAGGAAGCATGAGCAGGAGAGTGCAAGAGGGGACTCCTGTCTCAGACTGAGAAAGCGGGACAATCAGCGAGTTATCTTATGTGCCTGTACACAAATGCAAGAAGCCTGGGAAACAAGCAGGGAGAACTGGAAGTCCTGGCACAGTCAAGGAACTATGATGTGTGACAAAGTTCCTCCTCTATCTTGGTGGGTCCTGCGCTTATTGGCAGATTTTCTTGCCTCAAAGATTCACCATGTGGGTTGGGGAACAGCCCAGAGACCTTCCCCTCTGGTAGAACCCACAGTCCAGGTCAATTGGGAGGTTTGGGGGGAACCCGGTCCCACCCTCTGCTCCAGGTTCCAGCCCAGGGCCCTGTGGACTGCAGCTGTCTATAGTGCCTCCTGTAACAGCTGCATGACAGCTACAACTCCCTAGGCTAGTTCCCCATGGCCTCCTCCAAACACCTTCCTTATTCTCACCACAGGACCTTCCTCCTGGTGTCTTATAACGCTTGTGCTCCTCAGTCCTCCAGCAGCACACCCTCTCACTCTCAGCTCCTTGCGCCTCTTGCTCCCAGCTCCTCACACTCCCACCACAAACTGGGGTGAGCTCCTTTTTAAAACCCAGGTGCCCTGATTAGCCTGCCTTAATTGATTCTAGAAGCTTCTTCTTAATTAGCTCCATGTGTCCTAATTAGCCTGCCTGCCTTAACTGGTTCTAGCAGGCTCCTGATTACTCTAGTACAGCCCCTGCTCTGGTCACTCAGGGAACAGAAAACTACTCATCCAGTGACCAGTATATTTGCCCTCTACCAGACTCCTGTACCCCACTGGTCTGGGTCTGTCACAGATGTCATTAGAATAACAGAGACTTGGTGGGATAACTCACATGACTGGAGTACTGTCATGGATGGATATAAACTGTTCAGGAAGGACAGGCAGGGCAGAAAAGGTGGAGGAGTTGCATTGTATGTAAGAGAGGAGTATGACTGCTCAGAGCTCTGGTATGAAACTGCAGAAAAACCTGAGAGTCTCTGGATTAAGTTTAGAAGTGTGAGCAACAAGGGTGATGTCGTGGTGGGAGTCTGCTATAGACCACCAGACCAGGGGGATGAGGTGGACGAGGCTTTCTTCCGGCAACTAGTAGAAGTTACTAGATCGCAGGCCCTGGTTCTCATGGGAGACTTTAATCACCCTGATATTGGCTGGGAGAGCAATACAGCGGTGCACAGACAATCCAGGAAGTTTTTGGAAAGTGTAGGGGACAATTTCCTGGTGCAAGTACTGGAGGAACCAACTAGGGGCAGAGCTCTTCTAGACCTGCTGCTCACAAATCGGGAAGAATTAGTAGGGGAAGCAAAAGTGGATGGGAACCTGGGAGGCAGTGACCATGAGATGGTCGAGTTCAGGATCCTGACACAAGGAAGAAAGGAGAGCAGCAGAATACAGACCCTGGACTTCAGAAAAGCAGACTTTGACTCCCTCAGGGAACTGATGGGCAGGATCCCTTGGGAGAATAACATGAGGGGGAAAGGAGTCCAGGAGAGCTGGCTGTATTTTAAAGAATCCTTATTGAGGTTGCAGGAAAAAACCATCCCAATGTGTAGAAAGAACAGTAAATATGGCAGGCGACCAGCTTGGCTTAACAGTGAAATCCTTGCTGATCTTAAACACAAAAAAGAAGCTTACAAGAAGTGGAAGATTGGACAAATGACCAGGGAGGAGTATAAGAATATTGCTCAGGCATGCAGGAGTGAAATCAGGAAGGCCAAATCACACTTGGAGTTGCAGCTAGCAAGAGATGTTAAGAGTAACAAGAAGGGTTTCTTCAGATATGTTAGCAACAAGAAGAAAGTCAAGGAAAGTGTGGGCCCTTTACTGAATGAGGGAGGCAACCTAGTGAGCGAGGATGTGGAAAAAGCTAATGTACTCAATGATTTTTTTGCCTCTGTCTTCACAAACAAGGGCAGCTCCCAGACTGCTGCACTGGGCAGCACAGTATGGGGAGAAGGTGACCAGCCCTCTGTGGAGAAAGAAGTGGTTCGGGACTATTTAGAAAAACTGGACGAGCACAAGTCCATGGGGCCGGATGCACTGCATCCGAGGGTGCTAAAGGAGTTGGCGGATGTGATTGCAGAGCCATTGGCCATTATCTTTGAAAACTCATGGTGATCGGGGGAGGTCCCAGATGACTGGAAAAAGGCTAATATAGTGCTCATCTTTAAAAAAGGGAAGGAGGAGGATCCGGGGAACTAAGGCCAGTCAGCCTCACCTCAGTCCCTGGAAAAATCATGGAGCAGGTCCTCAAGGAATCAATTCTGAAGAACTTAGAGGAGAGGAAAGTGATCAGGAACAGTCAGCATGGATTCATCAAGGGCAAGTCATGCCTGACTAACCTAATTGCTTTCTATGAGGAGATAACTGTCTCTGTGGATGAGGGGAAAGCAGTGCATGTATTATTCCTTGACTTTAGCAAAGCTTTTGATACGGTCTCCCATAGTATTCTTGCCACCAAGTTAAAGAAGTATGGGCTGGATGAATGGACTATAAGGTGGATAGAAAGCTGGCTAGATCGTCGGGCTCAATGGGTAGTGATCAATGGCTCCATGTCTAGTTGGCAGCCGGTTTCAAGTGGAGTGCTCCAGGGGTTAGTCCTGGGGCCGGTTTTGTTCAATATCTTCATTAATGATCTGGAGGATGGCGTGGACTGCACTCTCAGCAAGTTTGCAGATGACACTAAACTGGGAGGAGTGGTAGATACGCTGGAGGGTAGGGACAGGATACAGAGGGACCTAGACAAATTAGAGGATTGGGCCAAAAGAAACCTGATGAGGTTCAACAAGGACAAGTGCAGAGTCCTGCACTTAGGACAGAAGAATCCCATGCACTGTTATAGATTAGGGACCGAATGGCTAGGAAGCAGTTCTGAAGAAAAGGACCTAGGGGTTACAGTGGACGAGAAGCTGGATATGAGTCGACAGTGTGCCCTTGTTGCCAAGAAGGCTAACAGCATTTTGGGCTGTATAAGTAGGGGCATTGCCAGCAGATCGAGGGATGTGATCCTTCCCCTCTATTCGACATTGGTGAGGCCTCACCTGGAGTACTGTGTCCAGTTTTGGGCCCCACACTACAAGAAGGATGTGGAAAAATTGGAAAGAGTCCTGCGGAGAGCAACAAAAATGATTAGGGGGCTGGAGCACATGAGTTATGAGGAGAGGCTGAGGGAACTGGGATTGTTTAGTCTGCAGAAGAGAAGAATGAGGGGGGATCTGATACCTGCTTTCAACTACCTGAAGGGGGGTTCCAAAGAGGATGGATCTAGACTGTTCTCAGTGCTACCTAATGACAGAACAAGGAGCAATGGTCTCAAGTTGCAGTTGGGGAGGTTTAGGTTGGATATTAGGAAAAACTTTTTCACTAGGAGGGTGGCGAAGCACTGGAATGGGTTACCTAGGGAGGTGGTGGAATCTCCTTCCTTAGAGGTTTTTAAGGTCAGGCTTGACAAAGCCCTGGCTGGGATGATTTAGTTGGGAGTTGGTCCTGCTTTGAGCAGGGGGTTGGACTAGATGACCTCCTGAGGTCCCTTCCAACCCTGATATTCTATGATTCTATGAATCGGGGCGACTGCCCCAGGCCCCACGCTTTCGAGGGCCCCATGCTTGGATAAAATTGTGAGAAGATGGGCGGGGAGGTAAGGTGGGAAGCGGGCGGGCGAGCAGGGTGAGGAGGCGAACAGGGAGGCGAGCGGCAGGCGGGCAGCCAGGATGGGGGTGAGGAGGCAGGCAGTTGGGTGCAGGGATGAGGAAGTAAGCAGTGGCCACCCCCCTTTCAGAACCTCCCGCCCCCCAGCGGGCCTCGTCAATCAGTGCCTCCCACTCCCTCGCAGCGCCTACCGTGGATCAGATGTTTCACCTGCTGCGTCAGGAGGTGCTGAGGAGGAAGGGAGAGGTGCAAGGGCGCAGCATGCTCAGGGGAGGGGGCGGGACTGGGCAGGGAAGAGGCAGGGTGGGGATGGGGCCTTGAGGGAAGGGGTGGACTGAGGGCAGAGCCAGGAGGAGCACCCCCCAGCAGATTAGAAACTTGGCGCCTATGTCCCGGGCACTGCACCTCCCTAGGGACGGCCCTGGTCTCTGCCACAAAGAATTCTCAATCTAAATACCAAAATCATTTTGAAAGTAAAACTCAAAAGCGCAAAGGTAGTATCTTACCAATTCTGTGTGTTGGAACAGTTTTTTGCTTATCAGGAAGTACAAAATTGCTTTCATGTGAATACAAAGCTCTTGAATTTACCATCCCATAGAAAGGAGATGAAAACCATTCATACAGTTTCTGTAAGCATAAAATTCTGTTGCCTTTGGAAGCCACTTACCTGTGAAGTCTCAGTCCCAGGGGGGAAAATCCACGGCTCTTGCCGAAGAATCTTCTGCATTATGTTCAGCCCATAGAAATTACAAAGATTTCTAATAAGGAATATTTGAGGCCAAGGTGTTTGGGCCTTTTCAACCAGATTTTTCATTGAATTCACAAGTTGGGACTGTTTCTCTGCAGTTTCAGCACTGGTCCATGTATTCTGGTCTGCAGCTGCCAAGCAGAGTTCAGTATTAGTCCCAAACCAATACACTATTGCTGCCTAGCTTCACAGTTGTTCAAACCTCATACGCAATGAAATCCCTGCAGTAAAGTTACCATAGTATTTAAGATAAAAGGGGAAAAAAGGAGAAAGTCAAGAAAGACCCTATTTGAATGGATACACTTCATCTGAACCAGAAGGAACAGTCCTTCCATTAACCCTTTGGTAGTGAAGATTTACAAACTATAAAATGCAATACCACTTCTCAGTGGAAAATTGCTTCATGGATAAAATTCTTCCTATAGGACTAAATGAGGCCACCATTAATTTTATGGCAACAGTGAGTTTGGTCTGGAAGAACCTATAGCATTCAGAGAGGTCAGACACTTTTACAGATTCACCGATTTTAAGGTAAAAAAGGCTCATTGCGTCCATCCAGTCCACCTCCTACATAATCTTGTAAATCAAGATTGGATATTTTTCTAAAAGCTCTGCTCCAGGAATTATTTGGGGGACATTCTGTAGCCTGTGCTGTACAAGAGGTCATACTAGATGATCACAATAATCTCTTCTGATCTGTGAATCTGAATAACCTGGGCCAGAGAATCTCCCCCAGTGATTCCCGCATCTGGCCCAATAACTCCTGGCTGAGCTACAGCACAGCTTTGAGAAAGAGACATCTATTCTTGATTTAAATACTTATTTTAAGAAGTTTTTACCTTGTCTCTTTTAATTTGGTAACCTAATACCAAGTGAAATTGGGAGAAAAGATCATTTCACTAAAGTCAGCTGGCTAAATGTGCTGTCTATATAGAAGTGGGACACTTATTATTGTAGGTACCACACACTTCTGTACATCTTGCCATTTAAAGTTGTATTTTTCAGTAATGATCCAAGTTGGTTGGAAAATGGAATTTCTGTTCTGTGGGAAATTCTGACATTTCTAAATTTGTTTTGTCTCAAATCACGAGGAAAAGTCAAAATCTCGAAATATTTCATGTATGAAATATTTCGATTCAGAAACATCTGTAAGCAGGGTCTGAATGAGCTCTCCTCTGACACCTAGTGGTGAGTTGGGGAAAAGGACTTCAGGAGCCGACTTTGCATAGACTTGCCCACTCTGCCTAGGTGTGCAGCATGGTGGAGCTGCTTTGCCCAAATGATCACTTTTAGCTGGTGTTGGATTGCAAGTCACGTTGGTATTGGGTGCAGGAGTGATAAAGTGTTGTCATCCTTGTTGTGTGCATAAAGGGCAGAAGATCTGTGCTTGGCATACCCTGATTGAGGGGTTCTCCCTCAACTGAATTGCACTCGCTAAGCTGTGGGTAGAGGTGCCAAAGCCCAGTGCAAAGGTGAGAGAATGAGGACAGGTGTCTGTACCTGGTGGTGTGGGTTCTAAGGGGTCTAGACTCCATTTGTACTTCCCCCTCCCCACTGTTTAATGACAGAGCTGATTAAGATTCAGCTGAGTCTTTTGTTTTGGATCACTAGAGCTGAAATCACTGATGACCACGTCTAAGCATTAGAGCTGCTATGGGACAGCGTCTCTGGTAAAAGTGACTGCCCCGCCTGCATTAGCAGTGAGGCTCCCCCAGTAACAGCTGTAATCCCTGAGAGCCGTATTAAGTGGTGGGACCTGAAGATATTTCAGAGGCTGCAGTAGAGAGAGCAGTGGTGGGGTGAGTGATGGCAGAGCAGCTGATATAAGAGTGAGAAGCTGACAGAGCGACCTACAGCGGAGTGAACTTGCAGAGTAAGAAGCTGATGGCGCACTGAGCAGCAGTAAAGCAAGTGGCCAATGAGATGGCTGATGGTGGAGTGAGCAGTGGTGATGCAAGTAGCCAACAGTGGAGTGACAGCTGAGGCATTGCTCAGTATCCAGTGCCCCATGGGTGGGAGGTGAACTCATGCAAATGCACCTCTGAACTCTTGGTCTTCGATGACCAAGGACAACAACTGTGAGTCGGGGACCCAGGGGTGATGTGTAATTTTCCCAGATTCCTTGGTGGGGGCTTGAGCCAGTTCTGTGATGTATTATCAAAAGGAAGCCCTAGATACTGAACCTGGCCCTTGTTGCTGCTAACTCCATCTGGCAGAAGGGTTACACATAGAAACAACCTTATTGAAACAAAATGTTAGATAATGTGAAAACATTTCAGTTTGATCATGTCATACATAATATAAGGTAATATAATATATGAAAGTCAAAATGAGAAAATTGAACTGAAATGATAAAGTTAAAACAAAAGGTAAAAATCAAAATGAAACAATGAAAAAGTCAATATCAAATAAAATGCTCCATTTCAATTTCAAAATGTTTCAAAACTTTTCTGTTGAAAATTTCATCAAAATCGACGAGTTCCCACAAAACGTTTCAGTTTGGAAGGGACAGCATTTTTGAATGGAAAACTGTTCAGCTGCAAATGTTTTGCTCAGCTCTGGAAATTACTCTGGACAAACACAACCCTTAAAGCAAACAACATCCAGGAAGCTGTATGGTTCTCTAAACAATCTCCCCTGATGTCCAGCATGACTGGAAAACGGTTAGAAACTCCACTCACCACTTGGCAGCTCTCTGCCAAGCACAGCTGCAACGTTACCGATGGCGAGTCGGAGCTTAGCAATGAACTGCAGGTTTTCAATGCTGGTGACGGTGGCAGAGCTGGGAGCAGACAGATCTGCAGTGGAGAGCACGTGCTCCGAATTCCGGCTGGCGTCTTCTTGAAAGGAGGAATACATAAAATCCTGTTTGAGAGAGAGAATTTTAAAAAATGTACAGTAGTGAACAGATACCGCTGTGTAAAGGGGATGCAGTTGGTTGGGCTGTCTGTATTTTTGTAACTCAAAGGGATGGGGAGGAGCAGGGATGGGGGTGTGCTTGGGGCGGAGGCAGGGAAGAGGTTGGGGTAGGGGCTTGGAGGAAGGGGTGGAATGGGGGTGGGGGCTTTGGGGAAGGGGAGGTATAGGGGCAGGGCAGGGGTGGAGTGGTGCGTCAAGCACCCCCCAGCTAGAAGGGAAGTCGGTGCCTATGCCCCTTAGTTTCTTTGAAAGTCAGTGAGATTTAGGCTCCAAAGTACCTAAAAATTATTTCTGAAAATGGGAGAACTGGCCATTAATTGTGTGTTTCTCCTTTTCTGGGTGCCCAACATGAGATACCTGGGCCTGACTTGTAGAAGTGCTGACTACTCACAGCTGCAGCTGAGGTCAATGGGAGCTGTGCTATGAACATAGAAAATGCTAAGTACTCTGAAAAGTCAGATCTCAAATTGGGCACCCAAAATTAGTGGACACTTTTGAGAATTTGGCCTTAATCCCTCTGAATCTCAGTTTGACAGCTGTAAAATGGGCATAATAATATCACCTTATCTCACAGGGGTGCAGTGAAGATTGATTTTGTGAAGGTCAGTTCATTAAAGTTTGTGAAGCACTTTGATAACGTAGCAAGAGCACCATTAATAATTCTGTATTCAGAGCAGGGTCTGGGTGGTGTGCAGAGAAAAAGGCGGGGGCACACAAGTTTGTACAACACCTAGTACAATGGGGTCATGGTCCATGATTAATACTCCTAGGCACTACACTACACTACACTACACACAGAAAGAAAGAAAGAAAGAAAGAAAGAAAGAAAGAAAGAAAGAAAGAAAGAAAGATATTGAGTAACATACACTGAATGAAGCAGGGATTCTATGGAAAAAACTAGTATGTGATTATGTAATTTCAGACTATATCATAATGCAGTGGTTCTCAACCAGTGGTCTGGGGCCCCCTGTGGGCTGTGAGCAGGTTTCAGGGAGGTTGCAAAGCAGGGCCAATGTTAGACTTACTCGGGCCCAGGGCAGAAAGCTGAAGCCCCACCACTTGGGTCTTGTAGTGAGGCAGGGTGGCCTCCCGAGGACCCGGAGTGGGAGGCCCCCGCACTGAGCCCTGGTGGCTGGAACCAGGGCCTAGTTGCCCCTTCCCCCAGGAAGTGGGTGGGAGGGGCAGGAAGTATAAAAGGCCGCCCAGAAAGCTCAGTAGGGAGGCAATCACTGGAGATACCAGATGATTCCTGTGGCCTCCCGAGCTGGGAAGCAGCAGCGGTTGCCAAGGGAGAAGAGGACTGGCCTGGGACACTGGGGCCGCTCGCTGATTCAGACCTGGAGGAGGCAGACAACTGGCCCGGACCGCCCAGATCGCCATCAGACCTGACCCCGGAGGGAGAAGATGACTGGCCAGGACCACCAACGGACCAGACCCCCAAAGACTTGCTCACAGTCCCGGAAGCCACCATCAACCTCGACTCCTCCTCACAGCAACAGGTACACCAAGAAGGAGAGTGTGGAGATGGCCCAGGGGTAGCAGACCCCTGTCTGGCTGCAACGCTGACAGAGGGTGAGTCAGCGTGTTGCGGCATGGATCCCCACTGACCCAGTGACAAAGCGCTTTGTCACTGCTAGGGCCCTGGGCCGGGATGTAGTGGAGTGGGTGGGCCTGCAATCCTCTCTGCCACCCCAACCAGAGGGTGGCAGTCTCCCCTTCCTCAGGCCAGAAGCCTGAGCCTCAGACTCTTTGTTGCCCTGCCTTGAACCAGGGCCTGGGCTAACTGACTGTTTGTTTCCCATCCAACCTGAGCATAGGCCTGGGCCCCAGCTGCGAGCGGAGACAGCTTCATTCCCTATGGTGGCTGACGTATCAGTGACGTAGTGAGGCGGGGTGGCCTCCCGAGGACCTGCAGTGGGAGGGCCCCCGCACTGAGCCACTACACTCTGAAACCCCTGGGACTGCAGTCGAAGCCTGAGAATGTAACTTGGGGGGGGGGGCTGTGGTGTGGGGTCCCAGGCAATTGTCCTGTTTGCTATCCCCTAACACCCACCCTGGCTTTTATATGCAGAAAACCAGTTCTTGTGGTACAGGTGGGCCATGAAGTTTTTATGGTATGCTGGGGAGAGGAGGGGGGATGTACTCAAAAAGAAAAAGGTTGAGAACCACTGTCATAATGCATATGCCAGAGCATATGGGGACCAAGTGAAGACTGCACAGGTAACCACAATTTTAGCATTTCCTAACATTTGAGTACTTGACTTTGCAACCTTAATAATGTTCTTTTAATGCAGTTATTATGGATGTAATAATACATCTATGTTTATCCAGAGATACCCCACTCATGGGACTCACCTCAAAGCAGCACACTACCATGAAATAGAAATCATTGCGACTGCTTTGATTTAATGTTAGCACTTCCTCCATCCTGGAGAGATAGCCTTCCAGGTGTTCCTTCACATCGTCTAGTCTAGGAGGAAATGGATGTAAGTTATAAAACGAATATACCCAACATGGATCTGTGAGTGAAATATAGTTAATATAGCCACTGGAAGCACTAGAACCAACCTGCATCGGAGCAACATTTTCAAAAGGCAGGACTTGACAGTAGGACTCGGATCCATGCATTCTTCAAAGGGCGACAAGTCACTCGTTGGTTTGTACACTGAAACCAAAGAGTAGAATGGATTACTTTTTTTTTTTTTTTTTTTTTTTTGAGCACATGAAACTAGATCCCCAACTGGTGTGAACCAGCCATAGCTACACTGGAGTCAATGGGCCAGAACCCATTGGCATCAACTGGCCCTAAATGCTCCAACACCAGAAGGCAAATAAAAAGAACCACATATTTATTGTTTGTTTTTTTTTAATCTCATGATTTTAAAGTTACTCTCATGAGTTTTAGGGCCTGACTCAGGATATCTGAACAACTGGGATTGGCAGGATCGAGCCGTTCCTGTATTACACACATCACTCACCCTTTCTAATCTCTGGTTGTTCTAGGTTAGAAGGTTTGCAAGCCACAAACTTAATCAGTTGTTCGATGATCTCTGCAGATGGTGGGATTTTGTCCCCAAAACAGTAACTACTGACAAACTCCACAAAGAATGAGTTGCACTTCCTCCTGAATTTGTTGTGACTTGCAACTGCCTCCCTAGGGCGAGGAAAAGATCATTGTTTTAAAATGTCGCTATTTTAATATACAATGTAGCAGACAAAATCAGAATGGCTGGAAGATTAAGCTAAATAAATTGAGACTGGAAAAAAGCAAAAAATTGTAACTTTGAGAATGATTAACCATTGGAACAAGTTACCAAGGGAAGTGGTGGTTTCACCATCATCTGAAATCTTTAAATCAAGACTGGGTGCATTTCTAAAAGATCTGCTATAGCTCAGGCCAAAGTGATGGGCATGATGTAGAAATCACGGGTGAGATTCTTTGGCCTAATGGTCCCTTCTGGCCTTAAAAATCTATGAATCTACAAATCTCTCTGTGCTGAAACATGCACATAGCTCCACAACTCCTGCTAAAGTTAAGAAGACTTGGTTTGTGTACCGAGGGTAGACTTGGTCCCGTAAAGTCAATAATAATTTTGCCCGATATGAATTATTCCACATTCTGGCAAAACAACTTTATTCACCGGGAGTTAATGTTTCCAGATTCTATTTCTCATTTCTGAAAAAAAAAAAAAAAGTCTGGGTAGGCTCTACCTGTAACTTGCTAATTTACACTATAGACCCCAGTCCTGGAATGAGATGGTCACTCTGCAGGGAATTTTTTCTCCCAGGAATGTCAGCCTAAAGCCCATCACCAGGTCCCAGGGAGACACTCCGCTCTAAAGGAAAGCCCAAGGCAGACAGCAAACTCTCCTGCTGCTCACACAACTCTCATTATCTTCCCTAGAATTGAAACTTGCTGGCATGCTGTGAAAAAGCAGTGTGTGTAACAGCGCCACCTGGTGACAGCCGCCATAATGTCAATTCTAGAAAAACGCTTAAAAAAACATTTATGGCTCCTAAAAATGTATCTAAAAATAATTACCCCAAATCAGAAAAAGCTGACCCCTGACACTGGAGCCTGGGGCTCAGTCCTCCAATGCGTGCTATAATCACTGGGTGAAGGTAAGCTGAGGAGTACAAAGGGGTCATTTGCAGCTTTCTGGCTCGTGACCTTTCGGTCTCCAGCATAGTTAGGCCTGGCTATGACTCTAAGAGCTGGATGTTCTGCAGCCAGCCGCCTGCCCCCCATCCATGGCCTCTGCACCAGTTGCAAGGTCAGGCTTGGCACAGAACCCACAGATACCATTTTCCAAAACATTATTTTTAATGGGACTTGGGTTCCTAAATCCCATAGGCATATTTGAAAATGCTACTCTACATCAGCTCTATGCCACCAGGGGACTCCCCAGTGTTGGGGGAATCCCCAGCTGGGGAGATGCACCTGCTTTTGGTCCAGTTTGGGCCACTGGAGCATTACAAAGGGGCCAGAGCTGGAAGCAGCACTGAACGCCCCCCTTTATAATCTGCAACTTCAGATATTTACAATCCCAGGGCACCAGTCCTGCAAAGGGATCAGTGTGTGCAGACCCTGGATGCAGAGTCCCATTAAAGCCATTGCTCACGGACAGACCTATCCTGGCAAATCCTTCAGCAGAACAAGGAGCTATGTCCAGTAACAGTCTGGGAGAGGGAGCGGCCCGTTTTTCTAAGAACTCCCAGAAATGTAGTGGAGGGGTGTGGAAGAAAAGCAATTATTCTGGCCACGCTGTCAGTAACTGAGGTTAGTGGGAATATTACCGCTAAACAAGTGTCCCAAATCACAGAGTCAGGCGACTGTGCGATACCTGGTGATCGGGGAGGCGGTGGGCACGTAATCCTCGGGGACGCTCTCCTTGCAGATCTTGCACTGCCGGATGTTCCACTCCCAGATGCACTGAGTGCAGAAAATGTGACCGCAGGGCAGCTCAGCCGGGTCAGTGATCTCGTTCTGGCAGCTTTTGCATTTGTTCACGCCCTTCCTGAAAGACACCACGAGAGCAAGATGCAATTCACAGGATCTGATTCTCTGCTGCCTTGTGCCTTATAGAGTAAATAAATAATAAAGCCTTGCATAGCTGGGCCCAAGCTCCATGGCAATCTACAGAAGTCTGATTGCACAGGGTGGCTGACTCCTTTAAATGAAACAAGTCCTGCTCCCCTCTGCCAGAACAGGTACTTCCAATTTGGCCAATTAAAAGGCAGAGCAGTACCTGGGGCTATATAAGATCAGGGAAAATCAGAGAGGGAGGAAGTCCCTGAAGGAGGCTGTAGGAGGTTCCTGGGGAAAGGCTGAAGGCAGAGGCGCAGTGGAAGGGTTCGCTGGCTGACCTCCCCAAGCCAGAGAGCCAGGGCTAGGAAGGGTTGACGGCAAGGAGGAGTGATGGATGTGCCCTGGTGAGGACGATCGCCCAGAAGAGAGGCTGGGGGAGTGGGGCTGGGCATTGCCACTGGGAAGAATAGGGTTGCACTCCAGCTGGAAGGGCTGGGGTGGTTTTCCTGGGAGAAAGACAGGAGAGGACCGACAAAGAGCAGTGGTGTGGTGGAAGATGCCAGAGAGTGGTATGTGCTACATTGGTGCTGTCATGGGATTTTAAGGACTATTTGTGCTGTGGGTTATAAATGGACAATGTTTTGGGACTCTTGTTCTGGATTCTTTGCATTAGTTTTTTGTAATAAATTGGCCCCAAGAAGGGGTATTTTTGAGGCAAGAGAGCCTGTTGGGGAGTTGTGAGGGGCCTGAGAAAAGTGGGAAAATAAGCCTGGTGTGAAGGTGCCCAGCCACAAGGGGGCACTGACGAGAGGAGGAATCGTTCACACCCGTGGTTCATAATGCAAAATGTTTTGTGTATGTGTGGGTACAGCACTGAATGCTGAGTTAGGCATGCCATGGTACTTGGGAGGCTGCAAGCAGGTTTCAGGGGGTCCTCTCCAAGCAGGGGCAGCATTAGACTCGCTGATGCTCAGGACAGAAAGCTGAAGCCCCACCACATTGGGCTGGAGCCTGGGACCCTGATCCCTGCCACCTAGGGCTGAAGCCAAAGCCTGAGCAGCTTGGCTTCGCAAGGAGACCTGTGGTATGGAGCCCCAGGCAAGTGCTCTGCTTGCTACCCCCTAATGTTGGCCCTGTCTTTTATATGCAGAAAACCAGTTGTTGTGGCACAGGTGGGCCGTGGAATTTTATAGCATGTTGGGGGGGGTCTCAGAAAGAAAAAGGTTGAGAATCCCTGACAATATTTTTGTTAACTTGCAAGTGTAATTAATAGACACATTGCCTGCTAAAGATGCCATTTACCCACAATGGTCTTTTTGCTTGTTTGCTCAACTTACACAAGATAGACGGTAGCAGCATTGTTGGTGCATCTCGTCAGCACTTTTGTTACAACTTCAAAAATCTTCGCTGGTTTGTGATCTTCAATATCATACAGTAACTACAGAAAATAAAGCAAGTGAATGTCATTACATTCTAAGTGACACAAGAAGTGTTTAAAAAGTTACATTAGCAAAAGCAACCACTCAAAAGTTAGGATATGCCAGAATCCAGGTTGTCCATTCAACCTTAACTCTACCCCTTTAGTCTTGTACAACATCACATAGGAAGTCTGGGGACTAGATCTTAGGTCTCCTAAGTCCTAGCCCAGAGCCTGAAATACTCTCCCTCATTCACTGTTCATCCTGTGCACTGAATGAGGCAGGAGTCTGACAGAACCCATAGTACATGACCATGTAATTAAAGACTATATCATAATGCAGACGCATCGGGGCTGAATTAAGGTTGCAAAAGTTTTCAAAGAGATCTGGGGCCAAACTTTGCAAACTTGGGTGCCCAATGTTACGCACACATATCCATCACTGGGCTCACCAGCTGAGGATGGCTGGTCAAAACGTGTTGTTGATAGAAAACTGGGTTATTTACTGAACAAAAACTTTAATGGATGTTGTCTGTGTTCCTGCAAAAAAAATCTGTCAGAAAACCAAAACCTTGAAACCTGGAAATTATATTTTACACTTTAACACCAGTATGATATTTTGTGTAATCTAATACCAAAAATATTGAAAATCATATTCAAAACATGTGGAAATTTTGAATTTTTCAGCTTTTGTTTCAATTTGGAATGAAGCCAAATTTCCAAATCCTATGCCAAACAGACTTTCTGTCCTGTGCAAGACTCTAATTCTAGGGTGAGCACTGCAGACGGCTGAATGTAGTGTCACTTCACAGGAGCTAGGGATGGTAAGTGGGGGAACTGTCCAGGGTCAATGCAGGTTGGGCCACCTGCAGGCTACCTTCTGAACCCTTGTAGGGACACCACGTCCCATGTGGTGAAGGACAGAGTTAGGTGAATCCTCAACTGATGGGTGAATAATGGATTATTCAGAGCTGGGTGAATAATGGATTTTTCGGTTTGCTGGCAATTCTGAAAAAATTGGGAGGGGGGAAATGAGCTTTGTGTCAAATTTGTTTAGTAACGAACAAAACATTTTGGAGAAAGCTGAAATATTTTGTTTTGATTTCAACCACTTTAATTATATTAAAGTAAAATTAAAGGAAATTTTGAAATGGAAACCAAAAAATTGAAATGTTTTGATTTTTTTTCCCCTGAAATAATTTGGATAAACTGACATGAAGCATTTTGGTATTTCCAAATCTGCATTTTTCTCCAGAAAAAGTTTTGGATGAAAAATTTCTTTCAGCCGTTCCCCTCCCTATCTCAGCTGGATCCTAGGGGCTGTAGCTTCTCATTCCATGCGGTTTCAAAGGGGCAGTGGGGCGCTATTTTATACACCTACTTGCCAGAGGAAGACAAACTGCTTCACAACGAGCTTTAGCAGCTTCTCATCTATAGTGGTTTCATCGTGTAGCAGGTGATCGATGAGCAGGTAGACGATGTTGGTGCAATTCCATTGGTGTCTGAAAAAGAGACAGAATTGCCTCACTGCGAGTAGCTGCACCTTGTCTGCTGGGAAAAATTCTTCCCCACATCTTTGGACAAAACCAGCCACCTTGCCTAAGGGCCCTAGACATCATTTGTCCCTTCCTCTCTCCACTGTGTAATAACAGAGCTAATTTAGACTCATTTGATAGTCTTGTTACTGGGCCCAGAGCTGCAACCACTGATACCTGGGTCTAAGTATTAGACCTGCTTTGGGACAGTATCTCTGATGCAATAGACTGTCCAGTGTGCACCAGCAGAGAGGCTCCTCCACTAACAGCTGAAATCACTGAGAGCTGTGTATAAGGGGGGGCCCTGAGGACATCTTGGTGTGGCCAGCAGGGCAGCTGGTGGAGAGGCACAGCCAGCAGGGCAGCTAGTGGAGAGGCACAGCAATTGGTTGTTGGTGCGGTGAGCAAGTGCCCGAGCAGCGGATCGTGTAAGGTGCCTCCTTACCCTGCCCCCGCCTTCTGACTAGGCTGGGAGGTGAACTCTGCAGATGCACCTCTGAACTCTGGGTCTGCACGATGCAAGGACAGCAGCTGTGAGTGAGGTGCAGAGAACGGGACTTTTGGGTTGCTGGACTTCAGAGCCTGAGGGGAAAAGAACACTGCCCAGCTTACTAGGGTGTGGGTCTTTTGCTCATGGGTTATGTTTATGAGTCCTGTTTGTGGTGTTTCCCCAAAATAATGCTACATTATTTCCCCCTGTTTATTAAATGTTTTTTGCTAAACTCAGACTCTGTGCTTGCGAGAGGGGAAGTATTGCCTCTTAGAGGCGCCCAGAGGTGGTGTGTAATTGTCCCATGTCACTGGGTTGGGGCTTGAGCTGATTTTGTGTTGTATTGTTGAAAAGGAACCCCTAGATACTGAACCTGGCTCTTGTTACTGCCAACTCTGACTGGCAGAAGAGTTACAGGTTAAAAAAATTGCAAAAAATCAAAACTTTTTTTATTTCTGGCAGAAAACTGCTGGGAAATTCTTAGTTTTCAAGTTTTTTGGTATAAATTCAGAAAATTTGGAGGGAATCTGACACTTTCTGCAAAAAAATTTGTTTAATGGAAAACCCATCTTTCTGTCTGGGGAAAAAAGTTTTCACAGAAAAGTTTTGACTGTTACACCTTTTAAAAATGTTTATATTCTTTAATACACAGTTTTTTGGGGGGAGGGGTAACACTTACAATACGCTGTTCAATAATTCCCCTTTGTTACGGTAAAGTCTCATCAGGTAGTTGTCCGATGTGATCAGCTCCACAGTGTGCTTAATGAACTTGATCCTTTTCAGCCAGCTCAGGCAGGCGTTGAATGGTAGAAGCTCCTTCTCTGTGGGCTGCAGTTGCTTCAGGACGATGCTCACGGCATCAAGAGCTAGAAACTAAAATGACATTTAAAAACAAATCCAGTGAGTTTCAGAGCTAGCCATTGTGTTCCGAGGTGGGAGGCATAGAGCAGATAAAATGACAAGGCAGGAGTATCGCTTGCTGAAGAATTGAAGCAACAGAACTGGAGTAGGTTGCGAAGGAACAACTTGTGGCTGCACACACACACATATACACACACACACACACACACGCACACAGGCAAGATGTGGTCATCAGTAGGGAGCGACAAAGACCCCTACCATATGAGCTAAAGGGATAGCCCCATTAATGGCAAGACAAGAGCAGCAGCTGAGATACAATAACTACTGCGCCAGCCTGTTACACATCCAGCTGCCGAGGTAAAGGAACAAGCAGTACCTTAGTGGAAAGGAGAGAGAGAAATCCCACATTTGTTTACAAGCAGTGCAGATTGTAACAGTGCCACAGAATATCATTCCCCCTCCTCTTCAGGACCTAAGTGCTCTGAGTCGAGAATCCTGTTACTTAACTAAGTTTTAAGTCTGATCTAACTCCCCATGAAATCAATCCACCTTCCCACTGACATCAAGGGAACTCAGATCCAGCCCTTAACCATGGTATTAAATGGGTTCAGGCTGCCTTGGATTTAACCTGTTTTGGCTGGTTATTGTGGACAAGGCCATGGCAGGTATAAGCCATTTTTAAAGAGTGGCTAAAACTGGTTTGGATAACACAGCTCCTGGTCCACCGTAGACAGTATCTGCATCACACAAAAACAGCTGGCTTAAAATTGTAGTGACCATCTCCCAATGCAATGAGCACTCCAAAAAGCACATGTGACTTGGCAGCAGCACTGCTCAGGGCTGCCCAGAGGGGGGGGCAAATGGGGCAATTTGCCCCAGGCCCTGGGCCCCACAGGGGCCCCCAGCCCCACCTCCGCCTTTCCCCCATCCCCCAGCACCTCAGCACGCCGTGTCAGGAGTGGCCCTGGACAGCGCTGCAGCGGCGTGGCTCCAGCAGGGCCTGAGCTCCTCCCACTGAGTTAGAGCCGCGTGGTAAGGGGGCGGGGCTATGAGCTCCGGTCCCGCCGGAACCACACCGCTGCAGCGCTGTCCAGGGGCCAGGGCAGCTCCTGGACGTGGCACACTGAGGCTCCGAGAGAGGGGAGAGGCGGCGGTAACCCAGGAACAGCCCTGGACAGCGCTGCTGGGGGGGTGGCAGTCAGGGGACAGGGAATGGGGGGTTGGATCATGGGCGTTCTGGGGGTCTATCAGGGGGGGGGTGGATAGGGGTCGGGGCAGTCAGGGAGCAGGGGGAGTTCGTGGGGGGTGGGGTCCCAGGGTGGTGGTTGGGGTGGGAGGTGAGGGGATAAGGAGCAGCGTGGGTCGGGGATTCTGAGGGGGACAGTCGGGGGGGCAGGAAGTGGGTGGGGGTCAGATAGGGGGCAGGGCCAGGCTGTTTGGAGAGGCACAGCCTTCCCTGCCCTAAAGCTCATTCAGCAGTTTGAGGCTTGCAGACAGCTATTTAACACAATGAGCCAAGCTGTTATCTCTTCCCTTAGGGCTACCATCCCTTTCACTTCTCAAATGCCAAATTATAGTCTACATTTAATTTCAGTGCCATAGGGAGATTCATGTCAGGGGAGGGGAGCTTCACTGAAAATTAGCCACTTTAGATTAACAGTGATAGAGCCAAGAGAGCCATGGGGGAGGAATCACATGAGAAGAGCAATATCATACACCACCTACCTCCTTCCCAACCCTACCAAGGGAGACCCCCCTCCCCTGCATTCCCCGAGGCTCCAGAGGGGTTAACTCAGTGGTTCTCAAACTTTTGTACTGGTGACCCCATTCACATAGCAAACCTCTGGGTGCGACCCCCCCTTATAAATTAAAAACACTTTTTTATATATTTAACACTATTATAAATGCTGGAGGCAAAGTGGGGTTTGAGGTGGAGGCTGACAGCTCATGACCCCCAGTAATAACCTTAAAAAGAAGAACAGGAGTACTTGTGGCACCTTAGAGACTAACAAATTTATTAGAGCATAAGCTTTCGTGGACTACAGCCCACTTCTTCGGATGCATATAGAATGGAACATATATTGAGGAGATATATATACACACATACAGAGAGCATAAACAGGTGGGAGTTGTCTTACCAACTCTGAGAGGCCAATTGATTAAGAGAAAAAAAACTTTTGAAGTGATAATCAAGCTAGCCCAGTACAGACAGTTTGATAATAAGTGTGAGAGTACTTACAAGGGGAGATAGAGTCAATGTTTGTAATGGCTCAGCCATTCCCAGTCTTTATTCAAACCGGAGTTGATTGTGTCTAGTTTGCATATCAATTCTAGCTCAGCAGTCTCTCTTTGGAGTCTGTTTTTGAAGTTTTTCTGTTGTAATATAGCCACCCGCAGGTCTGTCACTGAATGACCAGACAGGTTAAAGTGTTCTCCCACTGGTTTTTGAGTATTTTGATTCCTGATGTCAGATTTGTGTCCATTAATTCTTTTGCGTAGAGACTGTCCGGTTTGGCCAATGTACAGGCAGAGGGGCATTGCTGGCACATGATGGCATATATCACATTGGTAGATGTGCAGGTGAACGAGCCCCTGATGGTATGGCTGATGTGATTAGGTCCTATGATGATGTCACTTGAATAGATATGTGGACAGAGTTGGCATCGGGGTTTGTTACAAGGATAGGTTCCTGGGTTAGTGGTTTTGTTCAGTGATGTGTGGTTGCTGGTGAGTATTTGCTTTAGGTTGGGGGGTTGTCTGTAAGCGAGGACAAGTCTGTCTCCCAAGATCTGTGAGAGTAAAGGATCATCTTTCAGGATAGGTTGTAGATCTCTGATGATGCGCTGGAGAGGTTTTAGTTGGGGGCTGAAGGTGACAGCTAGTGGTGTTCTGTTATTTTCTTTGTTGGGCCTGTCTTGTAGGAGGTGACTTCTGGGTACTCGTCTGGCTCTGTCAATCTGTTTTTTCACTTCAGCAGGTGGGTATTGTAGTTTTAAGAATGCTTGATAGAGATCTTGTAGGTGCTTGTCTCTATCCGAGGGATTGGAGCAAATGCGGTTATATCTTAGAGCTTGGCTGTAGACAATGGATCGTGTGGTGTGTCCTGGATGGAAGCTGGAGGCATGTAGGTAAGTGTAGCGGTCAGTAGGTTTCCGGTATAGGGTGGTATTGATGTGACCATCGCTTATTAGCACAGTAGTGTCCAGGAAATGGACCGCTTGTGTGGATTGATCTAGGCTGAGGTTGATGGTGGGATGGAAATTATTGAAATCATGGTGAAATTCCTCAAGGGCTTCTTTTCCATGGGTCCAGATGATGAAGATGTCATCAATGTAGCGCAAGTAGAGTAGGGGCGTTAGGGGACGAGAGCTAAGGAAGCATTGTTCTAAGTCAGCCATAAAAATGTTGGCATATTGTGGGACCATGTGGGTACCCATAGCAGTGCCGCTGACTTGAAGGTATAAATTGTCCCCAAATGTGAAATAGTTGTGGGTGAGGACAAAATCACAAAGTTCAGCCACCAGGTTAGCTGTGACATTATCAGGGATACTGTTCCTGATAGCTTGTAGTCCATCTTTGTGTGGAATATTGGTGTAGAGGGCTTCTACGTCCATAGTGGCCAGGATGGTGTTTTCTGGAAGATCACCGATGGATTGTAGTTTCCTCAGGAAGTCAGTGGTGTCTCGAAGATAGCTGGGAGTGCTGGTAGCGTAGGGTCTTAGGACAGAGTCTACATAACCAGACAAGCCTGATGTTAGGGTGCCAATGCCTGAGATGATGGGGCGTCCAGGATATCCAGGTTTATGGATCTTGGGTAGCAAATAGAATACCCCTGGTCGGGGTTCTAGGCATGTGTCTGTACGGATTTGTTCCTGTGCTTTGTCAGGGAGTTTTTTTAGCAGATGGTGTAGTTTCTTTAGGTAATCCTCAGTGGGATCAGAGGATAATGGCCTGTAGAATGTGGTGTTAGAGAGCTGTCTAGCAGCCTCCTGGTCATATTCCAATTTATTCATGATGACGACAGCACCTCCTTTGTCAGCCTTTTTGATTATGATGTCAGGGTTGTTTCTGAGGCTGTAGATGGCGTTGTGTTCAGCATGGCTGAGGTTATGTGGCAAGTGATGTTGCTTTTCCACAATTTCAGCCTTTGCACGTCGACGGAAGCAATCTATGTAGAAATCGAGTCTATTGTTTCGACCGTCCGGAGGAGTCCATGCAGAATCCTTTTTTTTGTAGTGCTGGTAGGGAGGATTCTGTGGGTTAGTATGCTGTTCAGAGGTATGTTGGAAATATTCTTTGAGTCGGAGACGTCGAAAGTAGGATTCTAAGTCACTGCAGAACTGTATCATATTCATGGGTCTGGAGGGACAAAAGGAGAGGCCCCGAGATAGGACAGACTCTTCTGCTGGGCTAAGAGTATAGCTGGAAAGATTAACAATATTGCTGGGTGGGTTAAGGGAACTACTGTTGTGGCTGCTTGTGGCATGTAGCAGTTTAGATAGTTTAGTGTCCTTTTTCCTTTGTAGAGAGGCAAAGTTTGTCTTGTAAATGGCTTGTCTAGTTTTTGTAAAGTCTATCCATGAGGAATTTTGTGTGGAAGGTTGGTTTCTTATGAGAGTATCCAGTTCTGAGAGCTCATTCTTAATCTTTCCCTGTTTGCTGTATAGGATGCTGATCAGGTGGTTTCGCAGTTTCTTTGAGAGTGTGTGACACAGTCTCTCAGCATAGTCTGTGTGATATGTAGATTGTAATGGATTTTTTACCTTTAGTCCTTTTGGTATGATGTCCATCTGCTTGCATTTGGAAAGGAAGATGATGTCTGTCTGTGACCGGTCCCGACCTCCAGTTTGAGACCCCCTGGGTTAATTTAATTTTAGCACCCTGTGTCTATTCACATGCATGTGCTATTTTGAGCATTTCAGTTTTCACAACATAGGCTCATCCCAGATTCTGGAACAAGCTCAAATGCTCAGTTTGTGGAGTATGTACATAAGCTATACTAAAGACAAACCCACAGTAACCGTCTCCAGTTTGTGAGGGACCGCATGGAACCAGTCTCTAGGAAACAGATAAATTCATGGTGATTAAGTCCATTAATGGCCATTAGCCAGGATGGGTAAGGAATGGTGTCCCTAGCCTCTGTTTGTCAGAGGGTGGAGATGGATGGCAGGAGAGAGATCACTTGATCATTACCTGTTAGGTTCACTCCCTCTGGGGCACTTGGCATTGGCCACTGTCAGTAGACATGATACTGGGCTAGATGGACCTTTGGTCTGACCCAGTACGGCCGTTCTTATGTTCTTATGTTCTAACCTAAATGAACCCAAAGTTATGGAGACAGATATGAGTCAAGGAAGCCAGCAGAGTATCAGAAACCTGTAAAAATCTCTGATTGGATGGGCTCAGGTGTTTGGTCACAAGCTGAGGTGGTTCAAAAGTTTTGGATTTTTTTTAAGCAGAATTTTTTTATTGTTTCTTTAAACAGTCAAACACAGCAAGCAGCAAATATTTGGCCACACACTTCTGAAACCCCAAACCATGTTCAGGTTTTGGCAGACTAATTTCAGCTTTTCAATTAAAAAAACCACAACAAATTTTGAAGGAAAGCAGCCATTGTCCGTGATTTTTTCTGCTTTTTAAAAACCCCTAGTTTTCGATCCAAAAAAAGTTTTGATGGAAAATATCTGTCCAACCCTTTTAATGAGCTTTAGTGCTTTTTAGCACTAGCTGATGCTGAGAACCAGGGATACCTTGTAAAGGTGACTTGAAAAGAAGTTTTCTCAAAACTGGGTTTGTGCCGAGATGCGGAAGGTTTTTAAATGTTTATTTCCCAGGGCCACTCGGGGGGGGGGGGGGGGAGGCGCGCAAGTGGGGCAATTTGTCCCGGGGCCTCAGGGGCCCCCATGAGAATATAGTATTCTATACTATTGCAACTTTTTTTTATGGAAGGGGCCCCCAAAATTGCTTTGCCCCAGGCCCCCTGAATCCTCTGGGCAGCCCTGGAACTGCTGAAAAGGATCTAGGATTTGTGGTGGATCACAACCTCAACATCAGTCAACAATGTGAATCTATTGCAAAAAAAAAGCAAATGCAATTTTGGGTTGTATTAACAGAGGCGTAGCATGCAAGTTATGGGAAGTGATAATAACGCTCTAATCAACACTGGTTAGGCCTCAGCTAGAGTAGTGTGTCCAATTTTAGTCACCAATGTATAAAAAGGATGTAGAGAAACTGGTAAGGATCCAAAGGCAGGCAACAAAGATGATCAAAGGGATGGAATGCAAACCCATACGAGCAAAGGCTGAAGGAACCGGGTATGTTTAGTTTGGAAAAGAGGAGATTAAGGGGGGAGATGATGATATGATAATGGTCTTTTAATACTTGAAAGGCTGTGTAACGTTATCTGAATGAAATATGACCATTGTTGCAACCACTGTTATACATTTGTAACAAATCTTTTACAAAGGTTGTCAAGTAAGGTGAGTATGAAAAGGTTATGATTGGCTGAATATAATTATGCTATTTGTATGCATGTATCATTTTTATATTTGAAGCTATGAGTATTGGCTCTATACCTTGATTTCAAATGTTTGCTGCTGGGGTAATGCCCACAAGGTATTTAGCCTGCACATCTTAGAAGGGCTATTCAAATTGAGTGGCCCGTCAAAAGAACATTTAACTCACAATGGAAGACACCCATATACCCTGAATGGACTTTCCTGTGAACGTGCTGTTTGAGGTATAGGTAATGGCCTCTACTGTGTCCAAGTGGAATTATGCATGGACATGTGACTTGGACATGTGACTTCAAACACTATCTTGTCACCTGTGATTTTCCACTAGCTGTGCTGAGAGCTTTGTTTGAAACAATAGGTTTCCCTCCACATGGCAGAAGCTATAAAAGGCTCTGGAAACACCTCCATTTTGCGTCTTTCTTGCTCCAGCCTCTGGACTATGGATTTATACTAATGGGATCATTCTAACGAAGGGACCACGGACCTTTCAATGATTTGGAAGCAACCAGAGACTTGACTTAATCCAGCAGTTTATTCCATCACTGCTACAATCCTAAACCAAGAACTTTGCATTTATTGTATATATTTGATTCCTTTAACCAATTTTAACTCTCACCTACCTTTCTTTCTTTCCTTCTTTCAATAAACCTTTATATTTTAGATACTAAAGGATTGGCATCAGCATGATTTTTGGGTAAAATCTAAGTTATATATTGACATGGGTGTGTGGCTGGTCCTTTGGGATCAGAAGAACCTTTTGTTTGATGAGACTGGTTTTAAAGAACCACTCATCTTTAAATCCTGTGTTTTTGGTGGCGATACAAGGACTGGAATACCTAAGGAAACTGCTGTTCTGACTTCTTGTTAGCCTGTGTGGTGAAACAGAAGTTTACTTTTTGTTGCTGGTTTGGTATATCCTATTGGAGATTAACCACCAGTCTTGGGGTGTATCTGCCCTATTTCTCAGTGGTTTGTCCTGAATTTGGTATTCTCAGTTGTGACCCACGGAGGCACGGTTACAAGCTGCCATAAAAAAAGATGGAGAAAAGTTGTTCTCTCTTGCCATGGAGGACAAGACAAGTGGCAATGGGTTCAAACTATAGTATAGCAGATTTAGATTAAATCTCAGGAAAAACATCCTAACTGTAAGAACAGTAGGACAATAGAACAAACTGCCCAGAGAAGTCATGGAAGCTCCTTCACTGGAAATTTTCAAAAGGAGGCTGGATAGCCAGCTGTCTTGGATAGTTTAGACACAACAAATCCTGAATCTTGGCAGGGGGCTAGACTAGATGACCTTTTGTGACGTTATTAATATGAACTGGAACTGTATAGATCATTGTTGCCACCACTGTTATATATTTGCAGCAAATATTGTACAACGGTTGTTGTGTGAGGTGTCTATAAAGAGGTTATGATTTGCTGGTTAAGATTATGCTATCTGCATGTGTGTATCACTTTTGTAGTTGAAGTTATAAATATTGGCTATGTACTTGTATCTCAAATGTATTTGATTCTGAGTAGCCTCAGTGAAGCATTTGGTCAGCTTCTTGAGAGTGGGCACTTACTGAGAATAGTCCTATGAAGAAACACTTAACTGACAATGGACTCTGGGAGACGCCAATCCACATCTGAGCTTTCCTGGGAATGTTCAAACTAACATGTAAACAATGGTGTCGGCCTGCAAACTGAGTCATGCATGGACATGTGACTTGCCCATGTGACTCCAACTCTATCTTGCTGTGATTTTCCACAGTAAGAAGTGGTGTCCTTCCATGGGCAGAGGATATAAAAGGCCCTGAAAACTCCTCCATTTTGTCTTCAATCCTGCTTCTTACCTCTGGAGGGAATTTGCTACAAACTGAAGCTCTGAGCAAAGGACTGAATGACTCATCCCAGCTGTGGATGTACTCCAGAGACTTGATTTAAACCTGCAGTTTATTCTATCACGGCTACAAGCCTGAACAAAGAACTTTGCCATTACTGTATGTAATTGATTCCATTTAACCAATTCTAGCTCTCATCTATATTTTTTTCCTTTTATGAATAAACCTTTAGATTCTAAAGGATTGGCAACAGCGTAATTTGTGGGTAAGATCTGATTTGTATATTGACCTGGGTCTGGGGCTTGTTCCTTTGGGATCAGGAGAACCTTTTTCTTTTATGGGGGTATTGGTTTTCATAACCATTCGTCCCCATAACAATTCGCACTGGTGGTGATACTGGGAAACTGGAGTGTCTAAGGGAATTGCTTGTATGACTTATGGCTAGCCAGATGTTTGGCTGGTTTGGTGTGCCTTAAAGCTGGAGAAACCCCAGCCTTGGGCTGTAACTGCCCTGCTCGAAGCAATTTGTCCTGAATTGGTACTCTCAGTTGTATCCCACCAAGGGCAGCATCGTTACACCCTTGTGGTCCCTTCCAACCCTATGGTTCTACAGATTCTGTGATTGGAAGCAGGGAAATACATGGAGGATTCCTAGATTCAGAGATTCTAAGGCCAGAAGGGACCACTGTGATCACTTAGTCTGACCTCCTGCCTAAAACAGGAAATAGGACCTCCCTGAATTAGCTCTTCTTTGAACTAGAGCAGATCTTTTAGAAAAACATCCAATCTGGATTGAAAATTGCCAGTGATGGAGAGTCCACTATGACCCATAGTAAATTCTTCCAATGGATAATTCCCCTCTGTAGCGGGGTGGCTACCCCGCTCCTAAAATAGAAGGGGTTAAAAGCAGCCCTGGAGAGGGTTGTGACTGGGGACCGCTGTTTGGGGAAGCAGCTGCAGCTGGGCCACACCCCAATCAGACCCCCAGCTGGCCTGTATAAAAAGGCTGTGAGCCAGAGGCCCAAGAGGAGTCTCTCTCTAGCTGTAGAGGGAGACAGGCCTGGCTGCAGGGAGCTAGAGACAGGGTTCCTGAGTGGAGCAGGGCTGGGGAAAGGCAGAGGAGCTGGGGAGTCCAGCCTGGAAAGCCCCAGGCTGTGGCCTAGCATAAGGCAAATAGGTACTGGGGGTTGCAAAGGGCAGCCCATGGATAGGCAGAGGCAGCAGGTCTGAACCCATTTGCCTGTGATGAGTGTCTGATACACTGCAGTCTGCCCTAGTGAATGGGGGCTAAGTGGTGACTGGCAGTAGCCAAGACTGAGGCGAGATGGGGATAGGGGGTGGGGGTTCCCCTGGGAGGGGAGACCCTGAGATGGGGGTTACTCCTGGGAGGGACACGGGGCCAGTGGTAAGGCGGATCACCGGCCTGCAGAGGGCACACCGATGGCTGGAGAGCTAATTCCCACGGACGACCAGCAGGAGGTGCTGCTGGGGTGAGTCCTGAACCTGCTTACACCCTCACTGTTAAAAAAATTCTACCTTATTTCCAATCTGAACTTGTCAAGCTTCAACTTCCAGCCACTGGGTCTTTTTATACTTTTGTTTTCTAGACTGAAGATCCAATCATCAAATATTTGCTCCCCCTGTTGGTACTTATAGTCTGTACTCAACTCACCCCTTAGCTTTCTCTTTGTTAAGCTAAATAGATTGAGCTCCTTGAGTCTATCACTAAGGCAGGTTTTCTAACCCTTTAATCATGCTCTGGCTCTTCTCTGAACCCTCAACAATTCTTTCTGGAATTGTGGACACAGTACTCCAGCAGCAATCACACCAGTGCCAAATATAAAGGTAATGCAACCTCCCCACTCCTACTCAAGATTCCCCTGTTTACGCATCCTGGGATTGCACTGGCAACAGCATCACACTGGGAGCTCATGATCAGCTGATTAATCACCATGACCCCAAAATCTTTCAGAGTCACTGATTCCCAGGATAAAGTCCCCCATCCCGTAAGTGTGGCCGACATTCTTTTTTCCTATACATATACATTTAGCTGTATTAAAATGCATGTTTTCTTGCACCTAGCTTACCAAGTGATCCAGATCGATTTACATCAGTGACTGTTCTCTTCATTATTTACCACTCCCCCAATCTTTGTGTCAACTGCAAACTATCAGTGATTTTGTTTTCTTCCAGATCATCAATAAAAATGTTATAGTGTACAGCCAAGAACCAGTCCTTGTCAGATCCAGTAGAAACATACCCACTTGATGATGATGATTCCCCATTTATAATTACAGGTTGAATAGGGTTACCATTCGTCCGGATTTACCCGGACATGTCCTCCTTTTGTGTGCTAAAAATAGCGTCCGGGGGGAATTTGTAAAGCACTCACAATGTCCGGGATTTCCCCCTCCCCCGGCAGAGCGAGCGGCTGGGAGGGCTGCAGGAAAGTCCCGGGCTGGACTCCGGAGCAGCTTCCTCCTCCCACCCCCCCCCTCCCTGCATTCTGAGCCGGCCGGCAGCTCCTCCTCCTGCAGCCCGCTCCGGCAGCCCTGTGCAGGGCCAGGGACCGGGTTTTGTGTTGTGCAGGGGAGCTCAGCCATGTGTCCGGCTGGCACAGAGCCCAACACCCTGTTCTGAGCAGCAGGGTAAGGGGGGGCAGGAGAAGGGACAGGGAGGTTCTGGAGGGGGCAGTCAAGAAACGGGGGGGGGCTTTTGGAGGGGAGTGGAGAAAGTTTTGGGCAGTCAGGGTACAGGCAGGGGGTAGGGTCCTGGGGGGCAGTTGGGGGGGGGGTCTTAGGAAGGGGCAGTTAGGGGACAAGGAACAGGGAGTCTTAGGTAGGGGGTGGGGTTCTGGAGGGCAGTTAGGAGCAGGGGTCCCAGGAGGGGGCAGTCAGGGGACAAGGAGCGGGGGGTAGGGGGCTGGGAGTTCTGGGGGGGAGCTGTCAGGGGGCAGGAGTGGGGAGAGGGATCGGAGCAGTCAGGGGACAGGGAGCAGAGGGGTTTAGATGGGTTGGGAGTTCTGGGGGGGCTGTCAGGGGGCAGGAGTGTGGAGAGGGATCGGAGCAGTCAGGGGACAGGGAGCAGAGGGGTTTAGATGGGTTGGGAGTTCTGGGGGGGGCTGTCAGGGGGTGGGGAGTGGTTGGATGGGGCGTGGGAGTCCCAGGGGTCTGTCTGGGGGTGGGGGTGTGGATAAGGGTTGGGGCAGTCAGGGGACAAGAGGCAAGGAGGCTTAGATAGGGAGTGGAGTCCCGGGGGGCAGTTAGGGGCAGGGGTCCCAGGAGGGGGCAGTCAGGGGACAAGGAACGGGGGGAGGGTTGGAGGTTCTGGGGGGGCGGGAAGTGGGAGGGGCAGGGGCGGGGCTAGGGCGGGGCTCCTCCCGTCCTCTTTTTTGCTTGTTGAAATATGGTAACCCTAAGGTTGAAAAGAGCAAGCATGAAAACCTATTCAGATAACCTCGCTCACCCTTTTAGTTGTGTCTTCTTTATAAACTTTCAGCAGCTCATTGACTAAAGTCTCCTCGTTCTTCACTAAATTGATGAACAGCTGATAATTCTCTTGTAGGTAGAAATATTCAATGTGCAGCCAAATCAGGGAAAACCTCACATTGTCATTTGCCAAAGAGGCGCAGAGCTGCTTCGCACCAGTTATGAGACCATTAGACAAAATCTGGTGATAAAATAAAAGGTATTATTTCTACTCATCAACTACAAGAACAGCGATTGACCCACAGAATTAGGCGACAGAGTCCTGTGGCACCTTATAGACTAACAGACGTATTGGAGCATGTCTATAAGGTGCCACAGGACTCTGTCGCTTTTTACAGATCCAGACTAACACGGCTACCCCTCTGATACTCGACACCATAGAATTAAGTTCTCTGTTACTGCTGTGTTTAATGAAAGATGTATGAAATTCTAATCCCAGTCAAAAATGTTGTTAAAATATAATTAAAGTTGAGAGCACTTAGCAGGAATTTGAGGAAAATACAGTGTTTCATAAAGTGCATTTATCAAAACAAACAGTACAGCTGGACAGGAAGTGGTTTTATTTTTGGCAGAAAATTTTGACTGTTAAAAATCCAAAACCCCAAAATCTCAGGCAAGATCTTTTAAATTTTAAATATCTAATTTTTTTTTTTAATTTGAGGATATCAGACACTTTCTGCATCAGTTGGGGATCTGCCCCCAATGGAGTGAGGGCCAATTTACACCAGTTGGGGATCTGGCCCCAAGTTTTTATTTTTTTCTGCATTAAGTCTAATTTGCCTGGTATACCATTGGTAATCCCACCCCAACCATTCAGACTGATGTTTAAAAGTACTTTTCTGCAGAAAGCTGTGTACCTCATAAACCTGAACATCTTGCCCTGGAAAAGCCATCCTCACAAAATCACTGGCATAACGCTGAACCATTTCTGGACTATTGCCATCTGGCACTGGTATTTTCAAGACAGACCTTTGAAACATCTCAGCAGAGTCCATAGTAGGGTCCTTTGGATAACCTAGGATGTCACAGAATGACCAAAGGAGATGTGCTTATTCAATTATAGCAAATAAACAATATTTATAGTGAATTATTAATATGCGAGTGGGGAGGCAAGAATATAAGCATGGTGGGACAATGGGAATCCCGTTTTTTCTCCATTATAAATGACTACTTATTAGAATGATGCAATGTTCTAGCTCATTCTAGTTGGGGGGGGGAGGTTCTAGGTCATTCTAGCTGAGTGGGGAGTGGAGCAATTGTGACTCCAAGCAATGAAGGACTGGAGTTTGCAGAGGACAAGAAGGTTCAGACAGTCCAACAGGGCAATCTTCATGAGGAACTCTTTCCCCCACCAGCAAGACTCCTCTAAGAAGCAATAGATTAAGCACAGACCCTATTGATTTGCAAGTCTGAGACCCAGTCTGAGAGTACCTAGATCCCAGGGCCAGCTCCAGGCACTGCCGACCAAGCATGTGCTTGGGGCGGCACCTTAGGAGGGGCGGCCAATGTTGGGGTGGCGGGGGGCGCTCGGTGTTTTTGGTTGTTTTTTTTTTGTTTTGGCCAGGCAGCGGGGGAGGGGGGGCGGGGCGCGGCGTTCGGGGGGTGTTACGGCGGGGCGGCACTCTTCTTTTTTGCCTGGGGCGGCAAAAAAGTTAGAGCCGACCCTGCTAGATCCCCATATCTATCTGCAAATTCCTTTCCCAAGTCACTGATTTCCAGGATACAGTCTGCCATCTGGTCAGAGTGACTTACATTCTTTAATACTTGCATTTGGCTACATTAGAAGTAGAGCTGATTGGAAAATTGATTTGTCCTGTGAAATTGACACTTTGCAATTTGTGTCACAAATCATAACAAAGTCAAATTCTGAAAATGGACAAAACTAAGTTATGATTTTTTTTGGTCAAAATGATTAATTTTAATAAATTTTAAGTGGTTTATTTTGATTTAATAAGTTTAAATTTTTTATGTATAAAACCCCAAAACGTCATTTAGAACAAAAAAAAAAATGAAATGTTTATCCTGAAAACACTGAAACAAGATGCTTTGACATTTTTTAAACAGTTTTTCCCAATTTGTTTTCTAACTACATTTAATCTAAATTAACACAATTTCATGAAAAAATTCAGTTCTCAAAATGACATTCTGACAGCAAACTGTTTTGATTAAGTTTTCAACCAACTTTAGTTAAGCACAACCAAGACTCCAAGTGATAGAGATTCCACCCCATACCTAGGTGAGCTGGGCCAATGGTTAATTTCCCTCCCTGTTAAAAAAGTACTAATTTCCTGTGTGAATGTGTCTCCCTTCAGTTCCACCCAGTGGATCTTGTTCTGCTTCTCTGCGCTAGATCACAGAGCTCTCAATTATGAAGAAATCTCCTCCCCATGTAGTTCTATAAATCTGATCTGGATTAACCCTGGCAAAAGTGAGAGGAGAATTGGGTCCTATACTTCCTTTCACTGCAGTTAATTTTAATAGATGCAGAAAGTTGAAGTTACCTTTCACCCGATGGACTGTCTCCCATATCTCATCCAGGCGAGCTTTCAGAACCCAGCTGAATGGAAAGCAGCAAGGCACAGACCTGCTGGGGTCTTCGCTCATTGATAACACAGAAATCTTTGCATCAGGGGTCCTTGAGTGTTTAAAAACAAATGCACTCACATATATATATAAAATAGTGCTTCATTTAACAGACAAACATACCTAGAAAGGAATTCAATAAAAAACAGAGAACTGCCAAATGGGATCAGACCCAAGGTCAGTCTAACCCAATCTACTCTCTCCACCAGCACCAGATGCTGCAGAGGAAGGTGTAAAAAACCTACATGAGTAGATGGGAGGTTATCTGCCTTCCACATTAGGTGTCTAACAGAAATTGGTTTAAGCATTGAAACACAAGGTTTAATATCCTTTCCAAACTTGTGTCGTCATTCATTATATTAGCTCTGAATATTCTTGTGGTCCATAGAAATGTCCAGTCCCTTATTGAATCTTGTTAAGTTCTCAGCCTCAATGACTTCCTGTGGCAGTAAGTTCCAGAGGATAATTACATGTGTGGGGGAAAAATTTCCTTTGATTGGTTTTGAATTTGCTGCCTTTTAATTTCATTGATTGTCCCCTTTGTAACAGGGGTCTGCCCCTTTAGGGCCAGAGGCCTGGGGCCAGCCAGCCTATTCTTTCAACTGACCTGGCTGGGAAGGGGTCAAGAGTTCTCTCTAAAGGGCTAAGAGTGCTCAGTCAGGGAACAGCTACAGAGGAGAGGCTGGCTCCTGTGACTTGCTCTGCAGCAGACCGATGCAGAGTGAAAGGCCTCTGGGCCCTTACAGCAGGGGAATAACTATGTTTTGTGTTAGTTTGTGAGGTTTTGTTTGAATTAATAAACCGTGCACAGAGGGAAGGACCTGAAAGATCAGGGGGTTAGGACTAGATGATCCTTACGGTCCCTTCTAACCCTGTGGTTCTATGATTCTAACACTCCCTTCTGGTTTTTTAATCTATGGATCTATAAATACTCCTCCTACTACTAATAATAATAACAATAATAACGCATATAAAAGCTGGCAGAAATGACTTTGCCTGTAATTCTGTGCCTATATTTGTCTGGGATTACTTGTGTTTAAATAATGCTACTAAATTTTTGGCTTCCAATCCAGTGAGTTCCATGGCTTAATTCTTATACACATTTGTTGCCTTCCCACTTCATTGTGTATATACTTGTCTAATAAACACACTCTCCACCATGCTCTCAGACTCTCTCATTGCTATAGCACTGTACATTTGCAGATCTGGAGAGGAATTTTCTGATTGATCAGTTTATCAGAAAATGCTGATTTATTGAAAGCAAAATAGTTTGAAGGAAAAGGATCAGTTTCAACAAACCTTATCTGAACAATTTTTGGAAAAAAGTTTTGGTTTATACAGTAGTTTGAAATGACTTGATTTAGACACTTTAGTTAATTTATACTAAAAAAGGTAATTTTTTTGTAAAAATTTAAATTTTACGATGGAGCGGAGATGAAATTTCAGTTTGTAAAGATTTCCAAGATTTCAACTTTTTATTCCAATTCAGGATGGGGAAAAATGTTGAAATCGCAAAAACTCTTGCAGGATGGGAAAAGTGTTTCCCACTCAGATCTAATCCTGAGAGTCTGAGCTTTCCTAGTGGTCTCTTACTTGCTGGTATACTTAATCTTCAGAAATGATTCATCTTTGAACATCTGGAGCCAGAGGTCAGAGACAGGAGTTTCTTGAGCGATATGATCCAAGTTGTTGTTTGCATCAATTACTGCTAGAATTTGAGCAAACATGTTTGCCACAATGTCTTCCAAATGAATCCAGACAACATGCCTTAAAAACAAGGAAAAAACATGTCTTATAAAATAATTCTTTCAACTCCCCCCCCCCCTCCCCAACCAGCTCATTCTGTGTGTCTGTAACATGAGGGTTGCTTTGCAGGGCTGAGCCCTAAGATACAACTATGTAAACATCCAATCATAATAAAGCATAGTCATCCACACAGGACAAAACAGGGAGCAAATTTAGCATTGGCTGGGTGATGTCTCTCAAGCAGGTTGGGAATCAGCTGTCTGCAGTGGCTGAATACCATAAATATGAATTTCCAAACTTTCAAGTTTATTTATCTGCAAGGCTTGGCACATTTCATACAGCTGATCAATTTTGTTCTGTTACAGATAAGACCCTTTCACTTCCCAGATTACCTAAGATTTTGTTGCCAATACCCTGATTGTGATTTTTAAAACCTATGTTAGTCTTCTATACAAATTCTTATACCACCCTCACTGTTGTACCTGAGCTGCTTACAGTAATGCTTTAAGTGACGTGATATAAATATATCACTTCTTTGGTATTCCAAAAAGTGGAAATATTTGAAATTCAAATGGCCAACATGATGCAACTATACAAGAACATACGTTACCTGAATGAAGCGCCTTCAAGTATGAACTCGCTAGACAGAGCTCTACGGAAAATCCACTCTCTTGGCTTATGGCTCACCATCTCTCGTTCTTGTAAAAGGTTACAAATTCTCCTTTTCAAGACTTCCATAAAATGATGAGCAACTAGTCGTAAAAGAAAAATAAATCACTTTATCTCACAATAGGGCTGGTAAACATTTTCTTAATGCAAAATTGTGTTTTCAACTAAATGAAAAGTAGGGCAGAAAGTCCGCTTTCCTCACATTTGATTTTTTTTTGTCAGAAAACCCAAAACCTGAAAATTTTCAGCCAAAAACATTTTGAATTACAGCAGTTTTGGGCCAATTTTTGTTTTTTTTTTTTTTTCAGTTTTCAGGTGTTTGGTTTCTGGACAAAAAGTTGAAATTTTCAATATGGGAGGGGAGAAACAACATTTTCAAGGCAACTCTCCCAAAAGCATTTCCTGTTGGTCTTCTTTGAAACAGGTCCTTTGGCCTAAGCAATCTGACCTTCCAACTGGAATCAAGAAACCCTTAGATAAAGGGTTCAAGGCAAAAAGAGAGATGTAGCAGCTGAGTTTTCCATTTGGCTCTCAGGTCTGGTCGACACTAGGGATTTACATTGGTATAGCTACATCCCTCAAGCAGGTGAAAAATCCACACCCCTAAGAGATGTAGCTATACCGACCTAACCCCCCGTGTAGGCAGCGTTCGGTTGATGGACAAATTCTTGCATCAACCTAGCTACTTCCTCTCAGTGAGATGGATTACCTACACTGATGGTAGAAGCCCATCGGCGCAGATAGTGTCTACACTAAAGCACTACAGTGGTGCAGTTGTAGCGATTTAAGTGTAGCCATACCCTCACTTTTTCAGTTACTCTGGTGTAGATCTGTCATTATACCATTGAATTCAGTGCAATTATGTCCATGTTGTAGCAAAATCCACTCCTACCTGGGCTAGAAACTGAAGCAGTCCACTAGTATTTAAAAGTATAACTGGTTAGAATTTATTTTCTCCCCATGGAAGATATTGACTTTTCAGTGGAAAATAAAAATCTAAAATGAAAAAACACTGGATTCTGAAATGCCACCATGGTGCTTCATGGAAGTTATTGTTTGTGTGCCTGTGACAGAGCTGGCTGTAGCACCCCGATCACTGACATTACTGCAGCACAGAAAAGGCTTCAGGCTCGGCTGGGAGGAATTAAACACTTTCTGTTGGGCGATTACAAAACCTGGGTGGTAACTGCTGGATTGATGACAATTAGCAGTAATGGGGAGAATATAATGGGGAGGAACAGGAAGTGGGGGAAGAGTTCAGAGGGTGAGCTGTGCAGAGGGGAGAAGCTGTGTAGAAGTCTCCTCTTGCAGTATCCTGTGTCATGTTCTGTTTGCTGCAGAACTGAAGAATAAGGGTACACATAGTGAAAAGGAAACAGCCTGGGCATATTTATGTTTTAGTGACCATGGAAACGAGCTATGCAATGAGGCACACTGGGTAGCTGAAGAAGTGCCCTGTGACAAGTGCTCCATAGCTCCATTCTCCTCTATGGGCCAGGCAATCCAACCAGATGACATCTGTCATGATGCACTATGGTGTCTCCACTTCCTGAGGCACCAAGATATATCATAGGACTCCCGTGGCCACAGAGCATCATGGGAAATGTAGTCCAGCTGGGAGCCCAGCCCACAGAAGAGAATGGGGGCGTGGATGTAACCAAACTACAGCTCCCAAGAGACATTTTGGTGGCATTTCCAAATTGAAAGGTTTTGGATTTTGGCTGTTTGGTTGCTCAGTTTTTAGATGAAAAGTTAATATTTTTCCAAGGAAAAAAGACGGTTACTCACCGTTGTAACTGTTGTTCTTCGAGATGTGTTGCTCATATCCATTCCAATTAGGTGTGCGCGCGCCGCGTGCACGATCGTCGGAGAATTTTCTACCCTAGCAACACCGGCGGGTCGGCTGTGGAGCCCCCTAGAGTGGCGCCTTCATGGCGCTGAATATATACCCCAGCCGACCCGGCGCCCCCTCAGTTCCTTCTTGCCGGCTACTCCGACAGTGGGGACGGGGGGCGGGTTTGGAATGGATATGAGCAACACATCTCGAAGAACAACAGTTACAACGGTGAGTAACCGTCTTTTCTTCTTCGAGTGCTTGCTCATATCGATTCCAATTAGGTGACTCCCAAGCCCAACTTAGGTGGTGGGGTCGGAGTGAGACATTGCTGTGTGCAAAACCGCTGATCCGAATGCAGCATCGTCCCTGGACTGCTGCACTAGTGCATAGTGAGCTGTAAACGTGTGGACTGATGACCAAACTGCCGCTCTACAAATGTCCTGGATCGGAACTTGCGCCAGGAAAGCAGTCGAGGAAGCTTGGGCCCTCGTGGAGTGAGCGGTGAGGTGCGGTGTTGAGACACCTGCCAGGTCATAGCAAGTCCGGATGCAAGACGTAATCCAGGAGGATAGGCGTTGCGAGGAGACCGGTGAGCCTTTCATTCGGTCGGCCACTGCAACGAAGAGTTGCGTCGTCTTTCTAAAGTGCCTTGTGCGGTCAATATAGAAAGCCAGGGCCCTGCGTACGTCCAGAGAATGCAGACGTTGATCCTGGCGAGTAGCATGTGGTTTAGGATGAAAGACCGGGAGAAATATATCCTGGCTGATATGAAATGGAGAAACCACCTTAGGGAGAAAGGCAGGATGTGGACGAAGCTGCACTTTATCCTTATGGAAAACTGTGTAAGGGGGCTCGGATGTAAGCGCCCTGAGTTCAGAAACGCGCCTTGCTGAAGTGATGGCTACGAGGAAGGCTGTCTTCCAGGATAGGTACAGAAGCGAACAGGTGGCCAGTGGCTCGAATGGAGGACCTGTGAGCTTGGAGAGAACCAGGTTGAGGTCCCACGTCGGAACGGGCTGACGTTGTTGTGGGTACATCCGGTCTAAGCCCTTGAGGAATCTAACGACCATCGGGTTAGAGAATACCGAAGACGCGAGTTCCCCTGGGTGAAAGGCCGATATAGCGGCCAGGTGGACTCTAATTGAAGATATCGCCAACCCCTGCTGTTTTAGGGAGAGGAGATATTCCAATATAAGAGGAATAGGTGCCTGTAACGGGGACGTGGCTCGTTGTTCGCACCAACAGGAGAACCGCTTCCACTTGGCCAAGTACGTGGCTCATGTTGAGGGCTTCCTACTGCTCAACAGAATCTGTTGGACCGAGAGTGAGCATTGTTGCTCTGCCTGGGTGAACCATGGAGCAGCCACGCCGTGAGGTGAAGAGATTGCAGGTCGGGGTGACGCATCCGGCCGTGGTCCTGGGAGATGAGATCTGGATATAATGGAAGCGGGATCGGTGTCTGAACCGAGAGTTCCAACAGTGTGGTGTACCAATGTTGTCTCGGCCACGCTGGAGCGACCAGAATTACCTGTGCCTGGTCTCTGCGCAATTTGAGCAGTACCTTGTGGACCAGAGGAAACGGAGGGAAGGCATAAAACAGGTGGTCTTTCCAGGGAAGGAGAAACGCATCCGAGAGGGAGCCCGGAGCTCGACCTTGCAGGGAGCAGAACACGTGGCACTTTCTGTTGTCCCGAGATGCAAACAGGTCTATCTGGGGAAACCCCCACTTCTGGAAAACGGAATGTATGATGTCCGGACGGATAGACCACTCGTGCGTCTGAAAGGACCTGCTGAGTCGGTCCGCTAGTGTGTTCTGGACTCCAGGAAGAAACGATGCCGTGAGATGGATCGAGTGGGCGATGCAGAAGTCCCACAGGCGAATGGCCTCTTGGCATAGAATTGACGAACGTGCTCCTCCTTGCTTGTTGATGTAAAACATGGCCGTGGTGTTGTCGATGAGAACTAACACACAGCGGCCACGTAGGAGATTGAGAAATGCCTGGCACGCCAGGCGCACCGCCATCAGTTCCCGAACATTGATGTGCAGGGCTAGTTGGGGTGCGGTCCACAGGCCCTGGGTATGGTGTTTGTTGAGAAGGGCGCCCCAACCCAGAGATGAAGCGTCTGTCACCAGGTGCAGAGAGGGTTGTGGGGCGTGAAATGGCATTCCCTCGCAAACCACATTGTGATCTAGCCACCAGGTGAGGGAGGTCAGGACCGAGTTCGGGACCGTGACCACCATGTTCAGGCTGTCCCGATGTGGGCGGTATACCGATGACACCCAGGTCTGGAGTGGGCGAAGCCGAAGTCTGGCATGCCTGGTTACGTACGTGCAGGAAGCCATGTGACCCAGCAGGGTGAGGCACGACCTCACCGTGGTAGTTGGGAAGGCCCTGAGCCCTTGAATGAGGCTCGTGATGGTACAAAAGCGGTTGTCTGGCAGGATGGCTTGTGCACATCTGGAGTCTAGGACTGCGCCGATGAATTCTATTCTCTGGGTAGGTTCTAGAGTGGATTTGTCCTTGTTGAGTAGGATGCCCAACTTGTTGAATGTGTGCACTATCATGTGGACGTGAGCCCGAACTTGCTCTTTGGTGCGGCTGCGTACCAGCCAGTCGTCTAAGTACGGGAACACCTGTATCCCTTGCCGACGAAGGTACGCTGCCACGACAGCCATACATTTCGTAAACACCCTTGGGGCCGAGGATAGGCCGAAGGGAAGGACCGCAAATTGATAGTGCACCTTGCTTACCACGAATCGCAGGAAGCGTCTGTGGGGCGGGTAAATTGCGATATGAAAGTATGCGTCTTTCATGTCGAGGGCGGCGAACCAGTCTCCAGGATCGAGGGAAGGGATAATGGCTCCCAAGGAGACCATGCGGAACTTCAACTTTACTATAAATTTGTTGAGTCCGCGCAAGTCCAAGATGGGTCTCAGACCCCCTTTGGACTTGGGGATCAGGAAGTAACGGGAATAAAATCCCCTGCCCCTTAACTCTACTGGAACCTCCTCTATGGCCCCCATAGCAAGGAGCGTGGAAACCTCTTGTATAAGAAGTTGCTCGTGAGAAGGGTCCCTGAAGAGGGACGGGGAAGGGGGGTGGGAGGGGGGGAATGAAGAAAACTGGATAGCGTATCCTCTCTCTACCGTGCGAAGGACCCAACGGTCCGAGGTTATAAGGGACCAAGCACGGTGGAAATGGGAAAGGCGATCCCGAAAGGAGGGGGCTGGATCCTGGGGGATGACTGGGGCGCCGTCCTCGACCGCACCTTCAAAAGTTCTGCCTGGGGCCTGAAGGTGGTCTTGGTGGCCCCTGGTTCTGACCGGGTTGAGGGCCAGTCCACCTTCTCCTACCACCTCGCCCCCGCCTTCTGGCAGAGTCCTGTCTCTGACGAGGTGGAGGGGGGTAGAAACGTTGAGGCTGGGGCCTAAATGGTCTGCGCTGGGGACCCGCAACATGCATCCCCAGGGAGCGCATGATTGTTCTCGAGTCCTTGAGGCTCTGCAGACGAGAGTCCGTCTTGTCCGAGAACAATCCATGTCCCTCAAAGGGCAGATCCTGTAGGGTTTGCTGCAGCTCCGGAGGCAAACCCGAAACCTGAAGCCAGGAGATCCTCCGCATAGCGATACCCGAAGCCAGGGTTCTCGCAGCCGAGTCCGCTATGTCCAAGGAGGCTTGCAAGGAGGTCCGAGCCACCTTCTTACCCTCCTCTACCAAGGCCCCAAACTCCTCCCTGGACTCTTGGGGAACCAATTCCTTGAACTTCCCCATAGAGTTCCAGGAATTAAAGTTGTAGCGGCTCAGGAGCGCCTGCTGGTTAGCCGCTCTAAGTTGCAGCCCTCCGGCTGAATAAACTTTACGGCCAAACAAATCGAGGCGCTTAGCCTCCTTCAATTTGGGCGCTGCGGCCTGTTGACCGTGGCGCTCCCTTGCATTCACTGATGACACCACCAGTGAACACGGCTGGGGGTGGGTATACAAGTACTCATAGTCCTTTGAGGGGACAAAGTACTTTCTTTCCACCCCTCTGGCTGTGGGTGGGATAGAGGCAGGAGTTTGCCATATCGTAGTGGCGTTAGCCTGGATCGTGCGGATCAGGGGCAATGCCACTCTGGATGGGGCATCCGCAGAGAGGATGTTCACAATGGGGTCTTGCACCTCCACTATCTCCTCTGCCTGAAGGTCCATATTACGTGCCACCCTACGTAATAGGTCCTGGTGTGCCCGGAGATCTATCGGGGGTGGACCTGTGCTCGTTGTGCCCGCCACTGCCTCATCTGGGGAAGATGAGGTAGATGCCTCAGGTGGCAAGGGATCCAAGGGCGGGTCCTGGTCCAACGAGCCCTGGAGCGGAGCATCACCTGCCCCTGGGTCCAGGACATTAGGTGGTGCGGGCACGGAAGCCTCCATGCCCCCTGGAGGAGGGCGAGAGATGGTGGACTCTGGGGCCCTTCGCTCAGAGTGCACCGAGCGAGAGACTGATGGTGGTGGAGCCCCTTGAGCTTGGTGGTATGCCCACGGGGTCCAAAACGACCAGTGCGAAGGTCCCTGAGCGGGATCCTCCGCTACCTCCTGCCAGTGGCCCATGTCCGGATCATCGGCCTGCCCCTGAGGGGGGTATGCCGATCTCGATGCCCCATCGGAGGAGCGGGACACTGATCTAGATGGCCATGGCGGTGCCGACCGTGCCGAGACGAGCTCCGGAAGGTACGGTGCCGTACGGTGCCGGTCCAGAGATGAACGGTCCCTATGCGGTGCCGGCGAACGGTGCCGAGATCGGGATCGGTGCCGATGACCGCGTCGGTGCCGAGAGTCCGACCTGGACCTGGAGAGTGATCTTGAGTAGGCCCGGTGCCGGGAGCGGCCTCTCGACGTCGAGCGTCGATCGTAGCAGTGCCGAGAACTACGTCTCGATGTCGACTGGTGCCGACGATCATAGCGGTGCCGGGACGTAGAACGGTGCCGCGACGATGATCTTAGCCGCGAGTACGACCGGTGCCGAGGTGATATCCGGCGCCGGGACTGCGAGCGGCGTGGGGACCTGCTTCGGGACCTGGACCGGTGCCGTGGTTCCAGCCCCTGCGATGGAGGGCGCATCAAGGCAGGTTTCCCCCTGGACTGGACCGGGCGAGTCAACGGTGCCGACGGTGCCGGTGGTTGGGGCGGTGCCGTCTCCGTGAGAGCGATCAAGTCTCTCGCCGCCGTGAAGGTCTCTGGAGTCGACGGGAGGCACTGTATCACCGCCGGTCGCGGTGGTGACCCTGTCTGCACCGGACTCAACGGCCTCGGAGCCGGAGTCGACGGTGCTGGAGGCACCTGTTTTTGGTGCTCCACGGGCGGACGCGGCTCTACCCTCGGCACCGGGGGAGCCGGCGTCTTCAGTACGGCAGTCCCCGTCTTATGGGATTTTTTATGTCCCGGGGATGATGAACGGCGCCGAGGCACTTGCTGTGAGTGCGGTGCCGACGGGGTCCGGTGCCGTGGAGGCTTGTCCGACGTGGTCGGAATGGTCGGTGCCGCCGGGGCACTGCGCACCGAGGCGCTCGGTGCCGGGGCTTGACGTGCCGATGGAGCGTCCGGGCTAAGTGCCGCCTCCATAAGGAGTTGCCGAAGCCGAAAGTCCCGCTCCTTCTTAGTCCTCGGTCTGAAGGCCTTACAGATCTTGCACTTATCTGTCTGATGGGACTCCCCCAGGCACTTCAGACACGAGTCGTGCGGGTCACTCGTTGGCATAGGCTTAGCGCAGGACGCGCACTGTTTGAAGCCGGGAGCCTTGGGCATGAGCCCGGCCACGCGCCGGGGGAAAAAGGGGGAGAGAACCCCCTTAATCCCCTTTAACTATATAACAACTATTAACAAAGTGAATGAACAACTATCTAACTATAACTACAACTATCAATAAACGGAATAAGCTAGGGAGAGTGGAGAACAGCTACGCCGCGCTCCACAGTTCCAACGACCGTCAGGGGCGGTAAGAAGGAACAGAGGGGGCGCCGGGTCGGCTGGGGTATATATTCAGCGCCATGAAGGCGCCACTCTAGGGGGCTCCACAGCCGACCCGCCGGTGTTGCTAGGGTAGAAAATTCTCCGACGATCGTGCACGCGGCGCGCGCACACCTAATTGGAATCGATATGAGCAAGCACTCGAAGAAGAACTGACACTTTTCAGTGTCACCTGACACAGTGGTTCTCAATCTGTGGCCTGCGGGCCACTTGTGGCTCAATCAGCGCAGAACTACAGCCCATGTGACATCCTCAGGGCCATATATGTTGTATTCGATGTGGCCCACAACTGTAAATAGGTTGAGAACCACTGAGCTATAGTTTCCCTCCATAAAATAAAGCACTTTCCATCTGCTTAGTTGAAATATTTACACATTCATTTATTTAAAGTTGGATCACATTTAATCCCTAAGGATGATTGCACAGTTGCCTTCAATTATTGTGTAGAATGTAACAAATGTTGACAGCACAGCAGCATGAAAGATCTCCACACTCATCTTTCATTTGATGTCTAAATGGCACATTTTTACCCAGGAATCCATGGCTGTAAAGCTAGTGCTCTAGCTATTGTACCACTAATCCATCCAGTTTGTTCTTAAAACTTCTTGTAATATCCAGTCACACACAAATACAAGGCCTTTGTTTATACTCACATATATTCTTGCTTTGAGACTGAAAAAGTGCACCACAGAGAATCTGTATCCTTTCTGTAGCTCGCTGGCTGTTGTCTTTCTTATCCTCCAGCTGGATCACAGCTTTCTGGACACTTTGTTTGATCGTGTATTCAGTGTTGATCAGTTGCAGCTGGAAAAATATTTGGCAGGGCAATGCTATTATCCCCATTGGGAAGATGGGAACTGAGACACTAAGATACTAAGTGACTGATTCAGGGACACACAGGAAGTCAGCAGCAAAGCAAAGAATTAAACAAAGGTCTCCTGTGTCCCAGGCTAGTGCCCAGAATACTAGACCATCCTTCATTTTCATGGCCACCAGCAGAATAGCGTCTGAGCTGCTCCCTGGCAATCTTGGTAGCAGTTTGGGGGGGCACGTGCTGCATCTCAGGGCTGCAGTTCTTGTATCTAGCTCATATAGCTGCATCTCTGCGGTATCTGAGCACCTCACAAACACCGATGAGTTTATCTTCGTGAGGTTGGCAGCGCTATTCCCCCTCCCAGCCATGGGGGGAGCTGAGGTCAAGAGACATTCAGTGACTTTCCCCATGTCACACAGGAAGTCAGTGACAGAGCCAGAAATGGAACCCAGAAGTTCTGAAACTCACTCCTAGGGCCAACTTTCCCACATACTTAACAAGGGAGAATGGCTGATGATCTCCTCTAAAGTGCCAGGCATGATGCCCTGCAACCTTTCCGCCCTTGGGCAGCGAAACCGAGAAGCAGGGATCTCTCCAATTTGGACCTGTTATATTTGAAAAGCTGAGACTGGATTTGATAGTTCTCACTTATGGCAGGCAAGATAAGACACTTACATTTTCCTCTGGGGAGTCATTGGCTTTTTCAGCCTCTTCAGGGGCAATAGAATCCTCTGGACAACCTTGAATGATGAGCAATTGCATGTTACTTATCTGTTGCATCAAAACCTTCAGATATTAGATACTTAAGGATTGGCAACAGTGTGATTACTGGGTAAAATCTGAGTAATATATTGATCTGGGAATGTGGCTGGTCCTTTGGATCAGAAGAACCCTTTGTTTGATTAAACTGGTTTTAAGTAACCACTATCATTAACTCTAGTGGTGAAACAAGGGCTGCAGTGCCTAAGGAGACTGCATTTCTGACTTCTTGTTAGCTCCTGTGGTGGGACTGAAGTTACTTTTGTGAGTGGTTTGGTATCTCTCAGGGAAGAATAACCACCGGTGTGGGGTGAGTCTGCCCCATGTCTCAGCAGTCTGGTATTCTCAGTTGTGACCCACTGCGGCACAGTGACAGCTGCTTCCAAGCGTGGGCCAAGTGCAATAGCGCCACTGCCACCATAGTAAACCCAGCACTGCCTTTGACTCCTGTGCACATGGATCCGTGGGCTGGATGACCCAGACAGGAGCATTAGGGGATTCCCTACCCCCCTCTTACTTCTCTGTGTGGGGGTGTAGCCTAAATCAAAACTGAGTCCTCAGAGGGAATGTGCATGGAACACCACAGCTCCATTTGCACAGTTGCTTTTGAGCATACAGTGACATCTCCTTATCTGATTAAACTTCAATCCACTGATGTTACCATCCCCTTACGGGACAGGGAAATGGTTGAAGGTAAAACAACACATCAGAGATGGGTTTAAAGCAAGAAGTCAGTTACCTGTGTCGGTTCCCTGCTGGGTGCTGTTCATGAAAATCTCAGCGACTGTCATTTTGGAGAGCTGTCCCAGATTGGCTGCAAAGGTCTCGGGAGGCAGCAGGTCATCCAAGTGAACAGAGCGCCACTCACCTGCAGAGGCAGAAATGGAATAGACCACAAAATGTCATTGAGTCACAGAGTTTAAGGCCAGAAGGGACCATTAGATCATCAGTCTGACTTCCTGTATAGCACAGGTCATTAAATTGCACCAAGTTACCCCGTATTGAGCCCAATAACTTGCACATCTTTCCAGCCAGGCATGTAATCTGGATTTGAAGACATCAAGGAATGGAGAATCCACCACTTCCCTTGGTAGTTTGTTCCAGTGGTTAAGTCTCGCACTGTAAGGCATTTTCTCCAGCCTTCATATCATTTTTGTATCTATTCTCTGCACCTTCTCCAATTTTTAGCATCCTTTTTAAAACGTAAATATTAGAACTAGATGCAGTATTCTAGTGTTTGCCTCACCAACGCCATATACAGGGGTAAAATCATCTCCCTACTGCTACTCACTCCTCCTGTTTATACCTCCAAGGATTGCATTAGCCCTTGTTGTCACACCATTGCATTGGGAGCTTATGTTGAGCTACTCTGTCCACTGTGACCCCTAGATCCTTGCAGAGTCACTGCTTTCTCGTCTACTGTCTGCCCTTCTGTCCGTGTGTGAGTTATATCATTTGGGGGAAAGCTCGCTTTCTTGAACATCCAGCACCACCAGCCTTTTCCTCGAAGAGTTCCCAACTACAGCTAGCAGAATTTGTTTTTTGATTTTTGACATTTCTGTGACATTTTTCATCAAAACTTCAAATTTTGATCAAAAACAGTGGTGGGGAATTCCAAACAAAAAGAACCAGCTTTCCTTGGGAAAATTATTGTTTTTGTTGAAATTCCAGTTTTTGGTTCAATTTTGATAGCTCTCCCTCATGTGACTTAGGAGCACAAGTTCCAAGGAAACAGGACTTATACTTCTAAATCACTTAGGCCCAGATCTTTAAAGTTATTTAGGTGTTGCTGTGCTCAGCATTGCAACACATAACTGATTTAGGAGCCTAAGTCTCAATTTCAAATGTGATTTAAGCACCTAGGAGCCTAAATCCCATTGACTGTCCTAAGTGCCTAAATCTCTTTAGAAAATGGGACTTAGGCATTGCAATGGTGAGCACAGCAATGCCTAAATACCAAAACTTCAGGCCTTACATGCTACTGAAAATTCCACCCTAAACAGTAATTAAGATGGTTAAAAATTATTCAAAATGTTGCAATAATTTTGACAGTCCCTCTTACTTTCATTTTTTTCCAAATCAAGACACATTCTTACCAGCACTGAATGCCAGGTAGCTGCACCCCCCAAGTATCCTTGGGACTTTGGTTATGATGACGGCGTGTGATGGACCGGTCGTTCCTGGTTTTCTTCTCTCATCCTCTATGCAGTACCTGAAAACACAACAGAAGTAAGATTCATAGCTTCATAGACCTTCTGACCATCCAGTCTGACCTCCTACATGATAGCACAGGTGAAAGAATCTCACTTGGTGATTCCTGAATCCGGCCCAACAACTTCTCTGTGAGCTAGAGTGGAGTTTTTAGAAAGAGACACCCAGCCATGATTTACAGACTCCCAGTGATGGAGATTCACCCCATCCCTAGGGGAGCTGTTCCAATGGTTAATTCCCCTCCCTGTGTAGAACTGATGAATGAAATTGTTTTTAATTGTTCACTTTATTAATGTAACTTCATAAGTAAAGTTTTATGAATGAAACAATATTCATTCATAAAACCGATTACCCCAATAACTGGCTAATTAACAATTAAGATGCTTGTTAAGAGCCATAGCTGTTCAGTCAGTTGCCTTTGTAAGTTTCACTATCAATCCAATTCCTGCTTAAATCACTAAGACTTGCACTGTTTCAGTATTGTAACTTCTGTTCACCATTTATTACACTTGTCTATATTGTAACTTCTGTTCACTGTTTGCCATATTGTAATTCAAACCCCATTTTAAAACGCTTACTCCATTTTGTAAGGGCTTGCTGCAACCTTCATTTTTGCAAACCCTGCTGTAATCTTATTAGTTTAGTTTAAATGTGTGAATGAGGTATGTATGGATGATGGAATCAACCTCCAGCCCCAGCCTGTCCTGATTAAATAGAGTTCAAACACCAACGGCTGAAGATGCAGACAAGAGCCCTAACAAAGTAAGAAGAATTCACCCTAAAAAGAAAAGGTACAATAAAAGGAAGATCAAAGCCCGGTCCGAGTCTGAAAGTCATGTCTGCAATTGACGGGTGATCAATCACCAAACCCAGAGGCAGCGTGACACAGCAAGACCTATAGACTCTGGATTCAAACTAAAGCCTACAAAAAGGATGGGTGAGATGGAAAACTTTGGAGGAGGGTAACATTCTGCTGCCAACATGGAAGGGCATCGGTGCATGCCTGACAGAGACCCAGCTCGTCCTTGTGCCTGGCTTTCCTGGCCAGTTAGCCGCCACAAGCTACGAACCCAAGCTGCAAACTCAAGCCACAGACTCAAGCAGGACTGGTAACTATGCAGCAGCTGCAGAACATCTGATGGATGTGTGTGTGTGTGTGTGTAGGTATTAGGTATAATGTGTGTGTATAAGGATTAAGATATTAGTTATTGGTCATAAATCAAATTGTTATCATAATAAATGTGGCATCTTTGGTTGGCTGCCGAACTGGCCTCCGAGATTCCTTATTGTTCCCATTCAGCCTCCCTCAGACACTGCAATGGAGTGGAGGGCTGGAAATTCCATCAGCAGGAAGATCTACTAGCATAGAACTAACATGGTTATTTTATAAGGCCCCGATTCAGCAAATCACTGAAACACATGCTTAACTCCTCCACTGTATTGGGCCCTAAAATTATAAGAAAAGCTGCTTACTTTGCACAGGCAAGAAGCCTTTTGCTGCTCTGCGGCTCGTCAAAGTTGAACTGGACAAAAAGCAGTTTCTCTTCTGTCGATTTTCTGAAGAACTTACTGCACATGATAAAAAAGTCTCTTTAGATACTTTTAAAAAAATCACATACAGAACTAAACAACAAGAAAAGAAGTAGGAACAAAAAAACTCGTTACCTAAGTTCCTGGCGGAATGCATGTTCTGTATGGAACTGCTTTAGAAAAAGACAGCGGATTTTATTTTGGAGGTTCAGTCTCTTTCTTACTATTTCCAAATCTCTCTGGTTTAGAAGTCTTGCATGTGTAGAAACCTAGGAAAAAGAAGTCAATTTAGGCAAGATTTTTGCGCTTGATTTTGCTATTGTAAATACACACGAAAACTGCAATAAAAATAATTCCTTACGGGACTTTTGAATGGCTGCCCAATAGAACTGATGTGAAAATGTTTTTTTCCCTCTCATGGAAAATGTTGATTTTTGTTGTTGAAAAAACAGAGCCACGAACCACCCCATTTCCTGCAGCACAGCGCCCTCTACTGCCACAACTGGGGCATTGGAGTCAACACTGACAGAGGGGAGAGCCTCTCTTCAGAGCCCCCACCCCACTCCCTGCAACATAGCGCCCTCTAGCGGCACAACTGGGGCATTAAGTATCAGAGGGGTAGCCGTATTAGTCTGAATCTGTAAAAAGCAACAGAGGGTCCTGTGGCACCTTTAAGACTAACAGAAGTATTGGAGCATAAGCTTTCATGGGTGAATGCCCACTTCATCAGACTGGGGCATTGGAATCAGCACTGACTGGGAGGGGAGAGCCCCCCTACAGAGCCCCCACCCCACTCCTTGCAGCACAGCGCCCTCTAACGCCACAAATGGGGCATTGGAGTCAGCACTGACTGGGAGGGGAGACAGCCCTGTTCTGAAACATGTCCCCTCCACAGACATGCTGTATGGGTTTTGACAAGACCATAGCATGAGGTACCAACACCAAACATTAGTGGATCATATGAGTTTCCTTGCAATGGACACAATAATAATGACTCTCATTGACTTTCTGGGCTTTGGGTCAGTGAAAAAGGCTGGAGGATCTTAGGCCAGGTTGGGATAGCTGGGTAAGATGCAGACAGAGTTAGGCAAATAGGCACTTAGCAGAAACCCACCTACATATGAATTCAAAGTGGAGCAGGTGCAGAGAAGAGCTACTAGGATGCTCAGGGGGATGGAGAGCTGATCTTGCAAGATGGCACTGGAAGAGCGGTTTAGCCTAACAAAATGAAGGCTGAGAGGGGATCCTATTGCTCTCTATAAACACATCAGGGGGTGAAACCATGGAGGGAGAAGGGCTATTGAAGCTAAAGGACAATGTTGGCACAAGAACAAACGGGGATAAACTGGCCATGAATAAATGTAGAAGAAGGTTTCTAACCATCAGGCGAAGGAAGTTCTGGAAATCTCCCAATAGGAGCAGCGGGGGCAAGAAACCAAACTGGTTTTAAGATGCAACTTGATAAATTTATTAAGGGAATTATCTGACAGAGTTGCCTATGTGAGCAAGGATGGGACTAGATGTTCCAGAAGGTCCCTTTCCACTCCTATGTTCTTATATACAGAACTAACCTCTTAGTTTCTCAAAACCACAAACTTTTTACTTGTAATGACAAAGTCAAAGAACCTAGAAAAACACTGCTCTGTATAAAGACTGAAGGATTGGGATTGTTACCACAGAAAGGAGATGAAAAAAAGAGGGCTGGATCCAAATCTTTAAAATACTCACTGTTCTAGAGAAGGGAGATAAGGAGCATCTGTTCTCCCTGTCTCATAACACAGTAACAAGGGGACAGTCAATGAAAATAAAAGGTGGGGAATTCAAAACTGATAAAAAGAAATAATTTTTCACACATGTAATTAGCCTGTGGAACTCACTGCCACAAGAATTTGTTGAAACCAAGAACTTCAGTTCATAGATTCCAAGGCCAGAAGTGACCATTGTGATCATTTAGTCTGGCCTCCTGTCTAACAGAGGCTATAGGATTTCCCAAAAATAATTCCTGCTTGAGGCAGAATCGAACTTTTAAAAAAACCCAACTTTGATGTTAAGACTGCCACTAACAGAGTCCAAACACAGCCCTTGGTAAGTTATTCCAATAGTTAATTATCCTCATTGTTAAAAATGTATGCTTCATTTCCAATCTGAATTTTGTCTAGCTTCAACTTCCAGCCATGGGATCATGTTATACCAAGCAGACTGAAGAGCCCATTATCAAATATTTGTTCCCACTTAGAGACTGTCAGCAAGTCAGCTTTGGACCTTCTCTTTGTTAAGCTAAATAGATCGAGCTCCTTGAATCTCTCGCTATAAGGCTTGTGTTCTAATCCTTTAATCATTCTTATGACTATTCTCTGAACCCTCTCCAATTTATCAACATCCTTCCCACGTGTTTGTACAGGGCCCAGCATAATGGAGCTCCGATTGTGACTGGGGTCTATCGGTGCTACCTCAATATGAACAATAAATAATAATACTAGTAGTCGTCGTCTAATACTGTATTTTCAGGGGTGCTGTGCACCTGCAGCTATCACGGGAATCAACTGGAGTTCTGGTTGCCCCCACCTCTGAGAGTCAGGCCCATTATAACAACACTGAAATAAAACATCTCACCTCCAGGCACAGTCCATTGGTGCCATCTGCATTTGACTCTTGATTCACTGCCCCCCACAGAATGTCAATCAGGCCATTGTGCTTCTGCTTTCCAAAGTACAGGTCCTGAACCTGCTCCGCATCCTCCAGCGAAGAATATTTGAGGCGCAGGATGGAATCGGGGGTTGCACACTCAATGAGTTTACTTTTAGAAGCTGAGAGGACTGACTCTTCATCGGGCAGACAGTTCCCATGAAAACCACTCGGAGAGCACTGCAGAACAACAGTGGCAGAAGTGTCGTCACTGAAACCAATGAAAACATCACGTTCCTGGGGAGCCAGGTCTGCCGGCCTCGTGCAGCAGAAGTCAGTGTTCTTGATAGTGACAAACAACATGGCCCATTCATTCAGCTGTGTCGTCAGCCCCTTCTGCTGCCAGTGCAGAATGGTGTTCATCTCCAAGCAGTGCTTCTCCAGCCTGTTCAACAGCGGGGTGGGGAACTGCGTGTAAACCACGTTCTTCTCCTCAATCACAATCAACCTAAACTCCTCCTTCACGCGGCATTTAACCCTGTGAGTTCCAAGGCCAAGGTCGACATAATAGTTTCCTCCTAACCTGACGAAGCACTGGTTCAGGGCATCGTAAAGGCTTTCGTACAGGTTGTGAATGTTTAAGAGAATGACGGGCCTGCCTATCTCCATGCAGATTTTCACTCTGTTAACAGAGCGGCACACTTGTGAATATTCTTGGTCCCATGGGAAACCCGAGCCAAATATAATATCACAGTTCTCTATGTCCATGAGTTTGGTCATCTGTATGATCTGGAAAGCCGCATGGTTTGTTGTTAACAGCAACAAGTATCTAGATACAAACCCCATCTGTTTCTTGTCTAAATTTTCCTGTAACAAATGAACTGTATGGATGGTTTCTAAGTTGGAAGGCAGAGATATGGGTGAGCACTTTCTGAACAGTTCTAAAGGATTGAGATCTTTTAAACCTCCAAAGTTTCTCAGAATTGCTTTTGCAATGACCTGTTTTTCTTGGGAGATGCTTTTTATGTTCTTGGTGTAGAACAGTATCATTTTGATGAGGCTGTAGAAGTCACGGAGCCCAAAAAATTCCATGGACTGTTCCTTTAACACCTCACAATAGAAGTCAGCCAGGGAGGGGAACAAACGCTCAATCTTGGTAACATGCCGATCAACAGCACAGATCCCCTTGGCGGTCTTCACCAGCTCATCTTTGTTGAGGTCGGTCCGGAACACAAGGAGGCCCCGGTTCATTTTAGCAGGGTCCAGGGCCCAGTTCGAAATGCCAACAAAGCCAACTTTTTTGTAAGGTTCTGGGGCTTCATCATCAATGCAACCATCTTCAAGAAGAGGGTGCAGTGTCTTCAGGGGCATCTCAGGTGAGTCTTCTGCAAGGCCTATCTCATCCAGGATAACCACAGAGGCAAACTCCTTCAGTTTCTGGCCCCTTTGGAACTGTGCACATTGTTTGAAAGTGGAGATGATTCCTTCGGGCTTGGAATGAGGGCTGCACTGGAATGACATCAGTTGGATCTGCTTGCACCGTTTGAACAATTCTTTTTCAGATAATCTGCCCCGCATTGCGTCAGCGGCTATGGTCTTAGACAAGGATTTGGAGCTACCTGGCTTCCCGACAAGGAAGAGCGGCACTCTCAGGTCCATGCATATGACCATCATGAAGATGTTTTCCCTTAGGGCATCATTCCGTGCTGTTGTGCTGGGAACAGAGAGGTTATCCAGGAACACCTCTTGGCAAAGTACAATCTCTAGTTGAAGCAGGGATTCGGGCACAGAGAAGCATTTTGCGATCTCTTTCAGATAATCTTGGCGACTCTCGAGAGATACATAATAGCAAACCCCAACTGCAAGAACCAGAGATCTTTGTGCTTCATTTAATGCAGATATCTGATCTTTCTCACACCCCTTTGCAAGGGCATGAATGGACGGGTCATAGTCATTTGACTGTTGAGCCTTACTCTTTTTTAAATCGATAAGAGGAAAAAGCAGGTCTCTTAAGTTATAAAACCACAGCAGCACCCGCATGCAGCGCTCTATGTCCCGGAGACTGGCGATTCTGCATTCCTCTTTCTTTTCTCTTAAAAACTTCTGGGAGGTGGAAATGACAGAGGTAAAAACATCCATGTTCTCTTCGGGAAGCTTGTCTTTCACGATGGATTTAACAATCTGTCTGATGTACAGACTCTGAGTATTTTCATTTAGCTCTCCGAAGTCCCAGACAAGGGGCAACATGCTCGGTGGAAGAGGCTGCACCCGATACACCAGCTGCCTCAAAGGGATGTAGCCCAGCTTTTCTAGGGTGTCTTCACTCCGAACTCTGTACCCCAAGCCAGCTTTCTCTAGCTTCTCAATGGTTTCCTTGGTGTGCCTTTTGTAAGGGTTGCAAGCAGCCACCACTTTTAAGCGAGTGGTGGAGATTGGCTCTCCATTCACACTCTGGTCACATAGGACCTCTTTAATTGCAAACACAGCTTCGGTGGTGTTGGCTTCATCAAAGAACAGCACCGTGTCCATGTTGTGCGTCTCTTCATTGACGCGCGCCAGCTCGATGGCTTCCTTGACTTTCTGGTGGATGATTTTGGAGCTGGTGCCTCCATGAACACGCACCAGGATCATATTCTGAACATCCCTTCCTGCTCTTTGCAAGCTGCACATGAACTGCACCAACTTGGTCTTCCCACAGCCTGTTTCGCCCATGACAATCACGGGAATCCCACACTGGAACCTCAGGTGAATGGCCAGCATTTTCATGGTATTGTCCAGGGTCAGTTTGTAGGATTCATCTGGGTCTTGGGAGCTTCTCACACCGAATACGCTGCAGAGAGTTTCTAGCTGCTCTTGTCTGGACAGATCTTCAAACTTTTTATTGAAAGGGACTTTCTGAGCCTCAAGGGTGAGATATAAACGTCGGTCAATAACCTTCTTCTCTAGAACAGCCTGTGAATGTGCATCAACAGCATCAAAACTCAAATTGATATGAAAACCCAAAAACTCCACGGAGTGGTTGTCAGCATGGAAAATTATGTAGGGGTGAGACTCTTGCTCCCACTTGCGTCTTAGCTGATAGCTTCTCAGTACACTGTCCTCGTCCATTTTCTCCTCTTCGCTGGGTGAGCTTTCATCTGCCATGGCTAGGGAAGGCAAGGCAAAGTCCTTGGACATGGTGATCATAAATTTTACAATAAATGCTTTAAACCCCTTAAATTCCTCTCCAGCTAATTTGCTGCTGCAGAACACTGAGTTTTCACACTTCATCAGCTGGAGGTTTAGGAAGCGCGTGAAGTTGCTGAGCTCAGTCCAGGAAGGGTTCTTTCTCCCACAGGAGTCCAACAAGAGCCTCAGACACACTTCCTGGGTCCCTTCAACCCTCCCAGGGGTGAAACAGAACCTGTCAAGATTGGCCTTTCGCTGATATCTGCTGATGTACTGATATGACCTTTGGAAGGCATCACCCTTGAACGTGTCACTGTCCAGTAGCTGTTGTTCCACGCCAGCAGCAGCTCCAGAACTGTTGTTTTTAAGTATCTCTAGTACTTCTATTGGTGACATGCATTTCACAGCTGGAAGGAGACCTAGAAATCCTTTCTCCATTTCACTGGTCATCTAAAAGCCAAATGACAAGGGGTTAAAGGTTTATAAACACTGAAGTTATAAACTGAAGCAATCATCTATAAACTGACATTTATATTATTCATGAGGACATGACTTAATGAGCAGAGCACAAAGATATTGGGGTAAGGCAGGACCATGTTACACGGTGCTAATCATTCACTGTGATACAGCCAAATTTAGATTCATGAAGTAATTTACCTAATCCTCAAATGGTACCATCTCGTCTTCCTAAATGATAGAGTTTAAGTCACAAAACTTTGAAAGATGAGCAGTCGCTAATTCTAGGTAAATTATAAGCCCTGCTATAAAAAAAGCCTTACTCTAATATAGTCCAATGGTCTTGCCCCTTGCACACATCTGTGTGTAGTTGATGTTCTAAAACAAGTGAAGCACCAATCTTGGGTCCTGATTTTCCACTGTTTGGCACCTTGTGTTGTCATTTGTACATTATTAGATCAGAATGGTAGCATCATATAGGTATAAATAGATTCACAAGATTCAAGGTAGGCTCTTTAACTTTATTTATACATATACAATATGTCCAACTTAACGCTCTTCTGGATACTGACTAAAGTTGGGCAAAAATTTTTGACTGAAAAAATTTCCTGTCAAAAAATGTGGTTTCATTGAAATTGTTTGCAGGAAAGGATCGATTTTGATTACATTTTTATTACATTTTTCAATTTTCCATAAAAAAAAACACTGAAACAATTTTTTTTTGTTTTGAATCACGTCAAAAATTGTTTTGATTTGATGTTAAAATGAAAAAAGTTCATTTTGACACGTCTGAACATTTTCTTTCAATCAAAAATGTTGCCATTTTTCATTCTGATATTTCTGAATCAAAACTTTTCAGAACTTTCCAAAGTTAGTATGAAAAATTGAAATAGCAGATTTTCCAACAGGATGGAATTTTCATTTTTCCAGCAGCTCTGGTACTGATAATATGTGTTTCTTCCAACAGCAATGATTTTATACAGCTCACTCATTTTTCTCTATTTTTGGACAGTACAATACAGGCCAAAGATTTGTAGTTCCATCAAGGTCTTCTCACTTTGAATTTTAACATGCTGCTATCACAGGCGTGTTGCTAGGTTCCTGAGAAAATCTGCTATTCACAGTGCATAACATTTGGAGAATACCTCTTGTTTTCTTGTGCTGCTTATGCCTTTTCCTCTCACCAGGTATTCAATCAAATAAAGATGGGACTCTCTGCACTTCCAGACCATGCCATCAGGGCTTTGGATGTGTCTCAGAATGCACAGCTCAATCAGTAACTTGTAAAGACCCTTCGAGACCTGTCAAGAAAGATGCAGGGCTGGTCAGTTTTGCTTCATGACAATGTCAACTGTTCATTGCTTCCCACTGTTACTAAACATTCTGAATCAGTGACGACCCAAAAAATCAACAAAAGAAAAGAGATGCCCCACGATGGTACATCCCAGGTCAGAACCTCAGCTGGTGTAAAACAGGCATAGCGCCATTGACTTCAAGCAAGCTACACTGATTTACACCAGGCAAGGATTTGACCCATTGTGTGGTCTCCCTGCTACTGTGACAGTAAATGCTGGGCTGTCGCTGTACCAGTGACAGAGACAATGGCAATACAAAGAGATCTGCGGGCATTGTGACTGACAGGGCCAGCTCCAGGGTTTTTGCTGCCCTAAGCAGCCAAAAAAAAAAAAAAAAGCCACGATTGCGATCTGCGGCACTTCAGCCACGACTCTACCCCCGCCGCTTCATTCTTTGGCGGCAATTCGGCGGCAGGTCCTTCCTCCAAGAGGGAGTGAGGGACCCGCTGCCGAATTGCCACCGAAGGGCCGGACGTGCCGCCCCTTTCCATTGGCCGCCCCAAGCACCAGCTTGCTATGCTGCTGCCTGGAGCCGGCCCTGGTGACTGGGACACTGCACAGTGATGCAGAGTTAAAATCTGCTGGGAGCGTCACCTTCTTCTGACATCACAAGTGGGTGGGTAGAGTTTGGTTTCTGGTGGAACTTCAAGTAGGATAACTAAATTTCAGGTAAGACAACTGTTCACAGTTTAACCCTTTGTTACAGAAACTGAAGGGTATTAACTGCATTGCAATACTACCTACCAGTGGAAGGAATTTACTTATCCGACACTGAAAGGCACATTCACATTTTGAATGAGGCCGTGAAAAATTCATCTTCAGTGTACATCATGGCATGGAGATTGCGTTCAGTAAAGAGATACTTACCACAGGGGATACGTCAATGTGGAAGATCCTGGGCCCAGCCTCAGTTGGTTTCTGTTCCAGTGAGCGAAGCTCCTCCAGGAGAAATCCAAAATCTATTTCCGACTCTGTCAGCCTAATGGTTTTGTGGCTCAGTCCTGCATTCTCTGGTCGGGTTTTGGCTTTTCTGGTGGTATTTGCTACAAACAAAGACTTCCCTAAAATGAGAGAGAAGGTTGAAATTTAATTTCTACAGTGCTCTGCCTTCTCATACTCTGTCTTTATGTTTCCATTTCTTCACCTGAAGCAGAGAAGGCCAGATCCCCAGCTGGTGTAAACCAGCCATAGCTCCATTGGCCTCAATGGGCCAGATCCCCAGCTGGTGTGAACGGGTGTGGTGCCATTGGAGTGAGTGGATCTACTCTCATATACACAGACTGAAGATCTGGCCTTTTTGTATAGTTTTTCTTCAGCTTGGGAGCTAAAAGAAGTTTCTACACTGGAGAAATTTCATCTTCACTCCACAGGTTAGGCATGGAACAACTTAGAACATAAGAATGGCCATACTGGGTCAGACCAAAGGTCCATCTAGCCCAGTATCTGGTCTTCTGACTGCGGCAAATGCCAGGTGCCCCAGAGGGAATGAATAGAACAGGTAATCATCAAGTGATCCATCCCTGTCACCCATTCCCAGCTTCTGGCAAACAGAGGCTAGGGACACCATCCCTGCCCATCCTGGCTAATAACCATGGACTATCCTCCATGATTTCATCAAGGTGTTTTTTTTAACCCTGTTATAGTAACTTGCTGTAAAATAAGCTCTTAATGGTAAAGGCCCAGTGATTGTGGTATCAGTTCAGGTTCTGAATCCCCACCCTCTCAATAAAAAGCATAAACAAAGCTAAAACTGAGGGCAGATTTTCTGCTCCAGATTCTCTTCAGCCGGCTCCTATGCCACCTCCTGCAGCCCCAGAGCCAAGTCTCGACCAACAGCCCATTTGACTAACAGTGTCTAAAGATAGGCAGGAGCCTCACAGAGAAAGTGTGCCCATAGCTACACCTCCAGCTAGACCTTGACCCCCCCCATGTAGGTTATGGGTCTACCTGTTCCCTATGTTCTCTGGGGCCCTGCCAGAGGAGCTGGGACAGAGAAGACTGATTCTGCTCCATCTCCCAGTGCATAAGGGCTAAGCAGAATCTAGCCCTTAATCTGTATTCAATTCATACTCATCAGGACAAATATAATCCAGATAAAATCTCTACTAAAACTTACCCATGCCAGCTCGCTCTGAAAATACAAACTTCATGTTCTGTTGATAAGATTCTTCAAAGACCTGAGCAACAGGTGCCACCCCACTGGGCACTCTCAGGTGTGTCTTCAGGTATTTCTGAATTTCTACTCCCGAATCACAGGAAAAGGAGACTTTGTATGTGTTGAAGGCCGTTATAACATAAGAATTGTGAGCTTTGGTGTCACAGAAGATAAGAAACCTGTAATCCGCATTGCTACAAGATTGTGCAAAGTGGAAGAAGAGGGATTCCAGCTGTTCAGAGACTTTGTAAACTAATTTTTCTGCACCAAGCAAGCAATAGATCTTTTTGTGTCTGGACTCTGGGGAAAGAGCTCTCCTCACAATCAGCTCAATGTCTTCTTCCTCTGTCTCAGGGGTACAGACCAGCACCTCATCATACGTTGGAAGAGGTGCCCCCTCAGAGTGCCTATAGACAGACAGCAAGGAGGGTAACATCTGCTCTTCTTTACATGTGACAAGGCAAGGCCTTCCTGCTTCCAAACCCACTGGTAAATTCCTCTCAATGACAGCGGTTTCAGGAGACGTCAGGTATTTCAGCATTTCACCGAAAACATCCAGGCTGATGTATTTGTCCGACACCAGGCCAGTGAGCTTGCTACAGTAAGCGTTCCAGAGCAAATGCACCTTGGCGTGAATAGATGGCAAACTCTCAAAGGAAATGGCCAGTTCATCTTTCGCAAGACTTTGGAAGGTAGATGGATCCACATCTCTGTTCCTGTTTTTAAACTTCATGGAATTCTGCAGAAAGGCTTCTCTCTGCTCGTCGTATAATTTGCTCAGCTCTTCAATCTCTTCCTCTTCATCAGCGTAGTCTAAGGCAAATTTCATGAGCATATGCTCTGTAATGGCTGAGTTTGGCAGGAAACTCTGCAGAGCTGCCTTACCCACTGATTCGTCATACCCAGACTCAACCAGACCTTGGATGAGCTGAGGAAATTTAACAACGTAGTCATTCCAGGACACGGACAGATCATCTTTCTGTGATATATCAATGGATTCTGCAGGAGTTTCAAGTGCTCTCTTTAATGTCTCTCTGATATCCTCTTCTATAACATCATGCTTGAAAACAGAAAGCATATTCAGAACCTGTGGGTCTGTTTGTCCTTCATGCAGTTGGGCTAACTTGCTACACAAGTAGAAGAGTTGGCGTGCAGTGAACATGTTTAGATGGCAATAATTATTCCTTTGAGTCTCCAGATATTTCTTCCACTCCACAAGGCAATGCTCCATGACTTTGCAAATGCCGTCTAATTCTTCCAGGATGGGTTTGTTGCTCTGAACAAGGATTCCGGCTATTCCAAACTCTGCGTAGATTGTTACTTTGTGTTTGGGGTCACAACAAACTTCAGCTTTCCAGTCTATGAAAAGGATGTTGCCAACGCTGAGAAGTTGCAAGTAGAGCTTCCCAACCATTTCAATTTTTTCCAGGATCTGTAATGTGTCAAATACACAATGGGAAAATAGAATTGATAGAATACAGCTTGTTTTCAAGATCATTAGGGACCTATGAATTTCTTCTAAGCATCTTTACAACTTAACCTGGGTAATTTGAATAATTTGATTAAGTAGGTGTGACGATATTGACATAAACTGGGACCATATAGATCATTGTTGCAACCAAGGTCCTGTAGTGGCACCCAAATCTTGTATAAAGGGGGTCAAATGGGGTGTCTAGGACAAGGTTATGGTTTACTGGTTATGATTATGCTGTCTATATGTATGTATCAGTTTTGTAGTTGAAGTTATGAATATTGGCTCTATACTGTCTGTATGGCAAACTTATGCTATGCTTCTGGGTGACATCCCAGACAAGCTGAGATTAGCTCTGCCTAGCCTGCTTGATGGCCCATTAAGGACCATCAGCTATACAATGGACCCATTGAGAGAAGGCAGATACGCCTTGTACCTCAGCAAAGTATGCAGGGACTGGCCCATGTGACTCCAGACTCCATTTTTGCTGTAATTTTCCACAGTAAGAACAAAGAGGTGAACTTACACCTGGAAAAGACTATATAAGGCTGATGCCTGATCTCCATCTTGTCTTCAATCCTGCTTCTTACCTCTGGAGGGACTTTGCTACAAACTGAAGCTCTGAACAAAGGACTGAGGACCCATCCCAGCGGGGGATGTATTCCAGAGACTTGATTTGAACCTGCAGTTTATTCCATCGCTGCTGCAAGCCTGAACCAAGAACTGTGCCATTACTGTATGTAATTGATTCCATTTAACCAATTCTAACTCTCATCTCTATCTTTTTCCTTTTATGAATAAACCTTTAGATTTTAGATTCTAAAGGATTGGCAGTAGCGTGATTTGTGGGTAAGGTCTGACTTCTACATTGACCTGGGTCTGGGGCTTGGTCCTTTGGGATCGGGAGAACCGTTTTCTTTTACTGGGGTATTGGTTTTTATAACCATTTGTCCCCATAACGTGTGGCACTGGTGGTAATACTGGGTAACTGGAGTGTCTAAGGAGATTGCTTGTGAGACTTGCGGTTAGCCAGTGGGGTGAGATCGAAGTCTTAGTCTGGCTGGTTTGGTTTGCCTTAGAGGTGGAAAAACCCCAGCCTTGGGCTGTAACTGCCCTATTTGAGCAATTTGTCCTGAGTTGGCACTCTCAGTTGGGTTCCGCCAGAACCGCATTGTCACAGTGGCGTAGTCGTGCTTGGATCCACAGAACCAGGTCAATTAAGCTTCGGGTCAGAACCCCACGCGATCCAAATTTGAATTTTGGGATTGAGAGTTTTGTTGGTTAAAGAGCTGCTGCAATGGCTGAGCAAAGAGCATATGAGGGACTTGGCAAAAAAGCCCTGGAAAATTTGTGTTCAGAAAAGAGGATATGCTTTAGAAAGAAAGCTACAAAGGAAGAACTGAGAAATCTGTTAATAGCCAGTGATCAGGGGGCAAGAGCACAGCCCTTACCTGAGGCTGCAGAAGATGCAGAAAAAATTAGGATGCAAAGGGTGACAAGTAAACTGCAATTTGAGCATGAACAGAAGCTAGCAGATCTTCGATTGCTGGAGAAGCAAAAAATAGCAGAGTTAGAAAGAGAGAGAGAGAAAGAGGCTGCTGAGAGAGAGAAAGAGGCTGCTGAGAGAGAGAAAGAGGCTGATCAAAGAAAGAAGGAGGCTGATGAGAGAGAAGAGAGAGCTCGTAAGGGACGTCTAGAGCTGCTCGCTGCTGAGCAGGAGACTCACAGGATGGAACAGGAGACGGCCAGACTTCAGCTCCAAGTAATGGAAGAGCGGAGAAAGTCATCCCCACCTGGTACTCCACTTCCCCCCCACCATGAGAAAAACTGGGAAAGGATGTGTCCCATTTACAATGATACTGAGGATATAGAGGAGTTTTTGTCTACCTTTGAACGCCTCTGCAATCTGTACCAGATCCCTGAGGGTCAGCGAATGCCTGTCCTGCTGACCAGACTGACTGGAAAAGCCAGGGAGGTGTTTAATGACTTGGGGGAACAAGAAGCCTTAAATTATGAGCGGTTTAAGGATTCTGTGTTAAGGCGGTTCAAGGTTACTCCTGAATCTTACAGAGTTAAGTTTAGAGAGTTTAAAATGTCTAAGGATTGTACTTTTGTAGAATGTGCTCATAAGCTGATGGGTTTTGTTAAAAAGTGGGTTATGGGAGCCAAGGTTCATGGGAGTTTTGAAAAACTGCTGGATTTAATAACTTTGGAACAGTTCTTAGACATTGTGCCGGACAATGTGAGAGCAGCTGTGTGTGACAGGGACCCTGAGTCAGTCCTACGGGCAGCAGAGATTGCGGATGCCCATACCCAAAACAGGGCTCGAGAAGGGTGTAAAACCCCGGGGAAAACTGATCACCATTCTCCCCAGTTCAAGAGGAGGGAAGGATTTAAAAATAAACCTGACTCTTCTAAAGGAGTTCAAGGGGACCCGGGGGGTAGGAACTCACATCCCAGGACGGAACAGGTTACATGCTATCACTGTGGTATGCTGGGCCACATGAGACCAGACTGCCCGACACTGAAGGGCGGCCCAAAACCAGCAACCCCAAATGCCACGGCCAATGCTAACCCTGTTGTTGTAAACTCACAGGCAAGCCACACAGAGCCCAGCATTGGTGCCCTGTGTGCAAATGCTGTTTCTGTGGTCTCGGAAGAATTTGACCTTAAAACTCACATTAGAGCTAAATATGGGGGAAATAATGCAGAGTTTATTAGCAGTGCAGAAGTTAATGGAGTGAGGTGTATGGCATGGAGGGACACCGCAGCAGATATTACTCTGGTTAAAGCAAGTCTTGTCAGGAAGGAAGATTATTTGCCAGGTGAAGATGTAACTGTTGTAGCCTTATCTAAGTATTTTGTCAGGGTGCCTTTGGCTAAAATCCACCTGAAATGGAAGGGATTGGAGGGCACCATGGTTGTGGGAGTAAAAGACATAATCCCTAAGGATATTATGATTGGAAATGATATTAAAGCTATGGTCAGTCAAGTTAATACAAACCAGGCACAAGAGAGGATTGATCCTAAGGTTGTGCCTATGGAGGGTTTCTCCAAAAGTTTGTCTTTGGAAAGTAGCTGTTTGGCTGTGAATGAAGTTTCTGAATATCTATCTAATGTCTCAGAAGTAAATCTGGAATTAGATCAAGCAAAGGGAGAGGAGAACAAGGAGATTTTGGATGAGCCTAGGCAGTCTTGTGAGCTGATGGCTTTATCTAGTCAGCAGTTTGGGAAGGCAAGGAGAGTGGAAGATGAGTGTCCCTATACCTTATCTGTTTCCTGTGCGAAGAATAGTGACAGTGAAGGAAATGTGCCTGTGTCTGTCAGGGGTATTGACTTGCCTATGGAGGAAGCTACCCCAGTCTCCAAGCAGTTGTCTGTGAACAGCCCGGTGTGCTGGGACAAGGGAAATGAAATCCCAAATTATATGTCTAGTAAAGGAAAATGCGTCTCCAACTCTTTTTTGTCTGTGGAGCAGACAGAAGGTGCCTTTCGGCCTGTGATGGTTGAGAGTAATTTAGTTGTCTCAGAGTTGGTTCTGGATTCAACTAAAGCCCAGGAAGGGAATGGTCCTAAGTTTGCATCTGCTGGGGAGAATGGCACCATAACTAGGTTGCATCCAGTTAGTGTCTTAGCAAAATCCCAGAGACCAGACAATTCTGATGCTTGTATTGGGCCTGTTGCTCATGTGTGGTTGGAGAAGGGTGTAACAACTCTGTCTGATCAGGGTGATACCCTAGCCAGGGCACAAGGGGAGCAGAAAGGTAATTTGGTTGTGTTACCTCCGGACAGTTTAACAACTTGTAGCAAAAAGGAAAAAATTCCTAAGCTGGTGTGTGGCAAAGAGAAGGGAAGTATTTCTAACCTTTTATCTAGGAAGTCTATGGGTTCACCTGAAAGGGGATTGTGTAGAGATCTGCCTGATGGGCCAGAGGTGATCCTGAATGTAAGTAAGACCCAGACAGAGTCTGTTGTTGCTCAGGAAAGTGTGCCTTTAGAGCAAGCCCTAGGTGAAGAGGGTAAGGGCAGAATTTCTGTGAGGGGTGAATTGCTGCTTAGAAAAGCTCCTGGAAAAAGGAATCCTCATGGTACTCGGTGCAAGCAGTTCCCTGCAACTGAAGGGTGTGAGAGTGATTTAATCAAGGAAGTTTCAGTTCCTAGCAGCCAAAAATTGTCTGTTGTGAATGGATCCTCTGACTTTCCTTTTAAAAGATCCAGTGTGGGTAGCTTTGAGAAGGTCTCAGAGGAAGTAAAAGTTGTTAAGGAATTGAGGCATCCCTATAACCGAGTGGCTGTGTGGGGCCAACTTGTTGGGGAGACAATGGTGTTGGAACAGGAATGTCTCCTTTCTGATTCTTTAAATGAGCAGTTTGTGCTTCAGGGTTTGAGGACAGATTTGGTTACTGATGTGTCAGAGCAGAGCAGTTTTATGGCTAAATGCTTGAGGATGCGGGGGAGAGCAAGCAAACTCTCACCCGCAGACTCTTTGGATTTGTGTGGTATCTCTTTAAGACAGAGTCCAGCCTTGGAGATAATAGCAGTTACGAATATGAAAACTGGTGAACTGGCTCTGGTCTGGGGTAGTGCAAATTACTTGCCTGGCTGGGAAAGGAAGGACTTGCTAATAGCTGCTAGCACAGAGGGCCCACCCTATCAGCCAGTAAATTCTGTTAAGCAAGAGAAATCGGGGTTTGATCCTGCAGGACAAGGAGGAAAGAGAAAACTGAATTTTGCAAAGGGAAGCCACAGGTTAACCCTAAAATGCCCAAACTCCAATGGTATTGAGCCAAAGGTGTGGCATGACAGACATGACTGTAGATGGACACTTGCAATGAACTTGTTGTTATTGCTAAATTTTGTAATTAACAATGTGCCTAATCTTTTGGAGAATCCCTCGAACATGTTAAAAGGAATACATGAAAACACACGTTATGTTAAAAGGCCTTGTTACACTGGGGTTTCACAGGTAATGCCTATAAACAATATGGGAACTTTTCACAGGGGAAAAGACATTCCAGACCTAATGTGCTGTATGAAAAGGAAGACTGAGGCACACTACCATATTGCTTTCATGGCTAAATGCCAAGATTCCTGGACTATGAAGAACATTAATATCTGCATTTATTCGATGTTAATTGGGTTCCAAACATTTGCCCGAGCTTGTATGGATAAAGTAGCAGTTTTCTTTAGCTCTTGGCAAGATCACATGGCACATACAGGAACCATGCTGCCAGAGCAGATCCAATCCACTATTGTTCTAACTAAGTGTTACCTTGAGTTTGTAAAGAGGTTCAATCATGTGGTTGAACATGATTTTGATAAACCATTTCTGTTATACACTGGTACGGCTTCTAACCCAATACTAGCTGTAGTGAGACAGAACCCAGGATGGGGAGCTCTTGGGATGCAGTCAGTGATGTTTGTGTCATCCCTTCCTGCATCAATTTTGCGTTGGGGGTGTGACGATATTGACATAAACTGGGACCATATAGATCATTGTTGCAACCAAGGTCCTGTAGTGGCACCCAAATCTTGTATAAAGGGGGTCAAATGGGGTGTCTAGGACAAGGTTATGGTTTACTGGTTATGATTATGCTGTCTATATGTATGTATCAGTTTTGTAGTTGAAGTTATGAATATTGGCTCTATACTGTCTGTATGGCAAACTTATGCTATGCTTCTGGGTGACATCCCAGACAAGCTGAGATTAGCTCTGCCTAGCCTGCTTGATGGCCCATTAAGGACCATCAGCTATACAATGGACCCATTGAGAGAAGGCAGATACGCCTTGTACCTCAGCAAAGTATGCAGGGACTGGCCCATGTGACTCCAGACTCCATTTTTGCTGTAATTTTCCACAGTAAGAACAAAGAGGTGAACTTACACCTGGAAAAGACTATATAAGGCTGATGCCTGATCTCCATCTTGTCTTCAATCCTGCTTCTTACCTCTGGAGGGACTTTGCTACAAACTGAAGCTCTGAACAAAGGACTGAGGACCCATCCCAGCGGGGGATGTATTCCAGAGACTTGATTTGAACCTGCAGTTTATTCCATCGCTGCTGCAAGCCTGAACCAAGAACTGTGCCATTACTGTATGTAATTGATTCCATTTAACCAATTCTAACTCTCATCTCTATCTTTTTCCTTTTATGAATAAACCTTTAGATTTTAGATTCTAAAGGATTGGCAGTAGCGTGATTTGTGGGTAAGGTCTGACTTGTACATTGACCTGGGTCTGGGGCTTGGTCCTTTGGGATCGGGAGAACCGTTTTCTTTTACTGGGGTATTGGTTTTTATAACCATTTGTCCCCATAACGTGTGGCACTGGTGGTAATACTGGGTAACTGGAGTGTCTAAGGAGATTGCTTGTGAGACTTGCGGTTAGCCAGTGGGGTGAGATCGAAGTCTTAGTCTGGCTGGTTTGGTTTGCCTTAGAGGTGGAAAAACCCCAGCCTTGGGCTGTAACTGCCCTATTTGAGCAATTTGTCCTGAGTTGGCACTCTCAGTTGGGTTCCGCCAGAACCGCATTGTCACAGTAGGGATTCATCTTGGGACACCCAACTTCTCTTTTTACATCAGGTAACCAGAACGCTGACATGAAAAGGATCCGCTTTCTGTGGAATATTTTGATTTTTCATCAAAAAAACTAAACATCTGGAAATCACAATATTTCTATTTGGATATTCTTCTACAGTGCCTCATGGGAGTTGTAGTTCAGTTGTTGTCTCATGTCCCCATTCTCCTCTATAGGCTGGGCTCCACTCAGTGGGTCTTCCAGGATGCAACCATTTCCCCTTGCCATGGATGGAATCACGGTGCATCATGGGAAATGTAGCCCAATGAGGGAGACCAGTCTATAGAAGAGAATGGGAACATGAGGAACTCAAACGACAACTCCCATGAGGCAGTACAGTGGCATTTTGAGAGGAAGGATGGTTCAGTGATTTGGGCACTAGCTTAGGACTTTAAAGACCCAGGTGCAATTCCCTGGTCTACCTCAAACTTCCTGTGTGACCTTGGGCAAGTCATTCAGCCTCTCAGTTCCCCCTCTGTACAATGGGGATAACTGCCCTGCCTCACAGGAGAGTTGTGAGGATAAATACATTAAAGAGTGTGAATTCTTTAAGATCCACTAATAAAAAGTGCTATATATTATTTCAGAATCAAAATATTTGGATTTTCAGCTGAACATTTTTGATTTTTCACCAAAAAGTCAAACTTTTCTCTGGAAATTGTCAATGAAAACAATTCCCTCTCATTTTTGTTGAAATTTTCCATAGGGAAAAAATTGTTTTCCCACCAGCTCCACTCAAGAATCTCTGCTGATCTCACCACAGCACTACTACACTTCTAAGGTAGCCAAGACCCAACCTTTTAGGGCCTGATTTTGGTAGGTGCTGAGCATGGACTACACAACTGGGTTAGTGACAACTAGAGCTGGGAGAAGAAACATTTTGGCTGAAGCTTTTTTCACCAAGAAAAAGCAGTTTTAGGTAATCTAAAACATTTCATGAATTTGTGTCAAATTTGTCAAATTGTTTTGGTCAATCCCACCTGCCCCAAACCCTAAAACCAAATTCTGGGGGGGGAAAATGAAATATTTTGTTTAGATATTTTCTAAATGAAATTTTTCTGTTTTTTAATTCAAAACAATTTGTTTTGAAATGTACTTCAATTTTATTTTAAAAAAATAGAATACATTTTTAAAAGCTCAAAAATAAAATGAAATGTTTTATTTTGGGTTGATCAGAATATTTTGTTTGACCCAAAATGAAGTTTACTTCAACTTTTTGGTTGGCTGAAAATTAAAAAAAAAATTGGCTTGACTTGCAAGATTTTTTTAATTTTATTTTTCGGAACAGCCAGTGGACAACAAAATCCGTCATTCATGAGGCTCTTGTGAGCCCTCATGACATAATCAGAGCCTTAATGCTTTGTTGATCAAACCCAACGTATTTCCCATTGACATCAATGGAACTGAATAAAAACTTCTCTCCCTTTCTTACGGTGCTTAAATGCTGCCATTTTTCATTCATTGCCACAATGTGCAACTGAGGACAAGAGTGTGAAAGATTAAAAGAAGAAAAGTTGAGATGATTGGAGTGACAGAAGGAGGCAGGCCTGTACCAAGTTATGCCTTGCTTTTTGGTTGCCTATAGCAAACTATGCCATTTTGTGCCCTATGTTGAAAGTCAGTTTAATCTTGTATATGTATAACTGGTGGATGAGGCAATGCCAAGACATATGCCTTGCCTAGCACGGGGTATTGAGGAACTATCAAAGAGAGTGCCATCTTGGCCCACCCCCAGTGAACAGGTGAGCCCTGCATGGCTGAAGGATGGAGCTTGGCAATACAAATACATGGCTGAGGGAAGAATTTCTCAGGCTGGGACTGGATTTAAAAACAAGGGTCTTCTCTGCCCCTTCCTACGGATTGACATGGTGGAGGGGCTTGAGTGCTCATAACCCTGAAAGCTGAGCCAGGGGTAGCTTTGCTACCAACAGGATCTCCCAAGCCAGATAGGATAAGTGCCAGACCAAGGAGCAATCCATTGGCTGTCCATGTTGAGAGTTGGAATAAGGCTAACAACCGTATCCCTTATAAAGTACATCTGTTAAGGATTTCTTAAATAAACCTGGGAAAAACACAAATGATGATAGGGATAAATGCCCTCAGTGATGGAAGAAGGACTGGATACTAGGAACATGGAATGTTTTGATCTTATAGAGGCCAGGAGCCCTCCAAAATATGGCAAATACACATGACAGCCCTGCAAGTAATCAGATGGCTGGGAAATAGATCAGAGGGCTGGGCACGTAGTTAGGATGACAGGAGACAGACCAGCTAAACATCTCTTGGAAGGATATTCGTATGGTATCTGACCAAGGAGAAGATGGAGTGATAAATATTGGTCTACACTAGGCGTTTATGTCGAAGTTAGCGCCGTTACATCGAATTAACCCTGCACCCGTCCACACCACAAAGCTATTTAGTTCGACATAGAGGTCTCTTTAAATTCGACTTCTGTACTCCTCCCCAACGAGGGGAGTAGCGCTAAATTCGACATGGCCATGTCGAATTAGGCTAGGTGTGGATGGAAATCGATGGTAATAGCTCCGGGAGCTATCCCACAGTGCACCACTCTGTTGACGCTCTGGACAGCAGTCCGAGCTCGGATGCTCTGACCAGCCACACAGGAAAAGCCCCGGGAAAATTTGAATTCCTTTTCCTGTCTGGGCAGTTTGAATCTCATTTCCTGTTTGGACATCGTGGCGAGCTCAGCAGCACTGGCAATGATGCAGAGCTCTCCAGCAGAGATGGCCGTGCAATCTCAGAATAGAAAGAGGGTCCCAGCATGGACTGATCGGGAAGTCTTGGATCTGATCGCTGTGTGGGGTGATGAGTCCGTGCTTTCGGAGCTGCGCTCCAAAAGACGGAATGCAAAGATCTACGAGAAGATCTCTAAAGCCATGGCAGAGAGAGGATACAGCCGGGATGCAACGCAGTGCCGCGTGAAAATCAAGGAGCTGAGACAAGGCTACCAGAAGACCAAAGAGGCAAACAGACGCTCCGGATCCCAGCCCCAGACATCCCGTTTCTACGAGGCACTGCATTCCATCCTAGGTGCGGCCGCCACCACTACCCCACCACTGACCGTGGACTCTGAGGATGGGATATTGTCCACGGCTGGTTCCTCGGACATGTTAGCGGACGGGGAAGATGAGGAAGGAGATGAGGAGGACGAGGCAGTCAACAGCGCTTACAACGCTGATTTCCCCGACAGCCAGGATCTCTTCATCACTCTTACAGAGATCCCCTACCAACCGTCCCCAGCCGTTACCCCGGACACAGAATCTGGGGAAGGATCAGCCAGTAAGTGTTTTAAACGTCTAAACATTTATTTTTAACAGAACAGGAATATTAAGAATAACAACAATGGGTTTCTCATGATTAGTTTGCCCTAGGCGCTTAACGTTTCAGTCCTGGGCAGTGCAACTATTGAAAAAAAATCTAACAGTGTCCGGTTTAGCATGATTGTTCTGCCCAAGCCGCTCTACTGTTTAGTCCCTGCCAGTGCAGCTACAGTAAAATGCGGTCTATATGTCCGGGGATAGAGCAGAAATCCTCCTGGGACATCTCGAGGAAGCTCTCCTGGAGGTAATTGGAAAGCCTTTGCATCAGGTTCCTGGGGAGAGCAGCCTTATTGGGTCCTCCGTGGTATGAAACGTTTCCGCGCCAGGAGACAATCAAGTACTCCGGGATCATTGCCCTGCAGAGCATGGCGGTGTGATCGGCGTTGGCCCACCTACCCGCTAGGGGGCGGTGGGGAGCTATGAGGTCACTGGCCGGCCTGGGTCACGCCTCCGTCAGCGGGGAATTAGCGGCGGGGCGGCCGCCAGCCACAGTCAGTAGCACGCCCCTCAGGCAGGGGAGCGCCGGCAAAGGTCAGTAGCGCGCCCCCCAGGCAGGGGAGCGCCGGCAAAGGTCAGTAGCGCGCCCCCCAGGCAGGGGAGCGCCGGCAAAGGTCAGTAGCGCGCCCCCCAGGCAGGGGAGCGCCGGCTAAGGTCAGTAGCGCGCCCCTCAGGCAGGGGAGCGCCGGCAAAGGTCAGTAGCGCGCCCCTCAGGCAGGGGAGCGCCGGCAAAGGTCAGTAGCGCGCCCCTCAGGCAGGGGAGCGCCGGCAAAGGTCCCGGCGTGGCTCTGCTGGGTAGGGGAGCGCAGGCCCACCCTACACCACTGCGCTCCAGCCCAGGGCCCTGACAGTGGCAGAACGAGGGTCCCACCACTGGGTCAGCGGGGTCGTCCCGCTACATAGACTCACCACTGTGCAGCTCTGTCCCTGGGCTACTTCCTACCCGATTGCTCGCCCGAATCCCTCTGGTCCCGTGAGTGCGTCGGGGTAGTCTGCTGCTGGCAGCTCCGGCTCCCCCTCAGGCTCAGGCTCCTCCAGCTCCTCTGGGTACTCGGCTGCTGGCAGCTCCCGCTCCCCCTCCGACTCCTCCAGTTCCTCTGGGTACTCGGCCGCGGGCAGTCCTGGCAGCCCCAGTCCGTCCTCCAGGTGAGGTCTCCACTGGCCCAGGGCCTCCCCTGGTGTGGCAGCAGGCTCTGAAGGGAGCAGCCCACGGTCTGTGTCTGCCTCCCTCCCTGGTGCTGCCCCAACTGAGCTAAGGGCCCCGCCCTTTATACTTCCTGTTCCACCCCTCCCCTTCCGGGGGGTGGAGCGAGCTTGGGCTGGCCCCGCCCACTCAGGCTGAGGGAAAGGCCCTTTACCCTCAGGTTCGGAGGGAAGCCACCCTGGCTCCCTACATACCCCACCCCTCAAATCCAGCTCCCGAACCGCGGAGCTGGCGTCCTCAGCCTCCCCCAGACGGGAGAAAAAGTCCGCGTTGGCGTTGTCCCGTCCCGCCCGATGGCGGATCGTGAAGGCGTAGGTTTGTAGTGTAAGATACCACCGCTGCAGGCGGGCATTCGCGTCCTTCATCTTGTTGAGCCACTTCAGGGGTGCATGATCTGTAACCAGTATAAAGGGGGCCCCGAGGAGGTAGTAGCGGAGAGCATCAACCGCCCACTTAACAGCTAGGGCCTCCTTCTCCAGGACGGAGTAGTTCCGCTCCCGGGGGAACAGTTTCCGACTGATGTAAACAATAGGATGCTCCTCCCCGTCCACCTCCTGTGAGAGGACCGCCCCAAGCCCCACGCCGGAGGCATCGGTCTGGACAATGAAGTCCCGATCGAAGTCCGGGCTGAAGAGAATGGGCTCGCTAGACAGGCGGTCTTTGACAGTTTGAAAGGCCCTCTCGCAGTCGTCAGACCAGCACACTCTACGGGGGCTATCTTTGGTCAGGAGTTCTGTCAGAGGGGCCGTAATGGTTGCAAAGTGGGGTACGAACCGCCGGTAATAGCCGGCCAGGCCCAAGAATTGACGTACCTGCCTCTTCGTGGTTGGCGCCTGACATTCCTGGAGGGCTTGAACCTTCCCGATGAGGGGGCGTACCTGTCCCCGCCCCAGGGTGTACCCCAGATAGGTGGTTTCTTTGCGCCCGATTTGGCATTTCTTAGGATTGGCTGTGAGGCCGGCGACGCGGAGGTCCCGGAGGACAGCCGCCACTTGGTTGAGATGTTCCTCCCAGTTGCTGCCATAGATGACCACATCATCCAGGTAGGCGGCGGCGTACTTGGTGTGAGGTTGCAAAATCCGATCCATCAAGCGCTGGAAGGTCGCTGGGGCCCCATGGAGGCCAAAAGGCATCCGAGTAAACTGGTACAAGCCTGACGGGGTGGCGAACGCAGTCTTCTCCTTGGATCGGGGTTCCAAGGGGATCTGCCAGTACCCCTTGGTGAGATCTAAGGTGGTGATGTAGCAGGCTTCTCCAAGCCGGTCAAGGAGCTCATCGACGCGGGGCATTGGATACGCATCAAACTTTGAAATGGCATTGACTCTCCGAAAGTCAATACAAAACCGCCGGCTCCCATCTGGCTTCGGAACCAGGACGACAGGGCTCCGCCATTCGCTCTGGGAATGCTCGATAACACCCAATCCCAACATGGCCTGGACTTCCTCCTCCACAGCCTCTCGCATTCGCCTAGGCAATGGCCGGGTCGTCTCTCGGACCACCACCCCGGGGTCGGTCTGGATTGCATGGTAGGCAAGCGTAGTCTGTCCGGGCTTCGTGGTGAAGGTCCTGGGGAATGCCTTCACTAGGCAGAGGGCCTGTTCCCGCTGCTCAGCCGTGAGCGTCTCGGCTAGCTGGGGTTCCCCATTATCAGACTCTTCGGGGGGTTGCGGCCCAAGGTCTGGTTCAGGTGGGTATGGGGCAATTAGCAGTCCTTCCCGTTCCCGCCAGGGTTTTAAAAGATTCACGTGATAGATCTGCTTTCCCTTCCGGTGATCAGGCTGCCGGATTTCATAATTGACAGGCCCCACTTGGCGAAGGACTTCATACGGGCCCTGCCAGCGGGCAAAAAGCTTTGATTCCTCCGAGGGGAGCAGGAGGAGAACTCGGTCCCCGGGGGCAAATAATCGGACCTGGGTGCCCCGATTATATTGCTGCTCCTGGCCCCTTTGGGCCGTGTTTAAGTTTTCCCTCGTGAGTTCCCCCGCCCGGGCCAACCGTTCCTGCAGCTGCAAGACTTATTGTAAAAGGCCCTGCGTTGAGGATGGTGTATGTTCCCAAGTTTCTCTCACTCCGCGGGGCCGTCGCCCATAGAGGAGCTCAAATGGAGAGAACTTCGTGGAAGCCTGTGGAACTTCCCGAACCGCCAGTAGTAAAGGGGGAAGTAGTTGATCCCACTGACGGAGGTCCTGGGTGGGGAAGCGTCGCAACATTCCTTTCAGGGTTCGATTAAAACGTTCGACTAACCCATCCGTCTGGGGATGGTAAACTGAGGCCTGCAGCTTCTTAATCCCCAGCAGGGCACATACCTGACGGAACAACTTAGATGTGAAGTTGGTCCCTTGGTCAGTAAGTAACTCTCGAGGGAGGCCTACCCTGGCGAAGATCTTCACAAGCTCTGCCGCAATAGTGCGGGCAGTGATACTCCTTAAGGGGACAGCCTCAGGGAAGCGGGTGGCGTAGTCCATCAAGACAAGGATGTATTGGTAGCCCGCCTGACTTTTCGGGAAGGGTCCGACCAGGTCCATCGCTACTCGTTCAAATGGAACGCCCACAGTTGGTAATGGAACTAGGGGGGCCTTCCGGATCCCGGCCGGGGCGGCGCGTTGGCAGTCCGGGCATGACCCACAGTAATCCTTCACTTCGCGGTGGATGCCGGGCCAGAAGAACTTGGCCAGGACCCTAGCTGCGGTTTTCTCCGGTCCTAAATGGCCTGCGGCTGGGATGTCATGGGCTAGCTTTAGGACCGCCCGTCGATGAATGCGGGGAACCACGAGTTGGGTCCGGACCTCTTGAGTTTGAGGGTCCCGCTCCACACGGTAGAGACGATCCTGGTCAAGCTCAAATCTAGGCCATTGGGTAGCCCGCTGGGCCTCCACGACCTTCCCCTCTACCCGTGCCAGCTGTTCATAGGCAAACCGGAGCGTAGGGTCCTCCCTTTGGTCTCGGCTAAAGTCCCGAATGTCCACTGGGGGGCCCCCTGTCTCCTGGCCGTCCTGCCTGGGTGAAAGGGATGGGTCACCGTCGGGGTCGGGGCTCCTCCTGGGGCCTGGGTCCGTCGCAGAGGAGGCTCCCTCGAATGCCTCTTCCGGAGATAGGGACCGGAGCAGCTCGACGAATTCTGGCCAGTCCCGGCCCAGGATGATTGGGTAGGCAAGGGACGGGGCCACCGCCACATTCATTACCTGAGTCGCCCCGTCTACCGTGAGAGGGACCTGCACGGTCGGGTACGGTTTCACATCCCCATGTATGCACTGTATCCGTACCTCCCCGATGATCTGCTCGGCGTCCGGGAGGAGGGACTGGCGGACAAGAGTCTGCCCACAGCCCGAATCAATTAGACCCACCACAGGTGTCCCGGCGATGCTCATGGGGGCTGTCAATTTGGCCGCGGATGGTGTGCGGGCCCGGCTCTCCCCGGTGTACACCTGGCCAAAATCGCATTCCATCGCCGTACAGTCTCGTTGCAGGTGGCCGTACTCACCACACCGAAAGCAAGGTCCTACCTCTGTGCGCCCCGGCCGTGCCGGGTCACCCGGGTGGCCGCGGGGTTGGCCGGGGCCCGATGGACGGGCCAAACGTCCAGACGGTGCGGGTTGTGGGGCCTCGGGCCGTCGGGGAAAAGTAGTGCCGCCGCCGTTTGGTCGTCGGGCTCGAGCGGGCACATTGACTTTGGGGGTGGACCCCCTTTCCGGCTTCTGAGCGCCGGGTCCAGAGCTTGGGGGTCGGGCTGTCGGTCCTATTGGGGCCTCGGCCTCTAGAAAGTTCTCCATAAGTGTGACTGCTGCACTTAGAGTTTGAGGTCGGTGCCGCAACACCCACGCCCTCCCTGGAGTTGGAAGGATGTGCACGAATTGTTCGAGGATGATCTGTTCTGTCACCTCAGCCACAGTTCGATGCTCGGGTTGTAGCCATCGGCACGCTGCATCCTTTAATTCCTGTGCCACGGCTCGGGGCCGGGCCCCCGGGGGGTACAGCTTTCCCCGAAACCGTCGCCGAAAAGTCTCCGGGGTGATGTCGAAGGCATCCAGGATAGCCGCTTTTACTCTGGCGTAAACACAGACTTCATCGTCTGGTAGCCCCCGGTAAGCCTTCTGGGCCGGCCCCGTTAGATAGGGGGCAAGCAGGGCTGCCCATTGGTCCGGCGCCCAACCAGCTACTGCAGCAACCCGCTCGAAGGTCACCAGATAAGCCTCTGGGTCATCCTCAGGCCCCATCTTGGCCAGACGGACTGGTGGAGCAGGAGGGTTGGGGGTGGTCACCCCGCCAGGCTGGGCTCCACCGGGGCTCGGCCACAGGGTGGCAAGTTGCTGGAAACATTGAGTCTGTTGTTCGCGGTGCTGGGCCCCCAAGGTTTGAAGCAACTGCTGCTGGTGGGTACCCAGCTGCTGTATGAGTTGTTGCTGCTGCTGCTGCTGAGTCTCGGCCAGCACCTTGATAAGCCTTTCCATCTCCATCTTCTGTTTAGGGGCTGTCGCTGCCTCCTTGCTCTAATCCCTTCCGGCAGGGATAGGGGGCGCTACCTGCATTCTCCACCACTTGTGATCGGCGTTGGCCCACCTACCCGCTAGGGGGCGGTGGGGAGCTATGAGGTCACTGGCCGGCCTGGGTCACGCCTCCGTCAGCGGGGAATTAGCGGCGGGGCGGCCGCCAGCCACAGTCAGTAGCACGCCCCTCAGGCAGGGGAGCGCCGGCAAAGGTCAGTAGCGCGCCCCTCAGGCAGGGGAGCGCCGGCAAAGGTCAGTAGCGCGCCCCTCATGCAGGGGAGCACCGGCAAAGGTCAGTAGTGCGCCCCTCAGGCAGGGGAGCGCCGGCAAAGGTCAGTAGCGCGCCCCTCAGGCAGGGGAGCGCCGGCAAAGGTCCCGGCGTGGCTCTGCCGGGTAGGGGAGCGCAGGCCCACCCTACACCACTGCGCTCCAGCCCAGGGCCCTGACAGTGGCAGAACGAGGGTCCCACCACTGGGTCAGCGGGGTCGTCCCGCTACATAGACTCACCACTGTGCAGCTCTGTCCCTGGGCTACTTCCTACCCGATTGCTCGCCCGAATCCCTCTGGTCCCGTGAGTGCGTCGGGGTAGTCCGCTGCTGGCAGCTCCGGCTCCCCCTCAGGCTCAGGCTCCTCCAGCTCCTCTGGGTACTCGGCTGCTGGCAGCTCCCGCTCCCCCTCCGACTCCTCCAGTTCCTCTGGGTACTCGGCCGCGGGCAGTCCTGGCAGCCCCAGTCCGTCCTCCAGGTGAGGTCTCCACTGGCCCAGGGCCTCCCCTGGTGTGGCAGCAGGCTCTGGAGGGAGCAGCCCACGGTCTGTGTCTGCCTCCCTCCCTGGTGCTGCCCCAACTGAGCTAAGGGCCCCGCCCTTTATACTTCCTGTTCCACCCCTCCCCTTCCGGGGGGTGGAGCGATTTTGGGCTGGCCCCGCCCACTCAGGCTGAGGGAAAGGCACTTTACCCTCAGGTTCGGAGGGAAGCCACCCTGGCTCCCTACAGGCGGCATACGGCCCTGGTCTTTGCAGCCTTTCCCGAAGCATTCTTTTTTTATCAGTGTCTGAGATCCTCATCAGGGTGATGTCGCTCATGGTGACCTGCTTTGAATTAGGTAGGGGAATATTAGTATTGGGACTGCTTGCCCGTTCCTTTACAGAACTGTAACCGCCGGTTTGCAGCCACACGGTGGAGGCGGGAGAGAGGCAGCATACAGGGATCTTTCCCTGGGACAGCCGCAAGGGGGTGGAACAGGGGCAGAGTTCCTGCTTGCCGGATTGCTGGCAGCAGGGACTGGCATTGCTTTCAATGTGAAAGGAGGCCAGTGCTACTATTAAAGTTTTAAGCAGCCACAAGTCTACGGCTTACCATGTCTGCCCGCTACACAAATTCCGGTGTCCTGCCACCGCTTCTCAGATCTGCAGTGCAAGACCCCAGGCACTGAATGCAAAGGCCGAGAATTCGACCTTGTCCTGAGTGCGCATGTGATAGGTGCTGTGCATGGTCTTGTTCACAGAGAAAGACTATGTTCTTTGTTCACAACTACATTTATCTTTCTGAGGAATTCACTCCCTTTTTCCCATTCCCACAGCCACATCTGCGACTGTCTCACAACCTATCCTGGCATCACACTCCCAGAGGCTAGCGCAGATTAGGCGTAGGAAGAAGAGGACACGGGAGGACATGTTCTCGGAACTTATGGGCTGCTCCCGAGCCCAGGCAGCACAGCAGACCCAGTGGAGGGAGAACTTGTCCCAAATGCACCGATCACACATGGAACGGAAGGAGAGGTGGTGGCAGGAAGACCAGCAGGCGACTCAAACGCTGCTTGGACTAATGAGGGAGCAAACGGACACGCTCCGGCGCCTTGTGGATGTTCTGCAGGAACGGAGGCAGGAGGACAGAGCCCCGCTGCAGTCTATCTGTAACCGCCCTCCCCTGCCACCAAGTCCCATACCCCCCTCACCCAAAGTCCAAAGAAGGAGGGGCGGCAGAGTCCGTGCAAACTCTCACTCCACCCCTGCAGACTGCTCTAGTAGAAGAAGGCTCTCATTCCCCAAAATTTGACAAGTCCTTTCCTTCCCGCATCACACAAGCCCCCGTCCAAGTTTCACCCCCCAGTTTCATGTGTAGTTGCTAATAAAAAAAACGTTTCTGTTAATTACTGTTTCCATCATGTTCTTTTGGAGGAGAGTCTGTCTGAAGGGGGGGAAGGGGGTTGGTAATCGGACAGGACAGTCACCTTTAGCAGGGTACATAGGCTGGGGCAGGTCCAGCAGCAGGGCACATACACAGTGCAGTCACTAGTTACCCTGGTCAGTCTGGGAGGTGGTTTTCATGTTCTGTGGTGGGGGGTGGGTTGCTCTGTGACTTTGTGGAGGGGGAGGGCAGTTACAGATCTTATGCAGCGGTCCTTATCCTGGATCACAGAGCCACGCAGCAGGGGATCTGTAACCGTCCTCCCCCTGCCACAAAGTGACATAGGCCCCACATACACACAGTCCCAATCAGGAGGGGTGGCAGGCTCCGTTGAAACAACCAGTCCACCACTGCGGAGCCTGTCATTCCTGGAGTTTAGAAGCGTCATTTGCATCACTACACTACACCCGCTCCCCACCACAGTCTGCGTCCCAGGTTTAAAACATTCCCGCGAAAACAGTAATAAAGAAAACGGTGTTCATTAACAAAGTAGAAGTGATTTTATTTTTAAATGTGTGTTGGAAGGGGGTGAAGGGGGTATGTAACTGGAGAGGATAGTCAACATTAACTGGGTAAAGAAACGGGGGCAGGTTAAGCTTCTCTGTACACAAACTTAAAAGTCACAGGTTACCCTGCTCACTCAGGAACCTAGCTTGCAAAGCCTCCCGGATGCACAGCGCGTCCCGCTGGGCTCTTCTAATCACCCGGCTGTCTGGCTGGGCGTAATCAGAAGCCAGGCTATTTGCCTCAACCTCCCACCCCGCCATAAAGGTCTCCCCCTTGCTCTCACAGAGATTGTGGAGCACACAGCAAGCTGCTATAACAATAGGGATATTGGTTTCGCTGAGATCACAGCGAGTCAGTAAGCTTCTCCATCTCCCCTTGAGACGGCCGAAAGCATACTCCACCACCATTCTGCACTTGCTCAGCCGGTAGTTGAAGAGTTCTTTTTCAGTGTCCAGGACGCCAGTATAGGGCTTCATGAGCCAGGGCATTAGCGGGTAGGCTGGGTCCCCGAGGATGACTATAGGCATCTCCACATCCCCAACAGTTATTTTGTGGTCCGGGAAGTAAGTACCTTCCTGCAGCCGTCTAAACAGACCAGAGTTCCTGAAAACACGAGCGTCATGAACCTTGCCCGGCCATCCGACGTAGATGTTGGTAAAACGTCCCCTGTGGTCCACCAGTGCTTGCAACACCATGGAAAAGTAGCCCTTTCGATTAATGTACTGGCTGGCCTGGTGGTCAGGTCCCAGGATAGGGATGTGAGTTCCATCTATGGCCCCACCGCAGTTTGGGAATCCCATCACTGCGAAGCCATCTATGATCACCTCCAAGTTTCCCAGGGTCACTACCTTTGACAGCAGTACATCAACGATTGCCTTGGCTACTTGCATCACAACAACCCCCACGGTAGATTTGCCCACGCCAAAGTGGTTCGCGACTGACCGGTAGCTGTCTGGCGTTGCAAGCTTCCAGAGGGCTATGGCCACTCGCTTCTGGACAGTCAGGGCTGCTTGCATCCGGGTGTCATTGCGCTTCAGGGCTGGGGACAGCAACTCACAAAGTTCAAGGAAAGTCCCCTTCCGCATGCGAAAGTTTCGCAGCCACTGGGATTCATCCCAGACCTGCAGCACTATGCGGTCCCACCAGTCCGTGGTTGTTTCCCGGGCCCAGAATCGCCGTTCCACAACATCCACATGACCCATTGCCACCGTGATGTCCTCGGCACTGGGTCCCGTGCTTTCTGACAGGTCTGTGCTACTCTCAGACTTCAGGCCCTCACCGCGGTGCCGTAGCCTCCTCGCCTGATTTATCTGAGTCTGCCTCTGGGAAAGGTGGATGATAAGCTGCGAGGCGTTGACAACGGCCACAACTGCAGCGATGGTCACAGCGGGCTCCATGCTAGCAGTGCTGTGGCGTCCGCGCTGTCACTGACTAGAAAAGTGTGCAAACTGATTTCCCGCCGGCGCTTTCAGGGAGGGAGGGCGGGAGTGATGGACGGATGACGACAGTTACCCAAAAGCACCCTCGACACATTTTTTTACCCAGAAGGCATTGGCGGCTCGACCCAGAATTCCAATGGGCAGCGGGGACTGCGGGGACTGTGGGATAGCTGCCCACAGTGCACCGCTTCCAATGTCGACGCTTTCCCCGTTAGTGTGGACTCACAAAGTCGAATTACTGTCCTTAGTGTGGACACACAAGTTTGACTTTGCAATATCGATTCCAAAAATTCGATTTAAGTAAAATCGAACTACTCTCGTAGTGTAGACATACCCTTAATGTGAATCACCATCAATGGGAAAAATATGCCTGAACTTAAAAAAATAAATTTTGGATTTTCAGTTAGCGAAAAATTTTGACATTTAGACTTTTTGACCCGATTCAAGTAGGGAAATAATTTCAAAATGTTAAAAATTCTTACAAGATAGGAAAACTCTTTCCCACCCAGCCCTCCTCCCAAGAGCTACCAGTTGCCTGTTCACACCCTCAGAGCTGCACCTGGTCTGTGGCCACTCTGAGTTTGTGTTTTGAAAATGTAATTTCATCTGACATTTCCTTTTTTGTTGTTTTTGTTTCTATGTGGAATGGAAACAAATTTAAAAAAATTGGAATCTCCTGTGGAATGGAAATTCCGAATTTTGACCAGCTTAAGTTCCTATCTTGGCCTCCTAGGACTGAACTAAAGGCACGAGACAGTCTCCTCCAAAACATCAGTTCTGGAACAGGAAGGCATGTTGCTGGAGAAATGGAGCTTCCCGTCAAAGGGAAGCACAAATATACAGAAGTGCAAAAAGTCTCACATTTTCTGGTTAATGCAGAGATCGGGATTTACCTCCAGGAACCTGTTCACCTCTTCTCTGCCCTGCTCAGCCTTTGTGGCTATCAGCATGAGTTTGTTCTGCAGCTCCGTGAGCTGAGCCAGGCTGTACGTTCTAGAGTCCGTCTTGTCTGTCTGGTCTCCTTGAGCAGCCTTTTCCGCGACATCCCCTGGCAGCAGCAGTGAAATGCAATTATCCAGAGAAGGCTGGAAAACAGAGTTAAAGATAAATGCTGCTGTGTCTTTATTCTGTGGGAGCAACATGCGCACCCATCAAGGCCAATACAAAGCATTTCAGAATCTGTTATTCTGCAAGGATTTTAATCGTAGAAATGTACTCATTTAATCTTATCAGTCCAAGACAGTAAAAGTGGAAGATTCATTCTAGATCTTTGAAGGTATTATGTACAGAGGGCCAAAGATATGCAGAAGCAATGGATTATTTGGGGTGCTATGATTTTTTAGGGACCAACTTTAAACATCTTAAAGGAGCCTGATTTTCAGACACATCTGAGCACCCATCATTAAGATGTTTCCAACTGGATATTCAAAATCATTAGTTGCTTCTGATAATCATGGCCAGATTCCAACTCTTGGGTCTCAAGCTTCTAGTATGAACCAGGTCAAAATGGGGAAAAGGGATAATTCTAAGTCCATAGACTTGGTGATTAGTGATTTTGGGGGGGCCAATCTGGCCCTTTTTAAAAGAGGCTGATTTTCAGACAGTGCTGAGCTCCTGTTATGTTCATGGCACAGACAGAGAAGTTAAATAAATATATAATATTCTTGCTGGAAGTTTGCATCATGACACTACTTTATTTCTTAGAATTCATAACAACACCACACAAGGATCCCAACAGAGAGAGTGAGAGCAAGAACAGGCTGCTCCCTGAGGCTAGGTCTATACTACCCGCCTGAATCGGCAGGTAGAAATCGACCTCTCGGGGATCGATTTATCGCGTCCCGTCGAGACGCGACAATCGATCCCCGAATCGGCGCTCTTACTCCACCAGCGGAGGTGGGAGTAAGCGCCGTCGACAGGAAGCCGCGGAGGTCGATTTTGCCGCGGTCCTCACAGCGGGGTAAGTTGGCTGTGATATGTCGAATTCAGCTACGCTATTCACGTAGCTGAATTTGCGTATCTTAAATCGACTCCCCCCTGTAGTGTAGATGAGGCACAACTCACTCCACCTTGCTCCAGGCTGGCTCTTTCCAGACTGACTCTGATTGCATGTCTCCCTAGAGCCTGCAAGCAGGATCAGGAAAAACTTCTGAAATTTAAAGTGACAGCGTCCCATTTTAACAGAGCTTTTAATATACCACAGCCCCCACCCTTGAAAACTAGGCCTCTTTCAGGCAGCTCAAGCTGGGCAGCCAACGTCACTTTGAAAATACGGGCCTTGTATTAAATGCTGCTGAACTTTTACCTTGAATTTCTGAGGTGTGGAGATGATAAAAATCCCGTTGCCATTGATGGCCCTGGCCTGAGACATCGAGGAGCGCTCCACAGACCCATGACAATCATGGACCATTTGCAGCCACTCTCTGTTCTGATAGGAATCTTTCTATTTAAAAAAAATTAATGTGTTAGTTCTAGAAGAAGGAATAAAGCCACACACACCAGAACGCTTGCTGAGATACCTGTAGTACACAATGACTGTTGTGTTCGCTCCCCTCACAACCTCCCTGAGAGAAAGAGTTAGTATCATTTCCATTGGCAAAGATGGCAAAGGAAGTGGTGGCACATAGGAGTTCTGAAGGGCACAAATGATAGACAGAAACACATTTGGGGTGAGGGGCTAGAGGAATGCTGAGGTAACATTATATATAACTATTGCACTCCTCTTTTTCCGTCACCTCAGCTTAACTCTCTGCCAAAGTTTTCTCTTTTCAGCATGTGTCATTTAAAAAAAAAGCATGACACCACATTAAACCTACCACTCTCCTAGTGAGGATACAGTTAAATCGATGTTATGCTGAGTTAAATATTTTGGTTAAAAAAAAAATCACACCCGTGACCGAAACCATGGAGAGCATGGGTATCATTTTCAAGGGTCCAAACGCCTAAGAGCCATTTTCAAAAGAGACTTAAGCACTTAGGACTAGAGCTAAAAGAATAATTGATTTTTGTTGTTGTTGTTGTTAAGAGAGGAGGGAAGGGGCAAACTGAAAAATCCAAATACAAATTCAGTTCAGTTCAAACCAAAATTGAAATTTTTTTGTCACTGTGACAGAATGTACCCGTATCCGTACTCTACACACTACTGTAATAATCTTTCTACAAAGGATGTCTTGCGATGTATCATCTGAAACCTCATAATTTGCAGGTCAATATTCTCCTAATAAAATATGTGTGGCAACGCTGTATGTGAAGTTACAATATTTCATTATATAATGTCATTAATACATGTTCCAAACCACAGCAGGAGTTGGCAAACAGGCCTGTCTCAAACAAAGGAATGGATGCTCTGTTTAATTTGCATTTCAGTGCTAAAGAGAATCATCAGGCAGGAAGGGTAGACAGAAACCTCAAACAGGTGAGGGAAACCAGCAGGGAACATCCTTCTCCATAGACTCTTTGTCTCCTGAATCTCCGCTGGAAATGTTTCTCGAGGGGGACTGACACTATAAAAGGGAGGGACAAGCAGCCCAAGACACCCCTCGCCCCCTGCCCATCGATTCACTGCACCAGAAAGGACAAAGGAAGCAGCCATTGAACTGGAAAAGGGGTCCTGACCTAAGAAGTTTGGTCAGTAATATTGCTGACAGCATGCGGTGAAAAAAGTTTTGAATTTAACACAATTTATTAAGTTAACCACTAGTAGCGTTTTTTTCTTTATTATTCTCATAACCATTTCTGACTTTTATGCTTCATTACTTGTACTCTTTAAAATCTCTCTCTTTGTAGTTAATAAACTTATTTTCTTGTTTTTTTCTAATCCAGTGTGTTTAATTTAAAGTGTCTGGGAAACTCCATTGGGGGTGACAAGATGTATGCATATTATGTCTATTAGGGCTGTCAAGCGATTAAAAAAATTAATCGTGATTAATCGCACTGTTAAACAATAATAGAATACCACTTATTTAATATTTTTGATGTGTTCTACATTTTAAAATATATTGATTTCAGTTACGACACAGAATAGAAAGTGTACAGTGCTCACTTTATATTTATTTTTCATTACAAATATTTGCACAGTAAAAAACAAAAGAAATAGTATTTTTCAATTCACCTAATGCAAGTACTGAAGTGCAATCCTTTATCATGAAAGTTGAACTTACAAATGTAGAATTATGTACAAAGATATAACTGCACTCAAAAATAAAAAAATGTAAAACTTTAGAGCCTACAAGTCCACTCAGTCCTACTTCTTGTTCAGCCAAATAGTTTTGGATTAAACAAAATGTTTCATTTGACCAGAAACTAACTAACTAACTTTGTTTCCTTGCTTTGTTTTGGGTATTTTTTCATGTTTTTCACATTTGTTGTGTTTTTTTATTGTTGTTGTTGGTTTAAATTAGCTAAATTTTAAAATGAAATGCCATTTCGAAATGAAAAATCAAAACAAAACATAGAAACGTTAACACACCGTTTCAACCTGAAAAAAAAAACTTTCCTTTTTTTGGCGAAAACTATTCACCAAATTCACCCCAAATTCACCATTTTGGTGCCGTCAAAATGCATTTTGCAGCTAATTTACTAGTCACCGTGATCTGTTTAGGAACCTGAATCCCATGAATTTCAATGAGGCATTAGGTTCCTAAGTGCCTAAATCACTTCTAAAAATGTGACAGGCTCCTAAGTCAATTAGACATTTCTGAAATTTTTACCCCGGGACTTAATAATAGAATCAGAGAAATGTAGGGCTGGAAGGGACCTCGAGGGTTCATAAAGTCCACCCTCCTGTGCCGAGGCAGGACCATCCTTGACAAATATTTGCTCAACCTGCTCCATCCTCCAAAGATGGGCTCCCTTGGAAGCCTATTCCAGAGCTTAAATATCCTTGTGGCTAGAAAGTTTTTCCTAATATCTAACCTAAATCTCCCTTGCTGCAGATTAAGCCCATTACTTCTTGTCCTACCTCCAGCAGACATAGAGGACAGCTGATTACAGTCCTCTTTATAACATATTTGAAGATCACCAGGTCCCCCCTCAATCTTATTTTCTCAAGATTAAACATGCCCAGGTTTTTTTTAACCTTTCCTCACAGGTTTTCTAACCCTTTTGTCATTTTTGTTGCTGTCCTCTGGACTCTCTCCAATTTGTCCACATCTCTCCTAAAGTGCGGCACCCAGAACTGGACACAGTAATCCAGCTGAGGCCTCTCCAGAACCGAGTAGAGCAGGACAATTACCTCCCATGTCTTACATACAACACTCCTGGTAATACACCCCTGAATGATATTAGCCTTTTTTCCAACTGCATCACACTGTTGACTCACATTCAGTTTGTGATTCCCTATAACCCCCAGATCCTTTTCAGCAGCACTCCACCTTGCCAGCTATTCCCCATTTTACAGTTGCGCATTTGATTTTTCCTTCCTAAGTGTTATACTTTGCACTTGTCTTCACTGAATTTCATCTTGTTGATTTCAGACCAATTCTCCAATTTGTCAAGGTTATTTTGAATTCTAATCCTGCCCTCCAATGTGCTTGCAACCCTTCCCCACTTGGTATCATCTGTAAATTTTATAAGCACACTCTCCACTCCATTATCCAAGTCATTAATGAAAATATTGACTAGTACTGGACCTGCAGGACCTCATTAGATACGTCCTCCCAGTGTGACAGCGAACCATTGATAACTACTTTTTGAGTACGATCTTTCAACCAATTGTGCACCCACCCAACTTGTAATGATTTCAGCCAACGTTACTTGTTTTAAAATTCCACGTCACAATGTGTCTTTAAGATATTTATTTTGAGCAGAAAACAGCAAAACTTACTAGCTTCTTTGGAAGTTTATTGTCATTTTCTACAGCGTCTCTGATGGGACTTAGAGCTGAGGAAAAAGCTTCAAACCCTGATTCCGGAGTCAAGTCGAATAAGAAGGGCACAGAGGCAGAGACAGCGTCTCGGAAGAACCTCACTTTGTCAATGTCCATGTCATTTTCTCCTGCAGAAATGGACGCCAGCTCCACAAATGTAGGAAGTTCCGTTTTGTCTGCAAGAAAAAAAAATCCAACAATGAGTGTGAAACAAGTAATCTAAGAATGCTCAAGAATCTACAAATAGTTTCAATCAAAAGCTGCAATGTCTTTGCCCTCCAACGCTGAAAAATCCCTGTTGTTGCTCCGTTTGGATATGCCAATTAAATCAAATGAATAAAATCTCAAATCTAGGAGTGGTCAGAAATTTTCCATCAAAACTTTTTTTAGAAATAAAAATGTGTTTTTTGACTAAAAAAATTTTTTGTAGAAAGTCTCTGTTTTCCTCAGAATTTTTAAATTTTTGATTGGAAAACCAGAAACTTGGAACAATGATTTTTTTCCCCATTTTTTAGATTTTTGGCAGTTTTCAACCACAAGTTTTTGGTTGCCAAAAGTCAAGATTTTTTCCAGGTTTTGAAGCTGATTTTTTTTCCCCTGGAGGAAAAAACCCAACACTTTTCAAACATCTCTGCTCATTTCCACCAATAGTAAAAGTATCAGGGGGTAGCCGTGTTAGTCTATATCCACAAAAACAACGAGGAGTCCGGTGGCACTTGATGAGGAGATGTCAATACCACGAGAGGGAAAATTGCTTTTGTAGTGAGTCCCTATTTAACCCCAAATTAATGGTGTTAAGTTTGCAAATGAATTGCAGCTCTGCAGTTTCTCTTTGAAGTCTGTTTCTGAAGGTTTTTTTGTTGAAGGATGGCTACTTTTAAATCTGTTACTGAGTGTCCAGGGAGACTGAAGTGTTCACCTACTGGTTTTTGTATGTTATCATTCCTGAGGTCTGATTTGTGTCCATTTATTCTTTTATGTAGAGACTGTCCGGTTTGGCCAATGTACATGGCAGAGGGGCATTGCTGGCACATGATGGCATATATCACATTATTGGTATTGACACCTCCTCATCAACTATTGGGCGTGGGCCACATCCACCCGGACTGAATTGGCCTTGTCAACACTGGTTCTCCACTGGTTCTCCCTTCTTTTCATGTGCCAGTATATTTATGCCTGTATCTGTAACTTCCACTCCATGCATCTGACAAAGGGGGGGGGGTGTTGCCCATGAAAGCTTATGCCTAAATAAATCTGTTAGTCTTTAAGGTGCCACCGGACTCCTCGTTGTTTTTTTTACCAACAGTACAGGCACCTTCTCTGGCAGTTCACCTCTTAATGTGCTCAGAAAGTGCAACATTACAAGTGCAACATGTAACCTCTTTCCTACTGACCTTACAAAGCGCTCTGCTACTGGACACCTTATGACATATGTGGGAGAAAAATATTTTGCTCCATTTCATAATTCCCTACCCCAAACCAATGCCTGTCCAAATGTTCTTCACTACACATATAAATCTCCAGCAACAACCCCCGTGGCAGAGAGTTCTACAGTTTCATTATTAGTTTCCTTTGCTAAAAAAAGATGGAAATTGCTGCAGAAAGATCTTGATTTTTTTCTAGCTACAGTCTCAGAACTTATGTGAGAACAGAACTCCAGAATTATCTTTAACATAATCTGATCTTCAGAAAGACAATGAAGGACCAATTATAAAATATTGCTGAAAATTTCCCTAACTGTTATAATTCAAACACGTGAAAACTCACCATATGCATTACAATAACAAACCTATCTCCGACCCTCTATGAACTTATGAACTCAAGCAAGAAAGGGCTACACCATTGGCCCTAAATTCTTACTTAGCTTATAAATACTGGTCTAAAGTGCACCTTTTATGACGGTTGTGATCCAAGAGATAAAGTCTTTCTTTGCACACTCAAGAAATTCCTTCAAGAAGTCAAGCACAATCTCAGGGATGTTACTCAGAGTATCTTTAACCTTTACAATGTCATGAGTTATATAACCAAGAGTCTTGTCCTTGAAGTCCTCGTCTTCCTGTTAAAATACAGAATAAAGAACTGTTTTTCTTAGCAAAGAAATGAGACAAGCATTCATTTTAATTAACTTATTGTTTATGTTGCACTAGGAGCTGCACAAACCCAGAGAAAAAAACCTGTCCTTGCCCCCAAAACTTTGTTAACGCAGAGTTAAGGTTGCCCAGTGATGCCTTGCGCCCTTCTGGAATGTGGAGAATGGCCAAACTTAAACCTCTGAAACATAAACCTCTGAAAACAAGGAAATCCAAAATTAAAGTACATGCCACTCCCACTATGCAACCTTAGCTCTGCTCCCTAATGCTGGCAACAGTTAATAAGATAATCCTGTGGGAGTCTATAAAAGTCTGCTCAGCCATTCACTATTGTGGATTTTTAGGACTGATCTACACACAAACATGCATTGGTTTAACTAACTCAGGTTCTTAGAACTGATTTAGTAATTTTGGTGGAAGTCTGTTTGTTGGACACTCTCATTTTGGAATAAAAGTGGTTGAAGTTGAGTTAGCTAAAGTCACTTTTGACTTGGCCCACTCTTATCCAAGAAAAGAACTGTTCACCAAATTAACTGAACTGGTTCTAATTCACACCCTTTGTTATTAATGTGACTAAAATTATTGTAAAAATGCCTTAAGCACCGAACCCCAAAGAGGGTTCCCAGGCCAGCTGTGAATCCCTGACAGAGATAAGTGCCTCCCTGCAGCCCTGACGTAGGCACCTATCTCCAAGAGAGGGGCAGAGCCTGCACATACCCCTGTTGTAGGCATCTCCCACTGGCTAGCTTAGGTAGCTCCCCATTCGTAGGCACCTCTCTCTCTCCACTCATTGTACAAGGAGCCTGGGCACCTAACCCAGGCTATGTGGATTGCAGTGTTGTTCCTGTGATTTTCTAGGCACCTAAAAGTTCAATAGCTTTGTGAATCTAGGACTGAAAGTCTGTGCAGCACCTAGCGCAATGGTGCCCTGATCTCTGTCACTCAGAGTCTGTGCAACGTCTGTCCTGACAGGCCCTGATCTCAGGTTAGGGCTTCTAGCAGCTACATAATATAAACAATTTAAAACAAATTAATCTTGCTTATGCCATTTTTACATCACTGGAACTCCAGTGTTTTCCATGGAGTCACTCCAGGCTTTCACCTGAGTAAATGAGATCACGATGAGTAAATCAAGTGCAATGCAAAACAAGACTGCATTTGTCTAACCAATTGCTCCATTGATATCTATGAGAGTCCTACGTACGTATTTGGTCAGGTCATCAAGGAGCTGGAAATCTCCTCTGAGTCCCAGTATCTTTCGTAGTTCATCTATCATTTTGGCTGTCTTCACCACCGTGGAGAGCTTCAAGTAGCTTGTAATCTTAACCACCGCGGCCTCAGCCCACTCAGACTTGCTGCCGGATCCTCCCTCGCTCTTCTCCATGATTTTAAATTCATTTCTGAGCTCCTGTTCATCTGTTAGCAGCTTTCCAAACTGTCTCTCAATGTCACCAAGGCTGATGGAAAAATCTTTAAGGGCCAGATAGGTGGTTTGAAAATCGACCATGGCCGGGAGGTAAATGTTTTCCTGCACTTCATCCAGGGAAAGAAGGGCTTTGTCTGGGAAAACATCCTTGGCACGTTCCGCTTTCAGCTTCCACAGTTTCCGGAAGAACTGGCTTTCCTGTAGGGTATGAACTTTTCTAACCATGTCATCGTGTTTAGCGAGTGGGTGCGACTGCAGATCTTCACTTTTCTCCTTTCCATGTGTGGAGTATTTCTTCACCAGCATCTGATCCTTAATGCTCTGTTTCATGGCAACGCTTTGTTCCATGGCACCTACATCAACTAAACAGTGCGGGGATAGAGATTTATTAACATGTAATTAATAGATACCAAGGCCAGAAAGAATCACTGTGATTATCTAGTCTGACCATCTGTATAACACAGGCCACAGGACTTCCCCAAAATAATCCTGTGTGAACCAGAGCAGATCTTGTAGAAAAACCTTTGCCCTTTAAATGGCCATGGCAAATAGATTTTTATATGAACATTCATAATTCTCATGGTCTTTCAATAAAATAATGACATGGTTATCTGGGATAGCAGCTAACTCTGTGTGTAGCAGAGTCATAGAGGGTGGGACAGTAAATATTATAAATGTAATTAAATACAGAGAGCTGCACTGAAAGAAGGTTACAGTTGCAAAGTATTAAAGTATTAGGAAATTCCCGCATGTAACCACTGCTGTGACATCTGCCTGAGTCTGCAGACAGCCTGTGACAATCATGCTGAAAGGAGGAACTGCCCCAAGTATAACCCTTCCACAGAGGAAAATTCTCAGTCTAGCTATAAAGTGGATTCATAGAGGCCAGAAAGAATTATTCCGATCTTCCAATCCAGCTTCCGGCATAACCCAGGCCAGAGAATCTTCCCCAGTGACTCCTGCATCCGGCCCAGTAACTGCTGGCTGAGCTAGAGCAGAGCTTTGAGAAAGAGACGCCTCATCTGCATTGTCAGATTCCCAGTGATGGACAACCCATCCCGTCCCTAGGGGAGCTATTCTAGTGGTGAATTCCCCTTGCCGGTAAACACAGGCCCCTTATTCCCAGCCCGAATTTGTCTCCCTTCAGTTCCCAGCCAGCGAGTCTGGCTTTGTCTTTGTCTGGAGGTTAAAGACCCCCCTGCTCCCAGCTATTCCTTCCTTGTGTTGGTCCTTATAGACCAGGATCATGTCACCTCTTAACCTTCTTTTGGATAAGCCCAGTAGGTTGAGCTCCAGCACTCTCTCACTGGGAGGCAGGTTTTCCAGACCTCAAATCATTCTTGTAGCTCTTTCCTGAAACATTTCAGTTTGGCAACATCCTTTTGGAAGTATGGACACCAGAACTGGACACAGAGTATCCAGTAATGGCCTCATCAGTGCCATAGACAGAGGTAATATCATCTTCCTTCTTCTACTCTATATTCCCCTGCTCATATCACCCAGGACTGTATTTGCCCTCTTAGTCACCGAACTGCACTGGGAGCTCATGTTCAATTGATTTCCATCAGAACCCCCTTTCTAGTGTTGCTGCTTTCCAGGATATAGTCCCCCCCCCCATCCAGTAAGTGTGTAAGAAATTCCATTATTGTGTACTGTAGGAGAACAGAACAGGATGGTACCTTTTATGATCTTCATGATGTAGTAGCACAGATTCAGAAATGCTTGTCTTTGCTCTGTCTGTTTTTTCAGATGCTCATGCTCATTTCTTCTGACATCCAGCACTTCCTTTATATATTGAGAGAAAGATGGCTCTGCAAAAGAGATACGCAAGATTTTTGAGACAATCTCTAGGATATGGGGAAGCTGCTCTGAATTTAACTGATGCAGCAACAAATATCTGCCTGAATCTGCAGAGAGCCTCAGATAATAGCACTGAGAACTGTTGGGTGGAGCTTATGTTGTGGGAAGAGCTTGGAAGAGAACTTTTGTCCCTCAACTTCTTACTAATCATAGAAACATTTTACAAGCAGCATGAAGTATTGGAATTCCTGATATAATCAGCATAAATAGCCAAAACTGAATACACCTCTACTCCGATATAACACGAATTCGGATATAACACGGTAAAGCAGTGCTCCGGGTGGGGGGGCTGCGCACTCCGGTGGATCAAAGGAAGTTCGATATAACTCAGTTTCACCTATAACACGGTAAGATTTTTTGGCTCCTGAGGACAGCATTCTATCGGGGTAGACATGTATTGTAAATGTCTAGAATGCAACTGCATTTTTAAAATAAATGGCAAGGGTGCTGCAAATATCTAGCTGCTACCAGGTGTGCATAAAGAAGGCGTGTTTTAATTTAAAAAAATTCAATCCATCACATTTAACACAGTGGTTTTCAATTACCCCCCCTATATTTTAAGACTCCCCCTTTGAATATTTTATTTATTAACAACAATTGGTTTTATGAAGTTCTATAGAAGTTGCTATAACATATGGTTTTGCATTTTATATTAATTTTTCTTTTCTGACTGTATTACAAAAAAATTAATATGTCTAAGGCACCTCTTAGGGATAAAAGTATGAAACTGCAAACTCACTGATGAGAATCAGCATCTCGGCAAATTCCTGTCTGTGTTTTAGAATGGCAGGTAACATGTCGAATGGGATGTCTCCAGAAAATACACTACGACCCACAAAGGAGAACAACTCAGACACCTTTGAAAGCAACAGTTGTGCGTCTCCGTTGATTTGATTTCGAACCTTGGGCTTCAAATTTTCTGCAAATTACAAAAAATATAGTGAGATATTGGGAACGATTTCAGAAAATGCACTGGAGTTTTCTTCTTTGTTTTAACAATAAACCCCAGAAAATGTTAACTGTTTCTCATTGGGACAACTCAGCTGCATTATGATAAGCCCTTGCATACTCCTAAGCAGATCTGGGAAAATAATAGATTTATCAGTTCACCGGTGATTCCAAAAAAATCAGGGGGAAAGTCATTTTGAGTAGACCTGAAATATAAATTTTTTGAAACTTTTGGTGAATCAAAAAGTTGAAATAATTTTATTTCCTGGCAAAACCATTTTGTTATGGGTTTGTGCATTTTAATGTTTATTTTATTTTATTTTTATAATATTGAAGGTAATTTCAACATAACCAGCTGTTTCAAACTCAAAAATTGAAACTTTTTCCCCAAAATGTCAAAACGAAACGTTTCAATTTCCCCTCCCCCCCATCAAAACAATTTGGTGAAATGGACACAAATTTATAAAATGTTGATGCTGAATCTATATTTTTTGCCAAAAAAAAGTTGTGTCTAAATAAATGTTACCCAGCTTTAGTCTTAAGACTCTAAGGGCCAGATTTTCAAAGGCATGTAAGACACCTACAGCTGGAGATAGCTGACTAGTGGGATTTGGCACCCAGCCAACTCCTTGTCACTTAACTATGATCCCAATAAGTTGAACCCATTCTGAGGTCATTGGAACAAAATGTCCATATAGAAACTCACGGACAGTCGAGATGATATCCAAGCCCATGGAGGAGTCGAGTAGCTGTATTAGAACGTGGGCTGTGTTCTCTTCAAACCGGTTAGCATTCTCTATCTGATTCAATTCTTCAGTCCACATCTTTTCAATGATAACAGATACGATTTCTGCAAGAATTCGCTTGTTCATCTTTGAAAATTTGTGAAGAATTTCTTTCAACACTGATTTCTATAAGAAAAAATATCTTCTAACTACATGGGTAGAGATATTTTATACACACACACACAGCTTAAAACCATCTCTCATCTTCTGCTGATGTTTTTGTACCAGTGTATAAAGTACTACTCACGTCTGTAACATATAACTACAGCTGAGGGAATAATGGATTTTTGGATTTAGGGGCTGAACTAAAACCCCTTTGTTTATTAAGTTTCTTGTTGAATTTAAAACTCAGAAAATGCTGTTTTGAATCAAACAGTTTCTGGTTGACTCAAAATTTAATTATTTAAAGGCGGGGCAACTCGTGGGAGGGGCAAAGTGGGTCACATGATGGCTCGCACGTCGTCATGGCCCATGCTGGCCCTTCCCCTTTTTTGTGGCGGCCCAGGCAGGCCCCCCCACTTTTCCGACGGTGCCCCCTCTAGCGTTGCCACTGTTTAAAGGAGTTTTATTTAAGTCAACTGAAACATTTTAGTCAATTTGAATAGACATTGTTTTTGAGTTTTTCATTTTGATTTGGCTATTTTGGGATGTTTTGCACTTTTTTTTGGTCCATGTGTATTTCTTTTTAATTGACCAACTTTGAGAATAAAATGCCATTTCAAAACAAAAAGTCGCAATGTTTTGAAAAAGTGAAAATGTTCAATTTTTATGATTTTTTTCAGTTTCCCCCACCCCCAGAACTATTTGTTGAATTCGACCCAAATTTGTGAATAGTTTTGGAGCTCCAAAAAATGCATTTTTGGGGCAGAAAAACTAGTTGCCCCTCCAAAAAATTGCCCCTTATAACACCTATTAATCATTTAGTAACCCTTTATAATCTATTTGGAAGTGTTCCCCTCATATAAAGTGTGACTAATAGTATAATAAACATGCACAAAACCATCCAACATGGCAGAGTGGGGAACAGAGCTCAGAATTTCCTGGCTTCTGGTCCCTCTGTTCAGTGAAAGTCAGGCAGGTGCTACACAGGAGGAAAAAGAGAGATTCTGCTATACCTTGCTTTTTGTCAGCCCTTTGATACTCTGAATGATGTGTTGTGAAAAGCAGTTTTCCAGTTCTGTATCTTGGTACTTGTTAATGTTAATGAAAATCAAGTAGTAATCAAACAGATGTTTATGGTTCACCTAGAACAAGGAAACATTTATTATGCAACCATCCTTTATACCCTCAGTAAAACCTTTCTTAAAGCACATGAAGAGTCAGATAGGAACATAACAATGGCCACACTGACCAATGGTACTCCTGGGGGAATTCTGTGCCAAAAATTTTTAAATTCTGCCCACAATATTTTAAAATTCTGCACATTTTATTTGTCAAAAGAACACTACATAATCACACGAATTTCAATTATTTTGGTAATTTATTTCAAAATACCTGTCAGCAAGTATGTCTGTAACAATACAGACACACAAAAGATTTCCCCCAGGAGTAGAGAGTTAAAGAAATCCCTATGACAACCCAAGTTCCTGTTTCTCTGCCCCCTCCCCTGGCCAGAGCCCAGCCAGGGGGCCAGATACCCACAACTCCTCTCATGCAGAGCCCAGCTGCGGGGGGCCCCCTTGCCCAGATACCCACAGCTTCCCCCAGAGCCGCCCAGAGGATTCAGGTGGCCCGGGGCAAAGCAATTTTGAGGGCCCCTTCCATAAAAAAAAGTTGCAATACTATAGAATATGATATTCTCATGGGGGCTTCTGTGGGGCCCGGGGCAAATTGCCCCACTTGCCCCCCCCCCGGGGCAGCCCTGGCTTCCTCCCTCCCCAGAGCCCAGCCACCCACCCCCTCCCCCTCAGGACACAGGGATCGAGAGGTAGAAACAGCCTGATGCTGGGTCCCAGGTTTGTGTGGAGTTTGCTGTGCACTACCATCTCCTTCCCTCAGGGCACGCTGGGAACAGCAGCAGGAACCCTCTAGCTCCTTCCCCGTTCCCCCCAGCAGTGTCTTCTATGTGTGAACTGGGCTCTGCCAGGTCCAGAGGCCCCCCTAGTGGCAGTCAGCAGCACTGCAACCTATTTCTGTGGGGGGGAAGGAAATTCTGTGCAAAAAACATTAATTTCTGCAACATTCTGCATTGCGCAGTGGCACAGAATTCCCCCAGGAGTACAATAGTTCATCTAACTCAGGATACTGGGCGAGATGAACCATTGTACTCCTGGCGGAGTGGCCAATGCCAGGTGCTTCAAAGGGAACGAACAGATCAGGGCAATTATCAAGTGATCCATCCCCTGACGTCAGATCCTCAGCTGGTGTAAATCAGCAGGGCCACACTGGAGTCACGCCAACGTATACCAGCTGAGGAGCTGCCTGTCACTATTTCAGTGCCTAGGGCTGGAGTAACATGGTGGTGAATCAGCCCCTTAAATATTATGGGCCTGATTCTCTCCTTTCCCGGTGCTGTGGGACATCGTTCGCTCCAATGTCAAGTGGGGGTGAAATAACACCTGATCATGCCCCTGATGGTGGCAATTTACATTCCCTTTGCACAGGTGTAAGTGGTGCACAGGTTGCAAATCCATGAGGAATCAGATCATAGATTCCAAGGCCAGAAGGACCACTGAGATCATCTAGTCTGACCTCCTGTATAATACAGGCCAGAGAAGGGGAGGTTACTTACCTGTAACTGGAGATTCTTCAAGATGTGTTGTCACTATCTGTATTCTGGAGCTTTTCAAAGTACTAGTATCCGTCAGTCTGTGCATACACCCTTACATTGCCTTACATGGTGGTTTTGCCTGAGGCAATAAAGGGCGGGGTGGACCAACTGTGTCTTCGATTCCTTCTTCACTGCAGACCTATCAGATCCACAGCAAAGGGGAAGGAGGGTGGGTTTGGAATACAGATATGGACCACACATCTCAAAGAACCTCCAGTTACAGGTAAATAACCTTCCCCTTCTTCTTCAAGTAATTAACAAGCAGTACCTAGGTAGGCAGGGGTGCGAGGAAGACAATGGAATCGTTGAGGCAGAACAAACAAGGGCAGGAAGTCCAGAGACTTGCAGAACTTTCAGAAACAAGAAAATTACTACTGAACAGCATGGAAGATCCTGCCTATATGCAGTACCCAGACATGAGTGCTGGATGGGGCAGGGGTTGGAGGTATTTTTGTTTGGAAACTGCCAAAATGGTGTCCCTGGCCCTTAACTCTATGAAACACGAAACTACTACACAAACCATTAAAATTCCTGACTAAGTAAAGAGTAAAATCATTTTATTTGGAAAATGCTTCACCAAGGATGAGAGGCCAACAGAAGCTGTGACTTAGACCATGAGGAAGTAAGAAGGAACTGAAGACACAGTCAGTCCGCCCCATCCTTTATCACATTGGGCAAAACCACCAGGCAACGTAAGGACACATGCATGGACCGATAGACGCCACTACACTGAAAAACTCTGGGTGCATGGCGCACACGCATTACCTTCAGTGAAATAAACCAGGGACCCCATCACTGAAAGATCTTCCCTGATTTAATTCTATTTGAACTAGAGCAGATTTCTTAGAAAAAAAATCCAAACTTGATTTTAAAATTGCCAGTGATGGAGAATCCACCACAACCCTTGGTAAATTGTTCCAATGGTTTATTCCCCTCACTGATAACATTTTACACATTTCCAGTCTGAATTTGTCTAGCTTCAACTTCCAGCCATTGGATTATATTAGACCTTTCTCTGTCAGACTGAAGATTCCATTATTTAATATTTGTTCCCCATGTAGGTGCTTAGAGACTGATCAAGTCACCCCTTAACCCTCTCATCTAGCCCCTCAACATCTCATGTCTATACAGCTGTAACCTCCTCCTCTCTGGCCTGGACAAATCCCATCTTTCCCCCACTCTCCATTGAATCTGTTCAAAACCCTGCCACAAAGATCATTGTCCTGGTTCATCACTTTGATCACATCACACCCGACACTGTGGCATTTTCTCCGCTCCACCATATCAAGCACAGAGTACTTGTCTTCACTTTTCTGGACCTGCACTGCTGGTACTCACCCTGCCTCTCATCGCTCTTCTTCTAAATATTTCCTTAAACACAACTGATGCTATGCTGTGTGGTTATTTTGGTTTGCTGACCATTCCAGAAAAATCAGGAAAAATAACTGTTTTGGATCAAACATTTCACTTTGATTTCAAGCATTTTTAAACTATTTTTTAAAAAAAGGAAATTTCTAAATGAAAAGTCACATTTCAAATCAAAAACCTGAAACATTTCAGAGGACAGATGTCAAAACAAAAATGTTGTTTTTTTTCTGTTTGGTTTTGTTTTGTTTTCAACCAACCAAAGCAATTGAGTGAAATCAACACAAATTTGCAAAATTGTTTTGATGTCACCAAATTTGCTTTTTTTCAGCAAAAAAAAAATTGTCCAAAAATGTTCCCGAACTCTACTTTCAAGGACCTTCACAGCTGGTCCCTACTCTGTCCCTCATCTCTCATACTCTACCTCCCTCTAAATCTCTCCTTAAAAACAGGTGATGCTGTGATGGTCCCCCATGGTACGCTGCTACTGTTGCTTATTCTTCCAATAATAATCTCACTGCTGTCTTCCCCATCTGTCTGTAGGTCTCATCTTTCCCATCTATCTGTATCTCCATTTAAGTTCTCTGAGGCAAAGACCATCTTTCTGATTTTCAGTCAGTCAACTCACCTTTATTATGCACTCCTCAAACAAAGTTTTAATAAGTTTTCGCCAGTCCCGGGTCCACTTATCACAGAATAACTCAGTGGAAATGAGCTGTTGCCATTTCTAGGAACAGAACAAACCTATCAGTTGACTATTTTTAATAGGAATGAAAAAAAATCAGTCTCACTGGGTTTTTCTGGACTCACGTCAATATCATCAAAAAAGTATTTTTCCTGTTCAGACAGTTTGGGAAATAACTCCTGGATCCATGATTCTGCTACACTCATAAAGTCCTTGAGCCCCTGGGTCTGCTTAAGGACCCGAAAATCCTTGAAGATAAAAAAAGGAAAAAGTTACAGAAGTGGTAAACTCAGCTTTTCATCTCCTTTATAGACATTAAATCAAACACTTGAAAAGAAAGTCACCAATTTCAAGACTGCATTTCAAGACTTGATACTATTCAGAAGCCTAAATATGAGGTCATTGGAAAATTCAGTTGTGCAGAACTCATTATCAGATGGCCGGGGAAACAACAGATTTAAGTAGTTCTGGGAGCTACAAGAGAAAATAACTGAAATCAAGGGCCTGTCTACACTGGCAAGCTACTGCGCTGAAACTTTCTTGCTCAAGAGTGTGAAAACTCACCACCACTGCCCCCCCCCCCCCCCCCCACTGCAACAAGTTTCAAAGCACCAGCGTAGACAGCTGTAAAGCACCAGTGTAGACAGGATCCGAGTGCTGGGAGCGCGAGGTGGTTTACCTAGAGCGCTGGGAGAGCTGTCTTCCCAGCGCTTGCACATGACCCCACTGTCCCTTTAAAGCGCTGCTGTGACAGTGCTTTAAACGGCTAAGTTTAGACTTCGCTCAAGACACAAATTGGGCCAAATTGCAGCGATTCAGTGAGCAAACACTTTTTTTAGGGTTGCCATGTTGTGCTTCAGAATCTAAACTTCATGAAAAATAAAATCATTATTCTAAGGCCTCAAGGGTGCTAACAAACCCTCCGAATTGTGAACAAAGTGTGAGTCATAGATTGATAGATTTAAAGGTCAGAAGGGACCATCGTCACGTCTGATCTCCTGTAAACACAGGGCAGAGAACTTCCCCAAAATAATTCCTGTTTGAACTAGAGTATATCTTTAAAAAAAATCCAACTGTGTTAAATGGTGGAGGGATTAGTTGAACAGGCTGGCAGAGCTGGTTGGTCAGTAGCTGATGTAAATTGGCAACAGCTCCACTGGAGTCAATGATACCACAGCTGGTATGAATCATGCCAAGCTCCATTGGAATCAATGGAGCTGTGGCAATTTACACCCGAGGAGGACCTGGCCCACTGAATGCACACTAGGAAATTGCATAACAAGATTCCACCATTGCTATGACTGGCTCACCAGCGGGACCCCTGGTGTAGACAAGGCTCCGGAGGTTTCTGGCATGTTTGCCATGCTTCCAATTAGCCTGTTCTGAGCAGTTTTATTTGAGAAGGTTTACGCGGGTTCTCTGCCAGGTCACATATGGCACCTCGGTTACAATTCATGGTTTTACTAATGGACATTTTTGGCACAGCAAAGTTCGTCGCCGCTAATGAGAGTATGAGCGTCCTGAAAGAAACCTTGGAACATTTAGAGAAAATTCCTCATCAATCACTTAAAATGTTCATTTTACCCCTTTGGTTTGCAGTAAATCTTCTGTTCTAGAGAACAATTTCAAAATCTGCAGTGATGTCATCACGGGGCTGAATGATATTTTCTTTGGGTGTTTCAAGAACTCTCTGACCAAGGTGAGTGTTACATTAAGGCACTGCAGAACATCACCCAACTCCTTTGGCTGCAAAACATCCTCTGCATTTCCTGTCTGATGTCTGCATATACAGCAAAGGAAATAGCATTGAAAACTCAGCTCTTCAATAATCTATTGCATTTTAACTTTAAAATATCATTTAAAATTAATAAAAATATGGGACAACTAGTATATTAGGCAAGTACAGCACAGACCCACAGTGACAGAGATTGGGGCCCCATTGTGCTGGGCACTGCACAGACACACAGTGAGAGAGAGTCCCTGCCTCTTAGAAGTCACTGTCTATACAGACAAAGGAAAGATTATTATCCACAGGTTACCAATGGGGAAGTGGGGCCCAGAAAGACTAAGTGACTTGCCCACTTGGATAAACCCATCAGAGATTGTGAGGCACCCAAATATTAAGCCAATGGGGGCCAGATAAGTATCTGAGATAGACAGAGGTCAGTTGGGGTCAGAGCTAACTCTCAGTCCCTCTCTCTGAGGGCCCAGAGTGAGTCATTCAGGGCCTGGGTAAGTACTAAGTTACACACAGCTCCACACAGCCTTGATCCTGCTCCAGCCAGGGAGTGCTCAGAGTACTGCAGGGGGGGCCCAGCAAGTGCTAAGCATTCTGGGATGTCTCGGGTCACACCTCATAGTAGTGTAGGACCACATTCAGACACAAGACACAGCAAAGGGCGGTCAGGATTAGACTGTCCTTGCCTGAATCCCCACCTCCTGGCCCCATTCTTCTCCAGTGGTGGGAGCTTTAGATTCATTGGGCATCCTTTTAGATTCACATGTCTAATGTTCATGTAAAAGGTAAAGCAAACTCTAGTTGGCTCCTAACTAAATCATTAGACCAGGGATCAGCAATCTTTGGCACGCGGCTTGACAGGGTAAGCACTCTGGTGGGCCGGGCCGGTTTGTTTACCTGCCGCATCTGCAGGTTCGGCCGATCGTGGTTCCCACTGGCTGCGGTTCGCCACTCCAGGCCAATGGGAGCAGTGGGAAGCGGCGGCCAGCACATCCCTCGGCCTGTGCCGCTTCCCACTGCCCCCATTGGCCTGGAGCAGCGAACCGCGGCCAGTGGGAGCCGCGATCAGCCAAACCTGCCGATGTGGCAGGTAAACAAACTGATTCAGCCCGCCAGGGGGCTTACCCTGGCGAGCCGCGTGCCAAAGGTTGCCGATCCCTGCATTAGACCTCTTTTACAGATAAACCAAGGTGTAAACCTGGAACAATTAATTATTTCAACCCATAGGTTTCCTGGACCTGCTCTGAATAACAATGTTTAATCCATTGTGGTATGGTTTGTTGGTATGTTGACATTACTTGACTGAGAGTTCTATGTCTTGTGTCACATGACTAAAGTATGGTTTTGGGGAGTTTTTGTTGCAACAACAACATTTTTGCACACAAATGTGCATAAAAATAATAAAAATAGTTAAAATATAAAAAATATTAATAATAAAACCTTTTCCTTTGTAGTACCACACTATTTAGAATTAGAATTTAATCCCCAGGGGTGTGTCCTTATAAAACATCAGTGCTGGTTCAATCTTTGCAAAAGTCAGATAAATATAGGTGTGTTTGTCAATGAACAATGTAATTGTAATTTGATTGTAATAACCAAACAATATTATGATATATTATGGTATAGTATATTTTATTATATTATACTTTATATTATAATATTATAATTATATATTATATATTACATAATTATATATATATAATTTTTATTTGGAATTTGTCAGGCAATGTGGCCAGTTGTTTGGCGGAACCCACGTTAGAAATTCAAAAGTTCATTGGGCAAACCACCATAATATTAATGTAAAAGTCTCCCTTTAATAGCTATTACAGCTACAATGTTTCATAGTGTAATAAATAAATAAATAAAATATAATCTAATATTGTTTGGTTCTTACAATCAAACAATAAAAATATAAAATCAAGTTCTACCTAAAGTAACATGGTGATCCTCAATATTATCCCCATATCAGAGGGGGGTCGATATGTTTATACTGGAACAAATAGTTTTAATTATTTAAGTTTGAATTTGTATAACTTGTGTCATTCTGAGGTTTGTTTAGGAATAGTTAAAGGAATTAAGTTATCAATTCAAATCTAGTGAATGCCCATGACACCAAGTCCCACAATGTTGTACCAGAAAAGGGTCGTGTCTGTACAGGTACTCGGCAACAATACAAAATCCTCAGAGGGGGCCCAAGCCAAAAACTAGCTCCCTGCACCAGGAAGCTGGTAGCATTGTTCCTTCTCTGCAGCAGACATGATGTTCTAACAGTTGGTTTGGGAAGACACCTGGCCAATTACATGCAGTCTCCCAAGCTCCAGTGTCTGTACCATGTGAAGGAAGCTGAGAAAACAGACTTTGGCGTAAACCTCCAAATGGTGAACTCTGTATGTTGTGATCTGGAGCCCACAGCAGCAGCCCGGTGCAAGGCACCTTTTGTGCACTGGTGCAAGCACATATTTTATGCACTGGTACAAGGACACCTTTTGTGCACTGGTATCGTCATTGCAGTAATATAATCTCATCCCCAGTGGACAGTATACAAAAGCTGGGGAAGACTGAACATGGACAGTATTAAGTGCATTGCCTGAAGTGTTGGTGTCATGGATATCTCTATATATGTAGGTGTATGTATCAGAAAGGGACACATTCTAAAGGAGCAGACCAGGAAAAAGTGCAACTCTCAGCTGTGCACTAACATGTGTAATCACATCACCTTTAGTAACCTGGAAAAGGGTTTATCTTCAAATCAATAACTCTGGAGTGGGTACATCTATACCAGGTGTAGCAAGGGGAGGAAGGGGGGAGAAATCAGCTCTGTATACAGTATACACACATGACACCATCCTATAATTATAGGATTAGAAACGTTCCCACATTTAACCAAGGATTAGCAATAGCTACATTGTATTGTAAATTATTGTTTTTAAAACAGGAAACAGAAAAAGCCACTTGTTTAATTCTTGTCAAAAGTGCCACTGAAAGCAATTCAGGTCTGGGGTCTGTAACACTGCACCCTAATTAAAACTCTTATTTAACTAAGATTATCATGGCAAAATCTTGTGTGTCCTGTTCACAGCCTCGTTGCCTGTGTTCAATCCAGTGAGAATGTGTTCGGTCACTTGGCAGTTATCCACTCAGTTGGTCACCTTGAAGACAATGTCTATAATAAATGCAGCAATGTATCTCCTCTGGTAGTTTATCACCCAAACAGGAAAATTCCACCGATGGCCTGTTGCTCTGAAGAGAGGTATCAGCACATTGGCAGATACAATATGTTTGAGGTGTGGTCAGAAGGAAGGTACCATAAAATCCGTTGTCATCGTTGTCAGTAGCCTGCCAGGCTAATCAAGCAATCATAGGCGCCAACTCCATGGGTGCTCTGGGGCTGGAGCACCCACGGGGAAAATTAGTGGGTGCTCTGCACCCACCAGCAGTCAAGCTCCCCTCACCCCCCGCCCCACCTCCTCCTTGCCTTGCAACGCCACGTCCCCACTCCTCCACCTACCTCCCAGCGCTTCCCCCCCTGGCCGCCGCCAAACAGCTGTTTGGCATCGTTAGCATGCTTCAGGAGGGAGGGGGAGGAGCGGGAAAGTGGTGTGCCCAGGGGAGGAGACGGAGAAGAGGCGGGGTGGGGATTTGGGGAAGGGACTGGAATGTGGGCAGGACCGGGGGCAGAAGAGGGTCGAGCACCCATGGGAAAGAGGGTAAGTCAGCGCCTATGCAAGCAATAGGCTTGGATGTGGAGGGTAACATATAGTGAAGTGGCTGGTATCCCAGTATTGCAATATATCTTAAAATTATGGTTATGGTCAATTGGAGTGCAGGGTCACAGGGTTAAATTTTTGCCAAACCCCAAAAGCACATACACACCTATACTAATTAAGCAGGTGGCAATTCCCATTTTCCTGTTATCTGTTGTGTTAAGAGTAAAGTCCTCATCTTATGTAATAGGGACAAGGGTTCGTTAACACCCATAGCCCAGTGGGCTAGTTCGCCTTTATTATATTTACTGCTTTACATTATATTCTGCTTTGCATTATATTCAGCGGTAATGCAAGAAACCGACAGGCCTGTATCTTGTAAGATGTTAGCGTCAGCAAGTTAGCAGAAGGGTTAAGGCCTATGAACTTTGAACAGATAAACATTGCACAAATAAACAGCCCAATGGAAAACCCCAAGTATTTGGGGAGCTGAAAATAAAGGTTAAGGGCCTCGGTACATCTGTGGATATACTGTATTTGAGACAGACACTGTTTTGTGCGGTAAGGCTGACCAAGTGGAAGACTCTGATGGAGAGGGTGACCTAGGCTGGAAATAGCCAATTTTGCATTGTAACCAATCGTAAGGAGACCCACCTCATAAAAATTATTAACGATATGGATAAAGCCAAACAAGCTATTACCCAATTAATGAATGAAGGCGATGAGTCTTCAACAATCCCCAAGGTGGATTTTGAAGTAAAAGACTGGATTAGTGTCCAAGGAATTGCAATAGAGATTATTTTCATTATTTTAGGTTGCACTCAGTGTAAATTCAATGTGTATAAGCAAAAACCTAAACAGGTACCAAACATTAATGATGGCAAATATATATATATGGTACCCTTCCTCCACCCCAAGCGGTGGAAAATGGCCTTGAAACTGTCCTCACAGATGTTTGACCATCTACATCTTTACCTGTGTGATGGGGTTCATTTACAAAGGGGGGCATGTAGCCTATAGGCTAGCCTGCTTACTTGCCTATATATCTTTTCTTATAAGTTTCTTATTTTCTTATAGGTTTGATTATTTGTTTTATTAAGTTAGCATACATATGTCAGGGACCTTTCACCCAGATAGCAAAATTAGTATACATATATTCAGGACCTTTCACATAGATAGGTGGTGAAAAAGCATTAGGTCCATGTATGGCTGTGACCTTTAACATAGAGGATGTGTTAAAGCAGGTTGGCATAGAGGCTCTCCTAAGTTCATACCCTTTCAAACTTAACCGGTACACCACAACTTGGAACTTGGAAAGAACCGAAATAGCCAGTTAGGACAGAAACAACAAATGTGATACCTAACCACAAAAGGGCCATGGTAACGAATTGACATATATGATAATAATTTAAGATCACTGATGTACTAACCTATAGGAAAAAGACACTCCAACATTAGTAAGATGAGGAAATACAAATAAGGAAAAGGGGCAAATCCCCTACTGAATATGCATCAAACATAGTGGTGTCAGCGTAACGTATTATAAAAGTGGCATCCCAGCCTAGGGGCGGTAGGAGAGAGAGATGTAGTCCTTGGGAGGTGCCAGAGTGATGGCCACTGGTGATGAAGGGGAAGGTGATGGTGATGCGGAAGATGATGGATAACATTTCAGCTTGTTCTACCAGGGATGGTGTGAGTATCTGGATGTGCAGATGTATATTCTGTAGTATCTCTATCTTACTATGTTGGGGTGTTTGTGACTGTGCTAAATGTACTAATAAACTATATTTGTAAATATAAAAGTGTGAGTTGTCACAACTGTGCACATCGGGGTTCCCAACTACATAACAATTTAAATAATACTGGGCCTGATTTTGGGACAAGAACCTGTCAACCTCAAAGTGATAACTGGGGATTCTTAAGTAATCAATATAATTAATACACAATCTAAAGATCAGGCAACAGCACCATCCCCTCCTCCTGCTTCTCCCCAGGATGGTGGTGGCTGCTTTCTGTTTCTTTCCTACCTTGTTAAGAAGTTTGGGCGTAAAATACTCACCTGGTACCAAGCCAAGCCTCTGTCCTTCTGGCAATGTCCTTCAAAACTACATTGACATCACCTTCCTGAAACGACAGAAAGAGCGCATAGCATGGAAATGGGTCAGCTTTAAAGCTCATCAAAAATTACATTTCTTTTCCATGGAGAACTTCAACTTTTTTAAAAGAAAGAAAGAAAGAAAGAAAGAAAGAAAGAAAGAAAGAACCAACGAACACCTTTTGGATATTTGTTTCTTCTATGAACAATCAAAATTTTTACACCAAAAGGAAAAACAAAACAAAGTTTTGTTGAAAACCCAAACTTTCTTGAAAATCAGTTTTGACAGAACATTTTCAGTGAGCCCTAGTCACCTTTATCCTCCCAGACTTTGCAGGTCCTGCACCCCGCATGGCTAAGCCACACTTACAGATCACATCCTCCATGCCCAAAATATTTAGCATGTGTCCTGATCCAGCTCCCATTAAAATCAATGGACAAATTCTCATCACACTGGTGTGACAGCACCACTAGACTTAAAGCTGATTCAAGTCAATGGTGGGGACTGAGCCTGATGCTATTCAGTTAGACAAGCTGAGGTGGAAAGCCTCGGGTTGGGAAACAAGCAATGAAACCCAAGCCAGGCACCTCACCAAGGCCTTGCAGGAAATTACTAGGGCTGCTCAAAAGTTTCCTTCAGCATTTTTTTCCAATGCAAAATTGTGTTTTTGACTAAATGAAAGTTGGTGAAATTGAGAATTCAGGTTTTTTTTAATCAAGAAACAGCACACACACTTCTAAAATTTGCGATTTTGGCCATTTTTTCAGTTTTTGGCCATTTATGGCTGCAAACATTTTGGAGCTCAGTTGGTGAGATCTGAAAAAATGTCAGTATCTGGGTTTTGGTTTTTGTGATTAAAAGTCAAAATTTTTGACAGGAATTTTGATTAAATTATTTTTTCCTGTTTTTGCCTAAATTCCCAGATTTAATTCTAGTGTCCCTTAGATCCCTGTCCCCCAATATTTGCCCCCTTCTTTATTTTGTTTTAATTGAAATTTTCCATAGGAAAAACAAAGATTTTATGACCAGCTAGAAAATATGACTTAGGAAATAAAAATTAACGGGAGGTGGCCCCATTAATGTGCTTGTTGTCTGTTAGTCTTACGTTTATTCCACGACCATCTGCTAGGCGATTGGTGATCTGCTGGTAGACATTGTTCAAGAGAAGCTGCAGTGGCAAATGAATGTGAGGAACAGGCTCTCTACAAAAATTCTTCAGGGCAAGCATCTCAATGACTTTCTCTGCCAGAGGAGTGCAGCTCCCGATGAAGGTCTGATGGGCGTTTATCATTGCCAGAACTTTCCTGTACAGGTGGGATATAGCTCTATGTTAATAAAAGGGTTCACTTGGGGAGGTATTTGCTGTGGGCAGACTGGTTTATTTTTTTAAACTACACTAACTATCATTATAGTTTTGGCCCAAGGAGCTGGTATCTAAGGCTACATCTACACTACGGGGGGTGGTCGATTTAAGATACGCAAATTCAGCTACGTGAATAGTGTAGCTGAATTCGACGTATCGCAGCCGACTTACCCTGCTGTGAGGACGGCGGCAAAATAGACCTCTGCAGCTTCCCGTCGACGGCGCTTACTCCCCACCTCCGCTGGTGGAGTAAAAGCGTCGATTCGGGGATCGATTGTCGCGTCCCGACGGGACGCGATAAATCGATCCCCGAGAGGTCGATTTCTACCCGCCGATTCAGGCGGGTAGTGTAGACCTAGCCTAAGAGGAGGAATAATTCTCTCCTCAATACTGTTGCTTTACAATGACCTGCAAAGGAAAACAAAAATTGGGCTGGCGATGTTTGTGGCCTCTTTAGGATGAATGGTGACTTGTACTGCTCTGTGCTATAGCTGCTCGAACTCAATGCTGTTTATGTCAGTCACTTGCAAGACAGCATGTTGTATTTTGTATATGTTTACAATGTGATATTTGAACATCGATAAAACTATTGATATAGACTGGAGTGGTTCTTGGTGAATTCATCAACTTGTGGCTTGGTTAAGAATAACTACTTGTCCGGCTCTGAGAAACACTGTCTAAGGTAAAAGTACACTTGAAAGGAACCTAATATTAAAAATATAGATTAATAGATTCATAAATTCTGAGGCCAGAAGGACCACTGTTATTATCTATTCTGACTTCCTGTACAACACAGACCACAGGACTTCCTTGAAATGATTCCTTTTTGAATTACAGCAGATCTTTTAGAAAAACATCCAGTCCTGATTTATAAGAACATAAGAACCTAAGAAAGGCCGTACCGGGTCAGACCAAAGGTCCATCCAGCCCAATATCCTGTCTACCGACAGTGGCCAATGCCAGGTGCCCCAGAGGGAGTGAACCTAACAGGCAATGATCAAGTGATCTCTCTCCTGCCATCCGTCTTCACCCCCTGACAGACAGAGGCTAGGGACACCATTCCTTACCCGTCCTGGCTAATAGCCATTAATGGACTTAACCACCATGAATTTATCCAGTTCTCTTTTAAACTCTGTTATAATCCTAGCCTTCACAACCTCCTCAGGTAAGGAGTTCCACAAGTTGACTGTGCGCTGCGTGAAGAAGAACTTCCTTTTATTTGTTTTAAACCTGCTGCCTATTAATTTCATTTGATGACCCCTAGTTCTTGTATTATGGGAATAAGTAAATAACTTTTCCTTATCCACTTTCTCCACATCACTCATGATTTTATATACCTCTATCATATCCCCCCTTAGTCTCCTCTTTTCCAAGCTGAAGAGTCCTAGCCTCTTTAATCTCTCCTCATATGGGACCCGTTCCAAACCCTTAATCATTTTAGTTGCCCTTTTCTGAACCTTTTCTAGTGCCAGTATATCTTTTTTGAGATGAGGAGACCACATCTGTATGCAGTATTCGAGATGAAGGCGTACCATCGATTTATACAAGGGAAATAATATATTCTCATTCTTATTCTCTATCCCCTTTTTAATGATTCCTAACATCCTGTTTGCTTTTTTGACCGCCTCTGCACACTGCGTGGACATTTTCAGAGAACTATCCAGGATGACTCCAAGATCTTTTTCCTGACTTGTTGTAGCTAAATTAGCCCCCATCATATTGTATATATAGTTGGGGTTATTTTTTCCAATGTGCGTTACTTTACATTTATCCACATTAAATTTCATTTGCCATTTTGTTGCCCAATCACTTAGTTTTGTGAGATCTTTTTGAAGTTCTTCACAGTCTGCTTTGGACTTAACTATCTTTAGCAGTTTAGTATCATCTGCAAACTTTGCCACCTCACTGTTTACCCCTTTCTCCAGATCATTTATAAATAAGTTGAATAGGATTGGTCCTAGGACTGACCGTTGGGGAACACCACTAGTTACCCTCTCCATTCTGAGAATTTACCATTAATTCCTACCCTTTGTTCCCTGTCTTTTAACCAGTTCTCAATCCATGAAAGGACCTTCCCTTGTATCCCATGGCAGCTTAATTTACATAAGAGCCTTTGGTGAGGGACCTTGTCAAAGGCTTTCTGGAAATCTAAGTACACTATGTCCACTGGATCCCCCTTGTCCACATGTTTGTTGACCCCTTCAAAGAACTCTAATAGATTAGTAAGACACGATTTCCCTATACAGAAACCATGTTGACTATTGCTCAACAGTTTATGTTTTTCTATGTGTCGGACAATTTTATTCTTAATCATTGTTTCGACTAATTTGCCCGGTACAGACTTACCGGTCTGTAATTGCCGGGATCACCTCTAGAGCCCTTTTTAAATATTGGCATTATATTAGCTAACTTCCAGTCATTGGGTACAGAAGCCAATTTAAAGGACAGGTTACAAACCTTAGTTAACAGTTCCGCAACTTCACATTTGAGTTCTTTCAGAACTCTTGGGTGAATGCCATCTGGTCCCGGTGACTTGTTAATGTTAAGTTTATCAATTAATTCCAAAACCTCCTCTCGTGACACTTCAATCCATGACAGTTCCTCAGATTTGTCACCTACAAAAGCCAGTTCAGGTTTGGGAATCTCCCTAACATCCTCAGCAGTGAAGACTGAAGCAAAGAATCCATTTAGTTTCTCCGCAACGACTTTATCGTCTTTAAGCGCTCCTTTTGTATCTCGATCATCAAGGGGCCCCACTGGTTGTTTAGCAGGCTTCCTGCTTCTGATGTACTTAAAAAATATTTTGTTATTACCTTTGGAGTTTTTGGCTAGCCGTTCTTCAAACTCCTCTTTGGCTTTTCTTATTACATTCTTGCACTTAATTTGGCAGCGTTTATGCTCCTTTCTATTTGCCTCACTAGGATTTGACTTCCACTTTTTAAAGGAAGTCTTTTTATCTCTCACTGCTTCTTTTACATGGTTGTTAAGCCATGGTGGCTCTTTTTTAGTTCTTTTATTGTGTTTCTTAATTTGGGGTATACATTGAAGTTGGGCCTCTATTATGGTGTCTTTAAAAAGCGCCCATGCAGCTTGCAGGGATTTCACTTTAGTCACTGTACCTTTTAACTTCTGTTTAACTAACCCCCTCATTTTTGCATAGTTCCCCCCCCCCCTTTTGAAATTAAATGCCACAGTGTTGGGCTGTTGAGATGTTCTTCCCACCACAGGGATGTTGAATGCTATTGTATTATGGTCACTATTTCCAAGCGGACCTGCTATAGTTACCTCTTGGACCAGCTCCTGCGCTCCACTCAGGACTAAATCTAGAATTGCCTCTCCCCTTGTGGGTTCCCGTACCAGCTGCTCCATGAAGCAGTCATTTAAAGTATCGAGAAATTTTATCTCTGCATTTCGTCCTGAAGTGAAATGTTCCCAGTCAATATGGGGATAATTGAAATCCCTCACTATTATTGAGTTCTTAATTTTGATAGCCTCTCTAATTTCCCTTAGCATTTCATCATCACTATCACCGTCCTGGTCAGGTGGTCGATAATAGATCCCTAATGTTATATTCTTATTAGAGCATGAAATTTCTACCCATAGAGATTCTATGGAACATGCGGATTTGCTTAAGATTTTTACTTCATTTGATTGTACATTTTCTTTCACATATAGTGCCACCCTCCCCCCCTCCCCCCGCACGACCTGTTCTGTCCTTCCGATCTGGAAGCCACTGGGTCTTATTATTCCTTTGGGCTGGTCTACACAACCACGGTAAATTAGTCTTAACTTACGCAACTTCAGTTATGTGAATAGCATAACTGAAGTTGAAGTTGTTAGATCCATTTACCGCGGGGACTACATTGTGCTGTGTCAATGGGAGAGCATCTCCTGTTGACTTCGTTTACGCTTCTCAGTGAGGTGGAGTAGGAGTACACAAATTGATGGGAGAGTGCTCTTCCATTGATTTAGCATGTCTTCACCAGACCCGCTAAATCGACACTCACTGCATCGACTGCAGCAGTACGTATCTACCAGCAAGTGTAGACATACCCTTTGTCTGCTAGACTGAAGAGTCCTCTATTCTCAAATTGCTGTTCCCCATGCAGATACTTATAGATGGTGATCAAGTCACGTCATAACCTTCTCTTTGTTAAGCTAAATTGTTTGAGGTCCTGGAATCTACAAGACCTTTACAATCCTTTAATAATTCTCCTGGCTCTTTTTTGAACCCTCTTGAATTTCTCAAAATTAGTAAACTCACACTCCCTGGGTAGAGTGACCAGACAGCAAGTGTGAAAAATTGGGACAGGGGGTGGGGGGTAATAGGAGCTATATAAGAAAAAAACCAAAAATCAGGACTGTCCCTATAAAATCTGGACATCTGGTCACCCTATCCCTGGGCTCAATAAAAAGGGTTATCCTAATGAAATCCCACTCCAATATTGCCTATAACGTTTATCAAATTGGCAAATTTAGTTTACTAGATTTCAGCTTTAAAATCTAAAATTGGCAAATTCATAACATAGACATGCTCACCCATTAAGCACAAAACCTTAACAGTGACTTCGTAAACCTTATGACTTCATGACCTTCTTCATGATCGGTTATAGTTATATCAACAGCCCAGCACATCTAACTTGCATGTGGCCCATGTGTCTGTGAAATATTTCTGCCTTAACGCTGCTGAACTCAAAGGAAAATGAGACAATTCACCAGGGATGATTATTTTCTCTCTCATTATTCTCTCTGTGTCGATTCATTATTCAACAGTTCACCATGAAAAATGCAAATATAGCTTAGAGTTTAGAACTTGTGTTTGTTTTTTTCCTGTTAATCTGAACTCTACCACCCAGCCTGAACCACAGTGTGGCTACCTCTGCAGGAGTTTGCCTGGGAGCTGTCCAAGAGGAGGTACGCTAAGTGCTGCATTAGGGGGGCTGTGTTGGTGAGTATCTGAGTGCCTGCTGCTGGGACAGTTGGTCAGTTTGACCGTGTGCTTGATTGCTTGCTTGTTTGTTTGAAAAGTGTGAATTGGGAGTGCTTTGTTCCAGGTGGGCCTTGAGTGGGCCTGACTGGTATATAAGGGCAGTCAGCAGCGAACCAGCTGAGCGGCGAACAGCAGAGGCTAACAGCAGGAGTTTGCCTGGGAGTTCGCGTGGGGAGAGCGCACTGAGGCTTTCATCTGCAGGTTTCTCCGAGTAGTTCCTGCAACAGTTGAGGAAGCTCTTAAGAGGACGGTGATATGGAAGGTGAGTGTTCAGTTGTTGTAACCTGCACAGGTTGTGCCATGTTTGTCTTTCTTCCGCAGGACAGAAGTGACTTTGTCTGTACAAAGTGCAAGCTGGTCTCCATATTGGAGGAGAAGGTTCGAGGGCTGGAGAAACAAGTATCGACTCTGCGTTGCATAAGGGAAAATGAAGATTTCCTGGACAGACGTCAGGAGATGCTTCTACGGCCACAATGTTCTGAAGATTCAGAGCAGGGGCAGCAGGGACAGAAGGATTGTGAGGAGGTTTGGCAGCATGTGACCTCCAGAAGAAGAAAGAGGAGCGTCCATGCACCAGCAATGGAGATACAGGTGAGCAATCATTTCCATGTTCTCTCTACAGGTGCTAATGCGGAGAGTGGACTAGATGGCCCATCTGAGGGAAGGGAGCAGAAGGAGACTCCACCGATTGGAAGGCAAAAGATGCACTGTCCTAGGGATGGGGGTTCCACGACCACCACTCCCAAGAGGAGGAGGAGGGTGGTGGTGGTCGGGGACTCCCTCCTCAGGGGGACTGAGTCATCTATCTGCCGCCCTGACCGGGAAAACCGAGAGGTCTGCTGCTTGCCAGGAGCTAGGATACACGATGTGACGGAGAGACTGCCGAGACTCATCAAGCCCTCGGATCGCTACCCCTTCCTGCTTCTCCACGTGGGCACCAATGATACTGCCAAGAATGACCTTGAGCGGATCACTGCAGACTACGTGGCTCTGGGAAGAAGGATAAAGGAGTTTGAGGCGCAAGTGGTGTTCTCGTCCATCCTCCCTGTGCAAGGAAAAGGCTGGGGTAGAGACCGTCGAATCGTGGAAGTCAACGAATGGCTACGCAGGTGGTGTCGGAGAGAAGGCTTTGGATTCTTTGACCATGGGATGGTGTTCCAAGAAGAAGGAGTGCTAGGCAGAGACGGGCTCCACCTAACGAAGAGAGGGAAGAGCATCTTCGCCAGCAGGCTGGCTAACCTAGTGAGGAGGGCTTTAAACTAGGTTCACCGGGGGAAGGAGACCAAAGCCCTGAGGTAAGTGGGGAAATGGGATCCTGGGAGGAAACACAAGCAGGAGAGCGCAAGAGGGGAGGACTCCTGTCTCATGCTGAGAAAGAGGGACGATCATTGAGTTATCTTAAGTGCCTATACACAAATGCAAGAAGCCTGGGAAACAAGCAGGGAGAACTGGAAGTCCTGGCACAGTCAGGGAACTATGATGTGATTGGAATAACAGAGACTTGGTGGGATAACTCACATGACTGGAGTACTGTCATGGATGGATATAAACTGTTCAGGAAGGACAGGCAGGGCAGAAAAGGTGGGGGAGTTGCGTTGTATGTAAGAGAGGAGTATGACTGCTCAGAGCTCCGGTATGATACTGCAGAAAAACCTGAGAGTCTCTGGATAAAGTTGAGAAGTGGGAGCAACAAGGGTGATGTCGTGGTTGGAGTCTGCTATAGACCACCAGACCAGGGGGATGAGGTGGACGAGGCTTTCTTCTGGCAACTAGCAGAAGTTGCTAGATCGCAGGCCCTGGTTCTCATGGGAGACTTTAATCACCCTGATATCTGCTGGGAGAGCAATACAGCGGTGCACAGGCAATCCAGGAAATTTTTGGAAAGCGTAGGGGACAATTTCCTGGTGCAAGTGCTGGAGGAACCAACTAGGGGCAAAGCTTTTCTTGACCTGCTGCTCACAAACAGGGAAGAACTAGTAGGGGAAGCAAAAGTGGATGGGAACCTGGGAGGCAGTGACCATGAGATGGTCGAGTTCAGGATCCTGACACAAGGAAGAAAGGAGAGCAGCAGAATATGGACCCTGGACTTCAGAAAAGCAGACTTTGACTCCCTCAGGGAACAGATGGGCAGGATCCCCTGGGAGAATAACATGAAGGGCAAAGGGGTCCAGGAGAGCTGGCTGTATTTTAAAGAATCCTTATTGAGGTTGCAGGAACAAACCATCCCGATGTGTAGAAAGAATAGTAAATATGGCAGGTGACCAGCTTGGCTAAACAGTGAAATCCTTGCTGATCTTAAACGCAAAAAAGAGGCTTATAAGAAGTGGAAGATTGGACAAATGACCAGGGAGGAGTATAAAAATATTGCTCAGGCGTGCAGGAGTGAAATCAGGAAGGCCAAATCACACTTGGAGTTGCAGTTAGCAAGAGATGTTAAGAGTAACAAGAAGGGTTTCTTCAGGTATGTTAGCAACAAGAAGAAAATCAAGGAAAGCGTGGGCCCCTTACTGAATGAGGGAGGCAACCTAGTGACCGAGGATGTGGAAAAAGCTAATGTACTCAATGATTTTTTTGCCTCTGTCTTCACGCACAAGGTCAGCTCCCAGATTGCTGCACTGGGCAGTACAGCATGGGGAGAAGGTGACCAGCCCTCTGTGGAGAAAGAAGTGGTTCGGGACTATTTAGAAAAACTGGACGTGCACAAGTCCATGGGGCCGGATGCGCTGCATCCGAGGGTGCTAAAGGAGTTGGCGGGTGAGATTGCAGAGCCATTAGCCATTATTTTTGAAAACTCATGGCGATCGGGGGAGGTCCCAGATGACTGGAAAAAGGCTAATGTAGTGCCCATCTTTAAAAAAGGGAAGAAGGAGGATCCGGGGAACTACAGGCCAGTAAGCCTCACCTCAGTCCCTGGAAAAATTATGGAGCAGGTCCTCAAGGAATCAATTATGAAACATTTAGAGGAAAGGAAAGTGATCAGGAACAGTCAGCATGGATTCACGAAGGGGAAGTCGTGCCTGACTAACCTAATTGCCTTCTATGATGAGATAACTGGCTCTGTGGATGAGGGGAAAGCAGTGGATGTGTTATTTCTTGATTTTAGCAAAGCTTTTGATACGGTCTCCCACAGTATTCTTGCCACCAAGTTAAAGAAGTATGGGCTGGATGAATGGACTGTAAGGTGGATAGAAAGCTGGCTAGATCGTCGGGCTCAACGGATAGTGATCAATGGCTCCATGTCTAGTTGGCAGCCGGTTTCAAGTGGAGTGCCCCAAGGGTCGGTCTTGGGGCCGGTTTTGTTTAATATCTTTATTAATGATCTGGAGGATGGTGTGGACTGCACTCTCAGCAAGTTTGCAGATGACACTAAACTAGGAGGCGTGGTAGATACACTAGAGGGTAGGGATCGGATACAGAGGGACCTAGACAAATTAGAGGATTGGGCAGAAAAAAACCTGATGAGGTTCAACAAGGACAAGTGCAGAGTCCTGCACTTAGGACGGAAGAATCCCATGCACTGCTACAGACTAGGGACCGAATGGCTAGGTAGCAGTTCTGCTGAAAAGGACCTAGGGGTCACAGTGGATGAGAAGCTGGATATGAGTCAACAGTGTGCTCTTGTTGCCAAGAAGGCTAACGGCATTTTGGGCTGTATAAGTAGGGGCATTGCCAGCAGATCGAGGAACGTGATCGTTCCCCTTTATTCGACATTGGTGAGGCCTCATCTGGAATACTGTGTCCAGTTTTGGGCCCCACACTACAAGAAGGATGTGGAAAAATTGGAAAGAGTCCAGCGGAGGGCAACAAAAATGATTAGGGGTCTGGAGCACATGACTTATGAGGAGAGGCTGAGAGAACTGGGATTGTTTAGTCTCCAGAAGAGAAGAATGAGGGGGGATTTGATAGCAGCCTTCAACTACCTGAAGGGGGGTTCCAAAGAGGATGGAGCTCGGCTGTTCTCAGTGGTGGCAGATGACAGAACAAGGAGCAATGGTCTCAAGTTGCGGTGGGGGAGGTCCAGGTTGGATATCAGGAAAAACTATTTCACTAGGAGGGTGGTGAAACACTGGAATGCGTTACCTAGGGAGGTGGTGGAGTCTCCTTCCTTGGAGGTTTTTAAGGCCCGGCTTGACAAAGCCCTGGCTGGGATGATTTAGCTGGGAATTGGTCCTGCTTTGAGCAGGGGGTTGGACTAGATGACCTCTTGAGGTCCCTTCCAACTCTGATATTCTATGATTCTATGATTCTATGATGATGATGAAGGATTTTTAAAAATCAATTAATTAAATAAATTCACAAAAAATATAAATACAGAAGAAACCCAGATAATAATCCCTAGGCTCTGACATAGCGCTTTTCATCTCTAGATCTCCGACTGGAAATAAGGTGTAAATGTTTAGCTGTGAGAGTAATTAACTATTGGAACAATTGACCAAAGGTTGTGGTGGATTCTCCATCACCAAGAATATTTAAAATCAAGATTAGAAGGTTTTCTAAATGATCTGCTCTAGTTCAAATAGGAATTAATTCAGGGAAGTTCTCTGGCCTCTGTTATACAGGAGTCAGACTAAATGATCACAATGGTCTTTTCTGGCCTTGGGATCTATGAATCAAAGCACTCTGAGGCCACATCCTTATCCCCATGTTACAGATGGAGAAACAGAGGAAAAAGGAGGTGAAGTGATTTCCCTAAGGTCTCCCAGCAAACCAGTAGCATGGCCAGGAATAGAAGCCAGGTCTTCTAGGACCCGGCCAGTTGCTCTAACCACTAGCCCACACAGTCTTCAGTGGTACTACCTATTTGGAGCCAATAAGCAAAGTGCTTCCAAATCATTATACCACAAATAATATTACATTTTGCGAGACAAAAGATCTACAATGTTCTTTCACAGAATATTTCTCTTGTAGACTCACATTTGCTTCTCTCCATCCTTCCTCAGCTGAGCGAAAGGCAGCAACCGCATGTCTTTTGAAGGTAAAGGGTCCTCTGCCTTTTCAAATGATTCCCTTTGAATTTCATACAGCAAAGGAAGCAGCCAGACCCAACACGTGCTCTTAGAGTCTTTGGCGCTTTGAATGCAAACACGTTTCAGAGCCAAAATACATTTGCTGCAATGACAGGGATGAAAAATGTTAAACAAACAAAAAAAAATTCCTTGTATTCAGACAAATTGTATCCACAATTATGTCAGTGCATCTCTTAATGAGTTTGAGCTTCAGCTGCAAACTGGATGGCTGGATGGATGACAGGGCAAAGATACTACATGCAGCTGCACAAATAGAGCCAAGGTCATTTTGAAAGCTGCGTGAATAATTGATGTTTTTGTTCCAAAATATTTGGGGGGATGGGGGGATACCTTTGGTTCAGGTTGAACCGAATCCAAAAATTCAAAAAAAAATTCAGTGAATCCAAAAAGTCCATTTTGGGTCAAATGAAACATGACGCTCAACCCAAAACAGTTTGTTTCCAGTCATTTTAAAGGGCGAGTCACAAACCAGCCAGAGGAAGACATGCTGCCTCTTTTATAACATTTAGTCCAGTAGTGAGGGCACTCACCTGTGATGCAGGAGACCCACATTTGAATCCCCACCCTGGAATGGGGATGTGAACCAAGGACTCCCCGGTGAGAGCCCTAACTGCTAAGCTATTCTGTGATGGCTCTCTCTGGTAGAAGCTTTGTATAAAATACTTGAATAGTCACTGGGCCAGATAAAACAGACAAGAAAGAATGATTCTATAGCCTGGTGGTTCAGACATTTGCCTAAGATATGGGAAAGCTAAATTCAAGTCCGCCTGCACCAATGTTTCCTGTTATAACAGGGCTTTAGTATATTACTTTCCTCAAGGTTAACCCAATGATGAAAATTTGAAACCAAGTTTGCTTTGAATCAACATTTGCACTTTTAATGTCACTTGAGGTCAAAATGTTAATTCAAAAAGAACATTTTGTTTCAGCTCAACTTATTAAAATGAAAAATGTCACCTCAAACTGTTAAAACATCGTTTCAATCAGAAATTCTCAAGCTTTTCCATTGTGACATTTCCAAATAGAAGTTTTTCAGAACTTCCACTGCATGAACATTTTCAAGATGTTGACTTTTTGTCCCGCTTTGTAAATTTTGTTTTCTGATAATAAGGTTGCAGTAGCTTGAAAGCTGGCAGATGTTCCTCCCCTCACATCTGTATATCCATCTTCCCGGGATTCAATGGGCATTCTACAAACCACAGGTTAAAGAATCCTGCACCTAAGGCCATCACAGAAAATGGAGGTTTGGGATCTTTTGTGTCAATCACCTTCATGCAGATGGGGCAGCCCTGCCAGAGCTCTCACCCATCTAGGGGTAGCACCACTAGCAGCCAACTTGAGACCAGTTCCTTGGAAGCATAAATCCTCTGCTCCCATTGACTTTAAAGCTGTCAGATCTGATGGCTAGACTAGGTTTCCATCTGACTAATGTTAGAGGAGAGCTAGGACTCATTACCTGCCACACAGCAGGCTCTACATTTGGTTTTGCTGGTTGGGATCGTGGTTTCTAGGTGCTACTGCAGTACAAATAATACATTATAGTAACTGTAACTCTAGGGTTAACCTTGAAGAGGGTGATCCCATGTTGAGCCCCTATTATATATAATGAAAACCCATGAATAATTAACTCCTACTTTTGGAGCAGTGTGCTTTGCAAATATGTCGGTTCAGAGCATTTAAAGGGAAGTGAATGTGTTACCTTTAAAACCACAGGCTGAGTTCAAGCAAATAAAATTATATATATAGTGAGTTAGATATTACCTTTTTCTTGGTTCTTTCAGGTTGGTGAATTTGCCTTCCTGCGAGCCAACATTTTGGGCCATTTGTTCAATCTTGCTCATGGCCTCTGCACTTATATGGATACTGTGGTGAAATACTGTGCATAATGCAAAGAGGAGAACATCCATCGCTGAAATAGGAGGATTCTGAAATCTGGGGTTTCTGAGTACATTTTCAATGAATTTGCGGATGTCATCATACACCTAGACCAACACAGTAATAACATGTACATTTTACCGGAAGTGCCAGACATGCAGTTCTCCCAGCATTGTCTCTGCTGCACTGGCCAGTGGATGGGGATGGATGATGGAGGAGGCATTTGCCATTACTTGCAGAGTGGAAAGGTGGACTTGCGGCTAAAGGCATTAGCATAGCATTTAGGAGACATGCTCAATTCTTTCCTTTGCTACATACTTCCTGTGTGACTTGCTCAAGTCAGTTAATCTCAACCTTTTCTATTTAGATTGTAAGATCTTCAATTTAGATTGTAAGATCTTCTTGAGTTTGTGACTGTGCAGCACCTGTGTGACAGGGCCCCAATTTCAATCGCTGTGTGTTTGTGCCGCACCCAGCACAATGGAACCCCCAGCTTGGTTACTATGGCCTGGCCCACACCTAAAACTTAGGTTGGCCTAGGTATGTCACTCAGGGGTGTGAAAAGTGTACACATCTGAGAGATGCAGTTAAGCTGACCTAAGCCTGGGTGTAGACACTGCTAGGACAACAGAAGAATTCTTCCATCGACCAAGCTACCACCTCTTGAAGGGGTGGATTAACTACAGAGATGGGAAAACACCTTCTGTAGCTATAGGAAAGGTCTACCCTACGGCGGCACAGCTGTAGTGCAGTAGCTGTACTGCTGTAGCATCTGTAGTGTAGACATAGCCTATGTGTCTACATAGCCACTTCTCACCGTGGTATGAGTGCCTTTGTTAGAACCGTACAGACGATGGAAGTTCTGCTTTGTGAAGAATTTTGAAATTTGGCTTCGTTCTGAATTAGAACAAAACCCAAACATTTCAAAGCCCACATGAGTAGACACTGTCTGCTTGTTTTCTGTCAGAAGAAGCTATAAATATGGATTCAAGGAAAGATCCTTCATCTCTGGACTGTTTGGTTCTTAGAGGGAAGTGTACCAGATGTAAAGTGGAGATCACCAGAGATAATCTGGGTACCCTGACAGGTTTCAGAGTTGCAGCCGTGTTAGTCTGTATCCGCAAAAAGAAAGGGAGTACTTATGGCACCTTAGAGACTAACAAATTTATTTGAGCATAAGCTTTCTTGGGAACACAAGCTTTCGTGGGCTACAGCCCACGAAAGCTTATGCTCAAATAAATTTGTTAGTCTCTAAGGTGCCACAAGTACTCCTGTTCTTTTTGAGGGTACCCTAAAAGACTTTTGGGAAACTGGCAGTTGGAATTACAAACTGTGATTCACATGAGCATATATTTTATCTGCTTTAACCTCTCAATAACTCATTTCCTTTTCTTAGCTAATAAACTTTTAGTTTACTATAGGATTGGCTGCCACCGTGGTCTTCGGTGTAAGATCTGGAATACCAATTGACCTAGGATAAGTGACTGGTCTCTTGGGACTGGGAGCAACCTGATGTGGTGTTGTTTTTGGTTTAAGTGACCATTTATCACAAAGTCCAGGTTGTCTAGGTGGCAAGATAGACTGGAGTGTCTGAGGGGACGCTCTGTGACTCCATGGTAAGACTGGTATAGTGATCCGGGGTACACATTTGCCACTGGCTTGATGAAATCTAATTATAGAACACACCAGCAGTCTGGGGAGTCTGCCCTGTTTTCTGACAGTCGGCTCTGAGATCACCACTCACAGTTGTCAGCCACTCCAGGCAATGTGATAGTGCTGCTCATTGTGTTCTATGTTTTAGAAAGCCCCAGAAACTAGCCAGAGCAGCTGTGTGCGTAGCTGGGACTGATGTGTCTGTACAGTTAGTCAACACGGCTATTTGGGACCCAGCTGCACCTGTCTGGATTCTTCATATAGTTATTGTGTAAAGATCAAGTGACACAACAGACGGTCTCTGCCCGATGACTGGTTTAGGTATTGGATGTAAGGGACCGGGGCACAGGCAGTCTTGCCCAGTGGTCGCAGCTGGGCTGAGGTCTGCCCACCGGGGGCAGGAGTCCCCAGCCAGATCCCATAAACAAGAGTTAGGGTCACAGTCAGGCTGTGGTTGGGGACCGGAGATCAGAGGTAGTACCAGGTTGGAATCGAGAGGCAGGAATCAGGGTCAAAGTCAGGCTGGAGTCAGAAACCAGGAGACAAAGCAAAGTCTGGCATTGCAGCAGGCCAAGATCTGTGTTGTTTCCCAAACAAATTCCTTGGACAACACCTGGGGTTAATAGGGGCACTTGGCCAAACAGAGGGCTGCAGGGTACTCTCATTCTGGCTCTTGTGGGCAGTACTTCCTGTGGCACCTACTCTCCACAGTGCTCCCTGGATGTGTCTTTGCATGGCCTGGGTTCTAGTCCTCAGGCCCTTACATTAGGGGATGATTAGAGCACGGGTTTGTCACACTGCAGAAAAAGTCACAGATACCAGGATTTCTCAGTTTGTCCGTGACTTCCTGAAGATGGGTCACCGGCTCAGCGCTGAAGGGAGCATGTGATGGGGAGGCAGCAGGGCCAAACCTGAGCAAATGGTGCTGCAACCACATGCACTGGATCACAACACCCAGAGAGGGGAGCTGGGGACCAGCCACACAAGAGCTGCCTGTGCCTGGGCGGGGTGCAGGGCAGGTTTGCCCCCTCCCCAAGCTGAGATTCGGGTTGTGGTGCTGGGGCAAAGGGGGCTGCTATGGGTGGTCAATGCACCCTTATTTGTCAGGGCATCATCTATCCAAATTCATGGAGCAGACACTAAACCTATGAATTGTATGATAGTTACCATGACTGCTCTGTGATTTTTGATAAAAAATGCCATGACACATCTGCAGCCCTCATCCTAATGAATGAGATTTTGCCAGATTTAAAGCCACCCTGCCTTTTATGGAGGCAGCTTGTTCAAGAATAGACTCTGTAAATCAGGTCCAAAGCTGGTAGAGATGATTCTGGTGGCAGCCCAATCCAGCTCCTATTAAAGCAGAGGGAAACCCTTCCATCTCAACAGGAGTTAGATTGGGCCGTTAGGATCTCATCCAAAGCCCCTGAAGTCAATGGAAAGACTGCCGTAACTCCACTGGGCTTTGGAGCAGGCCAGGAGGCTGGAGAGGGAAAGAGCAGCAAAAGGAACGTTCAGATTTTAATGGTTCTCGGATCATTGTCAATGCACCATGTGGAGGTAGAGCTACCTCCAGAGAGGTTCAGTGGGGGCCTTTCCAGCTACTGTGGAGCTGCCATGTCAGATGGGCATTGCTCACTTACCTTTCTCTCGTCAAAGTCAGTTTCGTGATCATTTATTTTTTGCTCGGCATCACCAATGTTGCTGGTTTTGAAGCACTCCTTGTAGCAGTCAAGCTTCCTTTCCACATCACCGATGTCCTTCCGGAGAGAAAGTTCTTGGTGTAGCTCATTTTCCAGGAATTGCAGGATAGACTCACTAGCATTCTCTTTGGACTTTCCTCTTGATAAAAAGCCAAACCAGGACTTTTCTGGAGACTGACAGATGTCATCAAATTGGGTCCACACTCCTAGTGAGAAATAAACATGTATACACCTTCAAATAAATGCTTGTAAACTTTCAAACTTGCAAGGGGGCAGACTGTGGGAGCAAGCAATCCACAATCGTCACAGAGTTAACGTTTTCATTTGCCATTTTATAGTGCTGCTTGTGCCATTCATCTAATAGATTCCAAGGCCAGCAGGGCCCTTTGTGCCCATCCAGCCCGACCTCCTGCCTAGCCCAGACCAGAGAATCTCCCTCAGTTATTCCTGCCTCCAGCCCAGTAACTCCTCGCTGAGCTGGAGCGGAGCTTTGTGAAAGGGACGTCGCATCTCCACTGACAGACTCCCAGTGACACAGAATCCATCCTGTCATAGGGGAGCTGATCCAAAGGCTAACTCTTTCCCCTAGTAAACACTGGTCCCTTATTCCCAGACTGAATTAATCTCCCTTCTGCTCCCAGCCATTGGCTATCGCTCTGCCTTTGTGAGCTTAAACTGCCCTCTCCTCTCAGAAATCTCTTCCCCACGTAGGCGCTTGTAGATGAGGATCATGTCACCACCTCTTAATCTTCTCTTGGACAAACAAAATAGATCAAGCTCCTTCAATCTCTCACTCTAACACCTCAGATTGTTCTCGTAGCTCTTCTCTGAGTGCTTTCCAATTGGTCAAAGTCCTTTTGGACGTGCAGACACCAGAACTGGACAATGTGGATACTAGAACAGGGCTTGAGTCTAGAGGAGATGGCCGGGCCATAGTTCCATCTCCTTCCCATGTCCCCGCTCACATTATGGCACTAACACAGAGGAGGGAGTAAGCTGCAGTTCACGAAGATGTGCAGCTGTGCCAATGTAGTTCTTCTAGTGTAGACCGGCCCATAGATTCATAGATTCCAAGGCCAAAAGGGACCACCGTGATCATCTAGTCTGACTTCCTGTCAGACAAGCCAGAGAACGGCCCCAAAATAATTCCTAGAGCATATATTGTGCATATATATGTACAAGAATTGGGCACATCCCACATGCCCCTGGACTCTCTGGGAGATACTTTGCCTCCCAAAACCAAATTGTTTCCTGGAGCTCTCCTAATTATGGGCTACATCTAAATGGAACAGTATCATTCATTACTTACTGGGCTGCTCAAAAATGTTTCCACCTAAATTTATTTTTGATGTGAAACTGACTAGTCAACCAAACAACGAATTGCACTGAAAATGTTTTATTTCCTTGATTATTTTTTTTTCCATTGGAAAACCCAAACCCTGAAAACTGAACATTTATGGCGGAGAACCCCCATTTTTTTCCCTTGAGACAAAAGCCCCATTTTCTAACCAGCTCTAATTATTTATATCGTAAAAGCACCTGAATGCTCCAGTCATGGACCAGGATCCCACTGCATTAGGCACTGTACATTACTTATTGGGTGTATTATGGTACTGTCTAGGAGCCCCAGTCACAGAGCAGGCTAAGCGCTGTACAAACACAGTCCCTGACCCAAGACCTCACAATCTAACACCCAACAATGACCATGGAGATTCTGTGCTAGAACACTGACTGCACACACTGCCCACGTTTTCCATTTATTCAGCCTGATTCTCATGCCGCTGTAAATCAGAAATGACTCCACTGAAGTCAATGACATTACAGTTAGACTCACTTGTACTTATACTTGGAGAGCCTGCAAGCCTGCACCTTCCATCATCATTTTCCACAGAGCTACATGTGATTCTTACCTCCTGGTCTGATGGCTGAATCAGGCACAGTTAGAACTCGATGGGACTTAGACTTTTCAGTTTTTTGCACTGTTTTATAAATATGCTCTAGTTGAATTCTTCTTGGATCAACGTAGGTGTCAATAACCCCATATTTATAATAGATGGGTTGTCTGCTTTGTAGATCAGAAGCAGGAATTTTTGTTTGGCCTACGATAAGGAACCCGTAGTTATTCTTGAACCTAGGAAATTAAAACAAAACAGAAGAGTTGGCTGTTTATTTTAAATCAAATAAATAATCAATATATTATATATTACATATAATTTAATTATATAATGTTAATTAATAAATTCAATATTTAAAAAAATTAAATCAAATAAATACATTTAAGTTTATTTTGAATAAAGAGTGTATTTTAAATCAAAGTCAATAGCAACCTCCCCTTGCCCTCAGTGGGCTCATGATCAAAGCCAAATAAGGCCTCGATTCTTCAGTGCGATCAGTGCAACAAGACCAGAGTTACCAGCACTCAGAATTTATTTCAAGCTGAGAATCTCAGCTCTCATTAAAACAAAAAAGTAGGTTCTATCCCTCATGATTTCAGAGAAAAGCTTGAAAATGTGACCTGTAAAGGTTGAGAAACCGGAAGATAAATAAAATGAACCCGTGACGTTTATTTTGTAAAAATCCCATGATTTTCAAGCCACTCTCATGATTTTCGAGGACTTTCTCATTTATTAGCTGAGAACATCAGCTTCTTTTTTTTAAAGTAAGTTTCTAGCCCTCACAGTTGCTGAGAAAAGCTTGACAATGCTGATGCTAAATGCTCCGGCACCAGGAAGCAAACAGAAAGATCTGCAGATTTTACATTTTTTTAAATCTCATGACCTTTAAGCCAATTTCAAGATTTTGGGGGGCCTTGTAGGAACTATGGTTTTAAATTAAGTTGGGATATTAGCATAAGCAATGGGCCCAAAGTATGTGACCAAAAAGAATGAGATAACGAGAAAGAAGAATTATTGTGTTAAACTTGCAGTGACCCTTTGAAATACCAGTGTTATCTTATTTAAGGTTTGGGCTGAAGTAATAGAAATAAAACATGGTTAATTGAGTACCAGGTGCAATAAATAATTGGCTACATAAGTTTGTTTTATGTATTATAAAAAAACTGCTTCATCTGGCCTTAGCTATGGTCGGATAATGGGCAGTGACATCACTTGTTTGTTAAAGTGTATAAAAAAGTAACTCTTGAAGGGCTCATTACTGATACCTGTCTGACCAAGTTGGAGATGACCAATATGGGTCTAAGCGCTGCTAGGTTTAGCTCATTTGTAAGTATCTTGTTCAAATGCTTATAAATAGTTTGTTACTATCTGGATGTAGTACATTTCTTCTTATTTAGGTTTTTAAGGCATGTTTAGAGCAACTGTTTAAGTACCATTTGGAATTTGGATTTATTTAATAGAAGAATTTATGGTTAAATTAGTATCATGGTATCACCCTGCATAAATAATAAAATCTTCCTTATCAACCGGGTGCAATGTGGCCGAGATATAGTGCTTAGGGGTCAAGCTGTTAGAAGTATCCCACACAAATTCATAGGTGTCAAAGCCCATTGTGCCCATCAGCCCAGCTTCCTGCTTAACCCAGACCAGAGAATCTCACCCAGCGATTCTTGCTTCCAGCCCAAAAACCCAAAAACGTCTGAGTGAGCTAAGGGAAGCTTTGAGAAAGAGACCCCCAGTGATGGAAAATCTACCTCACCCCTAGATAATTGCATTAATTTCCCTCAAAGCGTTATATTTTCTGGAGTCTGGCTTTCCCAACAGGTTTGACATGTGACCTTGATTAACCCCCTCCAGGCCAAAGTTGTCAGACATGGCCTCTGACTGTGAGTGCCTCAGTTTGGAGGGAAGTGGGGCTGATTTGAGGCACCTTGGGTCTGATTTACAGGAGTATGAGCCTCTGCAGCCCCCACTGACTGTAATTAGGGGTAATGTGGGTGTGCAGCCCCTCTGAATATCAGGGCCTACGGGCCTCAGGCTAAGCCCACCCCAAAGCAACTGAGGCACTCGTGCTCCAAGGCCACTGGGGAAAATGTTGGCCTCTGATCAGTGGATTATATAGAGGTCAAATCCTCAGCCCCCATCTCCTTCCTGCTGTATAACCCGCTGGTGAGCGAGTGTTACAGATAGAGTTACCAACTTTCTCATATTTAAAAATCGAACACCCCTACCCCCGAAGCTCCATCCCTGCCCCACCTCTTCCTCTGAGGCCCCGTCCCTGCCCCACCTGTCCCCCACCCCATCACTTGCTCTCCACACCCATCCCTGTTGCTCGCTTTCCCATCCCGGAACTCACCTGCCACCTGCAGAGCCAGGCTGGGAGGAGCTGACGCAGAGCCTGCCCGATCAAGACCCAGCGGGGCACGGCAGGAGTCAGTCCCCAGAGTGAGGGGCTGGGGTGGGGAAATCGGGGCACAGTGGGTCGGGGGAGGAGGGCAGCCAGGTTACACACACACCCCAGACAGTGCTGGTACCTACTTTGGAGCCCAGTCTGGGAGCCAGCCAGTTCTCTCCATCGGGCTGGGGGGCGGGAAGAGTTAAGCAGAACTGCTCCTCCAGGCTCCAGCAGCAGGTGCTGCTCTTCCTTCTCTCCGGTGGCGGAGGACGGTTACTGCAGGTAACCAGACCTTTAGCATCTGGGCAGCTGTGCTGACCGGACGCTGCCAGTTTCCCTTTTCGACCGGACATTCCAGTTGAAAACTGGACACCTGGCCACCCTTGTTACAGAGTCCCCTCTGTGCCAATCCACAGAGGAAACAAGACTGTTACATGGGCTTTTCATTCTGGTGGTTCCCTTGTTCAATCCCCAGCTTGTTGGCTCTTACACTCCTCCCATGGCTCACACGAGATGGATACACCTCTACCCCTGCTGCGGGGATATAGCTTGTTGTCATAACTGGCTCTGTGCCACTCCATTTTGACTCCTGGACCTATTCAGAGTGGAAATGATGGGGGTGTGGCAGGTCACTTTGCTCCCCAGCAATCCCAGGCTGATTGTTCCAGGCCACACAAGTCAGAGCTGCACTAAGTTGTGCCAGGGGCCAAACCATCCCTGGACTGCTCCCAGGAATGGGGGAAACTGAGGTCACAGTTGCCAAAGTCTCCCTCCCACAGAGGTGCCAACTGGAGCTGTGGTGGTGGACATTTGATTCTGCCCTTGCATGTCATCATGGCTGCCCCTCCCTTACTCCGTTCTCAGTCCAAGTTGGTTTCTACAGGCCAGTGGTGACTTTACCTGTGGGAATTCCCCAGCTGCTGCCTGAAATGTGTCTCATTATCACATCCTGCCACCTCCCCCTCCAAGAAAGATCTAATGACCCGTCAGTGTAATCCAACTCCAGCGTCGTTTTACCTTCTTTCCATCCTAGCCAATTCTTGGTATGTCCCGGGATGACTGTAGGCTGCAGCAACAATCTTGCCAAACGTTTCATTCACTTTAAAATGTTCAGGCCACACAGCAACAAACTCCAGAGTCATCATGTCTTCCACTGAGGAACTGGTGCTTGAAACATATGGATCCTCTGATAAAACACTAGAAAAAATGAAAATGCCATAAGATAGTCTGCAAACCGTCTTCCACACAGCCCCCCAGGCATGAAAACCATGAGCAGCGAGGCCCCTCCCCTCTCCCCAACTATGCCCTAAAAAGAGGAGAGAGGGTTTGGAATTAAGGCACTGAAGTAGGACTCAGGGGATCTGGCTTCAGATCCTGAATAATCTTAGGCAAGAGATTTCATCTGCCCCTTCCCTGCTTCCCACCCTTAGTCTTCTTCTTACTCCTTAACTAATCACCTCCTAACAAAACCCTCCCCAAACAGAAACATGTGGCACTAACATGACATTTGCCAACCATCCCGCTGCTGTACAGTGCATCCCAACTCCTCTCATCTTGTCTATTTCAACTATGAGCCATTTGGGGCAGAGAGTGTCTCTTACTCTATATCTGTGCAGTCCCCAGCACAACAGAGACCCAACTTTACTTGGTTCCTCTATAACTGTAATAAATACCCTGTGGCTCAGTTTCCCATCTGGGAAGAATAACCCTTCCTCCGTATTTTATATAGTTTCCTCATGCCCCTCTTCTAGGTCTCCTTTCCAAGGTAAGTAACCTCAGTCTTTTCATTCTCTCTTCTCCTGAGAGTGCAAAGCAGGTGGGAAAGGCGAGCAGATGGGCATGGGAGCTTGTCCTACCTATTCTGCACTCAGTGTACACAGCGGTAAATGAGTACACAAGGGATAAGGATGTGGACAATCAGGCCCTGAAGCTCTACTTTAATCAGAAATTGAACACAGCTTAACTGCAGATTGGCTCTTGGTGCCCCCATAACATTTCTATGGGTTAAATCAAAGCTCTCCTACACATGCTATCACATTCGTTCAAAGGTTTTAAGGACAGAGAATGCATCCAGCCTGGCCCCCATGTAATCATCCCCAGCAATTCCTGCCTTCGGCCCAATAACTCCTGCCTGAGCTGGAGCAGAGATGCCCCATCTCCAATGACACACTCCCAGTGATGGAGAATCCACCCCGTCTCTCGGGGAGCCGTTCCAAGGGTTAATTTCCCTCCTTGTTAAACACTGGCTCTTTGTTACCAGTCTGAATTTGTCTCCCTTCAGCACCTGGCCAGTGGATCTCGCGCTGACTCTGTCTGGGGAGAGCCCTCTGCTCTCAGCAATCCCCTCCCCATGTCAATGCTTATAGACCAGCATCATGTTACCTCTTAACCTTCTTAACTGCATAGATTGAGCCACTTCAGTCTCTCACTCTAAGGCAGGTTTTGTAGCTCTTCTCTGAACCCTTGACAATTTGGCAACATCCTGTTTGAGCAGGGCCGGTGCAACCATTTACGTGACCTAGACGGTTGCCTAGGGCACTAGGATTTGAGGGGGGCACCATTTTCTTCGGTAGTGACCACGGTGGCCGCATCTTCGGCCGCCCCGGTTGCCGCCGGCATTTAGGTGGAGGGAGCAGGGGCAGTGGAGCGCGGGGAGGGCCGCTTGCAGAAAGTAGGGGGGGGCGGCACGCAGGGGAACTCCCCGCCCCAGCTCACCCCTGCCCCGCCTCCTCCCCGAGCACGCCGCGGCTGCTTCACTTCTCCCGCCTCCCAGGCTTGCGGCGCCTAAGCTGATTGGCTGCCGCGGGGGGGGGGGGCGCCCCAGGGCGGAGGGGAGGAGCTGCCGCGGGGGGGGGAACGCCTCAGGGCGGGGGCTCGGGGACGGGGGGGCGCAAGGTGGAAGTTTCGCCTAGGGCGCGAAACATCCTTCCACCGGCCCTGTGTTTGAGGTGTGGACACCACAACTGGACACAGGATCCAGTAATGGTCTTGTCAATGCTGCACACAGAGGTGATGCCGCTGCCTGCTTCTACTCGGTATTCTTTCTAAAGACTCTCAATTTTATTACTATGAATGAACATTTATGTTATGGTAGCACCCAGATGTCTCAGCCAGGGATCAGGGTCCCATTGCTGCACAAAAGGAAAACAGAGTATGTCTACACTGCAGTCAGGAAATGCGATTGCAACACATGCAAGTATAGAATCATAGAATATCAGGGTAGGAAGGGACCTCAGGTGGTCATCTAGTCCAACCCCCTGCTCCAAGCAGGACCAATCCCCAACTAAATCATCCCAGCCAGGGCTTTGTCAAATGGCTAGTTTGTATCCAAGCTGGTTTCGATATAGCTACGGTTAGGGTTAGAGCAAAGCTAGCTCGATTAAGAATAGCAGCACAGCGAGAGCTCATTACATAGCACTTGACTCTCGGGTCTCAAGCTTCATTGATTTTCATGTAAAATCCCTTTACAACATCTGCTTCTTTTACACTCTTATTTGCACTGAGTCTGCGTCACAACATCCATTTCTGAACCATGCCACAAACCTCTCCTCAGATGCCGAGGCCTCTTCGTTTCCCTTATGATCTGCAATTTTTAATAAAGAGCTGTCAGTTAAACTTGCAAAGGGCAAGTAAAAAAATTACATGTGCTAAAAAGAAAGAAAAGAAACTTCAAATTTACAACATTTACAACTCAGAAGTTGCGTGTTCACGACAAAAACGGGGCCTGGCCACAAGTCAAAGTGCCTCAGAATATTTTGTTACACCTTAGCTTACATGCAGTCAGTAGAATGCATTTGCCATCTGCTGCTCCAATCGTCCTGTTACCCTTCACCCAACTCCATTTCTTTAGCTAGTGGGGTGTGAGAGACAGGCCCCCATTTGTGCCTGATCCACAGAGGATATGGGCCTGTTATAGCCCCATTCAGGCAGTTAGCTGTGTAGCTCAAGCTGTAGCAGCACGTGCGTTTAGCTCTGGAGGGCCCCAGTTAAATCCCCAATGTGTTGGCTCCTGTCACATTTGCAGCAGATAAAGTTTTCTTTCATTATGGTAAAATTGAAGAAAAAAAGTCCCATTAAAATATTTTGTTCCTGCTCTCGGCTAAAGCTAAAGTTCGGCTGGGGAGCAGACGATCAGATCAGGAGTCACTGAGAGACAGGGAGGGTTTGGAAGAACAGATCCCTTAGTGCCATCAAGAGGGTCATCCTCACGAGAGAGCTGGGAAGGAGCTGTTAGTGCTGAACCTCTTGGTACACGGCATGACTTAGATGACTCCCTGCACCACATCTGAGGCCACTGGAGACCAGCTGCCTTGCTCTGTAAATAGAGATCCCCTTCCTATGGGCACCAGTTGCTAGGCCCCATATTCATGGATGTCCATGTAAGAACCAGGCTGCAACCATGTGTCGGTGAGACTGCACACACAACGACGGCTTCTTGTGCCCCCAAGGAGAAATGTTTCAGCTCAACAGACTTTATGGAAAAACTGGGCAGATTTTTAAACCATAGATTCACAGATCTGAACACCAGCAGGGACCAGACTCCAAGTGATGGAGAATCTACCATGTTCCCTAGGTGAGTTGTTCCAATGACTCCCCTCTCTGTTAAATGTTGGCCTCTTATTTTCAGGCTGTATTCTTCTAGCTTCAGCTCTCAGGCACTGAGTCATGTTCCGCCTAGGTCTGCTAGATTTACTCACCCCATCTGCCTGATGTATTATTTCAATGGTGTCATTTTGATTCATGTTATTTTGACTTTTACATTCTATTAAACATTTAATATCATATCTATATTATTAAATATCATACATGTGATACTAAATTTAATATTTCATATAAAAGTCAAAACAAAGTGAATCAAAACAACATTATTAAAACAAAACATTGTGACATTTTCTAAATGAGATGTTTCATTTTGGACAAAACTGCATGGAAACTATTCTGTCTAAAATGTTCACCCAACTCTAAAAAAAAAAATCACACCAGGAAATGAAATGGTTACCTCTACTATCCGGTGTTTTCCCCTCTTTCTGCTCCTCTGTCTCCGCTTCTCCAGTGGCTTGGTCTGTAGCTCCGACCTTGCGTTCCTTGGAAAAGAAAGGTAATCAAAGCATGAATGAGGTGATTCTTTAAACGTAGCAGAGGCTGCATGAACAACTCCTCTGCTAACCGAAGGCAGAAACAGATTAACTGGTTAATAGCTGCTGGGTTATTATGGCTAACATTTTCAAAAACAGGAGGCTAATGTTAGGCTCCTACATCTATAGTTAGGCAATTAAATAAGTGGACTGATTTTCAGATGTACTGAGCTGGAAAATGGGAGGAGTTTTCACAGAAAAAAACAGCTATTTGTCAAAAACCTGCTAAGCCCCAAAACATTCTCAGCCCAACACCTCAAAAACCAAAATAATTTTGGCCCAAATTTGTAATAATTTTGGCCCAAAATTATCCCCCCCCCAAAAATAAAAATGTGGTCAATAACTATTAAAAACTAAATAATTTTTGGCCAAAACTGCCCAAATTCAAAAGATTTTTAGGAAAATGGATACTTTTCTGGTTTAGTCAAAAATCCAAATTTTTCAACAAAAAGAAAAAAGTTTGGAAAGATTTCCAACAGCGTAAGACAGTAGATCCCGTTTACTGGGAGCTGCTGGGTGCCCAATTCTTCTGAAAATTCGACCATTTAGGGCCTGATACAAAGGTCCTGGAAGTCAGTGGAAAGACTCCCCACGATTTCACTGGGACTTTGGATCAGGCCTTTATGAAGTGTCTAAATATTAGAGAGGGTTAGAAAATTGAAATTGTTTCGAGTGAAGACATAGCCTAGAAATTTCAAAATTTCCCACAGAAAAGAAATTAATTTGTTTCAGGAAAATCAAAATGTTTCAGTTTGACTTTTTCAAAACAAAATATGGAGCATCTGCCCACCTCCAAAGGACTCCTTGGGCTGCTCATGATGCTTTGAGGGGCACCCAGCCCCAGGAATCCCCCACAGTCAGGAACTGCCCCGAAAGGCCCCCATTGTGGAGTGACAAGCCTAGAAGACCTGAGAGCAGCTTCCAGGGCTGCCACACTCAGGGTCTCCATTGACTCCATGGATCCTGAAATGCCAGGCCCCCTAACACCCCGCCAGGTCAGCTGGTAGGAAACCAGGCCTGTGTTTTGGTGTAAGTCCATTGAAACTGAAATGTTTCCGCAAGGAATTTCAGTTTCAATAAATCAGTATTTTCATACAAAAAAAATCATTGGAAAATTCCTGATTAGCCATAAAACTAAGCTCAGTTCCCAGTGATCCTAAGGGAATGAAAGCCCCACCTCATTGGCCGCTTCAGCAGAATCCGCTGGTGGCTGGAGTCCAGGTCCTGTATCCTGTTCAGCAGGGGCGTTTTCTGACCGTCCTGCACTTAGAGGGTTTGGTTCATTTGTATCTAGTTCTAAAGGTTTAGTTCCTGGTATGAAAAAAGTCAAAAACGGCACCTGTTCACTGAGTGTGTCAGCAAATTCCCACAGTTCATTTAAATGACCGTCTAAGAGTCTCCATCACAGGGAAAGTCTTTCCCCCATTTTACCCCACTGCTGAGTAATAGGGGGAAATATACATTTTTCAGTATGTTAACTTGTCACGGAGTGTGGGGGGAGACAAGGCCCTGCACCCCCGGCTTCCTCCGATTCACCATGACTCTCAGCCAGCCAGTAAAGCAGAAGGTTTATTTAGACAACAGGAACAAGGTCCAAGACAGGTCTTGCAGGTACAGACCCCCTTAGTTTGGTCCATTTAGGGGCCCAGGGACACCAGAGCCCCGTTGGGGGGTGGGGTCAGAGCCCCATCTGGGCTCCCCTCCATTTCACCAGCCAGCTCCAAAATTCTAACTCCCTCCAGCGTCTCCCTCAGACTCTCCCCAGCTCCTCCCCCAGCCTTTGTCCAGTTTCCCGGGCAGAGGTGTCACCTGGCCTCCAACCCCCTTCCTGGGTTCTCATGTTAGGTGCTCCGGTATCCTCCCTCAAGGCCAGTCTCCCATCCCGCAATGCAGACCATCCCAGCCAAATTCCCCTGCAACCTTCCCCAGCCAACACTCCCCACTCAGCATTTAAAGACCACATTAAGAACAGTTCCAGTTTGTCACATAACTCTTCACAGTATGGCCAGTTTTCAGAGTAGCAGCCGTGTTAGTCTGTATCCGCAAAAAGAACAGGAGTACTTGTGGCACCTTAGAGACTAACAAAAAATGTTACTCTTCATCAAAAAACCAAAAACCCAGATACTGACATTTTTTCAGATCTCACCAACTGAGCCCCAAAATCACTTAATGCATGTAGTAGTAGTAGTATTGAGAGTAATAATTATTATTATTAATAATTAAGTGGAGTGGAAAAGCCAATAGATGTTAAGGAAGATGCTCAAACATGTAGGAATCTTTTTGCAGTGGTTTTTTTTAACATTCTAAATATTTTAATGAGGTTTGGGAAAATATGACATGAATAGCTATTGGTAAAACATCGACAACACAGCATGTCCAAAAGAAAAAATACGATCACAACACACTTGGGGCCTCAGCTTTGCATCAAAGTCTTAACTTGATAATTCTGTCAAATCAAACTGCTCTAAAAAAAACGACTATGTTAATATTAAAATTGGACAGCTAAAGAAAAATCACCCCACTGTGTCATGCATTCCATTAGCAAGTGATAGCCATCCTGCTATAAAACAACTTCCCCTATTGTATGCTATAGATAACCAATCTGCAGGGCTAACTGTCCACACCTTGCAAAGTAAGGGAGATCAGCATTGTTCATTTGCTTTCACTGGTGGTAGCATTTCACACCCACTTTGCACAAAAGTGTGAATGATAACACAAGGCATAAGTAAAACCCACTGCTGAGTGGCTATAGATCCACAGGAATGTGAGTTGCTACAGCCCCCAGTTGCAATGAGAGAGCTGTCTCTTTAGCTCAAACTGTAGCAGCTTGCGCTGTTAGTGCTGGAGGTCCCTGGTTCAATCCCCAGAGTATCGCCCCAGAAGGTGGCCATCGCACAAGAATAAAATACTGGCTGGCTTAAGGGTTTGTCTACATGACAGGGGCTACAGCAGGATAGCTACTGTGCTGGTGCAATGCTAGCATAACCCCGTAGTATACAGACAGCCTGCAGAGACAGAAGGGGTTTTTCTACGTCTGTACATAAACCACCTCCCTGAGTAGCTCAGTAGAAACATTCTTCCATCATCCTAGCTGCAGCTACACCAGAGATTAGGTTGGCATAACTCAGAAGTATAAACCAGGCAGCTATGTGTGTCATGTCCCTTTTAGTGCCTTAACGACTTAAGGGGAGATTTTCATAGGTGCAAATTGCAGTTAGGCACCTAACCTCCATGTCTTTGAAAATCTAGGTGACAGAGGATAAAAGCCTACTATTGTTTCCAGCTAACAGAGTTGCTCCTTCAGCTTAAATGGTACGAGCCTGCACTGTGGAGGTGAAGATCTTTGGGTTTCGCTCTACACTGGAAAATCAAACCCTGTGAATCTATTTTAAAAAGACTTAAGATTAGAATGGATCAAAAAAATGTAGGTGGAAATGTTTAGTCAAAAATGAAATTTTTCACAAGAAAACGAAAAATTTCAATTTTCCTGCAGAAAATGTCAAAATATTTTTTTCATTTTAAATTGACAGTTTATTTAATTTCAGCATCAAAATGGTATTTTATTTGAGATTTTGGAAACTGAAACATTTTAATTTGGGGATCTTCTGATGTTTCCCCTCCCTTTTACTTTCACAGGAAGAGGAAAGTTTTACGAGTGAGAGGCCGTGTGTGGAGAAGGAATCCACATTTTTTCTTTTTTTACTTTTTCCAGCTTGGAAAATAACTAAAAAGTATGAGAACGTTTTTTTTGTGTGTGTGTGTGGGGGGGGACTTTTCACACTTTTTTTTTAACTGAAAAGGAGTGAAAAAAAATTAAACAAGAGAGAAAATCATGAGATTTTACAAAATAACAATGCTGGGGTTCTTTTTATTCAATGCTTATTTTGACTATCCCAGGTTCTCTGGAGGAAGAACTCCCCATTCTATAAATCAAATGAGTCCCTGACAGTGAATCTTCAACCCACCAATAATACATATAATACTTTACGTTACCTTCTGTCTGACTCTGCGACCCATCTGGGCACTTCAGAGCCTGCTGACATTCCGGACAGTGTGTCCCTCCTTCCAGGCATTTGCCGTCGCATTCTGCGCATTTCATTTTTATGGCTTATCCTAGAAAGCCAACCAAAGAGCTGTATCAGCAGGGATTCATGAGACAATCCCCAAAAGATCATGAGATATTTTTTTAAAAGCCTCATGATTTTTAAAGCCAAATATATCAGGGTCTTTTTTCCTCTGCCTCCTGGTTTTGGAGCCTTTTGAGGATCATGGTTTGTAGCTTTTCCCCCCAGCGATCAGTAATAGAATCTGGCTTTGTTTTTAAACGAAAGCTGAGAGTCTCACAGAACTACCTGACTCCAGGAGCTGAGGATTTTTAAAAAGCACCAAATATCACAAAACAATAAAATTATGAGAGCAGCCAACATTGTATCAGTGACAAACCTAAAAACCAGTTGTGCCTCCCCATTACTTTTCAGGTAAGAGAAGTAAAATGATATCGGTAGTTGTTGTTTTTTTAACATTGTAATTAATTGTGAATCTCTGATTTCATTGGCCTTAATTCTCTTCAACAATTGATCCCAGCTTTTCATTTTAAGATTTGAATTTCAAGGCATAAGCTATCCAGGAAGAAGCTGTTCATGTGAAGATCCCTGGAAGTGACAGAGCTGTGTCAAAAGTATCATATGTGAAAACAAACCTAACAAATTCAGCTCAGCTTGCAGGATTAAGGACACAAAATGAAGAAGTAAAACCAAAAATGCATTCTCATTCTCCCTTTTCTTTCATCCTTCTACCAGCACAACAGCTTTAGCAAAAATGATATTTGTCAAATATAATCAGCAGCATTAAGACAAATGGAATTGGGTGACATTGATAAATCCCTTGCAGTAGACAAGCAAATAATAATTTCCACTAAACACAAAACTGTTCTCATGAAAAGGACAGTGGAAGATGGGCTGTAAGGTGGGATCGTCAGCTGGTAATATTTTACTTTCTTTTTCATGCAGTTAATACTCTTAATGATTATGCACAATGGACATAGGCCCTGGCCTGGCAAACACCTATGCACAATTTTCAAGATCAACATTGCATTTAATTTGCCGATGTTATTAACCCCTAGCAGATGGGAACAGAGATGTTATTCTCCCCTCCTGTTCCTTTATCTTTTTGGTCTCCTGCCTTGCTTTTTCTTTTTTTTAAACCTTTACTGGTTCGCTCTCTTTTCTATGTGGTTTTATACCTAACACTGATTGGATCACTGAGTAGGAGGAGTAAACTTATAGTCAGCTGAAGGAAATCATGTCATTTCATATGCCACCCCACTATCAGTGTCTGTGCAGCACCTAGCACCATGAGGCCCCATCCTTGATTGGCCCACTGGCAGTTCTGATTAGTATTCCCAGTGAGTCTATCTGTGACACAGAACAGGTGTTGCTGACATATAATGTATCTGTATATGTTTATCATTAGGTCTGGCAGAATTTTTTGTATATAATTCTGGTGGATAATACTAATGTTTATTTTTAAGCATTTTTCTGTTTTTATTTATTTAAGTTTTCACTGAAAATGTATGTACAAAATGATGTGTTTTAAGCAATTTTTAAAGATTTGTATCTATTTAAATGTTCACATTTGTGGGAAATGATGAGGGGTCAGGCAATAATTATTTAATGATGCAGATGTTATTATTCAAAAAGTGAAAGCTTTGTCACCATTAAAACACAAATCGTCAGTCTCACATATCAAAATATGCCCGGTAAATAGCCTTACATCAAACTCCTGGGCCCCAGTCCACTGCTCTGCCCTCATTTTGCACTGGTGTTAAGGTGAAGGGTGGGGGGGTTCGACCAAAATTGCACATAACACATCATAGCAATGTGATATTAGTACCGCTATTAGACCTGATTCTGCTCTCAGGAACCTCAAGATAAATCCTGAGTCATCCACTGACTGCAGGTGGATTGGGGCCAGATTCTGGTCCCAGCTCCCCAGGAGTCAGTCTGGACTCAGCCACTGACTGCCATGGGGTCGGGGCAAATTGTGATCTCAGTGACACCAGTATTATAAATCTAGGGGACTCTGGAGAAGTTAATGTCATTATCCCAGTTTTAAAAGGATGGAAAGAAGGAGGCACATCTATGTTAAAGGCATATATCGGAAGTTATACCACAATGTGCCATAATTCCTGTGAATCAGAATTTAGAAAAGAACTTTCTATAAATAATCATTCCTCCATTTTAGTCAACAATGCAATTTAAACCAAGAGCAGGAAATGTCATTCTAATTTCAGCATAATACGGCTCATGCAGAAGAAGGATCCGTCTATTTGTCCTTAATTTAAGGGTTTGTTATGAATTTCAGAAACAGAGGAAAATCCTACCGTCTGTACTCAGGCATAAGTCCCATCGCAAACCAACTAAGTCATGCAGGATTTAGCAGTTTAAAAAATCTTAACACTCATTTACCCTACCTTGTATCAGATTCCCTGGCCGTAAAGGTGCCTGGGTGTGCATGTTATCTTCATAGGAAATGCATCTGTTTCATGTCTGTCTATATATGCTGTATTTGTATTGCCTTCCCAAAACATGTGATTTCTTTGTTCTCTTTCTGTTTCTTGTAAGTCTTACGGAAATAACAATTATTTTGAAAGTGAAAGTAATTCAGTAACATTTGTAGTCTGCAACAGGCCAATATGCAGGTTTTCAGTTACTTCTGCCTTCAAGATGAAACTGTAGCTCCAGCTGCTGAAGTCAGGGAGGTTACAGTGTAACCAATACATCTGGAAACCCTAAGAAACAGGGGTTGTCAGTGTCACCAACCATTCAAAAAAAGTGTCCTTTCGATCTGTTACTTTCCAGCCTTAGCAAGCAGGGTGGAATTGCATCTCACTTCCTGACTACATTTGGGCAAACCGTTTGCACCGAAAGATTTTTCCACTGAAAAAAGGCAGATTCAGGCCCATTGAAAATTTTGCAAATGGGCGTTGAATTGTTTCAGTTGGTAAAGAAAAAAGAAAGTGATTTGTTTCAATATGTTCAAAATGAAATGTTGCAACTTTTTTTATATGAAGCAGCTTTTTGTTATACAACTTAATTACATTTTATTTTTAAAGAAAGATAATGTTTTTAAAAACTCAAAGCTGAAATGAAACATTTTGTTTTAGGTCAAACAAAGTTTCATTCAATGCAAAAGGAATTATTTATTTTACTTTTTGGTTTACTGAAAATGGTGTTGTTTTTTTTATTTCAAGTTGACGTGAATTTGTGTGTTGGGTACGGCCAGCAAACCAAACATGAAATATTCACCCAGCTCTACTCCACCCTTTCTTACCAGGAGGTGTTACTGAGCGTTCTGTTACTTTCCTACCAGTTTCATATCAGACCGACTATAGATTCATAGATTCTAGGACTGGAAGGGACCTCGAGAGGTCATCGAGTCCAGTCCCCTGCCCTCATGGCAGGACCAAATACTGTCTAGACCATCCCTGATAGACATTTATCTAACCTACTCTTAAATATCTCCAGAGATGGAGATCTCACAACCTCCCTCGGCAATTTATTCCAGTGTTTAACCACCCTGACAGTTAGGAACTTTTTCCTAATGTCCAACCTAAACTTCCCTTGCTGCAGTTTAAGCCCATTGCTTCTTGTTCTATCCTTAGAGGCTATGGCCTTGGCTACACTGGTGCTGTACAACGCTGCAACTTGCTGCGCTCAGGGATGTGAAAACACACTCCTCCCCGCCCCGAGCGCAGCGAGTACAGCGCTATAAAGCACCAGTGTAATCAGAGCGTGCAGCGCTGCACGCTCCCTCGCAGCACTGCAAGCTACTCCCCTCGGAGAGGTGGAGTACATACAACGCTGCAAGAGCTCTCTCACAGCGCTGGCGGCGCAACTACTCCCAAATGTAGCCAAGGCCTAAGGTGAACAAGTTTTCTCCCTCCTCCTTATGACACCCTTTTAGATACCTGAAAACTGCTATCATGTCTCCTCTCAGTCTTCTCTTTTCCAAACTAAACAACCCCAATTCTTTCAGACTTCCTTCATAGGTCATGTTCTCAAGACCTTTAATCATTCTTGTTGCTCTTCTCTGGACCCTCTCCAATTTCTCCACATCTTTCTTGAAATGCGGTGCCCAGAACTGGACACAATACTCCAGTTGAGGCCTAACCAGCGCAGGGTAGAGCGGAAGAATGACTTCTTGTGTCTTGCTCACAACACACCTGTTAATGCATCCCAGAATCATGTTTGCTTTTTTTGCAACAGCATCACACTGTTGACTCATATTTAGCTTGTGGTCCACTATAACCCCTAGATCCCTTTCTGCCATACTCCTTCCTAGACTGTCTCTTCCCATTCTGTATGTGTGAAACTGATTTTTCCTTCCTAAGTGGAGCACTTTGCATTTGTCCTTGTTAAACTTCATCCTGTTTACCTCAGACCATTTCTCCAATTTGTCCAGATCATTTTGAATTATGACCCTATCCTCCAAAGCAGTTGCAATCCCTAAACTAAATCAATGTACAGTGGTAAATCAACTCTTTCCCCATGCCAGCCTCAGCATTTCTCCTTCTGGCAGCAGGGAGGTAACTGGAGTAAATCAGTCCTACTCCAGAGGTTTCTAATTCTTAACTTTGGTATATTTATGATGTTTACAAGGCAAAGCCTCAGGGTAGGCCTATGAAATTTTTTCACACTCCTGAGCAAGAAAGTTTCAGCACAGTAAAGTGGAGACAAGGCCTTAGTACACTGACTTCTAGTCACCAACCCCTCCCCGTCCCTCCTTTGCAGACACTTTTTCTCTCTACTTCCCCAAACCTTGCTGCAGTCACCTCTCATCCCTCTCCCTCCCTCTCTCATTGGAAGGGGGTGGGGAGGCTTAACTGTCACCAGGGCCCCTTAATTGGACTCAGGTGTCTCTGATTAGCCTGAGGTAATCTCTTTTCAGTTCATAGGGAAAAGGGCCTTCACCATTCTAGAACTGACAGACCTCCCTTCACCAACTCTAGCTGCCAGCTCTGAATTTGTCACCTATCTGCACCTCCTCCGGCCACAGCACTATGCGGTTGGGCTATGTGAGAAACAGTTTATCCTCCCAGCATTGCCGGGCCAGATTCCTGCCCTGTGCAGCACTTTGTAGTGGAAAGGTTGTAGCAACAGGAGCTATCTTGTTACTCTTGCTTTTTTTTTTTCTTTTTCTTTGTTTTGGTGCATCCACTTAAGGTGAGCATGGGCCATAACAAGGGTAAACCTCTGTCCAAGCAGATAATATTAGGGGGTTTCCATGGCCCATTTTACCACAAGGCACTACTTCTCCACTACAGTGTACCTTTGTTCTCTGGGTAGGTGTTTTCTACTGAGGTACAAGACAGGGTATTCTTCCTCTCCTCCCAGCTGAGGAAGTATGGCTCCCCACCCTACTTCAGAGATATCCATTTATAGTCTGAACTCCTTCTAACGTTTGGAGCTACTAGCACTGGGTTTACTGCAGAGGGCTGTCAGATGTGCACACCGGTCCATTTTCTGCTACACCGGTCCATTTTACCATGCCTGGGCCTCTGGTCTTTATCAGATCTGTCAAAGGGTGGTGAAGTGGGGAATGAAATGCTATAATATCCCACTATCCCCAGAAATATTCTGACCAGTTTCTTCCTGAGCAGTTGAGGCCAACTTTGTATTACCTATAACTTGTTCATCGGGGGTTTCACTATGCCCCTCCCCATGATGTACCTGAGGTATTTGGCTTCTGCTAGCCCAGTGGTTCTCAAACTGTGAACGCGGAACCCAAAGTGGGTCACAACCCCATTTTATTGGAGTCACCAGGGCTGGTGTTAGATTTGCTGGGGCCTGAGACAGAAGCCGAAGCCTGAGCCCCACCGCCTGAGGCCAAAGCCCAAGAGCCCCATTGCTCAGGGCCAAAGCGGAAGCCCTAGGACTTCAGCCCTGGGTCGCAGGGCTCAGGTTACAGCCCCCCTGCTAGTTCCAAAGCCCTTGGGCTTTGGCCTCCCCACCTGAGGTGGCAGGGCTCGGGCTTTGGCCCCGCCTTTGGGGGCAGGCGAGCTCAGGCTTAGATCTCCCACCCCCCCCCGCTAGAGTTGTGTAGCAATTTTTGTTGTCAGAAGAGCGTCACAGTTTGAGAACTGTTAGTCTTTAAGGTGCCACCAGACTCCTTGTTGTTTTTGTAGATACAGACTAACACGGCTACCCCCTGATACTTGACAGTTTGAGAAATTGGCCTTTCTTATGTACAGTACTTATGTCCCCTGTCGGAGAAAAACAGAGTTCTCACTATTTGTTTAGGTATAGCAAGTCAGATGCTTTATTAACTCTCACAATTGCGCAGAGGGAGAGAGCTAAGCAGGTCTCTCAACAGGTAAACAATTACAGCAAGCATTTATACCTTTTGTTACAGACAATAATGAGCAACAGTTGCATTTTGTTTATACATAGGTCATTCTGATATCTTGTTTTGCTCACTAATGTAGACTCTTAGTCTACATTCCATATTATCTACACCAGGTCGCAACAACTTCTCACACAGTTCTTTCCCACTCGCCTCACACATTCCTCGCTTCTACAAATCTCGCGTTATTAGGGTTACAGTTAGCCTAACTCTTGCTAACGAACTGTCATGCATTGCATCCCCTTCCTGTCAGTTCTTTCTCTGCTTCCACAACCCCCCCTTTTGTACTACTAGTACAACAAACATTTTCAAATCTCTATTTGCATTAAATCTCGGAATTCAGATTCTACATCAGATGCTTCAACCTTAGGGGTTTTGATTGGATGTAATGACAATGCATGATGAGCATGGACATGAAAGGTATTACTATTATTACGTCCTTTACAACAACAATAACATACTCCTGCACAACACAAGCAATAACATTCCCATAGCGATAATATGATGGGGTTGTTGTACAGCCTAAGTCATATAACACAATACATCATACTTAGTACATAAGGTGGATACTCTCTAAGCTGTCTGAAAGGCATACTTTTTAACTTGATACATATTTTGAAGCATGTGAATTTGCCCTTGTACTTGAGAGATTTTCTGAACCTCTGGTAACAGTGAAAACAAATTTTAAAATCGATCAGGTACTAAACTAGTCCAATTAAAGGGTATCTGGAACCTAAGGACTACTTGCAAAATTCTATCTGCAGGCCAGTAAATAATATGATTGCCTGCAGTGATAATGAGATTAAAATGTATGTCTTGCAATGTGGTGGCTTTAACATACACACAGCTATCATTAGCTTAAAAAAATAAGTGTCCTGTCAGGGTAGTTCCTTGTCCCCTACCCTCCCAGCAAACGTAGTCATGAAGAGTAACAACTTCTCCTGGCTTCAGTTTACGGATACACTGAAGCTGTGGGGGTTGTAACGGCCAAAATGTCCATTGACTCCCTAACCCCATCCAAATGTCAGATGTAATCCCAGGAGCACTGACTAAAAATCGATTGGGCATACCAGGAGGTCTAATTTCCCAGATGTCTCGGTGAATTACCCAATCCCACATGCATCCTCCCCATGGACCCGGCAGGATTCGGTATGTGGGAGCCCACACCCCCCCCAACCGGTCCATATGCTTGGAAGGAGCACTGAGAATGTCCACACTTCCACCCAGAAAGTTTCCAAGTATGTCTCCATGGCCACAGATCAGATGGTACTCCTGATGTGTCTGTAAGGGAAGTGGACCAAGCCTGATGCTCTATATCATTCCGAATGGCCATTAGCTGGTCATTCAGGAAATCCTGACTTCTGAACATGCTAGATCCCACTGCAATGCCTTCCCAGCCTCAGTGATATTCAATACCATCTCTGTCAGCAACTTCTGGGTCATTGAACTAAGGGCAGAAATAACATGTAACTCACCAACTCCAGCCTGTACCTGGGTTAGTTGTGCTCCAGAAACAAGGCCAATGGCCTTCTCTAGTTGCCCCAATTTCTCATCATGTTCTTGGTTCTTAAAAATATTCCAAACTGCTGCTGCATTATTGGCCCCATCCCAAAGGGATCCGGTCAAGTCTCTCTTCTTTCTAGAGGAAATAACCCAAGCCCTCTGTTGTGCTAATCTAATGGCAGCCCCCTGTGAGCAATTTGGGTATGTAGAGGTAATCTGGAAACTGGATAAGGGCAATACATGCTGAAGGACTTATCCAAAACACAGGGCGCAGCCTGTAGAATAAACCCCAAAATCCAATCAATACCACGTTCCCAAGCATGGGTCCCACAAGTTTCTTCCTGCCAGTGTATAATTCTTTGTTTCTTCACCAGGGTCAGTTCTTAATGTCTCTTGTAGTCAGGAATCCCTGGACTTTGTGGTTTCAATGAAGCAAGTGTTCCTTCTTCTCTTTTCCTGAAACAGTGTGGTTAGCATCATACAGGGGAGAGGTTACTAGCACATCACCCTGTAATGGTTTTGCTTCTTCTAGAAAAATCCAGAGGCACAGTAGGTCTGTCAGTGGACAAGGGAGAGGTTACTAGCACTTCACCTTGTCTTTTTTTTTCTTTCTTTCTTTTTCCTGCTGTCCAGAAGACACAGCAGAGCTAGAAGGAGAAATAGGCTTATCATCAGTCGGAGAGTTCTCCCGAGGTGGAGGGGTCTTTTTACAGTGAGAAGCATGGGTCCAGGCAGGTAGTCCTTGGCACTTCACAGTGGTGGTGGTGGTTAACAGGACTTGGAAAGGGCCTTTCCAGTGTGGAGCCAAAGGAGTCTTTCGTTGATGGACTTTACGTAGACTCAGTCTCCTTGTTTCAATGAATGGCAGGGCTGCTAGGGTCTTTGGGTAGCACTTCTTTTATCTGTGAGAAAAGAAACCTAACACATTTCATTAATGCCTGGCAGTGTTTTGCAGATCTCATAGTTGCTTGGGCACATTCAGGCCCCCCTTTTCTTGGCTATCAGCCAAGTCTTAGCTGTGGGCAGTGTCCTTGGATGGTGCCAGCATCTTATCTTTGGACTGAGCTTGCTAGCTATTTTTCCTCAGTTAACTCGTTCTGTTCTTTTTCCTTCTCCCCTTCTTGGCTTCTTTTAACCTACAAAGGAAACTTCCACTCTTCACTTATACACCTTTTCCCAACAATGAACACATACACATTGCCATTATACAGTACATTAGTCTTATTATTCAATGTATGCCATGTACACCCTTCCAGTAAAATAACTTTATTACAGAGCTTTGGACCAACAAACCAGGACAAGCACACCCACTTTTGAGGAGTCCACTCGGTACAACCTCAGGTGTCCAATAGCTTTCCTCCCTCCCCAGCCCTCTGGCTAGAAATCTGAGGTAGCCAGAAAGATCCAATGGGCAATATGGGGAGTGGGTTAACCTTCCATGTCCTTGCTTCCAAAGACTGTTGGTATGCAAATTTTAATAACAATATTTTTCAATTAAAAAAATCTGGCCAATGAAGTTTTTTTTTTTTTTCCTTAAGCAAATGTATTAGACTTTAGTATATCACATTTTCCTGATTTATCCAAACACTTTTTGTATTCCAAGTTGAATAAAACAAGTATCTGCTTTTTGATTTAACCCTTCTATTTAATTTTGAACTCGACTGTCTTATGAAAATATTAAACCCAACAATTCTGGCCACAAGACAAACACCACAAGACAGGACAAAGAACACAAAAATAATTCCTATTGTACCAGTAAATGCATGGTACATTGAATGCTGTTCAGCTGGCATCCGTTTTCTCTGATGATCTGAAAGACAAAAGAACCGAGGTCTACCCCTTCTGGGCAGTCAGTCATTGCTTAAAATATTTCCTTTATATACACGTACTCTTGTTGATTTTAGACAAAACAGAGGAATTATCCCATATTTCCTTGTATTTGTTTCATAGGCAGCCCAGGTTTCAGTGGCTTCTACCTTATTAGTTAGAAAATTGCATTAATACAGATGCTTTCTGGCTTGCTTCCAGATCCAAAGCTATCCACAGCTTAAAGATTCTTACTTAAGAAGTCACAATTAACTTTCCCAGACTTTTGATTGCCTTTTACTTCTAACTCCTGCTTTCAAACACCCAGTGATCTGAAAAAGACAACACAACCTATATTGGTAGGTTTGCATTTCTTTTACCTCTGCTACAATATACACTGCACATGTTCTGGGGAAAATGCACATCCTCTCCACAATTCAATTTCCACAACACTAGCCACATCAATTTCTACACAAGGTGTAACTGTTTCTTTTGTGCTTACAAAATCTCCATGCACCCCTAGTAAAGTGACAGCTCGACCACACAGAGCCAGGGGCACTGTCCTTCTCTCTCTTTTTACCAGATCTTTTATCTGCTATTTTGTTACCCAAAAACAAATTCAAATCTTTATTCTTTCCTGAACACCGGGTAAAGGCCATTTACTTAACATATAATTCAAAGGGCTATCCTTAGAGGGTTTTACCAGAGACCCACCCATCTGCCTGCTGATACTCTAACAGAGAATTACACAGAGAACAGAGGGAATTATGGCCTAATAGGATCCTATTACAGGAATTTCTATTAATACTGACCGCTACAGGGGACGGGACAGAAGGATCCCAATTCGACCTCAGAGCTTCATTGCACGCGATGGCTTCCACTCTGAGGAATTACAAATGAGAGGCTCAGTTCCGTCCACACACCTAACACCTAAATGTATAAGACAGAAATTCATTAACCGGAGTCGCCAGTAACTGTCACCAAAATATCGGGTCCACCTAGCTGAGAGCCAATAACAGCCAGACAGGGATAAGGAGGAGTTGCTTTATTCTGCAGAAAAAAGGAGAGCCTTGCACCTTGGTACAAAGACTCTGTCTTACACACATTTTACCATTTCAATTATTATCCTGGGGATTTGAAATCCCCATGCTTATAATTACTTACTCCTTCCTTCCACTATGCCCTCAAAGTTTCCAACCTGTTCTCCAATCTCTCTATCTATTGCCTGCTCGCTTGGGCCCGATCCTGCTTTTCTCGCTGATCCTTCTCATGCTTCTCTTCCATGGGCACCAGCTTTTTCACTACCAATTTAGATAGGAGGGTGGGCTTCTCAACTAGCCCCCACCCTTCCTGGTCTCTTCTCTTAAACATTCTTACTCACAAGGCTACCCGAGTCCTCCCTCGTGAGGCTTGCCACTTGGGCAAAACGCATGACCCATTGGCATTTAACTATTCAATTTTCTCTTGTGGCAAACACACTGCTCTTACAGCATATGCAACCACAAATGGTTACATTCTGACAAGTCCCTGAAGGACCAGTACTTGCTTAGCCAGTGCTTCCTTTTCTGCCTGGAAGTCCTGTCTCAAGGCTTGCAACATGCCCTGGGCGTAGGTTTGAGTTGCTGCCTGGTTCATGATCTATGCTCTTAATTGCTCAATTCTAGTTATCAAGTACACAACTCTTCCCTTTTCTCCAACTTCTCTATTGCCCAGTCCTGCTATGACTGGGGTAGATCCACCTGACGCCCTTCCCGGTCAACCGGGGTGGAGAGAGGAATGCTAAATCCCTCTCCGGTTCTCAGACTTACTGCGGCTGAGAGTAGGCACACTTTCATACTCACACACGTACGTCCAGACTGGCCACGTCTGTGTATAACGTTCAGAGAAGGTGCTGTGCAATCTCCAACTTGCTTCCTCTCTTGGGAGGGCAGTTCTTTTACACCCTGAGGTCTCCTGGGGCGTCTTTTCAGTGATTCCAGTCCAGGCCAGCTGCCTGTGGCTTCTTCAGCTTCCCCAAACCACGCCGGCTCCAGGGTCGCAAAGGCAGACTGTTGGATCTCACTGGACAGTTAAGCTTTGCAAATGTAATCTCAGCACTGTAACTTGTATTGCCTTTGGTTTGACTCTGTCTATATTTTTTCACGGTCAGCTGGGGCCGAAAGCAGTTTTTCTTTGTACTTAGCCTGGTCTGCATTGATTCTTGACCTTGAATGCAGATTAACTTTCTCTTTATCTCTGGACCAAGCTGAATTTCAAATTAACCCGTTCCTTTCCTCAATAGACAAATTGCTCCCATTGTGTGTCAGAGGCTTTTTTGTGATTAAAAGCTCCTCTGAGATGTATGATCTTATCTAGATTGAAGGTACCTTCTAGTGGGCATTGTTTAGATGAATTTTCACGCGTGTAATGATTCCAATTCTCTAAATACCTGCAGGTTTTAGTACCATAATGTACGTACATGAAATAAGCTGGGGTACCCTTAGTGGGTGAGAGGGAATCCTTAGACTGTCCCCCACCCATTTTCCAATCACACACACAGGGAGGAGGATGCCCTGTCCGTGCTAGCGGCACATAAACTAAGGATCTCTCCCTACGGGGTATTCACACAGGCGAGACTAACGAGGATGGCCACGACCCTCCTACACCTCCCTTCAGCAAAGAGCGTCGGCTAGTCTCAGAGAGACGGCGCCGCTTACTCTGTTGCATCCAATGAGATGATCAGACTGTCAGTGGCTCACACGGAGAGGAAAAGGGGAGGGAAGATGGGTTCACACACTCCTAGACCCAGGTAGCCTCCTCGCCGGACGATGCCAGGCCGAGTTAGCCCACCGTGGGTCGGATCTCCTAAAAGATCCTCTAGTTACCGGGCTTGCGTTAGAGTAGTTCTGGTCACGAGCCAAAAGACTTCGCAGAGTACTCTGGGCGTCTTCCGGTAACACTCAATTCACACTGGTGTACACACACACACACATACACACACACACACACACCAAGGCCTTATTCCAGGTACTATTCCCCAAGTACCTCCAGGTACTATTCCCAAGTACCTCGATGCATCACTCGAGGCGGTAAAAACCCCTCCTGAGGCGGTAACAACCCCTCAACACCGGTGCATACCTATGCACCTCGCATATGCATACAGGGGGCGGCAACAATTCCCCTAAGCCGCTCAGCATTTGGCCTTGCTGCACAGTCAATAAGTTCGGATGGCGTGAGCCCAACAGGGACAGACGGCCCACGGACAGTCCTCCTCCGACACCCCAATAGAGATTTCAAAAGGTCTCCTACCTCTATTGTGGCGCCATGAGGTTCAAAGGGGAACGATCCGTAGCAGCTGCCGGTGCCTCTGCGGGCGTTGCCATCCCGGACGAGCCCCCAAATTGTCGGAGAAAAACAGAGTTCTCACTCTTTGTTTAGGTATAGCAAGTCAGATGCTTTATTAACTCTCACAATTGCGCAGAGGGAGAGAGCTAAGCAGGTCTCTCAACAGGTAAACAATTACAGCAAGCATTTATACCTTTTGTTACAGACAATAATGAGCAACAGTTGCATTTTGTTTATACATAGGTCATTCTGATATCTTGTTTTGCTCACTAATGTAGACTCTTAGTCTACATTCCATATTATCTACACAAGGTCGCAACAACTTCTCACACAGTTCTTTCCCACTTGCCTCACACAATCCTCGCTTCTACAAATCTCGCGTTATTAGGGTTACAGTTAGCCTAACTCTTGCTAACAAACTGTCATGCATTGCATCCCCTTCCTGTCAGTTCTTTCTCTGCTTCCACACCCCCTAGCTGCGGTCACTCCTCTGACTTCACTGCAGCTGTCCCCTAAGTGAATTAGGACCCTACACTAGACATTTTCGCTAGTATAATAATGCGGATTGAAAATGATTTTTGTGACATTTCTATGCTAGAAAATTCCCTACTGTGGATGCAGCTATAGTGGCATAAACTTTAACTGTTATAGCTTATTTCACTTTGGGAACTGGCATAAGCTAAACCAGCAAAAGTATTCTGCCGCTGTAAATTGCATCTGCATTAAGAGGGTTTTAGACTGGCAAACCTTTTAAGCCCAGCAGGGTTGTTGTTGTCTGTGTTGCAAACCCTCTATTTACTGTTTTAATGTTAAACTTCGGGTGTGGTCTGCAGTTTCTTGTCAAGTCATTGCGGGTGGCTGCCAGGGCAACTGCCTCTGCCAAAAACCCTCCCAAAAGATAAGCTCTTATTAAACACACATAAGAATGAAGCTAAAGCATTTGAAATGGAAAGCGGTGAGTATGGCTTTCATTGTAATAATATCCCTTACCCCCTTTCTCTTACAGAAGGGTTTTCTTGTGGGGAAACCCCTACTTCACAGCATTTGATGGGATTAACTGTCCTTTTGGGGAGAAAAGTGTCAGTTTCAATAATCTGGAGTGATTGTTGCTGCTGCTGGAGTCTAATCCTGTTCCCTTTGATACAAAACAAGACCAACTTGTTCTGAGAGAAAGGTCAAAAGGTAGAAAATGCAGTTTCTGTCTCTGGTGCTGACTCTCACTTGTAGCCTCACGGCTGGAAAAAGACAAGCCCAGCATTATGCTCTGAGCTATTTGATAGGACACATACTGTTACCAGGCTGTTTAAGGCGTTGCTTTCAGCTGCTTATCTGGTCAGGCTCACAGTTGTGTGGAGTGAAGTTTTTCTTGATGATTCATCCAGATTCTTACTATGCAGAAGGCAGAAAGGGAAGTGAAGAGAGGGTACAAGGTGACACACCCTCACATCTCAAGTGTTGGTCAGGATTTAGCCCAGGGGTTCTCAAACTGGGGGTCGGGACCCCTCAGGGAGTTGCGAGGTCATTACATGAGGGGTCACGTGCTGTCAACCTCCACCCCAAACCCCGCTTGTCTCCAGCATTTATAATGGTGTTAAATATATTAAAAAGTGTGTTTAATTTATTAGGGGGGGGTCACACTCAGAGACTTGCTATATGAAAGGGGTCACCAGTAAAAAAGTTTGAGACCCATTGATTTAGCCAGAGCCAGTGAAGGTGGCAATGTCGTGTTCCTACTCTCCAGCCTGATCTGGTCAGGGCACCTCTCAGGGTCAGGACAACGAAGGCCCGATGGTCTCAGGGTGGATCCCAGGGTCCCAAGGTGAGGGTGGAGATAGGGGGGTAGCCACAATGCTGAAGCTTGCTCCTTCCAGCCTACATCTCCAGCTGCTCGACCCCAAACAACATCCAAAAAGGGGGCAGCGGCCTCATCCCAGGAACACGATCCAATCAAAACGACTGGGGCTGATTATAACTCTGAACATTTCCTCCCATTTCTAGAACCTTCCATCTCACCCTCCTGCCAACCTGAGCTGCCTTTGATTCCAAGGCCAGAAGGGACCATTTGTGATACAGGCCAGAGAACTTCCCCAAAATCATCCCTAGAGCAGATCTTTTAGAAAAAACATCCAGTCCTGATTTGAAAATTGCCAGTGATGGAGAATTCACCACGACCCTTCTAAATTGTTCCAGTGACTAATTAGCCTCACTGTTAAAAATTTAAACCTCCTCTCATGGCTCCTTTCCCCAGAACAATCTGAGTTCATACCAGTCTTTCTCCATCTTCTGCTGACTTTTATGAACAATATGATAAACTAGCTGGTCTTCCGTTACTCCTTTAATGTGGGTTTCCTGTGCCATTGGGTGGGGTGTGTGGTGGCTAATTGGAGTGAGTGCTTCTTGTGAACAGACATCTGAGTTTTCTGAAGTACAGCTATTAGCTCTCTCTGAAAGCCATGAGAATCAGCCTTGCTTAGGGAGATCAGGGAAGGGGGTTTTGTTACGCTCTTTAACTCAGGGCACATTTTTCTGATCAATCAAAATCAGAACCAGGCTCAGCTTGATGGATTAGAAATTCACTTCACTTTGGAAATTCACTGTACTACCAACTCCCTAGTGTTCAAAAACCGGAGATTAATCATGAGGTGTTTTAAACATCATAATGAATTTGGGGTTCTTTCTAATTGCCTGTTGGGTTTTAAAGCTTTCAAAGATGTCCTCAAACTTTTCACCATAGCCATGAGGGCTAGAAATGTATTTATAAAAAAAGAAAAAGCTAATAATAATATGTAGCTGTTGTAGAGCACATTTCATCGGTAGATCTCAAAGCACTTTACAAAGGAAGGAAGTATAATTATCCCCATTTTACAGATAGGGAAACTGAGGCACGGGGCAGGGAAGTGACTTGCCCACGGTCACCCAGCAGGCCAATGGCAGAGTTTGGGATAGAACCCAGTCCAGTGCTTTACCTCCATGACTCCAACACCTGGGGCTTTAATAAAAACACCAGCTATTGTGAGACTTATGATCAAATTGGGATAGCTGGCAACTTCTCCAAAGTGAAAGATGAATGAAGCAAGTTTCTTCCATTTGAAGAGTGGATAAATTTTAACACCTTATCTGTTCCTCTGATATGGATGAGCGACTAAGAAAGAGCCCTGAATAAATCAACCAATTTGCAATTCTCCTTCCGAAGTATAACATACAAAACAGATTCAAATCCAGTTTACAGGCGTCACTTAGTTCTGATGCCTCTTTTCTGGCCTTGTGCCCGTCCAACACAGCTTCCTGCGTAACCCAGGCCAGAGATTCTCATCCACTAATTTCTGCATCCAGTCCAATAGTTTCTATTTGACCTATAGCGTGTTTTAAAAAGACATTCAGTCTTGCTGACAGACTCCAGGTTTATTCAGAGAATCTCCCTGTTCACAGCAAATGTTTCAATGGTTCCTTCCCCTCCTATTAACATCTTGAACCTTACTAGTCTGAATTTGTCTCGCATCCGCGCCCAGCCATTGGCTCGCTTTCTGCTTTTGTCTGCTGGATCTTAACAGAGCTGTCTATGTTGACTATGATCAAATGACCTCTTAGTCTTCTCTTGGATAAACTAAATTGTGACTCTTGCAATATTTGGCATTTTTCTTAAAGCTCCCAGAGTTCTGTGATTCTGCTGGACAAATTTCTCAGCTTTCATTAAAGAAGAAAGCAAGTTTTTACCCTTCAGGGTTGCAAAGAAAAGCTTGAAAACCTGCATCCTAAAGACGCCATCACAGAAGGCAAATAAACACAATCCCACAGTTATTTGTTTTTTAAAGTCTCATGATTGTAAGTCAATCTCGTGATTTTCTGCTGGCATGATTTGTTCAGCAAAACAGTCTGAACTTCCTGGAGAGCTGGACAAATGACAATGTTAGGTAGACCGGGGTCCTGGGCTCCCAAACTTTCTGATTCATTTCCTGGTTTAACAAATACAAAGGAAGTTCTTTGGCATAAGAAAGCAACAAAAAAAAAAGGCACAGTAGTGTGCAAGTCCGTTTTATAAGCAGAAGGGGGCTTATTTCCCACTTTAATTTTTTGGAAAGTTATGGGTTGTGGTTTTCTGGTCTTGTTTTATCTGAAGATCACTTATTTGGGCTTTTTTATTCCATTCTTGCTTCTGCCTTCAGAACTGAGTGCCTGGCCAGCCGGTGACGCTCTCTGGCCGCCCAGCGAAGGCAGCGCTGTCACCAGCAGCAGCGCAAAAGTAAGGTTGGCAATCCTCCATGCCATGCCACCCTGACTTCCACACTGCTGCTGACGGCAGCATGCCTGGCCAGGAGCCGGCGCTCTCCTGCCACCCACCCAGAGCGAAATTTGTGCCGGTGCTGTGTCCAAGCACCTGTTTCATTACACATTAAACATATGAAATCAATGAGTTGTAGACACCCAGATGATTTAGAAAATAGATGCCTAAATACCTTTAAAAATCTGGCCTTCTGTGTCTCAGTTCCCCATCTGAGCAATGGGTTAATGGCCCTGCTCTTCCTCACAAGGGTGTTGTGAGGATAAAGACTTTAAAGATTAGTAGGATATTATGATGATGGGCAGTGGCGGATTACCATATAGGTCCCACAGGTGCACTGGCACTCTGGCCCTGCCCCCTGCTGCTCATTTCTCTCTCCCCCAGCCCTGCTCCTCTGCCCTGCACCTCCTCTTCCCCCTGAGGCCCCGCCCCCAGCCAGGCTGGAAGATGGCGGGAACCTGTGTAGAGAGTGAATGAGTATATTTCCCCTCCCTCGCCCCCTGCGTGGAGCCAGCCTGAGCCCCCTCTCTCTTCCCATGTGTAGCCAGCCTGAGGCACTTGCCCAAACCCCCTCCTGCCCTATGCAGGGCTGGCCTGAGCCCTGTCTCTTGCCACCCCTGAGCCCCACTGCTCCCCCGCACCCCCACCCCAAGCCCCATTTTGGCAAAAGTGCATCATTTGTGCTGTATTGCTCTTGCCACCTGGTGATCAGTTGACAAGAGCAAATGGGACAAATCCAGTTTTGCCAAAAAAGTTGGGACATCCAGGGCCAAAACGGTAGGTATGGTTACTCTAGCAGGGGTCCCCAAACTTTTTCGGTTGTGCCCCTGTCATAACTATAAAGGGAAGGGTAACAGCTCTCCTGTGTACAGTACTATAAAATCCCTCCTGGCCAGAGACTCCAAAATCCTTTTACCTGTAAAGGGTTAAGAAGCTCAGGTAACCTGGCTGGCATCTGACCCAAAGTACCAATAAGGGGACAAGATACTTTCAGATCTTGGGGGGGGGAAGGCTTTTGTTTGTGCTCTTTGTTTGGGAAGTTGTTCGCTCTTGGGACTGAGAGGGACCAGACATCAATCCAGGTTCTCCAAATCTTTCTGAACAAGTCTCTCATATATCAAACTTGTAAGTAAACAGCCAGGCAAGGCATGTTAGTTTTTATCTTTGTTTTCTCAACTTGTAAATGTATCTTTTACTAGAGTGTTTATCTCTGTTTGCTGTACTTTGAACCTAAGGCTAGAGGGGGGTCCTCTGAGCTCTTTAAGTTTGATTACCCTGTAAAGTTATTTTCCATACTGATTTTACAGAGATGATTTTTACCTTTTTTCTTTAATTAAAAGTCTTCTTTTTAAGAACCTGATTGATTTTTTTCTTGTTTTTAGGTCCAAGGGGGTTGGATCTGTATTCACCAGGGAATTGGTGAAGAGTTTCTCAAGGCTTCCCAGGGAAGGGAATCCACATGGGAATGGTGGCAGCGGACCAGATCTAAGCTGGTAGTTAAGCTTAGAAGTTTTCATGCAGACCCCCACATTTGTACCCTAAAGTTCAGAGTGGGGAAGCAGCCTTGACAGCCCCCTTTACCTAGCCCCCGCCCCCCGTGAGCTGGGGCCTGAGCTGGGGGTTGCAGGCGCCAGGGGCTGTGGTCAGGGGTCAGGAGTGGGGCCGTGGCTGGGAGTGATGCTGGAGGTGAGGCTGGGGCTGGGGGCACGGCTGGAGTGGGGCCAGAGAAGACCTGGGGGCAGAACAAGGATGAGTGGAATTCCTTCCTTCCCCACCCCACCCCCATGCGGGCTGACCTGGGCCCCACTGCACTCACAATTACCCAAATGTTCCTCCATGCCCTCCTAGGCTGTGGTAAAAGTCACCCAGGGAGCCCAGGCAGCTGTGGGGAGACCATGCCCTCCACCTGCCCTGGGTGGGAGACCGGTGTGCCCAAGAAGCAAGAGCAGCCCTAGCCCGTGTCCCTGTCCCCCAGGATGCATTGCCCAGGACAGATAGAGAGTCCAGGGCTCCCCACAGTGCCCCAGGCTTCCTGGGTAGCCCTTATCCTAGCCCTGGCTTCTGGCCAGGCCAGGGGGCAGAGCCTTGGGGGAAGGGGAGGAGCAGGGTGTGGGGCCCTATGGCAGGGGGGATGTTGGGGACCCCAATGTTCTTTGTGCCCAGGGGCCCCAATAAATCTTAATCCACCTCTGGTGATGGGGTCCAGATAAATACCTAAGACCTGGTCTACACTTAAAAGTTTTACCAGTATAACTAATTTGGTTAGAGATGTGTTTTTTTTTTTTCTGAAATAGGTATACAGGTAAAAACTCCAGTGTGGATGCAGCTACACTGGTATAAATGGGGTGTTTACCAGTATAGTCATTCGTCTTCCTGTATTGGACTGGACTTGATGAACTCTCAAGGTCCCTTCCAGTTCTATGATTGGAACAGCTACACAGCTATTAGCATCTTTATACTGATATCACTGCATCCACACTCGGGGGGAGGAAATGGTACCACGTTAGCTATACCAGCGGTGTTAAAGCCGGACAACTTTCTAATGTAGACGAGGTCTTCAATTCATAGATTCCAAGTCCAGACGGGACCATTGTGGTCATCTCGTCAGACCTCCTGTAGAGCACAGGCCAGAGACCTGCCCCAAATCATTCCTAGAGCAGAGCTTGTAGAACAAACATCCCGTCTTGATTTAAAAATGGTCAGTGATAGAGAATCCACCGCAACCCTGGGTGAGTTGTTCCAGTGGTGAATTATTCTCCCTGTTAAAAACGTTCACTTTATCTCCAGTCTGAATTTGTCCCGTTGGATCATGTTATACCTTCCTCTGCTAGATTGAAGAGCCCTTTGTTTGTTCCCCCTGTAGGTACAAATCTAGATTGGGATCAAGTAGGGTGAGCAGATGTCCTGATTTTATAGGGACAGTCCCAATATTTGGGGCTTTTTCTTATATAGGCACCTATTACCCCCCACCCCCGTCCCTAGGATGACCAGACGTCCCGATATTTCGGGGTTTGTCAATTTGTCCCGATATCTGCCAGCAGTGCCGGGTTTTGTTGTTGTTGTTGTTCTGCCGGTGGGCACCCCCCTCCTCCCCTTACCCCCATGTGTCCCGATATTTTCTTTCTCTCATCTGGTCACCCTACCCATCCCGATTTTCCACACTTGCTATCTGGTCACCCTAGGATCAAGTCACCCCTCCATTTTCTCTATGTTACATGAAATAGATCAAGTTCCTTGAGTCTATCACTGTAACACCTGTTTTCTAAGCCTTTGCTCCCTGGGGCTCTGACCCTGGTGTTAGGAAGAAGGGAAGGGTTCTGGCTAGATTCATAGATTCATAGATTCTAGGACTGGAAGGGACCTCGAGAGGTCGAGTCCAGTCCCCTGCCCGCATGGCAGGACCAAATACTGTCTAGACCATCCCTGATAGACATTTATCTAACCTACTCTTAAATATCTCCAGAGATGGAGATTCCACAACCTCCCTAGGCAATTTATTCCAGTGTTAGATCTGACTGTGCCCTGTGTCTGGAAAGGATCCAGTGGCTGCAGCCACTAGAGGGCCCTGGTTATGGCCAAGGGACAGGAGTCTGCTCTCTGCTCAGTTTACCAGGGCTGAGTGAGCTTCCGGAACAGAGGCTGCTGCTGCTGCATCCGGACTGGAGCTGGGCTGATGATTGGCTGCTGTTCCCTAGTGGGATCCGATGCCCGGCTTCCCAGCTGTGGTAGGGACCGTCTCTGGCTGGACCTAGCCCCCAGGGCTCTGCCAACATTAGTTCCTGAGACCAGGTGATAGAGAGAGCCGGGGATGGGGCTCTGTGCAGAGTGCCTGACTCTGTGAGACCCCAGAGCGGCTGCCCGAGGGAGGCAGAGCTCATGGCCCTGGGGAGGGGCAGGGAGAGAGAGACTGAAAGGGGAGAAACAAGTGGAGAGAGGGACTCTGCTACCACCATCTCCCCTGGCATTTCGCCACCCCGACACACATGCACACGCTGACACTCCGCACAGACACGCTCACACAAGGACACATACACACACTCACGCTGACATGCAGACACGTTCTGACCCACTCGCTGCTGTAACATCGACACGGGCCAAGACGCTGATGGACCTTAGCACACTCACATGCACTGTGACGCACAGATGCTCACGCACACATACGTACGCTGACACATTCACGCAGACGCACGAGTCATACACGTGCACTGTCTGACATACAAACTTATACAGACGCCCTCAGGCGCTCCCCCACCCACACTCACACAGACAGAGATGATAGTTTCCGCCATTCCCAGGGCTACCTCCATTAGCTCCGTCCGTTGGACAGACTGTTGGGGTCTGCAGAACAGCACAGATTTCATAGATTTCAAGGCCAACAGGACCCATTGTGCCCATGCTGTCAGGCCTCCTGCCTAACTCAAGCCAGAGAATTTCGCCCAGTACCTCCCACAGGGCGCGTACCCAGCCCCAGCCGGCCTCTAGCTCCCCATGTTTGATTCCATGTCCCTGGCACATTCCCTGAAACACCTAACAAGCCCTGAACTCACCTTGATTCTTTCCCTCACGCTGAGCAGGATTCCCAACAGCAAATCTGACGTGGTTCCCCAGACAGAGGGAAGGGAAGAGCTACGTGTCCTGGATTTCTAGGATCTGGGCACGGGGTGGATTCTCCATCACTGGAAGTCTGTTAAAACGGAGATGCGGCATCTCTTTCTCAAAATCAGGAGTCACTGGGCCAGAGGCAGGAATGGCTGGGGGAGATAGGAGGCCAGGCTGGAAGGGTACAATGAGCTTTCAGGCCTAGATATCTATTTCCCCAGAGACAGCAGCACAGAGGAGAGGTACAAAAAATGAAACCAGCTCGAAGTATTTGTGAGTGCCGTGAAACAGCTGGGATCCCACAGCGCTGCCGTGAACTTCCCCAGCTCTGCCCCCATCTCAGCCAGGCTGGGACTGTACCCAGCAACTGTGGCAGGCATCACTGGAAGTCTGGCAGCTGCCCCCCCGCTCAGCTGCCTTTCCCCTGGGTGTTTGGAGGGGGCGTGGTCGTCCTCTCTCCCCCGCCCCTGGCCACTTGAGGGGTTTCCAGCAGGAGATTATTTCACCGATCCAACAATGATTCATTTCACCGCCTTGGCCATTCCCCATTCCGAGGATCTCCTTTGTGTCCCCCACCATTGCCCAGCGGAGGGATTGACTCACATCCAGATTCTTTCTCATCCCAGCAGGAGCTGAGATTTAAGAGCGAGGACGAGGGGGAATCGGCAGCAGGGAGGTGATGAGACAATGGATCCGGATGGGACCGCCTCAGGAGTCTCTGAAGCTGATGAACACCAGAGTCCTGGGCAGGGAGACGCTCGTGAGCATCGCAGTGGGTTGGAAGAGCAGGCAGACGGCGATCCTGATGCTGTCAGGGGAAGTTTAAATGTCCAGGATGGCACCCAGCAAGGGGAGGATCCAGCCACATGGGCTGAGCCAGGGAGAGGCCCCAGTGGGAGCTCAGAACATAGGGCCCAGGAAAGAACCCAGCTGCGGCAGAAACCCCATTACTGCCCTGACTGCGGGAAGGTGTTCAGCTGGAGCTCCCACCTCCTTCAGCACCAGCGGGTCCACACAGGGCAGAGGCCCTACAAATGTTCTGACTGCGGGAAGGGCTTCACCCAGAGTTCAGACCTCATTACCCACCAGAGAATTCACACAGGCGAAAAACCCCACCGCTGCCACCAGTGTGGAAAGGGCTTCAGTGTCAGCTCAGGGCTGGCCCGGCACTGGCGAGTCCACACTGGGGAGCGCCGCAGCCTGCACACAAATGACCGGCCCTACAGCTGTGCTGAGTGCGGCAAAGGATTTGGTCGCAGCTCAGACTTGCTGGTCCACCAGCGCAGCCACTCTGAGGAGCGGCCTTACCGCTGTGCCCAGTGTGGCAAGAGGTTCGGCCGCCGCTCCCATCTCCTGGCGCATCAGCGCAGCCACACCGGGGAGCGGCCCTACCCGTGCGGGGAGTGTGGGAGGCGCTTCAGCCGGCGCTCCGACCTCATCAGCCACTGCAGGACCCACACCGGGGAGCGGCCCTACCTGTGCGCCCAGTGCCCCAAGAGCTTTGGGCAGAGCGCCGAGCTGCTGACCCACCAGCGCACCCACACTGGGGAGCGACCCTACCGCTGCCACCAATGTGGCCAGAGCTTCAGCCTCAGCTCCAACCTCCTGGCCCACCGCAGGGTCCATACCGGGGAGCGGCCCTACCACTGTGCCCAGTGTGGGAGGGGATTCACCCGCAACGGCAACCTCCTGGCACATCAGCGGCGGCAGCACACAGTGGGAGAGACCACCTGATGGCACAGAACATGTGCAGGGAGAGGGGGCCCACCTGAAGGCACAGTCCAAGCGTGGGAGAGCGCATCCACCTGCCAGCACAGAACATGCATGGGGGAGAGAAAGAGAGAGTGACCGCCTGATGGCACAGAACATGGCATGGAAGAAAATTATCTCGAATGCTTATGACTCAATGTCCTAAGAGATAAAGAACAAGATGGGATATTAGTTGGTGTCTGCTACAGACCACCAAATCACACTAGGGAACAGGGAAACCAGCTCCTTATACGCGTAGATAAAAAAGCTGCGTGATCCTGGGGGATTTCAATTTGAGTGACGTACGCTGAAGGTCTCATGCTGCCAGTATTAAAACATCCTTGGAATTTCTTAACGTTATAGATAATGTCCTAATTCAAAAAGTGTTGCATCCAACATGGGGGAATGTATATTAGACCTCATCTTGATTGATAAAGAGGAAATAATCACAGAACTAAAAATGAATAGGAACTTAGGTACAAGTGATCATTACTTGATCAGATTTATACAGTGCAAACAGAATAAAGTCCAGACCAGTGATATATATACTTGGTTCTTTAAAAGAGCCAATTTCATAAAGCTGAGAACAATTATGAACCAAATCAATTGGGAGGAAGAATTGAATCAGAAAAATATGATTGATAATTGGAAATTGTTTAAGAACACTTTATTAGATGCCTAAAAAGCCAAAGTCCCACAATTGAGGAAGAAGGCCACTGATCTGGTTCAGAGGGGAAGTGAAGGCAACTGTAGAAAATAGAAAAAAAAAGTACAGTGGAGTCGCATCATAGGTGCATTTAACTTACGCGATTTTAACTATACGCGCTCTGCAAAACAAAGAAAGAGAAAAATAACAATTTAAATATTGTACCTGTAGTGCGGGCGATTCCGCCCGCCATTCCACTCAATGAGTGTTTGATTATACGCGATTTTCGCTTTACGTGCTGACTTCAGAACCTAACCCCCACGTAAGATGCGACTCCCCTGTATATAACAAATGGAAGAAAGGGGAAGTTGGTGAATATAAATCAGAAGCTAGGAATTGTAGAAAATTGATTAGAGAAGCAAAGGGATGCAAGGAAAAACCTATGGCCAGCAGAGTTAAGGACTATAAGAAGGAGTTTTTAAAGTATATTAGGAACAAAAAGCATCCTGACAATGGTCTTGGTCCATAACTAGATGGGAATGGTAGAATTGTCAATAATAATGCAGAAATGTTCAACAAATATTTCTGTTGTGTATTTGGGAAAAAAATAAATGATGTTGTCATATCACATGATAACATTCCATTCCACTAGTATCTCAGAAAGATGTTAAACCGTAACTACCAAGGTCAGACATTTTTAAATATATAACTTGCATCCAGAAGTTTTTAAAGAGCTGGCTGAGGAACTTGCTGGACCATTAATGGTGATTTTCAGTAGGTCTTGGAACACTGGGAAAGTTCCAGAAGACTGGAACAAAGCTAATGTTGTGCCAATATTTAAAAAGGATAAATGAGATGACTGGATAATACATATGGGACTGTCAGTCTGACACTGATCCTAGGCAAGATAATAGAGAACCTGATACAGGACTCAATTAATAAAGAATTAAAAGAGTGTAATATAATTAGTGCCAATTAACATGGGTTTCTGGAAAATAAATCCTGTCAAACTAACTTGATATCATTTTTTTGATGAGATTACAAGTTTGATTGACAAAGGTAGTAGCGTTGACGGAATATACTTGGACATCTGTAAGGCATTTGACTTGGTACCACATGACAGTTTGATTAAAAAACTAGAAAGATATCAAACTAACATGGCACATATTAAATGAATTAAAAGCTGACTCACTGATAGGTGTTAAAAGGTAATAGTAAGTGAAGAATCATCACTGAATGGGTGTATTATTAGGGGGTTCCTGCAGGGATCAGTTTTTGGCCCTACCCTATTGAACATTTTTAGTAATGACCTGAAAGAAAACATAAAATCCTATGCTGCGGCAGTTCGGGCGGGAGTCCGAGTGGCTTTTTTTTTTTTTTTTTTTTTTTTACTTTGGCAAAAATGGTAGAGCTGGTGCGACGGGGGTGCGTGCTCAACATTTTTTTACTGATAGGGCTGCGCGATCAAAAAAGTTCGGAGACCACTGCTCTACAACATGGCGTCCTCCAGAAGAACGGGTTTTTTGAATGACAGTTTACTAGGATCAACGTTTTTCACAGAAAATGTTGCTGGAAAATGGCCTTTTTTCCGAAAACGAAATCTTTCGCACACTAAAAATTTGATATTTTGCATGTCATTTTTTTTTTACCGAACATTGTGACATTTCTTAATTGAATGTTTTATCAAAAATATAATGCTATAGATGACATATTGAAATATTAGAAACTTGTTTACTGTAAATGAAAAATGTCTATAACTATGTTTACAATGTTTTGATTAATTTTATGAAAAATGAAGAACATCTCTTGAAACTTTGGAATGAAAACAACTTCAAAATTTCTTCTGAACGGAACTATTTTTTTTAATGTATATTTTGACCATCTCCACAAACTTGCTATCATTTTAAAACAAGCTGGCCGTTTTAGCTGATTGTGTGGATATAATAGACTTGACTTCTACAGGGTTTTGACTGGGTGCAGCACCGCGTTCTGATTTAAAACCGAGCTCAATGCAAAAGCAACGTAGAAGGGGTTAAATGGAATAAAACCCGGGTAACTAGGCGAGCATGCAGAACCCAAACCCTCATGTGCACAACTCCACCCATAATCTATATAGCCCTAACCGCAAACCTAACCTGCAGAACCTGAACCCATCCGTTCTCTGCTCAGATCTAACTCCAAACCTATTCTGCACAATGCTAAACCCAGCTCCCTCAGCTGCATCACCCGAATTTGCATAACCCAACCCAAAACCTAACCCGCCTATCCCCAACTCCACCTCTAATCCGCACGACCCTAACCCTGACCTGCACCATCCTGACCCTCTCGAGTCCGGGAGAAAGGGGTTAAAAACCAAATCCTCCATTCACAGCGCAGGCAGGGCTGCGAGGGACCGGAATAGCAGAGGGACCTTCCTGTGCCAGCCCCCAGGCACCTGGGGCCCCGCTCCTGAGCCGGCTCCCGGCCCGGGCGTGTACAAGGATCGGTCCCCTCTGCAGCGCGGCCCCGGGGAAATCGCCCCGGCCCGGCGGTGAGTGGGGGCGCCGGGGAGACCCAGCGTCGCGGCGAGAGGCGGCCCCGGGGCGGGAGGGAGACAGCAGCAGAGGCAGGAAATCGCTGCTTGGAGGAAGTGGCAGAGCGAGGTGGGGATCGGAGCCGGGGGGGGGGGGGGCAGAGAGAGACACCCCCACTCAGCCAGCTCCGGGGCATCACGGGCTGGGGGTGGGGGTTGTGCCCTGAGCCCTGCAGGGTCCCCCAGACCAACTATATTAGCGGTACCCCCGAGCCAGCTAGTCCCCATGGGGCTGGTTCAGAGATCTCCCTCCCCCCCCCGCCCCAAGGGAAAGGCCCCGTGTCCCATTCCCCACATCCCTGAGCCAGCCAGGACCCGCCTCCCCCCCCAGACCCCATGTCCAATATTCTCCCACACCCCTGAGCCAGCCAGGACCCGCCTCCCCGCCCCAGACCCCATGTCCAATATTCTCCCACACCCCTGAGCCAGCCAGGACCCGCCTCCCCCCCCCAGACCCCATGTCCAATATTCTCCCACACCCCTGAGCCAGCCAGGACCCGCCTCCCCCCCCCAGACCCCATGTCCAATATTCTCCCACACCCCTGAGCCAGCCAGTCTCCTGCTCAGAGCCAATCAGACAGCAGCAGTAGTGGCTTGTGAGTGAAGGGGCCCAGCCACATACCTTCTTCATAGATCAGGGGTAGGCAACCTATGACACGCGTGCCAAAGGCGGCACGCAAGCGGATTTTCAGTGGCACTCGCACTGCCCGGGTCCTGGCCACCGGTCCGGGGGGCTCTGCATTTTAATCTAATTTTACATGAAGCTTCTTAAACCTTTTAAAACCCTTATTTACTTTACATACAACAATAGTTTGCATCTGAAGAAGTGAGGTTCTTACCCACGAAAGCTTATGCTCCCAATACTTCTGTTAGTCTCAAAGGTGCCACAGGACCCTCTGTTGCTTTTAACAATAGTTTAGTTCTATATTATAGACTTATAGAAAGAGACCTTCTAAAAACGTTAAAATGTATGACTGGCACACGAACCCTTAAATTAGAGTGAATAAATGAAGACTCGGCACACCACTTCTGAAAGGTTGCCGACCCCTGTCACAGATGCTCAAGGCCACTGAGTCCATCCAGCCCAGCCTCCTGCATCATCTAGGCCAGACGGTCTCCCCCAGCGATTCGGTAAATAGCGCTAAGGGCAGGTCAGTTATACAGAGCCACCCAGAGCAGCCTATTGAGTGTGTGTCTTAACACAGCCACGTGCATGGCTACACATCTAGGACAGAGGAGGTAGCCGACACTTAATAGATGAGGGGCTGTATCCTGGAAAGGAGAAGCGCTGGGAAGGGCTTAGGGCTCATGGTGGAAACCTGCTGAACATGAGCTGCTAGTGGGAGGGAATATCGCAGTCCCTGGCTGTCCGAGTAGAGGAGTACAAGGAGAAGCAGGGATGGGGGGGTTACCTCTGTATATGGCATTAGTAAGACTGTTAGTGGGGACTCTGTCCAGTTCTGGTGTGCACACTTCAACCAGGATGTTGCCAAGTTGCTAAGGGTTCAAAGAAGAGCTACAGGGACGATTTGAGATCTGGAAAACCTGCCTTGGAGCGAGAGACTAAGGGCTTGTCTACACAGCAAAATTTACTGGGGTAGCTCTGTAATTATACAGCTGTCATTATACTGGTGCCACTCATAGAGAGACACTTTGCACCAAGCCTAATACCTTAAATGTTCTTTTCCTTAATCATATAGTGCATAAGAGAGCACAGATCATACAAAGCAATATACATCTGAAGTCGCAACGTCAGTAAGTCAGCCGGGATGCAGGAATTGTTAGGGGGGGCTGGGATGGAGGGGCAAAATGGGCCTTTCTTCTGGCCTTAGCGTTTATGAAATGCGCTGTTCTGCAGAGTCCAGCTGCCTTTGCAGGGACAGAGCTAATGGAGGGAGCTCTGGGAATGGATGGGAAACAGCGATCTTTGTGTGAGTGTCCATGTGAGAGTGAATCTATGAATGTGTGTGTCTGTGTGTGCCCAGAGAGGTGATGGTGCCCGGGCTCTCTGATCCAGCAGGTCTGAAGGTGGCTATCCCTCCAGGCGGGGTGAGCTGAGGATGAAGAAGGTGTCAAGGAAGAGCCAGAATGAGAAGTACCGGCTGAAGTACAGCCGGCTGCGCCGGGCGGCCAAGGCCATGGTGTTCGAGAATGCAGCACTGTGTGATGAGATTGCGCGGCTGGAGGAGAAATTCCTGCGGGCGAGAGAGGAGCGTCGATTCCTCTTCACCAAGCTGCTGCAGCTCCAGGCACTGTCAGCCGAGGAGGAGAGCCCGGCGGTGCCATTGGGGGGCATCTCAGCAGGGTACGGCGTGGCACCGACCCCTGGCCCAGATGAGCCAGCGCCTGCAGGGAAGCGGCCCAAGAAGGGCAAGGAGAATGGGCGTGCAGCCAAGCGGCGGGCAGCACCAGACAGGGGGGTGCGGCGGCTGGTGCAGCCAGTGCCGCTGGACCCCTCGGGTCGGCCGGTTTTCCCCATCGCGCTGGGTGGGCTGACGGTCTACAGCCTGGGTGAGATCGTGGCCGACCGGGCAGGCTTCCACGATGAGGGAGCCATCTACCCAGTGGGTTTCTGCAGCACACGGGTCTACGCCAGCATGCGGCGCCCCGACCAGCGCTGCCTCTACACCTGCCAGATCAAAGACGGCGGAGTGGGCCCCCGCTTTGAGATTGTGCCTGAGGATGAGCCGGGCAGTGCCCTGGCGGGCACCACAGCTGACACCTGCCACGCCCAGCTGCTGGCGGCCATCAGTGCTGCCCGGGGGCGGCCCTACCCTGAGCTGGAGGCAGCCGGGGCTGATTTCTTCGGCTTCTCGCACCCAGCCGTGCACAACCTCATCCAGAGCTGCCCCGGGGCCCGCAAATGCGGGGCCTACCGCTGGGTGCGCTTCGAGGTGTGTCGTCCCGGGGATGGGCAGGTGCCCCAGGGGCTGCCCGACAACTGCGCAGCCACCGACTTCCAGTCCTTCCGCCGCCGCGCCCAGGAGGAGGAGGAACGGGACCGCGGAGGGGGCGGAGCTGGGGGGCGGGCACTGGGGCTGACCCCTGCCCAGGCCTTCACTTCCCCCTGCTCCTATGAGGAGGTGTTCCTGAGCCGCCCTCTCGAGTCCCCCAGCCATGGCAGCCCCGATGGCTCTGACGACTGAGACCCCTCTCCCCCTCAGCCCTGGTGTGGCCTCCATGGAGCCACCCCCCCACAGGCCCGGTACGGCCTGCACAGCTCTTCCCATGAAGCGCCCCCTCCCCCTCCATCCCAGCCTATGCAGAGTTCCCAGCTCAGCATGGCCCCCACAGCTCCTGCCACTGAGCCCCCTCCCCCTGTGTGGGCATCACATGCCCCTGGCCTGAGCCTCACGTCTCCTCCCACTGAGCTCTCCCTCTCCACCACAGCATGACAACCCACCCCCCCCCCCGCAGCTGTGCTGGCTCTGGGGGTGGTGCTGTCTTTGGGGACCTGTGCAGCTGACTCCACATGGGGCTTGTCCCCACCCTGTGTGAACACTCTGCTCACTAATAAAGATGATGGTGGAAGCCACATCCCTGGCTCTGTCTGCTCCCTTTCCTGGGTGTAGGAGGGAGGGGAACAGAGGGGCAGCCGGACGGGTGAGCTACCCCTGCCCTGTTCTGGCTTATCCCATGTTAACAGCGGGATCCAAATCTGGATCTCAATCCCTGGTCACTCAGCCATGTGGGGTGTGAGCTTAAGGGGTCACCCAAAGCTGGACAGATGGGGCAGCCTATCCTCTCCCCAGTGGCATCCTGGGGCTGCCCCCTCCCTCCAAACTAGACTCAGCCACTCCTATCCAACCTAGGCCCAAACAGACCCTTCCTCCATTGGACAGGGGCTCAGACCCACATCCACCCTCTGTCTTTCAGAGTAAGTGTGCCAGAGCTATTTGCCAGCCAGACCCATTCCTCTTCTCCCAGAGCCTGCTCCCTGTCTGTCTATAACCCTGTGCCTTCCTGCTGTGCTGGCACTGTCTCTCCTGGGAGATCAAGCAATGTCCCGTCCCCCCCCCCCAACACACACACACTCCGCGCTTCCCATCAGACCCCCCATGTCAGGGCAGACCCTGTCTCAGCTGACCGGCTATTCCCGGCTCTGGGAGGAAATGAGGTCTTGTGGGTGGGGAGGGGAATGGAACTCAGGACTCCTGGGTTCTCTTTGCGGAGGGGGGAGTGGAGTCTAGTTGGTTAGAGCGGGGGGCCTGGGTTTTATTCCCAGCTGTGGCAGCCATAACCCATGGGCTGCCTCTGATATTGTACCACCCTGGCGCCTCTGTGCCCCCTGTCCCTGGTTCAAATCCCCCCCCCCCCCCCGAGTCTTCCCTCCTACTTTACATCTCCGTTCCCCGGCGAGCTGGGGCATGAATGGGTTAAAGACACCAAGCTCCTGGAGTGGAGCCTGAAGCAGGGAGGGGGACGGGATAGCGGAGGGACCTTCCTGTGCCAGCCCCGAGCACCTGGGTCCCGAGCCCCGCTCCCCTCCCCGCCAGTGTGTGCGCGCAGGGCGAGCCCCAGTCTGCAGCCCCCGGGGGATCGCCCCGGCCCGGCGGTGAGTAGGGGCGCGGGGAGAGGCGGCCACGGCAGGGAGGGAAACAGCAGCAGAGGCAGGAAATTGCACCGCAGGGCTGGGTGGGATCGGAGCCGAACCGCGGCTGGGACCGGAGGACCCCCCCCCCGGTAGCCCCGGGGTTTGTGCTGCAGGCGAGGGCCTGCCCTGCCCGGGGGGAATGGCTGTGCCAGCGATGATCCCGGGTGTGGGCTGACTTACGCTGTGGGGAGGAAGTGTAGGGGCAGCCCAGCTGTGGAGAAGGCATGAAGGAGGGGGCCTGGTGTCTGGTGGAGCAATGATTCCCTCTCCAGGGAGCCACCTGTTCCCTGGCCACACAGTCTACCAAGGGTGAGTTAGTTTGTGGTGTGGGAGCTGGAGATAGGACTCACCCAACTCCTCTAAATGCCCACATGGTGGGAACAGCAGCTGGGCTGGCACTGAGGGCCCTCAGTGACCTGTTAGTGGGGCTTCTGCTTTTGGGGTTCACTAACTTCAGTTTTTCGGGTGTTATTTATAACAATTTTTGAGTTCTGTGTAGATATCAAAAACTGGGGGGTTTCAGGGCTTTCTCTTTGTATATAGTGTAATGAGTAATTTATTTGCTATGGACCCTTGTGCGCTTTTACGTAGCACTGTTTCAAACAGCACTATGGTAGAGCACACTAGGGAGCTTCTAATGCGCACCAGCAGGATCCCTGTGGCCCAATTAATGCTCAACACATTCGTTCATTTGAGAAATCATACTCCTGTAGTGCACATTACTGCTCCGTCTAGACAAGCCCTTATAACCCTTCCAATGTTTGATTTCTTTTCTTTGTATTGGGGTGTGTTGTGGGTGTTTATCATCTAAAATCAGATGCCTTACCCATTAGCAATGCCCTGGGCATCCTGTGCCCAAGTAATGCCAATTTAGGAGGACATTATGTCTCTTGTGATATGCAATGTAGCTGTGTTGGTTCTAGGATATCAGAGAGACAAAGTGGGTGAGGTAAGATCTTTTATCTGGGGTTGTCAAATGATTAACAAAATAATTACAGAGGGTCCTGTGGCACCTTTGAGACTAACAGAAGTATTGGGAGCATAAGCTTTCGTGGGTAAGAACCTCACTTCTTCAGATGCAAGAAGTGAGGTTCTTACCCACGAAAGCTTATGCTCCCAATACTTCTGTTAGTCTCAAAGGTGCCACAGGACCCTCTGTTGCTTTTTACAGATTCAGACTAACACGGCTACCCCTCTGATACTAAAATAATTACAATTAATCATGAGATTTAAAAAATAGTCACGATTAATCACAGTTTTAATCGCAGTGTTAAACAATAATAGAATATCAATTTAAATTTATTATAAATATGTTTGGATGTTTTTCTACATTTTCAAACATACTGATTTCAATTACAACGCAAAATACAAAGTGTAGAGTGTTTATAGTGCTCACTTTATATTATTTTTCAGTTCACCTCATACAAGTACTGTGGTGCAATCTCTTTATTGTGAAAGTGCAATTTACAAATGTAGAATTATTTTTTTACATAAACTACACTCAAAAACAAAACAATGTAAAACTTCAGAGTCTACAAGTCCACTCAGTCCTATTTCTTGTTCAGCCAATCGCTCAGACAAACAAGGTTGTTTACATTGACAGGACATAATGCTGCCCGCTTCTTAATTACGTCACCTGAAAGTGAGAAAAGGCGTTCGCATGGTACTGTTGTAGCTGGCGCTGCAAGGTATTTATGTGTCAGATATGCTAAACATTAGTATGCCTCTTCATGCTTTGACTTGTAGGTTCTAAAGTAATAATAATAATTCTACATTTGTAAGTTGCACTTTCACAATAAAGAGATTGTGCTATAGTACTTGTATGAAGTGAACTGAAAAATACCATTTCTTCTGTTTATCTTTTTTACAGTGCAAATATTTGTAATAAAAAATACTAATATAAAGTGAGCACTGTACACTTTGTATTCTGTGTTGTAATTGAAATCAATATATTTGAAAATATAGAAAAAAATCCAGAAATATTTATAATACATTTAAATTGGTATTCTATAATGGTTTAACAGTGCGATTAAAACAGTGATTAATCATGACTATTTTTTAATCTAGTTAATTTGTTTTCTGTTAATTGCTTGCGTTGACTGCAATTAATTGACAACCCTACTTTTATTGGACAGAACTTGTGACACAGGCATTGGCTGAGTGCTGGACAAGGACTCCGAACTCCTGGGTTCGATTCATGGTTCTGCTATAGACCTTGGACAAATCACCTTTCCTCTTCGGGCCTCAGTTCATACTCCTGCACTTTGTCTATTTAGAGTAGACAGTAGTAAGCTGTTCAGGGCAGGGAGTTTCTTGCACTGCGTGCCCATACAGCACCCCGGGCAACAGAGCCCCAAACTCGGTCATTGGGTGCTCGTGCGGGTCCCTGGCACAATGGGGCCCTGATCTCTGCTGGGATTTCTAGGTGCTACTGTTGGTAGTGACAGTAAGAAGTTCTCAGTGCTGTGATAATCTCCGATGCCTCCTCTCTGCTGTTCCAGGGGCAGGCGTCCCCGTTCCCAAACCCGACCTCGTGTCCCACATGGAGCGATGGGAAGAGCTGCAAGTCCCAGACCCCCAGTGCTCCAAGGAACAGGAGATGCCAAGAGGCGCCCAAGAAGGTGAGGGTACTCGGAGACCATCTGTGAGGGACCACCCTTTGATTTCACTCCTGGCACTCCAGCAGGTGAATAAAGAGGAGAGGGTAGCTAACTCCCTCATCTTCCATGCTAGGCAGGCTTAGCTTCCTTGAGACACCCCCAGCTCTGGAGATCCAGGGTGGCAGTTTCTCCCCCTTAACCAACATGCAAAACCAGTCTTTCAGGAAGTGTGCGTCTCTTTAACCCCCCGCTCCCCCTCGGTCTCTGACTGTCCCCTCCCCGCTTCATGGGGGCGGGGGTGATTCAGACACAGATCCTCAAAGGTTCCCATTGATTTCAGTAGAAGTTAGGAGTTTGAAGTACCTTTGAGGATCTGGATCTCAGCCCTAGGAAGGTGGGTCTGGCCCACCAGAGGTGGGAGGGCAGAGGTAGCTAGTCCTGGGTGTGCATCTCAAGAGCTCTGACCTGGGCTATTGTCCAGCCACGGTTCCTGACTGCCAGGATATGGAACTGACCCGATAGATGCTGCAGTAACCCTCCGTACATTAGGGAGACAAACATCTAGAGCAGCCATAGATTATTACAGGCCACTCCTGATCCGCCCCCTGGCACCTCCTCTGGGCGTCAGTGCAGCAATGACTCCCATCTGGCTCATCTTCCAGGTGCCGAGATCCCGCGTAGAAGCAAGGAAGAGACTTTGCAGCATGAAAGGGAAGCAGCCAGATGCAAAGGGAATGTGTCCTGTAGACCCAAGGGGGGCGATGGCTGGGTGGAAGGGCAGCAGGATCCCGGACCTCTGGGTTCCATTTGCGTGAAGAGTGGCATGAGCGACGGGTCAGTGGGTGGCACCCCAAGCCCCATCGCCTGCCCCATGTGCGGAAAGGGCTTCAGCCGCAGGTCGAACCTCACGAAGCACCAGCGGGTCCACACGGGGGAGCGTCCGTTCTGCTGCACCCAGTGTGGGAAATGCTTCACTCAGAGCTCCAACCTCTGCCGGCACCAGAGCCTCCATGCAGCGGGTGAGGGGCCCTGGTGCTGCCCCGAGTGTGGGGAGAGCTTCACAGGGAGCGCGGGGCTGGCCAGGCACCGAAGAACACATGCTGTAGGGGAGAGATCCCACTACTGCCACCAATGTGGGAAAGGCTTTGCTAGCCACTCACTTTTGACCATTCACCGGCGCAGCCACTCGGGGGAGCGGCCGTTCTCATGTGCCCAGTGCGGGCGCAGCTTTGACCGCAGCTCCCTACTGGTGGAGCACCAGCGCACCCACACCGGGGAGCGCCCCTACCGCTGCCACCAGTGCAGCCAGGGCTTCACCCGCGCCACCCACCTCAGCCGGCACCAGCTAATCCACCGTGGCGAGCGACCTCACGGCTGCCCCGAGTGTGGCCGGCGCTTCCGGCTCCGGGCTGCATTAGTCAAGCACGTGCGGAGCCACACAGGGGAGCGACCTTACAAGTGTGCTGAGTGTGGGGCGGTCTTCGCCAGTGTCTCCTCCCTGGCCCGGCACCGCCGGAGCCACGCCGGTGAGAAGCCCCACCACTGCCCCGATTGTGGCAAGAGATTTGGGCAGAGCACTGCCTTCGCTGAGCACTGCCGCACCCACACTGGGGAGCGCCCCTACCGCTGCCTGGAGTGTGGCCGCGCCTTCGCTGGCAGCTCCAACTTCATCCGGCACCAGAGAATCCACACCGGGGAGCGACCCTACCAGTGCCAGGACTGCGGCCGTACCTTCCGGGTCAGCTCCAACCTAGCCAGGCACCAGAGGACTCACCACCTTACTGAGTGTGGAGATACTCCCTTGCTGGGACGGGCAGGACAAAGCTAGGGTCACTGGGGGCGTAGGCCTAGGTGGAGCTGAAGGCGGGCGGGGGAGGGGGTTGGTTGGGGCTGGGGCCATGGCAGGTGTGAGCTGAGATGGTCAGGGCACAAGGCAGGAGCAAGTGGCTGGTGGCTGGATTCTCTGCACCCCTGAGCCAAGCAGCACCCCATGGAGCAGGATCAGACGGCTCGGATCAGAGCTCACCAGGGAAGGTGGTTCCTGCATCTTGCCGCACCAGTCCTCTCTTCCCCGCCTTGGTGCTGAACTCCCCGTCCAGTAGGAAGCGCCGTCTCCTAAACGCTCCTCCCACCAGTACCACCAATTTAGGCTAGGCCTGCTGGGGCAGAGCTCTCTCCTTTCATCATCCCAAGGAAGATAGGGCCCATGTTGGCCCCTGGCTCCAGTCTGCTTCTAACAAGGCTGCGCCATGGCGACAAACTCAGAGGTGCCCCAGGGGAGTGGCCCTTCTTTGCTGTATAGACCAGCCTCAGGCAGGCTGGACCTGCCCTCAGTGCTGCAGTTCGCCCAGGGGTCTATGCCACCTCCCACCCCAAGCCAATGCCACTTGAGGCTGGACTACACAGCAGGTTTGTTTATATTAAAAACAAAAGCCCACGGCCCGTTGTTGTGTTTTTGTTGTTACCAGGTTAAACCTGGGGTCGGCCGACACACTGACCCCCGGAGCGGCCTACTGAGCCATGCTCATCCTAGTTGCACTTTGTCACGCCTTCCTAAACTGCACTCCCCCCTGGAGTCTCTGTGGCTGGCGGCCCTGCCTGCAGACTCAGCAGACCTTGGCTTTCTCGAGGGGTTAGCTCTGAAATCTGGAAGGACCCTGCGCTCCAAACCAAAGCTCTCAATCCCAGAGCCCCCTGGGCCAGAGGGGGGCTGGCCGCTCCTGAGCCCCTGCACTTGGCTCTTCTGTAACGAAAGAGTCACAAAGCTCAGAGAGAACAGAACCCAATTGAAGATCGAGGTATAACTGCTCGCCACATTTGTGGTCAGGAAAGAATTTCCCCCCAAGTCATGCTGGCAGGGAGGGCGCACACCATTCCTGGAAGTACTGGAATATCCAGTACTCTGGGGAGGTGTGAGTGACTACACTATCTCCCCCCAACTCTAACCCACTAGACCCCACTTCCTTCGCAGAGCTGGGGATAGAAACCAGGAGTCCTGACTCCCCCTTTCCGATCCCCCCTCTAACTCACTAGACCCCATTTCCTTCCCAGAGCTGGGAATAATTGGCTCAATGGAGATGGGGTCTGCTCCTGAAATGGGAGCTGTGACAGGGAGCATTTGTGGGGGGTTGCTCTTTCAGGGAAACAGTGTCAGCATAGCAGGAAGGCAGTGTTATAGATGGGGTGGGGAGCTAGCTCCGAGGGTCTCTGGGGTGCGGGTGGGGTCTGGCTGGCACATAGCTCTGGCACATTCACTCTGAACAGCTGTGGGGGAGATCTGGGTCTGAGCCCCATTCCAATGGGGGAAGGATCTGTTTGTTCTGAGGTTGGAAGGGAGCAGCTGAATCCAGTCTGGATGAATGCCAGGATGCTGCTAGGGGGAGGGGACAAGCTGCCCACATGTCAGACCCAGGAGACCAGTTATGATGTATTGGGAACCTGAGCTGGAGATGCCTGAGAATTCACTGCATCTGACAGCTCACTGTAGGGATCACAACTGCACAGACATTCTTGTACCGCTTACTCCCATCCCTAGACTGGGAATCGAACCCAAGAGTTCTGACTCTGCCCCCCTCACCACCGCCACATTCTCTCAGTAGCTTTGACAGCGTGGTCTAGCGGCAAGACACTGGCCTGGGAATGAAACCTGCTGAGTTGAGCATTGAAGGGATTGTGAATCAGACTGTTTACACCTTTTTTGTTCTTTTGGGAAATCAAATGACTGAGCAGCAGTTTGGAGAAAAGATGTCGGAGTTAAAATTGTTAAACAATAACAAAAACCACCAAAGAAAGAAAGAAACAAATAAAAACTTGACCCAGAACCAGGACTAAAATGCAGGGGACTGCTTATTGAAATGGCAAGTCTAATCAATGGAATAAAGAGAAAAAAGAAACACACGAGTAACTGAAACAGAGAGGATTTATGGCAAGGTGCAAATGAAGGAGGGACTGAAAAAGATGTTACAAAGGAAAAAAAGTTTGGAAGAGGGTTTGGCAAGTAGAACACAGTAAGGTCTCCAAATGCAGCGTGGTAATGTCCAAGTCTCACCTCCTCATGAGATTAAGGTTGCCAATTTTGGTTGAACACATTCCTGGAGGTATCATCACATGACATAATCTTTAATTAAAGATGAATCTTTAATTCTTGGAGACTCCAGGACAATCCGGGAACATTGGCAACCCTACATCAGATGCTAGCAGTTGTTGCTAAACCCACAGATAAATATAACACATGACGGGCAGAGGTAAGGTTAATCACAAATATCCCTTAATTTGCTGCATCATTGTAGAGTCCTTGAGTTAAAAGCAAAATTCATCCTCCAGGGCAGAGTTAAGGTCATGAGTGCACATCCCTCTATTTCTGATGGTGTTGTTAGAATCCTGTAGCTAAAAGTGAACAAATACCCCCGATAGGGAGGAGGGATAGCTCAGTGGTTTGAGCATTGGCCTACTAAACCCAGGGTTGTGAATTCAATCCTTGAGGGGGCTATTTAGGGATGTGGGGCAAAAATCTGTCTGGGGATTGGTCTCCCTTTGAGCAGGGGGTTGGACTAGATGACCTCCTGAGGTCCTTTCCAACCCTGGTATTCTATGATATTTGGGAGTTTGGACTTAATCCCTTCTGCCAAGATTTTCAGAAGTGACTAGAGATTTTAAGGCTGTGCGCATCCCAGCTCAATACCTTAAAGGGGTCCTGATTTTGGGAGGAAAAGTGCTCAACGCTTTATTCAGAATCAGGCCCTTTTAAAGATGTCCCAAACTAGGTCACCTTTTAGGCCACAGAGGTCCAATCCTGAAAGGATCATAGCAATGACGGCTTCTATCAACACTTCACAAGAAGCAGCCAGGTGCCGGATACATCTGAGAAGAGGTTCACAGGTGTCTCTAAAGTGGCGCCTAATAAATACGGAGGATTCAGGAAAGAAGAGTTTAACCCAAACATTGTCTAAGTTGGGATTTCTGCTGATTGCAGCTGCTCGTCATGTACCTGTCCCAATGTAACCCCCTAGGGAAGACTATGGAAATCACTACTTCTATTGGTGCAGCTGATGTCTTGAATCGGGGCAGATTTCCAGCATACAAAAGATCTTGAAATCCCCTCAGGAAATCTGATCTAGAACTGGTTACAATATTTTTGAGAAAGAAAGAAACATTTTATTTTCAAATCACAATTTCGGTCTGGATTTAAAAAAAAAGTTTTCAATTTGGGGATTTTGGGGTTATTTTTTCCCCTCTTTTTTTCCTCACTGCAAATGATGGGTGAAAGTAGAAGTGAGACAGAAAGTGTGTTTGAGGCGAGGAGAGCAAAGCAAAAAAATCCAATTGGAAATTAAACAGAAATGTGCATTTTGTAATCACCAGTCAAAATGTTTTGTTGAAAATAACGTTTTCATGAGAAAAACTCCATTTTTCACTCAACTTCATTTTTTGCCAGGAATAGGTTTTGCTTACAAAATGTCAATTCACTCTAATTAATTTAATCCCATTGAATTTAGAAACCAAATTCTCTTCAACTCCTTTGAAAAATCCCAGCTGGGAAGTCGAACTCCTAACATCCAAATCCAAGTGGAGGAGTCCTAACAACAGTAGCCCAGTCTTTAACAAAACACTTCCTGAAGGGCGGAGTTAAGGTTATTAATGGCTATCCCTTAATTTGTGATACTGTTGTTAGACTCCTGTAGTTAACAAAGTTTTTTGCCTGGTGAAGAAAAACCTTTCCTTGGTTTTTATTTTTTGTTTTGTGTTGTAACAAATAAAACAAAAAGTGTAGGTTGTTATTTCTAATCTTCCCTAAGTATTATTTTTAAGTGTTGGTTTTCTAAGAAAATGAACACACAAAAGTTTTGGGAAAAGAATGGAGGAAAACATTACTTTTCATATTACATATATAAAACCAGGGAGGTTTCAATCAAATAGGAGCAATTGTGTGACACTTCCAAAAAGGCTTGAAAAGCAAGGAGCCAATTCCATTGTGATGTGTTGTTTATTCTTGTATATCCAACCCATGGGTTCTCAGCCCCCAAAGGTGATTATTACAGGATCTGAAGGAATTTGGGCACGTGACTGTCTTCCAAAGCTGATCAGATGCTGGCCATCCAAAGACTTTTAGGTGGGAAATGTCGTCCTGTCCCGTCCCATCCCCCTGGTCTTTTGTTGTTGTTGACAAAACATTTTTTTTCCCCTAGAAATTTCCATGGCATTGAAAAATACCTGGAAACTGTTTGGGTTTTGGGAACCCAAATTTTCTCAGCTTTAAATTTGTTGACAAAAACCCTGAACATTTTCCACAAAAGTTTAGATGAAAAATTTCAAGGAAACACATTTTTCCCAACCATGTTTTCATTAAAACATTTCATGGGGACAAACAAATCATTTCCTGACCAGCTCTCGTCCGTTAGCCCCAATCCCAACCCCAATGCATGATGCCATGCTACCCTGAGCTAAAGGGGTAACTCCCCCAGCTGTGAGTGAGCAGTGGGTATTGTAGTAGCCAGGGCTGTGCACTAGAGGGAGACATGGCCACAGGCATTAAGCCAATGAATTACACCTTAGCCTTAGAATTCTGGCTATAAGTTCAGCCTCTGGTGGATTCCTAAACCCTTCACAACTGTGAGACACATGAACAAATTCCACCAACTCCACTGGGATTGGAGTGGGTTCACAAATATCTCCAAAATTTAACCCCAGCAGCATGGCCACTCTAAGCATTCAAAAATCACGAGCCAGCCCCCAGAATAATCATGGCTTAAAAACATCATGAGAGGTTGAAAATCGTAAATGGAAGGGTCTGTTTAGTCACAATTCTGAGCCATTTGGAGTAATTTTCCCAGCTTTTCTCCCCAACCATGAAGATCAGAAAATAACTTTTTTAAAAAGCTGAGATTTTCCAATAGTCACATGACTTGGGGGGGCGGGGGGAAATATCACCAACAATTTCGATTACAAGAAAAAAAGTGTCTTGTTCCAGAACCAGATTGACTTAGTAAAACTGTTTTTCTTTCTGTCCCTTGATCAGCTGTAGCACTAAACCTGCTCCCTGTCCCTCTCTAGTGGCTGGATAAAGGATTACAAGTCTGTATCACCCTCTTGGCCCGGTAACTCAAGCAACAGAGGAGCCCCGGGTTCAATCCCCACCCAGGGCAGCCGGGGACTGGAGGGGCTTAGTTGGCAGGTGGGGAGGGGAGTTCGTTATCGCCATCGTCCACCACAATAATAGTGGCATGGAGCTTCCGGTGCTGCGCCAGCTGCGAGGGAAAGCAGAACCCTTTGCCGCATTGGTGGCAGCGGTGGGGCCGCTCACCGGTGTGGATGGCCTGGTGTTGCACCAGGTTGGAGCTCTGGGCAAAGGCGCGGCCACACTGCCCACAGGCAAAGGGCCGCTCACCGCTATGGGTCAGTTGGTGCTTGCGCAGCACTTTGCCATCAGCGAAGCCCTTGCCGCAGTGGTGGCAGCGGTAGGGCCGCTCCCCACTGTGCAGCCGCTGGTGCCTCAAGAAGCTGGAGCTATCACTGAAGGCCCGGCCACATTTGGGGCACTTGTATGGGCGCTCCCCAGTATGCGTGCGCAGGTGCTGCGTCAGGTTGGAGCTCTGGGCAAATGCCTTGCCGCACTGGTGGCAGTGGTGGGGTTTCTCACCAGTGTGGACTCGCTGATGCTGTGTGAGGTGTGAACTCATGCTGAAAGTTTTCCCACACTCAGTGCACCGGAAGGGCCGCTCCCCGGTGTGGATCCTCAGGTGCTTGAGGAGCGGGGAGCGGTCCACAAAGCCCTTGTGGCACTGGGGACAGCGATGGGGGTTGTCAGGGCTGTGCAGCCGCTGGTGCTTGGCCAACTGGGAGCGCAGACAGAACCCCTTCCCGCACTGTGGGCAGATGAAAGGCTTCTCCGCCAGGTGGGTCTTCTGGTGCTGCGTCAGGTTGGAGCTCTGGCTGAACCCTTTGCCACACTGGTGGCAGCGGTGGGGTTTCTCGCCAGTGTGGGTGTACCGGTGCTCGATCAGGTGTGCCCGACGGCCAAATGCCCTCCCACAGTCGGGGCAGCAGTAAGGTCGCTCCCCAGCATGGGTGCGTCGGTGCTGGGCCAGCCGGGAGCTGTCGGCGAAGCCGCGTCCACAGCTGGGGCAACTGTAGGGGCGCTCGCCTGTGTGGGTACGGGCATGCTTGGTGAGTGACGAACTGTCCACAAAGCCTTTGCCACACTGGGGGCAGGTGTAGGGGCGCTCTCCTGTGTGGGTCCGGCCGTGCTTAACTAGGGACGAGCTGTCGGCGAAGCCTTTGCCGCAGTCGGCACAGCGGTAAGGGCGCTCACCCGTGTGCATGCGCCGGTGCTGCACCAGGTGTGAGGGCCAGGTGAAGGCTTTGCCGCAGTCGGCACAGTTGTAGGGTTTCCCTGAGTTGGCAGTGGGGAGCGTCATCGGCGGCCACTCCCGGTCGGGGCTGGGGGACAACTCCCACTCGGACCCGCCTGACAGCGCCCCATCCTCCGGGCCAGGACTCCCCTCCTTGTCCCCACTCTGCGCCTCGTTGCCAGCTGGAACGACATGAAAACAGATCACCACTCACTGGGCTGAAAAACCGTCTCCCAACCCACCCTCTAGAGACGGAGCTGGCTGGGAGCCAGTGTCCCAGCACGACACGCAGGCTAGGAGAGGTATCATGGGTTGAAATCCAGGATGTGCTGGGTTTATGAGGCATGCATTTTTAACAGTGAGAGTAATCAACCATAGGGACAACCTACCAAGGGTTGTGGCGGATTCTCCATGACAAGTTTTAAAGCAAGTGTGGAGGTTTTTCTAAAAGATCCGGCCTAGTTCAAACAGGAATTAACTCAGGGAAGTTCTCTGGCCTGTGTGATACAGCACAACAGACTAGATAATCACAGTGGTCCCTTCTAGCCTTGGAATCCATGATTCCATGGACTACAATGGGGCCAGGACTTCGCCTGTGGATGTCAAGGCCGAAGAGCCCATTGTGCCCATCCAGTCGGCCTCCTGTGTAACCCAGGCCAGAGAACTTCACCCAGTATCAAGGTCCTTGGCTGTATAACTTCATAGATTCCAAGGCCACAAGAGACTGTTGTGATCATCTCGTCTGACTTCCTGTATAACACAGGTCAGAGACCTGCCTCCAAATCTTTCCTCGGGCAGAGCTTTTAGAAAAACATCTAAACTTGATTTTAAAACTGTCAGGGATGGAGAATCCACCACGATCCTTTTGGATACTGTTCCAGTGGTTCATTACTCTCAACGTTAAAAATGTACCCCTTACTTCCAGTCTGAATTTGTCTAAGCTTCATATTGTAGGAATAATCGAAACGTGGTGGAACGGTAGTCATGACTGGAGTACAGGTATGGAAGGGTATGTGCTGTGTAGGAAGGACCGGAACAAAGGCAAAGGTGGGGGAGTAGCATTGTATGTCAATAATGAGGTAAACTGTAAAGAAATAATAAGTGATGGAATGGATAAGACGGAGTCCGTCTGGGCGATAATCACACTGGGTAAAAGAACTACTAGAGCCTCCCCTGGGATAGTGCTTGGGGTGTGCTATAGACCGCCGGGATCTAGCCTGGATATGGACAGAGAACTCTTTAATGTTTTTAGGGAAGTAAATACTAATAGGAACTGTGTAATCATGGGAGACTTTAACTTCCCGGATATAGACTGGGGAACAAATGCTAGTAACAATAATAGGGCTCAGATTTTCCTAGACGTGATAGCTGATGAATTCCTTCATCAAGTAGTTGCTGAACCGACGAGGGGGGATGCCATTTTAGATTTGGTTTTGGTGAGTAGTGAGGACTTCGTTGAGGAAATGGTCGTAGGGGACAACCTTGGCTCGAGTGATCATGAGCTAATTCGGTTTAAACTAAATGGAAGGATCAACAGAATTAAATCGGAGACTAAGGTTTACGATTTCAAAAGGGCTAACTTTAATAAATTAAGGCGACTAGTTAGGGAAGTGGATTGGACTAACATATTTATGGATCTAAAGGTGGAAGGCGCCTGGGATTATTTCAAGTTGAAGTTGCAGGAGCTGTCGGAGGCTTGTATCCCGAGAAAGGGAAAACGGTTCGTGGGCAGGAGATTTAGACCGAGCTGGATGAGCGAGCGTCTCAGAGGGGTGATTAAGAAAAAACAGAAAGCGTACAAGGAGTGGAAGATGGGAGGGATCAGCAAAGAAACCTACCTTATTGAGGTCAGAGCATGTAGAAATGGAGTGAGAAAGGCCAAAAGCCGTGTAAAGTTGGACCTTGCGAGGGGAATTAAAACCAATAGTAAGAGGTTTTATAGTCATATAAATAGGAAGAAAACAAAGAAAGAAGAAGTGGGACCGCTTAAGACTGTAGATGGAGTGGAGATTAAGGATAATCTAGGCATGGCACAATGTCTAAACAAATATTTTGCATCGGTCTTTAATGAGGCTAATGAAGGGCTTAGGAATAGTGGCAGCGTGACGGATGGGAAGAAAGGAGGGGGGGTTGACATTATCATATCCGAGGTAGAAGCCAAACTCGAACAGCTTAATGGGACTAAATCGGGCGGACCGGATGATCTTCATCCGAGAATATTAAAGGAACTGGCGTGAGAAATTGCAAGCCCGTTAGCAATAATTTTTAATGAATCGGTAAACTCGGGGGTGGTACCGTTTGACTGGAGAATAGCTAATGTGGTTCCTATTTTCAAGAAGGGGAAAAAAAGTGACCCGGGTAACTACAGGCCTGTTAGTTTAACATCTGTAATATGCAAGGTCTTGGAAAAAAATTTGAAGGAGAGAGTAGTTAAGGACCTTGAGGTCAATGGCAATTGGGACAAATTACAACACGGTTTTACGAAAGGTAGATCGTGCCAAACCAACCTGATCTCCTTCTTTGAGAAAGTAACAGATTTTTTAGATAAAGGAAATGCGGAGGATCTAATATACCTCGATTTCAGCAAAGTGTTTGATACGGTACCGCATGAGGAATTATTGGTTAAATTGGAAAAGATGGGGATCGATATGAAAATCCAGAGGTGGATAAAGAACTGGTTAAAGGGGAGACTGCAGCGGGTCGTACTGAAAAGTGAACTGTCAGGTTGGAGGGAGGTTACCAGTGGAGTTCCTCAAGGTTCGGTTTTGGGTCCGATTTTATTTAATCTATTTATTACTGACCTCGGAACCGAATGTAGGAGTGTGCTGATAAAGTTTGCTGATGACACAAAGTTGGGAGGTATTGCCAATTCGGAGAAGGATCGGGATATCCTGCAGGGAGATTTGGATGACCTTGTAAACTAGAGTAATAGTAATAGGATGAAATTTAATAGTGAGAAGTGTAAGGTTATGCATTTAGGGATGACTAACAAGAATTTTAGTTATAAGCTGGGGACGCATCGGTTGGAAGTAACGGAAGAGGAGAAGGACCTCGGAGTCCTGGTTGATCGCAGGATGACTATGAGTCAGCAATGTGACGTGGCCGTGAAAAAAGCTAATGCGGTCTTGGGATGCATTAGGCGAGGTATTTCTAGTAGGGATAGGGAGGTGCTGGTTCCATTATACAAGGCACTGGTGAGACCTCATTTGGAGTACTGTGTGCAGTTCTGGTCTCCCATGTTTAAAAAGGATGAATTCAAACTGGAACGGGTACAGAGAAGGGCCATTAGGATGATCCGAGGAATGGAAAACCTGTCGTATGAAAGGAGACTCGGGGAGCTCGGTTTGTTTACCTTAACCAAAAGAAGGCTGAGGGGGGATATGATTGCTCTCTTTAAATATATCAGAGGGATAAATACCAGAGAGGGAGAGGAATTATTTCAGCTCAGTAATAATGTGGACACAAGAACAAATGGATATAAACTGGCCGTCGGGAAGTTTAGGCTTGAAATTAGACGAAGGTTTCTAACCATCAGAGGGGTGAAGTTCTGGAACAGCCTTCCGAGGGAAACAGTGGGGGCGAAAGACCTCTCTGGCTTTAAGATTAAGCTTGATAAGTTTATGGAGGGGACGGTTTGATGGGATAACGTGATTTTAGTCAATAGGTCAATAACGTGCCATCGCTGGTAATTAGTAACAATGGTCAATGATGGGATATTAAAAGTTACTACAGAGAACTTTTTCCGGAGGGTCTGGCTGGAGAATCTTGACCGCATGCTCAGGGTTCAGCTGATCGCCATATTTCGGGTCGGGAAGGAATTTTCCTCCAGGGTAGATTGGCAGAGGCCCAGGAGGTTTTTCGCCTTCCTCCGCAGCATGGGGCAGGGGTCACTTGCTGGGCAGGGGTCGCTTGCTGGAGGATTCTCTACGACTTGAAGTCTTTAAATCATGATTTGGGGACTTCAACAGCTGAGTCAAGGGAGAGAATTATTCCAGGAGTGGGTGGGTCGGCTTTTGTGGCCTGCATAATGTGGGAGGTCAGACTAGATGATCATAATGGTCCCTTCTGACCTTAAAGTCTATGAGTCTATAACTTCCAGCGATTGGATTGTGTTGGACCTTTCTCTGTCCCCATGTAGATACTTATAGACTGTGGTCAAGTCACCCCTTAACCTTCTCTTTATTAAATTCAATTGTTTGAGCTTCTGGAGTCTCTCACTATAAGGCAGGTTTCCTAATCCTTTAATCATTCTTGTGGCTCTTCTCTGAATCCCTCTCCAATTTTTAAGCATCCTGCTTGGATTGTGGACACCAGAACTGGACACAGAATTCTAAGAGCGGTTGGACCAATGACAAATACAGAGATAAAATAACCTCTCTGCTTCTATTAGAGATTCCCTTGTTTATGCATCCAAGGACTGCACTAGCCCTTTTGGCCACAGACCATGTTTACCAGGGAGGGGAATTAACCACTGGAACAGCTCCCCTAGGAATGGGGTGGATTCTCCAAGAGATGAGTACACATGGGGCAGAGAGATGAACATGGATGGAGATAGGCTGACAGGGTTAGAATCATAGAAGATTAGGATTGGAAGGAACCTCAGGAGGTCATCTAGTCCAACCCCCTGCTCAAAGCAGGACCAATCCCCAACTAAATCATCCCAGCCAGGGCTTTGTCAAGCCTGACCTTAAAAACCTCTAAGGAAGGAGATTCCACCACCTCCCTAGGTAACCCATTCCAGTGCTTCACCACCCTTCTAGTTAAAGTTTTTCCTAATATCCAACCTAAACCTCCCCACTGCAACTTGAGACCATTACTCCTTGTTCTGTCATCTGCCACCACTGAGAACAGTCTAGATCCATCCTCTTTGGAACCCCCTTTAACTCGCCAATGTAGCCCAGTTTGTGAGTTGTGTACACTTCTATAGCAATCACTGTTAGCATGATCTGCCAACCAATAATTAATTTAAGGCCAGCAGGGCCCATCATAACCACCCAGTCCACCCTCCAATGGCTATTAGCCAAGATGGTTAGAGATGCAACCCCATGCTCTGGGTGCCCCCAAACCTCTGACTGACAGAAGCTGGGACTGGACGACAGGGGATGGATCACTCAGTAAGTTGCCCTGTTCTGTTCATTCCCTCTGAAGCATTTGGCACCTGTCGGAAGACAGGACACTGGGCAACATAGACCATAGGTCTGACCCAGTATGGCCATTCTTATGTTCTCCTTCCTAACGCAGGCCAGAGAATCTCCCCAGCAATTCCCTCCTCCACCCAGTAACTCCTGGCTGAACAACATGTGTCTATTTAACTGGAGAAATGTGAGAAACATTTAGTTTGACAAATCTGAGAATTCACAAGGCAGAACAAATTTATAATAAGGCTCCATTTATAAATGATTCTTAGATGTCTTGAAGAATGGTGAGTGACTGGATAGAGCAGCTCAATAAGCTACTTAAACCCATGGTGTATAATTATTATTACTATTAGTGCGATTTATTTATATTACTGCAGCATTTAGGAGCCCACGTGGTGGACAAAGACCTCATTGTCCTAGCCCTATACAAACACCAAACAAAACCATCTACACACCTTGTAGTGCTTATAACCATCCACTACACACGCCTGTTCCACGCTGTGAACATCTGTGCCTCGTGGATTAACACTTTACCTGCCATTTATAAACAGAAGTGTGTCTGACAAAACAAATCCATCCCGAATGTCTCAGATTACTTATCCAGCTGGAGTCACAACTGACCCCTGTCACATTGATGTGGCAGCTGTTGGTTCCAGTGCCGAACTGGACGAGATGAGGCAGGACCGGACGGGCTCAGGGCATCTTGGGGAGCCAGGGTTAGTTAAGAAGTGTCTCTCACCTGCAGAAGTGTCTGTAGGGACACAGCTGTCACTGGAGCACTGGGGATCCAGCGTGCACGGCTCTACCTCTGGCTCCATCTGGGACTCACGGCTGGTCTGGGGGGTGGAAATCCAGCCCTGAAGACAGAAAAGAGGGGCGACCAGGGCTGGGTTGAACAGCTGTTACAAAGGACGCTCTGTGAGTTTGAACTTCTTGCCTGGAGGGACATATGATTGCGGCACATGGCAAAAAGGGCCAGGAGACCCATGGGCACAGCATGGGGGTCCTGAAGACAAAACATCTGGGTGGAAGACGTGCTAATGTGACAGGCAATGGGGATCAAACGAGGGATCTTTGGGGCCAGAGGTACCAGCCTCTACTGCCAGGGGCCTCATCCACGCCTAAAAATTAGCTCGACCTAGCGGCATCGCTCAGGGCTGTGAAAAATGTCACGGGCTGTGCTGTAGTTAGGCCCAATACAGATGTGGCCAGGTCAAGGGGAGAAGTCTTCCTTGGTCCTAGCTACTGCCTGTGGGAGAGGTACATAAACTACATCCCTTCCACTGCTGTAGGAAGCACCTATGCCGTGGAGTTAGCAGGACAGCACTGTCCCTGTGCCCCTACAGTGTAGACATGGGCATGCCCCGAGCTCCAAGTGCAGCCAGACTCCGCAGCAGGGGCTGGAACAGAGACTCTCTAGCGGGGACCCTGCGCGCTGCCCAGGGGCTAAGCAGAGAGACAAGGGGCGGGGGCGGTTATATCTTCTATAGGACCAGCTGGCAGGGAGGGGGGATCTCTCTGGTCCCAGGCACAGGGCAGCTCAGATCCCCGGCCCTGCGGCCGCTTCCTCCCGACAGCGATTTCCTCCCTCTGCGGCTGTTTCCCTCCCGCCCCGGAGCCGCGTCTGCCCCGCTCACCGCCCTGCCGGGGCCCGGGGCTGCAGCCGGGGACTGGCCCTGCGCACACACAGGCCGGGAGCCGGGCTGGGGACCCAAGTGTCGGTCGGGGCTGGCACAGGAAGGTCCCTCTAGTTATTACGTCCCCAACCCGGGCCGGCTTCTCCTGCTCTGATCTGGGGTGAGGAACTCGGTGGGTTTAACCCATCCCTCCCCAGACGTCAAGGGAGCGGATTTCTCTCCCTCTCGGGCCTCTGGCTGCCTGCGGGAGTGAGAGGCTGGGTCCACACAGCTCACACAGGATGTCAAGCTGCTTGGAGTGGCTCATCAACGTGGGTGCCAGCCTCAGGGCCGAGTGATGCAAACCAGGGCACAAACCCCAACCCGGTTGTGTGTTCTATTACATAGATTTCACCAACCTAGTATCAAATGTGAACTCCTCCAGCGCTATAATAACTACTTTAACTGGAGTCACTGGCAGTTGCCATGGGCACTCGGTCTAGCTTGCCCCCCGGGCAAACCTGCTTTTGTGAGAGATGATCCCTGACACCAAAAATTACAACAATAGTCAGAAAAAAACGAGGAGTCCGGTGGCACCTTAAAGACTAACAGATGTATTTGGGCATAAGCTTTCGTGGGTAAATTGTGGACACAGACTAACATGGCTACTCTCTGATACTTGACACAATGTTCAGGTTACTCGCAGTCCCAAAGGACCAGTCACTTACCTCAGGTCAATTGCACCTTATATCTTCCCCCAAAGACACCACTTGTGGCCAATCCTGTAATTAACTAAAGTTTTATTAACTTAAAAAAGGAAACAAGAGAGTTATTCACAAAGTTAAAGCAGGAAACTTACACACACAGACGAGTTACCGTCTTAGGTTCCAAAAAGTACATAAGAACATAAGAACGGCTGTACTGGGTCAGACCAAAGGTCCATCTAGTCCAGTATCCTGTCCACTTGATGTTCCACTCCACAATGGTTTGTCTGGTGTCTATGGGCTTTCTTCTGTTGGGCAGGAGGTGACACCTCTCGTGGTAAACGAGTATTGCACACGTGGTAATGCTTGTCTCCTGACTGTGAGGGTTTCCAGTTTCATAGCAAACACTTTACTAGTTACAGAGCAAACACTTAACTGTCACCTTGTAACAGAGGCTACAGATATTATCATTGAGATCAATGCCTGCAGCAACTCACAAGCATTTTAAAAAATCCAAACACAGAACATATTTCTATGATGCTAATATATATTTTAACAATGCTAACACACAGGTGAACCAGTCTGGTTTCCAGCTATGCAGTTGTCAGTATTCAGGGAGGCCATGGGCATGAGCTGGCATCCTGTCTATTGGTGTCACAACACTGTTCTCACAAGAGTTTATTGGCGAAAATCCCAGCAAAGTGAGAGCAGCGTTTGGGTCTTTGCTGGCAAAGCAAAGCTCTCCTACCATTGGAGAAGGGTTCAGAGAAGAGCTGCAGGAGCTAACTGAGGTCTGCAAAACCAGCTCTATAGTTAAGATTATATTTTTATTGGTAACTGTCGATAAATATCAGTTTCACCATCCGCCCACACCCACAGATGAAAAACAATTTCCATTGTAATAATAAAAATGTGCAGCTAGGTAAGGCAAGAAACATGCTGCTTGAGAACTAGAGTTTGATTTAAGGCTCCATCCCTTGTCTATTTTGACATGTGACATTGCCTGTTAGTGTTTTAGTAAATATAAAGCTTTAACTTTTTTAATCTCGAAGTCTACCGTCATTAAATATAATTATTGTCTGACATCTCCCCCCCCCACCTTGTTGGACCCCCTCTAATTTCCCACAACTGTGAAAAATTGAATGAATAAATATTGAAAAAATTGCTGCAAACCAAACCGATGTGATCCATCAACATTATTTAAAAAAATAAAATTCTGCCAAGCCTGCCAATAGCGAGCCACCAAAGGAGTTCAATGGGTTTAGTTTATTCAAGAGAAGGTTAAGAGGTGACGTGACTGACATGGGGAGGGGATTGCTGAGAGCAGAGGGTTCTTTATCCTCCAATCTAGGCAGAGCACAATGCACTGGCTGGGAGCAGAAGGGAGACAAATGGAGGCGGGGAATTAGGGGACAGTGTTTAGCTGGGAGGAGAAGGAACCATTGGGAGAGCTCCTCTAGGGAGGAGGTGGGTTGTCCATCACTGGGAGTCTGTCGGTGGAGATGGGGCGTCTCTCTCTCAAAGCTCCGCTCTACCTCAGCCAGGAGTTACTGGGCCAGAGGCAGGAACCCTGGGGGAGATTCCTGGCCTGGGTTAGGCAGGAGCCTGACGCAGATGGGCACAATGCGCCCTTCTGGCCTTGAACTCCATGACTCTAAATCCAAGCTGTTATAAATGACTGTGGGGGGGGGGGGGGGGCAGAGGTTGCCCACAGAATAAACCAGGAGTTTAAGAGGGAGTCTAGTCTCTCAGGTGTTGAGGGAGAAACTTCCAGTCCATGTGTCGAGGCTGCCATGAGATTTGGCCAGAAGAATAGCGGAAATATAGACAATAGGCTGAAAAGCTAGGATAGAGAAAAGGCCGGAAGGGTGGCAAGATAATTCTGGGGAGCTTTTGCCTAACACAGAGATGTCAAAGATGGCCCAGGGTCAGATCCTTCACTGGGGTAAATAGGGTGACCAGATGTCCAGATTTTATAGGGACAGTCCTGCTATTTGGGGATTTTTCTTATATAGGCTCCTATAACCCCCACCCCCTCTCCCGATTTTTCACACTTGTTGTCTGGTCACCCTAGCCCCCATTGACTCCAGTGGAATTGGGGCCAATTTACCCCAGTGGGGGACCTGCCCCATTTCTCACAAGGTATTTAGTGGCTCATGCAGCATCATGGCTGGGGTGGGAAGGGTTAAGCCCAGTGAATCCTGAGTCTGCCACTTCACAGAGCAGACAGCTGGGACGGGGACAGGATAACGGAGGGACCTTCCTGACAGCGCCCGGCCAGCACCTGGGTCCCCAGCCCGGTCTGGCCCGGGTGTGAGCAGCGGGGTCTGCGGGGATCGCCCCCGCCGGGCGGTGAGTGGGGGGTGCCGGGCTGCAGCGAGGGGCACCGGGGAGGGAGGGAGAGAAACAGCCGCGGAGGCAGGAAATCGCTGCCCGGGGGAAGCCGCTGCAGGGAGGAGGGGATCGGACTGGAGAGACCCCCGCTCCCCAGCCAGCTCCGGGGCGGTATGAGCTGGGAACAGGGCTGGGGCAATGGGGGTGGGGGAGCATTGGCAGAGCTGTGCCTGGGGGAAGCGCCGACAGACCCAGCCTGGCTACTGGCCCCTCTCTCCCCCACACCCCCACAGCGCCCCCTGCTGGTCTGTGCTCCCCTCCCCATTCCCTGCAGTCTCCCCTCTCACAGCCCACTCTCCCCAGTGGGTCCCAGGCCCTGGCCCCATGGTGACCCGTTCCGCTCTTCCCCAGGACGCGGTGCATGCGAGTGAAGGTTGAATGAGTGACCTCGGAGAAGATGGCATCCCCTGGGGCATTATGGGAATCTCCTGGTTCCCAGCTGGACCAGCCACAGCTCCATCCTGAGTGTGTATCCCAGGAGGAGGAGGGAAAGGGAGAACTAGCAAGACCCCACTCTGAGCTGCTCTGTATCACCAAAGAGAAGCCCCAGCCTCTCGAGGAAACAGGACACCAACGTGAGCTTCTTTGTGACATAAAAGAGGAGCCCCTTGAAACGGGTAACAAATCACTTCTCCATCCCCTGCCCTTACTGCATAACTGTGCAGCGCCCGGCACGACGGGGCCCTGATCTCAGTCGCTGTGTGTCTGTGCAGCGCCCGGCGCGACGGGGCCCTGATCTCAGTCGCTGTGTGTCTGTGCAGCGCCCGGCGCGACGGGGCCCTAATCTCAGTCGCTGTGTGTCTGTGCAGCGCCCGGCGCGACGGGGCCCTGATCTCAATCGCTGTGTGTCTGTGCAGCGCCCGGCGCGACGGGGCCCTGATCTCAGTCGCTGTGTGTCTGTGCAGCGCCCGGCGCGACGGGGCCCTGATCTCAGTCGCTGTGTGTCTGTGCAGCGCCCGGCGCGACGGGGCCCTGATCTCAGTCGCTGTGTGTCTGTGCAGCGCCCGGCGCGACGGGGCCCTGATCTCAGTCGCTGTGTGTCTGTGCAGCGCCCGGCGCGACGGGGCCCTGATCTCAGTCGCTGTGTGTCTGTGCAGCGCCCGGCGCGACGGGGCCCTGATCTCAGTCGCTGTGTGTCTGTGCAGCGCCCGGCGCGACGGGGCCCTGATCTCAGTCGCTGTGTGTCTGTGCAGCGCCCGGCGCGACGGGGCCCTGATCTCAGTCGCTGTGTGTCTGTGCAGCGCCCGGCGCGACGGGGCCCTGATCTCAGTCGCTGTGTGTCTGTGCAGCGCCCGGCGCGACGGGGCCCTGATCTCAGTCGCTGTGTGTCTGTGCAGCGCCCGGCGCGACTGGGCCCTGATCTCAGTCACTGTGTGTCTGTGCAGCTATTGGCACGCTGATCTTGGTCCCGATGCCTCACCCACCCCACCGATCTGAATCACTCTGTGTCCATGCAGTGCCCAGCATCCCAATCTCACTTCAGGGGGGGCCTGTGCACCACCCAGCATGACAGGGTCCCACTCTCCATCACTCTGTCTTGCAGGGCCCGGCCAAGCGGAGTCCTGCTCTTATTTGGCACATGTATCTATCCGTGTTATTTATCTGGCCTCACCAGTGCCGGGTCTGAGCACCTCACAATCATTTATGAGTTTAGCCGCACACAGCCTGTGAGGCCGGGAAGGATCAGACTAAAGGTGGGGAACTGAGGCCCAGAGAGGTTCACCCAGCATCACTCAGGAAGTCCGTTTCAGAGCAGGAAATTGAACCCAGATCTCCTGACTCCCGGTCCAGTGCCCTAAGCCCTGCACCATCCCCATTCATAGGTGCCCCTGCCGTAGATGTTCTAACAACAGACTGACTCAGGAATTGACTCTGATCTGGATTGTCTCTTCATTCCAGCTGTTGACAGGACACTGAGCAAGGAAGATGCCAACACTGTAGGGACGTTCCATTCTGCCCACAGCTCCCTGTGCCCATTCCCCCTCTGGGAGAACCTGGCAGACTCCACTGGCTGTGGGGACGAGGTACTCAGGGATCCCACTGCTAACCCCCGGCAGGACAAGAAGCCCTTCCGGTGCAACAAAGAAGAGGTGTTTGGGGATCCCACTTCTGCCCCTCCACTGGATGGGGTGCTTGGAGATCTCACCTCTGCCCCCCAGCCAGCCGAGAAGCCATTCCGGTGCAGCGAGTGCGACAAGACCTTTGGGCAGAGCTCCCACCTGCTGCAGCACCAGATCACACACACCGGGGACCGTCCCTACCAGTGCCCTGACTGCGGCAAGCGCTTCAGCTGGAGCTCAGCCCTGTGCCAGCACCAGCGCATTCACCGGGGGGAACGCCCCTACCAGTGCGCTGACTGCGGCAAGCGCTTCGCCCAGAGCTCCAACCTGACCACGCACCGGCGCACCCACACAGGTGAGAAGCCCTACCGCTGCCCACAGTGCGGCCGCGGTTTCAGCCAGAATGCCAACCTGCTGACCCACCAGCGGGTGCACGCAGGGGTCAAGCGCCACGAGTGCCCCCAGTGCGGACGGGTCTTCGTGGAGCGCTCGTCCCTGCTCAAGCACCAAGGTGTGCACTTGGCGGAGAAACCATACCAGTGCCCCGAGTGTGGGCGCAGCTTCACACAGGGCTCCACACTGGCCCAGCACCTCCGCATCCACACCGGTGAGAAACCATACCAGTGCGGTGAGTGCGGGAAGTGCTTTGGGCAGAGCTCTGCCCTGGCCCAGCACCGCCGGGCCCACACAGGTGAGAGATCCTACCATTGCCACCAATGCGGCAAGGCCTTCAGTCAGAGCTCCAACCTCATCACTCACCAGGCCTCACACACTGGTGAGCGGCCTTACAAGTGCCCGGACTGCGGGCGCGCCTTTGGGCGCAGCGCCCATCTGGTTACCCACCAGCGCACTCACACTGGGGAGCGACCCTACCACTGCCACCAATGCGGCAAGGGCTTCAGCCAGAGCTCCACCTACATCCAGCACCAGACCACCCACACCGGTGAGCGCCCGTACAAGTGCCCGCAGTGTGGCAAGGCCTTTAGCCAGAACTCCAACCTGCTCACCCACCAGCGCATCCACACCGGTGAAAAACCTTACCGCTGCCACCAATGCGGCAAGAGCTTCCGGCAGAGCTCAGGCTATCTGCAGCACCAAAGGACCCACACAGCCTCGCAGCCCTCCACCACACCCACATAATGGTGCTCGCCGTGGGGACTATGGGTCTAACATCACACGCCTCCAATGTTTGTGATAACTCAGAGACATGATGGGAATTACAAACCACAATACATTGCCCAGCCAACAGAGGGCAGCAGAGGAGTACACACAATTGGACACGCACCTGCCTCTCCTGCTTGGGCTAAAACAGCGACACGGTGGACTCATCGATGGATCTGGATGGTTTTCCATTTCATGGGAAATCCTGTGATTTTTTTGGGGGGGGGGGGAGGGGAGAAACATCCATTCCAAAACAGAATGAAAAGAAACAAATTCAAAACTTCCCCTAAAACAAAATCCGTGGGAGGGAACATCTAGTGTTGACCAAAACAATTTGTTCTGGGTTAGAATTTTTCATTTTTTATTATATAACATAATATACCATTTAAAAATATATGTAAGACGCAATTTAAAAAATTGAAAGGCAACGTCATTTGGAAATGGGAAATCAAAATGTTCCGCTAAAGGTCAAAGTATTTTGTTCCAGTTTTTTTCCTAAATGAAATTGATGCATTTCCACGCAATGAAATGGCAGTTTCTGAAGGAGATATATGCCATCAGAAAAGTTCCAACTGGCTCTTTTCAATAGAGGTTATACATTGCCCAGCCAACACAACCTGTGGTTGCACCCAGTCAGACATGCACCGGGAATGTCAAACAGATGTTCTTGTGCTGTATTTTCCCACAATCCACTTAGAATTCACTCCTCAACTAGATTCATCTCTCTCGATTTCTGAGGGGTCTTTAATCTCACAGACAAAAGCAGAAAGAGATCAGCTGGCTGGGAGCTTCCCCAGGCAGAATTGCATTGGGAGAGCAAAAACTTTTCATCCAATGGAAGGTTGAAAGGCTGGAATCAAAACATTTGAACTATTCAGTCATTGAGTTTGGGTCACTAGTAACAGTCTATGTCTCGGAGATCTCAGCTTGCAGATGTAACAACACAAGGGGTATAGTCTGCTAAACCAGATTCCCATCTGGCATAAATCAGGTATAGTTCCAACAGAGTCAATGGGGCCAGATCCCTAGCTGGAGTAAGTTGGCCATAGCTCCACTGGGGAGATTGTGCCAGGCTGCTTGGAGATTTGAACACTCACTGGGATGTGAAGGAGGCTGTAAGTTAGAGTCACATGTCCCTTATGTGTGTTGTGGATAACACATTGGTTAACCTCTACCATGCTCTGAGCCATGGAGACTGTACTGAGATGACTGGCTGTCATGGAAATGTTGTATTCCTAATATTTGTACTTTTAAAATTTGTTTTGTGAGGGTTGTTTTTTTCCTGGAACTTTCAAATAAATTGAAGGAAAAACTCAAAACAAAATACCAGTTTTTCCATAGCATTGGCATGGTTTGAGTCATCGTCATCAACTTCTCAACTCTGTAAAGTGCCCAGGGTCAAGGAATATTGACATGAAATCCCAAATCGCATGTTTTATTAACTAAAACACAGTGGTACAAACACACAAAGTTAGGTTCAAGTCCAATGAATTCCCATCTATGAACAATAACCCACATCTTCAATGGCTGAAAAGGTGGGGCTTATTGTTTGTCTTCAGATACAAGCTTGTGTTGTAGGTGGAGCTTGGGAAGGGCACCCCTGTTGCTCCAGTGGGCCCCCTGCTGTGGGTGTGACTGTTGCTATGGGACCCCACATGCCATGCTGACCCTAGCTTGGCCCGTGGGCAGAGTCCAGGAGCACATGCAGTGGCAGGAACCAGGGAAGAAGGCAGATGCAGCCACCCCAGCATGGTTGCCTGAGCCTTGAGCCTGGCCTACTTTCAGGGGCCCACACTGCCTGGAGGGCAATGAGTGGTGCTCAGCCCAGTAACCCACTGTGGTGCTAGGGGGCGCTGCAGAGAGTGGGATGGGCACTCAGTAGGGGACACTGTGCTGCAAGGAGCAGGTGGGGGGGCTCTATAGTGGGTATCATGCTACAAGGGCAGTGTCCTCTTGCCCTTTCCCAGTTCTGGGAATTCTCTGATTCCTATGGCCCCTCGGCAGTGCTATTTGGATGCAGGATTCATCTTCAGTGCCCGTCCCAAAGCTCCATCTGGCTGTGACACCCCCAGGGGCGAGGGACAGGAGAGAGACACCATTTTTCACTTCACTCTTTCCTTCTGTCACTTTTCCTTTGGTCTCACACTGAATTATTACTAGATAATATTGACAGGTTTCAGAGTAGCAGCCATGTTAGTCTGTATCCGCAAAAAGAACAAGAGTACTTGTGGCACCTTAGAGACTAACAAATTTGTTAGTCTCTAAGGTGCCACAAGTACTCCTGTTCTTTTTGTAGATAATATCGGTTTCCTTTTGCAGTTTTAGGTAATGGACCGATACAATCAATTTGTATTCTGGCCCAGGGACCCTCTATCCTTTGATGACTCAGGGGGGTCCTTCTACCAGTCCAATATCTGCATTATTGGCAGCCCAAGGCAAGCAATTATTTACATACTGCTCTATAGCGGTTCTCATAGTTGGCCACCAGCTGCTGCTTGCAGCCTGCTGAGAGTGTTCTCCATGTCTAGATGTCCATTATTATGGACTAGGGTTACCATTTCAGATCTTATTTCAGTTGAGACAACCCATGCTGTCAACATTTTCCCCATTTTGGTAGCTAAAATTAATCCTGTATTATGCAGCCAAATTTTCCACCCTTGATATTCCCCTTTAGCTACAAGCCTTTTTATTGCTGGAACTTTTTTTCTGTAGGGATATTAGACCTATTTGGTCTGTCTTATCCCCTTCTACTACTGCTATTGGAGCTAACTGGAATTGCGGTTGCCACAACGTCCCCTCGTTAGCTCCTTCCTTAGCCTCCTCATCTGCACTGTTATTCCACTGAGCCTCGTCGTCTCTTTCTTATGACCCCCTTACCTTGGGGCACTCCGCTTGATACCGGCTGCCAACTAGACATGGAGCCATTGATCACTACCCGTTGAGCCCGACAATCTAGCCAGCTTTCTATCTACCTTACAGTCCATTCATCCAGCCCATACTTCTTTAGCTTGCTGGCAAGAATACTGTAGGAGACCGTATCAAAAGCTTTGTTAAAGTCAAGGAATAACACATCCACTGCTTTCCCCTCATCCACAGAGCCAGTTATCTCGTTATAGAAGGCAATTAGGTTAGTCAGGCACGACTTCCCCTTGGTGAATCCATGCTGACTGTTCCTGATCACTTTCCTCTCCTCTAAGTGCTTCAGAATTGATTCCTTGAGGACCTGCTCCATGATTTTTCCAGGGATTGAGGTGAGGCTGACTGGCCTGTAGTTCCCCGGATCCTCCTCCTCCTCTTTTTTAAAGATGAGCACTACATTAGCCTTTTTCCAGTCATCCGGGACCTCCCCCGATCGCCATGAGTTTTCAAAGATAATGGCCAATGGCTCTGCAATCACATCCGCCAACTCCTTTAGCAACCTCGGATGCAGCACATCCGGCCCCATGGACTTGTGCTCGTCCAGCTTTTCTAAATAGTCCCGAACCACTTCTTTCTCCACAGAGGGCTGGTCACCTTCTCCCCATATTGTGCTGCCCAGTGTGGTAGTTTGGGAGCTGATCTTGTTCGTGAAGACAGAAGCAAAAAAAGCATTGAGTACATTAGCTTTTTCCACATCCTCGGTCACTAGGTTGCCTCCCTCATTCAGTAAAGGGCCCACACTTTCCTTGACTTTCTTCTTGTTGCTAACATACCTGAAGAAACCCTTCTTGTTACTCTTAACATCTCTTGCCAGCTGCAACTCCAAGTGTGATTTGGCCTTCCTGATTTCACTCCTGCATGCCTGAGCAATATTTTTATATTCCTTCCTGGTCATTTGTCCAATCTTCCACTTCTTGTAAGCTTCTTTTTTGTGTTTTTTGTACTGATAGCAATCTTAAAATGTACGTTGAGTTTTACATATATAAAGCACAATTCACACACTCATACATCCTCTCACACACACACATTAATACTATACTGTGCTATCCTCTAATTGTAACTAAGAGACTCACCTTATCTGCTGATTTTGCTGTGTTGACTGTGCTGCTGGTTGTTCAGGTTGCTTCACTCCGTTTGGCTCCGCTCGTTCAGGTCAGCTCTCCGCTGGAGCGCTTCATTCACTCCGCTCCGAACTGTTTTAATAGTCGTAACTCTCTGCATTTTATACTGTCCTGTCAGCTATCAGATCTTTACCGCGCAGGTTTATCGCTAGTTGCACCTTTTTGGCTTTCTACCAATTCTATTCCTCGCTCTCCCCCCGCTGAACTTTCAACCTTTTGGCCTATTTTCAGCAGTCAAGTACCATGTCAACTTCCGCTTCTAACGGTGGAGTGAATTTTGCCTATTCAAAATGGAAGCTAGGGACACAAAATGAAGTCCGGGAAATCTTTGTGGTATCATCTCTTACCCAATAACTCCTGACTGAGCTAGAGTGGGGCTTTGAGAAAGAGACACCCCATCTCCACTGACAGACTCCCAGTGATGGAAAATCCACCCCCTCCAATGGTGAATTCCCCTCTCTGGTAAACACTGGACCCTTATTCCCAGCCTGAACTTTTCTCCCTTCAGCTCCCATCCTGTGGATTTTGCTCTGCCTTTGTCTGGGAATTAAACAGCCCTCTGCTCTCAGCAATCCCCTTCTCATTTAGGTGCTTACAGACCAGGATCACATCACCTCTTAACCTTCTCCTCCACTCTCTCACGACACAGCAGATTTTCCAGACCTCAAATCGTTCTTGTGGCTCTTTTAAACCATTAACCGTTTGTCACCATCCCATTTACCTGCCAGTCAACTGCTCATTCAACACCCACACTCTGTGGACCCCCCCAAAGGTCCCCTCTCCTAATGCTGCACCCTCTGCCCTTCCTGGAGTGTTTGCATTTGGATGGATGTAGCAACACTGCAGTGAGAGCCAAGTTATGGATAGAGTCTCCCCAGCACTGACAAGCAAACCATTTATTAAGCAATGTAAGGGAAAGGCCGCCCTCCCCAGACAGTACATTTGGAGGGTGGGGTGCGCTCCCTATTGCTCTCCTGCTGGGGGTGCTGAATAGGGGGTCACACAACAGGGAGGTGTTAAGTCCGTAGGTTGTCATCGCCTTGGCACAGTGTTACTCTTTATCCGCGGAGTATTCGGTGCTGTATGGGTGCAGAGGAAGCTCCCTCCACCCATCCCAGTGGGAGGGGGACATGCCAGAGCATCACGCAGGGAGGCCTTACTGCAGAAGGCCTGTTGGATCAGACTCAAGAGGGGAGCCGAGGCATACAGGTCACGAATCCCAGGGGACGAAGTTAGGAGCCATAAGATGCCTCAGAGAACACGCCCCATCCTCAGGAGCAAGGGCTTCTGCCCCAGAGAGTGCCGCCAGATTGCACCCAGTGTTGGCACCTGGAGAGCTGCGATGGGGATGGTTCACCCTGGGAAGAAATCCCAAATTAAGCCCGATCTTGGGCCGAGCCCTAAACCACGTGGCGCTCAGGCGTCCAATCCCAGGGCAGGATGAGGCAGAGTCCTGAACTGGTTGCCCCATGGGCTCCTGATCCAAGGGACTAGGCCACACACCGGTTGCCGTCCATACAGGAGGATCTCAAGTTGAGCTGCACCCATTGCCCACCAGATGGGCTGATCTTAGGCCAGGACTAGGCCAAGCCGGGACCGACGTGCCTTGTCACCATCCATCTGCTACCCCCTGCGCTGGCCCCTACTCGATGTTGTCGTAGACCCGGATCACCTCCTGGCAGTCGCCCAGCATGGAGAGCAGCTGGGATGCCCGCTCCATCTCCTCATCGGTCAGCCGCACCCTGGCATTGGGGATGAACTCCAGGGCAGCGGAGAGCGACTGTAGCCCCTTCGAGTCCAGCTTCTGCCGCACCTGGTGCAGTGATGGCACCTCACACACAAACTGAGGGGAGAGGACAGGACAGGGGCTGTGAGGGGCTGCAAACCTGCCCACTGGCCCCCCGGGCCGCAGCAGAGCAGCGTGGGTGCCCGCTGAACAGACAGTGTGGGCCACGTCGCCCCCGCTGGGCCTGATCTGTAGAGCCTGCCTCTTCAGAGCCGGCCATCGCTAGTTCAATGCCTAGTGCTGGCTACCATCTAACTTGCCGTCTGACCCCCATTCACCCTGTCCCTGCACTGCGGTTCCAGGGGATTTAACCCCCCACCCCAGGAATAATGGCAGCAAAGGCGGGCCCAGGCAGTCACTCTGGTGGGACAGGGAGTGCAGGACGAGCCCCCAGGTACATGCTACAGCAGCCTCGGGGCAGCTCTCACTTATACACAGTCCCCCTGGGGAAGCAGAGAATGGGACAGAGGGCAGCGAGCGATGCCCAGGCCAGCCAGGGAAGACCCTGAGGGGGGCTGTTTCCAACCTCCTTACGCTCCCATAGCATTCTCGAGGGTAACTGCAAAGCATACCCAGCCAATGCCTCCCACATATCCTGTGTATAATCCCCCTGAGCCAGGGGTACACCAGCCAGAACCCCACATCTCTCCCCTCCCCTGGGCCATAGCAATACCAGATCCCCACGATTCCTCCCCTTCCCCGGCCAGATCAGTGCCAGCCAGACCCTCAGGTATCTCTCCCATCACCTGAGCTGGATCAGAACCAGCCAGACCCCCACATATCTCCACACCTGTCCCCCGAACCAGATTAGCACCAGGTGGGCCCCGATTGGTGCCTGAGCAATTACATCAACTGGCTGCCACCCCCCATTGGCTGATGGTATCTCCCGCTCCACAGTCCCACGTTCTCCCAGCAGCCCTCACTGCAGCAGCAGGAGGGCCCTGTGGCAAGGACCACAATGGACTTGCCACTATGTTAGCCAGGGAGCCCCTGTCACACATACCCACCTTCAGAACTGCTTGCTCCTTCTCGTCGTCTTCTTCCCACACATCCTGGGCCCCGGCCTCGATCGCCAGCTCCAGGGCCTGCTCCAGGGCCACTGGCCTCTGCTGAGAGTCCTGCCCGCTGACCGTGATCACCCCCTTCTTGTCAAAGCTGTGCCGGGCCCCGTCGGACATCTGCACCCTGCATGGGAAAAGGGGGACATCAGGGGACAGGGAGTCACTTCTATACAGCATGAGAGAGACCATTCCTGGATGCTGGTCCAGGGGATTCGTGCTTTGCACAGGATGGAGACGAGGGAGGAAGGGCTCAGAGAAGAGCCACAAGAATGATTCACCTGCCTCATAGAGAGAGCTTGAAGACTCTCAGCGTACTGAATTTATCCCAGAGATGTCAAAGGCCCATTGTGCTCATCCAGCCAGACTCCTGCCTAGCCCAGGCCAGAGAATCTCCCCCCTTGATTACTGCTGCCAGCCCAGTAACTCCTGGCTGAGCTAGAGATGCCTTTGAGAAAAAGACACCCCCTCTCCACTGACAGACTCCCAGTGATGGAGAATCCACCTCGTCCCTTGGGGAGCTGTTCCAGTGATTCATTCCCCTCCCTGGTAACCATGGGCTCCTTGTTCCCAGCCTGAATTTGTCTCCCTTCAGCTCCCAGCCAGTGGATCTCACTCTGCCTTTGTCTGGTGGTTGAAGACCCCTCTGCTCTCAGAAATCCTCTCCCCATGTCGGTGCTTATAGACCAGGATCACATCACCTCTTACCCTTCTCTGAGATAAACTACATTGAACGAGCTCCTTTGGTCCTTCGTTCAGAGGCAGGTTTTCCAGCCCCCAGATTGCTCTTGTAGTTCTTCTCTGAATCCATAACAATGTAAATGGTTTGGGAAGAGGTTTAAGCTACCTCCAATTAAGCCCTTCTTGCACAGATATAAGAGAGTCCACCCAGAGATGTGTTGTGATAACTGGGCTGGCAAATTTACCCTAATTGTGAGCTCAACTGTAAAAAGTATGTAAAAATTCATGAGATGTCACAGTAGCCTTTAGAATCATAGGACTGGAAGGGGCCTTGAGAGGTCATCTAGTCCAGTGCCCTACACTCAATGCAAGACTAAGTATTATCTAGACCAGCGGTTCTCAAACTTTAGCAACCCAAGAACCCCCATTTTAATTTAAAATTTTTCAGGGATCCCCAAGTCCCCGCACTCCGCCCTTCCCTGAGGCCACGCCCCCGCCCTGCTCCTTCTCCGAGGCCCTGCCCCCCGCTCACTCCGCCCCCCAGCTCAATCCAACCCCTCTCTCCATCACACGGTCTCTCCCTCATTCACTTTTACCAGTCTGGGGTAGGGGGTTGGGGTGCAGGCTCTGGGAGGGAGTTTGGGTGCAGGAGTTGGGGTTCTTGGCAAATCCATGATGACTGTTACCTTATCATCTTCTAGGTGTTTGCAAATTGATTGCTTAATTAGTTTCTCTATTATCTTTCCAGGTACTGAAGTTAAGATGACTGGTCTGTAACTCCCTGGATTGTCTTTATTTCCCTTTTTATAGATTGGCACTATATTTGCCCTAATAACAAATGCTGATGGGAAAAGGTATGAAAGAGACAGAAAGAATGAAATAGTCTAAAACAAAAAGGCTGACAAGTATAACTCAAGGGCTACATTGAAATCATCCTTACTAAACACCAAAGATGTGGAACTAGAAATGAATGAACCAAAATTGGTGAATCAGAAATTAGGCCTAATTGCTGAACAGGATAACAAGGGGCTTGGCTATTCCACCCATCGGTACATTTTGGGGTCCTTAAAGTAATTTAGGGGGAAATATGGGAAGAACCGATGGAGACTATTAGACCCAGACCCCTTTCACCCTAATCCTCAGGGATATCCTGACCAGTCCAGGCCAAAGATAGGGACTCAGTTGACATCACCACCCCTACCAACTCGAGCTGAATCCCAGGTTATGTCTCTACTGCAACTGGACACTTGCTTCTGGCTTGTGCCACTTGACTCGGGCTTGCGCTAAGGGGCTGTTTAATTGCAGTGTAGACATCCGAGCCCAAGCTCTGGGACCTTCCCCCCCTCCCCCTCCGCCATTGGGTCCCAGAGCTCAGGCTCCATCCTGACCTAAATGTCTACACCACAGATGAACAGCCTCTTAGCCCAAGCCAGCTGGCATGGGCCAGCCACGGGTGTCTCTTAGCAGTGCAGACAAAGCCCCAAACATGAGATAAAATGCGATCAGACTTTAGCAGCAGCAGCAACGGCTACAGCTCATCTCAACTAACTTACTTTTTTAGCGCAAAGACCAGTAATCACCATCTTTGGGACCATCTAAGAGACCGGAGAAACCCTTGTTTGACATCTAAAGACTCTCTCCATCCAGAAGGGAAGTTATTAAAATCAAAGCCTTACTCAATACTTTACATCTCAAAGGCTTTTAACTGTTTTGCCTTCTTTTCCGAATCTTTAACAAAAGGATTTTTAGTGGGGTGTTTGCCACGCTGCTAAGCAGCATGAAGTCTCTGTATCCCAAACCCCGAACCTTGTGTAACACTTTTTAATGTTGGACAGTGACATTGTTAGGTTAACACCTTTGGCCCATTTATTCCAGCTAAATTAATGCCACAGGTGTGCACCAGTTTAATTAAACCCGTTTAAGTTAATCCGGTGCACCTGTTCCAGTAAACCCGGGGTAACATTTCCCAAAGAATCTAAATCACTTAAGAACCTGAATCCCATTGACTTTCCAAGACTTGGGCTCCTAAAGGCTGAAAGTCACTTTTGAAAATGGGACTATGGCTCCTAAACCACTTAGGTGCTTTTGATAATTTAACCCAAGGTCTTGCTTATTACAACTTCATGTACAGACCAGCCCTGACCCACATGTGGACTGTATGTTGTGGCCAGGCTGTAGAGAGCGTTAGCCAGCTATTTCCCTGCACTAATGCATTGTGTTTATCTCAACCACTAGACACTCATGTTTTAAGACCCGGAAGTGTCAGGTTTGGTCACTGCATGGAGCACGGGAAGGGCCTTTGTGCAATGAAATGCAGGATTGTCGGGCCCGGCAGGGAAGGACTGACCCATTGCGTCTCAGGATGAGCCGAATATCCTGGTAGGTTCGCTTTGCATTGTCCGTCAGCACCTCAATGAGCAGCGCAGATCCCCCAGGGCCTCTGGCTTCGTAGAGCAGGTACGAGCTCTTCCCTTTGTCCTGCAGCGAGAAGGGGCAGATTCAGCTTTGCAGCTGGGCTTATGTCTTGGGAGGTGTTAGGGGGCTTTCCCTTCACCCCCTCCCCTGGTTCTTGTCACGCAGACAGAAAGCAGAAGCCTGGAAGTCCTAAGTGCAGGCACTCTGTGTTCCCTGTAAGCTGCGCACTTGGCCATGCAGGAGAGATTCAAATGCCGGCCAGCTGATTAGAGAGCCCGTACAGCCAGCAACGTGTGTTCAGGTGCCCCATCCCTCATGTTGCTCTGTACTGCAACTTCTCCCGAAACCCTCCTGCTGGCTATGCAGAGCAGGGGTGGGAGAGGAGGGTGCTGATGTCAGGGTGTCCCACTTCCCCCACCCCTGTACCCCACCTCCGCAGAGTAGGGCAGAGGGGACAGCCTGGCTCAGGACTAGGAGCTGCTGTGGTCTGAGGTCTGAATGGTGAGTGGCTGGGTGCCTTTCTTAAAGAGACAGTGCACGGTTCCCGAGATTTCCCCAGCAGCCAGCACTCAGTCTCAGTCTCTCTCACACACACACTCTTCCCCCTCCCCCTGTAGCCCATCTCCCCAGAGCAGAGGCGGGGAAACAGGGCTCGGGACAGAGCAGGAGAGCTTTCAGTGAGTGACTTAAAGAGACAGTGCATGGCTTTCTCCAGCAGCCAGCACACACCCAGAATCTCTGTGTCACACACACACACACACACACACATATATACACACACACACAGTCTCGTTCACACTCACCTCCCAACACATACTTGTATTATTGTTGTTACTTCTTGGTACTTCCTTCAATGCACATATATTCTCTGTAGTTTTATTCTTTCAAAGTGTGCTATTTTAGAGTTTAGACTGGTCTATGCATTTAATAATTTTTATTTCTCTCTTACACTTAAATTTAATTCTTTGAGTAGTGAGTTCTAAAATGCCTAACCTGTCCTGGCTGGAGTAATTATCCTTTTTATTTCTACGGGTGGCGCACATCCACACATACCTTGGTGCACATAACAAAATTTATTCCGCACATGGATGGAAAAATTAGAGGGAACATTGCAGGCAATGCAATGTTTATTGGGGTTAGTTTCAAGCAAGCATCTCCATGGCTCTGATGCCACAGAGCCTTTACCTGTGTCCCCGTTCCCTATTCCCACCTCCTTAGCAGGCCCAAATATACCTGCAGTGCACGTCCCTGGTCCCACCCCTTACAATTTATGGTCATGTCCCTTTTCGGAGGGTCATGAGTCTGGGGTCGGGGTACCACCTCTTTTGTATCCCATGGGAGGGGTAAGGAGTGAGGTTGTGTTCTGGCCAAGGCCAGGCCTTTCTTTGGCCTTTAGTGTTTCTTATGCCTCCTCCCCATCCCCTCTTGCCCCTCCTGACTGGTTGCTTGACCTTGGCTTGAGAGAAGTGCCAGGCAGCCTTCCAGCATATGCTCAGATATTTATACACCCAAACACACCCAGTAACACTTTCAACACTCTCCTCTCATTGTACTAACAAGCCCATCTGGCTGGGTAGAAGGAACACATAGTGTCTTTGCTCACAGATATTAGTAAGGATAAAAGAGCATCAAAAGTCAAGCCCAAAATTCTGCCCCAGGCTAACAAACAGGCCAATATACTAACATGAGGTCCTGGGGTTAAACAATAAAGGCCAAGTCTCCGTCCATCCCCAGGCCCCAGATATACGTTACTGGTGGCTCCTGCACTACCCAGGAATGGCTCCTGCTTCCTCTCTGGATGCACATGCACAAGGGATCCAACAGCAAACTGGAGCCATAGAAACACTCAATGTTTATGATCTGAAGTGGAGCACCAGACCTGGAAACTGGGGCAAAGGAGGGGGCCCTCTGGAGCAATAGATTGTAGGCTTTGCCATATGGGATCAACACCAAGGTCATAGAATCCTAGAAGATTAGGGTTGGAAGAGACCTCAGAAGGTCATCTAGTCCAACCCCCTGCTCAAAGCAGGACCAACCCCAACTAAATCATCCCAGCCAGGGCTTTGTCAAGCCTGACCTTAAAAACCTCTAAGGAAGGAGATTCCACCACCTCCCTAGGTAACCCATTCCAGTGATTCACCACCCTCCTAGTGAAATAGTGTTTCCTAATATCCAACCTAGACCTCCCCCACTGCAACTTGGGACCATTTCTCCTTGTTCTGTCATCTGCCACCACTGGGAACAGCCTAGCTCCATCCTCTTTGGAAGCCCCCTTCAGATAGTTGAAGGCTGCTATCAAATCCCGCTTCACTCTTCTCTTCTGCAGACTAAACAAGCCCAGTTCCCTCAGCCTCTCCTCATAAATCATGTGCCCCAGCCCCCTAATCATTTTTGTTGCCCTTCGCTGGACTCTCTCCAATTTGTCCACATCCTTTCTGTAGTGGGGAGCCCAAAACTGGACACAATACTCCAGATATGGCCTCACCAGTGCCAAATAGAGGGGAATAATCACTTCCCCCGATCTGCTGGCAATGCTCCTACTAATGCAGCCCAATATGCCATTAGCCTTCTGGGCAACAAGGGCACACTGCTGACTCATATCCAGCTTCTCATCCACTGTAATCCCCAGGTCCTTTTCTGCAGAACTGTCGCTTAGCCAGTCGGACCCCAGCCTGTAGTGGTGCATGGGATTCTTCCTTCCTAAGTGCAGGACTCTGCACTTGTCCTTGTTGAACATCATCAGATTTCTTTTGGCCCAATCCTCCAATTTGTCTAGGTCACTCTGGACCCTATCGCTACCCTCCAGCATATCTACCTCTCCCCCCAGCTTAGTGTCATCCGCGAACTTGCTGAGGGTGCAATCCATCCCATTATCCAGATCATTAATGAAGATGTTGAACAAAACCGGCCCCAGGACAGACCCTCTGAGGCACTCCGCTTGATACCGGCTGCCAGCTAGACATCGAGCCGTTGATCACTACCTGTTGAGCCCGACGATCTAGGTCCATCTAGCTCAGTCTCCTATCACTGACAGCACCCAGAGCCTAGACTTCAGCCCAAGCCCAAACATCTACGTGGCAACTTTACAGCCCTGCAGCCCAAGCCCCACGAGCTCAAGCCAGCTGACCCAGGCCAGCCACAGATATTTCATTGCTGTGTAGACGTACCCATGGCAGTGTTCCCTCTAATTTTTCCCACCAATGTGCGGAATGAATTTTGTTCATTATGTGCACCAATACGGAGGTGAAGTGTGACACATCATCTTCATATTGGTGCACATAACAAAATTCATGTGGTGGGGGAGGGGCTGAGGAGTTCTTGTGGGAGGGGGCTCAGGGCTGGGGCAGAGGGTTGGGGTGCAGGGGTGTGAGGGCTCTGGCTGGTGGTGCGGGCTCTGGGGTGGGGCCGGGGATGAAGGGCTCGGGGCTGGGGCAGAGGGTTGGGGTGCAGGGGTGTGAGGGCTCTGGCTGGGGGTGCAGGCTCTGGGGTGGAGATGAGGGGTTTAGGGTGCAGGAGGGTGCTCCAGGCCTATTGCAGGGAGAGAGGACTCCCCCCAGCGCTCTCCCCACAGCAACACCTGGGTTTGGGGGTGGGGAGAGGCGCCTGTCCCCGCCGCGGGAGCTCTGGGGCTGGAGGATAGGCACCCCTCCCCCTGGCCCCAGCAGGTCCGGGCCAGGCCTGGGGCCAGCCGCGGCCCAATCCGGCCGCGGCTGAGTCCAGGCCGCAGGGTGAGTTGTGGCTGGGGGAGGGGCGCCCCTTCCCTGGTAGGTCCCCGGGCAGGTTCCCTAAGCGCCTGCGCTGCACTAAATAGGCTGCTGTGCGGCCGCAGAGTTTACAGGGAGCTTAGACTCATGGTGAACAAGTTTGGGGCCCCGTTGGGCTGGACCCCAGCACAGACACACCATGACTAAGACTGTAGCCCTGTCCCACTGGGCACGGCAGAGACAGAGAGTAACTGAGATTTGGTCCCCATTGTGCCGGATGCGGCTCCAGCACATGGTCATTGAGAAAAAGTCCCCGTCACACTGGGCATGCACAGATACACGGCGACCCCCATCGCAACAAGTGCTGCACAGATACACCAAGTAGTTGACAGTCCCTGCCTCAAAGAACGTATAATCTATAGACAGGACACAGGGTGGAGAAAATGGGAACCACAGACTATTCCTGTGTAATAGTACTTGAGTTTTCACTAAATCTTTCACAATTATTTTTGCTATTCTTCCCCCCACCCCGGAAACAAGCTCCTCCCCCCCGATACATTTTTTGAACCAGGACATTTTCAAAAATGAATTTACAAGAGAAGAAGATTAGATGCACATTCCACTGGCCCCCCCTCAGGAAAAACATAACAGTACAGTGTGACCAAACTAACCAATCAAAAGTTACTGGTAGCAATACCGGGTGGAGGGGGGTGGGGGCGGTTTCCATTTGCTCTAGTTCATTTTGCAGTTTTCACCCTTGTGCATGTGTGTGCGTTTTGCAACTGGGTGACTTTTGATTGGGCAAATACAAATGGGTTTATTATCTCAGACCCTATTTGCAAAAGGGGAAACTGAGGCACAGACAAACCAATGTCAAATTTATTACATGTTCACTGTTGGGCTGTCCTGGGTCTATGACAGACATGTTTCAACCCTAACCCTCGGGTTGAATAGACTCAGGGGAAATGGATGCAGGCCACTTATTTTGGGGCCCACATAGGGTTGGGGCCCCAATTTGAGAGGGCTTAAAGGAGTGTGACTTCCAGAGACTGGGACCCTGGCACTTTCTGAGAACCAAGTCGCTTTATACAATCCCAAGATGGGGCAGCTTGAAGTCAGGGATGCTCTTGAACTAACAGAGGGCTGGACAGAGAACAGAGATTGAGAGCATCTGCTCTCCCCATCCTATAACCACAGATGGTCAAAACACTGGCAGCAAAACAGTTTTCCATTGGAAAAGGTAGTTTTGTTAGAATCGAAACATTTCACAAGAGCTTGTCAATTTTGATGTGAAAATGAATCACTTAAATTTTCTCAGTTCAAGAATACGAAAAATGTGTTTTACTAAGGTAACACTTCGTTTTGACTGTATTGTTCCAGTTCATTCCAATTTTACATTTTATTATATTAATTTCAATGTAGGTTTAATATTTTCTATTAAATTACAAGGTTATGGCATTAGTGAAAGGAAATAATTCAGTGTGTCTGAATTGTATTGTCTGAATTTTCTTTCCACCAAACATTTTAAAATCTAAATTTTCTAATCCGATTCAGCATGAAAACAAATTAGAAGTGGCAGAATCTCCCGTGGGATGGACATTCTGTTTCCCAATCATCTCTACTTGTAACACAAGGACTAGAGAATGTTCCTTGAAATAAAAGGTGGGAAATTCAAAGCTGATCATAGAAAATACTTTTTCACACAAAGGGTGATTATCCTGTGGAACTCACTGACACAGGATGTCACAGGGGGCAAGAACTTAGCAAACAACTTCTGGCAGGGATATTAAACCTCCTGCTTCAGGGCTTGAGCTGACTGTAACTATTACAGACCAAGCTGAGACCTAACGCAGGATGATTATCCCCACATCTGCTACTGAGGGATTCTTACACCTGCCTCTGCAGCCTCTGGTGCTGGAAACAGGACACTGGAGTGGACACACCTCTGCTCTGATCCAGTCTGGCAATTCCCTATGACCCAAGTGATTTGCTCAAGGTCACAGAGGGAGCAAGTGGCAGAGCTAGGAATAGAAACCACAAGTCCTGTAGCCCGGCCTCGTTCAAGGCTCCCAATGCCCCTCTGCATAGCCTGGCCTGGCCCAGAGAATGCAGCAAGGCTGCAGCCTATAAGCCCCTCTGCCCCCTGAGCTGAGCTGGCAGGACCCGGCTACGTACCCCTCCCTTGATGGCCACCTCAATGGATGATTTGGGCATGCTCTTGCTCCGGCACTGCTCAATGATGTTGGCCAGGTTGGTATTGAGATCAGGGTTGGGTCCCCCTTCTGCAATAGGACAGAAAGGGGGTGTCATAAGGGAGACATGGCTGTGATCCCATTCCAGACAGTCCTGATTCCCAGCTCCCATTGCTATAACCCACCAGCCTCCAATCCCCTCCCAGAGCCAGGGATAGAATCCAGGCATCCTGACTCTGAGACCCCCTTACTCTAACCCACTATCCCCCTCCCAGAGCCAGGGATAGAACCCAGGAGTCCTGAGGTCCCTGGTGACCCTCCCTGCTCCAAACCACCTATCCCAAGGCCCTTCCTCCCTTCAGCCACCATTATCTGTTACCTCAGGCCGCCTGAACCCCAGGGACTGGGCTGCCCCCCTCTTATGCGAAACAGCTACTAGAGTGGAGCACAGACCGAGCCACCTTACAGGAGGTGCTGTGGGACAAAGGAAAGGTCCAGTGGAGAAAGGATGAGAAGGGGAGAGACACTACCCCACAGACCAGCATCCTCTCCTCCAGCAGCCGAGGAGGATAACAGAGGTTAGGGATGCTGGGGTTAGGGGCAGCGCTACTGGTCAAGGCTGGGCTCTGTAGCCACAGCCTCTGGCTAGGGCTGGGCCCCATCAGGTGCTGGGAGGCGGGAAGTCTCTGTAGCCCTCCCTCTGGCTGTGACAGGGCCTGTGGGGCACTGGGAAGCTGGCGGGGCTCTGTAGTGCCCCCTCTGTCTGGGGCTGTATCACACACAGGATCCGCCCCGGTACCTTTCACAGCGACGCGCAGCAGCATGGTGAGCTTCTGGAAGAGCCGGCTGCGCTCCACGTCCCGCGGGCCCTTGATGTGCTTGACCTTGGACCATTTGTTGTGGCCGGCGGGGGTGGCACCTGAGGTGTGCAGGGCCCGGCATGATGAGCGGGGGGAAGGGGCAGCCAGCCTGGGCACCAGCTCCTTCAGTGCCAGCACCGAGGCCAGAACACGGCATCTGTACGGGGCAGCGGCCCTCGCCATGGCGCTGGGCAGGGACATGGGTGTGAGCTCCTGAAACACACATACACACACAGGTTACACAGCTGGATGGGAGCTCCTGTAACACACACACATAACACACATACTGCTCAGCCTCCCCGAAACACACACACACACACACACTACAGCCAAGTGTGAGCTCCTGTAACGCTCATACATACACTGGCTTCCTCTAACACACACACATGACACAGCAGGCGGGGGTGTGATCCCCTGTAACACACACCAACATCACACAGCCAAGCAACAAACACACCACACAGACCGACCTGTCTCTTACTGTGACACACGCTGCAGAGTCTGGCCGGGGCCCTCTTATACCCACTAGTCCCCCTCCCCTCCCAGAGCCGGGAGAAAACCCAGGAGTCCGGGCTCACAGCCCCCCACCGCACAGCGGGACCCCACTCACAGCCCAGGGGCAGGGACTGGGCTGCCCCCTAACGGGCTCCTGCCGCCCGGGCCCTAGGAGCAGCGAGCGCCCCGGCGGCCGGACTCGGGACCCAGGCGTCCGGGGAGCTGGGCCGGAAGGTCCCTGGGCTGGGGCCTGCCCCGGCTGCTGGAGCTGACGGCGCAGGCGCGGGGCCCTTGAGCCGGGGGCGGGCGGGGAGCGCAGCAGCCGGCGAGTCCCGCAGCGAGTGGGGCGGGGCCTTCCCGGGCCAGCCCGGCCCCCTGGGTCCCAGCCCGGCCCGTGCGCGGGGCGTGTCCCAGCTGCAGCCCCGGGCGGGGAGCGGGCAGAGAAGTCGCTGCCCAGCTGGAGCAAGCGGCCGGAGCCGGAGCCGAGTCCGGCGATGGCTGCAGCGGGGCCGGCGCAGGTAGGACGCGGGGCGGGGACTCCCCGGCCGGGCACTGGCTGGTCCCGGCTGGGGGCCGAGGGGGGCCGGGACCCGGGTCTCTCCCGCGCTAGTGACCCCGGGGCTGGGGGCTGCAGCAGCTCCCGGGGGTGGCGCTGCCCCGGGGCAGGGAGCGGCTCAGCGCGGTGGGGCCAGGCAGGACCCGGGGTCTCGCTTCGCACCCGCGCAGCCCGGGGGCGCAGGGGCTGGAGCAGCCGGAGCGCTGGGGCCGGGGAGCGGCTTTGGGGCCCCGAGACCTGCCCACAAAGCCGAGAGCGGGGTCTCCCTGGGTCACAGCTGCTGGGCCAGGGGGTCCCTGGGAGTCGCTCCCCTAGAAACCGCGTCCCCTGCTGAGACTCCGGGCTGGGGGCTGGAGCGGAAGGTGCTGAGTGTGTAATGCTTGTGCCAGCAGCCCCAGGTGGTGTTTGGGGACGTCGCTCTGTATTTCACCCGGGAGGAGTGGGAGCTCCTATCCCAGCGAGAGAAGCATCTGTACCGGGACCAGATGCTGAGGAATTATTGGGCCCTCGTTTCCCTGGGTAAGGACCAATTGCGCTTCATTTTAACAGCTGTGAAATGTCTGGGTTCCCTCCATACCTCAGCTGCCATGTGCAGCTCTGGGCTGAGCGGTGGCAAATGTCAGCCCCTTTCAGCCTGGCTTCCTGTAGGAGCAGAAATCAGGGCTACCAAGCCTGGGGCTAATCTCAGTGTAACTTGTTTATTTTGCATTACCTACCTCCGTCCTGGCACAGAGGTGGTAGCAAACAGTTACACGAGTAACATCTGTGCCTCAAGAACTGACTCTAGTTAGACGAATAAGGCAGGGAAATGCTGCTGCTGCAACAGCTCCCCACCTCCCCCAAAAGAACGAACATAGTACATTTAACAACTGTACACTTGAACAATGCTTGCACCCTACGTGCAAGAACTGGTAGCTCTGAATGGTGCCACCTGCCAAGACACGTTGTGGCCGATGCCTTAATGACATACAGCAAACTGTTTTCAACAGCTATAAGATGGCAAAGGAGCAAAGTTCCCTTCTTCCAAAATCTTCCCCCATGGTAAATTTTCGGGGGGACAGTTGGGTAAGTGAATGACCAGAGAGAAGGTGGTTGAGGACTTTCTACTCACCCTGTCTCTTAATCTGAGAGTAATGGGGGTTCAATGGTGTTTCAACTCATTAAAGAAAATCGGTGTCACACAGTTGTCCTATGGAACGTAGTGCCACAAGATAGCATAGAGGCCGAGATATTAGCAGAATGGGATATTTCTATGGAACATCCATTCTAGAGTTCCCCTAGTAAGGATTTAAAACTCAGCCCCCACTGCAAATTGAGACGGGTCATAGACGTTGCTGCTTCAGAGTATGAACTGAACTTGCCTGGGGGGAGACCAGAAGAAATCTCCTCTAAGGAAGGTTTATTTCATTATTCTCCTGCTTGGGATCTCCTGCACTTTCCTCTGAAGCAGTGACCGAGATCAGTGTCCCGTCGTGCCAGGTGCTGCACAGACACACCCTGACCGAGGTCGGGGCCCTGTTGTGCTGGGCTGCACCAACATATAATTGAGCCCCTGCAGCCAAAAATTTAGTAATAAAACTTCCCCCCCAAACAGGTTATTCAGGTTCTAAACCGGACTTAATCCACCGGATCGAGGTAGGGGAGGCAGAGCTCTGGATCCAGGATGCCAAGAGCTCCAGGGAAAGCTCCGGGCCTGAGAGCCGCTCCTCAGGTGAGTTATAATAATCCAGTTCCTTCTGATTTACACACCTGCTAGTGAAGGGCTCCCTGATGTAGAAGACAAAGGCAGAGCGAGATCCACTGGCTGGGAGCAGAAGGGAGACTAATTGAGGCTGGGAATTGGGGGCCAGTGTTTATCTTGGTAGGAATGAACCACTGGGAGAGCTCCCCTGAGGACACCATGGATTCTCCATCACTAGGAGTGTTAGACCCTCAGTAGAGGTCTCCCTATGGGATGGGGAGCAGGCAGGTACCGGACAAAGTGTTGGTATATAATACTCTAAATGGTCTTTATTGATTACAAAACAAACCTTACTTGGTCCACATTCATACCCCAAACATACTATCCCAGAGTCCAAAGGTCAGAATGGGCCCGATGGCCAGTTGAGATTCCTTCCGATCATAAGATGCGGGGAGCCAGCGAAAACCACATCTATACCCACACGGAGCTCTGGATCAGTAAACAACTCCAATTTGCAGAAGTCATAGGCGAACATTTATAGTCCATTCTGTCATGTCCTCGGTTCTTTGCCTTTGTTTACTAGGCCTTCTACCCACACAATTCCAAAGAGACAATCCTGGGCGAGCTGCCATGATCCAAGGCGTGCCATTTCCTCCAATTCTTATACAATTTTATATCAGTCCATCTGGTGTTGTTTCCTTTTCTGTTCATTTTCCGTATTTTTCTCTGAACAAAACAAGATTGTTTTTGCACAGATAGTTCTAATAGTCCTTGACCGTATGTTCTTGCTTTGGTTGCTAAGTTGCAACGCACGTATTCATATCAAGCACGCGTCACTCATACCAGGCCTCAATGACGTATCCATGTAATACGTTATAGATGAATCACAATGTGTGTGCGTTATAGATGAATCACAATGTGTGTGTGTCTGTGTATGTGTGTGTGTGTGTGTATGTGTATATATATATATATATATATATATATATATATATATGTGTATATATATATGTGTGTATATATATGTGTGTATATATATATGTGTATATATATAAAATCCCGACATTCCTCCCTCTTGATACAATAATTAATGGCATTAATCATGTATCACTTTATAATTTCGCAAGCAATTCAATTATATATATCACTTGCTCCAAAACTTCTTGTCGCTTTCTTATTCGGCAGTATAAACATAGCATAATGTTAACAAAATAATTAATGCAAATAATATCACAATAGGATGTAGCATTAAATTTAGAAGAGCTGTGACACTGGGAGATCATCCTTTGAAAATATCATACCAATGAGAAATTGCCAATTCTTCTCCTTTCCCCAATTTTAATATTTGACCATTGTGGATCAAAATGTTTATTTTTCCCAGCTGAGCAGACTTAGATATATCTATTGCATATTGCCTGATTTTTTTTTCACTTTCATCAATAAATTTTTCCCATTGTTCCCAATGTATCCCCAAATCCAAAGACCAGTCCACATCTTTTGGTTCCCAAACAATTTCCTTTTTTAAAAATAGAGGACCTCGGTAAATAATTCTATTAATAATGACCTCTGTTACATTACATTTACATGACTCAATTGGGCCTTTTTCTGTCATGCTTCCCCAAAATACATGTTTTTCAGTGGCTACCACACAAATACACCCATTAACTAAATCAAACACTCTTGTGCCATGAGAGGCTAAATATTGCATGGTACATTGTCTGCTTGAATGGTTCAAATGACATCCCTCTAGGGACCAAGTTAGTTGTGGGCACAACCACTTACTTCATCCCCACTCTTCACAATGTTTCATCAATTCTACTAATGTATAATCCCTTTCTTCTTGAATCAAGTGTGTCCCACTTATTTCTATTTTCTATAACTCTTCATTAATAATTTTTGGCAACACCCAGGCCATTGCTGCTTGCTTGCTTATTTATTTATTTATTTATTTATTTTGCTTCTCTGTGTTGTGTAACAGCATTCTGCCTTTCCACTCCACCCTCAGAGTGGCTTTGTCCCAATTAAACTCTATATATTTCTTTCATCTTGGAATTCGTTGATTCCATATATGAGGATCTTTGAACCATTCAAAAGGCCATGGTCCATTACTTAACAGATTAACCATTCTCTCTATGTATTGTATCCCATAGGTTTGCATCTGTACACATCGTATTGTTAGTTTTATTGTCAATCTCAGACACACCAAATAGATTTACATTTAGAGATGTTTTAAAGGGTTGGGCTTGTTTCAGTTGGAGTTCCACACTTCTTATTCCTTGTTCCGATAATGCACCAAAATTTTGTCATGTGTCTGTATCCCAAAATCTTACCCAAAGCTGACATTTTCCCTTGCAACGTCTCAATATCAAATCTTTTGGCCTTAGATATTCCCCTGTCACATTTTTGCCATCTTCCCACCATATTTCACATTTTACCTCAAAAGGGTTTTTCTTTACATCTGGTTTTGTTTGGTCCTGTTTTTCCCATTCTATCCCACGAATAGTCTAAGGTATTTTTCCCTTCTATCCATACCTCCATCCTAGAGGTGTTCCCATATGTATATCCATGTACCCCTAAATTTCCTCAAATATTCAAAAAACTTAAAAGCCAAAAACCATATTTTCACCCTTATTGAGGATCCTCATAATTCAAAATTGAAGTCCTGGCCATTATTCCATAGGAATAATATCCAATGCTTCTGGTCGTATTATTCTAAATACTTACACTAACCTCTTCTATCTTCGCTCGAGCTCTGGTATTATTTTTTTTCTTCCTAAAATATAACACACACAACACAATTCTTCTACTAAGACAAAATGCAAAGCAAGCATAAACAATAAACCAATTATAAAAATTGTAGCACCGTAGCCACGCTCAAATCCAAGGTCCGTACAGGATAATCTCCGGTGCAATTGGGCATTCCTTTCCCTCTGTAAGATAAACTAAAAGAAAAAGAAAGGAACGTTATTTAATCTTTAGGCCATAAATTTAATTGTGATGTGTGGACCCACTTTCCCTTTTCCCCCTTGTTAATCTGCACTACAGTAGGTGCAATTTTATTCATGATGGAAAATGGTCCAACCCATCTAGACTCCAGGAAATGATTTTTCTATGTTAATTTCAAATACGTTACTCTAGCTCCGATTTTCCATAATCTACTGTCCTGAGCCACACGAGAATCCACATAGTCTCTTGCTTTTTCAGTGGTGTCAGTCAGTTTAAATTCCATTTTCTTAAGTTCTGTTGGTAACACCCTTACCCATTGAGTAACTGATATCTCCTCTTCTTCTTCCGGGTACAATAAAGGGCTCCACAATCTCATAGGCCTTCCAAAGAGAATTTGATAAGCCCGGTAGCCAGTACCCAATAGATCACTACTTCGGATGGCCGCCAACACCACTGGCAATTTATCGTCCCAATCTTTGCCAGTTTCTTGCACTACTTTGCATAGAGCTTGTTTAATAGTTTGATTCATCCTTTCTACTGTCCCTGATGATTGAGGATGATAGGGGATGTGTAGTTGTTGCTTTATTCCTAAAGCTTTTAATAAACTTTTAATTACTCCTCCTACAAAATGTGGCCCATTATCGGAATAAATTACTTTTGGAGTTCATAGAATCATAGAAGATTAGGGTTGGAAGAGACCTCAGGAGGTTATCTAGTCCAATCCCTTGCTCAAAGCAGGACCAACACCAACTAAATCATCCCAGCCAGGGCTTTGTCAAGACGGGCCTTAAAAATCTCTACGGATGGAGATTCCACCACCTCCCTAGGTAACCCATTCCAGTGCTTCACCACCCTCCTAGTGAAATAGTGTTTCCTAATATTCAATGTAGATCTCCCCCACATAATTTTTCATATCTACTAAACATTACTTCCCACAACTTTTTGGCAGTGGTCTCTGCAGTATGATTTCTGGTGTGAATCGCCTCCACCCATCCAGAAAAGGAATCTACTATCACTAATAAATACTGATTCCCCCTTTGGGTCTTAAGCAATTTATCAATATAATCAACCTGTATTCTTCTCCATGGCCCCACAATTCTTTGGTGCAACAAGGGTCTTGAATTCAGTGGTGTATTCAGTAGTGCACACCTTATGCAGTTTTTAACAAAATTTTCTACGTCCTTTCGCACCTGAGGCCATATTCCAATTTATTTTACCTTAAAGAGAGTATTCTCTATTCCTTGATGCACCATAGAGTGACACAGGTTAATAATCTCTTCTCTTTGAAGTTTGTCAGGTACCCACTTTATCTCTCCTGTTTTGTTTTGTTTTTATTCACTGCACAGCCCCCTTGTATATTCCCGTTTCCCCATCTTTCCTCAGGTTTAACCTCCTGTTTTATGGCTGGAGCTCTAGTAACTCCCAGAACTCCCAGAGGTTCCTTTGCTGCTAATTTTTAATTTTTTTTTCATTCCCTTCTCGCTTTTGATGACCTTTAATATGTCTTACTCTTAATTTTCCTGGGTGTTTTTTCAACCAATCATAAATACAGGTTTCAGGGTAGCAGCCGTGTTAGTCTGTATCCTCAAAAAGAACGGGAGTACTTGTGGCACCTTAGAGACTAACAAATTTATTAGAGCATAAGCTTTCGTGGGCTACAACCCACTTCTTCGGTTTCACTCTATATGCATCCGAAGAAGTGGGCTGTAGTCCACGAAAGCTTATGCTCTAATAAATTTGTTAGTCTCTAAGGTGCCACAAGTACTCCTGTTCTTTTTCAATCATAGAGAGATTTTCAATCCTCCTTTTGGACCAAATTTTTCCCCTCCGCTGTTTCCCAAGGCTTCTTTTTCCGAATCCCAGTCCAGGATCCCAGTCCTTGTCCCACAAAGTCTGAATCCATATAGACATGACAGCCTGCAACGTTATTTTTCTGTTTAAGCAGATCACTAAGAGCTCTGACCTCTGCTCCCTGAGCTGAAGTCATACTCATAGAACCAGAAATAGTTTCCCCATCAATTTGTACAGCCACGTATCCCGTATATTTCTTAGAGTTTTCATAGTATGGACTACCATCTGTAAACCAAAACTCTTCTTCTCCGAGGCTTAACACTTCATCTACCAGGGGTGTGTCTTCAACTAACTTCGGTCTGGAAGTGGGCATTCCTGCTCCTCTCCTTCCGTCAGGAGGGCATAGGGTAACATCATTGCTTGTTTGTTATTCTCATAAGTGACATCTCTGCTAGTTAACATCAAGGTCCATTGGGCCATCCTGGCATTCGATACTCCTGTCCCCTGCAGTTTCCCTAATAAAATATACTTCAGGGGAGAGTGAGGTGTTTGTATTATAACAGGGGCTGTGCCAGTAGTCAAAGCAAAAGCTTCACTGGCCCACACAGCAGCTAAACGTGCTCTTTAACAGATCCCAAACTGCTGCTTCGTAGGAGTTAATCTTCTAGACTCGTATGCTACCGGTATTAACTTCCTGTCAATTTCCTACATTAGTACTGATGCTAGACTTTGCTGGGTTGCTGCCAACTTAATCACAAACAGCTTGTTTATCTCTGGGAATTTCAATGCTTGTTTTAAATGACAAAGCTTTTTCTTGTTCAGGCCCCGACTCCCATTCTCCTTTCTTTTAGTAAACGCCACAAGGGTACAATTATAACGGCAACATTCCAGATGTGTTTCCTTAAATAGTTAAACCCTCCTAACATCACGTCAACGCATGAGAATCCTCTGGCCTTGGTAAATTCATTGCTGATTTCACCTTTTGTTGATCTACCTGAATTCCTTGTTCCCCGAGGGTCACCCCCAAATAATTCACTCTCCTCTGCACTAGTTGGGCTTTCTCTTTATTAGCCTTGAAACCAGTTTCCTGGATGAGTCTCAACGCTTTTTTAGTCCACTGAGCCACCTCCTCCTCAATGTCCCCCCCCACACTAATATGTCATCTACATATGAGGTGACATTCTCCCGATCCTCTTTGGATAATTGATCCAGTATTTGCACCACATGTTGGGGCGCAATAGCCGGACCGCAATGTAGGCCCTGGGGAATTCTTTTAAACAAGTACTGTTGTCCCTTAAAAGTCAACGCAAAGCAGGCCCAAGAATCGGGATGCAATGGGATGGCGAAAAAACAGTTTGTCAAATCTATGATCGAGAACCATTTAGGGGCCCCCTGTATTCTTGCCATCACTTGAAGTAGATCTGCTACTATTGGTGCCATGGGGGGGCAGCTTTATTAATTTGTCTAAAATCCTGTTGTGCCAAGCGCTGCCTGTATCCTGGGCAGGCTACAATTTAAGCATAAAACGAGACCCATGGGAGCAGGCGCCAGGTGCTGCACAAACAACATTGGGTAAAACCACCCTGAGTCTAGCTGCAGATTGTCGCGGCATTTTGTATCAGAAATTACAGAGCAGTTATATAAGTTTAGTAAATGTCACAGGTCCTTAAATTTACTGTGATGGCTCCATGATTTTTAATAAAACCTGCCCTTCTCCTCGCCCTGCTCAAGGGGCACTAGCCACCCAAAGAAGCACCTTCCCCCTAGCGCTGCAACCCTAACCCCAGCCTGGTGCAGAGGGGTTGGGGTGGGCTAGAGTAGATCTGGGTGGCAATGCCATTCACTGAAGTTTGTCCCACCTCCCCCACCATCATGACCATGGGCGGGGGAAAATCTGAGTGGCACTGGAACCTCGCAGGCCAGGTCTCAATGCCCAGAGCAAGGCGTTGGGTCCAGCCCTGTGGGACAGGAGCTGCCATTGCAGGGTGAGGCACCCATCCAAAAAACAATCACGAAGAAATGGGGAAATCGCTCCATCCGTGACATTTTTCCATCTTTGTTGAAGGTGTAGTTTAACCATGAGCTAACACCGGGATTACCTCTACTCTCTCCAGCAGGGCAGGAGATCCCGGGAGGAAAGAGGGCACAGGCCGAATGTGGGGAAAGCGCAGCAGGAATGCAGGATCCCATGGCCCACAGAGGGATCCATGCACAGGATGCAATCCATCCCCGGGGTAAACTCAGCCAGAGACCGGATCTGGCTACACAACAGAGACTCCCCATGGGACAGTGTCCCCAACACTGCATTGACTGCGACAAGAGGTTCAGCAACCCCTCCGCGCTGAACCAGCACCAGCGCACACATGCCAGGGAGCAGCCATACCGTTGCTCTGACTGTGACAAGGGCTTTGCAGAGAGCTCAAAGCTGAGAATACACCAGCGCACGCACACCGGGGAGCGGCCGTACCGTTGCTCCGACTGCGACAAGGGTTTTGCACAGATTGCATATCTGAGAATACACCAGCGCACGCACACTGGAGAGCGGCCGCGCTGCTGCCCCCACTGTGGCAAGAGATTTGCGCACAGCTCAAGCCTGAGAACACACCAGCGCACGCACACCAGAGAGCGGCCGTACCACTGCACTGACTGCGGCAAGGACTTTGCAGAGATTGCACACCTGAGAATACACCAGCGCACGCACAACGGGGAGCGCCCGTACCGCTGTGCTGACTGTGACAAGAGCTTTGCACAGATCGCACACCTGAGAAGACACCAACGCACGCACACTGGGGAGCTCCCACACCACTGCGCTGAGTGCGGCAAGGATTTTGCACAGATTGCATATCTGAGAATACACCAGCGCACGCACACCGGGGAGCGGCCGTACCGCTGTGCTGACTGCGACAAGGGCTTTGCACAGATCGCACACCTGAGAATACACCAGCGCACGCACAGCGGGGAGCGGCCATACCGCTGCATCAGCTGTGGGAAGAGCTTTGCAGAGAACTCAAAGCTGAGAATACACCAGCGCACGCACACTGGGGAGCGGCCGTATTGCTGCACCAACTGCGGCAAGAGCTTTGCAGAGAGCTCAAGCCTGAGAATACACCAGCGCACGCACACCGGGGAGCGGCCGTACCGCTGTGCTGACTGCGGAAAGGACTTTTCACAGATCGGACACCTGAGAAAACACCAGCGCACGCACACGGGAGCGGCCGCATCGCTGTGACGATTGCGGCAAGAGCTTCAGCAATGCCAGTACGCTGACAAACCACCAACTCATGCACACTGGAGAGCGGCCGCGCCGCTGTGCATACTATGGTAAGAGGTTCAGCAATGCCAACAAGCTGACCCAGCACCAGTGCATAATCTCATACCTGAGAGCACACCAGTGTGCGCACACCAGGGAGCGGCCATACAGCTGTCATGATTGCGGCAAGAGCTTCAGCAGCACTGATGCCTCATCAGCGCATGCACACCGTGGCCGGCCATTTCAATGCACTGACTGCGGCAAGAGCTTGCACAGAGCTCACTCCTGAGACTACACCAGCGCATTCACAGCAGGGAGCGGCTGTACAGCTGTGCTGATTGGCAAACGCTTTGCTCAATTGGGCAACCTCCCCTGGCACCAGTTGGCTCACCAACGCCCCTCTGCCACCGCCAGGGTCTGCGGGGCTTCTGGCAGCAAGTGGATCTGGCACAGTGCCAGCAGACTCAGGCCAGGGAGTGGTCCTGTCCCCCATGATGCCCAGCAGAGACTGTGGGGCAGGGAAGGGGGACTTGGCTGAGCAGTGTGGGGAAGAGCAGACAGGTGGGGGGATTTTAGAGCAGATGGTCACAGCCTACTCAGGCTTTTGCATTACTCCTGGGGAATTCTGTGCTAAAAAAAGAAACATTCTGCAAACTATATTTTAAAATTCTGCATATTTTATTTGTCAACATAACACAATATAATCACGTTAGTTTCAATTATTTTGGTGATTTATTTCAAAATACCTGTCAGCTACTATGTCTAAGCTGAAATCGCAACTGAAGTGTGTTTACCAGACACATCTGGGGAGTGGATAAAACTGTTTCTCAACCAAAGAAGTTAACGCTTCTAGCCAAGGTGTCCTCAAAGCTGATGGGCCACCACCTATCAAGTAGCCATTCTTTGGCAAGGAAGGCAATCAGGAACCAATAGACCTGCATTTTAGAAAACAACAGCATGAAACCTCTTTGCCACCAAAGTTCATGTCTCCCCACTCAGCTGAGAAGTTTATCTAGGGGTCGCTTTGAGAAAAATGCATTTCAAAGGGAGATTGAACTATAAAAGAGAAGGGCAAAAACACCTCTTGTGATTTCTCCCTGTTTATCTCTAGTTATCGCCTAAGAGGACAAAAAAGGAAAAGAAAAGCAGCTCTTGGACCTCAGGAACTGATCCTGACCTGAAAATTTGGTCCGCAATGCTACTGGAAACCTGTGCTAAGGGACTTCACTTTTCCCCAAGTCTAATTTGTTCAGTTTAGTACTAGGAAGTATTTTTCTTTCTTTTTCTTGCAGCCATTTCTGACTTTGATGCCTCGTCACTTGTACTCACTCGAAATCTACCTTTGTGATTAAATACATTTGTTTTCTTCTTTAATTGAAATGAATCCAGTATTGTGAACTGTGTGGATATCTCCATTTGGGGTGGGAAACTGTTAGGTCCATTGCCCCTCTAAGGGGATCAAGATATATTATACCAGGACGGTCCAGGAGAAGGCTGGACAATACAGGCCGTACATTTTGGTGGGGAAATCTGGGACTGTGTATGTGTTCGGGGTCACCCTGCAGTAATAACCCAGGCTGTGAAAGGCAGAGTGTGAGCTGAGCGTGGGTGGCAGGCAGCAGCTACACACAGACACTCGGGGTAAGACCGGAAGCTGGAGGCTGTTTTTGAGTGGTCCAGGTTGGGAATGGCAGCAGCAAAGCATTAATGGGCATCCCAGGTTACAGGGCAGGCGGTGACACTGCCCCCCTTCCCTTCTCCTCCCCCCCCCCCAAATGTCTGGATTACATCCTGGATTGTGATAGCCTCATTGTCTTGTTGGACAATGAAAAGGGACACAACTCATATCCTGGTTGGATGTTCCAAGCTTTTGCCATCAGTACGGGTCATTTCCTGATTGGCCCAGGCCAGCTTTGCCCAGCAGAGTGACCAGGCTGCACCACCCAACAGAAATGGTATAAAATGTCTCATGTTGTTCAGAGCGTCGCTTCCTGAAGTCAAAATGTCTGCATGAAAGAGATGGTGAGTGTGACCATCATGGCCTGGCCAGGGAGAGCACCCCCTGCTGGGTAACAACTGAACTCTGGTTGCTGAAAAGCACCCTACTAATTTCATTTTTTAAAGTCGGGTGTTAGGCAACCGCTAAGAAATCCCCCCAGAGTATGGCTGTCACGGCACCTTGAGTGAATCACCTGAATGAACTCCCTCGCTGTCTCTAGAACCAGTCACTGCAATGGTGAAGCTGAGCTGGAGAAGTCACCTCCCTGCCAGCTCCAACCGAGATGTAGAAAAAAGTCATTTTGCATATTTACATATTGGTTAATGAACCATATTTACATATTGAATTGACAACGTGGTGCTGTTAAGGTAACCGCTTCATAGCTGAGTGAACACCCTCTGGGCGACTAAAATGGATGATGCGCAGAGGCGACAGGTAATGGCTGATAGTGGAGGGAAGGGCACAATGGAAAGGTTCTGGTGGTGTGCTGCGGGGTTCAGGGCATGTACTCCACACACAAAGGAGTTTTGATTTCTAGACCTATTTTTGATTTCATTGTGTCGGGTTGCGACTCCACCCTGTGGGGTGCCACCTGATGTACCGGGGTACCACTGAGCCCACCTGTTACACCAGTCTGGGATCCCTTACCCGGTCCTGCTGAGCCAGGCCCTCAAGCCTACTTCAGTATACACACAGGTAGGGCCACACCTAGCTGCAGAAAGACACAGACACTGACATCAGCACTGCCTCAGAAGGCTTCAATTAAGAAATTGCCCAGCATTCAAGTGCACAACCCCTCTGGAGTGTAAACCCCAAATGACATCATCTTGCGTTGCATAGAGAACTATAGGGCATAAGCTCATGAAATTCACCTCCTTCCTCAGTGTGGAGGGAGATATGCATGGCTTTTGCCCCCCAGTTATGAATTTCACAAACTGGTTTGAGAGAAAACAAAAGTTTATTAACTACAAAAGATCAATTTTGAGTTGTTATAAGGGATAGCACAGAGATCAAAGCAGATTACCTGGCAAATAAAACAAACACACAAGCTAAGATCAATATACTAAAGAAACTGGTTATAAGCATCAATTTCTCACCCTAAATGTTATTTTGGGCAGATTGCAGAGGTTCTTGAAGGCAAACTGCTCTTGCTTGCAGCTTAAAACTTCAGATGTTTCTTTCACAGGCTAGAACACTTTCCAGCCTGGCTTCAGCTCTTCTCCCTCCCCTCCCACCAGTCTTTGTTTCACACAGCAATCATCTTGGGTGGGAATTCAGTGAAGAACAAACACTGATTATGTCACTCCCCTGCCTTAAATAGGTTTTACATATGGCCAGAATCCTTTGTTTTCCAGTGTGATCCCCACACCCACCTTCAGTCAGTGGAAAAGTACTAATTTTATCATGGAGTCCCATATCAGGTAACGTGATCACATGACTCCGCAGCCACAACTCAAAGTCTACAGGCTGTAGTTCATGAAAGTTTATGCTTTAATAAATTTGTTAGTCTCTAAGGTGCCACAAGTCCTCCTGTTCTTTTTGCGGATACAGACTAACATGGCTGCTACTCTGAAACTCAAAGTCTGTTTGCTGGGTCCACAGGAAGGTTTTCCAGGAAGGTGGGACATTAGCATCTTCAAAGACCTATTGTTTTTCTTAATGGCCCATCCAGACTGATTGCATTGTCTGGTGGGCGTTCGGCGGTAAAAACCCACTTGTAATTGATGCATAGTCAATATTCCTAACATTCCCCAGCTGTGCTGGAACCGAGATTGTCCTGCTCCTTCCCAGCATCCTGACCCCCTGCAGAGGGTCTTGGCTAATGGGGACCTTTCTCCTTCAAGATCTGGGACCCCCAAGATGGGGGTGTTTGTCACACACCAGATGGGGTCTCCTCCCCCCCAGACACTGACCCAGTTCCTGACCCTGCTTGTGTAGGAATCGTGGGTGATTTGGACATTAGGCGGATCCCCGCTATCCCCCATTCAGGCCTAAGTCCTGCAGCTCGTGTGGCTGGGACAGGGAGGTCCCTGGCTAACTGGCTCTCTCTCCCCTAACCGCACTCCTGGTGGGCGCAGGACGAGGCCCAGCAGCTAGTGTTCCTGCACGCCATCCACCCCGCGTGTCTGCTGCACAGCAGAGGGGGCAGGACACACTGGAGCCGCACTGCTCCAAGGCAGCTGTGGCGAAGAGGATTGTGGTGAGCGAGACACGGTGCCCGGCAGCTGGAGGGTGGACAGAGACATGGGAGGGGCAGGGGTCTCCCTGGACTGGTTGGGGGATGGCTGGTGCTGGAGGGCAGCTGAGGGCAGGGATTGCTGGGGCTGAAGATTGGGGAGAAGAGACGGGAGAAATAGTGGGCAGGAATCGGAGGAGCGGGAGGCAGGTGGGGGGATCCTGCTGGCTGTGTGGGGTGCTGGCTGTGTAATCTCCTCATTGGGAAGTGTCAGTGAGGCCCAAATTTCACACGCTCCTTTGTCTCCTTTGTGTCTCACAGGAGCTCATTGAGGAGCTTCCTCATGACTCTCCACCCGGCGCCGTCCTGGCCAACTCCCTCATTGCTGTGGCCAACCTCAGGTACCGAGACCCTCTTGCCCGGTTCCCCTAACCCCGGTGCTGCTCAGGCCCGTGGCTGGGAGTCACTGCCCCTCCCACTCCCAGTGGGGCTCCTCTGGCAGAGGTGGCAGGAAGGGTCACTCCCACTCCTGGCTGCTCTGTTCTTTTCACTCCAGTCACATTGCAATGGCTTTGGGGAGAGGCTGACTCCCAGGATCAGATACAGGAGGGGCAGCAGGGTCCAGGGAACAGGCACCATTCCTGCCCTGCCACTGTCGGTCTGGGAAACCTTGGCCTTATCCAGGGCCGGCTTTAGCAAGAGCGGGGCCCGATTCCTGGGGGCGGGGCTTGCTGCAAGCCCCGCCCCCAGGAATCCAGCCGCGCCGCGGGGGGGGGGGGAGCCGCGCCGCGGGCGGGGGGCGGGGGGGGGAGAGACACGGGGAGACCCAAGCCGCGCCGCGGGGGGGGGGGGACACGGGGAGACCCGAGCCGCGCCACGCCGGGGACGGGGGGAGGGGGGACATGGGGAGAGCCGCGCCGCGGGGGGGACGGAGGGAGGGGGGACACGGGGAGACCCGAGCCGCGCTGCGCCGGGGATGGAGGGGGGGGACACGGGGAGACCCGAGCCGCGCTGCGGGGGGGACGGAGGGGGGGGACATGGGGAGATCCGAGCCGCGCCGCAGGGGGGACAGGGGGGGTCAGGGGGAAACCCGAGCCGCGCCGCGGGGGGGGGGACACGGGGAGACCCGAGCCGTGCCGCGGGGGGGACGGGGACACGGGGAGACCCGAGCCGCGCCGGGGGCGGGGGGGACCCGAGCCGCGCCACGGGGGCCGCGCCGGGGGGGGGGACCGAGCCGCGCCGCAGAAGCCGCGCCGGGGGGGGGCACCCGAGCCTTGGGGACCGGGCTGGGCCGGAGCCGCTGGGGCCTGCGGGAACGGGCCGCGCCTCCCCGGAGCCCTTCTCCCGCCCCCACCACCCCAGCTTATTTTGTGCTGCCGGCCCGCCCCTGCTTCGTCTCAGACTTCCCGCGAATCTCTGATTCGCGGGAAGCAGGGGAGGGGGCGGAGCGTGCAGGGGAGGGGAGGAGGGGGAAGTGAGCTGGGGGCGGGGTGGACAGCTGCAGCGCGAGGCCCTCTTGGCGCGGGGCCCAATTCAGCCGAATCGGCTGAATCGGCCTAAAGCCGGCCCTGGCCTTATCATTCCCTGGCTCAGTGCCTCAGTTTCCATTTTCACCAGCCTCTGCCTATTTTCCTGCAGTTTCATGTCTGTGTCGGTGCCAGTCCCACCCCCACACTGCACAGTCTAATACCGGCTCCTCTCTCTTGCCAGCACCATGACACCTGCCCTGGAGCCGGAGCTGGAGACCCACCTCCTCCGAGCTGCCCTGCACGCCGTCTTCACCCTGGGCACCCAGACGGACACCAATCAAGTCCAGGTAGATCAGCTAAATCCTGGATTGAAGAGCCAGCTGTCATCCTGCCCGAATCCTTGCTAATTGCCTACAGTGGGATGTGAATGAGAGAGGCCAGGATACATGTTTGGGGGTCTCACCAGTGCTTCCCAGAGACCCCTCTTCTCATCCTGTGGCAGGTGTAGCCCCAGTTTCCCTAAGTCTGACCCATGACTCTCTCTTGCTTTGCAGGATCTGCAAAGGGTCATGCCAGACCTCCTGGACGCCATGCTGGGGAACCTGCTGGCAAAGTCCCCAGACACCGACAAGCTCCACTACATCTTGGAGGTGAGCCCGATGAGAGGGGTGCGGGCAATTTTACCTTAACTCTTAGATCCATTTTCCAGTCTGTCCTCCTAGCTGGCCCCCAGTGGCCATCCTTGGTCAGGGCAGTCAGTGCAATGCAGGGTCAGGCCCTTCCTCCTTGAAGAACAGAGGAAGGAGCTGGGACTTCAAGCCAGAGCTCTGCCGGTTCTGCTGAGCACTAACCATGGGGCCCCTGGCTGGCTTGGGGAGTGAGAGTCTGAACCCCGCCTGTGAGATCCAGAAGATGGTCCTCAGAGAAGAGCCACAGCCTTGTTCCTAGAGAAACAGGAGGGCCCCAGAGAATCAGCCCTTGTATCTGATGGGCCCCGAGATTCCTGGGGGGATTCTACTCACACTCAGTCTCTTCACCCAACCAAGGACTTGAGAGCCAGGGAGGGGGGAGGGGTCTGTCTCCTTCCTGGTGATCTGTTCAGGAATCAGGACTTCAGGGAGGATAGGACCAGCCCCGACACCGAGCATTGTCCCAATCTAGAGAGACAATACAAGTTGTGACCTGCAGGATGCAAGCATCATCCTGGGGGCAACAGTCCCCTTCTAAAGCTCTGCGATCAATGAATCAGATATTCCACCCCCCACCGCATGCAATATCTCAGCCCCCTGGGGATGGGGAGGGGCTCATTAGCACAACACATGCACCTGCCCATGAATCCTGAGCTGTCTCCTTTCCCCACAGCACATTAACTACTGGATTGTGTCCAGGGTGTCTCGAGAGAGAGCCAGGGCCATCGGGAGCAGCACGGCCCAGCTAACATCCACCATCACCCTCCCTGAGTTCGACGGAAGTGGCCTCTGAGCCCAGCTTCCTGACTCCAGGTGTAGGTGGGCTAGCTCCAACAGGCTGTAGGATCTGCTGCTGCAGGGGCTGTGGGTTAGGAGTGTTCCTCTTGGGGAGGCAGAGTCAGAGCAGAGAATAAGCCTGGCTTGAGTCAAGTTCTTCTTATCCTGGTTAAGTGGCAACTCTCGCTTTTAAGGGGACCATGCTCCAGATTTCTGCCTTCCTGTCATCCTGCAGCAGCTGGGGAAGCAAATCCTCATGGAGGGCCCTGCCCGCCTCCCTGTGCTCCGGGCTCCCTTGCGGGCAGAGAAAATTAAGGCTCCAGCTCTAGCTCCTATCCTCTAGCATCTCCTGCAGAGGGACTGAGGGGAAGGAGAGTCCTGGCCCAGGCGGGGACTGGGAGCTGACAGGAAAATGCTGAGGGAGTCCCCTTTCCCTCTCCCTTCCATTAGAACTCAGCCGAATTCCCCAGGATGGGTCACCACGTGGCACAGCTGGCTCTGTTCGTCGGTGACCCAGCCAAGGACATCAGCCAACAGTACAGGGAGGGGGTTTACTGGCTCTACCAGCTCCTGCTGCACCAGAGGGGTAAGGAACCCAGCTGGGAACTGGCACCCGCTAGACGAGTGAGACTGGGACCCCAGCCAATTTTTCTTAGAGTGACCCCGGCTGGAGGATGAGTCTCTCTCTATCTCTTTATGTGTTCTCCACCACCCCCGCAATTCTGTTGGGCCGGGCACACAGCGAGGACTCTGCCCACTGTGCAGCCACCAATGGGATTGGAAGGACCCAAGCCCTGCAACCAGAATGACAAATGTGTGTGTCTTTCTCTTTCCCAGAGCTGACCATCCACGAAGCCGAAGACCTGTGGGTGTGCGACTGGCACCAGGACAGCAGGCTCCTGGGGTACAAAAACACAGCCAGGGTCGGGGAGGTAAGGACACTCTGCCAGAGCATGGCACAGCTCTGGCAGTGTGGGTGGCTGCCTCCTGGAGCCACTCGACGGAGATGCCGTTGTAGGCCAGGATTTGGAGCCTGGTTCTGGGCAATCTGCAGAAGCCTCACATCCGGTTGGTTTCAGGTCTTCGGAAAATTCTTCTCAGAGGGGCAGAGAAGATTCTTCCTCGTGCTACGTGTCAGCCAGGCTGGGCTGCTGGTGGCGGTGCTGGTGGTGGTGGCTCTGCCTTCAGAGTTGGGCTCTTGGCCTGCAGCCACCGCTTTCCCACCACCCAGCTCTGAAGGCAGCATAGAAGTAAGGGTGGTAATACCACGGCACCCCCCACCCCCCCACCCAAAATAGCCTTGCAACACAATAGCCTTTTGGGTTGGGATCCCCAGTTTGAAAAATGCTGACTTGAAGTCTTTACATGTTTATATTTTAAAATACATATTCACGATTTGTGACAACACCATGAAATTTAAGATTTAAAGATCTGTAACTGTGAAAATCAAGATTTTAAAAATGCTCTGACCGTAAAATTTTTCAAAATGGACTGTGAATTTCATAGGGCCCTAATGATGAATCTGTCTTTCAGTGACCTCTCATCTTAAAGACCAGATGTCTGGGTGGTGAGCCAAGAGCTGGATTTCCTAAGGGGATTGTCTTTTCTGATTACAGGTTAACCAGTATAGTGAGACAGAAGATCATTTTGTTACTGCTTGGTAAACTCTGATAGAATAACCATCAGTTTGGGGTGTATCTGCCCAGTTTCATACAGTTTATCCTGAATATGGTACTCTCAGTTGTGACCCACTTCATAGATTAAGTCCAGAAGGGACCATTACATCATCTAGTTTGCCCTCGTGTGTAACACAGGCCAGAGAATTTCACCCAGTTACCCCTGTACTGAGCCCAATAATGTATTTGTCTGAAGCATGGTCCAGAAAGGTGTCCAGTCTGGATTTGAAGACACCAGGAGATGGAGAACCCACTTCCCTTGGTGATACTGAGATTAGAACAAAATCTCTGAGAGCAGAAGAAAGTGACCAGAGCAGGAAATGCCCAAGGGGTGGGGGGAAGGGACCTCAGACAGGACAGGAGACAGATGCTGAAATCACTTTCACTTCTCTTCTGGCGCAGACTGACAGCAGCATCCTGACTCCCTTTGGGCAGAGCTGGCATGGAGAAGACATGGAAAAAGCTGCTGTGGCAGACCCTGGAAGAGCAGGGGGACCGAGAGCTCAGGAGAGAGGAGAGCAGGCTGCAAGTGGCCCTGCTGGACCGAGGGGTGAGGCCCATTCCCTGTGAGAAGCTGGACATAGGGGCTGCCACAGCTATTAAGGATGTGCTGATCAGGTTCTGCACCGAGTGCTACGGGGTGGAGGTGGCCGTGAAGGTGCTGACAGACATCGACCGCAGAGACAGTACAGAATGAGCTCTGGAGAGATCAGACCCCCTAATGGGGAACCCATGTTACACACCCCGACCTGCTATCTTATTTCTGTGCACACCCCAGCCAGGGATCAATCCAGCTCTTGCCATCAGGAGGAGTCAGCTCGGTTCCCCGAAGCTTGTCCCCTTCTGTCCTGTTCCCTCCAACCTCTCCCAGTCCTGCCTCTTCCCCACCCGCCACTCCTCAGTCCAGTCCCACTCGTCTTCCCCAGCCAGTCCCAGGTTCTCCTTGCCCAGCCAGTCCCAGTTCCTCACAGCTCCTCGTCTGATCTGTATCTCCCCCTCTCCCAACACTGTTTCCTTGTCCAGCCAGTCCCTGTCTCAGCCTGTCCAGTCTCAGTGTGCCCTGTCCCCCCGGCCCTCCACCCAACGGGCTCCCAATCCCCTGTCCTTTCTGTCTGTCACTGGCTGAGTCGTGGGTGCTCTGGCCTAAGGGGCGGAGCAAGAGTCCGAACTCAGAAGAGACGGGTCCTGAGGCAGAGCCAAGGGGCGGAGCTGGGAGTTAGAAGCCAAAGGGTAACTGGAGGCACAGCAAAGGGTCAGAATGGGGAGTCCAAAGCCAGCATGGAGCTGGGGCTGGAGCAGGAGCAGAGCTAGACACAGCACAGCAGGGACAGGACCAAGCACAGCTGCAGCCAAGGAGCATGTTGAGCAGGCAGTGCTCTGTTATTGCTGCTGGGCTTATAAACCAGGCTGCTGGCCCTGTGGCCAGTCACACCCTGCGATCAATCAGGCAGCTCCAGGCCAGGGCAGCTGGGCCTACTAGTTGCCAGGCAGCGAACTTAGCTGGGGAGCAGGCCAGTGGCTGCACCTAGCTGACCTGACCCCTGTGAGTAGCCTACTTTCAGGGGAGCCCTAGAACCAGGATTCTTGGGGTCTGCTCTGGGAAAGTACGCAGAAGGCCCGGGGCATGGCCATGTTCCGTGGGATCCCATGAGCTCACAGAACTCCATCTGTTTCCTTTAACAAAGAGAAGGTAAGGGGTGACCTGTAAGTATCACATAGGGAACAAATATTTCATAATGGGCTCATCAATCTAGCTGACAAAGGTATAACATGATCCAATGGCTGAAAGTTGAAGCAAGACACATTCCGATTGGAAATAGGGCACACATTTCTGACAGTGAAGGTAATTAACCATTTGGGAACAATTTACCAAGGTCCTGGTGGATTCTTAAAATGGGATGTTTTGTTAAATGATCTGCTCTAGGAATCCCCCACCCCCTCAAATCTTTTCTATACTTCTGCCACCCACACCCAACAACTCTCCTGGTTCACGTCCAGGCTCCTCCCAGCAAGTATTTCCCTCTCCCTCACTCCTCCGTTACCCTGACTCCCGCAAGCCTTTGCGCTGCTTCTGAGGGGTGCGGGAAATACATTTCTATATTGTATTTTACATGAATTATTACTCAAAGTTCTGTATTAATATGCCTAGTAAGGAATCTATTTGTCAAAAACACCTCCTGAATCTTTTTTGCTGTCTGTACTGTTACCGACATACTTGTTGACAGGGATTTTGAAATAAATTAGCAAAATAATTGAAACTAGTGTGATTTTATTGTGTTATTTTGACAAATAAATTATGCAGAATTTTAAAATATTGTTCACAGTATTTTTAAGTGCAGAGTTTCCCATTACTCCTGGGGGAATTATCTGTGTACCTGACAGTCACACCGTTCATCCAGCCTCAAGGTCAGTTAGGCCTTAGAACACTTCGATTGGTTCACCTTAAAGATTGACACTTTACGCTGGCTTCTCCACATGCCGTGTGAATGCATCAGCTTCTTTAATAGCAAAGAAACACCTGGTTAGACAGACCTTTGTTACACATTAGGTACGTAGTTCTTCTTCATCGCATTTCTATTTAAAATAGACGGCATGAGCAGTTTCTGAGTCTCCTTCCAATCACGCACACTGGGCTGTCCTGCCCCACTCCTCAGCCCAATCCATGCTGAGACAGGACTGCAAATCCCACCTCTAGATGTTACCCAAGAGTCACCCGCTAGCTGGAACCAAGGAAGGTGTGGGGGGAAGTTCCCGGCTGAGTCCCATCTAGACAGGGGGATCGTGTGTGTGTGTCCCAGCCAGATGTGTGAGTGAGTCGGGATGGGGAGAGAGAGAGAGAGAGCGCCCTAGCTAGATCCCACCTACATGGGAGGGGGGGGGGGAGTGTTCCCTAATGCAGTAGGCTGTGACCATCTGCTCTAAATTCCCTCCACCTGTCTGCTCTTCCCCACACTGCTCAACCAAGTCTCCTTCCTTGCCCACACAGTCTCTCTGCTGGGCATCATAGGGACAGGACAACTCCCTGATCTCCATCTGCTGGTGCTGTGCCAGGCCCACTGGCTGCCAGAAGCCCCTCAGGCCCTGGCATTGGCAGAAGGGCATTGGTGAGAGTGACCTGGTGCCGGGTGAGGTTGGCCAATCTTGCAAAGTACTTGCTCCAGTCAGCACAGCTGCACTGCCACTCTCAGCTGTGAATGCACCAATGTGATATCAAGGAGGCCCATCCAAAGCTCTTGCTGCAGTCAGTGCATCGGAATGGCCTCTCCCCAGCGTGCAGGCACTGCTGCTTGGTCAGGGCGCTGGTTCTGCTGAAGTTCTTCCCAGAACCGTCACAGCGGTGCAGCCACGCCCTGGTGTGTGCACTGGTGTCTTCTCAGGTGTGAAATCTGTACAAAGCCCTTGCCGCAGTCAGCACAGTGATGTGGCCGCTCCCCGGTGTGCGTGAACTGATGGACTCTCAGGTGTGAAATCTGTACAAAACCCTTGCCGCAGTGAGCACAGCAGTGCGGCCGCTCTCCGGTGTGTGTGCGTTGATGAACTCTCAGGTGTGAAATCTGTACAAAGCCCTTTCCGCAGTTAGCACAGCAGTGTGGCCGCTCCCCGGTGTGTGTGCGCTGGTGTGCTCTCAGGTGTGCAATCTGTGCAAAGCCCTTGCCGCAGTCAGCACAGCAGTGTGGCCGCTCCCCAGTGTGCGTGCGCTGGTGTCTTCTCAGGTGTGAGCTCTCTGCAAAGCTCTTGCCACAGTCAGTGCAGCGATACGGCCGCTCCCCAGTGTGTGTGCGCTGTTGTCTTCTCAGCTTTGAGCTCTCTGCAAAGCCCTTGCTGCAGTCAGCACAGTGCTGCAGCCGCTCCCCGGTGTGCGTGCGCTGGTGTGCTCTCAGGTGTGCAATCTGTGCAAAGCCCTTGCCACAGTCAGCACAGCGATGCGGCCGCTCCCCGGTGTGTGTGCGTTGATGTACTCTCAGGTGTGAAATCTGTGCAAAGCCCTTGCCGCAGTCAGCACAGCGGTGTGGCCGCTCTCCTGTGTGTGTGCGCTGGTGTGTTCTCAGGTGTGAGCTCCGCGCAAAGCCCTTGCCACAGTCAGCACAGCGGTGCGGCCGCTCCCCAGTGTCCATGGGCTTGTGAAGGGTCAGCGTCTTGCCACTCCTGAACATCTTACCACAGTCAGCACAGTGGTACGACCGCTCCACAGTGTGCGTGCGCTGGTGTGTTCTCAGGCTTGAGTTCCGTGCAAAGCCCTTGCCGCAGTCAGCACAGCGGTACGACTGCTCCCTGGTGTGCAGGCGCTGGTGTGTTCTCAGGCTTGAGTTCCGTGCAAAGCTCTTGCCGCAGTCAGCACAGCAGTACGGCCGCTCCCCACTGTGCATGCGCCGGTGTCGTCTCAAGGTTGAGCTCTCTGCAAAGCTCTTGCCGCAGTCAGCACAGTGGTGCGGCCGCTCCCCGGTGTGCGTGCGCTGATGTATTCTTAGGTTTGAGCTCCGTGCAAAGCCCTTGCCACAGTCAGTGCAACAGTATGGCCTCTCCCTGGTGTGCGTACGCCGGTGTATTCTCAGGATTGAGGACTGTCTGAAGCTCCTGCCACAGTCAGCACAGCGATGCAGCATCTCCCCGGTGTGTGTGCGCCGGTGCTGGGTCAGTGCGGAGGGGTTGCTGAATCTCTTGCCGCAACTGATGCAGCGGTAGGGGTGCTGGCCCATGGGGAGTCTCTGTTGTGTAGCCAGGTCCAGTCTCTGGTGGAATCTACCCCGGGGAGGGACTGCGTCCTGTGCATGGATCTCTCTGTGGGATGTGGGATCCCGTGTTCCTGCTGCACTCTCCCCACATTCAGACTGTGTCTTCGTTCCTCCCAGGGTCTCATGCCCTGTTGGAGAGAGCAGAGGCAATCCCCGTGTTAGCTCATGGCTAAGGCTACAGTTTTGTCAAGGATGGAAAAATGTCAAGGATGGAGTGATTTCCCCATTTGTCCGTGACTATTTTTTGGATGGGTGCCTCACCCTGCAATGATGGTACTTGTCCCACAGGGTTGGACACAATGCCTCGCTCTGAGCATTGAGACCTGGCCTGCGGAGTTCCAGTGCCACTCAGATTTGCCCCCGCTCCCTGTCATGATGGTGGGGGAAGCAGGCCATTCACCCCTTCCAGCTTAGCAGTGTCACTGATTGGGTTGTTAAACAATACAAACATGTTTTTCAGGTTATATCACACAAACCCTGAGTGACTTATCATCCCCTCAACCCCCTTCCAACCCACCCCCCAAACCCTCATGCCTCACCTCTGTTGGGGGGAGCAATCCCCCCCAAAAAACTGCACCCATGGTCGTGTTCCCCACCCCCACACCGTGGCTTCCCTGGCGTTTTCTGCCAGGAGGCACCGGAATTCTGCGGGGGGGCCGTTTTCTGCGGGCGCACAGTCACGCAGACTCTCCCCAGGAGTAAAAGTAATAAGTAACAGTCAGCATGGATTTGTCAAGAACAAATTATGTCAAACCAACCTAACATCCTTTTTTGACAGGTAACAAGCCTTGTAGATAGGACGGAAGCAGCAGATGTCACATCTTGACTTTAGTAAGGCTTTTGATACTGTCTTAACATGGCCTTCTCATAAACAAACTAGAGAAACATAGCTTAGGCAAGTCTACTATAAGGTTGGTGCACAACTGGTTGGAAAACCGTACTCAGAGAGTACTTGTTATGGTTCACAAATGAGCTGCAACGGTATATCGAGAGAGCCCGCAGGGATCTGTCCTGGGTCCAGTTCTATTCAACATCTTCATAAATGATTTGGTAATGGCATAGAGAATACACTCAAAGTTTACAGACAATTTAAAGCTGGGCGGGATTGCAAGCACATTAGAGCAGAGGATTAGAATTCAAAATGATCTTGACAAACTAAAGAAATGGTTGGAATTAAATAGGATGAAATTCTATAAGCCCATATGACAAGTACTACACTTAGGTAGGAGTAATCAATTACACAAATACAGAATGGGAAATGACTGCCGAGGAAGGAATACTGCAGAGAACCATCTGGGGTTATAGTGGATCACAAACTAAATATGAGTCAACAATGGAATAGTTTTTTGAAGGAAAAAAAGCAAATATTATTCTGGGATGTATTAGCCAGAGTGTTGCAAGCAAGATGAGAGAAGTAATTCTTCCACTCTACTCGGCACTGGGAAAGCCTCAGCTGGAGTAGCGTGTCCAGTTCTGGATCCCACACTTCAGAAAGGATATGGACAAACTGGAGAGGATCAGAGGAGAGCAATAAGAATGACTAAAGATCTAGAAAACATGACCCATGAGGAAAGATTGAAAAAATTGGGTTTGTTTAGTCTGGAGAAGACTGGGGTGGGGGGTGACCTGATAACAGTTTTCAAGACCATAAAATGCTGTTACAAACAGGAGGGTGATCTATTGTTCTCCTTATCCACTGAGGCCAGGACAAGAAGTAATGGGATTAAATTTCAGGAAGGGAGATTTAGGTTAGATATTAGGAAAACCTTCCAAACTGTTAGGGTAGTTAAGAACTGGAAAAAATTACCTGGGAGGTTGTGGAATCGCCATCATTGGAGGTTTCTAAGAACAGGTTAGACAGACACCTGTCAGGGATGGACTAGATAATACTTAGCCCTGCCTCGGTGCAGGGGACTGGACTAAATGATCTACCAAGGTCCCTTCTAGTCCTACATTTCCAGGATTCATAGATACCAAGGCCAGACAGGCTCATTGTACCCATCCAGCCTGGCTTCCTGCCTATCCCAGCCAGAGAATCTCCCCCAGCCACTCCTGCCTTCGGCCCAGTAACTGCTGGCTGAGTTAGAGTAGGGCTTTTAGAAAGAGACGCCCCATCTCCATTCACATACTCGCAGAAATGGAGAATCCAACCTGTCCCTAGGGGAGCTCTCCCAATGTTTCATTCCCCTCCTTATGACTCACCTGAGGAGAGGCTCTCAGGCCCCGAGCTTTGCCTGGATTTCTCAGCATCCTGGATCCAGAGCTCTGCCTCCCCTAGCTTGATCCAGTAGATTAAATCAGGTGTGGAACCTGAATAGCCTGTTTGGGGGGAAAGAATCAGTTTTATTACTAAAGTTTTGGGAGCAGGGATTCATTTATATGTTGGTACAGCCCAGCACAACAGGGCCCCAATCTCATCCTTACCCAGGGAAATAAGGGCCTGGTAATTCCTCAGCATCTGGTCCCGGTACAGCTGTTTCTCTGGCTGGGATAAGAGCTCCCACTCCTCCCGGGTGAAATACAGAGCGACATCCTCGAACGCCACCTGGAGCTGCTGGCACAAGCGTTACACACTCAGCACCTTCCGCTCCAGCCCCCAGCCCGGAGTCTCAGCAGGGGACGCGGTTTCTAGGGGAGCGACTCCCAGGGACCCCCCGGCCCAGCAGCTGTGACCCAGGGAGACTCCCCCCCCCACCCCGCACAGCTCCCCGGGGACTCAGGGCCCTGCTGGCCGGGGACAGGAGTCGCCCTCGGCTCCCCACGGGGCTCTGGGGCGGGGCCTGAATCCCAGGGCCGGGAACAGGCTCCTCCCCCCCGGCCGGAGTCCCGCCCCCGCCCCAGGCCTGTGCTCAGCCCCGCTCCCGCCCCGGCTCAGGCGCCTCCGGGCTCCTCTGCCCGGCCGGGGCCTCGCTCGAGGGAAGGGGCCGCGCCCGGCTCCGCGTGTCCGCCTGGCCAGGGCCCCCCCGCCCCGGGGCCCCAGAGCCGCTCCCTCGGCCCCCAGCCGGGACCAGCCAGTGCCCGGCCGGGGAGTCCCCGCCCCGCGTCCTACCTGCGCCGGCCCCGCTGCAGCCATCGCCGGGCTCGGCCCCCACTCGTATCAGCACAAAGTGCTCTCGCTCCCGTTTGCTACTTTGGGTGTACTGAGCATGCTCACTCGAACTGAGCATGCCCAGTAACTTTCGTTGTAGCCACTGCCCTCTCTCTGCCCTTACTTCTACTTACGATTTGCTGCCTCCTCTTTGGGGGGGTTAAAAGGATTAAGGGGGCAAATCGCAGCCGGGGGCTGTCAGGGTCTGAGCAGGGGGCAGAATTTTACTGGCCTGGGGGGTTCAAGCTACTGTAGCTAGCGTCAGAAGAGGGGCTGAAGGGCAAAAATCGGTGGTGGGGGGTGAGAGCCGGGGTTAAGCTGGGGGGGGGGGGAGACACTGCCAGACCCCGTGCGGGTACAAAACCCCCATTTAGGGAGGGGGAGGGGGGGAACAGTGACCCCGTGGGATGAGCCACCCACTGTGCTCGCTAATCTAGGGGTGGGGGGGGGGGGCAGAGGCTGTTTTTGTTGTTCTCACAGGGACGCTGCATGTCAGCCTCGGAGCAGGGGGCGGTTCCTGGGGCTGGGGTCTTAAAGGCACAGGCCTCCAATTCCTAGCCTGTCAAAGCTTAATCAACGCAGCTCCTCTCTATCCTATACAAGTGTTGCAGGGCCGGGGCCGCCCAGACGGGGGGGCCAAGTGGGGCAATTTTCTGCAGGGGCCCCCACGAATATGTCGGAGGCTGCCCCCGCCTCCGTCTTCCCCCGGTGTCTCAGCGTGCCGCGTCCGGGAGCGGCCCTGGCGCACTGCAGCGCGGTGGCTCCAACGCTGTCCGGGGCCGCTCCTGGTCGCAGCACGCTGAGGCTCCAGGAGAGGGGGTAAGCGCCATGGTAAGGGGTGGGGCACCCCCCCGACCCCATCCTAACCATCACCATCACCCAGCAACAGCCCATTATGTAATTGTAAATGTATACATACCATTACAGCATTTAATGTTTTTAAATAATGTATTTAGTGTATTTTCAAATTATTACAAATTAATTTTTGAATGTATCTCACTGGTTATTTTTTACATTTCCAAATACATGTTACTATGGTATTGCAACTTTTTTTATGGAAGGGCCCCCAAAATTGCTTTGCCCCAGGCCCCCTGAATCCTCTGGGCAGCCCTGTACACGGCTACGTTACTGATCCAGCCAGGAGACTGAATGCGGTGAAATATTGTACAGACACTCCCTCCCTCCAACTCTGCCTCTCACATTTTGAATATGTAAAAGTGTCTTCTATCAGTTTCTATGCCTATATGAAATCACTGCAGTTCATTTCTCTTATATAACGTGCTGAGTTGCTAACTCCCTCCCAGAGCCCACATGTCTGCACCCCCTCCTGTACCCCAATCCCATGCCCCAGGTCAGAGCCTGCACCCCTCACTCAAACTACCCATAGCCTGCAACCCTCCTGCACCCCAACTCCATCCCAGAGCCTGCACCCCAAAAAGGGCTGGATTAACTTTTTGTGGGCCTGATGCTAAACATATTTGTGGTCCCCCAGGGGGGAAATGGGGACATGGGGCATGGGGGGCAGAGTCCTCAGAGTGACGGGCTGGCCGGGGGCAATGGGAGATGGGTCATGGCACGGCAGGAACAACCCTGCTCCACCCAGCCCAGTACAATGGCACTGTTTACAAACCGGGAGCTGCCAGACGCACACTGGCCAGCCCGGCCCTGTGCTCCCATCATGCTTCTTCCCCTTCGGGGCGGACCCATGACCCCAAGGGTGATACCAGAGTGGCCCCTTTGGTCGATCTGCTTCCTCCTGGCTAATGTGACAAATTGATCTATTGTACGATTGAGGCGCGCTGTTTCACGTATTTGTGTGTGAGTCCGTGAAAAGGGAGGTAAGCTTTGAGGGTACGGAGCATGCCCCTGAGCCCAAGGTGGGACCAGAGTGGCCCCTTTCATCGATCTGCTTCCTCCTGGCTAGCATGCCCCTGAGCCCAAGGTCATACCAGAGAGGCCCCTTTCATTTTTTCCACTGGCTTCCGCCTTCCTTATTTCCAATGACTTGTCTGCTCATGCACCTGTCACTGGTCCATGGGGTTGTGAATCAGGAGGGATGGGGTTTGTGGTCAAAAACACTCACGGTCTGCTTCCTCCTGGCTAACGTGCCAAATTGATCTATTGGTCAATTGAGGCGCACTGTTTCATGTTTTTGTGTGTGAATACGTGAAAAGACCCCCACAAACCCCCATGCCCAGTGCTCTCCCACAGACCACTCCGAACCCCCCCCAGATCCTCTCACTGCCCAGTGCCCCCTAGCTGTAGACCCCCCACAGCCCTCCCACAACTGCACAGTGCCCTGCCCCTCCCCGCCCAGAGCCCCCCCACAGATTCCCTCACTGCCCAGTGCCCCCCACCGCCCCACTGCCACAACTGCACAGTGCCCCACCCAGACCCCTGCACACTTCCCAGTGCCCCAACACACACAGATCTCCCCACCCCCCACTGCACAGCACCCCCCCAGACCCCTGCACACTTCCCAGTGCCCCAACACACACAGATCTCCCCACCCCCCACTGCACAGCACCCCCCCAGACCCACTAGAGACCTACTCTCCCACACCCTAACCCCCAGCCACAATACCCGGCCCTGAGGGGAGGTGACTGTGTCTGCCAGGCTGAGCCGGCAGCGCAGCCAGAGCTTGTCCTGGGGCAGGATAACTCCGGCCCTTGGGGGTGCAATCAGCCAGGCTGGAGCAGGAGCAGGGCCTACCCGGGCCAGGCTCCCTCAGGATCCACATGCCTGGCAGGACCCAGCTGAGCCTCCCACACTCTCCCCCTCCCCCAGCCGTCCTCTGGGACTGGCTGAGACTGGCCCAGCCTCTGCACCAATCCCAGGTGGCTCTTTCCCTGGGGAGGCAGGTGGAGCCCCACAGGTCCCAGGCAGTGGAGACAGCTCAGAGCTGGAGCAGTGCTGGGGAGTGGGGCATATCCCTGGGACATGACTCCTGAGATCCCACCCACAGCCATTGGCCCCGTGGCCAGCAGCCCTGCCAAGCCCACATGGTGGCCCCCAGCTGCTGGGTGATGAGCCCCCTACAGCAGCGGCATAGCCAGGTTCTAACATCAGGGATTTCTTGTATTATGTATAGTGAGTGTATTATATAAAAAACAGGTAGTAGGGTTTACAATGTTCTAACAAGAGATTATGCTATTATCATTATCCAGTCAACTTGCACACCACTATTTTGAATTAGTGATAATTCACAGAGAGAGAAAGAAGAAAGCTGAATTTAGAGAATAATTATTAACCAGATTCTTGGTTATTCACTCCAGTCCATAGCACACAGCACCATAAACCCAGTAGAATCTGGCCAAGAGAATATTCACCTCAAATTGTCATCTGCTACATTCCCCACCCCCCCGGCCCATTCCCAGTCACCACTATTCAGCAGGTCCCCCCAGAGGGGGGTGGGGGCAAGTGGGGCAATTTGCCCCAGGCCCGGAGTATGTCGGAGACTCCCCACACTTCCGTCTTCCCCCATCCCATCCCCCGGCGTCCTGGATGTGGCACGCTGAGGCTCCGGTAGAGGGGGTAAGCGGCATGGTAAGGGAGGGGCCGGACAACCCCCTGACCCCATCCCCCCACAGCCATGACCCCCAGCTCCAAGCCCAGCCCCTTTGAGCCGGACACCCCCCGACCCCATCTCCCCACATCCCTGAGCCCAGCCCCTGTGAGCCGGGCGCCCCCCAACCCAGAGCCCAGCTCCCCCCGGAGCCCTGGGCAAGCAGCACCACCCCCAGGCAGCGACAGCCCATTTGCACCAACCATCACCATCACCCAGCGAGAGCCCATTATGTAACTGCAAATGTCTACATCCCATTAAAGCATTTAATGTTTTCAAATGTTGGATTTAGTGTATTTTCAAATTATTACAAATTAATTTTTGAATGTATTTCACGGTTATTTTTTACATTTCCAAATACATGTTACTAGAGTATTGCAACTTTTTTTTATGGAAGGGGCCCCAAAAATTGCTTTGTATATGATGCAAATTGGAAGAGTAAAGTCAAAAAAATCCCTTTTCACGGATTCACACAAAAAAAATGAAACAGCATGCCTCAATCATGCAATAGATCAATTTGGCACATTAGCCAGGAGGAAGCAGAGTGTGAGTGTTTTCAACCACAAACCCCATCCCTCCCGTTTTGCAACCATCCCCCCAGAGGAAGCACACCGTGACTGTTTTCGACCACAACCCCATCCCTCCCGTTTTGCAACCATCCCCCAGAGGAAGCAGACCGGGAGTGTTTTCCACCACAACCCCATCCCTCCCGTTTTGCAACCATCCCCCCAGAGGAAGCAGACCGGGAGTGTTTTCAACCACAAACCCCATCCCTCCCGTTTTGCAACCATCCCTGGACCAGTGACAGGTGCATGAGCAGCCCAGTCATTGGAACTAAGCACTGAGAAGCCAGTGGAAAAAATGAAAAGGGGCCACTGTGGTCTCACCTTGGGCTCAGGGGCACGCTCCGTTCCCCCTAACCTTACCTCCCTTTTCACGGATTCACACACAAAAAAGTGAAACAGCGCGCCTCAATCATGCAATAGATCAATTTGGCACATTAGCCAGGAGGAAGCAGAGTGTGAGTGTTTTCGACCACAAACCCCATCCCTCCCGTTTTGCAACTATCCCCCCAGAGGAAGCAGACCGTGACTGTTTTTGACCACAAACCCCATCCCTCCCGTTTTGCAACCATCCCCCAGAGGAAGCAGTGTGAGTGTTTTCCACCACAACCCCATCCCTCCCGTTTTGCAACCATCCCCCAGAGGAAGCAGAGTGTGAGTGTTTTCCACCACAACCCCATCCCTCCCGTTTTGCAACCATCCCCCAGAGGAAGCAGAGTGTGAGTGTTTTCCACCACAACACCATCCCTCCCGTTTTGCAACCATCCCCCCAGAGGAAGCAGATCGGGAGTGTTTTCCACCACAAACCCCATCCCTCCCGTTTTGCAACCATCCCCCCAGAGGAAGCAGAGTGTGAGTGTTTTCCACCACAACACCATCCCTCCCGTTTTGCAACCATCCCCCAGAGGAAGCAGACCGGGAGTGTTTTCCACCACAACCCAATCCCTCCCGTTTTGCAACCATCCCCCAGAGGAAGCAGACCGGGAGTGTTTTCCACCACAAACCCCATCCCTCCCGTTTTGCAACCATCCCTGGACCAGTGACAGGTGCATGAGCAGCCCAGTCATTGGAACTAAGCACGGAGAAGCCAGTGGAAAAAATGAAAAGGGGCCACTGTGGTCTCAACGTGGGCTCAGGGGCACGCTCCGTTCCCCCTAACCTTACCTCCCTTTTCACGAATGCAATGAAAGCGGCCACTCCGGTCAGGAAGCAGATCGGGATCGGTTTTGACCACATACCCCATCCCCTCCTGATTCGCAACCCCATGGACAGGCGGTAGCAAGTTAACAAACAGTTTACCAAACTGCTACGCTGCGTGGCAGAAACCGCTCCCAGTTGCAAAAGGGGAGGGCTGCACTTTGTGCTGATCCCCCATGAGTCCCGGCTGCTGGCTCGGACCAGCTGTCCAAGGCCGGGGAAACGTGGGGCAGGAACTAGCTAGTGGCTGCTCAAGACAATCCCCTGCCCTTGCCCAGGTCACGGGACATGTTCATAAGCGGTGGGTTATTTGAAAAACTGGATACAAAATAAAGGGGCAGGAACTTATCACTCCTTGATTGATCTGTTCGCTCAGGAGCGGTTCTTTGAGGTCTGCTGGGAGGAGATGGGGGCTGCAGCAGGGGAGAAATCCCCAGTAGAAGCAGCTGCCGAAGCAGGTCACTGGTACCTCCAAGTGCTCCCCTTCCTAGAGTGCGGGGCCCACAGGGAAGGGGAAGCGCCTGCAGTAAAAGGGGATCCTCGGTTTGTTCCTGGGGAAAAGGAGGGGGCAGAGGGGACTAAACCCACACAGGGCCCACGGAAGTGTTACTTATGTGACAAAGTGATGCCCTATGGCTGGGGGGATCCAAATACCCTCCCTGAGCTGTCCAGATGAAAACAGCTCCCTTCCAATCAAAGACTTCAGTGGGGGCAGCCAGAGTTCTAGTTAATTTTGGCAGGTCTGACCTCATGGACCCAGACCAAGAATTTATAAAAAAGGCCAAGGTAAATGGTAGCGTGTGCCAGGGCTGGCGAGACACTGGGGCACATATTAGGAAGCACTATTTCACTAGGAGGGTGGTGAAGCACTGAAATGGGTTACCTAGAGTTGGACTAGATCAGTGGTCTCCAAACTTTTTTGATCGTGCACCCCTATTAGTAAAAAATTTTTGAGCACGCCCCCCCCTGCCGCGCCGAAGCAAAAAAACCCCAAAACAAACAAAACTTGGATTCCCACCCGAACTGCCTAAGCAAAAAACAAAAAAAAAAAAAAAAAAAAAACCGCTCAGACTCCCGCCTAAACTGCCAAAGCAAAAAAAAAAAAAAAGCACTCCTCCTGCCTCGCACCCCCAAGGATCCTCTTGTGCACCCCACTTTGGAGACCACTGGACTAGATGGCCTCCTGAGGTCTCTTCCAGCCCTAATCTTCTGTGATTCTATGTGCAGGGTAAAACAATTGAAATCTGCCCCATACCATCCAGAGATCAGCAGTTTAGTTGAGAGGTTCATCAGGACTCTAAAATCCATGTTCAACAGGAACAGATGCAAACAAGAGGGTGAGTGACTTGGATGTAATGTTCCCCTGTCTATTTGCTTACCCTGGAGTGCCCCATTTCATTTCCTGGGTGGGAGAAAAGTCAGAGGGCCCCTGGATCTCACTGGAGAGTCCCTGGAGGGTGGCTCTGAGGCAGAGGAGGAGTTTATGACTGAACTTGTGCAAAAGTTTGGGGCAGGGCCGGCTTTAGGCCTATTGCCCTGAATCAGGCCCCGCGCCCTAAAGAAGAGTGCCTAACGTAGGCGCCTTTTTAATTTTTACTCACTCGGCGGTGCTCCGGGTCTTCGGCGGCACTTTGGCAGCGGGTCCTTCAGTGCCACCGAAAACCCGTAGCAAGTGAAGGACCCGCTGCCGAAGTGCCACCGAAGACCCGGAGCGCCGCCGGGTGAGGCATCCCTGCCGGGGCCCCGTCTAAACTATCTGAATCGGACTCCGCACTTCCTAAAGCCGGCCCTGGTTTGGGGAAGCTTTAAAGACTATGATGGGAATAGTTCAGGAAATTCTCACAAAGAGCCAAGCTGCTCAGATAGCCTGGTGTGTGAACGATCACTTGATGCGGGCAGGGGACTGGACTCGATGACCTCTCGAGGTCCCTTCCAGTCCTAGAATCTATGAATCTATGCAGGTGGCTTGGAGCTGTTGTTACTCCCTGTCAGGGCCGGCTCCAGGGTTTTAGCAGGGGGGGGGGGGGAGCCGCAATCGCGCTCAGCGGCACTTCGGTGGCAGCTCCACTGCGCCGTTTCATTCTTCGGTAGCAATTCGGCGGCAGGTCCTTCCCTCCAAGAGGGACTGAGGGACTCGCTGCCGAATAGCTGAATGTGCCGCCCCTCTTCATCGGCCGCCCCAGGCACCTGCTTGCTGTGCTGGTGCCTGGAGCAGGCCCTGCTCCATGTAGAAAGGTACAAAACGCAGAACCCAGGCAGGAAGGTTGTGGAAGGGGTTACCCGATCTTAGACTGCACAAAGGTCCCGCATCAAGGTTGCTCCACAGACTGTTGATAAGCAGGTTAAAAGCAGATGACAATGGAGAAGCCATTATAAACATACCAGGCCGTGCAGAGGAGGATTCTCAGACTGCCCCTCTCACTGATTTGATGGCTGAATGCCGTAGCAACACTTCTCTCAAGAGTGCTGTGAATAGGGTGACCAGATGTCCCGATTTTATAGGGACAGTCCTGATTTTTGGGTCTTTTTCTTATATAGGCTCCTATTACCCCCCACCCCCTGTCCAGATTTTTCACACTTGCTGTCTGGTCACCCTAGCTGTGAAGAGTATGTGACGCGTTAAGCCCAGTGGAAAAGGCAGAGGTTATGAGCATGCGGCAGCTGCCCCCACTGAAATCTTTGATTGGAGGGGAGCTGCTTTCACCTTAGGGTGACCAGATGTCCCGATTTTATAGGGACAGTCCCAATATTTGGGGCTTTGTCTTATATAGGCTCCTATTACCCCCCACAATGTGTCCCGATTTTTCACACTTGCTGTCTGGTCACCCTATTTCATCTGGACAGCTCAGGGAGGGTATTTGGATCCCCCCAGCCATAGGGCATCACTTTGTCACATAAGTAACACTTCCGTGGGCCCTGTGTGGGTTTAGTCCCCTCTGCCCCCTCCTTTTCCCCAGGAACAAACCGAGGATCCCCTTTTACTGCAGGCGCTTCCCCTTCCCTGTGGGCCCCGCACTCTAGGAAGGGGAGCACTTGGAGGTACCAGTGACCTGCTTCGGCAGCTGCTTCTACTGGGGATTTCTCCCCTGCTGCAGCCCCCATCTCCTCCCAGCAGACCTCAAAGAACCGCTCCTGAGCGAACAGATCCAGTTTTTCAAATAACCCACCGCTTAGGAACATGTCCCGTGACCTGGGCCAGGGCAGGGGATTGTCTCCAGCAGCCTCTGGCCAGTCCCTGCCCCACGTTCCCTCGCCCCGCGGCAGATGGTCCCAGCCAGCAGCCGGGCCTCAGGGGGGCAGCTGGGCCCCCCCACGGCTGCTGGCGCTGGCGGCGCAGGGGCGGGGCCCTTGGAGGGCGGGGAGGGGCTGGAGCCGGCGCGTCCCGCAGCGCCCAGCGAGTGGGGCGGGGCCTTCCCGGGCCAGCCCGGCCCCCTGGGTCCCAGCCCGGCCCGTGCGCGGGGCGTGTCCCAGCTGCAGCCCCGGGCGGGGAGCGGGCAGAGAAGTCGCTGCCCGGCTGGAGGAAGCGGCCGGAGCCGGAGCCGAGGCCGAGTCCGGCGATGGCTGCAGCGGGGCCGGCGCAGGTAGGACGCGGGGCGGGGACTCCCCGGCCGGGCACTGGCTGGTCCCGGCTGGGCGCCGAGGGGGGCCGGGACCCGGGTCTCTCCCGCGCTAGTGACCCCGGGGCTGGGGGCGGCGCTGCCCCGGGGCAGGGAGCGGCAGGGCCCGGGGTCCCGCTTTGCACCAGCGCAGCCCGGACCGGGGGCTGCAGCAGCCGGAGCGCTGGGGCCGGGGAGCGGCTCGGGGGTCCCTGGGCGCTTCCCGGGGGCTAGGCAGGGGAGGGTCCTGTGGCAGGACGGACCTTAGGGAAAATGGCCCCGCGCAGGGTGGGGAGCGGGAGCGGGGGAGATGCGGCGAGAGACGGGGGCACCAGCCGCGGGGCGGGAAGTCGCTGCCCAGAGGAAGCAGTTGGAGCCGGAGCCGAGCCCGGCGATGGCTGCAGCGGGGCCGGCGCAGGTAGGACGCGGGGCGGGGACTCCCCGGCTGGGCACTGGTCCCTCCCGCGATAGTGACCCCGGGGCTGGGGGCTGCAGCATCTCCCGGCGGTGGCGCTGACCCCTATCCGCTCCCTCCCACTTCCTGCCCCCCAACTCCCGCCCCATCCAACCCCCCCCCCCCGCCTTTACCATGCTGCTCAGAGTAGCAGGACTGGCAGCCCCCCCCCGGGCCCAAGCTAGCCACTCTGCTGCGCTGCCCAGCAGGAGCACACAGCCCCCCTGCCCACGGCGCTGGCGGCAGGGCGAGCCGAGGCTGCGGGGGACGGGGGCTCAAGGGCCGTAGTTTGCCCACCTCTGTTCTAGAGAGTCAGCTGAGGTTTTTTTGTTTTTTCAGAAAGATAGTGAGCATTGCTGGCACACGATGGCATATCGCATTGGTAGATGTGCAGGTGAACGAGCCCCGGATGGTGTGGCTGATGTGATTAGGTCCTATTATGGATTCATTCCAAAACCAGTCGGAGAACACTTCAATCTCTCTGGTCGCTCAATAACAGACCTCAAAGTGGCAATTCTACAACAACAAAACTTCAAAAACAGATTCCAACCTGAAGCTGCAGAACTGGAATTAATTTGCAAACTAGATACCATCAGATTAGACCTGAATAAAGACTGGGAGTGGTTGGGTCATTACAAAACCTAAACTTAAGTTCCCTAATACTAATTTCTCCCTACTGTTACTCACCCCTTCTTGTCAACTGTCTGTAATGGACCACTCTCTTACCACTTCAAAAGTTATTTTTCTTCCCTTGGTATCCTGCTGTTAATTGATTTATCTCCTTAGACTGACCTAACACTCGATAAAGCAGCCACCATCCTTTCATGTATTTCTACCTGCTCCTGTATTTTTTACTTCATTCATCTGATGAAGTGGGTTCTAGCCCAGGAAAGCTTATGCCCAAATACATGTGTTAGTCTCTAAGGTGCCATAAGGACTCCTCGTTTTTTATAAACTGAGTTGTGTCACTAGCATTCTTAACAGCCTCATTCAGTTCTTCTAAAATTGGCTTTGACAGGGACAGGCTTATAAGGCTTTCTGCATGTTGATGCAGTCCAGAGGCATGGCGTTTTGCAGCCTTTTCATATAGGTTGTCAGTATTGGCTTGGCCTTAGTTGATCAGTCTGGCAAACCAAGCTCCTCCACTTTTATTATATAAATCCATGGTATGCCCACATCTTGAATACTGCGTGCGGTTCTGATCATTCCCTCTGAAACACCTGGAATAGTCATGGTCATAAGACAGGATACTGGGATAGATGGACCGTTGGTCTGACCCAATAATGCCGTTCTTACATAAAAATAATTATAATAATAAAGTTTAGTATAGAAACTCCCCAAGATAATGACCTCTTGAGATCGTGATGATGTGAGATAATGACCTTGGCAAATAATGCATTTTAAAAATCTTGGTCTACTACGAAACATATATTTATATAAGTTTCCCAGTCACAAATCTAGCATTCTGTAGCGAAGTCACTAAAACATAGTCCAATGCTCTGGCGGCTGTTGTTTGTCGTGCCACCGTTCACTCTGCCGCTCCGTCCCCAATGGCCCTGCACTGTCACCTTCTGCTGCCACTGACCTCTGCGAGTCCGTCTCTTGCGGTTCCACCCGGCTCTCAGTGATTTGATCTCTCGGGAGGGACGGGGGGGGGGGGAAACTCGCTGCTAGTGCAGGCTGGGCTGTCTCTTCCACAGAAATACTGTCCCACAGCAGGTCTAAGCACTTAGATTTCAGCTCTAGTGGTCACTTATGAAGCCCAATCAGCTCTCTCTCTAAACAGCAGAGGGGGCAAGTCAAAGAGTGCCTGTGACTCTTAGAGCCTACACCACCAAGCAAAACACCTGTGCCCCACCCTCTCTCTCTCCACTAGGATCTGGCATCCAAACCTCCTGCTTAGGGAGTGCAGCTCAGTTGAAGATGACCAGTGCTTAATTTGTAATGAAAGAAGTGCTGGGGCTCAAGCAAGTTTGTTATTTTCATAAGTGATGTGGGAAGCCCAGAGGTCCCAGGGCTATGAACTGCCCAGGGGCCTCAGCCCTGGCAAGCCCTAGCACAAATGAAGCACTGAGGGAGACCCCCTCATTCAGGCAGGCTAAGCACAGTTCTGCTGCCCTTTACTCCTACGATAAGGATAACAACATTTCATGACCCCCACAGTTAATACTTAAGTGATTTGTAACCAACACCAGCCAAAATTGATCACTTGGGCAGCACAGCTCTTTCTGCCGGATATCTAGGCAGAGTAGGTGAGTTCATGTAAATACAGTCTGGTCCTGAAGCCTTCGCCCCACCCCTGTGCGACGAACTGGGACTCTTTGAATGCTGAGTGGGGAGTGTTGGTTGGGAAGGCAGGGGAGTGTGGCTAAGATGGTCTGCATGGGGGGATGGGAGACTGGCCTTAAGGGAGAATACCTGAGCATGTAACATGAGAACCCAGGATGGGGTTAGAGGCCAGGTGACACCTTTGCCTGGGAAACTGAACAAAGGCTGGGGAGGAGGACGCTGGGGGAGAGAGAGTTTTCAGGTGCTGGCTGGTAATGGAGGGAGCCCGGACGGGGCTCTGCCCCCACCCCAATGGGCCTGTGGTGCCCCTGGGACCCCAAGATGGACCTAACTGAGGGGGGTCCTGTTGTCTGTACCTGCAAGACCTGTCTTGGACCGTGTTCCTGTCATCTAAATAAACCTTCTGCTTTACTGGCTGGCTGAGAGTCATGGTGAATCGCAGGAAGCCGGGGGTGCAGGGCCTTGTGTCCCCGCACACTCCGTGACACCCTGGCTCATCGCTAGCTATCGGGGAGAGCTCATTCATACCTTGCTTACAAATCATCATTTGAAATTATGAGGTAGGCCAATATAGCCGAAACAAATGCGCTGACATTGTCCTAAATAACAACTGTGTGAGGAAGCTAGTCTTGTTTCATACTTTTAAGCCCATTATGCTTTCTCAGGTACAAGTACTTTCTCATACACTGTGTATGCTTTTAAAGTGTGTATTAATGTTTCAATTTCAATTCAAATTTCCAACCAACGACTAAATTGGCAACACTGCATGTAACTGGGGGTGTGTTGGGGGAAATTCAGGGGGGGCCTAGGGAAATCCCTGCCCTGAGGTCCATGGGGGAGCTAGGTGGGGTGGTGGAGTCTCCCTGGGTCACAGCTGCTGGGCCGGGGGTTCCCTGGGAGTCGCTCCCCTAGAAACCGCGTCCCCTGCTGAGACTCCGGGCTGGGGCTGGAGCGGAAGGTGCTGAGTGTGTAACGCTTGTGCCAGCAGCTCCAGGTGGCGTTTGAGGACGTCGCTCTGTATTTCTCCCAGGAGGAGTGGGAGCTCTTAACCCGGCCAGAGAAGCAGCTGTACCAGGACCAGATGCTGAGGAATTACCAGGCCCTCGTTTCCCTGGGTAAGGACCTATTTATCTTTACTCACAGCTGTGAAATGTCTGGGTTCCCTTGACGCCTCAGCTGCCATGCGCCACCCAGCAGCCAAGTGGTGGCAAATGTCAGCAGCTTTCAGAGCCTCAGGCTAATGTTAATGTAACCTGTTGACTTGCGTTATGTATCTCAGTCCTGGCACAGAGGTGGTTGCAAACAGCACATGAGCAACAACCTCTTCCAGGAATCCCAGCCCAGACACCAATGGCAGCAACTCTGCCTCAAGAACTGACTATAGTTAGACAAATAAGGCAGGGAGAAAATCCTCCTGCAGCACCTCCCTCCCCCCTCCCAAAAAAAGAATGAACATCATACGTTTAACAGCCGCACAGTTGAACAAATCTTGCACCCTATGCAAAAGAACTTATAGGCCTGTGTAACTGTGATGCCTGCCATGACTCAACCCCCACAGCAAATTGAGAAGGGTCATAGACGTTGCTGCTTCAGAATATGAACTGAACTTGCCTGGTGGGAGACGGGACAAAATCTCCTCTAAGAAAGTTCAAATTCATTATTCTCCTGCTTGGGATCTCTTGCGTTTCCTCTCAAGCAGCGTCTGAGATTGGGGCCTCGTTGTTCCAGGTGCTGCGCAGACAAACACTGACCGAGGTCGGGGCCCTGTTGTGCTGGGCTGCACCAACATATAAATGAGTCCCTGCCTCCAAAACTTTAGTAATAAAACAGATTCTTTCTCCCCAAACAGGCTGTTCAGGTTCTACACCGGACTTAATCCACCGGATCGAGCTAGGGGAGGCAGAGCTCTGGATCTGGGATGCCGAGAACTCCAGGGAAAGCTCAGGGTCTGAAAGCCTGTCCTCGGGTGAGTCATAATAATCCAATCCCTTCTGATTTACACACCTGCTAGTGGAGGGCTCCTTAATGTAAAAGGCAAAGGCAGAGTGAGATCCACTGGCTGGGAACACAAGCAAGACAAACTGACACTAGGATTTAGGGGCCAGTGTTTATCTGGGAGAGGAATGATCCATTGAGAGAGCTCCCCTCGGAAGAGGGTGGATTCTCCATTACTGTGAGTCTGTCAATGGAGACGGGGCGTCTCTTTCTCCAAGCCCTGCTCTAAGGCCTGGTCTACACTACGACTTTAATTCGGATTTAGCAGCGTTAATTTGAATTAACCCTGCACCCGTCCACACAATGACGCCATTTAATTCGAAATAAAGGGCTTGTAGGGACGCATAGCTCCCGAATCGCTAGCCCACAGGCGCGGCAAACTGCTCCCATGGCTACGAGGCAGGAGTGACCTTCAATCCAGCGTTTGTGTTTGGGAAACTTATTTGGCTGATTTGATTGTACCCTCGCAGCTGGTGTTCACGCGCTCAAGAGATGGGTTCGTTATCTTATGTGCATGTATACTGCCTGGCTTTTCTATGCGCAGGAATGTAACCACTAAAAAGAGTTGTAAACAAAGTAAGGAGAGAAATAAAAACCCCAGGAAAGTTTTCCTGGGAGGCTTTTTGCAAGAGGCTTTTGAAGCTCTCTAGCTACCAACAAACCTGGCGTTCTGTTTCCTGCGTCGTCACCACAGGGCTCTTTAAATCGATTTCTGTACTCCACCCCGACGAGCAGAGTAGTGCCAAAATCGATTTTAGCATTTCGAATTAGGGTTAGTGTGGCCGCAATTCGATGGTATTGGCCTCCGGGAGCTATCCCACAGTGCACCATTGTGACCGCTCTGGACAGCAATCTGAACTCGGATGCACTGGCCAGGTAGACAGGAAAAGCCCCGCAAATATTTGAATTTTATTTCCTGTTTGCCCAGCGTGGAGAGCACAGGTGACCACAGATAGCTCATCAGCACAGGTAACCATGCAGTCCGAGAATCAAAAAAGAGCACCAGCATGGACCGTACGGGAGGTACTGGATCTGATCGCTATATGGGGAGAGGATTCAGTGCTAGCAGAACTTCATTCGAAAAGACGAAATGCCAAAACTTTTGAAAAAATCTCCAAGGGCATGATGGAGAGAGGTCACAATAGGGACTCAGATCAGTGCCGCGTGAAAGTCAAGGTGCTCAGACAAGCCTAGCAAAAAACAAAGGAGGCAAACGGTCACTCCGGGTCAGAGCCGCGGACATGCCGCTTCTACGCTGAGCTGCATACAATTCTAGGGGGGGCCGCCACCACTACCCCACCTGTGACCGTGGATTCCAGGTCGGGGATAGTCTCATCAGCTACACCTGAGGATCCTGTGGATGGGGAAGAGGAGGAGGAGGACGAGCTTGCAGAGAGCACACAGCACTCCGTTCTCCCCAACAGCCAGGATCTTTTTCTCAGCCTGACTGAAGTACCCTCCCAACCCTCCCAAGCCAGTACCCAAGACCATGACCCCATGGAAGGGACCTCAGGTGAGTTTACCTTTTAAAATATAAAAATTGTTTTAAAAGCAAGCGTTTTTTAATGATTACTTTTGCCCTGAGGACTTGGGATGCATTCGCGGCCAGTACAGCTACTGGAAAAGTCTGTTAACGTGTCTGGGGATGGAGCGGAAATCCTCCAGGGACATCTCCATGAAGCTCTCCTGGAGGTACCCCAAAAGCCTTGCCACAAGGTTTCTGGGCAGTGTAGCCTTATTCCGTCCTCCATGGTAGGACACTTGACCACGCCATGCTTGCAGCAAGTAATCTGGTATCATTGCCTGACAAAGCCTGGCAGCGTATAGTCCCGGTGTTTGCTGGCATTCAAGCAACATCCGTTCTTTATCTTGCTGTGTAATCCTCAGGAGAGTGATATCGCTCATGGTAACCTGGTTGAAATACGGGAACTTAATTAAGGGGACAGAGGTCGCCGTTCCTACTGGGCTGTTTGACTGTGGCTGAAAAGAAATCCTTCCCTGCAGTTAGCCAAGCGCAGGGGGGGAAATTGGCCCTGAGCTTTTCACATTTGGCTAGCAGGGATCTTCCCTGTTACCAGCCATGTGGTGGGGGGAGGGGTACAGCGATCATCCCAGAGAATTCATAGTGGGAGGGGGGGAGGCGGGGGGGGTTAGTTTGGTTCCTGCAGGGATCTTCCCTGTTACCAGCCACGCGGTGGGGGGAGGGATAAAGCGATCATCCAGAGAATTGGATGGGGGGGGGGGGTTAGTTTGTTTTCTGCTGCTGCTGAAAGTTAACAGGAAAACCGCAGTACTCAACAGGCTTTGCTTGGTATGTGGGAAAGGAGGGCGCAGAAGCCGAAAGACAGTGGCTTACCATGGCCGCATGCAAGCCGAATTCTGTTGCCCGGACCTGTGATCTCTAGCAGCAAAGCCACAGGCACTCAATATTAAGAGGCAAAATGCGACCTTGCACAGAAATCACATGTGCTATATAATGTGAATAGTGTTGGTCACCGTGAAAGAGTATAAGCATTGTTCTGCAAAATGTATCTTTTAAAAAAATTCTCTCTTTTTTTCCCTCCCTACAGCAGCTGCAAATTCTTCAAGCCTCCCTCCTCCGTCCCGAAGGCTATCACAGATAAGGCGTCGGAAAAAGAAGACGCGAGACGAGATGTTTGCAGAAATCATGGAATCCACCCGCAGTGACAGAGCTCATCTGAATGAGTGGAAGGACACGGTTTCAAAGTATAGGAAAGAAGCCAGTGAACGTGAGGAGAGGAGGGACCAACGTGAGGAGAGGAGGGACGCTCGAGATGAGAGGTGGCGGCAGGAAGATCAGAGGAGGCAGGATGCAATGCTGGGGCTGCTGCGTGAGCAAACAGACCTGCTCCGGCGTCTGGTGGAGCTTCAGGAACGGCTGCAGGAAAACAGAGTGCCGCTTCAGCCCCTGTATAACCCCCCTTCCCCCTCCCCATGTTCCATATCCTCCTCACCCAGACGTGTAAGAACGCGGGGGGGGAGGCTCCGTACACCTTCCCATTCCACCCCAGTGGACAGCCCAAGCAAAAGGCTGTCATTTTTTTAACCTTTTTTTAGTGTCCTTTTCCTTCCCACCGATCCTCCTCCCAAACCCCACCCGGGTTCCCTCCCTCTTTTTATAATCTATTAATAAAGAATAAATGATTTTTAAATGATAGTGACTTTATTTGGTTTGAAAGCAAGCTGGGGGAAGGGGGAGGGTGGGTTCCTTACAGAGAATGAGTCAATAAAGGGGGCGGGTTTTCATGAAGGAGAAACAAACAGATATTTCACACTGTAGCCTGGCCAGTCATGAAACTGGTTTTCAAAGCTTCTCTGATGCACAGTGCTTCCTGGTGTGCTCTTCTAATCGCCCTGGTGTCTGGCTGTGCGTAATCAGCAGCCAGGCGATTTGCCTCAGCCTCCCACCCCGCCATAAAGGTCTCCCCCTTACTTTCACAGAGATTGTGGAGCACGCAGCAAGCAGAAATAACAATGGGGAGATTGGTTTGGCTGAGGTCTGAGCGAGTCAGTAACGATCGCCAACGACCTTTTAAACGGCCAAATGCACATTCTACCACCATTCTGCACTTGCTCAGCCTGTAGTTGAACAGCTCCTGACTCCTGTCCAGGCTGCCTGAGTATGGCTTCATGAGCCATGGCATTAAGGGGTAGGCTGGGTCCCCAAGAATAACTATTGGCATTTCAACATCCCCAACGGTTATTTTCTGGTCCGGAAAGTAAGTCCCTTGCTGCAGCCCTTTAAACAGAGTAGTGTTCCTGAAGATGCGAGCGTCATGAACCCTTCCCGGCCAGCCCATGTTGATGTTGGTGAAACGTCCCTTGTGATTCACAAGTGCTTGCAGCACCATTGAAAAGTACCCTTGCGGTTTACGTACTGGGTACCCTGGTGCTCCGGTGCCAAGATAGGGATATGGGTTCCATCTATTGCCCCACCACAGTTAGGGAATCCCATTGCAGCAAAGCCATCCACTATGACCTGCACATTTCCCAGAGTCACTACCTTTTGTAGCAGCACCTGAGTGATTGCTTTGGCTACTTGCATCACAGCAGCCCCCACAGTAGATTTGCCCACTCCAAATTGATTCCTGACTGACCGGTAGCTGTCTGGCGTTGCAAGCTTCCACAGGGCTATCGCCACGCGCTTCTCAACTGTGAGGGCTGCTCTCATCTTGGTATTCTGGCGTTTCAGGGCAGGGGACAGCAAGTCACAAAGTTCCATGAAAGTGTCCTTACGCATGCGAAAGTTCCGCAGCCACTGGGAATCGTCCCACACCTGCAACACTATGCGGTCCCACCAATCTGTGCTTGTTTCCCTTGCCCAGAATCGGCATTCCATGGATAGAACCTGCTCCATTAACAACATGATCTCCAAAGCACCGGGGCCCGCGGTTTGACAGAATTCTGTGTCCGTGTCTGTGTCCATGTCCTCATCACGCTTGTCGCTTTGCTGCCGCTGCCTACTCGCCTCGTTTTTCTGGTCCTGGCTCAGCATAAACTCCACGAGAACGCGCGAGGTGTTTACAATGTTCATGAGTGCTGTCTTGAGCTGAGCGGGCTCCATGCTTGCCGTGGTATGGAGTCTGCAGTGTTCACCCAGGAAAAAAGGCGCGAAATGGTTGTCTGCCGTCCGTTGCTTTCATGCAGGGAGGGAGGGGTGAGGCTGTACCCAGAACCACCTGCGACAATGTTTTTTGTCCCATCAGGCACTGGGATCTCAACCCAGAATTCCAATGGGCGCGGGAGACTGCGGGAACTATGGGATAGCTACCCGCAGTGCAACGCTCCAGAAATCGACGCTAGTCCCGGTACTTGGACGCACACCGCCGAATTAATGTGCTTAGTGTGGCCGCATACATTCGACTTTATACAATCTGTTTCCCAAATTCGAATTATATAAATTCGGATTAATCCCGTAGTGTAGACATACCCTAACTCAGCCAGCAGTTACTGGGCTGGAGGCAGGAATGGCTGGGGGAGATTCTCTGGCTGGGATAGGCAGGAAGCCAGGCTGGATGCACTCAATGAGCCTGTCTGGCCTTGATATCAATGAATCCTAGAAATCATAGAAATGTAGGACTATACGGGACCTTGGTAGATCATCTAGTCCAGTCCCCTGCACTGAGGCAGGACTAAGTATTATGTAGTCCATCCCTGACAGGTGTCTGTCTAAATTGTTCTTAGAAACCTCTAATGACAGAGATTCCACAACCTCCCCAGGTAATTTTTTCCAGTGCTTAACTACTCTTACAGTTCGGAAGTTTTTCCTAATATCTAACCTAAATCTCCCTTGCTGAAATTTAATCCCATTGCTTCTTGTCCTGGCCTCAGTGGATAAGGAGAACAATTTATTACCCGCCTCTTTCTAACAACCTTTTAGGTACTTCAAGACTGTTATCAGGTCCCCCCTGAGTCTTTTCTTCTCCAGACTAAACAAATGCAATTTTTTCAATCTTTCCTCATGGGTCATGTTTTCTAGACCTTTAATCATTCTTGTTGCTCTTGTCTGACCCTCTCCAATTTGTCCACATCCTTTCTGAAGTGTGGGGCCCAGAACTGGACACAATACTCCAGTTGAGGCCTTACCAGTGCTGAGTAGAGTAGAAGAATTACTTCTCGCATCTTGCTTGCAACACTCTGGCTAATATATCCCAGAATGATATTTGCTTTTTTTTCAACAGTATTCCATTGTTGACTCATATTTAGTTTGTGATCCACTATAACCCCATATGGTTTTCTGCTGTATTCCTTCCTAGGCAGTCATTTCCCATTCTGTATTTGTGTGATTTATTATTCTGACTTAAGTGTAGTACTTTGCATATGGTCTTATTTAATTTCATCCTATTTAATTCCAACCATTTCTCCAGTTTGTCAAGGTCCTTTTGAATTCTAATCCTGTCCTCTAAAGCACTTGCAACCCCTCCCAGCTTGGAATCGTCCATAAACTTTGAGTGTATTCTCTGTGCCACTGTCCAAATCATTTATGAAGATTTGGAATAGGACAGATACCTGTGGAATCCCACTCGATATGCCTTTCAGCTCATTTTTGAACCATAATAACTACTCTGAGTGTGGTTTTCCAACCAGTTCTGCACCCACCTTATTTGCCTAGGCTGCATTTCTCTAATTTGTTCATGAGAAGGTCATGTAAGACAGTATCAGAAGTCTCACTAAGGTTGAGCTGTGACATGTAATGCTTCTTCCCTATCCACAAGGCTTATTACCTATCAAAGAAGGATATTAGGTTGGTTTGACATAATTTATTCCTGACAAATCCAGGTTGACTGTTACCTAGATGAAATAAACTAATAAGTGCATGCAAATAGAATGTTTGCTTATCCATTATCTTTCCAGGTACTGAAGTTAAGATCAGGGCTGGCTTTAGGTTTTTTGCCGCTCCAAGCAAAAAAAAAATTGGTTGCTCCCCACCCCAGCCCTGGGCTACCCCCCGCTGCCGCCTCAGCCCTGGGCTCTCCCTCCCCCCACCTGCACCCCCCTGCTGCCCCAGCCCTGAGCTCTTCCCCCCACCCACACCCCGCTGCCACCCCAGCCCTGGGCTCCCCACCCCCAACCTGCATCTGTTGTACTTAAAGTACTGCACAGGATCTTTTCAGGGGGAATAAGGCAGAACACCACATTTATTAGTAATACATGTATTAATTAACATTGTATCATATGCATATGATATATTAGACTTACACGCTCTCTCTCACACTCACACACAAACACACACACACACTCCGTCTTGTTGTTGTTACCAATTAGTTGCTCCCCTTAACTGCACTGGCCAGGTGAGTTAGATGGGGGAGGGGTGGAGCCGGGCTTCTGCTGATCCAGATCGATGCTCCCATGTGATAAGATGAGACCCGGGGTCCTCTGCAAGACACCTCACTTTTATAGCAGCTTCCCTCTCATGCAAATCTATACCAGATTCAAAATCTGTGTCTGTGTCCATGGGGCCTTTGTGCTGCTTCCTTCTGGGTGTTGTCCCAATGCTACAAAGAGGGTGTTTCCAAAAGAAGGTGCTTGCTTCTAACCCCCAAGGCTGTCAGTATGTCTGCTCTTCTTTAGTGAGCCCACTTGACACGTTTTATTGTCCTTGGGTCTGGCTCCCAGCCCCTCTCCAACTATTGCAGCTGTTTGGAGGTGCTGCCTTCCATGCCTTCCTCATTCACACCTCATTCATTCAACAGGGCAATTGATTAAGGGCGTGGGGGGGGGGGGGGAGATCTTATTCTATTCCAAGCAAAAAGACATTTTCCTTTACTTTACCTATCCTTAGGGGCTATAACATTATACCAAGGCTTAACACAAAGTTTCTACATGAGGCTTTGATACAAAGTTTCCATATACCAAGGCTTATCAGTACAAGGTTTCTATATTAGACCTTGATACAAAGTTTCATGAAAACAGAGGTCACACGTGGGTAGACCCACTACAAGGTTATATGAAGAGGCACAATGTAAAGTCATATGAAAATTATCAGAGATTTATCTATACACCCTCCTGCTGTCCCAGCCCTGGATCACTGGTAACTCGCTCCCAGGGCGGGTCATTCAGCAGGAATTTTGGATGTGCACAGAACACAGACAGGATTGGTTCCCATATGGTTACAGAACTGCAGTGAAGTGGAACAATTTTCAGCTTGTGTGATTGGAGGATATCTGGATGCATATTATAAGACTGTCCTACATAAATGAGGAAAAGTTGAGGTGCCTTTATTATTCTTTTGTTCCACTCTTTGTTTCTATGGGGAATTTGCCAATGCAATATCACTGTCTTCCTCTTAAACAAATAAAACTATAAAAAAGAGGCAGTGGCTGTTGAAAATAGCAATTCCAGTCCTAAAAACCACTGGGAAGCATTTCTTGCTCAATTTTATCCTACTTTTTCTACAGCAAGTTACAGTGGATCAGTATATTTGATTTGGGAGAAATGAAGTAACAGCTGCCCAAATTGAGCTTGAGCACTCCTGAATTTTGAGGTGTTCAAATCTGGAGGGCAGGTGCTCGATTCCCTTTCTGAATATTAGCTAAATCTGGAAAAGGAAAAGTCAATTTCTGCTTCCATGGCTCAGAAGTGGAAATCCTCCTATGTGCCTAGTAGTGTATCTAAAGCTGCCCAGGTCCTCTAGTAGAGCCTCCCCTCCCGTACTTTACATTTTAAATTCTAGTGGGATCTACATACCTCCCTTGCTAGGCTTCAGATAGAGAGGGGCACTGTCCATTTAGTCCACCCAATTCTTTCTTTGGGGGCTGCAAGGTGAGGTCACACCAGTATCCCTAATCCAGACTGGGGATGTCTTCTGAAGGGGATATCTGGACCAAAGCCGCCTACTCCTTGGGCATACTTGTTCCCCGTTCTAGGGTTACCTAACATACGTCTGTATTTTCATGGACATGTCCAGCTTTTGGGGTTTTAAATAGCCATCCGGGAGGAATTTGTAAAACTCTCAAAAGGTCCAGGATTGGGGGTTCTGTGGGGGGTGGGAAGATGGAGGGGGTGGATGGGGCGGGGTTACCCCCATGGAGTGTCCTCTTTTTTTTAATGTTAAAATATGGTATTCCTACCATTCTCAGTGCCACCCCGTTCTAGCAGTGAGCTCTCCATTCACAGCAAGCTGCAGCATGAGGTCTCAGCTACCTCACTCCCTCCCACTCCGTTTCCTGTTGACAGCCAGCAAGGGAATGCTGGGAAACGTAGTTCTTTCCCTGCTCCAGGGCTGGCTCTATAGGCAGGGAGCTCACCAAGGAACTACACCTCCCAGGGCCCCCTGTTGGTTCTCAGCACCCAGGCTGGATCCCTGCCGCCCCTGCAAATGTGCTGCCCCAAGCACCTGCTTGCTTTGCTCGTGCCTAGAGCCGGCCCTGGTTAAGATGACTGGTCTATAATTCCCTGAGTTGTCCTTATTCCCCTTTCTATAGCTAGGTACTATATTTGCCCTTTTCCAGTCCTCGGGTCTCTTTACCATCCTCAGTGGTTATCTCTAAGAACATGTGAATGGCTCAGAGATCATTTCAGCCACTTCCTTAAGTATTCCAGGATGTATTTCATCAGGCCCTGCCGACTTGAAGACCTCTAACTTGTCTAAGTAATTAGTATCTATTTCTTTTCCTATTTTAGGCTCAGATCCTACCCCATTGACACTGATCTTCACTATGTTAGTCGACCGATCGCAGCTAACTTTTTTGGTGAAAACTGAAACAAAAGAGGCATTTGTTTGGCCATTGCTGCATTTTCTCTTATTGTCTTTCCCTCCTCATTTAGTAATGGGCCTAGCCTGTCCTTGGTCTTCCCTTTCCTTCCCATGTATTTGTAAAATGCTTTCTTGTTACCCTTTATATCCCTAGTTAGTTTAGTTTAGTTTTGTTTTTCTAATGTTGTCACTACATGCTTGTGGGGGTTTTTTAATATTCATCCTTTGTAATTTGCCCTAGTTTCCCCTTCTTGTATGACTCTTTTTTGGGTTTCACGTCACTGAAGATCTCCTGGTTAAGGCAGGGAGTCCTCTTATCATACTTCCTATATTTCCTACTCATTGGATATCTCTGACCAAGGATTGGACCTAAACATTATGGGGCCTCAAAGCTGTGAAAGAGAAATGGATTGGAGATGGGGAGGTGATGAATTTGGAAGAGGGGTGGGATAGTGATATGGGATGTGGGGAGGGGGAAGATTTCAGGGGATGCTGAGGGAAAGAGAGAGGTCTCCGTGGTGGGGCGGGAGAGAGCATATGGGGGCTGCATTTACCCAGTGGGTAGGACAGTGCAGTAGGATTCAAAAGATCTTGGTTCAGTTCTAGAAGCGAATCACTACAGCTCCACCATGCCTCAGGTTCCCCAGCTGTGTAATGGAGAGGGCACTGGGACTGTGAGGATAAAATCCATCTGTGTGTGTCAGTGGGTCTGGCACTGGGGGTCAGACGAACATCTGGCTGGAAAGACACGCCTACCAGTCCATAAACCACATCACCTTCTTCTAGGCTTCCCACGCCTCAGAAAATCATACCAAGCCAGGGGTGCCCTTGAAATTTTTCAGATGGGTTTCATGCCTCTGCCCCGCCTGACTCAAGTTGTGCTGGTGTCCTGTGGCCCTGGGCACCTGGATCCAGACATAGCTCAGAGAGGGGCAAAAACCTGCTTGCAGCCTGGGAGAGCATCCCCGAGTCACTGGCCCTTGGCAGAGAAAGCGCTGTCCTCTCAACGTTCCCATCCCACTCCCTCTCTGCCACTTCACTTCACACGTGACATCTCAGACTGGAGCAACCTGTCCCCGGCGAACAAGGAGAAAGCTGGGAATGACTCAGGGCAGGGCAGATCAGTCACGTATGAAGAGCGCAGGTCACGCCATGCAGCGGACGCCATTTTGTAGAGCAGGTCTCAGGCACTTACAGCGTTTCACTTTAATGCTCTCAACCTACCCCGCGTTCCAGGCAGTTGTGGCTGGGGGAGAGGACAGGTTTTGGGGCCAGACGAAATCGTACTGCGGAGCACCACTTGGAGTACCTTGGTGTATGGGCTGGGTGTGAGGGAGAGGGGGTGGAATGGCCTTTGTCACATCCCCCTCTTCTCCTGCTCTCTCAGTGGCACAAAACCTTTGTCACTTACATTGCTTCAGTGTCCATGCTTAGAACAGCCCTCAGCCTTAACGCATCTGTGACTGTCTGTAGATCAAAGGCCCGCTGGGTGGCAAACATTATCCCCTTCCAGTTTAGCAGTGTCACTGATTGGGTTGTAAAACAAAACAAACATGTTTTTCAGGTTACATCACACAAACCCTGAGTGACTTGTCATCCCCTCAACCCCCTTCCCACCCACCCCTCAAACCCCCACCCTCTTCAGGATTCTAATTTAGTTTTAGCTTTGCACAAAGAGTGAAACATCAGGCCGAGGGTGAGTGACTTCTTTAGAAGGAATTCCTTTAAAAGGACTCACTCCCCCGCAGGAATAATCTGTGTTGTTCTAAGCCGCTTTCTACCGGTCTCACTGGGTCCCCATGAGGGGATTGTAGCCCCTCAGCTGGTTTCAAACCAATATCGTTTAACCAGCGCAAACACGGGGGAACAGGCCTTGTGCTATAAAACAGAAGCCAGTGCAGAACCACCGACGTGTAAATAAAAACCTGTGATTGAAATAAAACCAAAATCAGTGTGAAAACAAACCCCGGACCCGGTTGGTTAGCACTCTGAGGCCCTAGTTCTGGATCAGGGCCCCGTTGTGCCAGGCACTGGGTGTATCCTGGGCAAGCTACATTTTAAGCATAAAATGAGACCCAAGAGGTGCATGGCACACATGGGAGCAGGCGGTGGCCGTTGCACAAACACCATAGGGTAGAATCACCCTGAGTCAGGCTGCAGATTTGTGTCGGCATTTCGTATCAGTAATTACAGAGCAGTTACAGTAAATGTAGTAAAAGTCACAGATCGCTAAATTTACTGTGACGGCTCCGTGATTTTTAACAAAACCTGCCCTCCTCCTCGCCCTGCCCAGGGGACACTACCCGCCCAAAGAAGCACCTTCCCCCCAGCGCTGCAGCCCTAACCCCAGTCTGGGGCAGAGTGGATATGGGTGGCAATGCCATTCACTGAAGCTGGGCCCGCTTCCCCCATGGTTATCACTGGGGGCGGGGGTAAATCTGAGTGGCGCTGTAACCCCGCAGGCCAGGTCTCAATGCCCAGAGTGAGTCGTTGGGTCCAACCCTGTGGGCCAGGAGCCGCCATAGCAGGGTGAAATCGCTTCATCCGTGACATTTTCCTGTCCTTGACAAACCTGTAGCCTTTACTGTGTGCTAACATCGGGGTTGCCTCTGCTCTCTCCAGCAGGGCTCGGGATCCCAGGAGGAACGAGGGCACAGGTTGAATGTGGGGAGAGCACGGCAGGAAAGCCGGATCCCACATCCCACAGAGGGATCCATGAACAGGACGCAGTCCATCCCCGGGGTAAACTCAGCCAGAGACCGGATCTGGCTACTCGCCAGAGACTCCCCATCAGCCGGCGTCCCCATCACTGCATCGACTGCGGCAAGAGATTCAGCAACCCCTCCGCGCTGACCCAGCACCGGCGCATGCATATTGGGGAGAGGCCGTACCACTGTGCTGCCTGTGGGAGGAGCTTCGGACAGTCCTCAGTCCTGAGAATTCACCAGCTTACGCACACCAGGGAGTGGCCGCACCACTGTGCGGACTGCGGCAAGGGCTTTGCACAGAGCTCAAGCCTCAGTAGACATCAGTGCACACACACCGGGGAGCGGCCGCATCGCTGTGCTGACTGTGGCAAGGGCTTTGCACAGATTTCACACATGAGAGTCCACCAGCGCACGCACACCGGGGAGCGGCCGCATCACTGCTCTGACTGTGGCAAGGCCTTTGTACAGATTGCACACCTGAGAGTCCATCAGCGCACACACACCGGGGAGCGGCCGCACCGCTGCTCTGACTGTGGCAAGAGCTTTGTACAGAGCTCAGTCCTGAGAAGACATCAGCGCACACACACCGGGGAGCGGCCGCACCGCTGTGCTGACTGCGGCAAGTGCTTTGGACAGGGCTCTATCCTGAGAAGACACCAGCGCACGCACACCGGGGAGCGGCCGCACTGCTGTGCTGACTGCGGCAAGGGCTTTACACGCAGCTCAAGCCTCAGCAGACACCAGCGCACACACACTGGGGAGCGGCCTCATCGCTGTGCCGACTGCGGCAAGTGCTTTATACAGAGCTCAATCCTGAGAAGACATCAGCGCACACACACCGGGGAGCGGCCGCACCGCTGTGCTGACTGCGGCAAGTGCTTTGGACAGATTTCACACCTGAGAGTCCATCAGCGCACACACACCGGGGAGCGGCCACATCGCTGTGCTGACTGCGGCAAGGGCTTTGTACAGAGTTCACACCTGAGAGTCCATCAGCGCACACACACCGTGGAGGGGCCGCACCACTGTGCTGACTGTGGCAAGCACTTTGCTAGGTTGGCCAACCTCATCCAGCACCAAATCACGCACAGCAGTGTCCCTCTGCCAAGGCCAGGGCCTAAGGAGCTTCTGGCAGCCAGTGGGCCTGGCACAGCACCAGCACGTGTGGACCAGGGAGTGGTCCTGTGCCCATGATGCCTGCAGAGAGACTGTGTGGGGCAGGGAAGGGGACTTGGCTGAGTAATGTGAGGAAGAGCAAACAGCTGGGGGAATTTAGAGCAGATGGTCACAGCCTACTCCATTTGGGAGCACCCCCACTGCCACCTCCACCCCCTGTAGGTGGGATCCAGCCAGGCCTTTTGCTTTCTATCCCACACTCACGCATCTGGCTGGGATGCAGCCGGGACACCCTCACACCCCTCTAGATGGGACCCAGCCGGGAACCACCTCACACACCTACCTCGGTTCCAGCCAACGGGTGACTCTTGGGTGACATCTAGAGGTGGGATTTGCAGTCCTGTTTCAGCATGGATTGGGCTGAGGGCGGGACAGCCTGGTACATGTGATTGAAAGACAACGCAGGAACTGCTCATGCCATCTTTTTAAATACAAATGTGATGAAGAAAAACTATGTTCTTAATGTGTTACAAAGGTCTGTCTAACCAGGGTGGATTTGATTTAAATCAAATTGATTTAAATCACTAGTCGGGAAGAATCGATTTATGTAGAAATCCATGATTAAAAGTGCATTCTTGTTGGTTGTTATAACCTTAATACATATTCTTCACAACTAAGAGATAGATGTAGATTTCATTTTTAGAAGGTTACACACTATACATTAAGTGATTTATTTTGAAATCTTTTCAGATTAGTTTTATAGCCATATCAGAAAATGAATGATTGGTTATTTCATTTACCAAAGGTAATTGAAGCAGATATTTATGAAGTCATTGGGAGGTGAACTATCTCCAATTCAACAGGTTAATCATTAATATTTGGAGGATTTTCTTGCCACGCTGTATGAGGAGGAAAACATCACCAGACAGACATTTCAATTGTTTTATTTAACTAAAGCAACAACGTTATGTATTCTGCATTTTTTTTCTTCAACAGCAAACATACAATATTTTTACAAAACAAGCATATGAATTTTTGAATTGAGTTAAACATTCAAGTTTTTTAAAATCAGGTTTGTTTTTGTTAAAATTGTTTTTAACTAAAATAGTTAAATGAAATATTTTTAAAAAATATTTCATCAATTATATCAGCCAGGTCAACATGAGAAACTTAAAATATTGGCTTCTGCGGCTAACTTAGTCGTCTTCACCTTCGTTTTCTTGTTTGTTCATAATCTGGAAAAGAAAAACAAGCTTTCCTGCTTTTTCAGGTCCCAAACGATTTCTCAATTTGGAATGAATTATTCCAAAGGAAGAAAATATTCTTTCTACTCTGGCAGAAGAAGCTACTGCTGTTAAAAGTGAGATTATCACTTCAACAGTCTCTGAATCCAAGTGTTTAAGTGACTTCCACTAATTCCACCAATGTGACGTTCTTTAAAATGTCATCAGCAAACATATATTTCTTGTATGGTTCTTATTCCCAAACCGGGTCTCTTATGACATAATATATAATAATTAACAGAGATATCCCATCTCCTAGAACTGGAAGGGACTTTGAAAGGTCATCGAGTCCAGCCCCCTGCCTTCACTAGCAGGACCAAGTACTGATTTTGCCCCAGATCCCCAAGTGGCCCCCTCAAGGATTGAACTCACAACCCTGGGTTTAGTAGGCCAATGCTCAAACCACTGAGCTACCCGCCCCCCAACCTGCTGCCATTATAGGTTTTCCCGTCTAGTGAGAGAATGGTATGGTAGATCTTAAATTAATGAAGGCTACACTCAGAAAGACCTCAAGACTTCTGGAATATGCTGCTCAAACAGTTTCACTTTTCTTTCTGCTGCCTGTCCCTCCTGTGACGGGTTTGGTCACAGAGACCCCCTTGGGACTGTCACCTGATGTTCTGAAACTACCTCTGAGCCCGTTTTCCCTGATGGCTTGGGACTCCAGAACCCTGTCTTGTTGAGCCGGACACGCAAGCCTGCTGCAACACAGACCCAGGGTCTGAACCACACCCTCAAAGCTGCAGGCTTTAACTTAAAACCACTCAGCAGGTAACCAGTTTCCACCATCCAGACACCCAGCTTCCAATAGGCTCCAAACCCCAAATAAATCTGTTTTACTGTGTATAAAGCGTATACAGGGTAAACTCGTAAATTGTCTGCCCTCTATAACACTGATAGAGAGAGATGCACAGCTGTTTTCTTCCCCAGGTATTAATCACTTACTCTGGGTTAATTAATAAACAAAAGTGATTTTATTAAGTATAAAAAGTAGGATTTAAGTGGTTCCAAGTAATAATAGACAGAACAAAGTAAGTTACCAAGCAAAATAAAACAAAACATGCAAGTCTAAGCCTAGTACATTAAGAAACTGAATACAGGTAAATCTCACCCTTAGGCTATGTCTACACTATGAAATTTGGTCGAATTTGTAGAAGTCGGTTGTTTAGAAATCGTTTTTATAAGGTCGAATGTGTGTGTCCCCACACAAAATGCTTTAAGTGCATTAAGTCGGCGGACTGCATCCACAGTACCGAGGCTAGCGTCGACTTCCGGAGCGTTGCACTGTGGGTAGCTATCCCACAGTTCCCGCAGTCTCCGCTGCCCATTGGAATTCTGGGTTGAGATCCCAATGCCTGATGGGGCAAAAACAGTGTCGCGGGGGATTCTGGGTAGATGTCGTCAGGCCCCCCCGCCCCTCTGTGAAAGCAACGGCAGACAATAGTTTTGTGCCTTTTTTCAGCCCAGAGGCCATAGCACTGGGATCATGGAGCCTGCTCAGATCACCGCAGCAATTATGAGCACTATGAACACCACGCGCATTGTCCTGGAGTATATGTAGAGCCAGGACATGCCAAAGCAAAACCAGCGAGGAGGCGATTGCAGCGCGGCGATGAGTGATGAAGAAATTGACATGGACATAGATCTCTCACAAAGTACGGGCCCCAGCAATGTGCAAATCATGGTGTTACTGGGGAAGGTTCATGCCATGGAACACCAATTCTGGGCCCGGGAAACAAGCACAGACTGGTGGGACCGCATCGTGTTGCAGGTCTGGGACGATTCCCAGTGGCTGCGAAACTTTCGCATGCGTAAGGGCACTTTCATGGAACTTTGTGACTTGCTTTCCCCTGCCCTGAAGCGCCAGAATACCAGGATGAGAGCAGCCATCACAGTTGAGAAGCGAGTGGCGATAGCCCTGTGGAAGCTTGCAACGCCAGACAGCTACCAGTCAGTCGGGAATCAATTTGGAGTGGGCAAATCTACTGTGGGGGCTGCTGTGATCCAAGTAGCCAACGCAATCAAAGACCTGCTGATATCAAGGGTAGTGACTCTGGGAAACGTGCAGGTAATAGTGGATGGCTTTGCTGCAATGGGATTCCCTAACTGTGGTGGGGCGATAGATGGAACCCATATCCCTATCTTGACACCAGAGCACCAAGCCACCGAGTACATAAACCGCAAGGGGTACTTTTCAATGCTGCTGCAAGCCCTGGTGGATCACAAGGGATGTTTCACCAACATCAACGTGGGATGGCTGGGAAAGGTACATGATGCTCGCGTCTTCAGGAACTCTGGTTTGTTTCAAAAGCTGGAGGAAGGGACTTTCTTCCCGGACCAGAAAATAACCGTTGGGGATGTTGAAATGCCTATAGTTATCCTTGGGGACCCAGCCTACCCCATAATGCCATGGCTCATGAAGCCGTACACAGGCAGCCTGGACAGTAGTCAGGACCTGTTCAACTATAGGCTGAGCAAGTGCAGAATGGTGGTAGAATGTGCATTTGGACGTTTAAAAGCGCGCTGGTGCGGTTTACTGACTCGGATAGACCTCAGCGAAACCAATATTCCAGTTGTTATTGCTGCTTGCTGTGCGCTCCATAATATCTGTGAGAGTAAGGGGGAAACATTTATGGCGGGGTGGGAGGTTGAGGCAAATTGCCTGGCTGCTGATTAGGCGCAGCCAGAGACCAGGATGGTTAGAAGAGTACAGCAGGGCGCGGTGTGCATCAGAGAAGCTTTGAAAACCAGTTTTGTGACTGGCCAGGCTATGGTGTGAAACTTCTGTTTGCTTCTCCTTGATGACCCCCCCCACCCCGGTTCACTCTACTTCCCTGTAAGCTAACCACCCTTCCCTCCCCCGTTTGAGCACCACTTGCAATAAAGTCATTGTTACTTCACATTCATGCATTCTTTATTAATTCATCACACAACTAGGGGGATAACTGCCAAGGTAGCCCGGGAGGAGTGGGGGAGGAGGGAAGCGCCGGGTGGGGTGGGGGAGGAGGGAAGGACAAGGACACATTGCAGTTTAAAACTTTAAAACTTTAACTCTTATTGAAGGCCAGCCTTCTGATGCTTGGGCAATCATCTGGGGTAGAGTGGCTGGGTGGCCGGAGGCCCCCCCACCGCGTTCTTGGGCGTCTGGGTGAGGAGGATATGGAACTTGGGGAGGAGGACTGTTGGCTGTAGCAGCAGTCTCTGCTCCTGCTGCCTTTCCTGCAGCTCAACCATACGCTGGAGCATATCAGTTTGATGCTCCAGCAGCCAGGGCATCGACTCTTGCCTTCTGTCAGCAATCTGACGCCACCTATCATCTTCAGCCCGCCACTTGCTCACCCCATTTCAACCAGGTGACCGTGAATGATATCACTCTCCTGAGGATAACAAAGAGAGATAAGGAATGGATGTTGTTTGAATGCCAGCAAACACCGGGACCATACGCTGCCATGCTTTGTTATGCAATGATTCCAGACTACGTGCTACTGGCCTGGCGTGGTAAAGTGTCCTACCATGGCGAACGGGATAAGGCAGCCCTCCCCAGAAACCTTTTGCAAAGGCTTTGGGAATACATGAAGGAGAGCTTTCTGGAGATGTCCCTGGAGGATTTCCACTCCATCCCCATACACATTAACAGACTTTTCCAGTAGCTGTACTGGCCGCGATTGCCAGGGCAAATTAATCATTAATCATTAAACACGCTTGCTTTTAAACCATGTGAAATATTTACAAAGATACACTCACCAGAGGTCCCCTGTGTGCCCTCAGGGTCTGGGAGCACGCCTTTGGTGAGTTCGGGGGTTACTGGTTCCAGGTCCAGGGTGATAAACATATCCTGGCTGTTGGGGAAACCGGTTTCTCCGCTTCCTTGCTGTGAGCTATCTTCATTGTCTTCATCATCATCTTCCTCGTACCCCAAACTTGCTTCCCTGTTGCGTGATTCTCCATTGATGGAGTCAAAGCACACAGTTGGGGTAGTGGTGGCTGCACCCCCTAGCATGGCATGCAGCTCCTCGTAGAAGCGGCATGTCTGCGGCTCTGCCCCGGACCTTCCGTTTGCCTCTCTGGCTTTATGGTAGGCTTGCCTTAGCTCCTTAATTTTCATGCGGCACTGCTGTGTGTCCCTATTATGGCCTCTGTCCTTCATGGCCTTTGAGACTTTTTCTAATATTTTGCCATTTCATTTACTACAACGGAGTTCAGCTAGCACTGATTCATCTCCCCATATGGCGAGCAGATCCCGTACCTCCCGTTTGGTCCATGCTGGACCTCTTTTGCGATCCTGGGACTCCATCATGGTTACCTGTGCTGATGAGCTCTGCGTGGTCACCTGTGCTCTCCACGCTGGGCAAACAGGAAATGAAATTCAAAAGTTCGCGGGGCTTTTCCTGTCTACCTGGTCAGTGTATCTGAGTTGAGAGCGCTGTCCAGAGCGGTCACAATGAAGCACTGTGGGATAGCTCCCGGCGGCCAATACCGTTGAATTCCGTCCACACTACCCCAAATCCGACCCGGAAAGGCCGATTTCAGCGCTAATCCCCTCATCGGAGGTGGAGTAAAGAAACCGGTTTAAAGGGCCCTTTAAGTTGAAAAAAGGGCTTCGTCTTGTGGACGTGTCCAGGCTTAATTCGATTTAACGCTGCTAAATTCGACCTAAACTCGTAGTGTAGACCAGGCCTTAGAGATGTTCCAATAAGCTTCTTTCACAGACGACTCCTTCCTAGTCTGGGTCCAATCCTTTCTCTTGGTACAGACCTTGTAAGTTCCAGCAGGCATCTTAGGTGAAAAGCAGGGGATTCCCCGAGTGGGACGCCCTTTGTTCTGTTCTATGCCCTTTTATATCTTTGGCACAAGGTGAGAATCCTTTTGTCTCTCTGGGGTCCCACCCCTCCTCCTGAATGGAAAAGCACCAGTTTTAAGATGGATTCCAGTATCATGTGACCAGGTCACATGTCCTGTGAGACCTCATTCTTCATTCCCCTGTTATGTACACAGGAAGGCTTGTGAGTAAACAGCCACTTACAGCCAATGTTGTCCGAGTCAATGGGAGCCATCTAAACCACCATTAATAGCCCAATCTTTGCATAATTACAATAGGACCTCAGAGTTAACTTCATATTTCTAATTTTAGATACAAGAATGATACATTTATACAAATAGGATGAACACACTCAGTAGATTATAAGCTTTGCAATGATACCTTACAAGAGACCTTTTGCATAAAGCATATTCCAATTACATTATATTCACATTCATAAGCATATTTCCATAAACATATGGCGTGCGACATCACACCTCCATTCTCACATTTATCTCCAGACTTCTTCTCCTTGTCCAGATCTATTCCGCCCCCAACAATCTTCTATTCATTGAACTTTGTGAAACTTTGCACTTTTAGAGAGAGGTAAGGGATTGACTCTGGGTACACAAATTTGCAGAGGGACAATAGGGTTGAGGTCTGTTATTTCTGACGTCTATATATTATTCATTTAAAAACATTTTTGCTGCTAACAAGCATGTTATCTCTGGAGACACAAATCCATAGTATGAGAACTGCAAAACTAAGCATCTCTGATGGTATCTTCTAGACTGAGCACTGAGTCCCATTGTGTTGATACAAAGATTAACCTAAATAATCTATAAAGAAGCCCCTGGAACCTAATCCATGAACTATTGGAACTCATTTACAAAACTTTTCTTAAACTTTACATGAATATATTGTCTCATACTATAGAATTAGAATTTATAATCCCTATTCCATGATGAGATATCTTTGAGCTATAATGTATCTTAATTGAAACTATCTTTAGATAGGTTTATTCCTCAAAAAGCATTTTATCAACAATCTGATTTAAATAAAAAAAATCTGATTTTTTTTTAAAAACACTGATTTTTAGCCACCCTGTGTCTAACTAGGTGTCTCTTTGCTATTAAAGAAGCTGATGCATTCACATGGCATGTGGAGAAGCCAGTGTGAAGTGTAAATCTTTAAGGTGAACCAATCAAAGTGTTCTAAGACCTAACTGACCATGAGGCCGGATGAACGGTGTGACTGGCAGGTGCATAGAGAGAGTTTCCCATTACTTCTGGGGTAATTCGGTGCCTAAAAATTCTGTGAACAATATTTTCAATTTGTGCATAGTTTATTTCTCAAAATAATATAATAATCTCACTAATTTCAATTATTTTGTTAATTTATTTCAAAATACCCGTCAGCAAGTATGTCTGTAGCAATATACACGACAAAAAAGATTCAAGAAATGTTTTTTGACAAATAGATTCCTTACTAGGCATATTAATACAGAATTTTGAGTAATAATTCATGTAAACTACAATTCAAAAACATATTTCCTGCACCCCTTAGAAACAGTGCAAAGGCTTGGGGGAGTCGGGGTAAAAGAGGAGCTGAGGGAGAGGGAAGTACATGCTGAGAAGAGCCTGGGAGTGAACCAAGAGGGCTGTTGGGTGTGGGTGGGAGAAGTATAGAAAGGATTTGCGGGGGAGGAGGAGTGGAGATTCCTAGAGCAGATCTTTTAACAAAACATCCCATCTTGAGAATCCACCATGACCCTTGGTAAATTGTTCCAAAATGGATAATTACCTTCACTCTCAGAAGTGTATGCTTTATTTCTAGGGCTGTCGATTAATCACAGTTAACTCATGTGCTTAACTCAAAAAAATTAACTGCACTTTAATAAATTAATCACACTGTTAAACAATAGAAATACCAATTGAAATTTATTAAATATTTTGGATGTTTTTCTACATTTTCAAATTTATTGATTTCTATTACAACATAGAATACAAAGTTTACAGTGCTCACTTATTATTTTTATTACAAATATTTGCACTGTAAAATTGATAAAATAGTATTTTTCAATACACCTCCTCCAAGTACCATAGTGCACTTTATCGTGAAAGTGTAATTTACAAATATAGATTTTTTTTTGGTTTTTGTTACATAACTGCACTCAAAAACAAAACAATGTAAAACTTTAGCCCAAATACTGGCCCAGTTCTTCTGGCCGGGGGTGCCCTAGGACATTAAGAACTTCTGCACATCCTGCCCCGATTGCCAGCAGGCAGCACCCGCAGGAACGCCAAAAGCCCCCCTGGTGCCCTTGCTGGTGGTGGGGGCCCCCTTCGAACAGGTCACCATGGACCTGCTAGGACCCCTCGCGAAGAGCATGGTGGGCTATCACTGCATCCTGGTAGTCATGGACTAAGCTACACGCTTCCCCAAGGCCGTCCCCTTGTGGTCCGGCTCTGCACGGAGCATTGCTGCCGAGCTTCTAAAAATCTTTGCTTGGGTAGGCTTACGGAACGAGATCCTAACTGACCAGGGGACCAATTTCACCTCCCAGCTACTCCATGCAGCCTTCTAGGAATCCAGAAATTGCAAACCTCAGTTTACCACCTTCAGACAGCCTTGTCAAGCAGTTCAATCGGTCCCTCAAGGGGATGCTACGCAAATTCCCCCTGGAGGGATTGCGCCATTGGGACTGACTCCTCCCGCCTTTCCTGATTGCCATTCAGGAGATACTGCAAGCCTCCACCCAGTTCTGTCCATTTGAGCTGCTTTACGGGCACCAGCCATGGGGGATGCTAGACCTGATGCAGGAGACCTGGGAGCAGACCTCATCCCCGACCCAGGGACTCCTTCAATACGTCATGGGACTGCAAGAGAACCTGACATGAGACAAGGACCTAGCGAAGGAAAACCGGCAGGCTGTCCAGAGGGCCAAAGCCTGAACCTACAACCGGGGAGCCCAAGCACGGACCTTTGAACTGGGGGACTGGGTCCTTGTGTTGCTCCCCTCTGAGGAGTCCAAACTGCTAGCCCAGTGGCAAGGCCCCTACGAAGTCATCCGCCAAGTGGACCCCGTTAATTATGAGGCCCACCAGCCAGAGCGATGGAAGAAACACCAGGTCTATCATGTAAACCTCTTGAAGGCCTGGTGTGAGCAGCAGAGTCTGCTAATAACCCCATATCTCCCTGACCCAGAGCTAGGGCCCCAGGACCCCACTCCAGCCGAACAGTGGGAACCCCTCCTTGGAAAAACCCTCACCCCTGAGCAGCAAAATCAAGCAAGATGTCTGTTGGAGGCCTTCCCCTGGACATTCATGGTAGTATTGGGGCAGAACCTGCTGGCCCAGCATGTCATCTGGATCCTCCTAGGGAGGTAGTTCGTGAAACCACCCGACCACGCCCACGCCACCTGAAAGAAGAGGTGCAGGCAATGCTGGAGCTAGGGGTCATAGAATGGTCGCAAAGCGAGTGGCGCAGCCCCATTGTGCTTGTCCCTAAGCCAGACAGGACCCGGTGATTCTGAATTGATTTCCGCAGAATTAATACCATTTCTAAATTTGATGCCTACCCAGTGCCCCGGGTAGACAAACTCCTTGACTGTTTGGGCGAAGCACGCTGTAGCACTACCCTGGACCTGGCGAAGGGATACTGGCAGATCCTGCTGGCCCCGAGCTTGTTAAAACATAATATTTTAACAAAAAAGCATGTCCCTCACTTCACATTTATCTCCAGACTTGTTCTCCTTGTCCAGATCTATTCCGCCCCCAACAATCTCCTATTCATTTAACTTTTTGAAACTTTGCGCTTTTAGAGAAAGGTAAGGGATTGAGTGTGTATGCAAATTTGCAGAGGGACAATAGGGTTGAGGTCTGTTATTTCTTACCTCTCTATTTATTTAAAAACAACATTTTTGCTGTTAAAAGCATGTTACCTCTGGAAACCCACATTCTCAGTTTGAGACGTGCAAAACTTAGCATCTCTGATGGTATCTTCTAGACTGAGCACTGAGTCCCAGGGGGTAGATAAATCATTTAGGTTAATCTTTCTATACAGAAGCCCCTGGAACCCCATAAAACTGGGTCCCTAATCCATGAACTATTGGAACTCATTTACAAAACTTTTCTTAATCATTACATGAATATATTGTCTCCTACTAAAGAATTAGAATTTATAATCCCTATTTCATGATGAGATATTTGAGCTATAACGTATCTTAGTTAAAACTATCTTGTTTGGTTTTTTTCCCCAAAAAGCATTTTATCAAAAAAAGCTGATTTTTAAACCAATTGTTTTTTTTTTTAATTTCTCTACCCTGTCTAGGAACCATCACATGGCCTGTTTACATGGCTTCAGCCTAATTCTCTAGAATCATGCAGCTGGCTTAACAAGCAACCAGGGTTAGTGCATTGGGCATGGCCTTGTTTTGCACCACGGCTCTAAGTAGCTGCATGGCTTAAGGTTGCACAGACAAATGCCCTTTTCAAAGATGCTGCTGTCCACCAGTCACTGACTGGGTCTTCTGGCTACCATACACACAGCCAATGGGGAGGGAGGCGACACTCATCCAATACACAGTGCTTCACATGCAAGGTAGTGTGTAAACTACCCAAGGCTTGAGTGCTAGGAGGACTTCTGGTCCTGTGCAGTTCATAACCCAGTTCTTTAGTGGTCTAGCTCAGTGTCTGCCACTAGGTTGGGAATTTCCCACAAATGTTCAGCTTGGTGGGTGCCAAACAACTTGACACCCCCCCCCCCCCACCCCACACACCTTTCTTCATCTTAATCTCTACTTCATTAAAACCATTTCCCCATCCCTGCTATCAGGGGAAGAGCTCCTAGCCCCTCTGGAGGAGGGGGGAAGAGGCTGTCCCCTATTCCTAAAACTCTTCCAAAGTCCGCTCCTAGAAGGGGCTAGGAAAGAGCAGTTGCCTCTACAACTAAAGTGATTGAAGCAAGAACTTTCCTTAGCCATTATGAGGTGAAGTTTGTTTAATGGACGTAGTCTTCAATTGCTCCTGGCTAGAAAAACCTGTGGAAAACTAGACAACCATTTTGGGAGATCTTGGTCCTGGAGGCTTGATCTTAAGCAGAAAGATTTTCTTTTAGATGCAATAAGACTTACCCAGCTCTGCAAAGGCAGAATAGTAGGGAAAGAAAGCCAGGCATTCGAGGGGGTGTAACAATACATGTAACCCCAGAAGTGGTGCTGTACAACTGGGAGAGTTGGACAAAGCCTGTTGGGGAGCTAAATTTATCTGCCTTTGATCAGAATGCTGAAGTCCATGTTTAGCTGGAGCATACGTATCTTTAAGAATAAATTAGCATTATTTGTAGTGCAGGAGAACCGAACAGCCTGTCACGGACCATGACCCCCCTTGTGCTAGGTGCTGTACAAACTGAACAAAAACAGTCCATGACAGTTGGGTGACACATGGCTATAGGGGTTATCTGCACTGGGAACGAGAGGCAGGGGAAGAGACTGAGAAGAATCCTAGAAGAGCAGTAGGGCTGATGCTAGGAGACCTGCTGTCCCTCGGCTGCTTCTGCCAGACCGGAGATGGTGTAGAAAGGAGACAGCTAATCGTGAGGGCCAATCTGCAACAAGGAAGAGAAGTGCAGAGCGCTGAGGTTCCAGACCTTGGGCCTAGGGCTGGGGCCAGGCTAGCACTCCTCGCAGAGTGCCTGTACCCAGCACGGCTAGCACAGTGGGAAGCAAAGGTTGGTTAGTGCCACTCTCCAGTTTTCAGAGGAAACCCTTCATAGATGTGCCCTTCTCCCCTGAACATTTTTGGACACTTCCTTTGTCCCACCTCCCTCTTGTTTTTTTCCTCCCACCACCAATTGCATTTTACCAATGAAATGGGGGGAATCCAATCAACTGAAAAAGCTGCTCTGTTTTTTCCTATTTTATCCAAATACATTTTCTAAATGGAAACTTATTCAGGGGTTTGAAAGTCCCCCCCCTTTTTTTTTTGACAAATTTTGTTTGAAAATGTTGGTTCAGTTCTATGCTATTGATCGTCAGCAGCTTTCAGGCAATGAGCTCTGGTCCTTCTCGGGCCCCTAGCAGCAGAGGACCTAAGCACCCCACTCTTAGTGGATTTATCCTCACAGCCCCCTATGCTAGTGCTCCTCCACCTGCCTTCCCTGGGTTTGCAGATGGCACCGGGGTGCAGACAGGAGCTAGGCCAGAGCTTAGAGAGAGACGCCGTGCATGTGCTCAGAGGCAGAAACGTAAAAGCCTAGGGAACTTTTACAGAAAACATTTAGGCTTGGAGTGAGCTTAGGTGCCTATGGGGTTCAGTAGCTGCCAGGCAGGGTTTTGTAGTGCAGGGGTGCCTAACACTGGTCCTCAGGCAATAAGTACCTTTGTGGATCTGGGCTGAAGGGTCTCAAAAGGAACCCTAAAGCCCCCAACCTTTGAAGACTGTGCCCTTCCCATAAGTCAGATATGAATACCTCAGCCAGGCTCCCCCATGCTCATCTCTCTGCCGCACCTAGACACCAGCCCCTTCTATGTTTGGGAAGTCCCCTCTCCCAGTGCTGTAGAGACCCCTGCAGAGTCCGTTCAGTGATGGCCCAGGCAGGGCCCTGGGATGCTGGCTATGTGTATCTACGAAGCCTGTAGCAGACTCACCCCCAGGGATGATTTAACAGCAGAGAGCTTGAAGAAGACACATCTCCCCTCGTCTGGGCAGACAGTTTTCATCTCCTCCTGGGTTGGGTTCTCCCTCCTCCCTTGAAGCTTGACACTTGGTTGAGGTGTTACAGGGTGGGATGGACTGGGCCTTGTTGTATGGATATTGATCTCAAAAGCCCAAAGAGTTAAAGGTGTTTATAAACTCTTTCACTGTCCAACTTCAAACAGGGATAGATAGGCTGGGGGTTATTTTAAACAGAGGGCTTGATTTTACTCAGTAACTTGGCAAACACCCAAAAGCATTATTTAAATTAAAAGTGTATTGATTAAAAACAAGAAAGAACAAGAAATCAAAACAGGCATTTATAGTCAAACTGTGGTTGAATGATTATGCAAAACAAACTTAGGCAAAACCTTGAAAGCCCTTCTCCTTTTGGAGACAAAATAGCAGACTCCTATTTTCAGAACAACTGGTCTTTGATGGAAAGGGTTAATTTTACTCTCAGTTTTGATGTGTAGAGTGCATTTACTTATCCTGTTCTTAACTAACAGACACAAGGTAGAGAAGAGAGAGGATAGAAAAGATGGGTGAAATATGGCTTTTGTTGATGGTTTTGAAACACTGGGCTGCTGGTTAGTTATGAGTGGGTGCTTTTGGTTGGCAAGTCAACCATGACACCTGCTGCTTGTATCCTGGTTTACGATTTGGTCAGGGACCTCATCTGATTGGATCTTTTCTTCTTAGACAATCAGGCTTGGATGAATACACCATAGCTGACTTCAGAATTTGATAAACAGTCAAGAGAATGAGAGATAGAAAGGGGTGGGGGGGAGGGCTAGAAAATAACACAACAGGGGAAGGGAAAACAATACAAGCTCTTACACATGCCTCTGCGGTACTGGCAATCGAATATCCCCACTGATGGGCTGAGGATTGGATGTCATGATCATGTGATGACTTTCAGCACTCACAGGTGAAAACAAAGTACCTCGAACAAGATTAAGGCCAGCCGGCCTTCCTCTCAGGAAGAAAGTCCTTCCGATGAGTCAAGGTGAGCTGGGATGCGTTGCAGTGCTGGCAGATCGGGGGATGAGCTGGTATGCAAGGTGGTGAGATGAGAGGGAGAGCTGAACTGAATTGATCTGAACGGAACTGATCGTGTCTTTTTTTTCACTGTTTCTTTTTAAGGAACCCAAAAAGAGGAAAAGTGGGAGTCATAGTTCATCCCTCTCACCAGTTAGGCCTCATATCCATCACACCAGTTTTGGACAATTAACTTCTGGTTCCACATCTTGTGTTTTTATCAATCATAATTACAACAGTTCTTGGATTATGTCAACATGACCTTTTCAGTTTAAACTAATCCAACTTCTTTGTCTGGTTCTTTTGGACTTGTACAACATCCAGGGTCGTAAACAATTTGACCTATTTTTCATGGTTATTGTAATATCTTAAGACCTTTTACGTACTTTTTACATTTGAGTTTACAAGAGGAGAGCCTCTTGTAGATCCAAGAGTCACAACAGCCCAGACTCGTGTGGGGTTTCTATACCCCATCACACCATTTCTGTGTAAATGGGTTTAAAATACATTAATGAAGGAAGCTTGTCTCACCTATCAGAGGGGTAGCCGTGTTAGTCTGAATCTGTAAAAAGCAACAGAGGGTCCTCTGGCACCTTTGAGACTAACAGAAGTATTGGGAGCATAAGCTTTCATGGGTAAGAACCTCACTTCTTCAAATGCACTTCTTCAGACTTGCATCTGAAGAAGTGAGGTTCTTACCCACGAAAGCTTATGCTCCCAATACTTCTGTTAGTCTCAAAGGTGCCACAGGACCCTCTGTTGCTTGTCTCACCTAGCAACTGTAGCTACGTAGACTGTGATATACAGAGAATGTTACTGGCTGAGACCCGTCTGTCAGTGAATTGTGACCTGTCCTTGATGGGGCTGCTGTCTGACATCACAAGAGTGATCACGGTTACGGCAGGCTAGTGGGAGTCACCTCCTTCCCTGAATGGGAGGATCCTATATTGAATTATCCATCAGTGTTGCAGGACCCTGGGCAGCAGATTGCATTCATTGCCAAAATGGAGCAAAGAAAGCCAAGTGACAGCACTACACTTGGGAAAGTAGCAGCTCATGTCCCCGATCTCATCGTCTATGGCGATTTCTCCCAGGAGCTGCCTTTCATTGAGAGTTTTGATGGAGTATTGCTTTTTGCAGACATTTCAGGTGGGTAGAGAGATTATTAAGGGTGGGATTTTCAGAAGGACCCAAGGAAGTTAGGTGCCCAACGTCCATTTAAAATCAATGGGATTTGTGTGCCTAAAGGCTTGTCTACATGGCAAATTACTGTGTAGCAAGCCAGGGTGTGAATCAATAGGTTGCCAGTTGCCACGCACTAACTCGGTGTGTGGACAATGCTACACCAGAGTGAAAAGTTCCAGAGTGTGGCTTGATGTACCTTGCTCTCAACCAGCAGCATGCTAAGCTATATCCGTGACTTAGCAGTGTCCATACGATGAGTGACTGGGTGGCAAGCTGGTATGCTGTAGAGTCACACCCTGGCTCATTGTGCAGTAACTCACCACGTAGACAAGTCCTAAGTCCCGTATTAGGCCTTTCTGAAAAGCCCACCCTTAGTACATGGAAGGTTTAAAAGAGATATTGTCTGCGATAATGGGAGACTTAGGCCCAAATCTAGCTGAAGTCACAGCTGAAATGGCTTAGGGACTTTCGTCTTTATTACGTTGACCGTTTTTCAGAATTGGCGTCTTTAGGCTGAAAAGAGTTTGGGACAGGAGTAGCAGAGGATGGTGCAGCAGCTGCTCAGGGCAGAGTTGTCAACTGCCGTCCCCATGCTGGAACTTTATGCAATTTTTTAGATATGATGGGCCCAGGCCAAAGAGTACCTGGAAGATAAGGACTGGGACCTTGAACTTGACTTTGTATTATGTGGGAAGATAGGTTTGATGTGGTTGTGATAGTTTGTGTTGCTGTGGAGATGTGCTGCCACATTCTCAGTTTTCTGAGGCGTGAAGGCTTTATGCCCAGGTATTTTGCATTTCTGTAGCCCAGCTGGGAGGTGAGGAAAGCATATATAACAGAGACCAGGTCATCATTCTCTAGGATGAGTCTCTCCTAGACAACTGGATGTTGTAGAGAAAGTTACTTGAGGATGCTACTGTGTGAGATTGTATCATCAGCGAACATTCCTAAACTACAGATTGAATTGACCAACGATGGATATGTACCTTCAACCAAAGGAGACTGCACTGTGATTGCAAACGCCTCTACCCACTGGCATCTCCTCTGTCTTGCTCAGGTTCTGCTTTAATCAGGTGTTCTCCATCCATGAACTGATCTCCTCCAAGCACTGGGCCATCTTGGTGGTAGGGGTATAATCATATGTATATGCAGAAGGAGAAGCAGAGCTGTGTGCCATCTGCATATTGCTGGCACTTGTGTCCCTGTTGTCTGACCAGTTTGTAGGTATTGAATAGGACTGGAGAGAGAACTGATCCTTGTGGCACTCTGCAAGTGAAAGGTCTGATGGGAGACAAGCAATTTCCCATCACTACCTAGAAAGGACTTAATGCTTTTTAGCATGTTCCCCTGGATTGTAACATCTTAAGAACTTTTACGTACTTTTTACATTTGAGTTTACAAGAGGAGAGCCTCTTGTAGATCCAAGAGTCACAACAGCCCAGACTCGTGTGGGGTTTCTATACCCCATCACACCATTTCTGTGTAAATGGGTTTAAAATACATTAATGAAGGAAGCTTGTCTCACCTATCAGAGGGGTAGCCGTGTTAGTCTGAATCTGTAAAAAGCAACAGAGGGTCCTCTGGCAACTTTGAGATTAACAGAAGTATTGGGAGCATAAGCTTTCATGGGTAAGAACCTCACTTCTTCAGATGCAAGTCTGAGGAAGTGCATCTGAAGAAGTGAGGTTCTTACCCACGAAAGCTTATGCTCCCAATACTTCTGTTAGTCTCAAAGGTGCCACAGGACCCTCTGTTGCTTGTCTCACCCAGCAACTGTAGCTACGTAGACTGTGATATACAGAGAATGTTACTGGCTGAGACCCGTCTGTCAGTGAATTGTGACCTGTCCTTGATGGGGCTGCTGTCTGACATCACAAGAGTGATCACGGTTACGGCAGGCTAGTGGGAGTCACCTCCTTCCCTGAATGGGAGGATCCTATATTGAATTATCCATCAGTGTTGCAGGACCCTGGGCAGCAGATTGCATTCATTGCCAAAATGGAGCAAAGAAAGCCAAGTGACAGCACTACACTTGGGAAAGTAGCAGCTCATGTCCCCGATCTCATCGTCTATGGCGATTTCTCCCAGGAGCTGCCTTTCATTGAGAGTTTTGATGGAGTATTGCTTTTTGCAGACATTTCAGGTGGGTAGAGAGATTATTAAGGGTGGGATTTTCAGAAGGGCCCAAGGAAGTTAGGTGCCCAACGTCCATTTAAAATCAATGGGATTTGTGTGCCTAAAGGCTTGTCTACATGGCAAATTACTGTGTAGCAAGCCAGGGTGTGAATCAATAGGTTGCCAGTTGCCACGCACTAACTCGGTGTGTGGACAATGCTACACCAGAGTGAAAAGTTCCAGAGTGTGGCTTGATGTACCTTGCTCTCAACCAGCAGCATGCTAAGCTATATCCGTGACTTAGCAGTGTCCATACGATGAGTGACTGGGTGGCAAGCTGGTATGCTGTAGAGTCACACCCTGGCTCATTGTGCAGTAACTCACCACGTAGACAAGTCCTAAGTCCCGTATTAGGCCTTTCTGAAAAGCCCACCCTTAGTACATGGAAGGTTTAAAAGAGATATTGTCTGCGGTAATGGGAGACTTGGGCCCAAATCTAGCTGAAGTCACAGCTGAAATGGCTTAGGGACTTTCGTCTTTATTACGTTGACCGTTTTTCAGAATTGGCGTCTTTAGGCTGAAAAGAGTTTGGGACAGGAGTAGCAGAGGATGGTGCAGCAGCTGCTCAGGGCAGAGTTGTCAACTGCCGTCCCCATCCTGGAACTTTATGCAATTTTTTAGATATGATGGGCCCAGGCCAAAGAGTACCTGGAAGATAAGGACTGGGACCTTGAACTTGACTTTGTATTATGTGGGAAGATAGGTTTGATGTGGTTGTGATAGTTTGTGTTGCTGTGGAGGTATTGAATAGGACTGGAGAGAGAACTGATCCTTGTGGCACTCTGCAAGTGAAAGGTCTGATGGGAGACAAGCAATTTCCCATCACTACCTAGAAAGGACTTAATGCTTTTTAGCATGTTCCCCTGGATCTCTGCCACCTCTCTCAGAAGAGTCAGCATGATCTCATGGCAAACAGGGTCAAATGGAGTGGGGGAAGGATCAGAACTAGAAAACAGGGACAGTTCCAACATAGGAACAAAGTGAACTGAAAGAACTAGGGACTTGAAAATCAGGGACTGTTGCATGCAGGGTGGATAAAAATTAATTCAAAAATATAAAAGGATTTTTTTATTTAAATATAGATTTATTTTAAGAAAAAACAACCCGATTTAAAATGAAACTTGAAATTAGCAACTTATGTTAAGGCCTAAACTTATAGCCTATTAAAATCATTTAAATTACATACAAAAATAATACCTAGCGGTACACATTTGTTGCCAAGTTTTAATGAAAGTCAAATTTCATTTCAAATGAGCCGGTGGAAGTCACTGGCTAAGAACTGGAACCAGAGTTAGCTGATGTGCTAAACCAGTTTTTGGCGGCAGTAGCCTCTTGTGCGGTGCAGAATGAAATAAAGAAAATATTCTGTTTATTCAGCTAGTTCAGTTCAAAGACTAGTTCATTCAAAATTAAGAAGCCAGTTGGAAGTTGAAAAAGAGGGAATGCTTGTTTTCCTCTTCCAATTGCAAACAAAAACAAGGTGAAAGAGGATGCGATCGACTTGTTCTAAAATCTTGAAGGACGTGGTGACCTAGAAACTCCAGCTGAATTCACTAACTACAGATAATACTTCCTTTGCTTAATAAATCAGTTTTAAATGGAAAATAAGTTTTGTTAAACTTTTTTTCTTATGTATCCAGCACATTTTAGGTAACACAAAGCATGTCTGACTGCAGTCGCTGAGATCATCTGCCATTTCTTGCCTCCTCCAGTGGCTGCCTGACTGCTCTTTGTGTTACAGGTTTTACTGCACTGACGGAGAAGTTTAGCACGGACACCAGTCTGGACTGTGGCGCTGAGCAGCTAACGCAGACCCTCAATCATTATGTAGGGGATATTGTGGAAAGTAAGTAACGAGCAGCATGATCCCTCGCTGAGAGCACTTCCTTGGCTCAGGTCTGGGGAACTGAAGAAATGCCCATCAGAGAGGCGTTCTGTTAAGCAGCCTGGGCCCTTCTTGGAGGTTGGGATCTTCTCTGTCACTTAGGGAGCCTTGAAAATCTCCCAAGATTAGGAGGGCTGGATGGAGCTGCTTTGGGAATCAGTCTTTGCTGCTCCCCACTGGCACAACGTGTCCTGCTTTGAAGAGTCCATTGTTCCTTTGGCTCTACCCTGGTGAATGCCTCCACCTAAGTTCCCTGTAAGCTGCACGGCCACCTGGCAGCCTCTCAGTGCCAGGCAGGTGCTCAGGGAATCCGCCACAGCCGGGGGATGGGCGCTTATCCTGCGGCCCCATCCCCAAAGCTGCTGCGGCGAGGAGAGGCGCCTCTCCCCCGCAGCCCAGGTGCTGATGCGGGGAGAAAGAGCTGAGGGGAGTCCTCTCTTCCCGCTGTAGCCCCCTCCCACACTCCAAACCCTTCATCCCGGATCCACCCCAGAGCCCGCACTCCCAGCTGGAGCCCTCACCCCCTGCTCCCCAGCCCTCTGCCCCAGCCCTGAGCCCCTCATCCCTGGCACCACCCCAGAGCCCGCACCCCCAGCTGGAGCCCTCACCCCCTGCTCCCCAGCCCTCTGCCCCAGCCCTGAGCCCCTCATCCCTGGCACCACCCCAGAGCCCGCACCCCCAGCTGGCGCCCTCACCCCCTGCTCCCCAGCCCTCTGCCCCAGCCCTGACCACACTCCTAACCTCTCGGCCCCGGCCCCACCCTCACCACATGAAATTTTTTATGAGTCACATATCACCTCCATATTGGTGCACATAACAAAATTCATTCCGCACATGGGTGGGAAAAATTAGAGGGAACACTCGTCTCCACCCCATTTCACTGGAAGAGCAACGTCTTGTTGTTTATGTGGCCAAGGAGTAGGGTGACCCTGTGACATCAGCACACTAATGATTTGGGGATCTGAGCTCTGACAAAAGTTACCAATTCCCTCTCAGGATCTAGAAAGCATCCCAACACCCTCAGAGCACAATGTGGCCCTTCCTTGTCTATCTTAGGCTTTTATATGGCCTCCAACACCCCTGTGAGGAAGTGAGGTAGGGGAGTGCTATTATTCATGTTATGGATAAGGAACCCAGGCATGGAGAGGCCAGGTGATTTGCCCAACGTCACACCTGTAGTCTGTGATGGAGCAGGGAACCAAATCCAAGTCGCCAGAGTCTCTGGCTTAGCTCCCTAACCACTGGATCATCCTTCCTTATCTCCTGCTGTCACATTGCTTTTGAGAACTTGCTTCAAAACTTCCCATGGAGCAGTGCTTCTCAGGTTGTCCCTGGGCCCTCCCTGTTGGATGCGACATTTTGAGAACTGAGCAGTAGGGGATTTGAAGGGTTGGGAGAAGAGGTCGGTCTGGGAAGGGATATTTCTAGTTGCCATAGAAACACTGTGCTCTGCCTCCTTATGGTGGCTTTTGAGATGGAGTTTAACTCCCTGATTTTTGCTCTGAGCCCTCAGCAGCTGGGAGCTTTGTTGTGATGACATGCTCAAGCATACACCATCTTGCTCACTCAGTCATACCTACTCTGCAATATATGCCCCCTCAATGTGTGCATGCACAAACACACACACACACGTGCCCATCCCCCGATCGACAGAACAATTTGTTCCATGATTTTCTTTGACAAGAGCTGTGTGTAACTTCTCTCGCCTTTTCTCTTGCTGCAGAGGTGCTGATTTATGGAGGCGATATCTTGAAATTTGCAGGTATTTATTAGCTTGTGATATCTGGGGTGGGGTAGAGCGGCCTACTCTCCCGTTGTCATTTGACTTGTGAGGCTCTGGACAGTGGCGGCATTCAAACTAGCCAACTCCCTTTTCTTGTTCTATTGTACCCGTCCCTCTGGCTTCTATTCCCACAGAGCTGATCTATGATTTGGAAGAAGCAAGAATTTACACTATATCTTTCAGTTAGAAACAACCCCGATTCCCCTTCCTCTGTGTCTGATTGAGAAATCCTGGCTGGTGCTTCCTTTAGAACTGAGCTCAGATGGAAGTTAGGCACCTAAATACCTTTATTTGGGCATAAACTTTCATGGGTAAAACCCCCCACTTCTTCAGATGCATGGATACACTTCTTCACTCCATGCATCTAAAGATGTGTGTTTTTTACCCACAAAATCTTATGCCCAAATAAATCTGTTAGTCTTTAAGGTGCCACCGGACTCCTTGTTGTTTTTGTGGATACAGACTAACAGACTACCCCCCTGATACTAAATACCTTTGGGGATCTCGGCCTGAATGACTGTGCTAGCAGTTGCCCAAGGGCGATAGGAGGTGCAAAGCCTTAGATGTATCTTAGCCAGCGGACACAGGTTTGCGTGTGTGGGAGAGAGGAGGGGAACATGCAGCAAGCCACTGCAAGGGGTCACTGACGGGGAAGGGACACTTGCAGTCAGTGGCTATAAGGGATCACCGGGAAGGAAGGTTTACTTGTAAAAAGCAGCTGCAGGGCATTACTGAGGCCTGGTCTACACTACGAGTTTAGGTCGAATTTAGCAGCGTTAATTCTAATTAAGCCTGGACACGTTCACACGACGAAGCCCTTTTTTTCGACTTAAAGGGCCCTTTAAACCGGTTTCTTTACTCCACCTCCAATGAGGGGATTAGCGCTAAAATCGGCCTTTGCGGGTCGGAATTGGGGTAGTGTGGACGGAATTCGACGTTATTGGCCTCCGGGAGCTATCCCACAGTGCTTCATTGTGACCGCTCTGGACAACACTCTCAACTCAGATGCACTGGCCAGGTAGACAGGAAAAGCCCCGCGAACTTTTGAATTTCATTTCCTGTTTGCCCAGCGAGGAGAGCACAGATGACCACGCAGAGCTCATCAGCACAGGTAACCATGATGGAGTCCCAGGATCGCAAAAGAGGTCCATCATGGACTGAACGGGAGGTATGGGATCTGCTCACCATATGGGGAGATGAATCAGTGCTAGCTGAACTCCGTAGCAGTAAACGAAATGGCAAAATATTAGAAAAGGTCTCAAAGGCCATGAAGGACAGAGGCCATAACAGGGACGCACAGCAGTGCCGCATGAAAATTAAGAAGCTAAGGCAAGCCTACCACAAAGCCAGAGAGGCAAACGGAAGGTCCGGGACAGAGCCGCAAACATGCCGCTTCTACGCGGAGCTGCATGCCATGTTAGGGGGTGCAGCCACCACTACCCCAACCGTGTGCTATGACTCCGTCAATGGAGAAACACGCAACAGGGAAGCGGGTTCGGGGTATGAGGAAGATGAGGATGAAGATAATATAGATAGCTCACAGCAGCAAGGAAGCGGAGAAACCGGTTTCCCCAACAGCCAGGATATGTTTATCACCCTAGACCTGGAACCAGTAACCCCCGAACTCACCCAAGGCGTGCTCCCAGACCGTGAGGGCACACAGGGGACCTCTGGTGAGTGTACCTTTGTAAATATTACACATGGAATCGGCGTTCCACGGCATGAACCTGCCCCAGTAACACCATGATTTGCACATTGCTGGGGCCTGTACTTTGTGAGAGGTCTATGTCCATGTCAATTTCCTCATCACTCTCGTCGCCACGCTGCAATCGCCTCATCGGCTGGTCCTGGTTTTGCTTTGGCATGTCCTGGCTCTGCATATACTCCAGGACAATGCGCGTGGTGTTCATAGTGCTCATAATTGCTGTGGTGATCTGAGCGGGCTCCATGATCCCAGTGCTATGGCCTCTGGTCTAAAAAAAAGCGCGAAACTATTGTCTGACGGAGGGAGGGGCGAGTGACGACACAAACAACTATCACACAGAATGGCCCCCCCCCGAAGATTGAACTCAAAACCCTGGGTTTAGCAGGCCGTTGATTTCACAGAGGGAGGGGAAGCAAATGAATACAGAACAAATCCATTTTTTACATCTTAAGCTGGCAGCCGACGGTGCAGCATGACTGATAGCCCTTGGCATCTTCTGGGTGCTTGGCAGAAAATACTGGGCGCTTGGCAGAAAATAGCATACTACGACTGATAGCCGCCATCATCATTGGGAAGGCAGCAGAATATGACTGGGGGACATTCGGAGTTTCAGCCATCATCTGATCGAACTGCAGTATGACGACGACGGATACCAGTCATCATACACCATCTACTGCCAAAAGGCAAGGGGCTGCTGCTGTGTAGCAATGCAGCCCCACATCTGCCAGCCCCACGTCTGCCAGCACCCAGATAGCCGATGAAGCCTACCAGTCATACTGCACCATCTACTGCCAAAAGGCAATTAGCTGCTGCTGTGTAGCAATGCAGTACCATGTCTGCCGGCACCCAGAGGACATATGGTGGCGGTGAGCTGAGCTGAGCAGAGCGGGCTCCATGCTTGGCGTGGTATGTTGTCTGCACAGGTAACCCAGGTAAAAAGGCGCGAATCGATTGTCTGCTGTTGCTCTGACGGAGGGGGAGGGGCCTGATGACATGTACCCAGAACCCCCCCCCCCCCCCCCCCCCGCGAAACTGTTTTGCGTCATTCAGGCATTGGGATCTCAACCCAGAATTCCAATGGGCGGCGGAGACTGCGGGAACTGTGGGATAGCTACCCATAGTGCAACACTCCGGAAGACGACGCTAGCCTCAGTACTGTGGACGTAGTCTGCCGACTTAATGCACTTAGAGCATTTTATGTGGGGACACACACAATCAGTTGTATACAACCGATTTCTATAAAACCAGCTTCTATCAATTCGACCTAATTTCGTAGTGTAGACATACCCTGAGTGGGAAGAGGTAGTCACAACCGACAGCTGCTAGAAGCATAGAGGGGTTGGTCTGTTCACAGCCAGGAGGTGCTAAGGAGTTTGGGGTGGTTAGTGAGCAATCTCTCTGTGGGTCAGAGTGCTGGGCAGGTACAGGTAGATCTGCTGTGGCTTGCTGAAAAGCCAAGTGGCTTTGTCAGCACTTTAGAAACAAGAAGAGCATGTATCCCATAAGTCTCTGTCACTCTGCCTTCCCCAGGGGATGCACTGCTAGCACTGTGGAGAGTGCAACAAAGCCAGATGAGCGATATCATTACATTGGCGCTGAAATGTAGCCTGAGGATCCAGAAAGAGTATGGGGTTCGTGAAACTGAAGTGGGTCTGAAGCTCCAAGTGAAGATAGGTACTATGGCTACTAATGGAATAACAGTACTTTGCAGTCACTAGAGAGCACATTCCCAAAGCACTTTACAAAAGTGAATAGGAAGCATTCGCCCCATTGTGCAGGGGGGGAAGCAGAGGCAAATGGAGATGAAATATCTTGCCCCAGGTCACACAGTGAGTTGGTGGTGGAGATGGGATGAGCATTCAGGACTCCTCACTGCCAGTTCCTTGCCCTAACCAGTAAGCAATTCTGCTTCCTGAGTGGACAGTCACATGAGCCCCCACTCCCCTTGCTCCCAAGATATGCCGCTGAGAAACACCCTGCCCAAATCTCGTTCAATTTCTAGTGTGCCAGGAGTCTGTAAAAGATGTTAATTGCTCAGTGATCTGATCAGTTGCATCCTTTTCGGCAGCTGCATGGGAAAAGCCGCTTCTGTGGTAGGGAAAATGTATTTCTGGTCAGAGAGGAGAGAATTTTGGGGACTGGAATAAAGAACATTTCACCTCTAAGTTGCTGGTTCAAATTGAGCCTGTGGAAGTGGTGACCAAGACTCGTTCCTATCTGATTGCTTGCTGGCTCATGTGAAATGCATTGCAGGTCTTGTTTTAGTTCATAGCAGACATATATCTGTGACACGTAAACCATCCTTACATTTAGAAACAACAGTCTCATCGGAGAAGCCAAGGACTGAATGGGCCTTGGGGATCAAACTACTGAAGTACCTTAGGGAGGCAGTTTGGGGCAGTTGGTCCTAGAGCTGGCCATTCTGTATCTATTATGTGAATAAACAACTACAATTTATTGGTGCCAGTCTGGCACCTTTCATCGGTGCTGACTGTACCTAGTTTATTTTTACAGAGCTATGACTGTCTCTGAATAGCTTCTGACTAGGACTCATGGACAAAATTCCATCAAAACTGTTTTTCAACGGAAAATTGGGTTTTCTACTAAGCAATTTTTGTTATGAAGAGTGTCTGTTTTCCATGGAAAATTTCAATTTTCCATCAAAAAACCCCAAACAGCTGAAAACTGAAATATTTCGATTTAGAAATCCTGCCACAGTGCCTCATGGGAATTGTATTTTGGTCATCTAATGTCCTCCCTAGCTGGACTACATCTCCCATTGTACACAATGAACAAAGACTCCTCCGATTATTAACCACTTCCCCTCACTAAGAGAGGACATTAAGAAGCATCATGGGTGATGAAGTCTAACTAACAGAGAGTCCTGTGGCACCTTTAAGACTAACGGATGTATTGAACCATAAGCTTTCGTGGGTGAATACCTACTTCGTCAGATCTTGCGTCTGACAAAGTGGGCATTCACCCATGAAAGCTTATGCTCCAACACATCTGTTAGTCTTAAAAGTGCCACAGGACCCTCTGTTGCTTTTTACAGATCCAGACTAACACGGCCACCCCTCTGGTACTAGTAGTCGAACTAGAGAGCCCAACCTATAGAGAATAATGGGAGCTTGAGGCATCAGAACGACAACTCCCATAAATAAAGTGGCAGTATTTCCAAATCCATCTTTTTGTTTTGTTTTCAGCCAAAGTATTTCAGCATTTGAATTTCTGCTGAAAATCAACATTTTTAATGGAAAATTTAGATGAAAATTATTTCTTTTTTGTTTGAATTGAAATGGTCAGTGGAAAGAGTACCCCCTTTATTTACCAGGTCTACTTCTGAGTATTTCACATCCATGGAAAGCAACAGGAAGTTGCTAGCCATTAGGGTTGTGGGAAGTGCCTTCACGGTACCTCTGTTCCTTTCTGTTTGGCAAAGGAATGTAAAGCCACCTAAGTTTGGGATCTTCAGCAACTTGCTCTTTTGCCATTTCCTTATATTAAGCTGGGGAGTTTTAGATTACATCTGGATGTTTTTTCTGTGTGTGTTTTCAAGCAGACATTTACAAGCTCCCTTCACGCAAACTCCCAGCAGCAGCAGACTGAGAGCAAAATCCTTCTGCTTGCTGGCCCCCTGGTTAGACCACACAGACAGAATGTACAGTGATGTCCCAAATGAGAGAGTGCTTTTACTGAGTTCAACTCAAAGTCTTAGTAGATGCTGCACTGAGCCGGTTCAGAAGGGATTATTGAATTGCATATCACTTTATTGCTATCCAGCCAATGTTTCTCAAACTTGTTCATGATGTGGGCACTTGCTACATGCCAAGTACCAAGTTCCAGTTGTTTTTGAGTGATCTGTCTGTGAAGAAAAAAGCATGGGGACAATTATTTTAAATGAGAAGAGTGTAAACATTATGCTCCATATTTGAAATAAATTACTCATTGGCAAAGAGATGAACTTGGTGGAAACTTATGATCAGGTATAATAATAGGCAATTGTTGATCCACTGGATCATGGTGTACGCGTAAGAGGTCTAGTCAGTGCCTGATGAATCCACCTATGGCTGACAAGCCCAATTTGAGAGTGTGAAGGGTTGGATCACAGAAACCCCCTTGGGAGCTGCCACCCGATGTGCCAAGACTACCTCTACCCCTGCTTTCCCTGCCAACTCGGGATCCCAGCACCCTGTCTTGCTGAGCCAGACACTCCCGTCTGCTCCAGCAAAGACCCAGGATCTGAATTACTTGCCCCAAAGCTGCAGGTTTACCTGAAGGCAGCTAACAGAAGTGTTCCTGTCTTTAGCACTCAGATGCCCAACTCCCAATGGGGTCTAAACCCAAATAAATCCGTTTTACCCTGTATAAAGCTTAAGCAGGGTAAACTCATAAATTGTTCGCCCTCTATAACACTGATAGAGAGATATGCACAGTCGTTTGCTCCCTCAGGTATTAATACATACTCTGAGTTAATTCATAAGTAAAAAGTGATTTTATTAAATACAAAAAGTAGGATTTAAGTGGCTCCAAGTAGTAACAGACAGAACAAAGTCACCAAGCAAAATAAAATAAAATGTGCAAATCTATGTCTAATCCAACTGAATACAGATAATCTCACCCTTAGAGATGCTTCAGTAAGTTTTTTCCTCAGACTGGACACTTTCCAGGCCTGGGCACAATTCTTTCCCCTGGTACAGCTCTTGTTTCAGCTCAGGTGGTAGCTAAGGGATTCTTCATGATGGCTCCTCCACTTTGTTCTGTTCCACCCTTTTATATATCTTTTGCATAAGGCGGGAATCCTTTGTCCCTCTCCGGGTTCCCACCCCCTCCTTCTCAATGGAAAGACACCAGGTTAAAGATGGATTCCAGTTCAGGTGACATGATCACATGTCACTGCAAGACTTCATTGCCCACTTGCCAGCACACACGTATACAATAAGACTTACAGGTAAAACACAGCCATCTGCAGTCAATTGTCCTGGTTAATGGGAGTCATCAAGATTCCAAACCACTATTAATGGCCCACACTTTACATAATTACAATAGGCCCTCAGAGTTATATTTCATATTTCTAGTTTCAGATACAAGAGTGGTACATTTATACAAATAGGATGATCACACTCAGTAGATTATAAGCTTTGTAATGATACCTTACAAGAGGCCTTTTGCATGAAGCATATTCCAATTACATTATATTCACTCATTAACATATTTTTATAAAACCATATAGACTGCAACGTCACAGAGAGTAACATAGCTTGTTACAAATCTCATAGATCCAGATATTGTCTGAATGGGAGCCCAAGATTACAGCACACTGCTTTCTTCTTCAGATATAAACAGATTGTTATAATGGAAACCAATTTGTAACCTTATATAACAGATGCTACCGTGTGACCCTTATAATTATGTGTGCATTATTATTATTTATTAACTGACATGCTGTTTAATTCATTGGAGAGTGTTGTTCTAGAAATCCTCAGATTCCTGGAATAAATATCACATATTGTCAAGAACTGATCCAAACCTCCCACCCCCCAAAAAATAGGTTGGCCTTCAAAATCCGCTTCTAAGATCATTGAGATACATATATTACAAATGGTAAAGTAAAAATGCCCTCCATAACCATCTTGTTTCTCTTGTCAGGGCTATCTGCAGGTCACATCTCCAAAGTTGTTGTTGGAGACAATAAGCACCAATATTTTCTGGTACTTGGCCGAGCAGTGGATGAAGTTCGGTTGGCCCAAAACCTAGCAAAAGCAAGCGAGGTTATTCTATCGCCGAACTGCTGGGAACTCTGTAACAGGAACATGATAGAAATAGAAACAATTAAAGATCAAAGATCTGTTAAGGTGGGCAATGTGGAGTGTGCAACAATTGTTCATAACCAGTGGCGTGTGTATTGCTTTGTTATCTAGGCTGGGGTGTGTTTACGTGCCCCATTGTCTTCTGCTGGATGCAACCTCACACGTATGCTTGTGTGTATATCTGTTATTGGGCCTGTATCCAATGGACCAGCTGGGCAGAGGGGGCCGAGAGGGATGGTGATGCGAAAGTTGAAAGTGGTGATGAAGTAAGAAGGCATAGTAGAATGTGGACTTAACTTTGGCTTCCTCTTGCCAGGAGTGGCTGGTCGTTAGGGAATAAGGGGGGTAAGCCCCACCAGTGATCTCAGAACTGGGTAGTGTAGCTGCTGTAGTGCAGGGGACAGAGCCAGAGTATGGGGCTCTTTACCCATGCTCCCTGCAGCCTCCAGCCCCTGCAAGAGTCTCTGCAAGAGAAGGGATGCAAGTGGCAGAGGGAGGAGGTGCAGAGCAGCGAATACCAGAGCTTTCTGAGCAGGGGGCAGGGTTCCGACCTGTGGGGCATCTGAGATTGGTGGTGATGGGTGTCAGGTAGGAGGGGGAAGATTTTGGAGCCTGGGGATGGATTTGCTAGACCTGGAGGGATGTGTGGGGGCATTCTGAGCCTGTGGCTGTCTGGTGGCCAGGGCTCAGAGCTGAGGGTGTGGGCCTGAGCTGTGGAGGTCTGTTAGGAAGAGGGAGGATCTCAGCCTGGAGGAAAGGGTATGTTTGTCGGGCGTGTTTCTCAGCAGGTGGGGAGCTGAGGGAAGAGTTGAGTGGGAAGGTTGATGGAGTCGGTTGAGGGTGTGGGTGAATCAGTGACTGTGGAGGGGGTGGTCGGGGGGTGGTAGGGTACAGCTAGATTGGAATGGGAGATATTAGGGCTAGGAGAGAACAAGAAAGGGGTCACAGAAGGGTAAATACTGTTCTCACTTGCCCTGCCTTTTCCTGTAAAAGGCCCCAAGTACTCATCCTGACAGGATAACACCCAATTCCCTGATCCATCCCCCTCGCCAATCCTGGTGTCCCCGCTTTAAACTCTGAAAATACGACCAACCTGCCAGGGAGTGGAAGTGGGAGCACTGCTACCTGCAGCCCACCAGGTATTTTGAGCACCCCCCTCTTACACCTTGCATCAGTTCTTGGAGAGCAGCTGTGAGAATGGGGAGGAGAATCAGACCGTGGGCCTATTGTGATTTTAGTTAGTATCTTTCTGGAGGCACTGAGATAGTTCAGTGACAGGTGTCATGAGAAGAAGCTGGGCTTCAGTTCTGCACCTGCATCTGAGTAAGCCCATTGAAATCAGTGGGGCCAATCAGGTGCTTCAAGTGAAGCACGTATGTAAGCATTTGCAGGACTGGGGGCTTGCACAGATACCCAGCAGGAGACAGATGGTGGAATTGGAAGGCTTTTCACCCCAGCTTTGGAGGCTGCAGAATCTTTTTGTTGCATTCGTTGGGAGCGTCGTCACTTGTTTTGCTCCAGCCCAAAAATCTTTTCTGATTACTGCTGTGTCCTCCATTCAGTTGACAGGGAGGTTGATGATGGAGGTGACAGTGAAGGATGGGAGTGCGTTTTATTGAATAATTCTGCACTAGGCTTGTGGAAGCTGACAGACGCCTTTAATTCTGTGTGCCTTTAGGCTAGATACATAAAGAACATCTCTGAGATTGAGTTCGACGAGTTCTTCTGGAAATGTACCAAATACCTACAGCACTACCCCACGGGTGAAAATAACAGTGAGTGCCTCTTCCTTCTACTGTGTTGACCCCAGGGAGACGGCAGGCTGAGAGTCCTTTGTTTTCCGTCAGTGTAAATGTGAGAGGGTGAATGGACTGCACATGGGGGCCCCTGCCCTGTACCCCTTTGAGTTCCTGTGTCCTCCTCCATTCCCTGCCACCAAAATCCCGAGGCAGCCAGCTGCATTTCAACTCCTTCTCCCCCCTGCTGGCTTCAACCTGTCTGGGCACCGGCAAGGGCTACGCTGACTGTGGAGGAGAAGAGACCCTCTCCCTACTTTCTGTGTCAGCTCTATGGAGACCCCTGGCTGGCAAGAAGAGACACTATAGGGAACCCTGCTCAGTGCCTACAGTCTTTCTGGGTGAGCAAGCTTTCAGTGGTGCTGATATAAGCACACAAGGAATTTTCTAATAGAAAATCCCAACTGTGCATAGGCACTGACTCCGTGGGTGCTCTGGGGCTGGAGCACCCACGGGAAAAAAATGGTGGGTGCTGAGCACCCACTGGCAGCCCCCCTACCAGATCCTCCCCCTCCCCCCAGTCCCTTCTGCCCACCGGTGGGCCCCACCGATCAGCGCCTCCCCCTCCCTCCCAGCGCCTACCACGGATCAGCTGTTTCGCTGTGTCAGGAGGCACTGGGGGAGAGGGAGGAGGAGAAAGGGTGCAGTGTGCTTGGGGGAGGGATGGAACTGGGCAGAGAAGGGGTGGGAAGGGGCAGGGAAGAGGCGGGGTGGGGCGGAGCGGGGGTGGGAAGAAGCAGGGCAGAGCTTGGGCCTTGGGGGAAAGGGTGGAGTGAGGGTGGGGCCTGCAGGGAGCCGGGGGGAACCCCCCCCCGGCAGATTAGAAACTCGGTGCCTATGGAACTGTGATTTGCATTTTCAAGATTGTAAGTGAAATAGGTTAGACAAGAATCTCCAACCCCATCCAGGCACTGTCCAGTCCCTACTGGTAAAAGTCTGCCCTTGAGCAAAGCCAGGAATAAAACCCTACGGTTTAACCACAAGTCTTCCTTCTGCTCTTGAAAGCATTGAATTTCCTCCCCTAGGTATCCTCCGAGCAACCTCCACATTGTCTCCTAATGATGAGTTGGAGAAGTCCCTCCGGAAGTATGTGATGAGAAACATTCTGAAGAAGGTACTGCAGTAACATCACAGAATTTTATTTTTTGGCTTGACGGTCTGTGCTTCACACAGCTAGAATTTTTCTGAGGTTCTCCTGATGCTACAGAGGAAAATACAAGAAACCCTGCAGTGGGTAGTTGTGGATCAACTTGTTCACGTGGAAAGTTTTTTCCTTCCCCCTCCCTTGGTTTATGACCTGAGGCATGAGGGTTTAGATCCCTTCCAAAACTATTGGGTTTTATTTAAAAAGATCCTTACTATTATAACACTGGATGTTGTCATAATTTTTTGAAATCTGCCGAGTTCTTGACTGCAGGCAATGTGTTCCACAGGCTAATTGTAAGGTGTATGAAAAAGCTTTTCCTTTGTTCTGTTTAAAATTTTAAAGTTTATGGGGAGACCTGGGTTGTAGCAAAGTCACATTGACAGGCTCTGCTCAGCTATCTCCCCCTTTATCCCCTTGGTGCCTAGCCTCATTTCCCAGTCCTGTGCTGAAAGGATCAGCGTCCTGAGACTGGAGAGTGCTTCCCATTGATGGGGGCCCCCTCCTTCCTATGGCAATAGCTGATCAGACATCTTTGCCCTCGTGGAGTTAGCACCTGTAGCTGAGAGCAGAGTCAGCCCCGCTGGAGGAGGGGTGTCTGAAGTAGTGAATGCTTCCCGCTCACCAGCAGTACGGACTGTTGAGTCCATCTGGCTCTTCTCTTTCAGATCGACGACAACCAGCCTCTAGAATATTTATCTGAGCTTCGGCCGGTCACAATTGTCTTTGTGAACCTGCAGTTTGACAAAAGCGTCAGTACCTTGGATCTGTGCAAGGTCATCCACGATGTCAGTGTGAAGATCTCAAACCTCATCCACGTCTTCAGCGGCAAAATCAACAAAGTCTTTATGTTTGACAAAGTGGGTCAGAGCTTCAAGGCCATTCCAGTTGGGCAGCTGGAGCTGGCAAACATTCCCCTGAGACTCCGGGACTAGTAGGAGGCAGGAGGGACAGTGGCACTGTCATTAGGGATAGAGAAGGGAGGAGGAGGGCAGGGATCAGGAGGAATGATAAAAAGCTTGGTGCTGAAGAGACTGAGTCTGAGGCGGTGGTGGGGTCTCCCAGAGCATTTTGGGGGTACTGTATGACAGCACTACTCTAGCAGGGTGGGTGGGAGCACAGTGGAACTGTTTGCCACAGACATTGATACTGATTTGCTCTTTGGAAAAAACCCTCACCCCTCTGGTGTTTTCTTTCCTCTCCCTGGCAGGGCTGCACATTCCTGTGTGTGTTCGGGCTCCCGGGGGATAAGCAGGCTGACGAGAGCGCCCACGCCTTGGACAGCGCACTTAAAATCTTCAACTTCTGTTCTAAGACGTCCATGGAAATAAAGTAAGCAGGAAGGTGCAGTTCTCCATGTTGCCTACAGGAGTGCTAATGGGCTTGTTTGTCATCGAAACTCCCTCGTCCCAACAGGAGGGCCCCCCTAGTGGGCAGGAGGCAGTGACATGACAGCTGGGAGACAAAATTTGGGATTAGTCCAGTTTCCCTGGGCTCCCCCTCACTCTACATGACCCAGACCTCCTAAGACAGCTATGTGCCACTGGAGCAGTAGAACCTCAGCCTCAGAGGTGATACTGGTGGGTGCGGCTGATGGCGCTTTTGTGGTGACTGGCCATGAATCTGGAACCTGCTCAGGATGACCGTGAACCTCAGCATCATTCAGAGCAAAATGCAAAGCCAACCACCTTCACTGACCTCTCCCACAACAGCCCAAGAAACTCCAACCCACAAGTCCAGTCCCTGCAGAAAAGAGAGAGTAAAAGACTAACGACACCAGCTGGGCAGGATTCTCAGCTCCATTGGCGTGAGAATGGCCAATTCTTTGATCTCTAAAGGCATTTTTCCCCTTGAGAGCATTGGTAACAGGACAAAGAGCATGAGCCAAACCCCTATTGACTGTCACCCCCCCATCCCATTGGCCTCTGAAGGACCCATCAAGTCCTTCTTGACTGCAGTCGGTGGAGGAGCTCCCTGCTGAAGGGGACCCCGAGGCCTGTCAGCCAGCAGGACTCCAGCAGTGCTTGGAGAGAGCCCTTCACCCTCTGCTATCTTCCAGCATGCTCTGGTCTGGTTGCTGAATTTTTGAGGCCTGTGGCTTGGCACGCAGGCACTGCTGACTTCACCGAGGCTTCAAATAAAACTCCTGCATGTTTGTGGGACCAGAGCCTTTGTCCCCTTTTGTGTCTATAAATGTCAAAACCAATCCAAACTCCACTCCCTTTTTACACCACTGGCACTAACCTTGTTAAGTTTTTGTGTAACCTGACTCCCTTTTTCTGCTGGGACGTTCCTCCAGCTCCTGACTCTCCAGCAAGGAGAATTCAGACTGGCACACTCAGAGGGCAGCATTTATATTCAGCCGTGAATAGTGCGTGATAGCCAGTAAGGGGTGTGTGTGTCTTGTGCTTTGCCCAGTAGCCACTCCTTTTAAGGGGCATGCAAACCATGAAGAGCCAGGGAAATTCAACCAGTCACACGTGAGAGAATTAAATTCCAGGTGTGAGTACCCTGCGAGATCAGTGTCCAGGGACAATTACAGTTAAGCAGTTTTTTGCTGTGTGCACCCATTATAAATACGGGAGGCATACGCATACCATAGCAGTGGGTGTGGTATAACAGACTGGACAGCTGGACGATGCGAGGTGGGAGGGCTGAAACTCTACACCCATCTCACCACTCCCCCACCCATGGAAGCATTTTAAGCACGCAGGATTTCTACTGTGGGCAGATGAATGTGTTCAGAAAATGTGAATACTTCCCTGAACTTTCAGCCAGGGCTTCACCTCCAGTTCCACAGCAGGAAATGAGGGTTCAGTTGTGGCTTTGCATTACAGGGAGAACAGGGACTCACCACCCATGGGGAGGTCAAAGAGACGACGTGCCTGTGGAGTTGCCTAAGGAATGCGGCCTCTGTGGCACACTTGCAAAGGATGGACATGGGCTCCCTTTGGCCTGGAGTCAGCTCTGCTAGCTGGGGTGGAGAGCAGGTGGGGCTGTGGCCCATCTCTCTGGGGAGGCTAGTTCCAACAGCAATGCCAGCTCATGGCATTCTGCACTCCGGGAAGCACAAGAACTGTCATTACATGGGGACGTGCGTGAGGGAAGCTCCTTGCCCTCTTCTCCATCCCTTTCGCGCACACACAGAGCTGCACACAGGCTGTTGGGAGACCTAGCTGGCTGATGTGGGGATAGTCAATACAAATTAGCACTACAGGAGTGGGGGTGGGGAGAGGGTGCATGAGCAGATGTGGCAAGAGGGACTGGACATTTGGGATTGCTGACTCCATGTTGCTCTCATTGCTTGCTAGGATAGTTTCCATCGGGGTTACCGGCGGGTCAGTGTTCTGCGGAATAGTTGGCCATCATGCAAGGCACGAATACACAGGTACAGTCTGTTTCTCTGGTCCTGTGCATGGTTGGTATCCCCTGGGTACCCACAGAGCGTGTGTGTAGGCTGCGTATTTTTGCTGGTGGAGGGGTATGTATGCATGGATACATATGGAGCTGTTCACAGGAGGATGAGCGGGAGCTCAGTTAACTTTTCAGTGCCCATTTTCTTGCTCTCTCCACCACACAGTCATTGGCCAGAAGGTGAATCTCGCTGCCCGGATGATGATGTATTATCCGGGGTTAGTGTCCTGTGATGCAGTGACCTATGCCAACTCCAGGCTGCCTCATTGCTTCTTTGAAGAGCTCCCCCAGGCTGAGATGAAAGGAGTTGTGAATCCCGGCGTGGTCTATCAGTATCTTGGCATCAGTGAGAAACCGTAAGTGTCCCCTGGGACGTCATGCTCAGAACCCTCAGAACCGTGAGCCACTGTTACCACCTGCCTTAGCAAGAGCAAGAGCTTTGGGGCTGCTAAGCTGTGTGGCAGGTCCCTGACACACCAGTCTGTCTGCCTTGCCAGCAAACTCCTCAAGACTCTGCCAGTCTAAATGTGGGCTTGCCAGGAACAATCAGTGAGTCCCAGCTGCCAAGTTCCCCAGAAACGTCTCCCTGCAGCATCCAGTCCCTCTCACTTTACGCTCACGGCCTCCAAAGAGACAGAGCACACACCCGCCTGTTAGGTTAGCTGAAGCCTCACACTTCACTTGATGTTCCTTTAGCGCTCTTCTGAAGGGAAACCCCATGACACTACTTCACTCCAGCTCAACTTGAGCGTCTGGGGGCAGGAGGCTAAGAATAATGAAACCGTTCTTGGAAGCAGTGCTTGGATTCAGAGAGAGTGGGCAGCCCAGCTGCGCCCCCACTCAGTCTGACCAGGAGTATTTTCGCTCTTTGACTGCAGCTTTCCTTTCTCTTCCTCCTTGCAGAATGATTGGCCAAGCGTATCTCACCAAGGAGAGGTCTGAGTATTACCACTTACTGGGTAGGTGGACAGAGCTCTTCGGAACTCCAGTTGGTTTGTCATTCGGAACCGGTGGAGCAGTTGTTGCTGCTGGGAAGAGGATGCCCAAGGAAGCGATGGATGTGGGGGGAAATGTCTGAGGGGGACCCACTACTTGAGGATATTAAGTGACTGACCATTGGGATCATTCAGAAATGTAAAGCTCTGAGATGTGCTCGGGATGCTCTTAAAGATACAGGGCCTTTACACTGACATTGTGGTGCCTGATCCTGCAGGTCTTATATGGTGCTATGGACCGCAGGATCTATCCATGGTCAGACAAGAGAATGGAATACATGTTTGCCGTGTTGTTGTAGCCGTATTGCTCCCAGGAGAGGAGAGAGACAAGGTGGGTGAGAGAATAGCTTTTATTGGACTAGTTCCTGTTGGTGGAAGAAACAAACTTTCCAGCAGAGGTGTTAACTGCCCACTTCATTTTAAGTGGTCTCAGGCAACATGTGTGATCTCCTTACACTTAACCATCTGTGTGTAGCTGTGACACTCTGGTTACCTTCCCCAGACCTGACGAGTAGCTCTGTGAGACTTGAAAGCTTGTCTCTTCCACTAGCCAAAGTTGATCCAATAAAGATATTCCTCATACTCACCACCTTGTCTCGAAGGCATACATGCACATTCTTACCCCTCATATTCACTCCCTTTTTGTCTTTGATTAGCATCTTTTCACTTTACTGACAAATGGGGTTGAAACAAAATGCTAGATTCCAGCACCCCAATACCTCCAATAGGGGGAGGGATAGCTCAGTGGTTTGAGCATTGGCTTGCTAAACCCAGGGTTGTGAGCTCAATCCTTGAGGGGGCCATTTAGGGATCTGGGGAAAAAACAACCAAAAACAAACAAAAAAACCCACCTACCTGTCAGGGACAGTACTTTGTCCTGCTAGTGAAGGCAGGGGACTGGACTTGATGACCTTCAAGGTCCCTTCCATTTCTATGAGATAAATACCAGGTGAGCCCCACCGCATCTCTAAATTTGAATCCTGTTGCCCTGTAGGAGCTGACGAATCTCCTGGTTGGCCGGCTGATAAGGAGAGATGTAAATTATACTTCCCTGTGCCAGCTCCAGTGAATGTAGCTCAGGGTGTGTAAAGGAGACTGGATACAAATCTGAAGAGTGACACCGGGTATTGGAATGAACAAGTGGTTGTGTGGCGATAGGAATAATGTGGTCACACTTCTTTGTGTGTGTGGTGGGGAGGGTAGCAGCGGTGTGCTGGAATCTGGACAGTCGGGTTTGGGAATATGCTAGAGAGGGGAGCTGCAATTATCAAAATGAGTGGGGAGAAAGGGATAGATAAGGATTGCAGCAGAGGTGGAAATGAACCAGTGACTTATGTATGCATTTCCGATATGGGTGGAGACATGCTGCCACTGCTAAGCAAAGAGGGAAAGGGACGTGCATTGGTCTTTGCTTTCTTAAAGTCACTCCATGTTTCTTAGGTCGGGAAAAAGAGCTTGAAATCTATAACACTTCGTTGAAAGGATTTGTGGGGTCTACAGTAGGCCACGTCATAATATATGAAGGCCTTATGGGCTATGGAAAGAGCAAGTTACTTGCTGAAATTGCCTACTTAGGCCAGGAGGCTGGCCACAAGTAAGTGTCTTTAACTTCACTTTGATACACCTGCCCCCCTGTGCCCCACACACCTCTGCCCTTGCATCGTGATCCTGCGCTGCAACATTCCTCCAGAGATTGCAATAATGCCAAATGGTATGGAGGCTGTGTGAGGCTGGCACAGATTGAGATGGCCAAATGCCTGGCTAATTGGCTGAAAGCTGACCTCTAATGGCTTAAATGAGCCCTGCCTGGGGGAGAGGAGCTTTTAGTAACTTCCTCCTGTAGTACAACTATTATTTCACGTACAGAAATAGCCAGCACAGTCACAGGGGCGATGAAACAACCAGTGGTCCAATCGTCCCTATCAATGCCAGCCTGCTGCTCTGATTCGTCATTTAATAAATGAGGCAATCTGAAAGATTCACTTAGGGTTGGATGGGTCCTTTCGTGATTCAAAGGATTAACCTCACCTGCTCTTTGATTAACTGTGGCTTCTTGTCCAGTTGATTTGTTGAGCTATCCACCTCCCATGAATCCGGAGGAATAGCCGTCCATCTGTTTTCTGGCAACATATGGGAAGTGTGATTTCTGGGAACCTCAAAACTAGCAGGGCATGAAAACGCATCAAAAAGAGATGGCTCTCCCATCCATCCTATGAGAGATTCCTTGACCCAAATCAAGTCAGATTCATGTTTCAGTGCCATTCGACTGAGATGCTAAAGAGGAAACATGTCTAGCAAGACAGTGTAGATGGGAGAGCTGCTAAAAAATAAATTGGGGGCATTTTGCAAATTTGTTTTATTAAGTCTCCCCTCATTTCCCCCCCATTTAATTTGAAAATTCAAAATTTGAAATATTTTGATCAGCTCAATACTTGGTTGAAAGCTGGGGAAAGATTTCCATGAAAATTGACAATATTAACAAAAAAAAGTCCTTTTTTACCTTTCAAATTTCAACATTAAAAATGTTGAAATTTCAAAAGGTTTTGTTCAGCTTTTTGTGGGCTAATGCAACTTTTGAACTGTGGATGAAAGCTCATAAGTGTGCGGGGTTTTTTCCCCAAGAGAAATGGACAAACTTTAAAAAGGTCATTAGTGAAGGGCTGGGAGATGGTCCATCACTAAGAAAAGGCATTTTTGGATGCATGCGATAGGGCAATGAGAGCGGCTCTAATGGGATGGATGCTCACGGGTATGTCTAGTTGCATGTCTTTCAATGCAGGATGACTTTAGAGTCCAGGGGAATGCATGGAACTGAACTGAAAGCAGCCAGGTGCTTTTGACAAGGGTGTGTTCTCCAGAAGACAATAAACAGACTGATCAGTCTGGACGCTGACAGTAACCTAAGGGGTGTGGTTAGAAAAGGTGGTTGGAGATCAGTTCAAGGCTGTTAATCTTTTGTGTCCCACAAACAAAAGCGAAAAATGGAGAGGCTGAGCTCTGGGGTTAGGATGCTTTGTACCAGCCATGGCGGAAACAGAGACCAGGAGACATTGCTCAAATCCTTTGCTGATCCTCAGCCATTTATCCATAAAGAAAATCAGGGGCTGAAATGTCTTGTAGTTGACTTGGAGGTCGATCAGAAAGTGCTGAAGAACCCTGGTTCCATTATTTCTCCTTCATTTGGAAGTTTTTTCTATGTGTCTAAATGTCCATGTGGTAAGTGGTAGGTTTGTGTTTCTGTAATTCTTTCTCAGAATGTCCTGGCTCTTCTTGACTCCCCATTAGAACTTCCTTATAATTTCTCTTCATTTTCACCATGCAGGGTTATTGCTATGGAGCTGACGAAGATAAATGTGCAGCAGAATTTTTTTGTCATCCAGACACTCATGGCCATGTTTCTGGGGATTGAGGCCTGTAAATCTGATGCTGAAAGACAGAAAATCCTCCAAGACAAACTCCGAGATGTGGTAGAAGAGTCCTATTATTGCCTCCTGAATAACATCTTTCTTGTCAAGGTAATGGAGAAAGCCCTCACTCTCTGGGGGAAAAGCATGTCTGTGGAATTGGGTTCTGTTATTTACCTGGCTTCACACCAATTCAGCATCTCAGCATTTTTTATTCTTACCCTGAAATTGCACACTGGCTCAAAGGTGTGAATGCTCATGAAATTCAACACCGTCATTATAATTGGGATATACAGGGTGCTGGGTATGGTTGCAGAAATGTTTGCTCCTAGATCTGCATGGAAGAATTAGTGGCATGATGCTGTCGATCGGATGCCATCCACTTACCTGTCCCACTTCCTCACTCTTATTCTGGGAGTGGCCTTCTTGCGGTCATGACGCTGACCTGTTTGGTGAGCCTGAATCCTAGTCTGTGCACACACCCTGGACTTTGTTCCTATACATTCGAAAGGATATTCACAGAATGTCGGCCATCTGCAGCTACACAGAAGGAAGGGAAGCAATTCCTCACAGACTTGTGAGATTGCAAGAAATAGCCCTTACTCATCCCAGGAAAGACTTCGAAGGCAGCGCTTGGGGAGTTGGGGGTTCAGATGGGGGCTCAGGGCACTTCGAGAGCAGTTAAGAGAATGGGTGGATACTAATCAGTGATGGTAAGAGGACCCCCTCCAATGAGTAGTTGCATTTGACTTTTCAAGGGGAACAGGAGTGGAGAAAAGTTGAATGTGGAGGGAAAGATTTGCCCTGGTAGCTGCATTGGTTGCCATAAAAGTAAATGGGGGAGTTCATTTCTTGTTCTCCACACTTCAAAGATTTGCTTTTTCTGCCTGTCACTGCACAGCATGGAAACATCAAATTTCGAAAGAGGCCTAAGGGGAAAAAGGTGTCATGGAGGGTGAGGCTTCAAAAATGGAAGCTGGGTGAAATGTGCAGGCTCGGCAGCCCTGGAGAACGAAACCCTTCTCCTTATCCACAGAATTCCCATAATGGCGGAGTGAGCCTGCTGTACACACACAACTTCCCACCTCTGCTCTGAAAGTACCACCTCTCTGGGTGAGAGGGCAGTTCAGCTATCACAGCCCCTCCAGTTTTTAGCCTGTCCACTGTCAGTCAACCAGAGTCAACGGAATCACAAGGGAAGTCAATGCCCATTGACTTCAGTGGGGCCAGGATTTCACCCATAGTTCCTCTGCTGTAGGCACCGTCCTACCAAGAGCAGGACTAAGACCAACAGTTTATTTCACATAGGTCACCAAAGAGCTGTCAGACGGTAGTTTAATTGTTCAGCTGGACTTAGACGGAGGATCTAGAAGCAGAGGCCTTGGTATATTCATGTACACATGCCCTAGATGATGCAAACCCTGTATGGAAAGGATAGACACTGAGATGAACATGTGCGTCTCACTAGGCTGGACATTTCAATCAGGGCTTTTCCCATGAATGTGTATATCATGAACAGGAACGCTGCCTCTTCTGCTTACTGTTCTCATTTTTTTCTGACTAGTTTCCCATCTCTGCCGAGGTTTCCGAAATGGATCATGAAACAAGGACACAGGAGATGGAACTATTTCTTGTGAAAATACTGCAGAAGGTGAACCACTCTCTTTATTGTGAAACGGAGAGAAATGATTCCCCAGACTGCACTGGACTTGCAGATTCTGCTAATGAGCAGCTGGTTAGCAGGCTGGGAATACGGTGTACTCCGGTCATTTTCCTTATGGCCTTATCCTCCATATCCCTCCTCAATCCTAATTCCTGTTACCTGCACTCACTGTGTGATGTCTAAAGTTAGAGGGCAGGAACTATGTCTTTCTGTACCACCGAGTGCACTTTCTGGCCCTTCTCAGATTCAGATTATGGGATGGATTCTCCATGAAACTGGCTCACGCTTTGTCCCAAAGCTTGGATCTCCTCCCAAAATGCAGGGACTATACCCCCAGAGTGGAAAAACATAAATAACCCCTCTTTCCAAATGAGTGTAATCATCTTGGGTGACATTGCCCACGGTGTGCAGGGACACAGCCCTCTTACACGTGCATGAATGAAGTGGGATAAGCTGTCTGGGAGGAAAGCTCTGGACCTTGTCTCCTCCCTAGTCAGCACAGAAGGTCACGTTAGAGGTGGTCGGGGGGTCAGGCCATGGGCGGGGCCATGGATCCATGTGTATGCAGACCCAGTGGCGTAGCCAGGTTCTAAGTGCAGGGGGAGCAAACATAAAGAAGGCGTCCCCCCTTGGCTCCTCCTCTGGCCACGCCCCCTTGGCTCCTCCTCCGGCCGCTCCGCGCCCCCCCCGTTAGCTGGCTCCTCCAGCCGTACCGCATCTCCCCCACCTTGGCTCCCCCGGCCACGCTGCGGCCATGCTGCGCCGCCCCTCGGAGGGGCTCAGTCCGGGGGGAGGGGGCTGGGCATGGCACTGCCTGGCCCGGCCGAGGAAGTTTTTAGGGTGCGGTTGGAGAAGGGGGGGAGAAGAGGCGAGAAAGTTTCACGTGCCCCCAGGCGGGACTCACCAGCTGCCGAGCGACCTCGGACTCGGAGGAAAACATGACACATGGGAGGGAAGAGACTCGCGGGAAACTCCAGGCGGTGCGGGCTGCCCCCCTGCCCTGAGGCCGGGCTGGAGGCTGCGGGCGTGGGGAAGGGGTGCCGGGTGCTGCTCGCTTCTCCCAGGGGCTGTGGGGGAGCGGAGCAGTGGGGTGGGCAGCAGCTGGCAGGCGGGCAGATCCCCACCTCTCTCCGGCAGCTTCCTGTTTCCCTTGGCCCGGGCGGGTGTGCTCGGCAGCCCAGCACTGGACCCGGAGAAGAAGCCTGTTGCTGCTTCCTGATATTTGTCCCCCAATCGCTTCCGGGAGGCGCTTGGGACGTTAGACGTGTTGGGGCTTCTCGTCCCCTCTCCCATCCCCGCCTCTCTTTGCACTGTATAATGGGCTGCGAGCCGCTGCTAGGAGATGCTGCTGCTGCCGCATCCAGGGGCGAGGCGCGCTCGGCCGCTGAGCCGGCTGCGGCGATGTTGGGGCCGCGCTGAGCATGGGGCGCAATGGCCGAGGAGCCGGCCCCTTCGCTCCTCCGGCCGCGCCCGCCCCCCCAATGGCTCCTCCGGCCGTGCTGCCCCCCCTTGCCTGCAGGAGCCCAGCGCCGGCCCGGCAGGCGCCACTTTTGAAAAATGTGCTGAGGGGAAGCGGCTGCTTCCCCTGCACCCCCCTAGCTACGCGACTGTGCAGATCCCCATATCCTATCTAACCAACACAAAGGAGCTGCAGCTGCTCTTCCACCCCATAGGTTGGAGTAGCAGTCACGGGGGTGGGGGTATGACACCCCTGGCCCTGGCCTGAAGGCAAGATATACATAACTGAAGCAACACCTTATTCAGGCGATTTTTTGCCCTTTTTTAGGTAGTGGAGAACATTCTCATTTTTGTGATTGATGAAGCCCACTTCATTGATCCTGCATCATGGGAATTTCTGGACAACTTGCTCTCCAGCATCCCAGTGTTTATGGTCATGTCTCTATCTCCTCCCGGCCGCCAAGCATGGCCTACGTGTGTCTCTGCTGCGAAGATCATTAACAGCACAAAGACCACCTACGTTCAGCTGCGGGAGCTAAAACCCTCTGTGATCCTGCAAAAAGCCTGCGAGGACCTTAGGGTGGTCAGCGTCTCCCGGGAGCTAGAAATGTAAGTGATAGGCACCTGATCTGTGCTCTTAGCTGCAAACCAACCTTTCTCCGCAAAACAGAGGGGAGCAGGTCCATAAAGGAGGAACCAAATGGCTCATGGTCAAGTGACTGACTCTGTAGGGTCCATGAAAGCAGGGTCAAAACAGCCCAATAGCCTAGCACCTAGGAAAACCTGGTTGGTCCTAACTGTATGCTGTTCCATCTAGGGCTTGGCAAAGAGTCACTGTAGCCTAGTGGATAGAGCACTGGATTGGGACTGAGGTTTATTCCTGGCTCTGTCACTGTCTTACTGGGTGACCTTGGGCAGATCACGTTGTTTCTCTGTCCCTCAGTTTCCCCATCTGTATAATGAAGCTGATTATACTGCCTCTGAAAAAACACTGATGAAAAGCACTATAGAAAGTCCAGATATTATTGTTATTAACATATCGCTTTTGGCTTGTCACTGCCGTCTAATGTTCTGGTTTGCAAATACATCCCAGGGTAGTTGCTTGGGGGATCTCTCAATCAGTTTGCTCCTAGGCAGAGAGCTAAGGTGGTACCATCCATCCCCTCTGTTGTGGTGAAGAGTGATGTTAACTTGACCTTTGTTTCCTGCCCCACCATTCAGCAGTCAGGTGTGAGTGCACCTTAGTACAGCAACTGCCCTGTCCAAATTCCTTCCACTACTCACTCAACGCAAAGAGGGAAAATACAGTCTGAGCTGTTCGAGTTCTGACAGGGAAGTGGCTCTGCCTTGGAACTAGTCTGACTGGAGTGTTTATCAGAGTCCTTTAGAGGGAAGGTGGTCAGAATTCTTTGCTGATATTAAAGGGCCTACCACTTTGGGGAAAGGAAAGAAAGGCTAGGTTTGCTGCTGGGTTTCAGGTCAACATGGTCAGAGATTATTCCAGCTCTTTAGGCAAAGGGATTGGCACAGGAGGGGGAGGGAAGGTGAGGCAGCAAAGATTGGGGAAATGCGGTTTTCTGTCTGGGGTTGTCCCAGGAATCAATGCAGGCAGGGCAGCTCCAGACAGGTTGAGCGGTGGCATGTCTGGCTTGCAGAGCTTGAGAGGGTGTCTCGGCCTGTCATGATGGTGCAATGTGGTTCCGTCAGCCTCAGAGTTGGTTGGATGGAAGCTGAGGAGGAGCATAGAATCAGGCAGCGGGGACAGGTGAGGGAGAAGAAACCAACAGAAATCTTCAGTCTCCCATCCCTGGGCAGTCTGGGATCCAGTTGGTCCAGTGATGGGGCCCAAAGTCTGGGTGAAGCCTGGATGTCCTCAGAGTAATTCCCAGAGCCCACAAACAAAGGTAAAATCATCAAAGTAAAGCATAAGCTTTCTGGAGTAACCCCCCCAGCCATCAAGTGCCAGTGGCTCCTACACCTCTTCTCAACATGTCCCACAGGGGGCAGGTGGTGACTCACCCACCCATCTACCTTCATTATTCCAGCCAGCTGAACACAGCTGCCAGCACCTCAAATTTGGGCAACTCCTTCCAGTTCTAGACTCTTTATGCCTATTTCTATATCCATTTGTGACCTGCTGAGAGTCCTCAGCGTTGTATCAGCAGTTCCCTTTTTGCTTAGGTAAAACCCAGTCTGTACTAGGCTTCCATCTCCAGTTTTATAAACAGACTTAGCGAACGTCTAGCTCCAGGTTGCCCTTCCACCCATTCAAATTGCAAGGCTAAAAATTCATTAAACCTTATGTGATACCTGCTTTCAGCTAAAAGCAATCAACTAAAAAAACCCGCACAGTGCATTTTAAAATGTTATCCTTATTGGTTTTTCCATTTGACGACTGTAATGCAGATGGCCATGCCAGTGCTGTTTCCATATTTGCTAAGATACTAAAGCTAAGCATGGTACGAAAACACTGGATGTTTTTTCTAAAAGATATGCTCTAGTTTCAACAGGAATTATTTCAGGGAAATTCTATGGGCTGTATTATACTGGCGGTGAGACTAGCTGATCACAGTGGTTTCTTCTGGCCTTAGAATCTGTGAATTGATGAAACATCAGGTAATGAGCGAACTTGGGGGATATTTTGCCAAAGGAAGCTTTACTGACATTTTGAGTCTTTGCAATTCAAGTGGCTGAGAAGCCGCAAATGTCACAGCAACTGGTCAACAGAGATTGGCCGAGCCTGTTTAAAACATTGCAAATCAAAAGCCTGGTATAAAATGGAGAGATTTTCAAAAGAGCAACCGGAAGTTAGATGCCTAACTGCTGTATGTGCCTAAGCGAATCTCCTTACCCTCCTCCTGGTTTTGTATAAGTACTGTAGAAGGGACCCTTAAAATAACTCCAGGACTCCTATGTGACCCCCACACTGGTGTAACCATAGGATCCTAGATTCCATTGTGTGCATTGACTGAAGTAAGAAGTCCCGTGGGGGAGAGGAGGACAGTAATTAATTAAAGATTGAATCATAGTGTGTATGCACAGTTAAAGTTGTATGGGTGATGTCAATGGGAGCTGCTGGGTACTCAGCACTTTTGAAATAATCAGGCAATTTATTTAAGTGCCCAAATATGGATTTAAGAGTCTTACTTTAGGCTCCCATTTTTGAAAATCTTGGCATTTATTTATATTATAGTAACACCTCAGGGTGCCAGTCAGGATGCGGGCTCCAGTGTCACTGCCCTAAAAACACTGAGACTGTCTGTTACAACAGGTAGCTAAAGAGGGTGGTGGAGGTGGTGGGAATGGGAGGGTGAGTGTTAGGCCTGGTCCACACTAACCCCCCACTTCGAACTAAGGTACGCAAATTCAGCTACGTTAATAACGTAGCTGAAGTCGAACTATCTTAGTTCGAACTTACCGCGGGTCCACACGCGGCAGGCAGGCTCCCCCGTCGATGCCGCGTACTCCTCTCGCCGAGCTGGAGTACCAGCGTCGACGGGGAGCACTTCCGGGATCGATCCGGGATTGATTTATTGCGTCTACACAAGACGCGATAAATCGATCCCAGAAGATCGATTGCTTACCTCCGGGTCCGGAGGTAAGTGTAGACCTACCCTTAATCAAACAAGAACATTTTAGCACAATGAACAGTGCTTATGGCTTGCCATCTGCCTTGCCAATGTCAACTGACAGTGTCTTGCAGGCATAAAGGCAGAGGTGACTTTTAAGGAGGGATTTGAAGAAGGAAAAGGTGGGGACTAGATGGACTTTGCCAGAGAGCTTTTCTGCGACTGATAGGGCTTTATGGGAGAAAGGAGGAAGGTGTTTAAGGAAGAGGCTGGCTGTGACAGGTTGGAACTCTGCAGGAAGGTGGTGACACCTATGTGATGAGTTAGCAGAGAATATTTAGGCTTGACATGGGGCCAGTTTGAGTAACCTAGTTGCTATTAGTAACATTTAAAAACAAACATGGGGCCAGCTCCTCAGCTGTTGTAAACGACCGTAGCTACGTTAAGTGCTGATTTACACCTGACTGTCATTTGAATATGAGCCTGATCCCCTGCCCTGCTGCTCATTCACCCCACGACACACTCTGTGTCTTCAGTACAGCCCTGCAATCTACCACGTAGGAGGCATACAGGACACTTGATGCAGCTCGTCCATTTCAACTGCAACCTTAGATGTTGTTAAGGCACCTGTCACCATGGTATCTACGTAGCTACCATCCCCAACATCGCCCAAGGAGAATAACAGTCCCTTATTTTAATGGTCAGTGATAGTTTTGTCTCTCTTTAGGTTCTTGATCCAGAGAAGCCATGGAATCCCATTTTACTGTGAGGAGTTGCTGCAGAACCTCCATTTAAAGAACATGCTCGTCTTCCAGCTTTGGGAAGAGGAGGAGGAAGTAGATGATGAGTGGGAAGGCCTTTTCAGTAAGCTACTTGTCATTAACTCATCATCACTTGGTAACCTGGTCTGTTCATTCCCTCTGAAGCACCTGGCACTGGCCACTGTTGCAAGACAGGTTCTTATGTTCTTAAATGCCACAGCCCACTGTATAGTGTATAGTGACTCACCCTCCCAGGCAGTTCTCATCTTTCTGGGAATGTTTGTCAGCCTGGCACTGGCTGCTGGAATTCAGGGAAGGAAGGAGGGTGCCAGGGGCCAAGAGGAGATGTGCTGAGGGGAATGGAAAGAGTAGCTGAACAGGCTAGGAAAGGAGGCAAGACTGGGGCCAGGGGAGGCAGCAGAGAGGGTAAGTGGTGGCCGTTCAGCAGTAGAATGCTGGGTTGCAGGGTTCCATTCCTGTCTCTGGGAGGGGAGTGAGGTTGAGTGATTAAAGCATGGGACTGACTTAGAACTCTTGGATGCTATTTGTCCCTGAGAAATTTCTATTCCTGCTCCAAATCTTTGGGACACTAAAGCTGCTCAAAAAGAGGGCAGGTGGAAAATACACATTTTTTTAACATTGACAAAACTGCTGAACCATTTTAAGTCTTAACTTTTCAAAAAAACAAATCTGAGGCAGAGACCAAGCATGGAAAATTTCAGTCCCAAAGCTTAATGCCTAACAAAGTTATAAGTCACTGAAAAAAGGTTATAATGCAATTTGTTAGCAACCTTAAAAGGTTTCCTCTATGTGCTACCCCTCTAATAGCGAATAGTTATAGTTTTCCATAATAGAATATGCTGCCACCCAGTGAAATGAAAAAGCAACGTATTTAAAACATTAAAGGAAACACTTTCCTACTCACCACACAGTTAATCTGTGGACTAATTGATACAAGATATTATGGTGACAAATATCTTCCAACCAAAAGATGTTGATATTTATGGGAATGGTATCACTTGCAGTTATACTAGCTAAGATATGAGAAATGTAGTGGATAGTTTCTTAGATATGTTGTTCAATATTCAGACAAAATACATTTGCCTGAAAACAAAAACAAACCCAGCACATCTGTCCATGTTTTTGATTATTAACATTTGATGGACATGCCTGGCTTGATAAATGGATAATCAGAATAATACAATCACCAGAAACAAAACGTCTTGCATAGTGCAAAGGTAACACCCTGTTAAAGAGAGAGATTTGATGATTATATTGTATAATGTTTCTTTAAATAAAAGCTGTTGTAAATATCAAAAACAAAATGATAATAATTCCATGGCAATGATTCTGTAAGCCTTTTAAAACTTCCTAAATAAATAAGGAGGAAGAGAAAAATAGCAGCCCAGCTCCTGCAGGCCATAAACCAGCCATTTACTTCCTGGGATTAGGCTAGTACTTCCCCATATATTAGTGCCAAATTTCCATAAGGGAAGAAGAGTTACGGTTTCCTCCTAAGATAGGCCATTGATCTGATTTAGGCTGGGAAATCTAGGCAACACCAAAGAGTTGGCCCCCAGAAGAGCCAGCCTCGGAATGTTATGATTAAGTAGAAATGCAATGGAACCTGTTTTGCATCCTGGGTGATAGAGTTTATTCTCACACCCAAATGGTTATAATGGCTGTTCCCATTAGATCTTGTCAAGTATTGTTTTGCTTTGGATAGATTTAAAAAGCAAACAAATTAAAATGGGAGTTCTTGTAATTGTTTTTTCTCCTCTTTCTCTCCGTGCAGCCAATGCCATCCCCTCCAAAGCGGAATCGCCTTCCAGCTCAGACAACGAATTGTACATTTGCACCATTCGCCAGAATGTCAACTTGCAAAATATTATGCTGCCCCCTACCTTAAAAGGTGAGGGTCTGATCCTGATGTCTCCCGCCAGTGGGGACACAATGTTTCTGTTCCTTAAGGGCAGCAGTTAAAGAGGGCCTGGGAGCTTGAATGCGGCAGACAGCGCAGGTCTGAACTTTGGAGCAAAGCGGAGAAGCACGAGTCTGAGCTCTGCAGAATAGGCCAGACCTCCCAATTAGGCAAGAAGTATGTGTAGTGGTTCCTCACTCTCAAGTGGGGATGGAGGCCACCCGGCCTCACTACAGGCAGGTAGTAATCAATAGTCTATGGGGAAGTTCTGGCCATGGAGAGGGAGAGGGGGAAGGTAGAGCACAGGCAGTTTATGGCCCACAACCTCCTGACTGGAGCAGACAGCAATTAACAGTCTATGGCCCACAAGCTCCTGGCTGGGGCAGAGCAAAAGCAGGCAAGCGCAGACCATCCGGCCTAAGGTGCAGGGGCGGCTCTAGCTTTTTTGCCGCCCCAAGCACGGCAGACAGGCTGCCTTCGGCGGCTTGCCTGCGGGAGGTCCGCCGGTCCCGCGGCTTTGGCATACCCGCCGCCGAATTGTCGCCGAATCCACGGGACCGGCGGCCCTCCCGCAGGCAAGCCACCGAAGGTGGCCTGACTGCCGCCCTCGCAGGGACCGGCAGGGCGCCCCCCGTGGCTTGCCGCCCCAGGCACGTGCGTGGTGCGCTGCTGTCTGGAGCCGCCACTGCTAAGGTGGGTAGACTGCCACCCCAGGGGTTAGGATGACCAGATGTCCCAATTTTATAGGGACAGTCCCGATTTTTGAGGCTTTTTCTTATATAGGCTCCTATTACTCCCCACCCCCTGTCCCGGTTTTTTACACTTGCTGTCTGGTCACCCTACCAGGGGTGGGGTTGGCAGCAGTGGATAGGGAGACCCGGGCCCACCCTACTCCACTGGGTCCCAGCCCAGGGCCCTAACGGTGGCAGTAAGGGCTGGCTTTAGGACCTGCGGGGCCCGATTCCGCGGTCCGGGTCTTCGGTGGCGGAGGGGTCCGCTCCACATCTTCTGCGGCACTGAAGGACCCCCCGCCGCCGAAATGCCGCCGGAGCGGACCACCACCATGTGAGCCTAAAGCGCGGGGCCCTCTTAGGCGTGGGTGCGGGGCCCTCTTACCCGCGGGGCCCGATTCCGGGGAATTGGCCTAAAGCTGGCCCTGGTGGCGGGGTATCCTTGGGGATTCTCGTCTGTCTCCTCCGACCGCAGGGCGCAGCTCCACTCAGGGCCTAGTCTGCAGGGCTGTCCTTAGGATTTAAGGGGCCCTATGCAGTATTATTAAACTGGTGCCCCTATGCCCGACGGCAGCCCGGGGGTGGGGGGAGGTTAGGGACGAGGCAGCAAAAGATACCGGCCCCCCCGGCCTGCCTCACGGTGGTGGAGAGTCACAGTTCCCCGCAGAGACCCCCTTACCCTCTCCCTCACACAGAATGCGTGGTGCTGGCACATTCGGCTCTGTGAATACAGCCCCTGCCTAAGGAGACTGCAGTGCGCACTGGGTGTGCAGGAGCCAACCCGCTCTTACCTCCTGTCATGGGCAGTGGGTGAAGCTGCCCCTTGGGGAGGCTAGCTCCCCAGCCCACCTCTTCTGCCTGTGGCCTCACCCATACTCCACTCCTGCTCTGCTCCAGGCCCCGCCCCACTCCACCCAGGCCCTACCCTCTCCCCATTGTCTCCCTCCTCTCTTCCCTCCCCCATCGTGCTCACCCCCTTCCAGCCAAATCCCTGAACCCAAATGAAGCAAATGATATTTGAAAAAAACACTCTTCTGCAATTTCTTTCTAAAGAAAATGGGGCATGTTTTCCACTGCATGCCAGACGGTGAAGACTGGACATGCAGAAGGTACCTAATTAAAAGCACTAAACTTGGCAATAAAAAAATGTCAGTCACAGGTTTTTTGATATGCCCTGAAGTTAGGTTGGACATTAGGAAAAAGTTCCTAACTGTCAAGGTGGTTAAACACTGGAATAAATTGCCTAGGGAGGTTGTGGAATCTCCATCTCTGGAGATATTTAAGAGTAGGTTAGATAAATGTCTATCAGGGATGGTCTAGACTGTATTTGGTCCTGCCATGAGGGCAGGGGACTGGACTCGATGACCTCTCGAGGTCCATTCAGGTCCTAGAATCTATGAATCTTCACCAACTCACTAATGAAATATTTTTAAAGCAAATTTTAAACTAAGGTCCTGTAGACTAACATGTTCTGAGTAAATATTACAGTAATGCACAACTGGTTTTGTCAGCAAATTCAGAAACTGACAATATATACGTAGGGGTTGCCAAATGCCTGTTAAATGGGTTCATTACCACTTGAATGGCTCTTTAACAGTTTCAGTGTTGTGCTAATAGGTCTGGTAGGGTGGAAGACTTTTTCACTTTTAAGTTACTAGATCCCTTCCGGAGTAAGAGTCACCAGGCTTCAGCAGCCAGGTATGAGAGCTTGCAGGAAGGGTCAGAACAGGGATAGGAAGAGGCAGGAGGGGGACACTAAGACCCAGTGGTGCCCTAAATTTTCAGGTGCCCTAAGTAGCCTCCTATGTCTAAGGACGGCCCTGCTAGTCTGGGATCATGTTGAGATTCCAGCTCCCTAGAAGAGAAATAGAATCATAGAATATCAGGGTTGGAAGGGATCTCAGTAGGTCATCCAACCCCCTGCTCAAAGCAGGACCAATTTCCAACTAAATCATCCCAGCCAGGGCTTTGTCAAGCCTGACCTTAAAAACCTCTAAGGAAGGAGATTCCACCACTTCCCTAGGTAACCCAGTCCAGTGCTTCACCACCCTCCTAGTGAAAAAGGTTTTCCTAATATCCAACCTAAACCTCCCCCACTGCAACTTGAGACCATTACTCCTTGTTCTCTCATCTGATACCACTGAGAACAGTCTAGATCCATCCTCTTTGGAACCCCCTTTCAGGTTGGTAGTTGAAAGCAGCTATCAAATCCCCCCTCATTCTTCTCTTCTGCAGACTAAACAATCCCAGTTCCCTCAGCCTTTCCTCATAAGTCATGTGCTCCAGCCCCCTAATAATTTTTGTTGCCTTCCGCTGGACTCTTTCCAATTTTTTCACATCCTTCTTGTAGTGTGGGGCCCAAAACTGGACACAGTACTCCAGATGAGGCCTCACCGATGTCGAATAGAGAAGAATGATCACGTCCCTCGATCTGCTGGCAATGCCCCTACTTATACAGCCCAAAATGCCGTTAGCCTTCTTGGCAACAAGGGCACACTGTTGACTCATATCCAGCTTCTCGTCCACTGTAACCCCTAGGTCCTTTTCTGCAGAACTGCTTCCTAGCCATTCGGTCCATAGTCTGAAACAGTGAATGGGATTCTTCCATCCTAAGTGCAGGACTCTGCACTTGTCCTTGTTGAACCTCATCAGGTTTCTTTTGGCCCAATCCTCTAATTTGTCTAGGTCCCTCTTATATCCTATCCCTACCCTCCAGCATATCTACCACTCCTCCCAGTTTAGTGTCATCTGCAAACTTGCTGAGAGTGCAGTCTATGCCATCCTCCAGATCATTAATGAAGATATTGAACAAAACCGGCCCCAGGACCAACCTTGGGTCACTCTGCTTGAAACCAGCTGCCAACTAGACATGGAGCCATTGATCACTACCCATTGAACCCGATGATCTAGCCAGCTTTCTATCCACCTTATAGTCCATTCATCTAGCCCATACTTCTTTAACTTGCCGGCAAGAATACTGTGGGAGACCGTATCAAAAGCTTTGCTAAAGTCAAGGAATAACACATCCACTGCTTTCCCCTCATCCACAGAGCCAGTTATCTCCTCATAGAAGGCAATTAGGTTACTGAGGCATGACTTGCCCTTGGTGAATCCATGCTGATTGTTCCTGATCACTTTCCTCTCCTCTAAGTGTTTCATAATTGATTCCTTGAGGACCTGCTCCATGATTTTTCCAGGGACTGAGGTGAGGCTGACTGGCCTGTAGTTTCCCGGATCCTCCTTCTTCCCTTTTTTAAAGATGGGCACTACATTAGCCTTTTTCCAGTCATCCGGGACCTACTCCGATCACCATGGATTTTTAAAGATAAGGGCCAATGGCTCTGCAATCACATCCGCCAACTCCTTTAGCACCCTTGGATGCAGCGCATCTGGCCCTGTGGACTTGTGCTCGTCCAGTTTTTCTAAATAGTCCTGAACCAAACCACTTCTTTCTCCACTGAGGCTGGTCACCTCCTCCCCATACTGTGCTGCCCAGTGCAGCAGTCTGGAAGCTGACCTTGTTTGTGAAGACAGAGGCAAAAAAAGCATTGAGTACATTAGCTTTTTCCACATCCTCTGTCACTAGGTTGCCTCCCTCATTCAGTAAGGGGCCCACACTTTCCTTGACTTTCTTCTTGTTGCTAACATACCTGAAGAAACCCTTCTTGTTACTCTTAACATCTCTTGCTAGCTGCAACTGCAAGTGTGATTTGGCCTTCCTGATTTCATTCCTGCATGCCAATATTTTTATACTTCTCCCTGGTCATTTGTCCAATCTTCCACTACTTATATGCTTCTTTTTCGCGTTTAAGATCAGCAAGGATTTCACTGTTAAGCCAAGCTGGTCTCCTGCCGTATTTACTATTCTTTCTACACATCGGGATTTTTTTTCCTGCAACCTCAATCAGGATTCTTTAAAATACATCTGCTGCTCCCTCCAGTGTTCCAGCCCCAACTGAGCTCTGGGGTTCTCCTTTTATACTTTCTGTCCCGCCCCAGGACTTCTGGTGAGGGGGGAGTGGCAGATTTAGCCCTGCCCACTAGGGAGAGTGTAGTGGTCCCTTGCTCTCCAGCTTTGAGGGAGGCCACTCAGTCTCACTACAGTCTGCTTAACAGGCATTCTTCTGGTGTTTGTACTGTAAAAGGTTCTCCCCTCTTTTTGCCCCAGTCTAATCCCTGAATACGCTGGTCTGCTCTTGGAGTCATGCCAGGCCTCGAGTCCAGTAGTTGGCACTCTAGCTCGGTGCAGCAGAGTTCTGATGCTGTTCTGGGAAGCCGCTTTAAGTCTCATTTAAATGACAAACTATTAAGAATTAATATAAACACAGCCCTCCTAATAAATTCTACAGTCAAATCAAGGTACTGAGCAGTTATGGATCAACTCATGGTCAGTACAAAAATCCAGTGTGTGACTTCCCTGTGACTGCCCTTTATCAGTAGTTGCTGGTGAAGGCAGCTTTCAGAAGAGATAATTGACGTGTTAGCTTCCTCAGGTCAGTTCATTTGTAGGGTAAAAAGGACAGGATCCAGACAGGACATCCATCCTCCTCTCACTCCCAACGCTAAAGCTAACCACTGTAATCTTACTGTCTTGGTCTCTCGGGAGCACCCAGCATGGAGAAGTGATGATTTACTGAATGACTTGTTTTCGGTAGGCATCGCACTGGCTGAGTTAGACAACATGAACTCTTCAGAGCAGATGGTAGTGAAATGTGCGGCTATCATCGGGCTGACTTTCACGACTGAGCTGCTGCTCCACATCCTTCCCGAATGGACCAAGAGGAAGATGAATCAGACGCTTGCAGCCCTGGTGGATTCCCACATCTTCAAGTGTTTTCATAAAAGAAAGGACTCCCAGAAAGCACAGTCACAGGAAATGCACTCCACAGAGTTACTTGTTTGCCCCGGGACGGTGAGACCAATTGGACAAGTGTCAGGTACGTGGAGCTGGCCAGAGACTGGGGGCATCAAAGTGTGCTGAAATCCCACTGCTCCTTGTCTGTGTTCTTGGTGATCTTTCCAGAGTGCTCTGTGAATCCTTCTTGTTAACATGCATAAAGTGCAGGGGCTGTCTCTAGTAGGAAGGAACTGTACAGATCATTAGATTTTTTTTGTCTGTAGTTTTTAGTACTTTCTTACATCTTAAATGTATCTATTGACAGTCACAGCCTACACAATGGAATCTCGCATCACACTTTGAAATAAACTCCTGAGAAGCATCTGTTTCAGGGTAATCATCAATGCCTTTTTCTTTAAAAAAATAAAGGAAAATTCTGTACAAAAAACTCAGCTGTTGCAGCATTAGGAATGCTATTGTAAATGCATTCAAGTCACTCCTGCGGTATCTAGAGAGAGACAGTTGGGTCCAGAGGATAGGGAACTGGCCTGACACATACAGGAAACCTAAGTTCTACTTCTGGCTCTGCCACTGACCTGCAAGTCACTTCAGCTCTCTGTGTTTCAGTTTCCCGTCCCCCACTTTTCTGACTCATATGTAGATTATAAACTCATTGGGGCAGGGATTTTCTTTTATTACGCATTTATGCAGTCCCAGGATAATGTAACCCTCATTTCAGTTGAGATCTCTGTTGAATTACTTTAATACAAACAATAATAACCATGATGTGGCAGCATATACATTAAAGCACTAAAATATAGTCATTCGAAAACCCCTAACATACTGTGAGGACGAACAGAGGTCAAAACGGGCTGGTATGAGCTAATATGTCTTACCTGAATTTTTTATTTTGTTCTATTCTCCTTCTACCTCACCTAGATTCCACCAAACTCTCCCTACAGTGTCTAAGAGCTTGTCTACACACAGATTGGCACAGCAATCACCACTCATCTTTTGTTATTTCACATCTTTTGTTATTTCGGTGCAAGTCTGGCACCAACAATAGCAACAGGCGTGAATTAAAGTGGATGAGGTTATTTTGTCGTCCGCTGGTGTATAGCCAAGTGGTGATAATTCATACAGTGTGGAACTCTGGCCCAAATCTGGTGGTTGAGGAGCCTGCTACATCCATGGCTAAGGACTGAATTTTTTAGCTCAGGCAGTAATGTGTCATGCTTTCAGATCTGGTGGTCCTAGGTTTGATCCCGACCACCCCCAGGGCCGTGTTACACCTTTAGTGTGGACAGTTGCATCAGTGGCTGCAGCAGAAACAGAGCCTTGTGTGCTCAAATGCTGGCCTTGCTGAGAGGGGATGGATAAATCCACATTATCTTTCAGATATCCGCTCTTCTGTTTATAACCTAATCAAGCAAGAGCAGCTGGTGATACAATGCAGCGTCATGGCGTTTTGCATGCCAATGCTGCAGGAAGCGGCCTACGAGTGCTGGCTGAAGAGACAGAAGAAAGCCTTACATCTGAAGTGTGCGCGCTATCTAGAAGGGCAGGCTCACAAATGCAGACGCTGCGGAGAAGGGGACTTCATTTCATTTCACCGCCACGCCGTGGAAATGATGCTGGAGAGCATCGAGTCTCAGGAAAACATTTCTGAGCAGCACCAGGAATACCCATTCAGCGAAGCAGCCTCACTGATCATTTGCACAACCCTGAAAAGGCTTGAGGGTCCTTCATTTGAAGGTAAATGGAAGCCCTTGTTTCCACAGCACTCCCCAGACTGGGCTCCCCAAGGGACCATGCTGTCGGGAGGGGGCAGAATCTTACACACAGGCCTTTGCTCGCTGCTGCAGAGACTGGGGCTATGCAGGCAATGCACTGACTGCACAGTCCTCAACGCAGCTCTGCGTCCCAATACTTCCGCGTTCTCTGAGACATGGGGCCTAGTGGGTGTGACCAAGTGTACCTCTGGGCATCTTCTGCTCTCAGCTGGTTGGATGCACCAGACACCTTTGCCAAGTCCCTTGCTCTCTTCTCCTTCACTTCCAGTAGCCCTATCTGCTTTGTATCCTCTCCCACCCTAGGGGAAATCTATCTGGAAAGGCATCCTGGCCCCCTTTCCAGGCTCTCCCAATCCCCTTAGTTTTTCCTATATCCCCACTCTCTACCCCTCAACCCCCACATATGCTGTAACCTTTCCATGCCCCCTCACATTTCTGCTCATCCTTTAGGTCTGGTGTCAGGAGCTGAAGGGTAGGGGAACGTCAAGGACTGTGGTGGGGGCAGCATGGGGCTGTGAAGGAGTTGTGAGAAGCAGGCAGAGGTGTGGAGTGGAAGGACTGTGTGCAGGGAAGGAGGCTATGTTAGCTGGGCTGGTAATATGTGAAGGCGGAACCTGGGCTGGCCCAAATTCTGCCTTCAGCTACAGCTAGACACAGGGTCTAAGGTATTCCACAATTCCATGGCTGCAGGGTTTGCTGGGGAACTGAGTCCTTGCCCCAGAACTGTTCTTCATAATCTGAATTTTCCTGTTGGAACAGATATGTTTATAGGCTTTCTGATGATGGAGAAAATGGAAACAGATGCAGTGTAACCACCTGAGTCTGCAGAGAGCCTGAAACAATGGCTTTGAGGAAAAATGGCTGAGAGAGGTGTGATCTGTCCCATTCATCTCAATCAGGACCCTGTGGACTGTTTCAGCAGCCATAGAATTTTCCAAGGAATTCACCCTGTTGGTGGAATTTGGGAGTTCTGCTGCAGAATTTGGTCCACTGCAAGCTCTTTGAGGCAGGGACCTTTTGTTCTGTGCTTGTACAGCCCCTAGCACAGGGGGGTCCTGATCTGTGGCTGGGTCTCCTGGACACTATGGCAATGCAAATAATAGTTGTTCCACAGAGCACAACGGGCACTGGCTGTGTAACCCCCACAGGTAGGGCCCTACCAAATTCACGGTCCCATTTTGGTCAATTTCACGATCATGGGATTTTAAAAATCATAAATTTCATGATTTCAGATATTTAAATCTGAAATTTCATGGTGTTGTAACTGCAAGTGTCCTGACCCAAAAGGGGGAGTGGAGGGGTCACAAGGTTATTGTAGGGGGGGGGTTGGTATTGCCACCCTTACTTCTGCGCTGCTGCTGATGGGGTGATGCCTTCAGAGCTGGGAACCTGGCCAGCAGCTGCTGCTCTTCGACCACTCAGCTCTGAAGGCAGGGCAGAAGTAAGGGTGGCAATACTGTGACCCCCCCACACAATCCTCTTTTGGGTTGGGACCTCTACTTTGAGAAACGTTGGTCTCCCCTGTAAAATTGGTGTACTTTTACCCTATACTGTACAGAAGACCAGATTTCATGGGGAAGAAGGGATTTCACGGCCCGTGATACGTTTTTTACGGCCAGTAAGAACTTAACCTTTAGAGTTTTGTCTTTTAAATGTTTAGATTTTAAGTGCTTTTGGAGAGGGAACATCTTTGTAGTCTGTGTCAGTATAGCACCTAGCACAATGGCCCACTAGCTTCCGCTGGCCACTGCCATGCGGATAGTGATGAGAAGTTGTTCTACAGCTCTTTATTAATATGTGTTTCTCTCTCCGATTTGGCAGGAATGGAGAGAAAAGCTGTGACAGCCGAGGCTTCCCTAAGCAGCACGTGCTCTCCTGAAAGTGTCCAGATGACAAGTGAAGGTAAAACGTCCCATCAGATACAGAACTCACAGTAACCTGGAGGGAATGAGGCAAGACCATCACACTCAAACCCAGGGAGCTGCGGAGAGAAAGAGGGGTGAAAAAGGAAGTGGCTGAAAGGGGGAGAGATTGAGTGAAATAGTATGGGTGAAGGTATGAGACAGAGCACAAAAAAGAAAATGAAAGAGGCAGGTAAATTATTGGTATGGAGAGTGGAGAAGGATTCAAGGGCAGTGTAGTACTAGTAGCACATACTCACCTAGTGGGCACCCCTCATGCTGCCTTGCACAGGGTCCTTGTCTCTGGCCTCACCTACTGGGCTCACTCCCTGCCCTTCAATGGCCTTTCTCAGGCTTCCTCTTCGCCCCTTCTGGGTACGCTGTGGCATGGCCATCTGACCAAGGCACATGGAAATTTAAACCCCTTTCAGGGATAACATGAAGAAGTCCAAATGAAAGTCCAATCAGATCTTCAAACTAATACCTCTTCTGCAACCTCAGGGTCCACTGTAGTTCCCTTGCTGGCCCTGCCTCAGGACTTCTCCTGCAGAGGCCTAACCCACTCCTGTAGAGTTCTTCCTCTGGTGCTTCCTGTCTGTTAACCCTGCTGCTAGGGCTTTGCTCCATCAGAAACCGGTGTCCACTGTAGTCTGTCCCCACCTGAGCACCCTCAGTCTACTTAAAATGTCTTGCTCTGCTTCCTCTGGCCAGGAGGCAATTAGTTAATCACTCCCAAGTGTGGAGTATGACTAATTGGGGTTCTTTCCCTTGCCTTGCAGGTGATGGGGAGAAAGCCCCCTCACAGGCTTTTTTGCTGCCCCAAGCAAAAAAAAATAACAAAAACAAACAAACAAAAGAAAACAAACGGGGCAGCAAAAAACGGCAAAGCAAAAAAAAAAAAAACCTGCGGCGTGGCCGGAGCCAGGGTGCAGGGGGACTCCCAGCACTGCAGATGTGCCCCGGGGGGGAGGGGGTGGCCGGAGTGGAACAACAACAACAAAAAGCGGCCGTGCCACCCTAGGATTGGGCGGATTGCCGCCTCGTACAATCTGCCGCCCCAAGCACGAACTTACTCGGCTGGTGCCTGGAGCCGGCCCTGCAGGGAGCAATTGACTATGGCCCAGCCCCTCAAAGGTATTTAGGCATCTAACTCCCATTGATTTCAATGGAAGCTCGGTGCCTAAATACCTTTGAGGCCTAGTCCCCTGAGTCAGTACTGAACCAGTGCCCTACCATGGTGCTAGGGATTGCTGCCCAGCTGGAGACTTCCCATTGTTCAGATGAAATGTAAACTTGAGCTCTGTAAGATCCTACGGCAAGTGAGGCAAGAAGAAGGATCCAAGCCCAGGTGTTCTGATCAAGTTCCAGTTTGGGTCATTCCTTTCAGCCTGCTTCAGTTCAGGCAGTCTGAATGTTGAAACACTGGCTCTCTCGAAAGAATGCTGCTGGTCACAGTACAAGTAGGAAAATATATGCAATATGTACCAAACCTATTGCAAATAATTTAAGAGAAGAGTAAGCCTACTTCAGTGGAGTTGGCCTAAAGTGAATTTGACCTAGTATGTTAATTTATGAGAATGTACAGCTTTGCACAGATTCTGCGAAAGAACTGGACATTTAGTTCTTAATGAAAAGAGGAGTTAGGTGGATTAAAGCTACCGTGTGTGGTGGTGTTTTGTGATAATAATTAAACCTCTCTCTATATATTCTCCCCTACACCACTGAGCTGTTCATCGCACCAGATCTAAGAATGTAACAAATGAAGTAGGGGCATTACGCTTATTGTGGTAATAAAATAGGGCCAAACAGGGCACTGAAAATACAGTAAAACTTCCTACAGTATTTATACAGTGTCTTTCAATGGCGTCATGTTTTACAGTTTATTTAAACATGGATTACTCACCCACCAAGAAATGCAGCCATCTCTGGGGTGGAGTACTGCAACTACTCTGTGTCAGCAACATTACCCACCAGGGTGTTTTAAGGAGTAGGGGGGAAGGAATAACCATTTCAAATGACACTCCAAAAAGTGTTTATGAAGCCGAATGTACATTTCCACAAAGAAATGAGGTCAGGACATCACGGTTGCCACCTCTAACTTTTGAGAAAAGTGCTATGAAATCTTTCATGACCATGAATGGTCAGTACCTGAGTTTCATATGTCATACAAAAGACAGTCATACTGTGCTGGTTGTGGTCCTTTTGCAGAAAGAAATGAAGGGAGCGTTCAAGTCGTCATGTACAAAAGAGTACAACAGAAAATGGCTAATGTCCAATGGCAAGTCTATTGGGATGGTAGCCACTTTCATGGAGGCAGCACTCTCTTTCTCAGCTGCAGACTGCAGGTGGGGTCACGATGAAAGTTCATCACACTCTCTTTCCAATAAGCAAAGGCAGGTGATGGCTCTAAGGTTGCTTTTCAGAGGAACTTTATTCTTTGATTCTTTTTCATGTTGAGCGGGTGCACCCTTGACTAGGATCTCTGTGTCCAGGCAACCATCTCCTGAAATTTTCATGATCCCCAATGCCAGTAAAGATTCTTCTCTATGTAGGCAGCATGTATGAGAACCATTTGTCTTGAACAAAGGATGTGTGCAGCAAGCACTCTAAGATATGCCTTCTCCCTTGTTCTCTGAATTTCAGACATCACTACCTCTACTTTCTCCAAGAAGTTAGAGTTATTACTTCCACAAGACATTGAGAAAGGTAAATTCAAGCTTATCTTCCTGGAATGTAACAGACGAGCCATGGGTTCTTTTTTAGACTCAGTCAGTGCAGCAGTGAGAAATTAAAGACCAAATTCATGCTTGACTATAACAGCTTCTAACCCAAACAGAACTGTGCTTGTCTAGCTCAAATCACAGCTTTATTAGATATAGGACTTCCACTGATTTCAATGGGGGTCGCATCTTTGTAACGGAGAGCAAAATTTGCCTCCTCAGCCTCATATATTAGCCTGAAAAATTCAGGAATGAAAAATACTGTTTAAAAGAAAGCAACAAACAAAAATAGGTGACTAGAGGGAACTGAATTTCTCCCCCTTCCCTCTGACTAACTAAGGCTATGTCTACACTAGGGACCTTACAGCGGTACATCTGTACCCTGCAGCTGCACTGCTGTAAGGTCTCCCGTATAGCCGCTCTATGCTGGGGGGAGAGAGCTCTTCCATCTGCATAATTAAACCACCCCCAACAAGCAGCGGTAGCTATGTCGGCAGGAGATGCTGTCCCACCAACATAGCCCTGTCCACACCGACGCTTTTGATGGTGAAACTTATGTCAGTCGGGGCGTGGTTTTTCACACACACCCCCGACCAACAAAAGTTTTGCCAACAAAAGTGCTAGTGTAGCCAAAACCTACAATGCTGCACTGAAAAGAACCTTTAACCGTTTGATGAAGTGCATTATGGACTAACAGGTTTGGGCAAAAAACCCACCCAGTGGTTCTCAACCTGCGGCCCGCGGGCTGCTTGTGGCCCAATCCGCACAGAGCTGCGGCCCATGTGACATCCTCAGGGCCGTAGAGGTAGTATTGGATGTGGCCCACATAACACATTGTGGGCTACATATGCAGTTCCCAACGGTAAATAGGTTGAACACCACTGGGTTCGATCCTATACTGGTGTAAGTGGGCAGAGCTGTGCTGACATCAATGGAGCTATGCTGATGTACACCAGCTAAAGATCTGGACCATAAAGAACATTTCTGAGAGTAGTGGGTGTTTCTTCTCCTTAAGCTATCGGCATTTGGAGGATTTCTGGGTGGGTGGGATTCTTCCCATAGGGTTACCATACGTCCGGATTGCCCCGGACATGTCCGGCTTTTCGGTTCCCAAACCCCCGTCCGGGGGGAATTGCCAAAAAGCCGAACATGTCCGGGGAAATACCGGCCGGCACTTCCTCTCCCGCGGCTGCTCTGCTCCTCCCCTGACTCAGACTTCGGCTCTGTTTAAGAGCCAAGCTGCCCGAGCCAGCGCTACCGGCTTCGGGCAGCCCCCGTGCCTCCGGACCCCGAGCCGCCGGCCGGGCACTTCCCTTCCCGGGCTCCAGCTGCTCTGCTCCGGCGGCGCAGGGTCTGGAGGCAAGGGGGCTGCCCGAAGCCGGTAGCGCTGGCTCGGGCAGCTTGGCTCTTAAACAGAGCCGAAGAGTCAGGGGAGGAGCAGAGCAGCTGGAGCCCAGGAGGGAAAGGGCCCGGCCGGGGGCGCAGGGTCCAGAGGCATAGGGGCTGCCCAAAGCCCGAGTGCTACCGGCTTCACGGGTTTGCCGGGCAGCCTCCAGACCCTGCGCCCCCGGCTGGGCGCTTCCTCTCCCGGGCTCCAGCTGTGCTGGGGAAGCGCCGGCTGGGGGCGCAGGGTCTGGAGGCTGCCCAGCAAACCGTGAAGCCGGTAGCGCTTGGGCAGCCCTTTTCGCGTGGCTGGGAGGGAGGAGGGGGAGTTAGGGCAGGGACTTTGGGGAATGGGTAGAGTAGGAGCGGAGTTGGGGCAGGGCTGGGGGTGGGAAAGGGGCGGGGCCAGGGCCCCGTGGAGTGTCCTCTTTTTTTATTTTTTAAATATGGTAACCCTATCTTCCCATTAACGGTGGCCTTCGGAGTTTCCTGGCCTGGTATGTCACACACTAAGTCTGCAGTGAAGACATTTCCTATGTTATGGAATTTCATCTCATTATCTTAGTGCTAGAGAATGGTAAAAAGCGGCTCTTAGTCCAGGACATATGATGTTGCATTGAACCCAGTGGTTGATTTTCTTTCCAGAGACTGAAAAGGCACTAAAGAAACACAAGATGTTGCCAGAGGCACTAAAGAAACACAAGATCTTGCCAGAGGAAAATCTTAAGTATGGGAACAAGGTCTTCATTCACCAGACCACTTTACAATGAAATAGATTCCTAGGGGCTCCAGAGGTTGTGAGTGGAATATATGCGTTTGGCTGCTACCTGTGGGGGAAGACATTACCTGATGGGGGGCAAGATACCCATGGAGACTGGGAGTTTGGAGGGTGTGAAGGACTCTCTCAGAATGGAACATCCCTACTGTCAGGGCCCCATGCATTCCATGGCACAATGGGACTCCTACCTTCTACAGCAGCATTCATTTACGCCAGGGGGAGGCAACCTATGGCACGTGTGCCGAAGGCGGCACGCGAGCTGATTTTCAGTGGCACTCACACTGCCCGGGTCCTGGCCACCGGTCCGGGGGGGCTCTGCATTTTAATTGAATTTTAAATGAAGCTTCTTAAACATTTTAAAAACCTTATTTACTTTACATATAACAATAGTTTAGTTCTATATTATAGACTTATAGAAAGAGACCTTCTGAAAACGTTACAATGTATGACTGGCACGCGAAACCTTAAATCAGAGTGAAAAAATGAAGACTCGGCACACCACTTCTGAAAAGTTGCTGACCCTGATTTACTCTCTCTCTGGGAAATGCCCTTCATTCCCACTCACTCTCCCTCCCACCCCCCCGTGGCTCATAGCTAAACATTCTTGCAGTAGAATTTGTTTATTTTCAACAGTCCAAGAATGGATTTTTCATTACACCCTCTGGGTGGCCTGGCTCCACACCCCAAACCTTAGCTCCTGCCCCAGCCTGGCCCAGAGCCCTCTTCCCCAATGGATGCCAGGGAAGTGGGAAGCTGGGAGCTGGCTTAGTGGCTCATCTTTTCAGACCTTGGCTGTTGTACCATTCTTCAGCCTGGTTAGCTCACCAACCTGTGTTCCATGGAGTTGGTGCTCTCCCTAGTCCCTGGCTCTATGGAACCATGCAGGGAGCGTGCACTGAAATAACTCTCTGTTGTGGGGAAATCTGCAGAGCCAGAGGTAGCTGCAGGCAGGTCCTGGCAGGTCAGGAAGATAAAACGGTGAGTGCCTGAATGCAGCAAACCAGTGAATTCCATGGCAGAAATGGTGGTTTCTGTGGCATCCTGGAAAAATGGCAACTTGTGCAGCCATGGAAGATCAGAGTTGATGGAGCCCTGGTTGAGATGGATGCGGCAGAACACACTCTCAGAATGATGGTTTCAGGCTCTCTGCAGACTCAGGCAGGCATCTCTCCATCTGTTTACATTCAATTCACATTTTCAAGGTCCTGCTCGGGAAAGACAGATAGTCATGAAAGCTGCATACTGTCTGGGCCAGCTATGGTTCACAGTCCTGCTGCAGATGAGCCAAGGGCAGGAGATACAGATTAATCAATTAGGTCACATTTCTTTTCTATCCAAAGGAAGGTACTCAGGCCTGCTTACAAAGTTATCTTGTAGAGCCGCTGTTCAGTCAGGTACATTTTAGCCAACTTTTGTGCTTCGCTTTCTCTCTGGCGTGTTAAGAGACAGGAAGCTCTCCAAGCTGAAATGGTTTCGGTTATTCTGTTTAGGAGGGATTAGGTGCTGGTGCTGTCAGAGGCGATGGAGTTCTGTCTTCTCAAGCGAGGCAGGGAAAGGGCTGCCTGCATCCTGGCCAAAAGCACAGGGTGCCAAGGCTGGCTAATGTCACAGGCTTGTGCCGTGGGCCTGGGTTCCCTCCAGAAATCCTGCAATGACGTCTGCATCTCAGCTTTCATTTTTAAGAAATCTGTTTCCAGATCTTGCAAAAAAAAAGAACTTGAAAAAACAGAAGGGAGAGTAACTGATGCAGGGATGTGACGTCTGCCTGAGTCTGCAGGGGAACAGCAGCCATTGTAGCTAGGGAGGATGCTGCCTGAGCCCACCCCACAGCAGACAGGGCAGGGCCAAGGGAGAAGTGGGGCTCTGCCATGTCTGGTGGAGGTGGTGGTGGGGAGCATTGCCACATGTCCATCCTCTAGTGGCCACAAGACCCCATGTGGGGGTGTGCCAAGAGTCGCAGATTGCCTTAAACTTGCCCTGCATAAAGGAATACCATAGTCTTCCTCCAGAACAGTGCCATAAAGGCACAGGAGGGGCTAGGAGTTTAGGGACAGAGAGCACCATCCCCTGGGTCACAAGAGCAACATAAAAACAGCACCAGGGAATTAGAACTGTGAATTCTGCCAAACCCAGATATACAAGAAAGCCTTGTGACATGGGAATCCTGCCCCTTCTCTGCCATCTTGTCTCCGGCAGAGCTGAAGAGATAGAGAAGGCGTTTCTGGAAAGGCTGGACGAGATCATTCATCAGTCTGACAGGGATTGGGAGAAGATCAAGCGCTTGGGATCCTGCGAATGTGAAGACATCGTGGAGTCTGTCTTTGTGCCCCTGGCCCGGCACTGCATGGCGATGGGAGAATACACCAGAGGCTTGTATTACTTGTTGGAGTGTGCAGCGGCTTACTTACATCTGTCAAACAACTACATGGTGAGCTGCTTTGCTTCCTTGATCCCATGCGAGTTCACGTCCTTTCCGTTGGTCTCTCTTTTACTTCTCGCCATATTAGCAGGCTACCCCAGATTTCATCTAGGAACACACGTTCTTTGGTTCTTTCAGACTGGTAGTGTTAGGCCCTACATTTTCCTTGCCTCTCCTTCCTACTTTGCTAGAGACCCTGAGCTGCGGCGCAGGATTTTAATGTCACAGACATAGCACATGAGAGGTTACAAGCATACATACAGTTTAATATTATTACCCCTTTTGACCTGAGCTTTAAGTCAAAATTTGGGATCCTGTGGGTTGTTTCTGTTAGAAGGAAAAACTAAGTCAGCCATTTCATTGATGCAATCCTCTTGATTTACAAGGAATGTACATAAAGTTCTGTTTCCCTGAACACTGTAGGACTCAAACAGCTGGAGACAGTTAATTGCTCACAGATCCAAGTTTCTTTCGAGACAGCACTCTGCCCCAACGCTCTCGCTCTTGCACCTTTTTCTCAGGGTCATGCTACAAGTCCTTCTGTGGCTCTCCTGGCTTTCTTCTGCCTTCTCTGGGTCTTTCTGTGGTGTTTCTCACCCACACACGCCTGTGCAGTCCAGTCAATCCCAGCCCTGTGTTTATCAGACTCCCAGGAAACTGCTTAGGTCACATGGATCAACTCCTGCTCCAGCTTTGCCCGTGGCCTGTGTTTTGGGGGGAGGTTCCTATTGCTTGGCTGTCTGTTCCAGAAAAGAGCTGAGTGCCTCACACATTTGTCCAGAGTGAAGGCCAGCTCTCACATGCACCAGCCTCAAGGTGGTTTCACCCAACCCCCAGTATAGTGAATATAGTAGTGGGAGGGGAGTGAGGAATGTTTAAAGGCATGGTGGTTTAGGGCACTAGCCCCAGTCCTCTAGAGGCTGGGGCACAGGGGGTGGGGGTGGGGAGGATAAGGAGATCATTAGGGACATGATTTGGGGAGGCCCATCATAGTCTCTCGGTGACATTTAGTCATATGACAAAAATCATCATATGAATTAGCAATCTCTACCATGGAGAGCTCATGGGAGAGATAGGGTGCTTCTAGTCAGAATTAGAGTGTGTTACCGAGCTGTGGAAGGTGCCCACAACTGGAATAGCCTGGAGGAGGCGGTACGCAGGTCAGGAATAAGGTCATTGGCAGGGCTGTGGGGGGGAGTGAGGGGGGGGTTGAAGGGTGACTGGGACTCAATGCCATCAGTCCTTCAGTACTACATTTCCTCCATACATTCAGCCAAAGAAACCCATGGGCATTATGTCCCAGCTCTGCAGGCAGCTCCTGGGTTACTCCAAGAGGAAAGAAAGCAATGTTGCTGTCCTAGACAGAGTGAAGAGAGCTCCCTTTGCTTTGTGGCTTGATTCACCCCTGTGTGAGCACAGCTAGGGTGGCGAAGAGACGGGATGCACAGCCGCAGCTCCGTGATTCAGTGCCATGTTGCCCTGGCGTGCGATAGCTGCATGAGGGCAACTCTAGCTTAAGCTTCCAGCAGTGGAAGATCAGGCATAAAGCTTTGCCATGACCCCATTCTGCTCACACCTTGCCCTCAGAACACTCCCTCCTTCCTCTGCCACAGGGTGTGGGAGGAGGGGGGCAGGAGACACATTGCTGCCTCCACCTGTGCAGAGGGGATTCTCCCACTGGCCATCTCCTGCTGCTTGCAGTGGCCGTAGCAGACCAGAGAATCCAGCCGTTTCTCTTCAGCTGGTGGTGGGGTTGGAGAAAGTGTGCGGCACAGATGGTCACCTACCCTTCTCTGTGGTTTGTTTTGCTTAAGGCCTTTTGCAATTTGAATACAGCAGAGAATCTGATCAAATCGGTGGACTTCAGAGCGACTGTAATTAACCAGTTTGAGGAAGCTACCTTCTACAGCTTGAAGAGTGAGGTAAGGAGACAGCAAGACATTGAGGAACCTCTTTATGTATCTGGTTGGGGCCATCTATGGAAGATGATTGCAGGTTTCCTGTGTCTCCCTCCGATGTCCGTAAAACCTCATCCGAAACTAAAAGTCCAAACTACTGGATGGGCTCGCATGCCCCCTTTGCCTTAGGTGGGGCCACTGAGTTGCCTCTCACAGCTATCTTAAATGAGGAGTGGAGGACACAACAGTTTCAATGAGGTTTAACCCAACCCACTCTCTACTCCCCACCTCCGCCCTTGGCTCCAGCATTGATGTCATGCTAGAAAATGGCAGCTGAGAGCCCCACCATTTCGGAACATGCAGTTGACTGATAACAAACGGTCTTTGTCTCACTCTCGCTTCCCCTCTGCAGGTCTGTTATAACATGGGCCAAATGAATTTGGCAAAGACATTCATCAGGAAGGCTTTGATTTTATTAAACAGAAAATTCCCATTTACCTTGATTGGAGTCTTTTTTAAGACGCTGATGGAAGAGTCAAAGCACACGTCTCACCAGAAGAAGCAGCAATTCTTGTATAGTCGCAGTAAAGGGTAAGAAGTAGAACTGGAGTAAAACCAAGTTGGGTGGATTTTACTTTAGTCTCTGGTTGTCATTCAGACCTCGATCCTGCAAACGCTTAAGCACATGCTTAATATGAAGCATGTAACTTGCATGCTTCAAATTAAGCATGTGAAGAGTGGGGGTTTTAAAAAATGGTGTTTACACACTGTAGGGAAGAGGGAATTACAGATATGTGCATTCCCAATGGTACAGTACTTTAAAGCAAGGCATTTATTTTGGAAAACAGGAATCGATTGCAAAGAAATGCATTTGCTTTTGAGAATATTTTTATACTCCCTGCTACTGCTGAAGGCATTATTTCCAAATGTTGGCCTGTCCTTGCTAACCAGCCTCGTCATGGGAATGCTCATATTTCAGTCTGGGAACAGCGCTTCAATTTACCCGTTTGTGATAAAAATGGGTGCAACATATGTAAACAAGTTTTAAGGTTTTTATTTGCACTATAAACAATCTACTTGAACAGTACCAATGCTTTAACAGAATGTATTCTACTGCATGGCTGCGTAATGTGTTTACGAGCATTCTTTTAGGTTGTGGAGCAAGAAGTCATCATCTTAGTGGTTCGGGGATGTCCTAGGTGAAGGGGCACCTGAGATTAGGAGAAGCTCTTTTGGGAGCCATGGGCTTTGGGGCCAACAGGGGCAGAGGGAGCAAGGAAAAGCATCTGGTGTTATGGAGAGACCCTTTGGGCCGTGCAGGATAGTGTTGCTGGGGATTCAAGCAGAGAGAGAGATGAGGCGGTGGGGGTATCAGCATGAGGGGCTGGAGGTACCCAGGAAGGGGAGATATCAGAGTGGGGTGCATAATGGGGGAGGTGCTGTGGAGGGGGAAGCTGGGGGAGATGAGGGAGCCCCGGTGGAGGGAGGCAGTGGTGGAACAGCAGGGGAGGGGTTGGTGGCAGAGGTCAGTGAGGCAGCCCGGGGTACCAGGCGGTGAGGGTTAAGGCAGTGGAAAGGAGGAAGTGCAGAGGTGAAGGGTTAAGGTAGGAGGGGAGAAGGGGAGCCTGAAGATGGGGTGCTTGGGGCTGAAGGTGAGGTAGTGTGGACAGGTAGAAGTGATGGACAGTCCAGCAGGGGGATTTCAGGAGTGGGGAAAAAAGTGAGCAGGAAAAGGCTGGATTCCAGGAGCGGTAGGTGAGGCCCTGAGGGGTGGGATGATGGAGTTTGGGTTGAGGCACCAGGGGGGAGTCGGGCTGTCTCACCTTTCCCCCAGGAATCCCCAACGTACCTCATCATATTCCCCTGCTGCTGCCACCCTCCTCCTCTGCTCACCTTCTTCCCCATCTCTGCTGGAACCCCCTTCCTGCTGCCGCAACTCCCCCCTTCCCCCCATTACATTCACCTCTTACAGCCACTGGTGGGGGAGATGGACAGAGTAATTCTCTGCCACGAAGCAACCCTCCTTCCTAGATCACCAAAATGTCCTAGCACAACTGCCTTTCATCCGATACCCCTCAATAAAACACCCAACACTTACTTTGGCCTCCCCCTACAGTGTCCCCAGTGGCAGGCTCCCAGCCTACACTGCAGCAGTCTCCAGATGGTGAGCTGAGTTTTCATCCTCCTTCCCGCTCCAGGCTTCTCTCCATGTGAAATCCGTCCAGACTCCCCAATAGCCCTCTTGTTCTCTCTGCCCCAAACAGCCTCCCACCCCAGTCTCTTTCCTCTCTCCCAGCCCTTCCGGCTTCTCTTTCCTTCCCCGAAGATCACCAGTCTCTCAAGCTTTTCTTCACAACATGAACCTTGTTCTTTTGAAATAATAAATGGCAGCCAAGGGTCTCCTGTGATCCCATGACTCCAGGAGCTGGGGCTTTAGGGAAAATGCCATCTATCACGAGAGTTGACAGCATGGCTTTCCCCATATCCCCCTCACAGCTATCCCCTGTGATGCTCCCCATAACTGTGCCCCCCCATGCTTGCGGGATAGTGGGGGAGAAGCGTCTGACCCAGCCAATGGTGCTCCCTCATGCCCTGGCCAAGCCCCTCCTGCTCCCCTCTGCTGACAGAGCAACCCCTGCTGGCACAGGGCTACAATTGCTAATCCCCCCTGGCTGGAGCCTAAAAGCTGATCTGTAGTGGCCAGGGAAGGGGGAGGGTTCTCAGCATTGCTGCATAAAGCAGCCTCAGGTTCTTCTGTGCTGCTCCCTTCTGCAGCCAGCCAACGTGGGGGAGCAGATGTCTCCCGTCCTTCCCAATGCCCACAGGTACCCTCAACCTCCCTGCTGCTACATCCATCTCCCCCACAATGCCACCCCTCCGTTGACTGACCCTCCCCCAACTGGTACCCCATCATCCGATTGCTACTTCTTCCTTTCCCCTTTCCTGCCCCTGGAATCCTCCATGCCTCCTCTCCTAGGAGGAGGAAGAAATGTCCAGTTCAGGATCCCTCCTCCTCCCACCGCTACTCTCTGTTTAATTAGTAGCAATAGTGAGATCTTTGTGCTGCTGTGATCTGCTCTGGCTAAAGATGTGTCTCTTGTGTGACAGGGAGAAGAAATTAGCTTTCCTGTACCAGCAGGGCCACTGCCTTTCCTTGTTGTGGCAACTTTTCAGCCTGGACACTGCTACAAACAGCAAGAAGTTCTGTCACCTGGCAGCACTCATGAAGGTGAACTCAGCAGAGGAATCAGAGGATGAGAGCCAGGTGGGTCCACCTTCGCCACTGGGAACCCTCTCCTCCTGCCCCCAAAGAAGAGGAAGTAACTAGCAGCACTGGAAATAACTGTGGTGACAGGACACATCCTGCCCAAAGGGGATTGAAGAGTCCTGACTGTTATGGAGCAGATGTCCGATTTCAACAAACAATGGGTTGACCTGTAAAAGCTGGCTTTGGATAATCATCCCAATGTTCTGATGTTTTTCTGAACCTCATTCACACTGTCTAAGCCTCTGGGGCTGGAAATTTCATGGAAAACCAGCTTTCTTGTCAGATTTCCAGCATGCCTTGCTTCTTTCTGTCTTGGCTGGTAAAACATGCCCATGGTCTTCCTTGTCATGTTGCAGCACTTCTGCCTCTGGTAAGAACTAGGGAGGCAGAGATGTGGTGAAATGACAAACAATTAAAGTTCACTGAGCTTTTTAAGCCTCCCAAAAGAGTTGATCTGAGGTTCAGTTTCATTTTTTTTATTGTAACAGTTTAGGTTGGTTCTGATTTTTTAAGCTATTGCTAATTTCATGTACACTAGTTTATATTCTGTGTCTGTACAACACCTAGCACAGGGGGGGAATCCTGACTGGAGCCTTTAGACATGAGCATAATAAATGTTAATATTAATAATCCTAATTTTTTTTAATGGTCAGTGTTGTAAGAGAAAAAGGAACAAAGAAATGTGGGGGTTTCTGGTTCATCCATGTGTCCCTTTTGAGCCTATACCAGATAACGATTCAGTCAACAGTTTCAGGCTCTTGTTTTTTCTTGTTTTGAACATTTCAGATCATTTCATCCTATTCGGAATTCTCACTCTGCTGCCAGATGATGGGTAACCAAGATAAATGGATGAAATATGAGCTGATGGCCATCCAGCGTAGCTCTCACCTCCGGGTTATCGGAGGAGGGCTGTTAACAACAGTTAAATTAGCACAGTCATTGGCCTATATGAAGCTCTGCTTGGGTAACCTGCCCTTATCTATTCAATTAGGTAAGTCTGCTTTCATCGTATACTGTGAAGAGAAGGTGTCAGTATTAAGGGAGAGACACTTAATACATTTGTTTTCTCCACAGGCTATCGAGCCCATGAAATGTGTGTGCGTCTGAAGAAACCGAAGCTGGACTATCTGGTTCTCTGCATGCTCTTCAAAGCTCTCTTTCTGAGCACCAGGTATGATGCAAATTTATGTTCCCATATGGATGGGCTAAGGAGAATGGTGTATGGAGAAGAAATCTAATAGGGAACTGTGGGAGGTCGATGGAGACACAAGTATAGTAAATATAAAGAAATCCCAATGACTTCAGTGGGCAAGGCATGTGGTTACAATGACAGAAGACAGACCAGTGTCTCTAGGAAATGTCTCTAGGAAGGACATCATGTTTAAGGCCCTGTATAAATCAATTTTTTTTAAAAGAAAATTCCCGACAGTTTGCAAGGAATGAATTTGATAAGTACATTTGGTCAATTGTAAGGAAAAATATGTAAAAGATCACGGTTTGGGGGCATTTTCTCGATTTCCATGTCCTCCACAAAAATGTGATTTACACAGGGCCCTATTTATGGTGTCTGACCTCATGGCTGACCAAGGAGGAGATGGAGGGATAATACTGAGCCATACCTAACAGCTCTTAATGTGAATTACTATCGATGATAACAATGTGCCCTTGACAGAAAGAGGTGGGAGGCACATTATGAGGGCGACCAAGGACCTCCCTGGTTTATAGAGCCAGGAAGTGAGGAAGGATGGACAGGCTAAGTTTGGCTTTTTGCTTTGGTTGGCTGGTACTTTTCTTCTGAAGTGAATTTCTTCCTCATGAGGAGGCAGTTTGGATCCCCATACTTGGGATGCAGGTACCTCTGTCACATGGCTCAGAAGTGTCAACTGGAGTCATGTGGCAGCCTTATTTCCTCCCACCCCTGGCAGATTAAAAGACTGGTCTGTCTCTTATTAGACATCAGTCTATGAGAACTCTCTCTGAGCCACAGTGGCTTCCTGAACACACTTGTTCTCACAACTGTTCCTTCTGCTGGGGCATGTTTGTCTGTAGTAATAGGTTGGCCACCTGGCTTCTATATGCACTGCTCCTGGTGCTTTTCCTTGTCAATGATCAGCTGGAAAGGCAATTAGCTATCCACAGTGGACCTTGCAGACACTTATATGCACATAGGGATACTTTGCGCACCTGGGAAGGACCACAGTGGAACGTCTCTATCCACTCAGTGTCTTGTCAGGCATCCTTGAAGCCCTTCTCCATAAGCTCGTTGACCAAAGATCCTTGGAGAGAAAAATAGGATAGATATATGAGTGGAATGATGGATGGGAGGATAGAGAATGAGACATGGAAAGAGGAAAGGAAATAAAGGGATAGGGGAGAAACACCTCAGAATAAAATGAGTCGTGCAATAATTCTCCATGATGTCTAGGTACCAAGATTGTGTGCAAGTACTGAGCTGGCTGGAGCAGTTGGCTGTTGTGGAGGAGACAATCATTGCGATGGCTTGTTTCTTTTCTTACTGTTTAGAACTCTTGCTTTATGCTGGTAAGTACTGGGTAATGAGGACAACAGATAAAGGCGTGCTTTGCAGACACTCCTGGACAGGGACGGTTGCCATGTCAACACTGCCAGAAAACGGTGGCGCCATTCTGGCATCTCGTTTGTGGTTAAACTGCAATTGATATGCTTTTAAAGAAGAGAGCTAAAAGATTTAACAGAAAAGGGGTTGTAGCTCCGATGAAGGGATGTTGATATCTGTGTGAACATTGACGCTTTTGGGATATTCTCATACAAATCTGGAGCCTTATACTGGGAGGTGGGAGGTTGTAAAGTTGGCCAACAAGGCTAACTGGGGTTCTGCAGACTTCACGCAGCCGGCATGGAGGAATTCCCCTCATCTCTACCCCAGTCACCCTGCTCCTTTTAGCCCCCTGGCACTCTGCACATCTAAAGCCTTGTGTACACTTAAAACCTTTGCCAGTATAACTATATCAGTATGGCTGAATTGGCAAAACCCTGCTAATGGAGATGCTGTACCAGTTTATACCAGTTTTGTGAATGACATAAACTGTACTGGCAAAAGTCCTTTCTCCGCCCAGTATAGCTGCTACGTGCTAGGGCTTTGGCTGGCACAGCTATCTCATTAAAAAAATCACTCCCCTAACTGACTTAACTAGGCCGGTAAAACATTGAATTGTAGACCTGGCCTAAGGTCTCCAGGACCACAGCTCCCTTCGTACAGACTTCAGAAAGCCCACAAAGTGAGGGGACTGGGTGAGAACAGGGGGGTTGGCTGGGAGATTAGGTGGTCACTTCACACCACCTTACAGTGGGTTTCCTGAGGTCTGCAAGAGGGGAGAACTCCCTTGTGAACCTTTGATTGGCGGTGGGAAACCTTTTTCTTTGACAAGTCTAGCCTCTCTACTGATCTGACTATGCTGTGAGCTCTGCTTCTGCATGGGAAAGGGCTAGAGACTTTCCTTGCAGTGAAAGTCTAGGGCTCCAGCAATCTTTTTATATGCAACACCAAGCTAGCCAGTGTAGGAATGTCTGTTCCTTGGAGTATCTGTTAAACATGTTTAATAACATATTGTAGGTTACTCTCACAATCGTGCTCAAAGGCAGTGATCTGCTGAAGCCAATTCTCTTTGGGTTTTGGGTTGTGGTTATCTGTTTTTTCCCCCTACAAAAGTGGCAAAAAAGTTGGAAGAATTTGCAACTCTCTTTTTGCTCTATAGTTTAAGGAGGTCCTCTTTCAAAAACACCTTTTAGAAAGAGAGGGATGGATAATGGGACTCAAGTGGCAACCTTCCTTATGGAAGGACTGCTGCTGCTCCACAACATAGGAATTGCTTTGCCCATCCCTGCATTGCATCCATTGTGGAGAACAAATGTAACTCACACACCTCCTGAGCATAGGCATGCACAGCCCATTTCATTAGGGTGCGCACCCAGTGAGCCCCGTCCTAGCCCCACCCCCACCCTGCCCCCATCCACTCCCTCCTACTTCCCGCCCCCTGACTTCCCCCCTCAGAACCTCCAACCCCCCCTGCTCCTTGTCCCCTGACTGCCCCCCAGGACCCTACCCCCTACCTGTCCCCTGACTGCCCCGACCCTTATCCACACCCCCGCCCCCAGACAGACCCCCAGGACTCCCATGCCTATCCAACCGCTCCCCGCCCCCAGACAGGACCCCCAGAAATCCCGACCCATGCAACCACCGTGCTCCCTGCCTCCCCCAACCCCTCTCCACACCCCTGCCTCCTGACAGCCCCCCCCAGAACTCCCGACTCATCCAATCCCCCACAGCTGCTTGTCCCCTGACCACCCCCTCCATAGACCCCCCCACCCTAACTGCCCCCCCCAGGACCCTCCTTACTCCCTGTCCCCTGACTGCCCTGACCCCTATCCGCCCCCTGACAGACCCCAGGACTCCCATGCCCCATCCAACCCCCCCTGCTCCCTGACTGCCCCCTCCAGACACCTCCCCCAACCCCTAGCCACCCCCCCAGGATCCCACCCCCTATCCAACCCACCCTGTCCCCTGACTGCCCTCACCCCTTATCCAACCCCCCTGGCCCCAGACCCCTTAACATGAGATGAGGCTCCTAGCCTCCCCGCGGAGCCAAACACTGCCCCGCGGGAGTGCACAGCCCCGGCCCCCAAAGCGCTGCGTGCGCAGCGGCATGGCTCCAGGGGAGGGGGCCCGGGAGCGCAGACCCTGCGGCTTGCCGCGCTGGGAGAGGGGGGCCATTTGCCCACCCCTGCATTAGGGTGTGCCTGGGCACACCCGGCACACCCCATGCGCACGCCTATGCTGCTGAGTGTGGTGTTCTGTCCCATCTAGTGGCACCGAGACCGCTTGGAGCGAGAGTATGAGTCTGCTCTACAACCTTAGCGAACGGCCATATGGCTTTTAGCTCATTCAGTAGAGGCTCATGCACTAAGCTCCACAGGTCTCAGATTCGATCCCAGCTGCTGACAATTGGAGTCTGTTGGTGTTACAGAAACATGGGCAGTTTAAAGTGGACTGCATGCTTGGGTGATGATGCTTTCATTTTTTCTGCCCGGTATGGGGTTTCTCCCCTTGCACTAGAGACCACTGATACAGAGCCTGTGACAGCCCCAAGGAGCTCAGTTAAAACTCAAATCTTGCAACATTTCTTTTAGACTTTCATTGAGCTCTGAGGATTTTTTATGCCAAGTGATTCAGCTACTTCCAAGATCCCTCTTGATGATCTTTGTACTTATGGTAGTTTTAAAATAGGGAAATACACCCCCACCAGAAGGGGAAACAGCTTCTCTAATGCAAATTTCTTTTACAGGATTTTCATTTAAGTCATTTAAAGAGTGCCTGGAATTCATACAACGCAATGAAAAAAACTGCATCCTTATATCTCAGAACAGCATCATGTTGGGGCTGTATTCATCCGTGGCCATTTGGTAATGTACAAAGTCTCCTCAAAATTGCTTTGCTGTGTTACTGGTTTACTCTTTATTTTGCCATATGGTGGGTCGGAATTCAGAAACTTTGGGCCGGATTCTGCCGTCCGTACTCACGTTGAATAGCTCCTTCGTCCATGAGTCCTGTTGAAATCAGTGTGACTACTTGGCTGATCAGGTACTTCTCAATATGAGTGAGGGTGGCAGAACTGGGCCAGTTCTACTAGAGGACTGAATGGGGTATTCATGAGCCTTAAGGCCACCTTAGCTGGGGGGGTGGCTGAAAAGTTTTTGTCATCATGGCACCTACCTCGGATGGATAATTTTAGGTCTAGTGAAAACATCTTTATTTTGCATTAAATTATTATAATCAACATCATTGTGCCTAGGAGTCCTAGTCATGAACCAGTACCCTGCTGTGCTCGGCGCTGTACGAACACAGAATAACGAGACAGTCACTGCCCCCAAAGTACAATCTAAGTTGGTGGTAATCATATCTCATGCTTTGCTGTGTGCATTAGGAAGAATTCCTCTGCCCATTGTATAGCACTGTGCAGGTAGCTAGATGCAGCGTGAGTTTTCCATATATGGGTCGGTGCCACTGGCTGGTCCAATAGTCCAATCCCCTACAGCAAATCTTATGTGGATCTCTCTCTTGGTGATCTAGGTTTGCCAGACTTCAGCAGTGGGGCAACTTCAAGGAGCCTTTTGAAAAGGCCAGAAGGTTGCTGAGGAGAACTAGCGCCTCATTCTTTGCTACCAGTGGATTCTGTAGATTCTTGGAGTGTGAGATCCTTATGCTACGGAAACACTTTGAGGAAAGGCCTGAATTGGTCCGGGAGACTCGTACTAAGACGCTAAAGGTGAGAGGGAGAAGGAGATGTCCACATTATGTGGAAGGACTGTAAAATGCAATACATCTGCAAATGGCGGCTGGATATCTCCTGATGGCTGCTAGACATGGAGGGCCTGATCCAAAGCCCATGTCAATGGGAGTCTTTCAATGGGCTTTGAATCAGGCCCACTGGGAGCAGCCATCTATCACGTTTCCCTGCACCCCTCTCTTTCAGACACTGGGCATTATGATAGGTCAGGATGGGCAGACTAGGGGAGTCCAGATTCGTCGTCTAGTGGTGTGTGGGTGGTCTGGTAACTGGGAGGACAATTGGTATTGCAGGCAGTCCGGGGCAATGGTTAGAGTTCTCGCGGGGGAGGGGTCTGTCGCCAGGAGATACAATCGAAGGGTTTGGGTTGGCAAGATAGGTAGGTGCAGTCAGGCAAGGCAGAGTCAGGTGAGACAGTACAGCAGCAAGGCAAGGTCAGGCAAAACAGCAGGGCAGCAAGGTGCTCCAGGCAGTAATGGCCTACTGCTCAGACAGCTTCCTCTTCCTGTTGGGGTCTTTATATAGTCCAGGTGCCTAGTGAGAAAGCTGTCAGTCCAGCCAATCAGGGGCCTAGCTGTTGTGGGGCTGTAGGTCTTTAGCACCAAGGCTGTCAGTCAGGGGTAGTGGTTCCGCATGCTGCCATGGCGCGGACACTGGGGATCCCTTTTAGGGACCCAATGGACTTGGATTCAATACCAGGGTCCTGACACCTGCAGCTCTCCAGCCCTGTGTATCTACTCAGCTCTACTAGCCTCGGTCTCCTCTCTTGAATTGCCTAGTTCCCTGTTCGGGCCCCTGCGATTGTTTTAATGGCTGTTCAGGTGGTGGGTTGGTTTTGAAATCCCTTCAGTGCTGCACTACACTCCGCATGAGCCATAACCAATGCAAAGCTATTCCAAGTGGAGGGGAAGGTTGATCATCATTTTGCTTCTTTCCAGTTGATTCATCCCAAAATCGATGGCAAGAATTGCAAAAACTCTTTTCCCCCCATAATACACTACAATGGAGAGGAGGGGAAATCCCCAGACAAAATGAAGTGCCCCCAAAGCATACAGAGACACTTCTATTTTTGGCATGGAACATGGAAACGGGTCAAAAGTGATGTTCTATATTTGTATGTGTCCAGCTGTGCAAGGGAGGAGGAGAGAAGGCATTGACATTTTTGCATTGTGCAGCTAGGTTTATTTCTACATTATAGAGTTTGTAGGGGAGACAGAGAAACTTGAATTTGATGCAATAAGAGGCAGGAAGCTAGTGGAAGGATTCAGAAAGTGGGGGCAACCCTTGATCAAACAGCAGTATTTCATGATCATAGCCCTTCAACGATATGTTTCCAGGGCCAGTAATTGATGCACATTTGTGAGGTGAGAGAACCATGACAGATTATTCGGACATTGTGAGGATGCAGAAAAAGATGCTATTAAGGCTGTGACAGATGTCCCCTCGTCCCCATCCCACTCACTTTGCAAGAAACATATCTTTAGGATCCTCTCAGAGTGGCCTCTGGCCAGGAGGTAGAAGAGAAATCAGCCACACAGAGGGCACAATTCCCAAAGAGGATTTGTCCTGTAGGTTGGATAAGAGACTATTGCAAAGCCAAGTTAGTGAGTGCTGCCTAAGTGCATGATCAAGACGAGTTCATACAGTCTGAATCTTCCTGGTTTTTCTCTCACCCCTGCTACTTTCTATCTCTCTGCAGGTTTCCTGTTTCTTTCTAGCTGGCTCTTCTCCTCGGCCATGCTGTATTCCTGCAAAGGGATCTCAAAGCTCTGGGATGTCATCCTGACATGACTCTCAATTGTTCTCTTGTTAGGACTTGGACCAGGTTCTCTCTCGATGCTCCACAAGCCCTATCTGTTACCCTCGGGTTTACCACCTGAAAGCCTACATCCTCCTGGTGTTGGGCAATGAAGAACAGAGCCAAATCTACCTATCCCAAGCATTCCAACTCTGTGACGTATATGGAAACCTCCTGGAGAAATCCTGGCTGGAGATCAGCAACGTAAGTCCCGAGAGCTGGTAATCTGAAAGCTCTTTCCTTTGAGCACCAGATGAGCTGGTCTCTGGGAAGGGATTTAGGATTCCCTAGAAGAAAGTGGAGCTGGCTGCAGGTCAATGGCTGCAATATAGATAAAGTCAAGGGGCAGGGGGGGGGGGCGGTGTTGTGAGGGCAAATGATCGAAATCCTGGATGGAGCGGGTGGGTACCTGCAGTAGGCTGTACCTCCCTAGCACCCCCTGGGGGAAAGGATGGGACCTGTGCCTGTGGCAGAGTCCAGTGCTGTTCATAGCCTCTGCCCCCTTGCCCAGGGGTAGGGGGAATTAAAGTAGCCCAAACAAACAGTTTGGGAAGTCAAAGAAAAAGAGAGCAAAAAAGGGCAAAAGTATCAGCCCTTCTCCTTTCTGCAAGGGCCTGGGTGGGCAAGGCTCCCTAGCTGTTCCCCCAGTCAGCATCCCCTGCTTCTGGGAGTCAGGGACCGCGGCACTGCAGTCCTGCTCCTTCAGAGTGCTGCCCCAAACTGAGCTGGGATCCTCCTTTTTAAGCCCCCCCGCCCATACCTAGGCTGGACAAGGCTTACAGCTGCACTGGCTTGAGGCTGGTTGTGCTGGAGGAGCTCTTTAACTCCTTCCTGACAGGGGCGGGGAACTGCCGCACCACTGTGACATACACCCCAAGCCCACCTAACTTCTAACTTCCACTAACATTTCTGGTATATTCTCAGACAGCCTGGGGCTGGCATGACATTTGGGGACGAGGCTTGGGGAGGAGCATGCGCAGCACCTGATCCTTCACCCTGTTGGGTACGTCCACACCCACCCCCATCATCAGAACTCTCCTCCAACAGAATGGAATAGAATCGCTCAAGGACTCCATTAACTGTGCTACTGCTCACCCTGCAGTGGTGACTATTTACAAAACCCAACAAATAGGCTCCCAGCTCTTGCCAGAGTTACTCTGCAGTACTCCTTGTCTACGCTACAGGGAAAAGTCGATCTAAGTTACGCAATTTAAGTTACGTGAATAGCGTCACTCAAGTCGATGTAGCTTAGATCTATTTACCACAAAGTCTATACTACGCAATGTCGACAGGAGATGCTCTCCCATCGACTCCCCTTACTTGATCTGGTGGCGTATAGGAGTCAACGGGAAAGCAATCTGTGGTCGATTTAGCAGGTCTTGACCTGCGAAATTGATCACTGATGCATCGATCGCCGTGCGTCGATCCCCCGGTAAGTGTAGACAAGCCCACATCTGCCAAGCTGGGGAGTGAGATGCAGCCTGAGATTTCAACCCAAGTGTCGCACTCAGTATTGTGTGAACAGCACTTATCTTGATGTCACTGGACGGTTCTCAGGGCTATGGTTTAAGAAGCATAAAATCCCATTCAAAACGTTTAACCGGTTTGGGACCATTTCTAGTACACACCCAACCATTCCAAAATAACATTGCTTCCTGCTCTGCGCCTCCTGGAACTTGTGCTTTGGAGAACATTTTGATGGAAGATCTAGAGGAGCATCATTTTTAGGGGCCAGTGGTTTTCTCTCTAGCGCAAACTTTATATTTGCAAAATTAAATCTCCTTTTCATGTTGTCCATGCGTCTGTCTACACCTGCCTGCCCATCATGGCTTGGTCCAACTTGTCATGGTTAACATAGCATCTTCTCCCTAGCATGGCCGTAACATGCTCCACATCTACACACACACTTGGGTTTCTATTATGCTATTGACTGTGCTGACCCACCTGTGCTTTGAGGTCGAGCCTCGGTCATTGTCAGTGTCATGGTGAGCAGAGGGCAATGTTGTGTTAGCCCAAAGAGTGCAAATGGACCTCCCAGTGCAATCCCATACGGCAGAGGAGGCCTGTCTGGACACTTGTCTGCATTCCACTGTCCAGGAGTCAGCCTCACCAGGACCCACCTACTTGTACAAACAATGCAGCACACGTGGGTGGCCCCTAGCTGCACAGTGCTTCCACAGTGGCAGGCTTCTTCCGGTGATTGATTTGTGATCTGATCTCTACAATGCCTCATTGGATCATCCGACCAGGCTGCCAGCTGGCCAGCACCGACATCAGCATGCTCACTGCCTTACAGACAGGGCCAGAGCCTGTGGTACCATATGATCACAGCAATCTGGGAAGGTGTATAGTATGATAGCATTTCCCAACATCTGGCAGAGATGGACATTCCCTGTACTGGAGACTGCATTATGAGAGCAATAGAGGAGAAGGCCTCTGAATGCCAGGGGGAAGAGGAATCTGATGAAGTGCTTCCTGAGACAGCTGCAGGTTCAACCTGGAGAGCAGGAGAAATGCCATTCAGATCTGGTAAGCTACTTTTTAGTTGTGAAAATGTACCAGTGGGGTCTGATTTGGATTGGGAAGGGAATGCATTCCCAGGTTCTCCTGAGTGTGTGTTTGTAAGAGCCCTGCACAAGCCACCCTTCCCCTCTTTCCCTCCTTCCTTCCTACACCTCCATTGCATGGTCAGTAGGTCCCAGCACACCCAGTCCCCACCCCAATTTCCCTTTCTTGACCCCACACCTTCTGGTTGCCTGGCCTACTGTTCCCAGTAGGGACAGAAACGCCCAGTCCCTGATGAACAGCAGCTGGCTGTTGTCAGATGTCAGACAAGCAGAGAAAAATGTAAAAGGCCCACAAGCAGCAATGCAGAAAGACTTAAAAACAGGAGCATTACTAAAGATCTAGTGCAGTCTGGCCAAGACACCTACATGACAACGTATCTGCTGGGCCATGTGCCCTGAAGCACCTGCAAAGAGGCTGGTATAATTGGAACACACTGCCGGATGGTAGCATGCCTGCAATGCATGAAAATCAGTGCACAGTAATATGCGCTTTCATGGTACACTCCTCATATAGACAGGACATGGAACAAGTGAAGGCAACCACAGGAACAATGGACATATAACAGTGACAAGCATTCTTACTGGAAGAGTTTTACCATTGACCGTGTTAGTTTCTGACCTAATTTTAGCCCACTCTTGTGAGGTAATGTCAGAAAATATCTCAAAGTCAGTGCTCTAATGTAGCTCTTGCGTTTCTTGACAGAGCCTATTTTCTTCTCCTGCCCAGGGAGCTGATTGGAGCAAATGGCTGGGGTGTATAGTTTGGAATTTAGAAGTTAAGCAAAATGGCTACATTTGTCTCATCCCTTGAAAGTACAGTATTAGACTAAGAAAGGTGTGATGGCTTACTATGGACACAAACTCAAAACTACTTGGTTTGTCTTAACAGGACCTTCTACCATGGCCCCGGGTGCACAGTTCTGTTTTGGACCAAGACAACAAAGGCCAGTGTGGGCACTGGAGTTAAAACTCTCCTTTGCCATGATGCCAAGTGCTTTGAGACCACAGTCGACCATGTTGACCAATATTGTCTCACTGTTTTCTTGTGCTCCCCGTCTGTCTGTATCCACCTGTTGACTCTTGTCTTAGATTGATAGCTCCTTGGGGCAGGGATGGTTTTTTGTTCTGTTTGTCCAGCACCGAGCACAATGAGGCAATACAAATAAAAAATAATAATACTAATAGACAGGCTGACAGCTTTGGGGCCAGGAAGCACCTGCTATTGGCCTTTTAAAAAGACATTGGCCAGAAATATGCTTGGTCCAATCACAGTTGGAGGTGAAGGGGGAAAAAAGTATGGGAAATCTACAGCTAGGATGGCATATAAACCATGGCTACCTACTTTCATCAGAAGGACATGCCCCAGGAAGAGAGGGGATTTGAAATATGGATGTCTGAGAACTTTTTCCAGACCCAAATGGACACAGGTAGAGTTCTAACCATCTGCGTAAGATCCTTCTCCGGCTCCTTGTTTACAGTACTCTGCCATACAAAATGTGGAAGACTTGAGTTTGGAATCGGCCTTTCCAACCACAGGCTCTGCCAGCCTAGCCTGTGAAATTCCACCCCGGTGGCAAACTGAGAGAACAATTCCCCTAGCAAGATGCATTTTTATCATCTTGGAGGACAGTTCTGTGGTTTGATGGTTCTGTTCTGGTGTCATCATTGTAAAGGCAGCTGGCCTGCTTTATTGCAATAAAGTCTTTTGTAGAAAGATAAGTCACTACAATATTTACACTTCCTGTATAGCGCCTCTGTAGCGTGAAGCAGGAGTAAATCATCAAATGAAAACCATTCACCTTACACCCTAAAAGGGCGTAAGTAAGGGGGCTTAAGGGGCCTCAACATCCCTGTGTGGGCTATCTGTATCGTGGGTCACAACATGGGGAGCTGAGTAGTTTCAATGGGGTCCTACTTCCCTTCCTACATAGGAGCAGGGAATCCAACACACCAGCCAGCAGTGCTGAGCCAGCATGGAAGGGGAAGAGATCTGTGCCTGGTTTAGGCGTGATGCAGATTACTTCCTTCCCCAAAGCCAGCTGGGAACCAAGGGTCAAATTGCAACTTTCGTAATCCGTTTGTTCCCTGGCTTGCTGGTGGGACAGTGTGGGATAGATAGCGATCGATAGCAAGAATAGGGGGCTCTTGTCAGACTCCTCCCCTTCCTGACCATCTTGGAAATGCTGTCTCTGAAGATCCAGTCTCATTCTGGCATCTCGTTTCCCTTTTGTTTTCCCTAGGAGTGGTGGTTCACTGCAAAAGGCCCCATGGAAGACTTATGGCTGAAGGCCGCACCAGATTTTCGCAAGTGGAAGATAGGAATGACAGAGAAAGACTTTCCAGAGATCCATAAAACCAAGTACTTGCTGCGGGTGCCAGCACTGGATATTAACAATCCTTTCCCAGAACCTGAGATCCCCGATGTCTGAGCTGCATGTAGTTCTGCCCAACTGGAGCACTTTGTAAGCCTTTCTAGCCGGCACTGCCCAAATTTGTAAGCATTTATGATATTCCTACGGTACACATAACACCTGCTCTCTGCAAAGCCCTCTGTATTTGCTCATCTCTTCCTTTGGTAAATGTAAGTTCTAATGTCTCACCGTGGCTTGCTTAGACCATTTTTCCTCACTGTTAATTAAACTCTGCAGTATCTCTTCATTATAGTAATTTATTCCTTTATAACCTGGAACAGAATCTAGTGCTATTCCCAAAAAGGAAAGTGTGATGGGTTGGATCACAGAACTCCCCCTGAGAGCTGCCAACCGATGTGCCAAGACTACTTCTATCCCTGTTTTCCCTGCCAGCTCAGGACTCCAGCACCCTGTCTTGCTGAGTCAGACACTCCCGTCTGCTCCAACACAAACCCAGGGTCTGAATTACTTGCCCCAAAGCTGCAGGTTTACTTGAAAACAGCTCACAGAAGTGTGCTTGTCTTTAGCACTCAGATGCCCAACTCCCAATGGGGTCTAAACCCAGATAAATCTGTTTTACCCTGCACAAAGCTTATGCTTGGAAGCCTTAAGTTCTCTCCATAGGCATGTCCCTGCATGCCTTGCAGAGTCAGAAGGTGTATCTGCCCTCTCTCAATGGGTCAGTTGTATAGCTGATGGTCCTTAATGGGCCATCAAGCAGGCTAGGCAGTGCTGATGCCAAATTGTCTGGGGTGTCACCCAGAAGCATAGCACAAGTTTGAAATACAGACAGTATAGAGCCAATACTTATAACTTTAAATACAAAAAATGAATATGAAGGGTTAAAATCCATGTGCATTTTATATAACAACCTGGTATATGGATTGTGCCAGGTCTTTTTCAGACCCAAAGTCCAGAGTTTGGTCTGGAGACCAAAGGCCTAGCAAATAGTAATTAGCTAAAAAAAGCAAAATAAACAAAATAACATTGCCTTTGCTAAAATATGGTTAATCAGTAAAAATGCCAAATGTTAAAACAATAACTACATAATTATGCTTCATCCAATGTTTCAAATTAAACAAAAAATCCCTCTTCCTATTGTGTTTCTCCTAAAGGGAAAACAGTCTTCCCACAGATCCAACCTTGAGTTTATAAAAATGGGCACATGTCAGTATAAAATATGGCATCCTTCCACCTCCTTTCCCAGGGACCAATGCCCTGCCTTAAGACATAAAGGAGACAATCTGTATTATCATATTTTTTCACTGTTTCTTTGCTTTAACCCCTAGGAATGTACCTGTTAGACAATTAAAAAAATTGCTCCATTCCTATGAACCCCAAATCAAAATTCAATATATATATATATATTTTATACTAATAACCTTTTATCAAAGTATTAATTAAATGTTAATTTGCTAACTTAAAACCATGAGCGGAGACATTATGTAACCTTTTAACCATTGGCTAATGTGCTATCTTGTCTTGCTGCAAAACCTATCCTGGGGTGTGGAACTGCCTACCCCGTCACTTTCCCCCGCCCATAAAAAATCTATATATTCTATTGTAATCAATTAATTAACAGTGTCTCTGAGCCTAATAAGCCAAGTGACACTCCGCCAGCGCTGTGTGTAATAAACTCCTATGCTTGACCTCTACACGTGTATGCGAAAGGGGGAATATTGGTAAAATGCCTCAGTTATTGTAAACATTGGTGTGCACACCACCAAGTAAACTTAGCATAATACAATCTGGTTAACCAAACCTGCTGGCCTCCGGATAGGTAGCAAAAAAATAACAAATATAAGCTATGATTTCAAAATCTAGGCTGTGTCGCTCGCTGACCGGTGTCAGGCGTGACGAGGAAATTTAATAAGCTATGATTTCAAAATCTAGGCTGTGTCGCTCGCTGACCGGTGTCAGGTGTGACGAGGAAATTTAATAAGCTACGATTTCAGAATCTAGGCTGTGTCACTCGCTGAACGATATCAGGAGCGAGAGGAAAGTTTGAATAAGCTTTTAAAAATGTTCAAAAAAAGCTGCATACACCCTCAGTCGTAGCATGACTGAGCATAAGGGGAGAACTTAGGGTTTCTCGCTCTGCCCCTGGGAGGGGTTTTTATTTTTGGTGTATGAACCCTCGGTGGTAGAAGGCCGAGCAATACAAAGGGAAGCTTAGCGTCTCTCCCTCTGGCCCAGAGTGGGTTAAAAACATAAGATACAGATCTTATTCTGTTAAACCAAACTCTGAAGGATATAGGAGTTTGGGCAGTGTAGTGTGGTTCATGTTTGTTTGTTTTGTTTTTTTGTAAGTAATATTGTGGTAATTTCACAATTTTGAAGAAAATGTTTAAGGAATGGGACCAGGAAAGGGGGGGGCTAGTTGGAAAGCCCACCCTCCTTGCTAAATTGGTAATGGAACAAGGCTTGTGCCCATGGAAAGGAACTGTTTATTGGAAAAAGCAGAATCGGGCCCAGGCAAGCAACAGATAAAGAAACTGGAAAACAGGTTGGGTACAGAGAGTTAAAACAGCACTCTCAAATCTTACAGCAGCGGTAACATCAGGAGAAAAAACATTTAAGACCCCAGAAGGGGGCAGACCTTTGGGACCCCTCTGGAGATTGGGAAGGGGAATATTTGGGTAAATTCCTCCTCCCAGGGCCAAAATGCCATTGAAACAGTTAACAACAGTGCCTGCTTCTGCCTCAGATCTCCAGGCCATGGCAAAATTTTTTCTAGGTAAAGTGTTAACGCCCTTTTACTGAGAGAAAGGGAGGATTTACACTCACAAAAAATGCACCACTTAATTAGCATTTGTGCAGCCCCAAGTACCAAACACACTGTGGCAGAAACTAAGCAGGTTCTGCCATGGTGGAAGCACTGTGCTAATTTGTTTTCAAGCTTCTATCTTTCAGGCTCTGAACCAGAACATCAGGAGAGCTGGTACCAGCTGCATCCCCTGCCCCTGCAGCCTCTATGCCCCTGCCTGCCCTGCTCCTCCTCGCCCTGCAGCCCCTGCTCCCCACTCGCCCTGCAGCCCCCACACCCCTCTGCCCCTGCAGCCTCTGCGCCCCCCACCTGCCCTGCCCCTGCAGCCTCTATGCCCCTGCCTGCCCTGCTCCTCCTTGTCCTGCAGTCTCTGCGCCCCCCGCCTACCCTGCTCTCCCGCTCACCCGGCCGCCTCTGCCTGGCAGGGGCTTCAGACGCTCAGCGGTGACCAGGGCGGCGCGGGTCCCTGCAGCCCTGGCCACAGCCTCCTTCCTGCCACCGCCGAGCACGTTCCCCAGCCTGTTGTCCCCGGCGGAAACAGTTCCCACGGCGGCGCCGGGTTCCAAGCCGCGCGGGGCAACGGGGTCACAGGAAGGGTCCCCCAGTGGCCGGGGGGCCCCTGCCCGCAAGGGAAGCCCAAGCCCTCCCCCGTTTCCCACCTGAGCATTGTAGCTGGGGCAGCTGGGCTGCGCTGTGGACCCGGCGGATCGTGCTGGGCAGACCCTGGCTTATGCCTCCTTATTTCCCCGGACATGTCCGGCTCTTTGGAAATTCCCCCCCAGACGGGGATTTGAGCACCAAAAAGCCGGACATGCCCGGGGAAATCCGGACGTATGGTAACCCTACTTTCCTAACAGTTCCTAACATTCTATCCACTGGATCACCTTTGTCCACATGTTTGTTGGCCCTATAGCAGGGATCGCCAACCTTTGGCACGCGGCTCACCGCCATTGGCCTGGAGCGGCGAACCGCGGCCAGTGGGAGCTGCGATCAGCTGAACCTGCAGACACGGCAGGTAAACAAACCGGCCCGACCTGCCAGGGTGCTTACCCTGGCGAGCCGCGTGCCAAAGGTTGCCGACCCCTGCCCTATAGCCTATTATTGCTGATAATGGGCAGTTGCTGCTTATTGCTTATGAAAACTGACTTCACAATGAGCCCTGTACAGAACTCTCTTAAAGGAGGAAAAAATATTTATTTATTTGCCTGATTCACATGGCATTTTGAGGTTTAATTAATTAGTTTCTCATGGTAGCTTTGAAGATGTAAATGCTCAGGGTGCTTAGACGCTCTCCTAATGTGGATGGAATAGCTTGTGATCAAACTGCCCTCCAATTTTTGATTTTACTCACAATCTCTGCTACCATTTGTGGCTGCATGGACCACTTCCCCACCCATTTGTTTCATAGCTTCACAGAGTTTAAGGGCAGAAGGGACCATTCGATCATCTAGTCTGACTTCCTCTATAACACAGGCCGGAGAATTTCCCCAGTTATCGCTGTGTTGAGTCCAGTAACTTGTGTTTGGCTAAAGCATATCGTCCAGAAAGACATGCAGTCTTGATCTGAAGACTTCAAGAAACGGAGAATCCACCACTTCCTTTGGTAGTTTGTTCCAATTGTTAATCACGCTCGCTGTTAAAAATGTGCGCAGTACACAGAGGTAAACCCACCTCGCTACTACTGCTCACCAGTAGCGTAGTTAGCGGGGTGCAGGGGAAGCCCCGCCTTTCCAAAAGCGGCTGGAGGAGTGGGGGGGGGGCGCAGGCTGGCGGCCCGCAGCGCGGCCGGTAGCCATGGGGGGGGTGGCGGGCACGGCCAGAGGAGCGGGGGAGGGCGCAGGCTGGCGACCCACAGCACGGCCGGTAGCCATGGGGGGGCGGCAGGCGCGGCCGGAGGAGCGGGGGGGCGCAGCATGGCGGCCAGCAGCCGCAGCTGGAGGAGCAAGGGGGGGGACCACGAGGGTGGCACGGCAGGGCCGGAGGAGCCATGGGGGGGGAGGGGCGGTGCGGCCGGAGGAGGAGCCAAGGGGGGGGGTGCCTTTTTTATGTTTGCTCCCCCTCCTCTTAGAAGCTGGCTACGCCACTGCTGCTCATCACTCCTTGTTCATACAGCAAAGATCCCGTTATCTCTTTTTGATACACGTTGCACAGAGAGTTCATCTGGCACTGCATAAATGTCTCTAAAACAGCTATAAAAACTGCATAGGAAAGGCATATTAGAAAAATATGTAATGTATTTTTAGCTGTTTCTGAATGCAATGGAGCAGCAGGAAATGAGGAAAAGGACTCAGCACCATGTGATCATCCTACTGTTCATAAATCACCTGCACCATCAGTGACCTAATGACCATGGCTGTGAACTTCTGTAACTAGGTCTAATTTTTAATTTCCTTCTTTGAAAGAAGACAGGGACACAATGCCCAGCAAAATGAATGAGATTAGTCTGAATTTGCTGATTTGAGACGGCAGGCATCAATTTATTGCCTGTGGGGTTCTTGAATTTCCATGGAGGACCCTGATGGACTTGACCTAATTCTACATTTGAGTGTGTAAATCAGCACTTAGGTGCACAAATATCCATCACAGACACCCAATACAAAATTCAGCACCCAGGTTTTAAAAAATGGGCTCCCTGGTACCAATTCCACCAATCCCTTGCAAAGTGAAGTCCCCTGAAATTACAGGAGTTACACACAGGTCAGGCTGGAATCGAGCCTTCTTTGTTGTATTGCCACTAATGTTTTGCTGCCCTTGGGTAAAATGTTCAAAAGCATCTAAGTGACTTAGGAGCTTAAATCCCATTTTCTAAAGTGATTTAGGCCCTGAGGAGCTTAAATCTCATTGAAATCCAATAGTTTTCAAGGTTTGTCTTACCTGTTGTTGCTTGTCCTCTCCGTCCTTCTTCATCTGCTGAAACTTCCTCAGCATCCCACGGAAGTCAACAATCCCACGCTTTAAACAGATTTTCTCATAATCCTTCCTATCGGCATTCAGCAGCAACTGCCAGACCTGTTCCATGTCAACTTCCTTCTTCTGTGTGGGTAGTGGAGTTCTAAGGAACAGTCACAGGAGGAAAAGCTGGGAGTTTAGATAGGCAACAGGGAGCACCTCTTTCCTCTTCTAGAATCATAGAAGCATAGAATATCAGGGTTGGAAGGGACCTCAGGAGGTCATCTAGTCCAACCCCCTGCTCAAAGCAGGACCAATCCCCAACTAAATGATCCCAGCCAGGGCTTTGTCAAGCCTAACCTTAAAAACCGCTAAAGAAGGGGATTCCACCACCTCCCTAGGGAACCCATTCCAGTGCTTCACCACCCTCCTAGTGAAAAAGTTTTTCCTAATATCCAACCTAAACCTCCCCCTCTGCAACTTGAGACCATTACTCCTTGCTCTGTCATCTGGTACCAGTGAGAACAGTCTAGATCCATCCTCTTTGGAACCCTCTTTCAGATAGTTGAAAGCAGCTATCAAATCCCCCCTCATTCTTCTCTTCTGCAGACTAAACAATCCCAGTTCCCTCAGCCTCCCCTCATAAGTCATGTGCACCAGCCCCCTAATCATTTTTGTTGCCCTCCGCAACTTAATTTACCCCTCTTTCATTCTTCATCCCCACCCTTTCTGGAGGTCATATCCACCAGCAAATGAAGACTAGACCGGATGGGACCCTTTCTGAGACACATTGATGCTGCTCCTTAATTGGCCAGAGGTGTTACTGTTGAGATACATGCCACGTGTCTCTGTACCCTTTTTCAGCCATTTCCCCAATAAGTTCAGTGTGAGCTAAAATGCAGGAGCAGAAGAGACACAGATCCCACAAGGCAAACTTTGGGATACAAGACAGTATCAGCAGCACAACTCTGTAGATGCCGCCTACTGGAGAGCACTGGCCCCTCAGCCCCAGAGCCAGTAGCAGAGCACTTTCCATGTGGTGACTCCAAGCAAGCAGAAGCAGGTAGTGTTGCCTGGATGGTCTGTGAAGGGTGGATAGTCACCCCTGCCACAAAGGCTAAACAAGCCTCTTTTATGACACTGGTCCTGCCCCGGGGCCACTCACCGCTTCCTTAACATTTTCCTGAAGTCCTGCAACTCTTTCTTCAGGTCTATAAAAAGAAATGGTAGGATGTGAAAATGGAGTCACCCAACAGGACGTAACACAGAACCAAAAAGAGCTTTAGAAAAACGAAGGCCACCATGGAGCAAAGCGGCCACTGATTTGGGATCTCTCCACTAATAGGTGTCCAAATTGAGACATCTTCGGCCACTTCTGAAAATTTAGCTGAAAACGCACTATTGCAGCTAAATGGCAAGCTGTGTTTTCTATCCCTTTTAGTCCCTCTAGGGCACCCTTTAGGTGACAGGCCTGTCTTCCTCTCACCTTTCCCACCGAGCAACCACGCTGGGACTGGATCTCTGGGTGGCAGCCCCCTTATTTCCCAACCACATTAACACAACAGGTCCAACTGGGCTTGGCACCTGCAAACCATTTTTCTTCAGGGGCTTGTGAGTGACTCAGAAATGGCTTCTTCAAAATCAAAGCACTATTTATTCATCCCAAGGTACATAACAAGCAGAGAAAAGGGATAAAACAACAAAAGGCCTATACACCTGGGTCTTACCTAAACTTTATTCTTTTCTTGTGAGTTTTGGGTAAGTTCCACTCAGCTCAGACACCCCTTTTCCTGAAAAAGACAGACAGCTCCTGAAGCATTCTCTGTCTCTCTCCGTCAAAGATCCATCCCTAGCCTCTACTGCCTGCTCGATCCCCCTTCCTTCCTAGGCCAGGGACTTTAAGAGTTTAATATCCCCTTTGATCCCAGACGTGGGCCTGAGGAAAATAAACCTTGCTAACTGAGTTG